>NC_079549.1:3883922-5227844 GCF_015846415.1 Triplophysa dalaica
AAATAATGACTAAAAGTAAGTCTTTGAGAACGGGTTTCTCAAGCCAGGTGGCGCATGTTACACGTCACGTTTGATGCGGTAATTTCACAGTAACGTTATGTTGTGTTCAGACCAAACGCGAATGGCGCGTCAAGCGCGAGTGATTTACATGTTAAGTCAATGCAAAGACGCGATAGACCTACTTGCGGCGCGAATCGCACGAATGAAGCAAATTGAGAGTTGAAAAATCTCGTTCTCGCCGGTACAGTGCAATTCAGCTAGGTATACATCCGCGCTAAAATATCAAGGTGAAAGTCATCATAGCTTGCGTAGTATAGACCCAGCTCCCAACCCAACTTTGAGAATAGATTAACGGCCCACCATTAACACATCCATTTTGGAAGTGTGTATATACAGTCAAAACAAAAATTATTCAGACACCAGACATCATTTCTGCCATTTTTTTTGTAGTGGCTACAGGACACTGTAGTTCATGTATGTAAATGATGATAGCAAAATAATCTGTAAAATTTGACATATTATACCCTAAATTATTCAGTGGACTACCAGTAAAATAAAATAAAATATAAGACACTTTGAACTCACTTTTGAAAAAAGTTTTTTTTTTATTGCTAATCCGACCTTTTTACACCAGAGACTAAACAAAATTATGCACTGCTTCATAAAGCCTACATTTTTCATGATTAATCAATTCGAAAGCACTAATAAATAAAATTTTATCAATATAATTTATTAACTATTCATATTTTTTTATTTAAAAAATAGTAACACTTTGCTTTAAGCATGTATGCATAATGCATTATTAAAGTGCTTTAATGTAATTATTATGCCTTGTTATGCTCATTATAATGCATTGTGATGTCTTTCGAATAATATTAACTACAGTTAATACATATTAACTGTTGCACACTGAGAAATAAAGTAGAACAGCCAAAAATCTCTCTCATACTGTTTTCTGCTACATAACATGCATTATACTTTAGGGAAGTAGGCGAAATACACACTTAAAGGGATAATTCACCTAAAAATTAAAAGTCTGTCATCATTTACTCACTTCTGAGTTGATCCAAATATGTACACATTTCTTTGTTCTGATCAACACAGAGAAAGATATTTGGAAGAATTCTTATATCCAGACAGATTGCTAACCATAGTAGGAAAAATGACAATGGTAGACAAAAGTGCCGCAGAATTGTTTGCTCTCCTGCATTCTTCAAAATATCTTCTTTTGTGTTCAACAGAACAAATACATTTATACAGACTTGAAACAACTTAAAGGTGAGTAAATGATGACATCATTTTAATTTTGGGTGAACTATCCCTTTAAGGGTGTTACTATATACACAATGGAAAATAGCCCATTGCTTTAATTGTGTGTTCCCTTCATGCATTGCAGGTTTGCAGGATTGTGCATGTGAAGAAGTGTAATCCATGTTGTTAAAGATGTTGTTAATGGTGCGTGTGTGTGTATGTGTGGGGGGGTTAGCTGTCCACATAGGCTTCCATCTGTCTGCAAGATGTAAAACATCCTAATGGGTCCCATCCTCCACCTAGGGCTAAACCTTACCCTCCATAGAGCTACTCCATCTCTGTCACACATACACACTATAACAATACTTTACCTTCAGAGATGTGTCTCTCAGCATGCACACACGAACACATATGAGTTTACACACGTTATCACCTAAAAAAGAACCAAAGACAAATACGACACAAGCTAATGAAAGTATGTTACACACTATAGCTTCCCCTCTCACATCACAGTAAGTTCTCTAACAGACTATAAAGCATGTCCTGCTTATTTTCACACACACAGCAATAACATGACCATTACCTGTAATAGTAATAGAACACATGTTCTACCCAGAGCCCATGCAGTGCCTACTAAAAGCCTGTCAACACCAATACAAAAAGATATCAAATACAAACACACTACCCTCGAACACACTACCAATATAGAGTATTGTGTGCGACACAAATACAAATGAAACAGGAATACTAAATATTAGATCTAGATATAAAGCGATTTTAGTAAACAGCTTTTTAAGTTCACTTCTATTATTTAGTCCACACATCAAGTCATTTCAAAAACAATTTTACAAAATAATGTAACATCTTAGGAATCAAATAGGAGATGTTTAAAAAAATAATAGCGTTTTATATGACTGGCTAACCTTTTATGAGATTTCAAAAGCAAGGGGAAGCTATAAGCGTGGCATTTGAATCCTAAGAACCGTCTGGAGACAGTATGACATCTAAGGTTGATTCTTCTCTTTGTCATCTATTTATCAGTGAGCTGCAGGGCCGCTTAATGTCCCAGAATCACAGAACTGCCGTGACCCACACACACAGCGACCAACAGACTGACATGGCCACTCTCAGCAGAATGGACACTGGCCAGTGACTCCCACTGGGGACTAAGTAGTGGCCAATATCAGTGAAACTGAGCCTGGCAAGGAAAAGAAAGCCATCTATACTAGCCAGCTAAGATTTTACAGGGCAAAAAAATGCTGTGAGAAAACAACGTGGAGTCCAAGAGATGTGACGATGTCTATTGGTTCTACACAATGGCTTAGTGATTCATGTCCAACATCGGACACAGAGCGGGTTTGGAGAACCAAAGTGGTACCCGAGCAGCCTGAATGGTACACAAAGAAAATGGAAGTGGACAAGATGGCTGACATTCAATCGCATGAACCTGTCGGGTGGCAAGCAGACCAGCAACAGACACAAGAGACCAGTTCACCTAAAAATTGTTAGTCCAAACTAGTATGCTGTTGTTTTCTTCCATGGAGCACAAAAGACTATAAAAACTGAATGTTTAAAATTACATTTGATTTTATGTTACGTAAAAATGATTTAAAAAGTTGCATGAGTGATGCCTAAACACGATTGGTGCTTGCATGATCTATAATCAAACACCTACAAAAACTGAGAATTAAATTTAACAGCTGAAAGAGAAATCTCAAGCAAAAATATAATAATGGCAACTTACTTTCCTCACAGAAGGCGATCCGAAAGAAACCTGTTATATACTGTAGAACACAACGCATACTGCTGATTGTATGGTTTATTTTTATTAATAACGTGGTCACTGTCACAAACCGTCCTTAGATAGTCACAACTCTAAATAACACAATTTTCACATTGTGTATTTATCACATAAAGGTCACTTTTTTCAGTAAAAGCATTAACAACTCAAGCACAGGAAGACGTTCTGTCTGATTTACAGTCGGTGAGTCAGGAGGTCATGATCCTCATGGGGTCTGTACTTCACCTGCTCTTAACCTCGGAGGTCAGACATCACAAACACACATAATGCTAATTGAAAAAGAGCGGTCAATAGCCTCCCATTGATCTACATGATGTCAGATCCCTGGATACGGGCAAAATACGAGCAAACAGAAACAGGTGCAATGAGTCGATTGCTTCAGGAAGTATATAAAGATGTTTTTTTGTTCTTTTAACATTATCTTGTGATATTCATTTAAACCCCTTGTTGTTGATATTCTAACAAAACAGCCAATGGTGTGGGTTCATGCAGACACACAAACTTGAGATCAAGGTCACAACAACCACAGCCCCATCAGTCCTCGGAACGCTCGCACTTCACAACGCCTTCAAAAACTTTGTCCGAAATGCCAGACAGTGACTTATGGAGAGTTTAGTTTTCTATCAACCTCTTTTCAGTCCATTTAATCCACTGATATTTGGCCCGTGTAAGATGACGGGGCAATCTTGCGTCAAAAGGGGCCGCTTTACGTCAGCTTTGAGCGAAATCTATGTCAGATTCCACAGGCCTTCGCTGACACGCACCATCACCGCACGTCCGACACAACATCTCTAATCCCCGGGCCTGCCAAAAATAAATAAATAAAACAACCGTGCGTTCTGTAACAATGCCATGCCAGCACAAAAACACTTATCTCCTCAGAACAACAGTGCACGTTAGGACGATTGCAGTGGTGTGGGAGGAGAGTTGGCCGTGGCGGGCACGTTGGCACATGAGGGGGATCAAGCGGGGTCTAAAGGAGTCGTATAAACGGAAGCAACCGTCACTTTGTAAATGTTCAGAGACGTTCACCTTGAAAAAGACGTCGACTGAAGAGTGTTCTGCGGCTGTTTTCCTCTTTCCGCTGTTTCTATTTCTCTCTCTCTGCTGGTTCAGCGTGCTCTAAAGCGTCATGGTGCGCTTTTTAGTTTCCTCGGCAGTCATCCAAATTAAAACAATTATAGAGCTAATTGCCCGTTAGGTGGAGCCTGCCGGGGCGCCCATGCTCTGATTTGTAGACTCGCTCATGCGGGTCGTACTCCACTGTGATGGACTCGAGCGCTTGGTCTTGCCGGTGCCCGAGCCAGTGCCGGACGGCAGGCCGATCGGCGGGCAGATGGGCAGGGGTGGCACAGGTGGCCAGCGTGATGCAAATGAGGCCTGGCACGGTGTGAAGGAAAGGGAGATTAAGCACTGTGACGCAGAGACACCGCGCCATATGGAGCTTGGAATGACTCCTCCGTTTACCAGCGGCCGAAGTCAGTAACACACGCGAGCGGGGAGAAACACCTCCAGCTGCAAGCGTGAGCCAGAAAAGCATTCACGCGGAAGCTCGGCCAAGATTCCGTCACATGACTTTGACCGCCTGGCAACCATACATCACAACTTAGCATGTGTGTCAGATCAACAGTCATCCATCCTGACCTTTTCATGCGTGCGTGCAAGAATCTCATCAAACCACCTACTGCCTTAAAGGAACAGGAACCCCAAAAAGTCTAAATGTAATATTTACTCGCATGTTGTTTCAGAACCGATGTTCTCTTGTTCATGGAATATGAAGCAAACTTCTGAACATCGTCCTGGTCATTTTTTCGTATTATATATGACAGAAAAATGGTGCACTATATTTTACTTGGACCTAATGAAACTTGGAGACTTGGAATGTAGAACACGAGTTTCAAGAAGCACATTTAATTTGCTTTTTGGAGCTGGACAGCCCCGGGACATGTTCATTTCTATAATATACAAAATAAGAGGTGAATAGAATGACCTTTTTGTGCTGCATGGCACATAAAAACGAGGGTGAGTAAAGGATGACCATTTTAAGGCTGGGCGTTACATTGTACGATTCTTGTTCACACAGTTTCTCAATGACTTAAGATTAAATGCCACCACATCCAAAAGCCAGAGGGCGCTCTTGTGCTGAAACTCCGAATATGGGAAACAGAAGAAGAACAATTAGTTCCAGGAAATGCCCGTGGTTCTATTCTATCGCTGTTCTTCAAACCTTTTCAGGTATTTTCATGATCCTAAAGTTGATTTATAGTAATGATGACAGACCAGTGTTGCTTTTTCAAATACACGTTATAAACGATTCAATCTCGTAGTGATTTTAGATCGAGCAGACGGCAGTACTTCCTACAGCCATAGTTCACGGAAGAGCTGTGCATAAAACATCAAATCGATTTCAGAATCGGTTTAGACATGTATAATTAGCGTGAATTGCGATATGTATCGCCCAGCCCTAGGCCACATTAGTTTTTAGGTGGACTATCACTTTAAATAAGTAGTTCACTTGAAAATAAAAATGTCATGATAATTCACTCAGCCACTCATGTCATATGTCTACATGTAGTACATCTACGACTTCAAATACTCTGAAATCACGTTGGAAAGGTCACGTGTGACGTAGAGGAAGTTCTGACCCAGTGTTCACGAGTGTGGAGAAAGAAGACCATTCAAAAGTTTTTGGATGTTGAATGACACGTTATATGTCTTTGTGCAAGACTATTGTTTAAAATGGTCTGTTCGTGTGCATATCAGGGATGTTCAAATCTTTTGAAATCTATGTCACGCGTGACCTTTCCAACGGGATTGCGTACTACGAAAGTCGTGGACGTGGATCCTGGAAGACGTCCAAGGCAGAGCAAGCCATGTATTTATCTTTAAAAAGTATATGATTTTTTGACTTCTTGGAATATGACCAATCGTTTTGCTAGAAAATACTGCTGGTGTTACTTCGTGCCTTTTGAAGCTGCGATGAAACTAAGGTTTGAACCTTAACCAACAGCACCCCGTTTAATGCATTATATGGATAATAACCCTGGAAGGCTTTCTCTCAAAAGCTCCAATTTGTTTTCGACAAAAGAAATAAACACACAGGTGGTCTTGTACGACATGTGAGTGAGTGAATTATCATGCAATTTTATATTTTAGTGAACTACTCCTTTAAGAAAGTCAGATATGGAATAGGTGTGAAACAGACAAAACCTGGTTCTTGCCTTAGCAATCCAAAACCTTTCTTCTTGGTCTTCTTATCCAGTTCATCATTGGCCTCGTCTGTTTTCTTCTTCTCTTTTCCTTTGCTTTTCAACTTGTCTTTCTTCTTTCCTTTGTCCTTCTTCTTCTTGTCCTTCTTGTTGTCATCGTTGTCTCCTGCACCCTGTCTGGATGAGCCGCTGGCTGGAGTGTCTCGTCCAGAGCTTGGGTCCGAACCGTCATCTGTTTCAACACAACCACAGTGAAAATCAAACTCAAATTAAATTGTTGCTGTTGGGTGAAAACTACATATTACGGATGACACAATATCAGATTTTCACAACACATTTATGATGGCCAAAAGAATTCACGATATTGACAGTATCACAGAATCTACAAAAGCTATTTTTAAATAAAACAAAAAAATGAGAGTGAGGGAGAGAGAGAGAGAGAGAGAGAGAGAGAGATTTTTACCATTGTGCCTCTTAAAGGAACAGTTTACCCAAAAATGAAAAATATGTCTTCATTTACCCTCAAGTTGTTCCAAATCTGTATGAATGTCATTGTTCTGATAAACACAGAGAAAGATATTTGGAAGAATGCTTGTAACCAAACAGTTCTTGGCCACCATTGACTACCATAGTAGGAACATTTGCTTGTTCTGTCTTAAGATGAAACTTTAAACAGGTACTCAAATATTTTGATTTCATGATATGTGTAGAATTAACACAGTGTCGATAATGATTGTGACATTCCCTGTATCTCCAAATTTGATAACTATTGGTTACCCTTTATGTTTGTCTGTGCATTTTACATATGAACTCCAATGAATCCAATGAAAAGTAACAAACTGTTTGTTTGACTGATTCAATATTTAAAAGGGTTTTTGTTTCTTGTATTTTTATTTCCCAATCAGTAGCGGTTTTGGAAATACAAGGTTTCCGCCAGACGGGGACATAAATTGAAAGGGGTGATATGACACGGATAAACCGAATATTATCGTTTGTTTCAAATGTAATGCAATGCATATACACGATTCAAGGTTCAAGAACGCTGTATTTTCCACATACCGTGCAAGTTTGCATCTCCACTTTGCCCAGCCTCTCTGAAACGCACAGATTAAAAAAAAACTCATTGCTCTTTAAAGCGAGGTGTGCTATGATTGGCCAGTTACCAGTGCGTAGTGATTGGTTGAATACTGCAAGCGTGTGACGGAAATGTTATGCTTCTTACCATATTTGGAACATCAGGTTCCAAAGCAATTGTACTGACAGGTACGCCCACCTTACTTGAATAAACATTAGGGCGGTCTTAGTCAACTCATACCACGAACTGACGATGATTTGTGGGGGTGTGGTTACACGAGGCGTTTCAGGAAGGTCTGGGTGAGCATTCGCTTTTAGATAGAATGCATCTTTTGTTCCAACAAAATGTCTAATACATGCACCTCATAACACACCAAAGACACATAAAACACGCGTTCGCCCCATTTGACCCCTTTAAAACATAACACTCTCGGTAATGCATACGGATTTAAACAGTAAAATGTTATGAAACTATCCAGCTTTAAATCTAAATTACGGCATTGCTTTGCAATCATAAATCGATAAATTCATTATAAGAACATTTTCTCCTCACATCAACCTGTCTGCAGGCTTCCCCCAGGTTTGTGCATGCTTTGTCGCTCTCATGTGTAAATAACGCACAGCTAAATTCCACTTCTAAATTTGTGCTCAGTTTATGCCATCAAACTAGCCGACCCTAAACTGGCTTATATATCACTTGAAGTTATTGGAATATTAAAGATCAGATTTTTCCTGAATATCACTCCCGGAGCATCAAAAGGTCCACATTATCATAATCAGGAAGGATGCGGATAAACTAGAGAGAAAAAGAGAAAGATAGAAAAAACTAGAGGGTGGAAAAAACCGTGTTGGTAACTCTGAAACCTGCTGACATAACCATCTGTTAGTGGCTATCCACCGCAGGGCTCAGTGTGTGTGTGTGTGTGTGTGCGCGCAGGCGATCAATCGTGGCTGCATTATGTGTCTGCACTCTGAGGTTTGTCAGATGGTGGCGGTGCTGCTGGGAGCAGATGTACGTTTACCGGGCCGCCTCGGAGAGCGTGTTAAAAGAAAGATGAGGAGACGTGTGAAAAGGCATCAGTCTTTCATAAGCTCACAGCAGCTCTCTTACTAACTCTCCACATGAAGCTCAGGGGAAGGTCCCGGTAGCCCTGTACTCCTGGATATATTGATGGGGGATTATCGGATCTCACTGGCCAAATGTGAAAAGGGTCACAATTGAAGAATGAGGTGGCGCTATTTTCAATTTTGTAATTTCATTTGTTGCGGCCACATTATGGTTTACACAAATGCATCAAATCATTTTTTAGAATATTAATTCAAACTAAACAATAAAATTAATAATAAAATAATATAAATTAAATACCAAACATTGTTTATTCACTTTCCACTTGGCTGATGCCATATTTACAATCGACACCTACAAAATCTGATAATTGTCCAAGTGAGCAAGATTACTTAGTGATGAGAAACTCTAAAACGGGCCAAACATCCTCTGGTCACCCTCGGCACAGGGACAAGAAAAATAAACTTGTCCTGAGCTTTGTGAACATACAAACAATAACGTCACATTTAACTATGGAGTTCGAGGACGAGCCGTTCCTCCGCGGCTCAATCCAAGGCCACAACATTGGCATCGGTTTCGCCGCGGCCTGATTTCAACACAAACAAGGTAGATCCGCCGTTTAAACCGGCACGGCAGCGAGCGGTGCGGTAATGACTGTACAGCCGCCCTATTATTCAGAGACACAGAGGAACCTCAAAAGACCCGCACCAGCTCCCTCTTCTCTAATATGCATCAGAAAACTCTTTTGTTCGGACCAGCGCAAAGGCTCATTGTAAATATCAATCCGCTCCCACAATGGCGAACGCTGGAAAAACTGGCATCTAAGCCTGAGAGAGAAGGGATAAAGAAAACAGGGGAGACACTTCCCATCACGCTCGCGTCTCAAAATGAAAACACTTTAAGAGAGCGGAGCTTCAGTACCTCTGCTCAGAGAGCCTCACATAATAAAACTGTAATGACACTCTGAGCTCAAAGCAAAATTATGGAAACCATTTCAAAGAGAAATAAATCCCTCCTTTAAATGCGTCTCTGTTTATCAACCTCAGTGATGTATGGCCTTTGATATTCATATGGTTTCTTTTCTATGTAAGAAGAGACGTTATATGTGTATCCAAATGTACACCCAATTTCGAGTGTGATTAATTGGAAAAAAAAATAATACAATAAAATAAAATAAGTAAAACGTTTATTTTAAAAATCATCTAAAGTTGAAATGATAGCATAATGTTTTTTAATTTGGAGCAATATCGCAACAATATCTATATCACAATTTTTCTCCCAATGTCTGAACAAGTGTATTTTTTGTCTATAAAAAAAATTTAGGCACTTAAAGGTCCCGTGTGTAATTTTGGAGGATCTATTGACTTAAATGAAATATAATACACATAACTAAGACCTTACATAATGAAGAGTTATGTTTTTATTACCTTAGAATGACCTATTTCTAGCTACATACAACGTGCTTCGTAAATACGTTACGCAAAGAGGTGAAAACATGACAACATCTTAGTCCTGTGTCAGCCACCGTAGTGCTTCAAAAGGGAGGGGTGGAGTGAGCCGTTGGTTGCAGTTTGCAATCCTGACTGCTAGATGCCTCTGAATTTCATACACTGGACCTTTAAGCATATGGCTTAACATCAAAAGATTCTTAAAGGAACAGTTCACCCGAAAATGATTTTCTTTTTGTACTGGCCACAAAGGCAGATATTTGGAAGAATGTCAGTAACCAAACAGATCTAATCCCCCTTTGACTTCCATTCTTATTTTTGTCTTAAAATGGCAGTAAATAGAGGATCAGATCCGTTTGGTTACTGACATTCTACCAAATATCTTCCTTTAAAAACTTCATTTTTGGGTGAGTTTTTCCTTTAACGACAGAAGAAACATTTCACTCAAGTGACCCTAAACTTTTAAATGGTAATATAGATAATTGCACATTCATGAACCTCGAGGCTGATTAGAGTATAATGTATAAAGCCAAGAATAAGATGTTCATGAACGGAGGCAGATCATCAGCCCACTACAGAGACAGTAATGAGAAGTGTGTCTAATCACTGTCCTCAGTAATTACTAATAAACTGCTGCTGCTTTCTTGACCAGGAGATCTGTGTGTGTGTGTGCGCGTGTGTGCAATTGTGCGGTAAACAGCAGATGTAATCACGGCTGATGAGCGAACGAGAAAATGAACCGATAATTTGTGTTAATGAGTTTGTTTTGAAGCTACGAACTTATAACTAGGTCATCACGAGTTTAATAGTGAACCAGATCTTAGTTGTAAACTTCAGAGTGTTTCTATAACAAACTGGTTGGATTATATACACTTGAATTCTAATAATAAGGAAGTAAGACGCAGACTGTGACTGAAATACAACATACTGCAGTGCATTGGGATGTGTGTGTGTGTGTGTGTGTGTGAGAGACACGATGTTAACTATTCAGCTGTGGAGTATCTGTTCACACTGACCATAATGATCAACCTGTCTCACGCTCTCATGTCTGTAGTCTGTCGTCTCAGGAAGGCCCAATTAGGCTGGTGTGAAGGAAGAGGAAGCACATGACAGAGACAAAGCCAAACACTTTACTCTCAATTATTCTCCCTCAACAGCCACATGGCACAACGCGCTGTGTCACACGTTTGCAGTCTGACTGGGTGTATTACTGATGAATTGTACCACCTGTGTATTGAAAGTCGAGAGAAAAATGTGACGAGCGTTAAAAAAAACTTTGGGGTTAATTGAAAGTGTTTCGCTTTAAGTTGGTCCAAAGTTTGTTGTATTTTCAAATTTGCAATTGAAATAACTGATAAGAATAATCCTTTTACCTCAGTGAGACATTTAACAGCTGTTGCAGAAGTAATTTGGTGAAAAATGGTCCATTCTAATAAAAAGCAGGTTCACTGCTGGCCCATTGCAAAACTGCTGTCAAACATTTGTGGTACAATTTTGTCAAATTAACACACAATTGTGACCCTGGATCACAAATCCAGTCTTAAGTAGCACGTGAACATTTTTACTAAAAGACAAAAACACATTGTATGGGACGAAATTATCGATTTTTATTGTATGGCAAAAATCATTAGGATATTAAGAGTGGATGGCCTTCCACAGTGCTTCTGATTGACAACTTCAAAGGCAATTTTCTCAATATTTAGATTTTTTTGCACTCCCAGATTTCTGAGTTTTGTATCACAAATAAACGATTGGCAGTAAATGGAACCAAAGTGAAATCTGGCGTAAAGAACATCTCTTAAATGGCATTGTTCACCCTAAAATGAAGTTTTTGTTTAAATAAAAAATACCAATCGCTTTAGCAAGAACCAGTGACATTCAGAGTTATCTAATATTTAAGAGTAATTCACCCAAAAATGACCTCATGTCTTCCTTTACTCACCAATTTGTCATTTTAAATCCATAGTACTTCAGCAGAACACAAAAGAAGATATTTTGAAGAAAGGTATGAATGGTAACCAGCACTGGCCCCCATTCACTTCTATTTAATGGACACAAAACCAATGCAAGTGTATGGGGACCAGATAACAACCATTTTTCAGCAGAAGAAATAAAGTCATACAGGTTTGAAATGACAAGAGGGTGAGTAAATGATGACAGACTTTAATGATGGATTTATGATGGAGAGACAGTGCCTTTATGAGCTTCAACAACGTGAGTACATTTTTCTATTAAAAGTGTCAAGTTTAACTCGAACAACAAAGTTGGGATGGAATGAATTCATTTTCGAGTTAACCAATAATTCAACATTTTTGGATGATAAAATACAATGCTTTTTAAAATCAGGCCGACATCTCCACATAACACAACACAACGACATAACCCATGGTATGAGTTTGAGGCTGGATTATTTGTTTCTACACATCTATTCAGTCACTAAAATACACACTAAACATGTGGACGTGTGGGAACTCACCGTCATCATCCTCTGGCGGCCCATCATAAGATTTGTCAATAGCTGCTCGGAAACTCTCGTTGCAGCCCCGCCCCCTAACCATGTGAGGGCGGGGCCTGTGGAAGGGCAGCAGCTCGTTTTTCTTGGCCTCGGTCATGGCAGTCTGAAGACTCTCTAAAGAGCTGGACTTCTTTAGACCTAACGTGGGTCCCAACTCTACCCCTTCTGTTCCTGAGGAAAAACAGAAATATAAAGTCAAGTTTGTGGAATTATTGGAATTGTATTACAATTACAGCAAAGTGCAGGCAAACAATAAAAAGGTACCAACAGCAAAAACGGTCCAAATATTCAAAATCAAAATATCAAAAATATAAAAGGTATAATATAAAAACATTGGTAACACTTTAAAGTAAGGTTACGAATTAGTTAATGAACTAGCTAACGTCAACAAACCATAAAAACAATAATTCTACAGCATTTATGATTGTTAGTTAATGTTAATTTGCACCATAAACTAAAATAAACAATTAACAAGTATTGCCATTAACATGAATACATTTGTGCTGAAAACCAATTTGTTTATTGTAAGCTCATATTAGTTTTATTTATTTACTACTGTTAACAAATACAACCTTATTGTAAAGTGTTAACAAAATATAAAAAAGTGAATATTAGTGATCTGTACTGTATTTATTTGTATGAAAGTAACTTGAACATATTATTAATGTTAGTAATAACTGCCACGCGACTATATTTAAAATAATGAATATGGGCGCAGAAAAGACGCAACATGTGAATTGGGCCTAAAAGCGCCTCGCATGGATCTGGAGCCTTAGGGAAAAATTATGTACATAAAATCTGTAATGAACTTGATAAATGTTGCTTTATTACACTAATATGTATTATATGTTATAAAATATTCATATATATATATATATATTTAGCATTAGTAATAAAAGGTTGAGATGTTAAGATTTAATCATTTATAAATGCCAGTATTAAGTGTTTTGTTTTTGAAAGAGTAGCTCATTTGTCTCCCTGCTAATCAAAGATAGTGGGTCAATAGAAGCCACCAAACCTCTTCCCAAAGCATTCTGGGTAGAAGATCAAGCGTAAAATTAATAATGGTTGAAAGGCCAAAAGGTGGATCTTCATAAAACCAGACATGTGAGTGAGTGTGTACGTATGTAAAGTGCCTTCCACATGCGTGTTTGTGAGTGCAAGAGTGCATTCATGTGAGATTGTAAACGCTCTCTCTCCTCTAATGAAAATGACTTTTTAAACATGCGCTTCTACTGGGAATGATGGATGAGAGCCCAAGCCTAAGACTCGATACTTCATCCATCAGAAGCGCCATCTCCTCTTCTCTGTTCTCCCATCTCTCTAATGCTTCATTTCTCTCTTTTCCATCTCTGCATACCTCCCTCGGTCGACCCCACCCCATCTCCATGAATCTCTTACACACCCAGAATCATTAGCTAAAGCGCTGCAGCTCCCCGAATGCATTCATGAATCAGGAAATCATCGTATCGACAGGTGGCACGCCTCGCTGGAATTCCAATCAGCCTGGCCTTCTGCCTGCACGGCCCCTTTTTTGTTTGGCTAATGGTGGTTTAAATGAAAGTGGAAGTGGGATCAGTGGTTTAATCTGTGTGGCCTCCAAACAGCCAGAGAAGGCCAGACGTGATGAGTCCGGCCCATGCTTCCTGCTCTCGGGATTATGACACGGGAAAAATGCATGCACATATAATTTGGGATATGGAGGAGAGTGGGAAAGAGAGCGAGACAGAGGGAGGGGGCGCGAGAGGGTGAAGAGAGATGAGGACACAGCTGGAAGAGAGAGTCTTCATGGAAGATCACAGCAGATGGCACAATGAAGTCTGATAACAATGTCGTCTGATAAGAAAGAAGACATTAAAAGTGTGACCAAGAATTATATCAGCAACTTCAGACAGTTCTTTGCACTATATATTTGGTGTGTTTGTAAGATTTATTTAGAAGATCAGTAGCAGAACATAAAATGGATAATTAAGTCCTAGATGCTGATTGGACAGCAGCGCTACAGCAGTGGTAAATGCAAAATACCAAGTTTATTGTCTACTGTGTAGAATCATTTGCAGCACCTCTAACTGTGGTTTATTTGAACGAATCTACAATGTCTGCAGTAAAGATGGTACTTACTGTAAATAGCTTATTATGAAAATTGTCATCATTTATTGACACCAAATTTGGTCTCTTGCTCACACAGAGCTGTTGTAGAAATTAATGAACTAATTAGGAATGCATGAATAAATAAATAATATATAGATTAGATTATATATAAAATAATATGTACTGTATAGACACCTGTTGAAAAAAATGCTTCGAAATTATTTTCATAGGTCTCCATATGTATGTGTTTGGGTCAAATTATAATTTTTGTTTCATTCTGTGAACTACTAACAAATATTGTTTCTCTTTGCAGAAAACTGGAGAAACAGGTAAAAATAACAGTAAATAACAGAAAAGATGCTCTGTATTTTTTCAGATCTCAAATACTCAAAAGATTTAATTTCCAGTTCATATTCGCTTTTAAGCAATACAACACTAATAGCGGGTTCACACCAAATGCAAATTAAGTGTTTTGCGTGAGTAAATTACATACAAAGTAAATGCAGAGACGCGTATAGACGCGAACTTGCGGCTAGCTGTGCTAATGACGCGAATCAGGTGGCGCGATTGCCGTGAACGTGCATCGATCTTGTCTTCTGCGAAGGTTGAAAATGTTTGTCTGATCACGTGACTCATGCGAAAATAACCATATAGAGTGTATGTAAAGAGTGTGTAAACCAAGCATTACACTGTGTCTACAAATTTTTTAACCTTTGCGGAAGACAAGATTGAAAATGTTTGTCTTATGCGACTCATGCGAAAATAACAAACTTTTCCCACAAGTAATAAAGAGTGTGGAATTTGATTGTTCGGGTTGGGTGTAAACCAAGCATTACACCATGTTTACACCGGATCCGACCGGCGCGACGCGACACGACTTGTTCAAATGGGATTGTTGAGCCGCGCCACCTCCAGTGTGAACAAACTTTTTAATCATAACGATTTCTAATGCGTTTCTAGTTTCTTTTGTCACGTTGCGCCCCTGGTAATAATTGCATTATACATATATAATGCCATAGCGCTACAATGCCTATTTTTCAAGTTGCATTTTTGGTGTCACAATATTTCATCACATCCCACATGCATATGAAACATTTTCCCACTGGAAGGGTATCGGCCATTATGAATTAAAGCCCTATGAATCATACCTCTCTATGAGTCTAAACCACGCACGAGCCACCAGACAAAACCACCAGACAAAACCCTAACAACTTCTACCAACTTCAAGAATCAGTTTATAAGAATTTGAGAATACAAATATCATCCACCAAGGCCTAATCCTGAATTTCTGCTAGGCATGACCAAAGAAACCCGCTCTTTAATTGGACCTTCATGCATACAGGGGAAGGCGATCATAAAAAATGGTCATTAAAGTAAAGTACAGTACAGAGCAGCAGCGATTGGGTGAGTTTTTCTGCAGCTGAACTCCTCGTGCGGAATGTAGAGCTAGATTTCTGTGAGAGGAGGTTTATAAATAGCAGGCCGCTGATGTACCAGCCAGTGTGACAGAAATGTTCTCTATGCGAGCACTGTTCGTGTCACAAACGTAATTACCTCTGTCCCATGGCCGTTTGATAGAATTAAGCGCTTTTGAGAGTGCTGCTCTCAAGAGGTCCACAAAACACGTTTTTGCTCAGATGAAGGGATCTAAATGTTGAGCTTAATAAACTTAAAAATATGTTCCTTTGCAATAAACACAAAATCTAGACAACATTATAGTTTCCTTTAGCTTAAAATTGCAAACCAGCCAAGGGAATTGCCAATATATCCATGATTTTTGTTGTACATTTCCATGTTTAAAAAAACTGTGAGGTTCTAATAATAATGCCATACAAATATAATAGTAATGATTATTATAACAGTTAATAATAATAATAACTGTTATTAATATAATAATAATAATAATAGTAACTGTTATTAATATAATAATAATAATAATGACTGTTAATGATACAATAATAATAATAATAACTGTTATTGATATAATAATAATATTAATAATAATAATAATCGTCAATAATAATACTTTTTCAAGTTACTTTGACATCATTTGACTTCAACGCACCTAACAATATGTGAATAACCAGCAATGTTGTGTTTCACAGAGAGATGATATAAGATTCTCAAATTCTTATAGACACCAAAAATGCAAAAAGCTAAATTGCAGCTTTAAAGTCATTCTGCCATCTCTCCTCTAAATCAACAATGTCTGGAAAAAGAGTTCAGAAACAGAATGAGGGATAACTTCGGTTCTGTGTTACTACAAATATTTGTTCAGGTTAGAAGACATTTCAAAGGTCAGCTGTCTCAATGTTACATGTTTTCTCCCGTCACATTCAGAAGCACTTCATCTCTGTTTATAAGTGCAAGGTTTAGCAAAGATCTATCCGTAGGTTGCATTCCTACATAGCTTCATAATCTGTGCCTGTCAATCAAAGTCAACCAGGAGAGAAGATAGATACACATACAGTGTGTCAGTTACAACCGCTGAAGAAAACACTACACACAGACTGTAAAGCCGTTCTCCTCCCCCATCCATCAGCACAGAGCAGGTATTAAAAACCTGTAATCCTGGCCTGTTATGATATTTTTGCTGTGGGAGATGTATGGCTTTGATAATTGCCTACGGCAGACTTTTAAAAGGCATCTCATAATTACGAATCACCTTTATTGGGTTAGCATGTGTACGGGGGCGTGCCGGGGGTCAGCGGCTTCGGAGAGTGACGGTTATGGGTGGGGGTCTGTCACTTTTTGAGTGCAGGGTGATGGATGGTCACTTACATCGGTAACCAGCGCACAGCATTAAACCACGCCTTCATACCAGCACGAGACTCAGAAACCCTCCGGCCAGATAGCTTTCATCTCACTCTGATGTAATAAAGATGGTATCGATCAATCAGAAACTCATCATGACCTCGATCGGTGTAGGCAGGTATGTTTTTGAATGCGTGTTTGTGCGATTATGAGTGTTTGGCCTCTTGTAGGTTCCTTAGATATGTGTATGTGTGTTTACTGGACTACTTACTGTATAACATATAAATATAAAAATGACCGATAAGCCACTGGTTTGTAAAAAAGCTCTTTTTTAATTTAGACTATTACTGTATGTTCAGGAAGCTACCTTTAAATGTAGCTAAGCCACAGAGTAATAAACAATAGTCAAGCTGTCAGTTTAAAAAAAACTTACACCGGTTCGAACTAAAATCGAATATTAAAATGAGATACTATTAGAGCAAACCATTTAGCTGTGGTGGAAAGTAACGAATTACAAATACTCAAATTACTGTAATTGAGTAGTCTTTTCCAGGAATTTAAAAACAGTGTACTTTTACTGGAGTACATTTCTAGTGCTGTATCGATACTTTCACTGGACTATATTTCCTCACTTTGTCGTCGCTACATTATGTTTTATTTTCATGTGATTGGCTAAGGAGAATAATCAGTCCCGTCACGTGACCCTGTCCACTCAAATCGCGCATAGAAAACTTGGGTCACACAGATTTCAAGAAATCTGCCTCCAATTTAGTTTAATCATGGAGGAGGGCGAACGTGTGCGGCAGGCAGGGCGCATATCAAACGGCAATTTTGCGCACTAGGTCAATGCGGGAAAGGTACACAATACGAACGCTGTATTACTCAGTTCGCCAAGTTTTATTCAAATGGCTATATCATGATATAAAATTGTCCATCTCTCTCCAAAGTCTCTACATCAAGTGCTCTGCCCTTATAAGTGAGTAGGGAACATATGCGATTTGGAACGCATGCGAGGCAGTTTCGCAAACTGTGCATTACCAGTTATAATGTTGTAAATAACGTTCCGATTCTTGCACAGTTCGATCGATTCGCTTAAATTAGACGTCATTACATCGAAAGAAGCCGCAGGGATTACTTTTATGTTTCTTCTATCTGTGTTTTGCACTTTTAAAGACATGAACTATGAAAAACCATGGACCACAACTCCAGGTAAAATCTTTTTTCTTCTACCTAAGAAATAATGTCACATACATCTTGGATGGCTTGAGGATGAGGAATTGGTCAGCCAGCTCCTTTACAGATATGACTGTTAATGTTAATCCAATGCAATTAAGGTTACAAATGTTTAGCATTTTTTGCATGCAGTATTTGGGGCTTTTATTTATTCATTTCTGCATTGTGAGGCCTAGTACACATGATTGAACAGTGTTAACTGGAAAACTGAGCTCATGATAGACAGACAGAACAACACATTGCATTTTGTCTGAGTTGTATCCAGTTATATGCTTTATCAGTAAGGTAAAGATGTGTATAACATATATAAATCTCCAAATTTGATTATTAATAATTAAACTGCAACACAGATTTGAAAACAGTTTAGCTGTTGTGACACTATTAACATGTTAATACATTAGATGACCCCCAAAATGACTTTCTTTCTTCAGCAGAACACAAAAGAAGATTTTTAAAGAACATTGGTAACCAAAAAGCGTCGGTCCCCATTGAGTTGCATTGGTTCTCTGTCCATACAATAGAAGTGAATGGGCACCGACACTTTTTGGTTACCAACATTCTTCAAAATATCTTCTGTTGTGTTTTGCTGGAGAAAGAAAGCCATACAGGTCAGGCATGACATAATTGTGAACAAATAATGACAGAACTTTCATTTTAGGGTGAACTATCCCTTTAATATCCATAAGAACTATAGAGTGATGCATTAACACCCATAAATTCAACAAAGACACGTGAACAAAGTTACGCAACAGAAGAAGTGGCTTTATCACAGTTTATCAGAATGCGTCTATATTCATCCAAACACACCTGGGGGAAAGCGCCAACCAACGCAGAGAAACAAACAGATGGCGTTCTGCAGCTCAAATTAATCTATCAATTCCAATCAGCCAAATATGGCAGCTTTCAACTTGAATCAACAACAAACTCCCTCTCAATCGTGTACAGAGATTAGCATGTGGGCACGCACAAAGACAGGGGCAAAGGCGCAAGAGAGAGACGGAGAACAGTGTCACATCAGGGCTCTCAACAGGCATGGGATTGGCACGGAGTTGTATGTTTTCAAAGTCACAATTACACAAGAGACACGTCAGACAATGAGCAGACGCAGCCAGCAGTCTCATCACAGCCAAACTTCAGACGCCTTATACCAGGATCTAACAATTAATCAAAATCCAATCGAAACCGCAATATGGGCTAGCGTGATTTCAAAAGACTGATTCCATTATAACAAAAAAACAGTGCCCTCCACTATAATTGGCGCCCTTGGTAAAAATGAGCAAAGTTGGCGGTAAAAATAAATCTACATCCTTTATCGTTTTGATCTTTTATTTAAAAAACTAAAAAAATGTAACATTTCATTCATGTAAAACTAATTAAAGTGATTTTTTTCTCGAATACAACCTGGCCACAATTATTGGCAGCCCTAAAAATTCTTTTGAGTACAATATTTCCCAAGTATATTCACATTAATATGTGCCGTGTCAAAAATCGCCTAATTCCATACTTCATAAACGAAGATGAGTATGATTCATGATTCGAATAATATGTCCAAAACCTGAGTAAGTAAAAAACAGTTGGTGAGAAATACCCGGATGGTCTACTACTTCCACCTAGATTCGTGAGTGTGGATCGAATGGTCACTTCTCTATCCCCTGATGACAACGGAGCTGAGCAACGGTCAAATTTCCTTAGTAAATCAAATAAATATAGTGGAAAACTTTAAGGCGGACGTTTTCACATGACCATAAAACAAGAGAATATTTTGAGGGCCAAAGACTTTTCAAAGATCACAGATGGAGAATTGCATATACCACCAGATCTTCATTGTTGTGAAACTACTTTTATACCAGAGGTTCTGGACATCTTGATCAGATACATGACATCATGTTTTATATCAAATACCATCAGATATAAAAATCAAAACCTGACTCTTATAGAAATAATATAATGGGTTGTGGTTAGATCTTCCATCAGCACTTTGGTTCAAAACAAACCTCCAAATCAACAAAAATGGGTCACTGAAGCCAAAATCAAGATCCTGCCACGGCCGTCCCAGTTCCCTGACCTGAACCCAATAGAAAATGAGTGGGATGAACTGAAGAAGATAAATCACCAACATTTGAAGGATCTGACGAATTCTTTATGGAGGAATGGACTCGGATGACTCTCAACGTATTCTCAAACCTCATCAGACTGAAAAGAAAACATTCAGAGCTGTTTTTCTTACAAATTGAGGTTGAGGAGTGTATTCAATAGAAGTGTGCCAATAATTGGGGCCAACATGTATGGAAGAAAAACGTTTTCACAATGTGATATTTTTTCCCTACTGTTTTCTTTCAATGAAATGTTGAAATTTTGTAGATTTTTTAAATGAAAGATCAAAACGAGAAAAGAAGTAGATTTATTTTACAGCCTTCTTCGCCAATAATAGTGGAGGGCACTGTTCATTATTCAGAGTCTTCTTTTCTATACTCTTATCACGCATTGGGCTCATGATAGCATTTGCAGCGTTTATTGAGAACTTTTCATTTTCACGTTTACAAATCCTAACTGTTTTTGGCTGCGTTCATTTCCAACAGAATTGTAAAGTAACACTACAACGTTGGGGTTTGTGTCTAGAAGTTTGCAGCATGTCATCAGATTTGGAATGAAAAGCATATTAAAGAGCACCACACACAATAACTCAAAGCACTACGTTCACACAACAATTGTTTTTAACGTTTAGGCATCAACGTTCCTCTACTGTTACTTTAAATATTACCTTTAAGTTGTAAATAAAAGTGTAACGAGCAAGGCGGAATGAGACCCATGAGGGAACGGCGCGAGGCCGGTGACGCGAGTGATAATGACAGTCAGCTGTGCATTGCACCGGTCTCGCATCTCTCACGGAGGAGATCGGAAGCATAAGAGGACGAGCGACAGGAGTGTACGACGAGCCTTGCTTGTTAAACTTGTTGCATCTTAGGAATATGTTTGCACAGTGACAGAACCAATTTTGATTCCTCAAAGATCCTTTCAGTCAAAAAAATATCAGTCAAAAAGTACATTTACATACATTTTACATTTAGGCATTTGGCAGACGCTTTTATCCAAAGCGACTTACATTGCTTTATCCTATACATTTTACATAGGTATTTGCAATCCCTGGGATCGAACCCACAACCTTGCGTTGTTAATGCAATGCTCTTACCACTGAGCTACAGGAAAGCTGTAAGCTTGTAAAGTAACAGTTATTTCTCAACTTTCTACAGTATATGGAACCTTTTGTGAAACTTGTAAAAGGATGTTAAAGATCATTTCTGAAACCATACAGTCAAACATGATTCTTCTATGACATTGTGTAGCATGTTTGATTTTAGAAATGCAGAAGTGGTCCATGAGTGTTTTGTGGTATAATCTATGAGCAAATAGCCACCTTTATTTAGAATTCATCAGGGGTATCATCATTACCACAACACATGCAAAGAGTTGTGAAAATGGGACATCAGATCCACGTAGAGAGACGGCTCTTAAAGGGGCCGCATTCTAAAACCTACTGCTGTGACTCCTTTCACCAATGTTAAACAAAGAACAAAAGAAAAGAGTAAATCCATGTGTTTTGTAGCTTTAATGAGAATTATTCTGTATTTAATTTAGAATTTAGCATTAAAGAGTGTCTGAGAACTTCATTCAATTTCTACAGTGTTTTAAGCCAGATTTCGGGGCCAATTCAGGGCATGTCGCAGTCAACTTTCTGAACAAACATTTGTACAATTTAACTGCACATTGCAAGACCGATTTTTCAATTTTATGTTTGTGGTATTGCGACTCTATAATCGTACTACAATCTACAGTTGTATGGTCACACAGTTTGGCCGAATCAAATTGTGTGCATTCTTAATGTCTTTGGTCTCACATGGATTTAAAAACTCTGATTAAAGTTTATTATCGTGTTAACTTTAGTTAAAGTTTTAGCAGTTTGGGTATATGCTTTTGTCATTTTATAATTTATTGGTTTATTTTTTTCTACACAAGATTAATTATTTTTTTATTTCGTGTGTATTATTATAATTTTACTGCTATACACTTCAGTTTATTTTTGAGGCAACATTCAAACTGTTCCTTCAGTTAAGTTTCCAATACATTTTAGGTCAATATTTGATTTCAATGAACAGGAAAGGTTTCAAAGTTTTTATTTTAGTAAACTAAAATAACCTTGGTCTCCATGCACCTGTGACACCGCTGGCTATTCTACATGATACGTTTTCATGTGAACACTTGTATGCAATTACTAGTAAAAGAGAGACAAGACACAATTGATCCACACACACACACACACTCTCAGCATAAGCTCTGCTCTGGAAAAAGATGCCTGTTAGAGAGAAACTAAAATATGTAAAAGGCTGATATTTGTTAAAGAAGAGGTTCTGGGAAGGATCCCAGTTCCTGAGTAAGTGATTTATGGAGGGAAGGGAAACCACTGAATGAGAGCCAAGGACAGAGAGAGATTTCTGTTTTAGACAGTAAGCATTTATATGTCTCTCAATCTACACACCTGTGTGTGTGTGTGTGTGTGTGTGTGTGTGTTTGTGTGTAAAACTCCTGACTCAAGTCTCTGATCAATCTGAGGGTGCTGGAGGTGAAGAGACACAAACACACCCGCCGTTTTAACAGAGCTTGTTCAGCACTCATGCCTTTGCAATCCATCTCCTTTACACTTCTACACAACAGAACCCCCCAGAAACAGCACTTACATATTAATGTCTCTTTGAAAAAACAAACATAAACCGCATCATACAGTATAGACAACAAGAAATGTGAAATGTACTCATCCAACTACAACACAAATAATGACACACATGTGCACACAGCCTGCAACAAGCCCATTTATTTCCACTAAATATTATAGTCTGATTCTGTTTGTGCTCTTGGCATCACAGCGAAAACCTCAGCGCTTTTCTTCAGCCTGAATCTGTGGGAAAAAAAAAACTAAAGCGAGGAAACGCATCTGTGAGCTCCCGCCCGGCTCTTGTCAGCAATTTTTACTTCGCTCTGAGATGAATGATGGAACACAACAAGTTTTTTTATTGTTAAATGATTCACGACAGACCTCTAAAATGCTGGCTAGTACATTGATGTGAATCTTCACGTAAGTATTGAACAACAGACCAACACATTGGAGACAGAAATGATTCAACTAATTGTATTCACACTTTTGTCAATTTACAAAAACATAAATGTTTGGGTTTTCCCAAAAGCAAGGCAAACAGATGCAACCCATATTTGCTCATATGACGTATTAAATCGATGTTAAAAGCGGGAGGTCTGGAGTGATTTGTTGTTTGAGTGAGACAACAGTTTCTGTGTATGTAGCTCATTAGCAAACAGACAACGCACATTCGGAAAGCGTGCACTTCTCCAACATCTGCTTTTAATTTCTACTGTATCATGGTCGCTTGAGCCTTATTGTCTACTGCTGTTTGACACACCGTGGGACTGTTATTCTGAAGATGATCAGTAGACAAGGGCAACCGTGTGTAACAAATGTATCATCGACCGAGAAACAAAACGCTGTAGTCCAATAAGATGCAACTGTAGATGCATAATCGATGCCTTTGGTTTACAGAGGTAGGAGTCAGGTGGTGACCTTCCACGTCTCAGTGAGGGTCCGGATGAGTGGGGTTTCTAAGTAGTTTAGCCATAAGCGTTTCAGACAGAGATGGATGATGAGACGAAATCACAGGCGAAAATATTCTGTTTAGTCTCGCCTCGAGCAGGTATTGGATATTACGCTGAAACACACGGCTGGGTAATAAAAATGCCTGGTCCTGAGCCGAGAAGACAATTCACACCTCTTCATTTCATAAGAAGAGAGAAGAAATGCGGAATTCTTAATGATTTATTTGATAAAAGTGCATTTAAAAAAAATTGAATATATATAAAATATCATGGCAAAAGTAATAATATATTAAATGAATATAATATATACAATTTTTACCTTTTATTTGTCTTCTAATGCACACTAAAGATATTTTGGATACCACCAACAGAACATCAACTGCATGAAAATGTCAAACGAATATTATAAAGACCTAAAGCAAGACTTAAAGTGATAGTTCACGCGAAAATAAAAATCCTGTCATCATTTACTCACTAAAACCTGTATGAATTTATTTCTCTGCAGGACACAAAAGAAGATATTTTGAAAAATGTTGTTAACTGGACCTCATTGCCTTGCATAGGTATTGTGTCTATACAACAGCTGTGAATGGGGTCCAGTGCTGTTTAGTTACCGACTTTCTTCAAAATAACTTCTTTTGTGTTCTGCAAAAGAAAGAAATCCATAAAGGTTTGAAATGACAAAAGTGTAACTAAATAATTACACAATGTTCATTTTTGTGTGAACTATCACATTAAAAGGGATAGCTCACGCAAAAATTTAACTTCTGTCACCGTTTGCCCACAATTTGTTCTGAAACTGTATAAAGTTCGTTGTACTGTTGAACACAAAAGAAGATATTTTAAAGAATGTGGAAACTAAACAGTTCTGGTGCACCACTAACTAGTCGTTTTTTCCCTATTATGGAAGTCAATAGTGTGCCAAAACTGTTTGGATACAAACAGTCCTCTAAAAAACTTTGTGTTGAGCGGAACGACTCATATTTGCTGCTCCATGACGCATCACGGCTTTTTGTCAGTCACGTCTGATGCCATTAAAATGTCTCGTAACCAAAAAAAGTAAGCAAGCCGGACAGATGAGAAGTGAAGAAATTGTAAAATACTAAGAAAGAGAATACAATATCCAACATACGTTTTTTCTTTGAGAGTCTTCCCTGGTTTTGGCAACGGAGGTGTTTTCCATGACTTGAGAAGGAAAGTTTCTAGTGTTGTTCTGGAGTGAAGGGGCTGTGGTATCGGGGAGCGCAGGGAGATGCGGTCTATGTATTTAGGCCAGAGAAGGAAAAAGTTTCCCAGAGTGCTTTGCTCTTACCCCACAGTCTCTCTGTGCTGCTCATCTACTCAGAGTCCGCTAATAGAAAGCAAAGCTCGAATACGCAGCTCAAGAGCCGAGGCTTTAAAAAGAAAGAAATCTCATGCTTCTTCTCTCCACTCTTTCATCTGCACTTCACTGCAATTAAGGAGGAAGAAGGAGAAAGAACGAAGTGGGCACTCAGAGGAAGTGGATTCGACTACCCTCATACACTCAGACCAAGACGAAGAGAGAGAGAGCCTGTGATGAAGTGAGCGAGAAAAGAGAGCTGCCATCTCGGGAAATGTCTAAATACACACCTGTCGAAAAAATGGACTGCTGTGTCTATGTTTATGGGTTTGTATATGTAAAACGAACCATGACGGATTGGGAACGCTGTCTATTGGCAGCAGCTTCACATGCCACAAGAAACAAAACGCCTTACAAAATGGCACAAGAGATGTTCGATTTGATTCCAGTAGTTTGTCCATGAAACGTTGTCACAAAAACACTGCCTCCGTTTGAAACATACAATTGCAGGATACTTTCCATACTTTGCTTTAAGTCAAACGACATCTAACTGACATTTCCTGTGAAATCATACCTGATTTCAATTAAAAATCATCATTACAAGCCCATCTTTGTGAATTGGGGTAAGGTGAGGACTCACCTTTTCAACACTGATTTTGAATACATTTGATATTTATTTGACTTTTTTCCAGTGTCCAAAGACAGACACAAACAACCTTACAGGGATAAAGAAACACTATCCATGACCACAAAAATATTGATTATAGGTAACACTTGCCATCATCTTTTTTCACTGAGCTCAAGGGGATGAGTTGTGGGATTGCATTCTCCACAAGGTTATAGTTTTGTTTTCAGTTCTATAGTATTTTTTTTATATATTTTGAATTATTATTATTTTTTAGTTACTTTTTGTATGTTCTTTTTTCATTTTATTATTCATTTTAATTGTTTATTTTACATTTTTGGTTCCAAAATGAGATTTAAAAAAAAATATTTTTTTATTGTGCATTTTAATTAATATGAATCAAGCTGCAGTTGGTTTGTTTTGATGTAAGCCATAATATCTCACAGATAATAAAATGCAGCTATCTAACACCATAAATCACAGTTAAAAGATGATAACATTAAAAAAACATGATTTTTAAGAACCGCCCAAAAAAAAAAAATTATATAAAAAAATCGAATTTATTTTGGAACCAAACTCTTCATATATATATATATATATATATAGTAAAATGACAAAATAACACTAAACATTTAATATAGTTTTTCCACAGTTTTTTAAACTAGTTTCAATAAATAAAATTGTCTCTAAACTTAAACTTGGTTTAATTCCGAGGCAATTTTTCTCATTTTCATTTAATTTAAATTATAAAACATCTAATCTTATAATTTTAGTGTCTAAACCTAAACTTATTTAAGTTTGTTGCAAAGGCAACATTTCTAATGTCCATTTAGTTTTATATTATATTAAGTTATATATTATATAGTTTTCTTAACAATAATTATAACCTTGCAACACATAAGATATCTTTTTGGACCACCACACCCCTGGTAACTAAAACACGTCTGATGTCAATATTTTAGATTTTTTTTAGAGCTAACACAGCGGACCAAACACACACTTAACAAACAGAAAAACATCAAGACTGCATCAACCCGTCTAAGATCCACTGAAACGTAGCGGGTTCAAGATGAGTTATTGCGGGATGTGGCACATCAGAACTACAGCAAGGAAAATGGGATAATATTGGCTACCATCCTATAAGTTGTAGAATGTTGGCATTGAAAAAGCACAGGGAATCAAAACTCGTGAAGAGAAAATGTTCTCCTTATTGCGTTGGACTGTTTCCCGCATCTGGTGGCTGGATGCAGATTATTGCCTTGAGCTGCTCGGCCAGAGAGAGTTATGGGAGCTCTCGCAGCCGGAGGTGTAACACAATTTTGATGGGAATTGGATTCCGAGGCTAGGAATCACGTGTGGGTGGAACCAGGCCTGCCAAGAAAGGCTGAGGCAAAGAAACGTGAAGGAATACGAGGAGTGATGGGGAGAGAGAAAGCAGGCGGCAGAACAGAAATCCAGTAGCGAGAAGGTTTTAGGGAGATTAAAAGCCCGGAGCAAGGGCTCTTAAGACCATCCTGCTAATTAAATATGTCAAAGCTCATAAAGACGCATGGGGCCTTTTCCCAGAGCCAAGCTTTACCAAACCCACCTAGTCAGCAAAGCCTTCCCATCTTGTCAATAAACATTAGTCTGGGCATCAGTAAAACATCCACAAAATGGATTGGTTTATTAAACGTATTACCAACCCCTTTTTTACTATGCTCTCAACTACAGGAAAATGTACAGTACATGCCAAAAATGAGCCGATACTCAATGTCTGGATTTTACTGCGGGGGGGAAACCACAGACATGTGTACAGACGATGAAGAACACGAGTAACCCCACGAGAACAAAGGAACCTGTAAAGATTGTTGGTTGCTGTATCTGACGAACATTGAAAAACTATGAATTCTGAAGACATTTTCATACATTTCTTTAAAAGAGCCAGTCAGCCTTCTTCCAAGCTTTCAAGAAAACAGAATGCTTTATGGGCAGAAGTTGGAGATACAGTAACATGCTGAACTGTGCCACATGCAACTTTGAATCTGAACACAGGATACGGGACCTTCAGAGGTCGGAGGTCACATGTGGTCTCTGTTGGAGACCCATCTGAAAGTGATGCTCTGCTTAAAATACACTAAAGGAAAGACCTGCATCCTTCTGAAGGAGGACAGAGTGAGAAAGACAGATGAGAGGGGAAGACTTCAGACCAGACTTCATTTCAATCATTTTACTGTATGAGCTGTTAACCCACAGGTGAACGCCAGACTACAGAGGGTGAGTGGGACGGTGTGGAGAGAAGAACTGAAGGGTGAAGGGAGAAGACAGGCACGGCATCTGGTGGAAACATGTTCTATCAACTCGTGGGCCACACATGTAAAGTACACTTATCACGTGGCTAAATGGGCATTTGAAAGCATTCTAGCCTGACATGCTGTTAAAATGTATTTTTTGTTTGGTGATCCGGATGAAAGTGAACAAAATTGTTCCTCTGTTGTTACAGTAGTGATGTTGACTCTTTGGCATTTCTAGGCTGAAAATGTCTTAAGTACTTTAAGGCAAGGCAAGGCAAGTTTATTTATATAGCACATTTCATACACAAGGGCAATTCAAAGTGCTTTACATAAAATGATTGACAGAAAGAAAGAAAATGTATCTTTAAAATGCAAATGATTTAAGATCACAAATACTTTAGATTTTAAGCAACAATAAAACAGCAATAAAATTGATTAAAAATGGGAGTGTGTCTATAATAAGAATAAGAGCAAAATACAAATGAATTAGAAATAAAAGTGCAGTTGATGTAAACCAGCACAGTGCTCAGGTTGTGAATGCACAGCTAAACAAGTGTGTTTTTAATGCTACTGTTGGTGAACATATGATGTCTTCTGGAAGCAGATTCCAGGTACGGGCGTAATGACTAAACGCTGACTCGCCCTGTTTTGAATGAACCCTTGTTATCTCTAACTGACTTGATCCTGATGATCTGAGAAGTCTGTTTGGTTTATATTCAATGAGCATATCTGAGCTGTATTTAGGTCCTAGACCATTAAGTGATTTATAGACAATTAATAATACTTTGAAGTTGATTCTAAAAGTAACTGGTAACCAGTGTAAGGACTTGAGGATTGGAGTGATATGCTCAGATTTTTTGGTTCTGGTCAGAATCCTGGCAGCAGCGTTATGTATGAGCTGCAGCTGTCTGATGGTCTTTTTGGGAAGACCTGTAAGGAGTCCATTACAGTAATCCACCCTGCTGGTGATGAAAGCATGGACTAGTTTCTCTAAATCTTGGCTTGAGACAAAACATCTGATTCTGGCTATGTTTCTGAGATGGTAGTAGGCTGATCTGCTTATTGCTTTGACATGACTGCTGAAACTAAGGTCAGACTCTAAAATGACACCAAGATTTTTTACCTTACTTTGTGTCTTTAGACCTCTTAAGTCAAGGTATGTGTTTACCTTGTTAGTTTCATCCTTGTTACCAAAAACAATGACTTCAGTTTTGTTTTTATTTAACTGAAGGAAGTTTTGACACACCCAGCTGTTAATTTCATCAATGCATTGGCAAAGAGAGTCAATAGGCCTGTAGTCATTGGGTGAGAGGGATAGATAGATCTGAGTGTCATCTGCATAGCTGTGGTAGGCAATTTGGTACTTTTTCATTATTTGGCCAAGTGGGAGCATATACAAATTGAAGAGGAGCGGAGCAAGAATTGAGCCCTGTGGAACACCACAAGTCATGGGTGTCCAGTCAGATTTATGGTTGCCCATGTTCACATAGTAACACTCCCTTTAATTTTGTTTAACTTTTAATACTTTATTTACTTTTGTTTATTTCAGCTTTATTGTTTTGTCTAAAGGGGGAACAGGTATTAAGTATTTTTTGTGCTTATTGTTTTTTATTTTACTGTATTTTTGCTTACTAATTTTTTTTTTTATGTATTTTTTTTTTGTTCATCTTTATAGTTTTGTATATGGGGTGAACAGGTCTTAAGTATTTTTCAGACTGGATTTACTTAATTTTATTTGATTGAGTTTTTTTCTTTATTTTCTCATCTTTACTGTTAACATCTATGGGCTGAACAGGTTTTAAGTATCTTCATTTGTTTTAAATGGTTTTGTTTATTTATTTTATTTAAGGTTTGTTTATTTCCAGCGAAAAAAATTAATAGCAAAAAACTGGAAATAAAACATTCTGGTCATGTCACACATGTAGAGCCAAAAAAATAATAGTGAAGAAAGGCAGCTCATTAGATTCTGTGCCATGGCCGGGCCATCCGCTGACGCATTGAACTGTGGACCTTTTGATTAAACAAAAACACTAAAACTGTTTTTATGAAAAGGCCAAAAACTGTTTGCAGGGTAGCAAGCCACCGAACTACCTGAAATCCATTACAGATACTAGACTGAGGCGGAGGCCATAGGCTAAATCACATATTTCACTCCTTTACATGAAGTTGTACTATTTCAATGATGCCCTCTGGACATAGACTTCTATAGATTTGCTTTTAAGGACAGGATGTGTTTATGATGTTTTACCAGCATCCAAACGTAGCTTCAGGCGGTACACATGGAACGGGAAAAGAATCAAGATGTTTTGTTTGAAACCCTTTGGTGTCCCTCCCTTGCACATTTTTTCTCTCCCCTTAGACCCACACGGTCTGGCATGCTCTCTATAGTGGTCTACCTTCGGCCCTCAGGGGCCAATCCATCAAACACAAGCCACGACGGAACAAGTCCATCAGCAGGTCACTGCAGTCAGACTGGACACAGCTGTGGGCACAACGTGTGCGTCCGCTCTCATCTAAAGCAACCGAGAGTGTGTTTATTACCTGACTTTTGTCTTGACAAAGCATTCATGTTACTTTTATCTACCAAAGAGAGAGACAGAGAGAGAGAGAGAGAGAGAGAGAGAGAGAGAGAGAGAGAGAGAGAGAGAGATGGAGAGAGAGAGAGAGAGAGAGATGGAGAGAGAGAGATGGAGAGAGAGAGAGAGAGAGAGAGAGATGGAGAGAGAGAGATGGAGAGAGAGAGAGAGAGAGAGAGAGAGGGAGAGAGATGGAGAGAGAGAGAGAGAGAGAGATGGAGAGAGAGAGAGAGAGAGAGAGATGGAGAGAGAGAGAGAGAGAGAGAGAGAGAGAGAGAGAGAGAGGGAGAGAGAGAGATGGAGAGAGAGAGAGAGAGAGATGGCAAGTCTCCATTATTAAGTAAGTCTCCCTCACTCAGGTTTCATTTTAATGACTGTAATTGCCGGTGCTAATGAGAGTTGGGAATAGAGAACCATTCCATTTGTTTCAAAAACACTGAACCTGAATGATTTTCATGATGTTACATTTCTGTAATGGATCTTAAACATCTGCATTCCTCTGCTGATACAATAAAACAGTGAGCGTCTGCAAAGTCATTATTCACCAAAATGTGTTCAATTTAAAACATATTTTGTTTGTAGTAAACACAGCATATGAATAAACAAATGACTTTTGCAGGCCAGTCTGTTTTAAACAAGGGGCGACCTTTCGGTCTCTTTCGTGAAGCCAACACAGAAGTGACTTGATTGCAATTTAATTACAATTAATTTACGATGACTCGATGGCAAGATGGCGACACATGATTCCAAGATGGCGACGAGCGCCTCCGCCTACTTTAGGCTTCATTTTTACATTTTCACAAACCTACGCATGACGTCAGGGATACGCCGCCTATATTTTATATAGTCTATGGTTTTAATTCAATTGTAAAAAAACTCAAAAATTAAGTTTACCATTAATCTCAGTTAACAGTATAAGGGGTCATGGCCTTGTATTATCATATTCCCTGGGGTGTTGTTATAAAATCACTTTTTTTTGCCCAAAATCATAAAAAAATGATCATTTGTTTCTCTTTCTCTTACTAAAAAGGTTGGGTTTGTGTGTGTCCCCTTTACGACTTCAGTGTAACCGCCCACTTTTTTAAAACAAGCAGTGACATTACCTAATAGGTGCAAGTATGTAGTATTTTTGTTATGAAAAGTATATACTTTTTAGCAAGCTTTAAAACAGTATGCACACGCTGAGTCCTAAGCGGCATACTTAAATCATGACAATATGTACTGAATTTGAATAAGTATCTACCTTACGACCATTGGTAGTATGAATACATTTTGGACATACTGCATCCGCCATGTTTTATTTTTATGTGACCATTATGAGTTTTGAGCTGTGACGTATTAAGTTACTAACTGTACGTAGGCGTAGGTAAAACATAATTTAGTCACAAGAAATGTATTTATCGGCATTTACGATTGAAAACGGACGCTTTAAAGTTTTCCACTATTTTTATTTGATTTACTTCCCATGGCATCATGGGATAGAGGGTCCGTCCAATGCAAACTACTCACAAATCTTGGCGGACGCTGGACACCATCCAGATATTTCTCGCCTACTGTTTTTTTGTTGCGTACTGAGGTTTTGGACATACTATTCATGACAGATTTTTGCCTACTTCATAGTATGGAAGTAGGCGATTTCAGACGTAGGTATACTAACGCAAAACGTAATTGAACACTGTTGCCCTGACAACACAGTGATCTCATTAACAGTCACAAACATTAAACTACTTCTTTCTATGCAAGCTTGTATTCATACATTTTTCGTTTGTAAATGTATGATTACATTTAATATTTCCGTGAAACATCACTCATTTTACGAATGCAGAGTAGCGTCAATAAACTCCGCCCACTTGTGATGAGTTGTGGGTAATATAAGCCGTTTGAGTGTTCACTGGAAGAAGCAAACCATCCGGTTACTTTGAGAATACTCATTCCAACATACTATAATTTGGGACGTACTAAGCAAGATGGACAGTTAACAAATTGGGATGTAGGGTTGCACTCCAACAAAAAGACTGAAACTCTGTGTTTTAAAATGTAAGTGAATTACAGTATTTACAGTGCGTACGGAAAGTATTCAGACCCCCTTAAATTTTTCACTCTTTGTTATATTGCACCCATTTGCTAAAATCATTTAAGTTCATTACAATACCTATTCCTACTCATATTAGTCTGCTGATACGATGCTGCAATAAAGGACATGTCTATGCAAATCTGCACAAACGTGTGAGCAACATGCATTCTGTTATATACCTAGAGGTAGAATGAATGAAGAAGGCACAGATTTTTCCACACACTTGTAAACAAAGTAAAACCACACAACCACAGACTGTGCTATTCATTTCAAGCATTACCACAGGGAAGAGAACGAGAGATAAAGAGAGAGTATGTGCTGTTGCAAATAACTCTTGCTCTCGTGTTCTAACCACAAGTCCAGTTAAAGGCCAAGACAGATATCTGGACACTAGTTCAACCATCAGTCTGGAAGGCCGTTCAGCCAGTGTAGAGCAGCACACATCATAACACAGCCAACTACGTGCAAACATAAAACACCTCATATCCAGAACACGTGTGAGACTGAAATAAATCAAAGACTCAACGCCCCTATAAAAACTATCCAAAGAAAGAGAAAAAGACATTCTGGTAGAGTTGTAGGGCGTTATTTGACTACTTTCTATTCCAACCCTGCTACCTCAGAATTGAATTGTGTACAAGTCTAAATAAAAATACACGAGCAGGAAATTGCCAAAGATTTACAGTAAATATAAAGAAAATGGGCTATAGAAGTACGGGCCCTGTGACAAATATGATATGATGTTAAATTGAGGCATGCGATAGCGGGTGGGGCTTGTAATCCAGAGAAAAAGGATTTGAGGGGAGAGAGGCACATGCAGGCGCGCTAGCTTTACACTAGCGCCCAGTAATAGGTTTTCATTACATCGCAATCTCTTTTAAATAATCCTATTCATTTTTCATGAGATCGATTTTTCCCAGAAGACGAGAGATAGAGGGCCGTACGCTGCTCTCGGCGGGCCACGATCCGTCATGTGATGACAGAATGCGCTTGCTATTAAAAGTCGGCTTTAAAAAAGGATCCCGTAAATACACAAACTAACAGACATGGGGCTAAACGCAATGTAAATATTTAATATGGTTCATCTCATTAGAGATCAGAGACACGTTGGGTTTTCTGTGCAACGTATATTGAAAAACGAATTACGATTGTGATTTGGACGTACTGTACGAGAACAACAAAAGCAAACTGTGGCAATTGAGTCTGAATAGAGAAAGGAGTAATTATCATCATTGTCTTTGTCGAATGTGTGAAAGCTTATTGACGCAACAGCAAAAATAACTTGATGATGTTGACTGGCACCAGTGCTTCCTGCTGTGAGAGGAAGTATGTACGGTTGTGTGAAACAATGCGTTATTGTGCGGAACAATTAGCTTAGCCTTTGTACTGAATACAAAGATGCGCACAGGAGCTTGAGCCAATCAGCTAACAGAATCCAACATTATGTCCCATATTACTTAAAGTGATAGTTCACCCCAAAATAAAAAAACTGTCATCATTTACTCCCCCTATCATCATTTCAAACCTGTAAGACTTTCTTGGCAAGACACAAAAGAAGATATTTTGAAGAATGTTGTTAATAGAAGTCAATTAGGGCCAGTGCTGTTCGGTTACCAACTTTTGCGTTATGCAAAAGAAAGATAGTCATAAAAAAATTATTTTGGGGTGAACTATCACCAAGTCTTCCTCTGAGTCAGATTAACAGGCCTTCAATCAATCCAAAGTATAGCAAAACGACTAAAACAATCTCCATTTCATTCTCATCCACACATCAAAAACCTTACGTACGCTGCACTAGGTCCGTCCCTCACATACGGTTATTTCCTGCTTTACTTAAACAGAATCTGGATAATGGTGTTTTCCTGCATTACAAATCTAATTCTGATTCCACGGAGAAAAGAAAAACAATACAAAATAGGTCAATGAACAACACTTCTCGGTAAGAACGTGCACTCATCGAGCCGATGTATTCCTGCCCCGCTGGTGAGAACAAAAGCTCAGGAGAATAACACACTTTGGCCTTGGACCTCCACGCGAAGATGAAAGACGAGCATTTGGGACAGTTTCTGATCAAAAGAAGCCAGGAATAAAAGAGTGTGAGTGCGAGCATTCATCTTGAAGAGCATCGTAGCGGCGCGCGGAAGGGCTGGTATTAGCTTTATGTGAGAAATGCAATTACGCTAGCAGTTATTTTACACAGTTTACTCGATGCAGAAGTGATTCAGAGCCAGTTATTTATTTCTCTGTGTTTTCGTCTAGTAAATGATCAAATATATTTGCAATTAAGCAGTTGGGTTCGGTAGAGGCAATGACTTAGCTGTTTGATGCGACTTTAATTCACAAGCTCTCAATGCGATTCGATTTTGATTCTTTTTAAAATATTTTAGTTGTCAGTTCAGTATTCATACGAACACGGCAGTTTCATTACACAATTATTTGTTTGCAAGAGTTCAAAACAGGGCTGTCATAAAACACACTGTCATTGATAATCACAGTGAGCTGTGATAGTGTGTTAAATTGACACAAATTATTATGTTGTAAATAATTAAGCACTTGAATAAAGTTTTGGCTCAAAGGGGGCATTAATTTAAATCACAATTTTAACCCGAGCTTTTGTTTTATAAGAGGCAATCGTATTCATGCGAACATCATGTAAGTGTCAGAACTGAAAACGGCGTTGTTACTGAGATAACATCTGTTATTGACACCAGGCCCAATGAACACCATGTTCTTGAAATGCACCTATCTATGACGAAATTGATAGGTTGAACACCGCCTCCATAGAAAAATATCAACGACTACTTCTCTATCCCCGCCCACTGGTTCGCGCGGAACCAGATAGAGCGAGCAAGCAATAAACATAGATGCCGTAAAAGATAGCTAAATATTGTGCGACCCCTGGTTGTGGAAGTATACAGTCGCTGCATAACCTTCCAATATATTCAATTCATGCGGGTTTAATGTTTATTTTTAAAGACGTTCCAGCTCATATGTGAAAAACATGGAGCTTGTTTCATTTCTCCGAGGATTCCTTTGTGAACAAGGCAGAGATCAACACTGGATTTGTGGAAATTTAAAAGGCAGTGCCTCCAATATTGGATATGATAGGAATGGCGCAGAAATCTTATGTTAGTAAAACATTTTTGGGTATTATTTCGAGTGGGCGATATCCATAAATTCTCCATAGAGTATCCCGGATCTTTTGATAATCACTGGTCTCAAATGTTGACAGGTACGGTCATATATCATTAAACACCATACAACTATAGGCCATACAAACTATACACAACTCCTTGCCACACATCAAAACCGGGAAATAAGTCAGAAAATTTGAGTTAAATCATCCCTTGCGAATGCGTCGCATGAAATACTGATGTGGGGAGGTCATTTATAAATCACAGTAGGTCTCCAGATAATACTAGTGCCCTGCGAAATCTGTTAATGGTGCTAATGTGTTCCCTTACATTACGTCTCTAAGCAAATTCCCAGAAGGCTCCAACTACACAAACTTCTTTCAAATCAAAGCAATGGGTGTTTACTTATAAAGTCTTCAATGCGACACACCATTAAAACCGAGGGTTTGCAGAGCTGGCCTCAAAAAAGTGTAGAAAATAGCCAATTACTTCTTGAATTTGATGTTTTTGAATATAAAAATCACGCAAACATCCTAACTAGACCTCATACAACAGTATACAACAATAAACAAGGCCAGTTCATGAAACCTTTAAGAGCCACAAACAAGGACCCGGGTTTGAATCTGACCCGGGTCATGTCCTGATTCCACACCATCTTTCTTAACCCCTATTTTCTGGTCTCCTGTTATTTCACTGACCTATCCAATTAAAGGCAAAATAATTATTTAAAAAAAGAAAAATAATCGGGGTAAATGCAACACACCTCAACGTGGCTGCTCTATCAAAGAAATAAAAAAATTCTGCAACAAATGTACCATTTTTGTTTGAAGTAACAATAGCTTCACATGACTGCTGTTGTTCATCTGTCTGCATCCACAGTCCTATTTAAGCTCCTTGCAAGCAAGATTATGTTTCTTATGCACGCACAACAGAAGTTGTAGCTTGGTATTCTATAATCGATATCGGAGCGTTCATATAACGATTGCGATTAATCAGAAAATAGATGCTTTTTACCCAGTCCTATTAAGCAACGAGTCACTGCAAATGCCGCCAGCTAGTTAATGACGCTTTTGAAACCAAAGTTAATTAAGTGCTTTATCATAAAAATATATACTCCACAAATCACAGCACACCACACTTCATGAAGCCTTAAATTCATAACTGACTGTTCAGGATGAGTTTTTAGATAGATGAGATGTCGTGGAAGTGATCTTCTCCAGCATGTGCGTCAATTTCAAGAACAAGTTGAGATGGGTTCATTAAACAAGTTCAGAGAGATCGAAAAAACATCACTCTGCATCCCTTGTGTTTCTTTATTATCTCATATAGAACCTAACTAAAATGCTCGCCATTTGAAATGAAACGTGTGCTTTTTTGAAACGTAGAAACACACTTTTACACCATCACGGTAATGAAAACCAATCAATTGTTGGCGTAGTCGACTGCCGCCACAGAAACATTACTTCACGAGAACCAAGTACGGCAAACTAATGAAGTGTAATTGAAATTCTGCTGCATGCGACGTTTTAAGGGAGTGAAATATTCCTCGCTCGTTGTGTAACGGAAAATAGGCGAACTAATAGGGTCATCCTTAGCTAATGTGTGGAAATGTGCTGCACTGTTCAATTCTCATGGTGGGCATTCAATTTTTAGAGCCGTCTAGAAAATGACGTGCAAATGCGTCCATCTCATTTCTGTTTCAGTGATCCGTCCGTTCCTCAGAGGCAGTCATCCAGAAGACCCTCTCTCTCTATTCTCATCTGCACCTCCAGCACCTCTATAATCTCCTCTCTTCTTCTCATTACTTCTCTTTCTTGTCTCCATCCTGAGGGAGGAGAGGTGGGAGAAGTCTGTCATCGCTCTCCCCTGCGGCTGGCGCTAAAAAGACACACTGCATCAGACTTCTTTAAACTCCTCCGTGGAGCACTGCCGGGACCCCCGTCTAGAGGTTTCCTGAAGGTTTGGGTTGCATTAAAGAAGTAGTGCCACCTTTGACGTCCATTTTTTCTTACAGGAACAGTAAAGGCAAGACCAAAACCGAAGCCAATTTTTGGATCATTTAATTTTATAAGACAAGGATATACAGGAGAGAGCACCCGTATATATCATCCATGTGGACTAAACCTCTCTCTCTCTTCCACGTTCACTCACTCATTGATCATGAATCACTGTCTGAATTTTACATATTTTTCAAGTCTGGATTTTAGTCCATTGTTCACAACTTAATTTGTAATGTTTTTCATGCAATTTTTTAAAACAATTATAAGTGTAACTTATATGTTCTGGTTTCTACCTCAACGTCTCCAGACATTACAATTTTTCTTATACATATAATAGAATAATCCTGTGGGAAACGATCACGATTCATTGACTTGACGATTAATAGTCATGATTAGATTTGGATTGTATTTAGATTTAGTTTTATAAGACAATCCACTTCTTACCTCAAATTCTCCACACAATTTACTCTACCCATCGAAAGTGTTTGGACACTTACTCACTTATGTGTTCATATTTTTTCATATTTTAAAATAATAATAAACTCATCAAAATTATGAAATAAAACAAAGGGAACTATGGGAACTACGTTACATATAAAATATAAATTAAAACGTGTTATATTTTATCATCTTGAGTGTCACCTTTTACTAGAATTTGCTGTAATTTCCGAAAACTGTTGACCTGTTATTTACAGCGCCACTGTACTTTGACAGTGATTATCATCCACACACCCCAAAAATAAACAATTTCTAATAATGATGATGTTTTGTGCTTGCCATTAACACATTATTGTCAAGATTATTCTTAATTAAAATAATCTGATTCAAATCTGATTAATCGTGTAGATTGACAATATCATGGAAATTACATATAACTGCTAAACAACGATTCCAACACAGGTCTTACATCCTGAAGAAAGTTTAGGCCTCTTAAAAGGACAATATTAATTGAAATGATTAATCTAAATCTCATGAACATTTTCAAAACCACTGCTGTACTTCCAGCCTGCCAACGGCTCCGGGTTACAAAGGGACACTAAAGCAATCCGCCCGATACACAAAACAAAGCCATTATTACAGCTCTGAACCTAAATCCACCCTACAGGTTTCTATCCTCACAGCTATTCAGGCCTCCGAGGGCACCCCCAGAGAACGCCGGGGGCACAACTCCACATTTTCCCCCCTTTAATGTGCCCACGCCCAGGTGAATGTGAGCGCGCCCAACAAAAATGTCAATTAAAAAACTATTCAAACTTTCTATTATTCATGAACTAAAGAGGGCTCTCTTTATTGGTTATGTATTATTAATATCCTAGTGCTCATATCAAAGACGATCCAATTTCATATCCAGCACTTGGAACCAAATTACATTGAGGTTTATGCAGGGTTGAATTGGACCGTGGGGCTCGCTCAGACTGGCCATTGTGCCGCCCACCATAGCTACAGTCGCCACGGTCACCCGAGTGCGGCCCCCTCCCGACCTGTATAATATTGAGCTCTCCAATACTTTCACAAGAGTATTTTTAAACGCCATTATGTGACACAGATTCGGTGCGTGACTGCGGCCGTTGTATCAGAGATAGGGGGTTGCTGATTAGATTTTCAAGGTAATGTTGGAACGTGTAACATGGATTAATTGCGTTACGGTGGAGAGCGGCATTGATTTGTCCCCCAGCATGCACTTACACCAGTCAGTCTACATTTCATATGGGAAAGATCAAAGCGGATGCCTTCCCATTCTCTTTATGACATATCTTTGAATTTGTTTTTATGGCACTGTTACAATATGTTTGGAATACAGTAAAAAGCTCAAATTTGCCATTCAAATGAAGTGCTCTGCTTCCTGAAAAGAAACAAAAGCTTTGTTTTCGTTTCCTATCTGCGGACCAAAATTGATGAAAATAGCCGTTTTCATTTTCAGTGCCATTGTTTATTTATGATGTTGTTGCAAGCCTCTCACGGGGCGAACCTTATGAAAAAGGTTCCTGTTGGTTAGGGAGCGCTGATTCTTTGCCCCAGTTTCATTTTGACTGAAGTCTCTTTCAATTTAAATATTTAATATTTAAAAAGTCATGTTAAAAACCATTCCCTTCATTTCATAATTGAGCATTTTCGCATTCGGATTAGACCGTACAGATATGACTAGAAATGATCAAGAAAATATAAGCAGTATTATGACTAGAAAGTCACAAGTTGGATTTGAATTTGCATTGTTCCCATGAGAGCCACAGCTCAGCGTGCTGAATCATGCGTGTTACCGCTAAACACACAGAACACTACAGACACAAATCTACTAGCACACAGCATCAGTTTTGCGTGTGCTTTGCTTTCTTTTCCAGCATTTAATGTGAGTGATGTTGGAAAACATGACCGGCTGTCTTACCCAGATCCATGCTCTTAGAAGACTTCACATGCTCCATACGACCCTTCTGACCTCCATCACTTACAGACACGTCAGCTGAACCAAGACCTGAATGCACACTGGATACACAAAACATACATGCATTTTTCTATTCTCTTAAATGGATACTCCATCTAAAAATGAATTCCTCCCTCGAGTCGTTCCACATCTGTGTAAATGTCTTTGTTCTGATGAACACCAAGAAAAATGTTTGTGATCACCATTGACTACCATAGTAGGAAAAATGACAATGGCAGTCAATAGTGTCCCATAACTGTTTGCTTTTCTGCATTCTTCAAAATATCTTATGTTGTGTTCAAGAGAGCTAAAAAAATTAATAAAGTAATTTTTCCTACTGTGGTAGTAAGTGGTGGCCAATAACATCCTTCCAAATATCGATCTCTGTGTTCATCAGAACAATGACATTTATACAGATTTGCAACAACTTGGGGGTGAGTAAATGAAGATTGAATTAGCACTTTTGAGTGAACGGTTCCTTAAACACAACTGAATCACTGAATATGCAGATTGTTAACCTAACTTCTAATGATCTATAACGTCTTCTAGTTTTTTATTTTTTCTGCTGGGCACTCCAAGTCAGGTGAGACTGGTTTTATGAGCTAGACCAGCTGAAGAGAGATCAGTCTTATACCAGCTCTAAACTCTTTTCAATTTAAGTCCCGCACTTTATTGACTTAGTATGTGGGCCAAAAGAATGTCAACACAGTTGAGCTCATGATGTTGAGATCTTGACATTCATGATGCTCAAACTTTCATAAACAGTTCAACAAACGGTCAGTGTGACGCTTATGTCTCACTCGCTCATAGTTTCTGTCAACATCTGGGTGACACTTGATTCATTTCTGGGCAGTACGACTTTTGGCTTCCATGAGAACCATGATGTCAGAGCATCTCACATTTCTGCAGCACCAGCCTGGTTCGCTTCTAAAAACACTTTTTTCACACATCATGTTTTTCTTTCACTTTTGTGCTTTTATAAATGCATTGGCGCAGAATAATTGATTATACAAAAGCACTGTTACAAAAGGAATTTTCCTCCCGCTGTCACCGTGTGATCCGTGACTATTCCACCCCGACCCAACACGCTGACTATTGGCAGGAAAGATGGACTAGTCAACTGGTCATCCCCTACAATGAATAAAAGACGTGTTTGTCAATTTTGATGGTGTAAGAAAAATCCATGTTACCTCTGGTGGAGCTTCAGGCTCTCCTGTCTGTGCGGATTAGCGGCCGACCCTTCATCTTCCCCCTCTTCCACGTGACCGTATCCTCCATTTGAAACTGTGAGAGAACGGGCAAACGGCAAAGAAAGAAAAGCAATCATTAGAGCTCTGTGGAAATATTATGCAGGCTCATTTAAGAGAGGTCTGCTGGGGTCAGAGCTGCGTTGGAGAGAGGTGACAGTCTGGACAGAACATTGAGACGGACAGACAGAGACTGAGACCATTATCAGCTCCAACACAACGCAATCTCCCCTCACCTTTAATGATCTTTCACTCCTATGATAATGGGACTGGGGTCTTGGATTAGACTTGGATTGGACTAGATTTTCTTTCCTTCTATAAGCTTGGTTAAACTGGTAAGAGTGTGTGTGTGTGACAGAGAGAAAGAGAGAGTGAGAGTGTGTAGCTCTGTGTGTCTTTTACTAGTACTAAAAAATGATTTAACAGTATTTCATTCATTTTCTTTTCTGTTTAATGAGTTAAAGGTTACTGTAACCTACTATCTCTATATTATTTATGTATGTATTTAGAGATGTATTCAAAAATATAGTATTTATATCAAAATATCAAAATTGTCATGTAATACATTGTTGTTGTCTTTCTGACACCTTAGATGTCCAAATGTAAGTTTTTTTTAGAAAATGGAAGAACATTGTGTGTATTTTACTGGTTAGATTTTTTATAAAATCCAGTGACAAACATGAACAGTGACTAATAATAATAATTTATGGCATTATTTTTTTAGAAAATATGGAGATACAGAGTTTCGAAGGACAGCGACAATACAATAACTATTATTTATAATCTTATATATTTTTTTATTAGACATAAGATTTTAAAAACAGTCTCAAACGTTACAGTGTGCATTGTTGTTTGACTTCAGGGACTTGTTTTTCCTAATTTTAAAATAAAAAAATAATATGTTTTTTATAACGATAACAACATGGTTCATTTTCCTAAGATGTGATTTTGAGTGTAAATGAGGTGAGCGTGTTTGATATGTTCAGTGTGTGAGCAGATAGAAAAAGGAAGTGATGTAATCATTGCAGGATGATGCAGTGATTGTATTCTTGTCTCACGACTCATTTGCATAAAACAAAAAAACGCAGGTTCTGGGCAACACGAAAGCCTTAACCACCTGCTTCAAAGGAAAACATAACAATGATTGTTTTTGAATGTGTGTCTAATTGGCACAAAGGGAAGAGTCTATGAGTATTTACCCAGAATTCTCTTCATTCTTTTGTTGATGACAAAGACCTGATTAACGTCTGTTAGTTCAACCCGCGCTGAACCCACAACCAAGGCTGGAGGTCTTTGTCTGAGATCCGACGAAGTAGAATTGAAAACAAATGCCTTAGATTCCCAGACACTTAGCGTACAATTTCCAGTATGAACAGTCGCTCATCAGCCATTCCACAGATTGGCCAAACACTCAGAATCATTTCCTCAAGCACTTCCTCAAGTGAGATTAAAACAAGAAAAATGTGAAAGAAAAGACAAAATCAGAAGATTTGTAACTTCTTGCGGTGGGGTGCTGGAATAGGCCGTGATCTTCTCTGTCTCCTTGATGGAGTGTCTGTGTTTTGGCGGAGTGGAGCTGGAAATCAGACTCGACAATCACATAGATCAGAGCGCCCCACCCAGCACAACTTCTCATCATTACTCATCAGACTTCTCTTGAGTGACTGCTTATTAGTAGTATATATCTCATCTGTTTGTGTACTGCGCAACTGCCGTCATACATCAAGACCACAGACATTCGTGTGCCCGCTCTTACGCGCACATGCACACATTCTGAAGATGAACTGATGACGGAGTGTATGAAAAAAATCTGTATCGCAGGTACACACATTCTCAGCCACACGCACTCGCGATTATTTATCTGCTAAAGGGTGGCGCAGTTGAAATGAAATAAGTTTTTCCTGCTGAAGATGATGGATCAATGGCTCTTCCGGCTAAAACAGGGTTATTAATCCTAAACAGTGAGCCACCAAACCTCTCGCCAACAACAGCACCACTCCTCCTCATGTAAAACATTAGGTTCAATAAAAGCTGTTTCTCTCAAAGAGGGCTGGATATAAGTCTATTGACACAAACACTTAACTGTTTTTCTCAGACAACAATGAGCAGAGGAGCTGGTGTTTGCTATTTATAAAATGCGTAGATTCGGTTTCTAGATGCTAATGGTTTATTCATAATAAAGCACAATGTGACCCCTTCGCCTAACTGTATTTCACATTACTTATTGTGCTACTTTTATTAATAACACCTTATTGAAACATTATGTTAGTTGCATAGCAACATCATTTTTATTCCGTTCCGTGCTATTTTTGCTATTTCAAGATTTTAACTAAGAAATCTTCTAGGCTGTTCTGTATTGCAAATAATGTTGCTGCTTAAATAAGTCCCACCCTTCGATTTTTTTTTAAACCCCGGTCTGTCCTATTTTTGCAAGAAAGTGCATAGGCATTAGATAACAACACAGCCACGAAAAATCAGCTTTGCAAACACTTAAAGATTACACATGTATATGGTCCTATTACCAATTACAGGATCATATATAATTTACTTAAGTAAAAATAGTTTAAACGGAATATTTGTTATTAAAGGGATAGTTCAGCCATAACAATTCTACCATCATTTACTCAAGTTTTCCCAAACCTGTACTCATTTTTGTTCTGCTTGACACATAGAAAGATATTTAGAAGAATGTAGCCAAATAGTTGTAGGGCACCCTTGAAAATTTTATTTGATCTATTATGGTAGTCAATGGTGCCCCAAACTGTACGATCCCCCACATTGTTCTAAACATAATCTTCAGAAGGTTGAGAAAATGCCCGAAACGCCTCGTGTAACCACACCCCCACAAATCTACGTCAGTTCTTGGTATGATTTGACTAAGACCGCCCAAATTTATACTCAAGTAAGGTGGGCGTACCTGTCAGTACAATTGCTTTGTAACCTGATGTTCCAAATATGGTAAGAGGCGTTACATATCCGTCACACGCTTGCAGTATTCGACCACTAACTACCCATCTTTTCAGAGCGATGAGCCTAGTAAAAAATCAGCGCGTTTCAGAGAGGAGATGCAACATGCACGGTATGTGAAAAATACAGCGTCTTTGAACCCTAAATCGTGTATACACATTGCATTACATCTAAAACAAATTCAAATATTTGTTTAAGCCGAGTCAAATGACCCCTTAAAAGTCACCATAAAATGGAAGTTGCGATTGATTTCTTTTCTCTATCGTGACGTATATCCAAGTGAAACAGCTTCTGAAAATAGAAAAAAAGTAGGGCGGGGCTTATTCTTCCCTTCCCTCTTTGATTGGTTTATTTGTTCAGTGACTGACAGTGGGCCCGGAGGGGAGGTCTTTCCCCTTTTCTGTTGGTGACGTCATGTGCTGAAGAGAATTGTTTCGAGGCGGAGAGGAGCTTCATGTTTTTGATTAAAGATTAATCACGGTGTGCACAAATAAAAAATTAATAATAATCACTGAAACACTGTGTAAACACTAAGAATGTTCCTCTTTGATTTCATGGTGACTTTAAACTGTGATAATACAAACAGTAACAAATACACCCAATAGGTTTTCACTTTCACCATAGTACAATTGGAAATAATAAAAACGTGTTTATTTTTTATATAAAGAACAAGACTAATTCAAAATAACTTTTGAAATTATTATGACTCAGAGTGCACTCTATGCTAACATAATGCTAGTTCTCTCTATAGATCTTATGATTCTTACAAGTACCATGGCAATACCGTGGTATTTTAAAAGATCAATTTTTATTCCCATGGAGCATGAATATGGTAATCACTCAAAATATTATCATGGTAGTTCCACAAATCGTCTTCATAAGAAATGGCAAGAAGAATATTCTTAAATTAAACTTCACGAATTCCAAGTTCATCTTCGCATGAAGGCGTCAGAAGGCATTAAAAATCTCTTTCCTCACCATGCATGGCCAGAGTTCAGAAACAGTAATATTTATACCAACCCACACTTCTGCCCTCTCTACAGCTCCCGGCCCACTGTTATCCAGGGTTATAATTAGAGCTAATTCTCCTGAGGAGAAACACTTCAAACGCAAACACAATGCACATACATATGTACGATATCATTAGCTTTCATTTACAGCTCAAACAACTACCAGTAAATGACTTCCCTCGGCCCGAATAGCAGCGGCACGCTAAAAAATTCAGCACTCTCTTGATGAGGGCATTATGCATTTTAAATTGTTTGTTACGTCGAGCGGACTGCATTGCTGTTGAAAACATGGCCTAGATAAAACGCATATCAACTTAATGATCTCAAGGTCAGGGCCAGAAAAACAAACACACAATCACAACTCGGAGGACGTGGCTTCATATTTTCCTCTCGCTTTTCTCTGCTTATGAGACATCCATACCCTACAACCACTTCCAGCCAGCTTGCACGGTGAGAAAAGAAGGATTCTTTTTGTATTTATGAACATGAGACCGTCGGTATATCAAGGAAGTAAACAACGTGAGGTGTCAGGAAGGAGAGATGTGGGCGATACTGGACTATTTGTATTATTTCTTAGCACGGTGCACGCTGGGAATGCCGATGAGAAGCGCGAGTCTGGAGACGCTGAGGATGCGTAAAGCAGCCAGGCCTGTCTTAAGCCTCTCGATCTGTCTGTCTCTACTTGTGTAGAAATCCTAGAGGAGAAGTATTACTCTTTCATGTTTGGTTAAAGGGATGGTCGGGACGACAGGCTGTGCACACAGGCGTTACACATGAAAAGAAGTGCAAATGTGCCCCAATTCTCACACAAGGTAAACTTCCAGCTCCTAAAACTGGCGTGATACAGGAGACTTTCCAGGCACGAGAGCTAACGCGAGTACGACAAGCGCGTTGTATTGATAGTGACAGGCGTTCATGTACAAACATACTTGCAGTGCCACACGCGGACAGACAAACCAAGACAATTGCTCTGTTTAAAACCTAGTGAGCTGAATGCGTATGCAGCATCTTTAGGCGCCACAGGCAAGCCTGTTTCAAGAAGCAGCCTGAAAAAATGTCAACGATTGATCATTTTGTCTGAATTCTAAGACAAAATCAAAGGGATCGTCCGCTGTTCAAGGCAATATGAGAATGTACGCTATAAAATATGTTTTAAAAAAATAAAAAGAGAGACAGAAATATGTTTGTGTGTGCTGTATGGTTTTATTAACACTGTATTACTGTATCAATTTGGCAGATGCTTTTATCTAAAGTTTCGTATTTTATCACTGTGTTTGTACCCTGGGGATCAAACCCCTGACCCTCAGCTAATAACCATTACCAGTAATAGTATGTTGATAAAAATCGTTTTATGACTCTTTCTTATGTGGAACACAAAGAAGATATTTTGATTTCTCAGTGGTTTTGTGTCCATCAGTAAGTATTGAGTAATCAGAGTAAAGACTTAATCGCACTAACATGTTTACATGACATGAGAATACCTCCGTTTACATTAATGTTTTATTAGTCTTATTATAATAAGATATATTGCTATAATACACAGCACAAAAGATGATCTCAGATACAGTAGGTGTGTGTTACTTGCTATGGTTTGAGTATATTTGCGTCGACTGCAAAATGTTGTTAAGTGGAAGTGTTTTATGGTTATTCGCCGGCGTGAAATACAGCTGCAACGTTGGTGTACGCAGTCATCGCCCTCGCATTGTTTCTGTGTGATGGTAAGGAGCAGAGACTACTCATAGCGAGTTATGTTGACAATAAAACTTCAGACTGTCATGTCTATATGAGCATACGCAACTTGGTCAGAGCGGTATAAATGCGATAAAGGTGTTCACATGCCTTCATATTGCAATTTAAACCAGAGTACACCACAAATCTTACTTTGATTATGCTTATTGCGATTATGAGCTTAATAGCATTATTTAGACTGAATTATAGCCAAAATTCAATAAGAATCGCATTATGAGGGTGCATGTAAATGTAGTAAATATTGTTAAGCTACCAACATTCTTCAAAATAACTTCATTTTCTAAGTAAATAATGACAGTTTTTCATTTTCGGGTGACCAATTTTTTTAAAGAGGTGATATGACACGGCTAAATATTATGGTTTGTTTTAAATGTAATGAAATGTGTATACACGATTTAAGGTTCAAAAACGCTGTATTTTCCACATATCGTGCATGTTTGTATCTCCTCTTTGCCCCGCCTCTCTGAAACACGCTGATTTTTAACAAAGCTCTTCGCTCTAGCGAGGTGTGCTATGATTGGCCAGTTAACCAGTGCGTAGTGATTGGTCGAATACTGGAATTGGTGACGGAAATGTAACGTCTCTTACCATATTTGGAACATCAGGTTCTAAAGGAATTGTACTGACAGGTATGCCCTAGCTTGAATGTAACTACACCTCAGCTTCATTAAGTATAAGCAGAGACATGAATATGCAAGTTAGCCCCGCCTCCAGTCAGTCTCACTCAGAAGACACTGCTATAACTGAAAGTGAAACTAAGAGCTGACACAGAAGTGCAGCGATTCGAATTTACACGCCTCAAACTGGCTCATGGGGTCAAATGAGTTGATGTGATTGGTTACAGTTTTATGACATCATTTTAAACTGTCTTTATAAACTGCAGTTTTATGGAGAAGATACTTAGGAACGGTTTAATATGATAAATTTGGCACATGGTTTGTCATAATTGCACATTCAAATCTTGATATTCACCACAGCGGGTCTTTAAGTATATAAAAAAAGGATATTAACCCTGTCTACTGTGTTAATTCTGCAACGTGAAATAAATGCGTAGCATTTCACTTGCTTTATCCTGGTTGCTTAGAAGGCATCTGACAACAACAGGGAGCTCGGTAAATTTCAGAATAGAGCCGTTACCTAGAAGCACATTAGCGTGATCATATCTTGCCTTTCATTCTGAGCGTATCACTTTGTCTCCAAAAGTACTATTTATTTTCTCTCAGACTCCCCGCCTTCGAGACCAAATGAAGAGTCATACTTTCAGTGTCTAGCCGATGAAGAGGCCGTCTGAGAGATTAGAAAGCAAATATAATGTGGATGACAGAGAAATATATTCGCTCTAGATGTTTGGGTGGCCTTCTCCTTGAACGTCTCAATGGCGCTCGGCGCGACTGTGAGATAAAGACACGGCGACCCATCACTCACCCGAACATCGCTCGTAGATGCTGTTCATCATCATGGGGGACTGAACGCCGCCGTCCGATTGGCCGAGGTGCCCCGCCTGTCCCACGCAGCTATCGAAGGATCGATTGAGAATTCGCCGCGTTTCCTGGAACTCCTGCGAGAGAGAATGAGAGAACCAGTGTCACTGCATCGATCCTGTTCGTGAATTATGGAAAGAGAAGAGGCACTGGGATAGGTAAAGACTTTAAAATAGCAGAGAGATCGTTGTGCCGGATTGGCATTCATCACAAAACAAATATCACACTGAGAGTCGGGACTGACTCGGGATTAAAAGAGCACTGGAACGTCTACTATCTGCTTCTGGAAGGGCTCTTAATTCATCTGATTAGACTTGCTGTCAATGACATGAAGGATTTAAGCCACTTGCACAGATGTTACAGATTTTCTGTCTCTTTCCCCCAGAGAGAAAGACAGAATGGTAATTCATTTCATTATCTTGCCCCCAGGCCGGAAGCGCCACTATGAAATATGTTAATACCATTGGCAGATTTCAAAAGCTGGAGAGAGGCAGGGTGCAGCGCATCAGATGGCTCTTCTAATGGCCTGTTCGAATAGAGCACAGGCTGCCGGCATTTGGTTAACTGGGGATCATTAGGAAAGCAAACTGCTCGCATATATATTGTAAATCAAGGTGCGAGCGTGTGCGCGATTATTTTTCCGGAAGGTCTAAAAACAGCAATCATAGAGGAGGCCAAAGTGTCACGGTTTAGTGCGAGATGGGCCGCCCGTTTAGCATTTTTATGTTAAAACATTCAAGTTTTAATATGAGCTGAAGCTTGTCAGAAAATGACTGTGTCTGATAATGACAAACTATGCTACTTGAAGCTTTTATCAGGGTCATTGATGCTTGGGCAGGGCGAAGCAAATCACTCAACAGGGTTAAACGAAAAGAGCCATCAGGTGGTTGCTTTACTTCAAAGTTTCCCTTAGGATACCTTGCACTTCATCGCAGATTTCTTGCTTTTTAAAGCGGGCGTAACACTGCCAATCTGCCAATCTCATATTAATCTTGAGTACCTATAGAGTAGTATTGTATACTTTGTATCTTCGAAGAGTATTTTGTTTTATCACATTATAAAAGATAGATATAGCGTTACAATTGTTTCCGAAATCAAATTGTAATTGTGGGGGGGAGGGGTTGGCTGAACCAAAGCACGTGCGCACCCACTGTCAACAAAACACAGACATCATTTTCACTCACCGCATGCGGTTCATCAGATATAATTTTCAAACGATCTCAAAATCCAGCGTTATATCCACCGTTTATATAACATTCATCACCCAAATGCAGTGAACAAACAAACACATGAACTTCGCGAACATATATTCTCTCTCTCCTGCTTACAAGTGAAAGTGACGTCTGCGCATGCTCCTTCTCCTGCTCTCCTGTGGCCATGCTTTTCCGGGAGAATTGTCCAATAAGGCACTAAGAAAAGTTGTTGCGAAACAGTTTTACATGTTTGAAAAAAGCTGTCCGAAACCTGTATGATCGCTGGGGGAGTCCTACGTAATATGCCAAACTCGTTTTTTGACAAGTCGACCATGTTAAGCATGAGAAGACAGAACGTTTGACACATCATTGCAGGGTCGCTTTAATACCACTTATGTATATCGTATAGTATTGTAAATAACCACGCGATACTCACCATCATACTAAAGAATGTGATTAGTGATATTGTGTTAATACTACGAATATGATAATATCGTAAAAAATAAACCAGCAACAGTATCTGAACAACAAAGTTACTAGGGGTAATGAACACATTTAACATTTTGATATAAGAGCAGCCCCCTATGCTTTCCTACATCCGAACATTTTTTTTACAAAAAAGACTTTGTCCAATAATTTAATAATAGTCCAACGGTCTCATCATAATTATATACCATTTTTGATACATTTTCTTTAATGAAAGGCATTTGTCATACCTGTTCATCTTTTTTCAGGTTTAAATGTGATCTGTTTTAAATGTGTGTTTGTCATTCACTCATTTTTCTGGAATTGAAATCCCATACATTATGATATCATGTATTCTATATTTTTACATATTTTCTTTTTTTTCCAAACTTCAACCTAGCATATGGATTTGCAACAACGCAAATCTGTGACCCAGGTCAGCACAGGTCATTTTGTTGCGATTTACTGCTTTCTACATATATTCATCCAACATTATGAAGGAATGATTGAAATCAAGCCTTGATGCTTATCTCTAGAGCTGTCAAAGGATTTAACGTGATAATTGGCATCCAGAATAGAGGTTTAGGTTTATAAAATATTTCCGTGTACTGTGCATTTTTTAAATATAATTTATTTTTACAAACATTTACGTACATAAATATTTCCTAAATGTATATACATGTATGTGTTTATAAATACAAAATTTATATGACAATATTATGTAAACCCAAACTTTTGTTCTGTATGCCAATAATCGTTTGACAGCCCTACTTATTTTACAATTACATTTTAAGATTTTTCCCTTGATTTCACAGTTTGGCTCACAATTGTGAAAAGTGCTATAGAAATAAAAATGAATTGAACAAAATGGTCAACATTGTGTCAAATAACATCTTGATGTACTACATAAACGCAACCACGTCTTCTCAGGCTACCCAGGCCATCTATGGTGACTAATCTGCAAAAATGTGCCATCTAGAAATGTTATGGAATAAATGCATTATCACATCAATGCCCATTAAATAATCTGCAATGTTAAACAATTACTAACAACTGAACCTTAAAAACCTTAACTAGCAAGTGGACCCGAGGGAAAAATGAAGTGCCACAAAATCATGGCCGCTTTAATGCTAACAGCAGCAAGTGCAGATCTCGGGGGGGGGGACGGGAGACACGGGCTGCCAGGAGAGGAAACAGTGACGGGAACTAAATGAGATTACAGAAGAGGATCAATGAGGATTCCCAAGCCAACTTTTCCATTTCCTTTATAATATTTACCAGAAAAAAAGAAGACACCGAGCTTGCAATTTTGAAATGATGAGATTCAGAAAAACGCAGGTGAATCGATAAAAATTAACAGGAAATGTGGAGGCTGGGAAGAGGGAGTGTAGAAATGCTATGTAGGAAAAAGTGTATTTTATGTTAGTAAGAAAAGCAGGAGTGGAATTTGAATAACAGATCAAGAGGTCAACAGGATTCGGGGCAGTTCATTGACAGACAAAGCACAGGTTGAGTAAAACACAAGCAGAGGATGAAAGGTCTCCTGTTTCCCACAGTCTCTCTTCACCACGACTCCATCTGCAGAGACTGTTCTCTCTGTCTGTTATCATCATACACACCTCTGTGCTCAAGGACCCATCCGCAAAATCTCCTCAGACTCCACTCACGTCTTAATCAGCATCACAAAGCCTCCAGTTAAAGACAAAAGTGGCCTGGCGGGTCCGTGCGACCCCCTGCTGTACCAGAGCAAACCTCGCAGACACTCGTGTGACACGCGAGGAGGAGGAAACAGTATCGGGCACAGATCATGTGGGCTTTCCCTGGGCTACTTTTCATTATTAATGCCCACGCTGTAATGAGATTATGACAAGACTATTTAGATGGCTGTCTGAGAGAAACGTTAAGAAGAATTGATTAGATCCCGCTGTGCTATTATAGTGTTTCGTCTGCGGAGAGGAGTTTTTCATGTAGATAATATTGAATACCTCACTGTTTTAGAATTCAAATTTACATTTACCTGCGAATATTTGTGTGGAAACAAAAATGCAATAAGCCATTATTGAATTCTGAAGGAAATTACTCTTTAAATTATAGTTTTTAACCAAAGAGAATTGTTGACACAACAGTTTCCAACTAGAATCGGAAAACTACGCACAACACAAAACTTGTGAAAACGCAATTTTTTAAATGATAGAGTTATTTTCTATTGAGACCGTTTCATTGTGCGAGCGCCAGACCCCTGGTTAACTTCCGGTTTGTCCTTGGCTCGTGTCTGATAATATAACAATTTATATGTTCTTTAATGTATGTTAATATTAATTTGTGTTATTATTTTACTGTATAATAATTGTATTAAATAAACAATTTGTTGAATTGTGTTGTATGTTCATTTTATCAAGAAAACAATTTGTTTGAATGGGTCCTGTAGTTTGGTCGCATTTAAACAAACCGTGTGGCACATTGACATCTAGCGGTTCAGCTTGGTATCGCAGTTTAAATTCTAAATATTGGAGGGGCACGTTTAGCGAAGTTACGGTTCTTCTCAGTTTCTTTTGATTGTTATAAAAAATCATCCACAGGCACTCTCTTGTTTGTGAATGTGAACCTTACGCATGTGCAGTAACATTTATTTATGTTGTCACTTTGAAACTGTCTATATAAACCAAGAAAATATGAATTTGTGAAAGTAATGATGTCACGCGTGTTCAGTCTATAGGCATATGCAATACTTGAAAGTTTTGCAGTGTGTCTTTACAAAGTGACATCGCTAAGCACTGGCCAGCATGCATATTACCACACTTTTGTAATTTTCAATCGTCTGCACACTACACTTTTTAAAAAAGGAAAAGCTTTCCATTCGAAATATAAGTGGATCTCAATTGTAGTCTTTGCTTTGCATTGCAATGTTCGACTTCTTGAAATGCTGCATGATCATTGAACTGCATGCGTGTATTGGCCAGGACAACCTGAAATATTCATATATACAGTTGCAAAGCCAACAATATTAGAATGCACAAATTTTTAGAATGTAAAAGTATATTTAAAAACATAAAAGCTGTGTGTGATTAGTGAGTTCATTTTTTAAACCATTGACAGCACCAAAATAAACATCTCAAACTAAATAAATAGTATATGCTTAATTTCACTATACATGTGCGATTAATCGCAGTTAATCGAACGAAAGGGTGCGATTAATCGTGATTAAAAAATAATTATCTATTGACAGCCCTTACAAATAGTTATGTTACTAGCCACAAGCCAGACCGTTCAACAAACACAGACCTAAAGGTAATTTAGGGCCAGGCCCGTGTGTACAATAAAACAGTCTATATTTGACAGTCTGAACTGACAGACAGAAATAAAAACTCCTTTAAAACTAACTTCGTAAAACTAAAAAGAATTCTGAAATTCAATCATAACACATTCTTCTAGCAAGTAAAAGCAACTGGGCAATCCAGTCCCTGTCCTTGTCTCTCTTGCCTCTTGAACAGCGTGCCTAATATTTTCTGGATTTCTGCGGAGTTAACAAAAACAGGATTAGCATTGAGCGCATGTGGGCCAAGTCTTTGATGTGTTCTAAAAACTCATAATGAGTAAAGTTAAGTCAGGAGACATGGACACAAAGCAGATTTAAGCAGGAACACATGACTATGGTACATTCCCAGAAGCGTAGTGACGCTCTGGAGAACGGAGGAATGTATTAAAAAGAATATGTAAAGATTTGCTCCGGGCTAGAAGAACACATTTCTGGGCTTCATTTATTAAAGCAGAGAATCTGAAAACTAAAACACTGTAGACAAAAATTCATTAAGTACCTATAAACCACATAAGCGAGAAATAAAAACTCCAACAATACGTTCTCTTTATCATTCTCTGAACCTTGTGGGCGTAGAAACTAATCTCTCTCTTATTACCGAATAAAGCTCTTACTTGTGCTTCTAAACGCACGCTGAGCGATATTTCTCTATTAGTCCATTGTCAGTTTTACCTCAGGAAGAAACTTTCCCCTGCGTCTGGCCTGAATGATCTATTACTTTGAACCCAGCGACAATACAAAGTCCCCTCACACAATCTGTTCCCTATCTGCTCCCGCTGTTCAGCATCTTACACACAAGGGTCAACGCATCCCATCAGCCCGACTCCATTCTACGCCCCATCGTCCACCATCACAGGGCGTCCACAGCCCATAAAGCATAATGAACATGAATCTTTATTTTATTGGAACAATAACACCACGGCCTAGTCGTGCCCGCCCCTCCCAGACCTTCAGTCCTCACAAAGGGCTCACAATGACCATCAATCCATGTGGCCAGAGGGGCCGCTCCATTGTGTAGCCTAATTACACAGCACTTTGGAGCAGTTGGAGGCCCCGGGGTAAAGTGTGTCAGCACGTGTGTAAGAGTTACAGAAGGGAATCCTGGGGTGAGCATATGGCCGCTCTCAAACCCAGGTGCAGGGGAGGTGCTGAAGGCTAAACCATCCTGCTGGAGGCAAATTCCACCAGCACAGGGGAAATGATGGAGAAAGTTAAAGGATTTGGAGGACTAACGGTAATTGCTTAGCTTTGTGGGCAGCCTTAATGGCATAGTGAGCATCTGTGTCTGGACTAAAACCGGCAAATGCTGGTCAAGTAAAAAAAACTGTTTCTTGACTGATGTGCCGCATCTATTCGGCTTAAAACGTGGGAACTATTGTATGGTAAAATTAGCATGAGAATATTAGCGTGTCAACACTTGTGCGGTGAGGTGGACTACGATGGTAAACTGTGGTACTGCGAGATCTTCTGTCGCTGGTAGTAGACATACACACGTTGGAGAATAGAAAGTGACAGAGGGATGAGACCTCAGCTTTGGTCCAAAGAGACACTACACAGAACATTCATTTCTCAACTCTCAATCCAACTTCAAATGGAAAGTTTAGCCAAAAATTTGTTTTTTATCATGTTGCTCAAAACCGGGTTGACTCAATATGTTCAGTGGAAAACAAAAGGAAGATATTTTGAGAAATGTCTCTGTGGTTTGATGTCCATATGATGGAAGTCAATGGGGGCCATTGTTGTTTGGTCACCGACATTTTTAAAGATGTCTTTTGTGTTCAGCATAAGAAAGAAAGTCACACAGATTTGACATTTTCATTGTTAGGTTAACAATGCCTTTAAAGGAGTAGTTGACCTTCGAAATTAAAATTCTGTCATTAACAGCCTCTTGTCATTTCAAACGTGTATGACTCTTTAAGTTATGTGGAACACAGAAGGAAGATATTTTGAGAAATGTATCTGTTGTTTGATGTCCTTTTGATGGAAGTCAATGGGGGCTGATGTTGTTTGGTTCCCAACATATTTCAAAATGTCTTCTTTTGTGTTCAGCAGAGTCACACAGCTTTGGGATTTTAATTACTATTTTAACAGTGCATTTAAAGGAGAAGATGACCTTCGAAATTAAAATATTGTCATTATTTACACAGCCTCCTATACAAACCTGTATGACTTTCTTTCTTAAGCAGAACACAAAAAAAGATATTTTGAAAAAAGTTGTCAACAGAAAACTGTAGGTCCCCATTGGTTGTGTGTCCATACAATATAAGTCAATGGGGACCAACGGTTTTAGATTACCAATTTGTTTTTAAAACATCTCTAGTGTCTTTGCAGAAGAAAGAAATTCGAACTGGTTTAAAACGACAACAAGGTGAGTAAAATTATTAGGTGACCTATCACTTTAACAAACTTCACAAATGTGGCACATGGCTTTAAAAGCACATAAGGCAGCAGTATGCTGTGCAATGTCTCATTGACCTCACTCAAGGAGAATCTCTGTCATTCTGTGAGAAGCAATGACACATTTCTGAGAATATTCTTTAGACCTGTAAGTAAGCTGAGGTTTAAACCATGCCGGGGTTTAAAGATAAGGAGAGGGGCCGGCAGCCTTGCTGGAAGACAAGGTCATAATGTACCAGCTTAACTTACCAATGGATATTTAAAAGTTGCTAGCACAAGGAAAAAATTGCATGACCATTTTGTTTTATCAATATGTTAACATACAAAATATGAGATGAAATAACAGAGATTTCTGTATTATCTTCATTTATATTTACAATCTTGTGATGTTTTATTTAATAACCCTCATTTAATCAGGATAACTTGCTGAGATTTAAAAAGAATCTGTTTGTCAAAAGGGTCCTGGCCTAACCGGCAGCAACAGAAACTCACACGTGTGAGTTAGTTTCTTTAAAATATGACATTTTAACACATCATTTTTTTGGACTTTGCACATATCAGATTTAGAAAGATGATAAAACATAGATTGAGTATATGTTGTGTTTGTATCTGGATGTGGTGTAGCCTTTCAAAAATGTTACAGCACTCGCTTTCTTTATAACCGTGAAAACATGACTGACAAGGAAGCGTTGTGTCATCATTGATGAAAAATGTAATTAATGCAAGGGAAATAGTTAAAGGTCCAGTGTATGAAATGTAGCAGCATCTAGCGGTGAGGTTGCGAATTCTCCCTCCCAAAGCCCTACAGTGCCTGACAGAACTAAGATGTTGTCACGTCTTCACTTCTTTGCCCAAGGAGATACTGTATTTACCAAACGCGCTGTAGAGTTTAGGTCTACCATAGAAACAACATGGCGAATTCCATGTGAGGGGACCCGCCTTTTATGTAGATAGAAATAGATCATGATAACGTAATAAAAACATAGTTATGTATATTATATTGCATTTCTGTCAACAGATCCTCCAAAATATTAACCCTGGACCTTAAAGATGCACTAACTGGATTTTAAAATATGGTTAACCAGCTCCTCCAGGTCCCCATCAGCTTAGCCAAGATGGTTCCCCGTGCAATTATCTTGTTTGACTGAGTTTGTCCTCAATGTTAAACTTCTCCCCACCAACCATCAAGCCACAGGAGTGAATCAACTTAGGAAAGAACCATTTAAAACCAGATACATCGGCGACTAAATATTTTAGTCAGGAAGAATATGCTTTAGCATCTAAGCTAATGGAGACGCAGGGTTATTACCTGATTTGGTGCTAGCAGAGCACGGAGTACAACCAGCTGGATCATTCCTCTAAGATTCCCTTCCATAGACATTGATCTCCGCAGGGTCTCCATGGCCTCATGGTTAGACTTCCCCAAGAGTGATTCACCATTGACGGCAATAAGCTGATCATTAACACGCAGACGTCCATCCTAGAAAAAAAATCAGAATTCATATTTCATGTTCATATAGTGATTTCGTGCTTCTTCGCAGGGGTCACTTACGCAATTTTTAAGACACCACATCCCAAGAACAGAGAATATCTGGTTTTCTGTGGTTTTAATTACATTTCCTCATGGAGTTGATGGTTCCCATCAAAAGACCTTCAACGCGTCCTACTTTCTTCACATCTTTCATGCATTTCCTCTCATTCTATGAGAACTATCTGCTTTCCACTGGCGTTTTATGCTCGGTTAAGCCTACAGGGGCCTGCTGTCAAGAAGTACACTTCCCACAATCCAGCAGCTGGGTCTCTATGGTACTGTATAAGCACATTATAAGACATGCATATTACATGGCATATAAAAAGCCCTATAGTTCATTACAATTAATATTAATTAGAGTTTTTCACAGCAAAGGCCTCTGATGTGCTTCCTCTGTCTCCAGGCGAGAGAGATGCTCACATTCACATGAGGGTTAATGTAGGAGCTTGCAAAAAACCCTTCTTGCATTTAAAAGAAAAAGTGCTGAGAGTTAATAAACTGTAATGCAACGTTACTTCAGCATTACTGGAGTGTTAAGTACAGTGCTTGTTACCAAGTAAACCAGATTGAACTGCAATGGCATGACAAAGAACTGATAATAACAACAGAAGAGCTGTGGGTTGGCTACAGTATAGATTGTCTACCTAACATACTTTAATCAGGGCAAAAGCAATCCATAAAGGATCATAAAAATACATATGAGAGATCATGAAAAATGTTTGTCTTGACTTGAATTTGAATAACATGAATTATTGTTTTGTATCTTAAACCAGTTTTTTTTTAGCTTAAACCAGCTGTACTTCTTACTTAAACCAGCTACTTCCATCTTGAACCAGTTACCTCCATCTTAAACTGTCTACTTCCAGCTTCCATAGTACATCTGTCTCTTCTGTAAAATGCCACAGAGCTATATGCTCTTTAGTGTTTACCGGAGTACCTCCACACATGCAGTTAAACAGTTTACTGAACTAACACACACACCCACAAACTCTGGAAGCCCTCTCAACATCTCCCTGAGTAACCTGGTTGGCCGATATAAATGACAGAAGCACAAAAGCTCTGGCTCTCTATAAATGAGAGAGATAGACTTTCATTACTGAGGCCTGTGGGTGAAAAGATGTTCGGTCCTCGTGATACCATGAGTCACAGAGAATCAGGGATCTTTATTAGAGCCATGATCTAATTTTCAAACTGGATTCTGTGAAATGACACAGTCCATCTCTGTCTGCAGCTTGTGTGCCGTTTCAACAGCACATCGGTCTCACATGGTTTTATTTTTGCCTATAGAGAGAGCTACCGGCAGAGAGAGACGACGACTGGGAACACTGTCCTGTTATGAGGAATAGTACACAATACTAGAATAAATTGTAAATCAGGTCTGTCAAACGATTAATCACATACAGAATAAAAGTTGTGTTTACATAATATATGTCTGTGTACTGTGCTTATTCATTTTGTCTTTATAAACACAAAAACAACACATACTTGTATATACATTTAGGAAATATGTATTTATATTTACCAATAATTTAAATTCTATATCAACGTTTATTAATTGTTATATTTAATATTTTTCTCAATAATATTCATTTATGTACATATGTTCATGAATACAAAATTATTATGCACAGTACATAGACATATATTATGTAAACACAAACTTTTATTCTGGATGCGATTAATCACGATGAATCGTTTGACAACGCTTTATGATTTTTTTTAATTAAACATTACTATTTGTCAACCTTCATGTTTGTCTGTGAGTTTTGCTATATGTAACGGATGACTAGTGTTTGGCAACGTTGACAACACAGTGTTTAATTATTGAAGAAATGCAATTTACAATGATGCGTCCTATAAACAGCATCTAAAATAGGGCCGAATAAAAAGGTTGTTTGGAAAATGTCCCGTGCAACGTAACGGCTGGAAAACTGCATCTTCCTTAGTTTCCAAACACAAAGCACCAATAACTTTACAAAAAAACTGCTGGCGTTCACCCCTCTTGCCTTCCCACTTTGGCTCTTGGGAGAAGACGCGATCCCACCCACAGACTCGGGCCGCTTCCAACTCATTAACATGAGGTTGGAGAGGTTTTAATTAGCATTAATGTGATGGAGCTAACACACACACACAGTACCCTGTACTCGCCGCGCTCCTTCACCGGGGACTGGATGGGGAATTAGACGAGTGTTCCGCTGTGCTGGGACTCAAGTGTGAGAGCTCATGTGTATCACCTCTCCGAGGCTCCTTCTACCCCAGCCCGAACAAGATGATCTGAAGAAGCCTCGGGATGATGGAGAAGCTTTAGATTAAAGAAGTTATTTTCCCGCAACACAACCCGAAAGCCGCTTTCCATCCTAAAGGCCGGACAAAGAGGAGCGAGGTGCTGCTTCAGTCGGGTTGTCAATCAAACCCTTATCTCCTCACGTAAACTTGACAAAGTTGCGAGCATGAATGAGAATACTCTCGGCTCACAAACTAACAAATTCACATCTGACAAATTTTCACATGGCTGAGCAAAGCAGGGGTTGAAGGATTTCTGTATAGACTAGCCTACAGAAAATCTGCCGGACTCTTTAAATCATTCAGGTTTTTATATCACGTCATTTATCCAGTGGATTTTCGAATCTTTGAAAACCTGCAAAAATCCGATAAATAAAGTCATTTTTAGCAAGAGACGACCAGCGTACATCCTAACAGTCGTGTGACTTCATGTAAAACTAAAGAAACAGGTGCAACTAAAAAAAGGAATCTACAGAACAGTGAGGACAGACCTATCCAATCAGCACCCTACTGACATTCCTTCTGTCGAGGTCACATAAAACCTCACTGGGTGGAACAGAGGTCAGAGGTCAAGGGAAGCAAAACACACGCCAAGTGCAGCTAATAGGGTATCATGACCTATATACAGTCTCAACCCTGAAGCCATATTTAACACCGTGAGGACATACTCTAGGTCTTCATTACTGTCCCTGTCATAAAATGACTAGAGAAGAGAGTATTTGACCACTTTAGCACCTTCAATAAGTTTTTCAATTTTTCCCACGTCAACATTAGAAAAATATATATATTTTGGACAAAAACCAACTAACTAACTGACCAAAATAAATAATGAACAGTTTGTTAAAATAGTGTATTCCGTATGTTTCCGTAAAGAAACAATGCAACACTGTATAACATGCTATATTAACTGAATTATGGCATGAAAACACCATTCTGTATTTTTAATTCACATTTTTCACTTTCTGCTTTTCATTTTCCGATGGATATCTGAAGATGGGACGTAGTGTGTAGGATTATGCACTGTCTTGACTGATGTGTATGTCATCAAAAGGCTTTTTGAGAGCTGCACACTGTAGGGTTTAAGGTTAAACAGTCATTAATCTGACCTTCAAATTACATTTCATGCAGTGTGTAATGTTGCTGAATGTTAGCAGCAATTGTAAAGCCAAAAAAGCGAACGAATAACAAAGTTATTGGCTTGGGGGAAAAGGAGTCGACTCTGAATCACGCGAACGAGGCGTCTGTCGTTATAATTTCAGTTCCCGTGGCCGATTTGCGTCACTCCTTGAAATGCCTGCCTGCGTTCCATTTGCGACACTACACGCGGTAGTCCAATCACAGCAGACTACACCATCTGACCAATCAGATCAGAGTAGGCTGACAGAAAGGAGGGGATAAGACGAACAAATCATTTGAGACTTAGTCAAGAAGTGAGGTAATAAAAGTTGGCTAAATGAAAGTGTTTTTACAACGTGTATGTACGTAAACTTGTTGTTGGAATTCACAAACTATTTACTCTTTAAACATTCAGTTAATGTCATGTGCTTTTTAGTACTGTGGAAGAAGGTATAAGGTGGAAATTATGTCGTTGAACGTTTTATTTAACAAAATCCTAAACTCACCTCCCTGGGTACAAAATGAGTCATCAAAATTCCTGGACGAAATTTTAAAGGCATACATAATTTAGTCGACTTTCAAGAGTACATGAGAATCCAGATGGCCTCAAGGCTAACAGACATACACCGAGAGCCACAAACTCCATCTGGCAAATGTAAATGTGCGGTGGTACCTTAAAAGCTGCTCCTCCATGGATGATGGACTTGATGAAGATGCCCAAGTCCTCGCCGGTCTCTCGAGACTTATTCCCCTTCAGGCTGACCCCTAACCCAGCTGATCCAGAGTCATTGAGAGGGACCTCAAACATCCGCTGCTCCTTCCCGTCTTCAGACCAGAGCAAACGTGCCTGCTCCTCTTTCTGAGGGAAAACAACAATGATGGGAAAGAAAAAGACGAGGATGAAGGTCATTTCATTCCAACATAAAAAGCCTGCCATTATAGCAGAGAATAGCTCAACCTTTTCATGCCTATTTTCTGTCTGTGAAAGCAATGGGGTCATTTAGAAACATAATCCATTCTCCATTATAGAGTCCAAACGCTCACCACCATATCCCCCCACCCCCCCCCCCCCCCGCCGCATTCTTACTCCCCGCTTTTGCCCATTTCCTTTCTTTTCTCTTTGTCTGCTTCCTGTAATAATGCTAAAATTACCTGGACAACTCGTCAGCTGAAGTTTGTTTTAAAATGAGAGTTAATAAAACCGGGAGAAAAATTACATTATTGCAACTGGATGGCGAACATAATTTTTGTCGCCAAGGAAACAGGCTTTTCTGTCAGGCTTTCATTTCAAGAGAAGGACGGAGGAGAGCAAATGAAGGAGAAAATGGGTTTAAAGAAAAGGTCTGAAGAAAGTTTGATTTGATGGAACAGTGTAAGAAAGACGGACGGCAGATTGTCCAAGGGCAAATCTGAAACATTTTCCGAATCGAGCATCTTAAATCATCTCTGAATAGATTAAAGAGAGCATATTAAAAAATTTACCAAGCAAGCATACTCTCTGACATTCACAATACAAAGTCTTCTTACACTTATCCATTTATGGAAATAATGCTACTGTGATTCCTCACACATCCCAAAGACTGTCCGGTCATTCTGAATAACGTTTATGTAAACAGTACATGTTGACAAATGCAAGGTGTAAATGTGGCTTCGTCTCAGCAGACACTGCATGAGAAACGTGATGAACTCCTGCAACCAAAAGCAACCGTAAGAGGTTTGAGAAGGGCTGCTAAAGCTGAGTATGTGTGGGTCAGCAAGGCCTGCTTTATCTCTGTTTACTGAGGGATTGTGGGTTTTGGAAGTATAAGTGTCATGCACTCGCAAACGAACGCTCAACTCAGCAACTCTGAGAGTGAAACATTTAGCTGACTGTGTCATCAGTAAGCAGAAAAAGTGAGGGATTTTAGGAATTTAACCTCGAGTTGAAACCTAAAAGCCTTTAAACTAACACACAAATGCCAGAGTGACCGGCTTTTAAATGTCGAATCTTCAATCACACAAGAAATGATACATCCAGTACAAAAATTTTTTATTTAGGGATCGAAATCTTGTTATATTATTCTGACACATGCTACATTTCAACAATGCTATGACTACACAAGCCACCAGTGATCAAGTGTGAGCTTCACTCATCGGACTCGAAGGGATAGTTCACCCAAAGACAAAATGTCTGTCATCATTTAACATTTGAATGCGTGTAACCGCTCAGTTCTGTTGGACACGAAGAAACATATTTGGAATGTATCAATTTTCAGTTTTGGGACATCAACTGTTAAAACACAAAATTGGATATTTAAAGAATTTATAAAAAAAAAATCAGTTCTGAGGCAGCTTTGACTACCATTTAAGTCTTCCTACTATGGTCGTGGATGATGTCCCAGAACTGAAAATTGCTAACATTCTACCTAATATCTTACTCTGTGTTCATTAAAAATTTTAATTTATACACTCATGAAATTAAGTAAATGATGACAGATTTTCATTTTTGGGAGAACTATCACTTACATTTTTACTCTTATCTTAAAGGTTTTAATAATAAAAAAATTGAATAAAATATTAATTGTTTGCAACTTATTTTGATCAAATACACTAAAAAAGAATGAATCATGCAAAGTATTTACACAAAACTGTTTTTTTTAGGATAAACAATGCACAATAATGTTTATTGTACATTCATATGTATATATATTTTTCATATTGTATGTACAACATTCAATGAGCCTGTCCTTAACTTAAAGTGATAGTTTTTCCCAAAATGAAAATTCTGTCATACTTTACTCACACTCATGTCATTTTAAACATGTATGACTTTCTCTCTTCTGCAGAACAAAAAATATATATTTTGAATAATATTGCTAACCAAACAACGGTGGAACCCAAAGTGAACAGAACTGTCATTCAACTTGACTCTTCAGTGCAACGGTAACCTCTTAAAACCATCAATATAAAAAAAACTAATTTAAATTCCAACAGTATGAAATTCAAAACATACTAAGCATAAGCAAATGATACTTGGTGTCAGATATGAAGGCCCTCAATCATTTTTTAAGTGTACAGTGATATGTGTTTGAGTTACTAAAGCCAAGTGAACTCGTCTCAAATATGCGGTGAGCTGCAAACTGTACACGTGAAGGGATCAAGCTGAAGACAAAGCTCTAAAAACACACCGAGTCTATCAGCTGGGGAAATCAAAGCGCTCAAGCCCGCTGTGTGTACAGCTAGCAGCGCTTCTGTATGCTACGTGTCGTGATATTTCAAAGCCAAGCCCCCCGCCAGGAACCCGCTCTGCATAAAAATGCCACATCGTCCTCTTTAAGCAGTTTCCCCGGGTTAGACTGGGGTTTATCACTCAGCGTGCACTCCCTGCGTGTCTGTGTAGGAGACATATGTCTCCAGTGCTAGATGAGACTTCAATCTCCAATAAGCTTTATTGCCTCAGCCATAATGACAGGCAAAGTCATTCAAACTGCAATTTTGACAAAGGGCGTAAGTATTTGAATAAGCAACACCTATATATCTTATCCGTGCTTTGCCTAATCTGCATTTGCAACATCTGTTCCTCCGCTGTGCAAGCGTCTTAATGATGAAGAAGACGCACGATGTCATCAGCCACAGCAGATGGACATCCGTCATCTATAGGTACGGCGGCGAATGACATTCTGAGGGCTTAAAGTTGAGCAGATACACAGCTGTTCCTTCAGGAAATCGCGAGCGCTCTTGATCTTTCTGCGTCAGTCACTCGCAAACACATTTGGTCTTCTGTCTCTATTGTTTGTGGATGAACAGTCGGGTCTTCAGTATTATTGAACCCCAGGGAGAGAGACCGTGTGTGTACGAGTGCACACTGAAGACGGGAAGTGGGAAGTTTCTCTAGGGATCCGGGATGCTGCTGGATCTCAGTGGTCTCCGTGAGTGACCGCTTTACAATGGCCACAGTAAACAAAGCTTGTAAAGCCTCCTCCTGAGCACAAACCTCACCCCACAAACAAACACACACACCGCAAAAAGCCTTCTGTGGCAAGCTGTCAATTACATGTGATGTATGCCATACCCACCTGGGGAGAAATGATTTTCTGCTCGGCCACGGAGGTGTTACTGAAAATGCATGAGGAATCAAAACAGCAGACAGATGCTTGAAGACACGCACGTCAGTCGAGAAAAACCGACGCCAACCAGTCGTGGCGTGGATGCGTGCGTCAAGATGCTCTGGAACAAAAGCTGAGGATTGTGGACCGTTTTGAGGGAACCAGCTCTCCGATCTCCTCCATCGACATGTTTCTACAACGCGAGATCATAACTCCTCATGTTTTATTCCTCTGCATTCCATAGAACAACAATTAAATCAGATGAGGTGTTGTACAGCAGGAAAACCTGAGCCAAGCTCATGGCGTCCTGCTGAGAAAGTCCATGTATCAATCCTGTTAATGGGCTACAATACTCAGCAGTCTTCCTTCTTATCCAGCCAGAGAAAAGCTGGCATACTCCGATTCATCAGTCTGACACGACTCCTGATGTTAATGACCGAGCGAGACACCATCCCGCAGGTTTATCTACACATTAGGATCAAGCAAAACAAATGCATAAACGCCTTCAGACAAGCAAGCTTGGTTTTAAAACTGTGCGAGTTGTCTACATAGACATCTATCGAAAAATGGAACCTCGTAAGAGAATTTTGGGAATGTTCATCACTTATTTCTACGTATATGTATCAACATATTGATCTTATTTAAACAAATCCTCAAGTTAAAACAAGACATTAACTTATTGACGAAACCATTTGTATGAAATCCAATCCTATGGTAGGCAAGGAAAGTACTCTTATCTTATTTCATCAAAAAAATATTACCAAGAAATAGCATGATAACTGATTTGTTCCCCATATTAAGTTTGTTTTTATGTGCACAAAGCAAACTGAAATGACATTTTTGCTTGCATATATATATATATATATATATATATATATATATACATACAGTATGTACAGGATGATATCCGTCTCACAGATCGCTTGCATCACTTGTAAACAAGGAAAAGAAAGCCAAAGGAAATCTCAGGGTCATGGTGCCTGATTCCCTGCCATACATTTCCGCTCAATGCTGTTTCACACAGACCGATCCAACAGATAAAAGGATGAGGAAGAGGAAACATGGTGGCAAAGCCACCGTCCTTCACTGACGCTCTCTGTCATTGATCTGCCCAAACTTCCCCCGTGTTGTTTGCCCACAGGGTCTCAGGAAATCAAGAATCAAGGCCGCTGTGTCTCTGACAGACTCTTAAAGCGGCAGCCTGCGCGACAGCAAACACACACTTGGCTTTAATGGTCACTTCAGCTTCTTTAGCATTGAACCAACTAATAAAAATACAAAGAACAGGCGTTGTGTAAAAGTCTTAATGGTAACAGGAAGGAACAAAGAGAGAGAGAGACACAGTGAGCACTTCCAGACAATCAATGATGTGATGTTAAACAAGAGCCAAATTGATTCATTTGATGTCGATGCTATGTAAAAAAAAACAAAGGTCAATGTTTTTAAAATTAATGACCTTATAAACCAATATGATCCAAATTAAAAATTAAAGAAATTAAAATATATTACAATAAGATAAAAAATAAAGTGAAACTAAAATAATAAATAAAATATCTAAACTTATCAAAAACAAGATATAAAGATAAATAAAAATATATATAAAAAAAATGAAAAATAAATTGAAACAAGAATACGATATCATATAAAAAAATATCAAAAACATGATATGAAAATAAATAGGAATATATTAAAATAAAATAAACAAATAAATTGAAACAAGAATATGATATAAAATATATAAAAATATAAAAAACAAGATATATTAAAAACAAAAAAAACATGACACATATATGGGTTTTTATAGTGTTTGGGATTTTGGTGCTTGATCTTACTTACTTTCATTACATAAACAAGAGTTGCCTGACAATATTTATTGTAATAACTTTGGAAAGACAATAATATAAAAATCTCTGGGTTTTTTGAGACCTATTCCTTCAACATGTTTCGCTGTTCGTACACTTATGTCCCAAACAGGCCCTGTCAAAGTGGAGCCATCACAGACTGCATTTACCAGCACACAATTGATCAAGTACAAGTACAATCATTTATTGCACTCTTTGCACATTATTAATTTGTACATTTTATCTTTATACACATATATATATATATATATATATAGTTTTTTATATATACATATATTTTTGTTGTATGCATAATATGTTGGATGAATATCTGGAGTTTCTGTAACAAAGTAATTTCCCTCTGGGATTATTAAAGTATTTCTGTCTGTCTGACAGACACATTTACACATATACACATTGAAATCATTCCCACACATTGAGAAAATTCAGCAATGAATAAACGTGCACAATGGGTCATATTTTCCCACTCATAGAGAAACATATAGGACAACACCAATGTTTTGGATGTGGATTCAGCAAATCTACCAAACGTAAATGAAATTTTGGAAAAAAACGTTCCTTGGCCTCTGTTCTCAAATTGTATATAAATGAATGTCTATAATCGTATTTCCTTCATGCACTAGGGTGGGTAGTAAATTATAAAATGCGTTATCAAACACACCAACATAGCCGGCTAAATCGTTCTTCTCACAAACAACAAGCGAAATGAGCATCAGCGCTCTCGCAAGGTGTAAGAAAATTCTTCTAAAGGTCTTCTCTGCCCGAGGGCACTTCCATTCGCATCGCACAAAGACATACATTCAATCGAGTCTAACTTCATTAACATCCATTGAAAAGTATAGCACTGTCGTGCACATCCAAACCGGAAAAATAAGAAATATTGTATTACAGCGTCTTATTACCGCCTTCCATAATTGAAACAGTATTAGATATTATGCAAAACACATCCAACTCCATAAATGAGTGCAGCTGGGCTGGTATTAACTGCAGCGGGTCTGTAAGAATGACTAAATCTTGGATAAACACATCGGAAAGCCAACCGGCCGTCCGGCATGCTCGGGTTCTTAAGGGAATAAGAGGATCGTGCGCGAGTGTCTCAGACATGAAGACATGGGGCCAGATGGGTATCAGCTCGTGTTGAGCCGGTGAGGTCATGGTGATGTCAAAGGAATGACGGCAAACAAACTCTGGAGAACACGAAAAGAAACTGTTCTCTTTTAGTTTGCAAGCTGTTGACAGTCTAAACGCTCGGTTGGGTTTTATGTGGAGAGCTTAGCAGATCTCCTTCGATGCTGATTCGCTGATAATCAAATCCCCTGAATACACAAGCACATGACTCAAACCCACGAGGCTTTTATTGGGTATGGATCAAAGGCCCAGTTCTGATGGGGGATAAAACGGGGAGAAAGTAAGCTCGCATTGTGTGCTCCAGCGGGCTTCAGAAATCATTCTTTCATTTCGGAAGCACTCTGCCACCTTTCAGCAGTGAGCAGGTGGTGAATTGAGCGGTAAGGTGTGTGCGCGCGTGTGTAGTGATGGTGAGATGTCTTTGTAGAACACTCTATACATGCATTAAGAGAGTGCAGCAGATGGCAGAGGAAGGTGTTGGAAAGAGCTATACAACCATTACACTTGTACCCGATGCCACCCAAAGCGCTTTTTTCTTGCCACATTGGAAACAAAATATCGGATACTTGCAACCGGATGAAATATAGAGCCTGTCAATCTCCAAATTAAGTGCGGGTTTCAATAGTGAAAGAATATATAAATATCGTCGCCGTCCTTCTTAAACCACAGGTGTCAAAATTTGATGTTTTTCAAGAAAAGGGAAAAAACACTGTACTTCAATTATTATTAAAGGCGGGGTGTCCGATTTCTCATAGCTGTTGTTGTTGTTCAAACCACCAAACAATCCACATCTTTAGCTTTCGTCAGCGCTCGGCTCAACTAATGTCCATCCTGTGCACCTTACTGCTGATTGGCTACAAGGTTGTTTTGGTACTCGGGCCGACTTTGTCCAAACAAGCGTAATTCGGAAATCCTACAACCCGCCATTAAATACCGTGTGCTCAAAGTTGATGAGAATACTTTTTATAGGCACCTAGAAGGAAGTTTAGCTCCGGTCTGTGTTTGTTTATCGGTCTGGCTAGTGGCTAATAATATAATTCTTTATATTTAATTTAATCTATACTACTATAGTATTTGGTGTTATTTTACTGTATAATAATTATGTTGAATAAACCATTTGTCGAATTTCATTGCATGCTAACTTTATTAAATAAACATTGGTCGTGTAACTTTGTCGCATTAAAAAAAACATACGGGACATCTAGTGGTTGAGCCTGGTATTGCAGTCAAAATTGGAGAGGCATGTTAGCCAAGTCACGGTTCTTCTCGGTTTCTTTTGCTTGTCATCGGAAATCATCTACAGGCACTCCATTGTTTGCAATTGTGTCCCGGAGGTTTAGTTCTATTGCGTGCATGTAAACCTTTGTTTATGCTGTTGTTTTGATACCGTCTATTGGTTAGATTTGCAAAACCCAAAGGTGACTAATGATGATGATACAGTATATGGCAAAAATTACAAATCGCAAAAACAAGGTTTCAGAAGGACAGCAGCGATATTACAGTTTATAAACATTTGACATGATGTGTAACTGTTTTTTAGCAATTAACTAGATCCGCCACGGGTGAAATTTACCCATGGATGCTTTTTCAAATGTACATAACAGATTTCCATTAAAGTTCCCAAGTCTCTCAGTCATTAAGTTTCACTAAAAGTGTGTTATTTACAATCCCCTGTTGTTAAAAATTGTGTAGATAAAATCAGATTTAAAAAGGGCCTTTATACCTACAGGCGCCGTCAAATTATTATACTGCTGAGAAAAGTGAATTTTCTTACTTTTGCCCTGAAAATAAAACAACAGCACAAAAACAAATTATAATTTTATGTCTATAGGCATTACTTTGTGATGACAGTCACACAAAACAGTTACATATTTTTTTAGCCATATAAAAACATAATGCGCTTGGGTCAATTTTACCTGTTGGCAGTTTTAGGTATACAGGGAACTCTGGCGGTTCTAGTGTTAAATAGAAAACAAATCTATGTAAATAACAGGTATGCAAATTTGTCCACGCTACCTAAGATTTAATGTTTGTTTGTTGTTATTTATTAACTTAAAAAACACATAAATTAGTTATTGGGCAAAATAACTTAGTAATGCAGTTTAACGAAAATATTTCCTTAAAATATGAACATTTTCTCACAATTGACCTCCATGTCATCCCAGATATATGACTTTCTTTCAAAAACCTTCCTTACACAAACAAATATTTGTTGTATTAAAATCATGTCATATCTTCTCATACGAGAGTCAATATGGTAACTCTCCAAAAAAAGCAAATGAGTACATTATAACAGTAATTCAAATGACCGCAGTGACTTAACATATGTCTTCTGAAGTAAGAAAAAAACACATTTTGAGCATATCTAGCTTATTACTGTTACACACAGGACTCTGGGGTTCTGGTCACTGGGGTGTCATTTTAAGTCTTAAAATAGGATAGGATAAATTTATGACAAGGAAAAACTAAATAGGAATGGTCAAGATGTAATGCCTCTTTTCAAGAGAATTAATTTTGACTTTGTTGTGGTGTTGAGTATATATACTATTTTTGCTTTTTTTGTGTGTCTTTGATGTAATAATATTGTGAATAAAAGTTGTGGTTAAAAATAAAAAATCTCTCTCTCTTTATTCAACTCAACTCTATTTATATAGCGCATTTTCATTGTTACAAAGCAAAACAATTAAAGTTATACCTGTAAAAACAAGAAATATGTTACATACATACACTCATACAAACGCTCCACACACACAATATGCACACGTACTTTCACACATAGACAAAGACACACACATGGATGCACAAACTCTCTCTCTCTCTCTCTCTCTCTCTCTCTCTCTCTCTCATAGTTCTGTCAGTACTGTATATGCACCATTTGGGTGGCTTTCTCCGGCTTTCACTACACAAAGCCATCAGAATGGACTTTATTTCGCCAAATGGAGCACATACCCCGATCCTAATCAGGTTTGAGCATCAGCAAATACCCTGAGCCTTTCATCAAAGCCAATTACCTCTTCACTAAGAGCCGAATACATTTCCCCTTTTAATATCATGTCTCTCAGAGTCCCGTGCATGCTGCCGCGATTACAAAACGTCCGATCAACCTCTCTGCTGCACTTTTTACCCCTCACATGCAAATGGAAGGACCATTTACCTTCAGACCACAGGATCATTAAAGGCAACACAGGGTTAAACTGTAGGAAAAACAGACACGCATCATATTTTAAACAACCCTTTCGAGGAAGCCAATTCTAAGGGTCGAGAGAAATTTATCCCTGAGTAAATGGATTCTGTTTAAGTGAAGATGAAAGCAAACTACTGAGAACGCCGTAACACAAAGAGGTCGGTGAAAAGATTGACGTTTCTAACCACGTCCTATGCTGGACATCAGGAAGCTCCTTTACCTGTAAAGAGGCCGAGACTCCGCTTATTGGTCTCCAGATTGAGCCTGGAAGCCAGACCTCTCGCCCACGGGACTTCAGACGGCCGGTCATACCAACATCAAAGGTTTATTGAGGAAGCAATGCAGGTAGTAACAAGGACGTCTGGATATGAGATTAAGGAGCAGAGAGGCCAGCATCCCGACTTCCTGGTTTTGAGTAGAACGTGCCAGAGAGCGGAATGCTGTCACAACAACATTACCACACACGCTAACCTCTCGTCTTCACAGCTGGAGTTGTGGAAGAGATAAAGCTTTGTCAGGGCCCTTATTACCCAGCCTGGTGCCATTGTCAGCCGGCTGTTTGAAGTACACAAAGCCGCCTATTCGAAGGGGCGCAAGGGTCTTTTGTCACTCCACTTTTAATCTGCCTCCGTCGCAGAAAAACACCAGAAACCGTAGAGGAAATGAGTCTTCATTTTGTATTCTCTTTTGTTTGTGGGGTCATATCTAATATCGCCATTAAAATCGTATAGGAGCGACGGTCAATGCTCGATTTTCCATTCGTCGCCCCTGCTTCTACAAAAAGAGAGAATAGGGCTGTGTGTGAGGTTCTCGGTGTGTGGCGAAAGGGTTTTTGGAGTCTTTCAGAAACAGCCCACCTGGCAGGTAAAGATACGTCAGGCACTTTGTGTTGAAGTCACCTGCCTCAGTGCAAGCAGAACTCCCGCCGAATCTTTTTTCATTCTTCATGTGGCCCATGTCACCACCTCATGGGTCCTTTAAGTGAATGGGTAGCGTTGTTGTTCGGTTACCAACGTTCTTCAAAAGATCTTCTTTTGTGTTCTTCAGAAGAAAGAAAGTCATAAAGGTTTGGATTGACATGAGGATGTGTGACAGAATGTTCATTTTTGGGTGAACTATGCCTTTGAAGGTGGAGTTCAGCAGAATAGTTAGGAAATGCTGATAGGTATGTGAGTGAAAGTTATTAACATTTTACCTTAATTTGCTCAATCTAACAAGATCATTATCAAAACAAACACTGTCGAGAGCTAAATTTAAATATATTAACAGATTGAGAATCTCATTGGTTCTTGAGTTTGTGACAAATTGTTTAAAGGGTTCATCGCAGAAATGCCGAAGAAGAACCATTTCTGGGTTCCTCAAAAAAAAAAATCTTAGAAGAACAGTTTCTTTCTTACCTTTCTTCATAGATTTTGAAATATTTTTCTAATGCAAATAACCTTTTTCCTCACAGAAAGGTTTTGTGGATGTTCAACCTTCTTTAGAACCACACAGCCCAAAAAGAACCGTTCAGAAATCTTTTTTAACACTGCAGATTTTGGACCATCCTTTATTGTTTTTGAATTTACTCAATTTCACTGTCTCCTGCCGGTTTGATATTTTTATTAGCTCTGTGTCTTGAAGAAAGATGCTTTGTATGCCCTCTGTCACTATCTTTCACTCTCTCCACCCTCTTCTCATTGTCTCTTGTCATTTGTCAACACTTTATCATCGTTTCTATCTCGCTGACTGTTTTTTTTTTCTTTTTTACATTTCAATCACTCACTCTTTCAGCTTTCGCTCTCAATAGGTATCTATATTGATCTTTCCCTGTGTCTCTGTGCTCTCCTTTCCATACATTAATCTCTGACTACCATATCTCACAGTCACACACAAAGACGTCAATCCAAGTCAAGTCTCCAAGTCAAGCAAACTCAAAGAAGCTCTTTAGCAATTCAAAGCTCGATGTCTACATCGCCTCCGAAACCCTGCCGGTGTTTGCTAACCAAATAAAATCCGTCACAGCACATAATGTGAATAATTTTGTGTGTGTTTGCAAGACCTTATAAGAAGATTTTAATTCACTGAAGTGTTTTAATCCACTGGGTGGAAGTAAAACTAGTGGTTTATGGGTAATGAGTTGCAGTCATGCTCCAGATCGCTGCATATTAACTGATGGGTGTCGAGCGGAGATCAACACGCACACAAGAGCCGTAATTGACAGTGAGAGGCCTTATTCACCAGAGAAATTACAAGAACAATGTGTGAACAAGCGTGAATTGACTTTAATATGATGAATATTTTTGTTTCTTTTATCACAATGCATAGGAGGATTTAAGGCCGTGTTGAGGTGGGCAACATATCGTTACCACGTTACAAGGAGAGAAAAGGAGTGAAATACAGTTAGATATATAAAAGTTGTGACACTTAATTCATAACTTTTGCCTCTACTATATAGACCACTTCAAAAGACTACTGACTACATTTACATGCACCCTCATAATGCGAATACTATAGGATTTTGGCAATACTGCGATTGCACTTTACCTCGTGTAAACGCAATCATTCGATCTAAATACAGTGATTAAGCTCATAATCAAAGTAAGCATAATAGAAGTAAGATATGTGGCGTACGCCGGTTTTAATCGCAATATGAAGGCATGTTAACACCTAAATCGCATTTATGCTGCTCTGATCAAGGTGTGCATGTGCTCTTGTTTTACACAACTTAAGCGCAAATTCATGATAGACGTGAGGCTCTGAAGTTTTAGCGATAACGCATCTCACGGTCAGTAGTCTCTGCTCCTAACTGTAACACAGAAACAACACGATGGCGATGACAGCATACACCACCGTTGCAGAGACAATTCCCATCTTATTTCTATATTCATACCGGCGCAGAATAACCATAAAATACGTCCACATAACGTTGTTTTGCATGTATTAAAATGATAGCAGCTAGCCTAACACATACCTACTGTATCTGAGATCATCATTTGTGCTGTGTATTTTAGCAAATAATCAGACTAATAAATCGTCCATGTAAACATGAGCAAAGAGGTGTTCTCATGTCGTGTAAACATGTTACTGCGATTAAGTCCTTACTCTGTGTGGTCAGGAAGACGTGACGAGAGCTGTGATTGATAGTTTGAATCAGCTGTGGGCGCACATGCGGTCCCGCATCTCACGGGGGAGATGTTTTACGTTTGTATTCATGTTATTGTGGCCAGCGGTCGACCGTCAGGTGGCTGCCGGCATTTTTACTTCCGTGCTTTTGTTTGTTTATTTTATTAAAACTTTATTTAAATGTCTGCCGGTTCCCGCTTCCTTCCTTCCTTTTAATGAACCTCGTTACACTCTGATTATTGGAAATAATAACATTATTGGTGCGCATGTAAAAGTAGTCACTGGTTCAGAAACACTTCCGGTTTCATTTCTAATTTAATTTTTGAAGCCTTACATATATAATTAAAATCATCAAGATAATATTTTAACATTTTGATTGGGTCAGAAAGATTATGTTGGTAATGTTTTGTTCAAATGTTTGTGTAGTTTCACAAAACTGAAACAGGAAGGTCCCATCTTTCGCTCGACTAATGTCCATCCTGTGCACCGTGCACCTTACTGCTGAATGGCTACAAGGTTGTTTTGGTACTCAGCCCGACATGTCTAGAAACTTGTCCCACCTTTAAATAACTATTTTTTGTTTAAATTATATTATTTTCATATTTTGTGGCTTACATTTTTTTTTTCATCTTTGTTATCACAGTATACGATTTCTGTTACTTTCTATATGTGGGTTATTTAGCCATTTTTACTTATTTCTAACTGTACATTTCAAGTATCTTTTTTCTTAAATTGCTGTCTTCAGTATAGGGGTTAAAGGTCCAATGTGTAATTTTAGGAGGATCAATAGGATGAAATGCAATATTATATACATGACATATATACACAATGTCTTCAAAGGGGTATAAAGACCTTACAAAATGAAGCGTTATGTTTATATTACCTTAGAATGAGCTATTTCTATTTACAAACTACTCAACAGAGTGCATTTCGAAAAAACATGATCTCCTTCGGCAATGAAGCGAAAACATGACGACATCTAAGTTCTGTGTCAGCCAATGTAGTGCTCTGTCGGTTGCAATTCGCAACCTCACCTGTAGATGCATTTAAATTTCATTTACTGGACCATTAAATAACTTACTTTATTTATTTTTTGTTAGTTTTCACCAAATATTTGCAGAACTACATATATTTACTGGTTATTTACAGTCAAATGCTAAATTATTACAAGCTTACCGTTAGGGTTTGGCATAGATTCAAATTTATCGATTTCGATTCTTAATGATTCTTAGTTTTGATTCCAAAGCGGTGAAAAAGCAATTAAAGCCAAGAAAGAATAATTACACTTAGCTTTGTCTTTTTGAGATTCGCAAAATGCAGAAACACTTTAGTGCACCTTCCACGGTCCATCGTGTGACTGACTTTTAGTATTCGAGCGCAAGGTCCTTGCAGATGGCTATGTCAGGTGACTCAGGTCTTGACAGATGATGTGAAAATGATGTGACTGTGCGGTCTGGAAATGTTAAGTGGAATAGAAATAAAAAAAATGTAAAAAGGATCTGATTCCTTTCTTACGGATCCGATTCCAGAATTGGAATTTCGATTCCCAATCCTAAAGTAAATCAGGGTAAAGTAAGAAGAGAGTTTAAACACAATTTTCTAAGTTTATATTTTTTATATCGAAACCCTGCTTTGTTTCTGGAGAGATGATTCGTCATGTTATAATGCTCGTGCATGACAGCATCTTATTCTTACCTTGCCTGTATTTTGTGGGCAAGTTTAATGACCATTACTATGGAACAGTCAAGGTTGGATGGTTCTCAGACGTTGGTTATTTAAAAAAAAATGCTGAATCGGTCAGAATCTGGATGACTGTGGAGCGTTGGGCATTACGTTGTGAGAGACAGCACACATCTGAACAGCTGTAGTGCCTGACTTCACACAGCCCTGCATGCTCCGAAACTTCCTGTAGGAGCGCTCAGACCTCCCGCGCCACTTCCTGTCCAATCGCTGAATCAACAAGCTGGGATAAGAGGAGGAAGTCAGACTACAAGGTGGGCAGAAGGGTGCGCCCAAGTATGTATGGAGAGAGGTCATCGCTCCGACGGCTGGGCCTGTGGGTCGTGGGGTTCATCGGGAAAGATATCAAACAGACGAAGAGACAAAAACAAAGAGAGGGAGAGAGTGACAGGTGAAGAAGTCCGAGCAACCTAACAGACAAAAGCTTGCATACTTACCCGCCCCACAGGGGTTGAAACAAAAGCAGGAAACTCTGCGCTTCCTGTCCTCAAGGTTTGATGAACTACAGCGTGACTATGACCTTCCCAGGCTAAGACGGCAAAAAGAGCCGTTGGGCTTTGGACAAGGACGTGGCAGTTGAGAAAAATTACAAAGGGACATATGATATCACCGCAGATGACCCAAATAACATGTCACTACATTTCCTGTTGTTCTGAGGGACAGGAAGGGCTCTGATGAAGTACACTGCCGTTTATAAAGGCCGTTTGATGAAGTCCAGATTTGATAGGGTTTTACAAAGCTAAGCAAGCTGCATAGAGGTGCAAGCTGGACACTCAAAGGTCAAAGGTGTGAACCCCATAAGGAGCGATTCATATCAACACTTAACCTCAAATAACACCGGCAGGATTTTGAGTTTAGAAAAAAGCATGTATGGATATTCAAGAAAAAGGGCCCAATTGGATGACCTTGTGATGGCGCATGTCTATACATCCACAAGTTGTCCAATTTGTTATTTAATGATTCTACAGAGTAGGTTGTGTTTTGGATCTTTATGTACAGGAAAGGAAGAAACTGGTCTGACAGGAAGAGGTTTAAGAACGGTTTATTAACCGCAGATAAGAGAAGGTACAGTAGATTTATGAGAGATGAAGGGTCTGTGGTGCTTAGACAGAGACGACTCTTACCAGCTCCCGTGGCAGGAACATGTCTTCTTGTCTGACCACAACTAGACACACACTGTCACCCTGCTTAGTACTGCGTAACATGGCCACCAGTTCCTCCTGCGTACGGCCCGTGATGTCCACACCGTTCACCTGGACACACATGTATACTTGGTTTCAAATGCATCTTTGGTAAGCACTAGGTAAATAATTAAAAAAATATGAGATTCCATACATGAATGGTTTCCGTCTCTGTTCATTTAAAGTCTATGCACAACTGTAGGTTTATGCTTATCCTCTACATGTCACACAAAACTGTCAAATGTATATAAAAACAAATTTACATAAATAGGAGTATCTATGATCAGGTTGCAATCGTGTTAAAAGGCACTTTTATTTAGCTAACTGTAAGATCCTATAATTCATTCTTGCTTGTGTCTTACTATCGTCTCTTAATAAAAGATTATTCTGGTTTTGTTTGGTAACATGGAAAAATGCACTTTCTGTAAAACTGAGCATCGTACAATTGACATTTGAAAAAAGCAACATTAAAATAAATATGAATTGACAGTGTTTAAGTCGCCATGAAAGCAACATTGTTCAGTTTTTGTTAACATTAAGGACATCTGAAACTAGTGCGATCCAAAACATTAACGCAATGTATATATTTGGAAGATATGAGCATTCAAAACAAATGACATCATTCTGCACTTCAGCTTCTCGTCAAGTTTTCCCGACCAATCAAAATCTCAATAGAATATAGAGTCCATCCCGCTACTGGCAAAGGGTAAGAGACACTCGATCCCACCCTAACCTCCTGCTTAAGTGGAAATTACATCAAAGCCGTTGATTCAAGTCACTTCTTTGGATCTTAAAATCAAATATTATGAATTTGGAGTGTGAATCACACTGAGGTTCTTTATGCACATCTCCACATCACAACATGAGAACAAAACTGCCAAGATTCTTTGTGATCTGAGACTCACTTCCAGGATCCTGTCACCCGAGTGCAGGCGGCCATCTTTAACAGCAGCTCCTCTGGGTAAGATGTTTTTGACGAGGATGGGGCCTGGTCCGTGCACTGAAGAATCTCTGGTCACAACTGTGAAGCCCAATCCTTCAGGACCTACATACATTGGGATGAAAGGGCTAAAAGTGTTGCACAAGATCTGACAAATGTCAAAAACTCTGATTCGCATACATTTTATAGTGGTCAAGTTAGGTTGTGTAATGGGGGTCCAGACACCCAAATCTAAAGAGCATGGCTATACAGTAATGCCATTCACAAATTCAATCTGTAGATCTGACATCATGTAAGAACCCAATTTCCTGTTCACTGACTAAATCTCAAAACTAATAATCTGTACGATTATTGTACTGCCAAATAGTCGCAGATTTAAGAAGACAAAAATAAATATTGGTCTATTTCTAATATTTGAATGGCCAGTGTAGCCATGACTTCTTTCATCAGGTAAAGAGAGTAGATAACAATAGCTTTTATGCAGTAGGAAAATGTGGCAGGTGTCCTGAAATTTCCTCCTACCTGTCAGATTATCCTACCAAGCATGCGTACATCAATGTTACGTCATTTTGTTTTTATCTTCCAAGCCGTTTATTTTATACTGCTACAGGAATAAGATGTTGTTATATCCTCCTAAATGTTATTTAATACCTATAGTAGAAAATAGAAATATGGGGAGAAAATACACATTCATCCTCTATAAGTAAAAGAGTTTAGATTTTTCCTAAATAGAATAAATGAAATATAAGCTGCAATACCAAAATAAATGATAAATGATAAAATATCAAAGATATATTGCTATTGCAAGTAACTGACTGGACTAAACTGTTTTTTTGTGTGTCATTCAAAAGCCAAGTGACTTTCCACGACCCACCTCATGACACTGTGCGACACACAAATGGGTCCCGACCCCCAGTTTGAAAACCCCTGGTTTAGATCACATGGTCACACTTTATATTAAGGTCCTATTCGCGGTATTAATAAACCATTAACTATGAGTTTTGCCTCAGTAAACTCTTAATTTGTTGCTTATTAATAGTAAGGAAGGTAGTTGTTAGGTTTAGGTAGGATTAGGGAATGATGGTCATGTTGAATATGTGCTTTTAAGTACTAATAAACAGCAAATATGCTTAAAGTAGCCATCTAATAAGCAACTGGTTAAAGGTGAGCATTGGTCCCTATACTAAGTGTTAGCGATTATATTAAGTTTTCCCCTGCGGTAGGAAAATCTGACAGGGAAAGACAATTGGAACACCGGAACAGCCCCGCGAGTTTGAGGTTTTGCTGACGCAGCTCGTCTATCTCCTGGTCTATCTGTGCAGCCACCGGCAGAAAACTGCAGCACATTCAACTGACCCAACAAAACAGCGTTTCCAAAATTCTGTCACTCTTACTGACTGCCTGGCCATATGAACATTAGCATTAAAGCCTATAGCGCATGATAATGTTATAACGAGTGCAATCCTTAAACAGTTTTGCATAAATCAGAAAAATACAAATTAAGCAAAATGAATCATTCCAAACTTTAGAGACTCTGAGAATAGAAGAGAACGAGAGGCATAAGACTGACTCAGGCACTAGTGAATAACACCTCTATAGACATTTCTTCATATGGGTGGGACTGTCTGAGGTCTGTCAGGGAATGTCAGACTGATAAAGACCATCCTTGTGGGAGACTGAGATTAGAGCCGTCTGGTTTGAGAAACTGAAGTTTAATTTCACATACGGACACATTTCAAAGAGGCGGAGCAAAAGGAACAGACAAAAATAGATATAGAACGCATGAATATGAATAAAAGAGAGGTAGCTTGTTTATACGCCTATTTAAATGAAAACGAGTGAGATAACGGTACAAAGCGTACAGCTTTCATAAACAACCTGAAGCAAACAACGCATTGACCAAGAACAGACACATCATTAGTGATGTAACAAACGACCTCTCGCATTAAAAAGGCTGACATTTACACAACATACAATTGCATTTGAAATGTAATAGCAGTTCCATATTAAAAAACATCTCTCAATGGTTTAAAAATAAGCATCAGACAAAAACACGTTCACTTCCATTTTAGGCCACACTAAAGGAGGATATTAAAGAAGTAGGGTGCTCTATAGCAGGTGGAGGTCCATCGAAACCACACTACCGCCTTGACCTGTGCATATTGCTTCTCACAGTGGTCCTGATGCTGTCACGGTGACTGATAGGTAGATTAGAGAACAGGTAATAGCCCCCCGTGTGACATGAAGCATGTCTTTAGGGGGGATATTTCCACTCTTGTCCCTGACGGGACTTTGGGGATAAAATGATGGACACGATGTAGATTGAAAAAACGAAAGATTACTTAGTTGCCAGCCAAGCCGCGGCGTACTGACGGTATTTTATGCTCATCATTTAGCGCAACCGTTGTACGGTCAGCACTTTTTTTGTTCCAGCGATGAATTTATATCATCATTAATGGTTGGATCAATAAGAACTTAATAGACTTTGCGAGCTGAAGTTATAGCTTCATCCATTCGGCTGGACTGCCAAAGCCACAAAGTTGACCATTGTTGGTGTAAAGTACAGAGAGAATAATTCTAAGAGGAAGTACAGTACATTTATATTTAACGATCTTGCAAGATTTACCTAGCTCTTTGGAAATAAAGGATTTTGATGTACTATGTAATGTGTCTTCTGCTATTTTGAAGTGCAAGTTACTTTATATTCAGCTTAAATTGTCATAAACCTTTTGCAATTTAACTAGTGCTATTTTTCTGAAATAACATATTGAGTTGAGCAACATCTGGTGACGTCACAGAAGTTAAGTTTATATATATCAACTATCATATTGTTTATTATCATTTTAGTTCCTTTTGGATGACAAAATTGGGAGAAATGATTGTCATAAAATCTCATTAAACTTTTGATCGCATGTTTGACATATTTATTTGTTTTGTTTATTAACTTATTTTATTTTGGATGACCCAACTGGAAAAAAGGTTGTGCAAATTACATGTTTTATTATTATTAAAATATGACCTCTTATTAGACAAATCATATCGCATAATATTTTTGTATATTCTTTAGAGAATGTCCATCTCCAACAGTATCGTGACCAAACGTGCATTATAAAACAGGTAGTAGCGGTTCTCGATTCTTTTTAGTTGCGTCGTGTTCTAAGGCATTGTAAAATTCCCACAAACATACAGCTGACCACTTTACATAAATGCGCAACTGTATGTTGCGCATTTAAACGTCCTTAAATAGTATTCGAAAATAGGATAAAGGTGCGTCCCAAATCGCGCACTTATGCACTATTCTACGCTATTTTGAGGCAAAAATAGTGTGAGTAATACGTTCGCATTAAAATTCTCAAAAAATAAGTGCACTTCAAGTACCCGGATGATGCATTTGTCATGCAAGTGTGTCATCATGTTTGCGTTATCAAGCCCGTAGCTAAATGCACTACATTGCTCGCTTCACTTTTATACATACGTTTTGTTTCCAAAGCTCCAGTACATAACAGCACTTTCGTCTATGAATGTACTGCAAATGCTCTTAAGAACAGCTCTCTGCTTGGAGCTTGTCAGTCAAGCTCATCAGAAAAGTAAGCGCAATAAACACACAGGCGCACATTTTTACCCAAAAAAGATTCCATTAATAGCGCAATTTGGTATGATTGCTTTCATATCAGCTACCATGCGTACTGGAGTTCATGTGAACCGCACCCAGACCTCCCTTTTTAAGCGGACGTGGGTACACCTCGGGTACACTTTTATAATATACAGATGTCTTCAGAGGTGTATAAAGAGATTACACAATAAAGCGTTATGTTTTATTACCTTAGAATAAGCTATTTCTATCTACATACATCTGCTCAAAGGTTGACATTTTTACTTTTGTTAAAAAAACGCACTACGTCAAGCAAATGTTTCACAGATAACCAATGACAGAGACCTTTTGTTTCCATAACAAGTGGAAAAGGAACTTGATGTGTCGAGATGGCTCAAGGAGGCAAAAACGCCCGTTGGAGCAAAGTTTTGTATGAATGTAAGTTTAATTTTCAATTTCAATAACTTCTGATTGCATTTCTAACGAGAAATTAGTATTGAAGTTTTTAAATATGTGAGAGTAAATATTGCATAGACACTTTGTTTATAATTCAAACAGACTTCTGTTACACTGCCTATGAAGCCTGTTTCTCTAAGCTGCCTTCGTGCAAAAGCACTATCTTTGAACATTGCCGGTTGCTTTTTGTAACCACAACACTGCAAAGGTTTTGGTTTACTAAAAAAGAAGTCAAGTGTGATCACGGCCTTAGTTGTTATAAAATCCTATTAGATCATGACTTTTTAAGACTTATTGCTGTAATTAACACTGCTTGGAAAATGGTCATGGTGAAACCAAATTAGAATATAACAAATGTTAAGTGTACAATTTGGCCCTTTTAATGATTCCAAATAAGCTTTAATTGTCCTTCATATGTGTTTACCTTTCTTCAGGTCGATTCTGATTTTCTTTCCGCTCTTTCTATAGGGATTCTGCAGCGGTGATGCGCCCACACTTGTTTTCAGGAGGGGGCTTTCGCTGCTCTGTCCTCTGGGGGTGGGGCTGAGGGGTAGTGAAGATCCTATAGAGTGACTCTCTATACTGCTGCTTGACTCCTGCAGCTCGGCGTGCCATCCTACAGAGGATTCCACAGGTCGCACTATGGGCTTCACCTTCAGTGGCGGGGGGTCCTTGGAGCGTGTGGACAAATCACGGTTTTGCGAGTTGAAGAGGTGACTGATCACACCCTTCTCGAAGCGATCTTTATTAACCACCGGAACAACTTCTAAACGAACGATGGGCGAACGCATGGCTTGGCGGAAAATTTCCTGTGCCCTGGTAAAAGAGAGAGAGCGAGAGAGAGAGATAAGGGAGACAGGAAATAGAAAAAGCAATAACAATTAAGGGACAATTATTGGAAGGTTGTGTGATGAAATGAACCAAGAATATTAAAAAGGTGGAAATTTATTATATTGAATAGTCTTGGGTTTGATAAAACTCACACTGACATTTATTCTGACAGCGTAATTGGGGTTATGACTAATAAGTCCTCCGTATTACAAATGACAAAGCAATCCCCCCTTTTTTCTTTTTGGCTGAGTGAATTCATTTCAAAACCGTCCATCCATCATAAACTTAATAAGATTAATGTAACATTCCACTGGATGAGAGTAATTCTACTTAGCAAACATTAGTGTGAATAACATACGTGTAATGTGAACATGCACATATGTGTTTTGACTAAACAGGTACACAAGTAGATATAGCTTATATTGATAACATTATGTTTGGTAGATTACAAAAAATTAGAAATACAAATAAAATGTTATAATTTTCAATTCCAATTTCGATATCATAGCAACAACTACAAAGTTATTGAACAAAAATATAAATTTTTCAATATTAATGAAATAAATAAAAACAAATTGAATCCGGTTAGAAATCTCAATATTTTTGAGTAATTGATATTCTATCAATTACATGTCTTTCAATACCTTTATGACTTTCTTCTGCAGAACACAAAAGGGCAATTCCAGCATTATGGACGTGACACAAAAATGCTAAAAAAATGTTAATATAAATATGCGTTCTGGATGTGACAAAAAAAGAACACTGTTTTTAGGAGACCACTAATTTTGTAGAAAAAAATAACAAACAATGCACGAACCTGAAGCAATTTCACCCAATAAATGCAGAGGTGGATGCTTCTTTATAGAATTTAAAATAATAATCCTTTATTACTTAATTTTCATGTGGCCATTTATAAGGAATATGTCCTGTTATGGACATGACAATCCTGAAAATGGTACTTCCCTGACAATAAAAAAATCATGCAGTTAAAAATAAAACAACTCCATTAAAAATTTGAAGAGAAAGTACTTACGGGTATATGAACCCCCAAATGTTGATATCTGTACTGTAAGGATGGTAAGGTTGATATTTTCACAGAATTGCCAAAAAGATTTTGAAGAACGATAACAAAACAACATTGCCTTCCACCTCCCAGGCATTTCTCAAAATATCTGTCTATCTTCCTAGAGTCATGTAAAGGTTTTGAATGACATGAGGGTGAAAAAGTTATGACAACATTTTAATTTGATGTAAATTATCCCTTTAAGACAATGTAACTGTTTGCATTCATACCTCACCAAGACCATTTTAGAATGAGAAATGTGTAGAACGAGTAATAACTAACTGGTACAAAAGAATGCCAAAATTATATTTTTAAGTGAAAGTAACAAACACTTAATGAATCTAGCACTCTTTGCCACACATTTTATTTATGTAAACGATAATGGCACAGCAAATCCTCTAAGATGGTCCTTATAAACCTAGTATTAAAAATACGCTACCGATATTGGCATCTGTTACAGGGTCAAGCGTTCTCCACATATCAGCATGACCGCCTGCAGTAAAGCAGTGTAAGATCTGCTATGTGCTGTAAACAGACTGCTGTAAATGACCGTGACCGCTGATGCCGTGAGGCCAGTGTTTAGCAGATAGCCGTAAATAGAGCGCAACAATGGAAACCATGAAGACTGTCTGTTTTGCCAACCATAATATAAAAAGATAAAGGTAAAGACACAATATTAAGACAGGAAGGAAGGGAAGGGACATGAGGGGGCGGCAGAGAGAGAGAGAGAAAGCAACAGTGCAACAATAAGAGCGAGGCAGGTGGCTTCTGCTCAGGGACTTACTGTGAAAAGGTTTTGTCCAATAATTCAGAGTCATTGATTTTAACAATACACTCATCATCCTGAAAGATTCCTTCCCTTTTGGAGCGACTGTTCTCCTCCACGCCTCGGATGTGCAAGCCAAGAGGCCTGAGAGAGAGAGAGAGAGAGCAAACCATAGATATTCACATAAACCTCTATTACAATAAAACCAATAAGAAACATAATTGCACATCTGTATCAACATTGATTTGTTGTTTATGTTCAAGGGGAGGTTTGGAACTTTTAACAGAACCTTTAAAGGGGTCAATTTGGTTGTTTTTCTGTGTCTTTGGTGTGTTATGAGTTGCCCATGCGTGTAATAGACAAGAAAAATTGCAAATATTTAAGAGTTGGAACAAAAGATGCATTCTATCTGAAAGCAAATGCTCAGCCAGACCTGCATGAAACGCCTCGTGTAACCACACCCCCACAAATCTGAGTGAGTTTGAGATATGATTGGACTAAGATTTGACGCAAGTAAGGTGGGCGCACATGTCAGTACAATTGCTTTGGAACCTGATGGTCCAAATATGGTAAGAAGCGCTACATTTCCGTCTCACACTTGCAGTATTTGACCAATCACTACGCACTGGTCAACTGGCCAATCATAGCACACCTCACTTTTCAGAGCGATGCTTTGTTAAAAATCTGTGCGTTTCAGAGAGGCGGGCAAAGAGGAGATACAAACATGCACGGTATGTGGAAAATACGTCGTTTTTGAACCTTAAATCATGTATACACATTGCATCTAAAACAAATGATAATATTAGTTTGAGCCGTGTCATATGACCCCTTCAATCCTCATATTCCATGATTGTTTACTTATTTAGCCATGCATTATTCTGTGATCTTTATGTATTGCATGGGGACAAACAAATATTAGATTTAATGACTAAATCACTTTGGATAAAACCAAAAACCTCACCGCGCCCTCCCTTTGACCTCCCAGCCACATTTTCAATAACCTGACGCGCACCCACAAACTGCCTGGCAAAGCACATGACAGTGGCACTCTGGCTGGCATTGATAAAGACTTTCGGGCTGAAGACACTCATAAAGCTGGAGCCGGAACGGCAGCCGAGAGTATTAATCCCTCAGCTTTCAGCCGCCATCGTCAAACACGAGCCCATTTGAGCTGTATTACACATTCATGCATTACAACACTGCAGAATATACTGCATGAACAAATGATGGGAGAGGCGTCCGTTCAGATTCAGATGGATGGACAATGGGTTATTGTGTCCGCACTGAGCTGACAGCAGTGGTGCAGTCAGAGAGATGATATCCCATCTGAAGAACGCGGCTTGAGTTTTGGATATGTGTATGACAGTCTGTATTCATCTGCTGGTAGTGACAGCCGACTCACAGCAGGAGCTGTACTGTAATAATCCGCATGTTTATTAATCTAAACAATGCTAAAAACTTGTACAAGGATGTAATGGGGACCGCTGAGGCTGTCACAAGTGTATCATTTTTGCAGGTGAATTAGAAATATTTCATCTTGGTGAACTTTGCATTTAGACTTTGATTTTGAAACCTTATCTAATTATATTGGAGTCATAGGAAAACTAGCACATTGCACCACTCACAATGCACGTGAAAGGAACAGTTCAGCACAAAAATAAATTTCTCCCCCTTGAGTTGTTCCAAATCTGTATACTTTTCTTCCTTTTGATGAACACCGAGAAAGATATTTGGAAGAATGCTTTTATCAAACAGTTCTTGGTCACCATTGTTAACCATAGTAGGAAAATGACAATGGTAGTCAAAAGTGCCTTAACAACTGCTTAGTATCTTCTTTTGTGTTCAACAGAACAAAGAAATGTACAGTATAAGCAATTTCCTACTATGGGAGTCAATGGTGGCCAAGACATATTTGGTTATAAGCATTCATCCAAATATCTTTCTCAATGTTCACCAGAACAAAGAAATGTATACAGATTTGAGTTAACGGAGACAGAATTTTAATTTTTGAGTGAAATGTTCCAAAGAAGTCATTGCTGATACAAATTCGGAAAGGAAAAAGAAAGATATTTTGGATATTCAGCAACATAAGGGTGAACAAAAGACAATTCTTATCTTGGTAAGCTTTTCTTTTAAAGGTGTAGGCAGTTTTGGAGATGCTTTCTAGCGTTTTACATACATATACATACAGTATATAAATATATAAATACATGTGTGGGTGGGTTTGTGTATATATATATATATATATATATACATACATTTATGTACTGTATATACACTCACCTAAAGGATTATTAGGAACATCATACTAATGCTGTGTTTGACCCCCTTTTGCCTTCAGAACTGCCTTAATTCTACGTGGCATTGATTCAACAAGATGCTAGAAGCATTCTTTAGAAATGTTGGCCCATATTGATAGGATAGTATCTTGCAGTTGATGGAGATTTGTGGGATGCATGAAGCTCCCGTTCCACCACATCCCAAAGATGCTCTATTGGGTTGAGATCTGGTGACTGTAGGGGCCATTTTAGTACAGTGAACTCAATGTCATGTTCAAGAAACCAACTGGAAATGATTCGAGCTTTGTGACATGGTGCATTATCCTGCTGGAAGTAGCCATCAGAGGATGGGTACATGGTGGTCATAAAGGGATGGACATGGTCAGAAACAATGCTCAGGTAGGCCGTGGCATTTAAACGATGCACAATTGGCACTAAGGGGCCTAAAGTGTGCCAAGAAAACATCCCCCACACCATTACACCACCACCATAATTGCATTAATGAGAAATTGAACAGGTGTTCCTAATAATCCTTTAGGTGAGTGTATGTATAACATATCTGTAAAAAATCAGTTAAAATTATGATTGCATGCGTTAACACGTTAACTTTGACAGCCCTAATATATTTACATATATACATATATATATATGTATATATAAATATATTATTTTAAAAATGATTTACTCAAAAACTAAAATGTGTAATTGACAAGGTTGTTGGTATCTTAGAATTGACAGAAGTGAGAGCAAACATTTTTTTATCCGCCATAGTTAATACCAACAATCTGGTGGTAATATCCCCTATCTCGAAATAGCAAAATACCACAATAAAAAAAAGAAAGAAAAAAAATATATATATGCAAACCCTTCAAAACACCTACAGAAGATAAAAGTGTGAAGCGAGCAGATATGTCTCTGCGAGTTTTTCTGTGTTACCTCTGCACATTCTTATTTAGCATTTTGATTGAAACAGACCATTGACCAGAGGGGAACAGCTTGTACTCTGTATGTACAGCATGATGGATCTGATAATATATTTCGTGCTTGCCTGAAAACAGACTGCTCATATTTTAACCCAAAGGACTGATTTTCGTTTTCCTCCTCCATAATGTATGACAATTCATAATGTTAACAAAATGATAAATCGCATGCTGCGTGTTTCTCGTCCGCTATAAACACCACAAAAAACTATCTCCGTAACTAATGCGGTCTCCTATTATCACATTCAGACCAAACTAAACAATCAAGAAGAAAAACAAGCGTGCGGAAGAATTCTCCAATAACAGGATAGAGGTCAGATTAGCGCTGTGGCCTCCGTGTGAAGAGAGTGAGGTATGATCTGGAGCACATTAGCCTTGTGTTGGTGTAAGAGGTGAGTGTGTGACCGGCGAGGATCTCTTCACCCCTCTAATAGACGTGCTAAAGGCCCTCAACATGAAGTCCCTCTGCATTAGCTAACAGGCCTGTTTACATTAGCGCTCTGCCCGCTTTTGGGGAGGATTACGGAGGTCTTAAGATGGGGTGACCTTTGACATGGCCACGGCGTGTCTAAAGGAAACAGATGGAGGTTACGGCCTGTAGGAGATTTGGGTCAGGGGGAAGAAAGAAACATACAGCAGGAATGGACACAGTGTGTGAGAGAGAGAGAGAGAGAGAGGTTTTACCCTACAGGGATGTTTCTGTCTTTATTAAGACACGTGTGCTGTCCAAGTCTCTTATGACACTGTCTGATGACTCACTTTCAGTGTTTAAAAAGACTGATTTAGTTCACATCATACAGTGAGAGCGCTCGGCCGTGAAAACATCTGTTCATTAATTGAGCCATTCGACGGAAGTTCACGTGAGGTGATGTGACCACCAATGGTCTTCTGGAGACCAAATCAAAGTGTTGGACCGTTTTTTGCTTTAAAGTCAGAGGAACTAGCATCAAATCAGAGATATATATGTTCTTGTTTTGTGTTTTCTTCGCTGTTTCTGTTGTGAAATTCTCAAAAAAGCTTAAATTTCTTGTGAAATAAGTTTAGTTTTTTAGTAAAATCGAATTGGCTTTACAAGTTAACTTACATTTCAGCTTTTATTGATCTATTTTTACAGTTTCACATTACTTTTATACAACTCATCCAATATAAGTTCAGCAATTACAACGTATTTTAGTTCAAAACAGCAGCTTCCTACTTTTTAAAAAAGTATTTGAGCAAGTTGAAATGACTTGTAAAGCCAACTTAATTGCTTAAAGCAAAGATTGGTACAGAATATGTTGTTACTAGTAATTATTCAATGGATTTAATAAATCAACAGACAAGGGGTGGGAAAACTTCATGACTGACGGATCAATTCTTTGAAGTGCAGGATGTATGTGGGTAAGTAATAGTGATCGGTTAGGTCGATATCAATCAAAATTTATTGTGAGATCAACTAGATAAATTGATCACCATCTTTGTCAAGGGCTACTTTCTGTTTCCAGATATATCACTTCGTGAATTAAAATTGTGTAAAATGTATTTTCTACAAATGTGACCCTCTCAATTGCACTGTATTGGTCAACCCATTCTTTAGTTAATGATATCGGCATCAGTAGTTGTCAGTTCCATTTTGGGAAACATTCAGGAGTAACAGATAGTTATTATCATGGCTAATATTAATCATTTATATTTTTTTATATTCAACAATACAGCACTTTCCTTTAAAGTTAGGGTTGGCAATAGTTTGAGTTATATTTGGTTCAAAGTCTCTTCACATCCTGATAGCAATAAATAAGAGCTTTGAAAGTTGAATAGATTCTGTGCAAATCTGAGGGCCATGAAATGTTTTGTTGTGGTTTTGTTATGTTATTATTTATTATTATTGTAATGTTATGTGCTTTGTACTCTAATGTTGTCTCAGCAGTGAATAAGACATGAGATCATTAAAGCATTGCATTCCACCCTCCTACAATGATGTCACTCATTGTAAACTTGGGAGAATGGGATTTTTTTCTCTTTTATGCTTTCAAGAGTTGGCTCACTACCGCTCGCTGCTTCAAATCTGTAAACGCAAGCATTAACTGAAAACAAGCATAGAATTTTATTCAATTACAATAAAGCAATATATACAAGCAAGAGTTCTGGAATGCCTCTTGTCCAATCAGATTCAAGGACCGGAACCAACTAAAGTATTGATATTATTATAATACAGACCACAAGGAAACAGAACAATGAAGAAATATAGTGTGTTTAAAAAACATGTGAATCTAAATCATGACTGTAGTCTATTCTGCTCCACAAAACAGCATCACGCTCAGCCCCCCCAACACAGAGGTACTTAACTCATGACCCCTCTCATTTACCCCTACAAAGTGTGCTGATGAGTATCCCTGAGCCAGCAACACTCGTTGCTGACCCCTACAGCCCCGCTCCTTCAAAACTACAGACACCGTGTGGATTTATATACTGCTGACCCACTCGAAATGCCACACTTCTGATTGGACATCCCACTCGAACAGACAACAGGTATTCCAGTTCTCAATATCTGTTCCTTACATTACGTTATCACAACACTGCTAAAAATATCGCGCATGTGAAAAGTTAGAAATATTGCTCATTTAAAAAGAAAAGCAGTAGAGAAGAATAGGTCAAATCCCTGGCAAAAGAATAGAAGAAGATAGAAACAAAAAATGAGCTTCTAATTAGCTTTAAGTTTTTTAATACATGTCACATTGCTTAGCTAGGATGTGCAACGTCTGAGAGAGAGAGCGTGAGAGAGAGAGAGAGAGAGAGAGAGAGAGAGAGAGTATGTATGTGTGTAGAAGGAAAGAGCATGACAAATGCTGAATGTATAGACTAACCTTCCGCTGAGAGACGAACAGTACGGCACCACGTGTATTCCTAAAGGCCCTTGTTCTCCTGAAATCTCCACTGTCTTTGTGAGGCTGCTACACAAGAAAACACACATCAGTCACATTATCAACAAGTCAAGCAAGTCAACACAAACCCGGTTAAACTCACGGTCTCCTGCCCCTCAGATCTGCTCTGCTCGCGGCCGCTGAAATGTCGTACATGTCTGTGTTAGTCAGCGCTCTACCGCACGATCCTGTTTTTCTACACTCCCTGCTGAAACTGTTTCCATGATGTCTGCCTTTCTGACTAATTTTCAGATGTTCCACGTTTTTTTCCTCTTTTTCAGCAGTTAATGTTCTTGGCATGTGGTGAGATGATATAGGAGGGGTGTAAGTGGATCACTGAGGCCGGAACGGTCGGCTGCAGCGATCAGCCGCCTTTAATCCACAACTAATAGCTCTTCATGGTGGAATATTTGCAGAGTCATACATGAGTGAGTACAGAGAGCCACTACAGGAAGAGCTGAAGGAAAGAGAGAGAGGGACACAGAGACCCAGTGGCAGAGAGGAACGACACCGAATTGGAAATAAGGCAAACATGAAACGCTGTACGATTGTTAAGTGTTTTAGGAAAATCGGTAGTGGGGGTCCTGGATGCTAAATGGTCAATGATGCAATGTAAAGGTACAATGAGACCATCACAAAGCATCTTTCTGTATTTACTGCAAAATGTATATTTTATTATTGACTAAAATCCTTCTCATAACTTCACGATCACCAAGAAAATAGTCAAACAGATGGTATAAGCAGGCCATTGCTGTCATTAATATTAAATATTTTTGCTCAGTCATCACAGCATGCGACTTGTGTATAGAATATTATAACGTGAAATAAAAACTTGGTAAAGTAACAAAAACGGATTCATGTACACGGAACAGATGGTGCAGAAACAGTGATTAACTTTACGTTAAAATATTAATGAATACATTCACATTATCTACACTAAACTAAAATTATACTTTAACATTAAAGTAATACAAAAAAATATAAGTGAGAAAAACACAAACTAATCTAAACTATCTTGAGATAATTTTCTTGAAGAAAAGACTTCAAGAAATGGATGAGTAACTTAGGTTGCTGTGATTGTATTTTATTTTTCTATATATTTTATATTCCTGTTTAATATATTATATTTTATATTCCTTATGTTACAGTTAAAAACATAATTGAAGACATGGGGACAGAAGCAATGAAAATAGGGTGCACACTACACACTGTGTCCTAGAGCAGGGGTTTTCAAACTGGGGTCCTGGGACCCCTGGGGGGCCCCCAGAAGGTTGCAAGGGGTCCCACTTTTCTAGGAGAAAAGATGATGCAAAATGGATAAGTCCACTGTGTTAAATCTGATTTTTTGTTGTTTCTTGCTATGTACACATTCCAGAATTGTGAATGTGTATCTTTGTAGTGAGTTTTTCGCACTCAAGGTGAAATTGTTTCCAACTATAAAGGTTATGAAACAATGCGTTGTCTTTATTATGTCTTATTTGCTATTTATCCAACACATTTTAAACGTTTCTTTACACACACAAAAACTATAGATTGATATTTATTGTCGAGAAGGGGGTCAATCACAAAAGGGTCATCATATTTGGGGGTCCTTGGATCATAAAGTTTGAAAAGCCCTGTCCTAGAGGACCTCATCTCTGAGTCCTACAAGTTAATGTTGATTGGGTCTGAATTAACTTCAAAGACTCACGGAAGGAACGGTCAGAGGAGGTTAAACTCACTTTGACTACTCAAGAAAACTAGAACATGGCAAAAAATCTTTAAAAATAAATGATGGGGCAACAACGCTGCTCTTACAACAGAACACTTGCTATTATGCCCGAGGAACACTGAATTAAAAACTGTGACTGTCAAAATACAGCACAGAGAGAGACAGATAGAACACAATTCAGCAATCCATCATATCACACTGAAAAATACTCTTATAATGACACTGACAGCTTCATTTTAATGTGTCATTTGATTATTCATAGTTACTGCTGTTGAATATAACAATGCAGAATATCTGTTACAGTCAAAAAGACAAAACCATTGTGCAGTTTCTGTGAGGCCCTTTCTATAGCACAACTAAATAGTACAACAGCCATCAGCATATATACTATTGATGCAGTAATCTTTCACATCTGCATCGCGATGCATCGTAAAATCAATTATTTTTGACAGCCCTACAGAATTCGAAAGAAAAAACGATAAAAAAATCTTCCGGCTTACAGGGTCTTTAAGGCGTCTATGGAAAAAAAACCCATGAATTTAGGATGAACATATAATTACACAGAATTTGAACATAAGAGCTCTCATAAACAAATAGTCAGAATAAGAACATCTCATGAAAAAACGAACCAAGACCCACTTATTAAGCAGACTGGCCCAATACAGAACAGACAAAAACACTTTGTTGGGCTTCAGTTGAGGAAAACATTATTTCCATGTTTAGAGAAAAGTTTTCTATTCTCTTAAAGGGATAGATCACGGCAAAATTCTAAATGATGTCATCATTTACTCACCCTCATGTATACATTTGTAAATTACACGGAGAAAGATATTTGGAAGAATGTTAGCAATTTTCTGTTCTGGGACCACAGTAGGAAAAATTTAATGGTAGTCAATGGTGCCCCAAAACGGCTTACTTTCCTAAATTCTCCCAAATATAAATTTTACTGTTCAACAGAACAAAAAAATACAACACTTTTCTACTATAGTAGTGGATGTCACAGAACTGAATATTGCTTACATTCTTCCGAATATCTTTCTTGGTGTTCATCAGAACAAAGAAATGTATAAAGGTCTGAAACAACCTGAGGGTGAATTAATTACGACAGAATTTTCGTTTATGGGTGAACTTTCCCTTTAACAATACGGCCAGCTACAGAAAAGGAGAGATGCAGAAATAAGGGTTCATAAGCAACCACATATATTGAAGCTATTTGTGTTGTGTTCATCAGTTTGATTGAAGTAATCCCAAACTCTTCTGTAACTCTGAGGCATCATTCCAATCTCTTAAAACTTAACATGCTCAGGACTTAAGTTTTTTTCTGTTACGATCACGATTAGTCACAAATAATTGCAAATTTAAAAATAAAAAGTAAATTAATAAAAATCATTTCAATTAATCACAAACCAAATGATCGTCAAACTAATTAATTGTCTGGCAAACGTTTTAAACATGAATGCCCTACTTGGGAGGTCTTAAAGACTTTACCAGGCCGACCACACACACACACACATACAAACATAAAACTATTCTCTAGTTTGCTGTAACACCCACTTGACTTTAATTGCTCTATTTTTCCTGAAACGTGTAGTGCAGATTGTGTCTGACTGTGTAGGATAGTCTCTTTGGAGAAAGAAAGGAGAGCAGACAGAACTGAGACTGTTGAGATGCTAATATGCAGGAAAGAGCTGTCTGCCCAAGGCTCACAGGACTCAACACTGATAAGCTACACCAGCACTGATAACTCTGTCTGAGAGAGAGAGAGAGAGAGAGAGAGAGAGAGAGATTGAGAGAGAGGGGCTTAAACACATCTCCATGAGATGGAAACAGAAAACACAACAACAAAGATCAAGAAAAACATGGGTAAAGCGCGGGTAAATCCTGTGAAGTGCGGATTCATCAACTGACCAAAAGTTTCGTTAATCAAGGCCGAACCACATTACCACATTTCAAAGAGAAACAACTCCTCGAGGAGGGGCCAAGAAGGCCAGAAATAATTAATGAGATTTAAATGAAGAAAAAAACTGCCTTCCACCTCCCAATCCCTCTCCAATCCAACTATGTTTCAGAAATTCTCCATATTTTTAGTTTGTGACCTATTTGTTACAAAATTTTGCCCCCACAGAAAGAAGCTAGCTTTCATTGTCACCATTAAATTAAATGTGACAAATCTCATTTTTCAAGGAACATTGTAGTGTTTTTATAAGTGGTTTAGATTTCTTTTGAAAACTGAGTTTTTGTTTTCAAAACGCTCTTCGTCCACACTCGCGTTTTCAAGTGTTTCGCAAACGCTGCCCATCCACACTGAAACATCTGAAAATGCTAACATCAACCATCAACTGCGCATGAGTAAAACCTACCTCAGCATGTTTAATCTCTGCCAGGCATTTATTTACTTTGTCTTATGTCGCGGCAATATGGAACAAAGACAATGAGGTAACTTAGAGATGTTGCTGCGGGTAACACAAGACTATAAAGCTGGTAAAGTGAAAGTGAAACTTAACTCACACTCCGCTGTAAAACAAATATAAATATTCTCCTAAAATACAATCTTAGGTTAGCATGAACTGACATTAATGCAATCAAACAGGAAAGCACCCTTAACAACTGCGTCACATGATGAAAAACAAGTTAACGTTTTTAAACCCCTCCTTTTTTACATCAACCCCACATTGCAAAAACGGCGTTTAAAATGTATCAACTTTCGAGTGCATTTTCGAAAAGTTCAGAGTAGACAGAAAAAGATACATTTTCAAAGGACAAACACATTAGTGCGGATACGGTCTTAAGCGCAGTTTAAGCACAGTATATATGAAACAATGCGTCAACTCAACGCAGACTCTACGCGGACCGCAAATGCTGGGGGATTGGTCTGTTTGAACCCCTTCCTCAGGTCCAAAAACTCAGTGATAGAGTCATCTTTACAACTGTGCTTTATGCAATTCAATTCAGTCAATTTACTTTGTGGGGTATTTGGTCAATACTGTAAATTCACTATATTGTCTAGTGTTTCCGGTAGGATTTTTTAGTACTGTTGCGCTGGATGACGTCACACGCTAATTAACATATTTTTGATGTCATCGCATAGTTTTTGAGTTGCAAAATGAATATAGAGGAAACACTGTTGTTGAATCTCATATTGTAAATGTATTGTAAACGTGTTCAATTTCTGTACTGTGCATTCTCAGCATTTTGTGTATATTTTGTAAATTTTAAGTACACGGTCTGGATAATGAACTAACAATCTTCCAATAAATACACAATAATTTCAGTTTTTTGGTATTTCACAGACGATTTGATTCGGGTAAGATTGCATGACTATTGACTGTTGCATTTCATCGTTTCGGTCAGCGTCTCATGCCACAAGTCTACCAGATTTTGCATGCTGCCCAACTGTTCCTGATCATGTGTGAAGGACCCTAAACATGGCGTCTATCCAGACTAAAAGCCTTCCCTCTGAGCTGCCTCGTTTCACTTCTGTCTGCTTACATCCTCCCCTCCAAATATTTCTTCTTTATTCAAACATTCTACATCAACAGGCAAACGAACGAACGTCGAGGATAAAACCTGCCACATCACCTCAAGATGAAGACAGGAGGATGAATGGCTGACTGTGACACAGGAAGACGACAGAGCCACTCAAGCAGGTGTCCTTTTTATTTACCTGCTCTCTCTTCCATACGCACACAGGCTTGAAAAAAGGGAATAGAAACCAGACAGGAATAAAAGAGAGCAAATTACTAAAGCTCTCGCGTCTTTTCAACTCACCATCTTCAAAGTGCTGAGCTCCGGCGGCTTTGAACAAATAAAAGCGTGGCTTCAGATTAACACTTTGTCTTTGATTGTGTCTCTGCCGAGTGTGGGCTCCGCTTCACAACGGTTCCGGGAGAAACATGCGATACTTCGGCTCTGAATGCAGGATGATTTGAATACAGTTGCCGTTTTTCTTTATGCGGCGGCTATTGTGCGCAGGAGATGTCTGATGGAGGTTGAGAGGATTGAGTAATGGAAAATATACGTGAAGAGGTGTGAGCGAGACTGTGTTTACCTGCGAGTGTTTAACCCGGAGTAAAGCTCCCCTGCAGGGCTGAAATAATCCTTCTATTGAGAAGGACTTTTTATTCGGCCTCACAATCAGGAATCCAGTGACTCAATGGGGATGCGGAAAGCAACATGTACACAATCACACTTTCATCCACCAGCAGCTAATATACAGACCCACGACGCTGAGCGATGACTAATGTTAAACCTGTTTACCGCCTGGTTAAACTTACTTTCACATCTCTTTACAAATGCAGAGCGTTTTCATCTTGACCGAATATTACCAGTATTTTCAACTTAATATGTATGTATAACAACTGTGGCTTCCTGTCGGTTACCAAAGACAAATTATAACTCATCTTTGTGTGTTTGAATGAGGGCAAACACATTTACAGGGGTTAAGGCAAAAAACAATCCTGGCCTGAACTTTCTTTTTGCGGGGTTGACACATACGCAGGGTTATTTGTCAAAAAAAAAGAAGATTATTTTAACTTTATTTACCTTGAAACAAACTAGTAAAATGCCGTTTTTGATCATCTCGGATAGATGTTTCTGAAACTTTGATGGTATGTGTATGGATAATAGAATGACTCGAAAGAAGTCGGGGCATAATAATCACACCCAAAAAACATAGTTTTATGCAATTATAGTATATAAAAACATAGTTTAACATACCAATTTCAACCAAATTCATCATAACAAAATTTCTGCTTTTTAAAAAGAAAACAAATGTAACCTTTTAGCCTATCTAGGTTGGCATTTTGAGATCAAAATAAAGTGACTAGATCGACGATGAATTTTTTGTACTACTAGTTTGTGCTCTATTAGTAATTTAATCGTTCGTTTTATTGGTATTAATGGTGATGATATGCCACGAGTCACATCCACAACACATAGGAATGAGATCACAGTTGGTCAAAGCAGGTTAGCATAAATGAGCCCTCAAAAAAATTTGTGTTCATCTTTTTGTTTTTATTTTTTATAATTAGTGGAGGCAGATTTATTTCCATTTTAAAACTTTGACTGGCAAATGTCGCAACTACAAAATGTTAAACGAAAACAATATGAATTCCTTTTAAAGCTATAAAGGTTATGTAGTCAGCAGTGAGTGCTTCTCTTTCATTTTTTTGAGTCTTATCAACCACAAAGAATAGGAGGAGGCTGATGTCACTAATGCATTGACATCCGTTTTCTTTTTCAAGATAGTCGTGCTCCTCTCATTCCATTGGTAGGCGAACGTATGAACTCAAACTGATATCAAAAAGCTTTTTAAATGTAATGTAATATTTTTTTCCGCAGTCAAACGCCTCAAGCTGGAGATCCGGCACGGTGCCGGAAAACTTTAAGACATGTTTTCATGTCATTTTATCAAACAGCTTTTTGGGGGTTTAACCCCAAAATGTATTTTAAAAAGATTAAAGGAGTCCCCATCTATTCTGAGCCCTTATTGGCTACTCTTTTCTCATTATTTAGTCAAAGTCATCCATTTCAAAGAACCAAACCAACACAAAGCAAACATACTGTAGAACTTCAAATGACTAGCAAGTGGTACTGAATGCTTTTTTGAAAGGAAGACAATGAAGAGGCTTCACAATGCTTTTTTTGAACAAATAGTTTAACATTTAATGAATCGACAGCCTGTCCACAATGTTTAAGACTTAATAAATCTTTTATTGGAAACTGTATATGGGTTTTGGTAGAGATAAAATGAGTAGGAATTATTTATGGCAATATCAGTAGTTACTATTTAACAATTGATTTTGCATAAGATTATGTTGTGTTGTATATTACACGCTGATATGTATGTCCAGATTTATTCTTAAATTGTGACAAGAAACTGTCAAATGTAAAGCGTTCATGACTGTGCTAAAACTCTCAATGCCCGCCCCTAAAGTTTCTGCCGTTACATGATTGGCTGATGTGCCTCTTTAACTTGTGTGTTATCCGTTATGAGACTGCCATCTCCCCTTTATAATAAAGTACATCTGGTCAAAAGAACAGAGTAAACGATCATCTAAATTGCATTTCTTTCTATATGGAAGAAAGTCATATGACTTTGATGCTGCATATTGGTGAGTAAATAATGACAGATTTTTCGTTTCCTTTAAAATGAAAATAACCCAGAATATTTCTGTAAGAAAAGAATACTGCGATTCTAAAATGCACTACGTGAAAATGGGAACTTTGCATCCCAGCATTTTTTTTTAGAAGTATAAGCCTCATGACTGAGCTGCTGAAAGGATGTAAGCGGCTCACTGCCGAGCTGTCAGTCAGGTGCTCAAACTCCAAATGAGACTCAGAGATCACCGCCCATCACTGCCACCATCATACTGCCGTATCGATCACACGCTGATGCTTACACAATGCGCCTCTAATCCACTGTGATACTGACCACTGAGCCCCAGATTACCAGTGACACATCTTTTCATTACTTCAATTACCTTTCTCTCTAGAACCCTTCTATCTTAAATGATTCAAGAGCGACTGCGTGCTTTCTATTAAAAAATCTTAAGCACCCAGGTATAATCCGGTGGCGGAAAACTAATACACGGCAAATCTTTGATACTGCGGTTTATCTCGTCTGAAATTAAAGTCCCGGAGGCCGCGCTTCTGAAACGTTATCCCGCAGACTGAACCAAGATCAGTTAAGGGGAAGTGCGGAGTAAGATGCTGGCGGGGTTCGAGTTTGAGATTTTCTCTGTCTCTCTGATAAAACGGATGGTTATCAGTGGGTGTGCGTGTGATTGGCAGTGAGGGTGATGAGAGGATGATAAACGGGTGTCAGTGTGAAGGAGGCCGGAGGGGTTGACGGCAGGGAGTCAACGGCACAATGGCAAGGCAGATAAGAGCCGGTGGCCCCTAAGACTGAGAAGAGATGGAAGAGGAAACAGACAGGGAAAGGGGTGAAGAAAGAAGATGGGTGGAGAAGTTAAGTATTTCTGGATGAAAAGCACTGTGGCGGATGATGGAGGGGTGGGAGACAGAAACACGCGGACAGACACAGGTGCAGGAAGACCAAACGAGGCGAATATAGAGAAAATAACAGTCTGGAGGAAAAGGAAAAAGTGACGTGAAAAAAGATTAAAAACCGTATTAGGGAGTCATTGAGTTTACAGAATATTTATTAATGCTTTAACTAGATTTTTCATGTTTTTGGATCATTATTATAAAAATGTTATTTTTTGTAAGTGATGTCTAGAGGGGGAATATTCTTTGTTGTTAGACAAAAGTACTTGGCAAAAGAGTCCAAAAACTACATTATATCAGGGAATGTTTTTATATAAATTAAAAAATGCACAGAAAAACAGAAAGAAAATGCAATCATTTTATTGATTCTTTCATGAATAAATAATTCCCCCAAAACTAAAATCCTGTCATATTTGATCCACTTTCATGACATTGAAAATCTGTCTATGACTTCTTCGTCTGTGGAACACAAAAGAAGATATATTGAGAAATGTCTCAGTTGAATTGTGTCCATACAATGAAAGTAGATGGATATTGTTTGCTTAAAACAATGATATATTTTTTTTAAAGAAAAAAAAACTGTTGGCCATTGTTATCTTTTTCCCAAACATGTTATTTCTTTTTGATTGCTTGAAAGTGAATATGAACTTGTTTTCTTTGCAGTATTTGAGGTAAAAAAAACAGAGAAAATAGAAACCATTATTTTCTTTAAAATTTGGTAGAAATATTGTTAGTAGTTCAAGGAATGAAACAAAACCTAAAAACAAACCATAAATGGTAGATTTACAATGAAAATAATTGTAATTGCTTCTGTTGCAGTTTATATATATATAGTATATATAGGTACATGTGGGTGTTATTTGTAGCCAAAACAGCCTGTAAACACACGTAATACAGCATTACAAACTGACCTAATCATCACCTTCAGTCTAAGTGTATATTTGTGTCCCTTTAAAACCACATGGTTTATCAACACTCTGCCATCTGTGCTGGTACTTCATCGTTGTCCCCTCCAATATTACTGCTTACAGTATAGGCCTCTTCACACATTTTATGTCTCTGGCCTTTTTGGTGCTTGACAGACTAACAACTTCATAGATATCATTTAAATATTTTCCTATTTGTGTGAGTCAGAATAAAATAAAACGTTTGATGGAAGAAGCAAAAATCTACATTGCGCTTCAGTTACATTTTTCTCCATCCTACACGTTAGCCCAGTGCTGTCCGTACTTATGACTCTCAATTTCTATATTCAAAGCGTAAGTGATAATTCATTTTCCCTCCCAATTTCAAGGATCGTTTGCGGAGAGCAGACAGCATACAGCATTCCTCACAGTGATGGCGAAGAGACTTTCATGCTCCGTGGTCACAGCTGGTTGCTATGGTGAGAGAGGCTGATGTGAGGCACGTCAGAGGAGTGAGGCGGTGAGGATGTGACCCCAACAACCCTCCATACCGTCTGTGCTCTGAATGTGCTTATAAGAATTTCTGAATCTTGCACATGAGATTAAGGTATACCCGAGGACATAAATTTGTGTCTGACGTTAGAGCTTCAATAATCAAATTTCACCAAAAGCAGGTGCAGAACACAATTTTTTAAATGTACAGAAACAGGAATAAAATATGACAGATTGCCAACAAATGTCACGTTTCTAAGGTAGGGAGCAAGGGCTTTTTACAAACTTCTAATGGGGATTTAACATGACTAACATGAATAGGACAAAAAAGCATAAAAATGAGAATTTTGATGATATCCATTGGAGACAAAATAATTCAGTCCCTGGCGGATTTTGCGATCGCAGGATTTAAGGCTATTCAAACAAAGTCCGCAAAATTTGCGGCAACTTGCAACATTTTGAGATTATTGCAGCTTTTCCGAATAATTTGCCAAAGACGCGCCATGTGACATCCTCACATCCCGCATTTTGTCAAAACCTGCTGCAAAAGACAAGCAGAAAGATACTATAGAAGGGGGATTGAAGGGTCTGTAACTCTTTTCTAACATCATCCATTGCCATCTATTTAAAAAAATAGCCTCTGGTATTCTTTCCTTCGTTGAGCTAAAGGCGTAAGCATTAGCCGTTACGCTTTTTTGCCTTAAGGTTGCAGGCTAGTGGCTTTGATTCATGTCAGCCTTACCGATGTGTGTGTCACGTTCTTAACCAACAAACATGGAAACAACATAATGTTGTAAACATCATGATTATTTCGGTGTCAATGTACATTCATCACAATAAACCAAATGCAGATTTCTTAAGTATCCAAGGTTCATGGCATAAACTCATTGCATAGACTTTTCCACAACCATAAACATGAAACGGCAAGGAACCACATGTGATTGGTTGCTTGACCTGTCAGTCAAAATGGTCTTTTGGTCGGGCCTTAAAGTTAAAGGGGCCAAGGTTTCCAGACCTTCAGTATGAATCTGCTGCATGCCTATTAATCATAAGTAATGCATAAATAATGTTTTCACATGTGGTAGTTATAAATAAGAACCCTATTTGCCATTTCAAGAATTTTTTTTACTTTTTGGTTAAGAAAACCAATTTGTTAAGAAAACCACAATGTAATTTTATCTTAACATTTTAATAAAGCCTCTGCAAAATTAAGCATTTTTGGACGCAGAAATCACAAAAAATCTCTGCAAAATAGTGTGGGGACTAATAATAGCTTACAAGTTTTATTTCATTTTTTATTTATTCAAGAGCATTCAAGACATGGTGCAAGATACCTCATTTTTTGTGTTTCAGGGAAGACAGAAAGTCATATGGGTTTAAAACAACACGAGGGTGAGAAAGCTCTGACAGCATGTCATTTTTGTTCTTTTTGGGTGAACTCCCGCTTTAACTCTAATGATTCTTTCAGCGCCATACATCAGTTTAATGTAGCAAAGTATTGCGCTCAAGCCCGATTGATATGATCCACTCAGGGGTCCAATGTAAAAATAAATATAACCAGACAATAAAATAGATTTGGTCTGGCAAATAGCTTGAAGACCTTAAAGTACCCCGTGATGCCGTTCACACCGCAGTAATGTTATCTGAAGAACAGAGTTTGTGTGAGTGTCTCGGGTCTATGCGAGCAGAGAGCGTATCAGAAGCGTGGATCAGATATATTGAAGGCCGGGTGTGTGCCCGAGCTGTAACGTTCGGCTGCGCTATGGGATTCAGAGAAGGCTGAAGAGAGACTCTTTAATCCCAGACTGGCTCATTAGTCAGCTCTCTCCTTGATTAATGCATGTGTTTGTTTGTGTTGTGTGAGCCCTTCCCCTCTGCTTTCATAAACTCCTTGATGAATAATCATTTTATATGCAAATGCCACAAAGCCTTGATCTTCTCAATGAGGAGCAGGAAAATTGGGATGTTAGATAATGATATGATATATGATATGTGATGTTAAAACGGCACAGCACACACAAAACAACACACATGCTGCTTACCTGAGAAAGTTTGCATCCTTGCACCCGGACACCTCGCCAGAAAAGCTCAGATCTGTCTGAATGCGCATTCCCTATGAAACAGGACGAATAAACCGTGAGACTTGCTACAGATGTTACACATATCAAAAACTTGCATTATGGCACCGTCCCCAAGAGCTCTGCTTTTCAGTCCGGGCCTGACGGTGCCATGCATGCTTTGGGCCAGAAGTCATCTTTAAAACGTAACCCGGGCCTCGGGTCTTTTTCACGTCCCATGCCCAGGTGCCATTGTCCCCACTCCCCCGCATGGCAGTATCACTTTACTATACAGTTTACACTATAATATAAGTTTGAGATTTATTATGTTTTCAACTTTATGCAAGTAACACGATAGCAATTAATGAAAGACGCTTTCTCCTGCGGAACACACCGATTGGTCTGCAAAGCCTTGCTTGATGTCAGTCAAACCAAATATGTTGATCAGTCTAGGACGCGGTGACACAGGGCAGCATGTAACCATGTCGCGCATTTCCGTAAAAAGTTTTTTCTTATGGTGACAGCTGAAGATAAAGGAGGGATTTAAGCAGACTCATGCCCATCATGCATTAAAATCCGAACTCTGGCAAGTTTGGCAATCAAACTGCGTTCAGCATGAGCAACAATAAAAAAAAACCAAACAATTCTAAACTAACATAATAAAAAACTAAACAATATATATCTATATATATCTAGATATATATAGATATATATATATATAATTTACTATTAAAAACAAAAGTAAGCTATTTTTATGGCTGCAACAGCTTCCGGTCTCATTCACATCATGACTTTAAATCCACTTTCCAGCACAGTTGGCAGTCAAACTATGCGTTCAGCACCTGAGCCACCAACATAAAAATACTCTAAACATTTTGCCTAAATTAACTTGATAAAAAACGAAACGAAATGAGAATAATTTGCAGAAACAAACAAAATTGAACTATTTTAATGTCTGTAATGCGGATAAAACACTGGCTTCATTCGGAATCAGCTGTCCCCACTTGGGCCTAAATTTGAGGCCCCTTCAGGGCTCTACCACCACATGCAGGCACAGGTTTTGCACTGCCTGCAATTTCAGGGTCAGACATTACATTAGACATCACACAACCAGGACAAAAACTCAAAATTTATTCAGAATAAAATTAGTGGTGGGCATAGATTATTTTTTTTAATCTAGATTAATCTAGATTAATTCCAAGATTAATCTAGATTAATCTAGATTAAAATGGCTCATTTGAATTCTGCCGAAGGCATTCAGAATATGTGTGCTACCCAAATAATGACTAAAAGTAAGTCTTTGAGAACGGTTTTCTCAAGCCAGGTGGCGCATTAGACCAGGGGCTCATCTCCTGTTTCCAAAATGCATCACAAACTGCTTGAGAAAGCTGTTCTACTATGATAATTGGTGATGAAAATTAAATTATGTTCAATAAGATGAACTTGTGTTTACTTCCGCATTAGCTAAGGGATGATTTGCGTTTAGGTGGTACTTGAGACTGGAAGAGCTCCTACAGTACATTTACATTTAGTCATTTAGCAGACGCTTTTATCCAAAGCGACTTACAAAGAGTGAGGGAGCAACAAGCGATATGTCATACAGGAGCCATAATACATTAGATCTCAATACAAAGTTACTGGTTTCAACTAAAGCTAGACCACTACCTGTTGAGAGAAAGTGTTTTTTTTAAACCAATTCCTGATTGCACAATGTGCAAACAACCTTAGTCTTGTCGATGTTTCTATTGGGAAGCTTCTTAAAAATTAATATTCCATGAAGCAAACCCGGCGGCTTCATAGCTGCATCCATGTTAGCACGTCACGTTTGATGCGGTAATTTCACAGTAACGTTATGTTGTGTTCAGACCAAACGTGAATGGCGTGTCAAGCGCGAGTGATTTATATGTTAATGCAAAGAGCCAATAGACCTAATGCTGCGCGAATCGCGCGAATGAAGCCCTGGTCATGAGATGATGAGGCGGCGCTAAGGACGCGAACGAAGCCCTGGTTATGAGATGATGAGGCGGCTTCTGCTTCCGCGAATGACGCTAATTGAAAAATCTCGTTCTCGCCCCGTACAGTGCAGTTAAGCTGGTATACATCCGTGCTAAAATATCAAGGTGAAAGTCATCATAGCTTGCGTAGTATAGACCCAGCTCCCAACCCAACTTTGAGAATAGATTAATGGCGACATTTTTTTTATCGCGCGATAAGAGTCTCACTGCGTTAACGCCGTTAACGGCCCACCACTAAATAAAATACACTCTAAAGATCTGAAGGCACGCACATTCTTCAAAATATTTCAAAATGGGCAAGTGGATATTTTACTCAGTGATCTACTAACCAACAAAAGGCCATAAGCGAATCCCCTTTGTGAAAGTCAATTAAACCATTAAAGTCAATTTGTCTGTTACAGTTTTCCTAAAACACACATCTTTTACTGTTTAGTGTAAAGAACATCATCAGAATGTAAACTTGATTTTTGTTGTTATTGAATAAGTAAGGCCATGTGAAAAATTGAGAATCTTTGTTCAAAATTGACTCAATTGAATCAAAGTCTGACATCAACAAAATACATGGAACACATCTTCCATTTAAACCTGTATGTTTATTTTTTGCTATCCTAACTTTGCTAACTTTACTTTGCAATTTAAATTTAAGAACAGACCTGTATAAAATGTTTGCCTCATGACGCATCAGAGAACCAATGTCTTAAAAAAACACGTAAAAGCAAAAGAACTCCATATGACAAGAAATAATACTTGAGGACATGGAAAAAGAAGTGATAAATAAACAGCCTTTTAGGTAAACGCAAATGCTGGCTAATGACGAGTAAAACGAGTCTCCTTTACATCTCCACCAAGAAAGAGTCACATAAAAGAACGTTATTTCACTTGCCGACTAGTTGGGGGACTCAAGGGAGGCATTTTCCCTGACAGAAATGGCTTCTGATTCAAGCATTAAAAGACCATTAGAGTGGATGTGCCAGAACTGATGAATTTCTGTCAAGAAAAGCACTAAATTTATCTCGTGTCTGGTTTGAGGATGATCATTAGTCTTCTAGGTGCTTTTACCAGCGCGTTTGTATTCACATTACACGTGACAGTAATTACAAATATGTAGCACATGTGTGTGTAAACGTGGTTTGTTGAGGGATAATGACTTGCACAAGGCACATTCATGTGTGTGTGCATGTGTGTGTGTCTAATAAAATGCAATAATTAATTGTATGTGACATATTAGGCTTCACTTCAATGGCTGTGTTCATACAGAAAACATTACTTAGCGAATATTATGGGAAGCGTAGTTAATTCTGTGCACCTATCAGAGCAAATAGACATTAATAAAAACTGCAACAAACTGTCTGTATCGCGTGTGTGTGTAAAAACAGTGTTTTAATTGAAGCACGAAGTGTGTAGTGACCACAGCAGTAATGTATAGCATGCGGTTATAGGCAGCGATGTCCATGGGGAGGGTCAGTCAAACAGTAGGAGAAAAACGCCTCGAGTAGGAGAAATGCATCATGTTGCCCTTCAAGCTGTGACAGAAAGCGTGGCAGGGGTCAGCATGGGCAGAAAGCCCTAATGTACTTGCCTGTAACCTCTGACCCCATTAGCACCTGTCAATCAAATTCCTGCTTCTCAAAGCTATCCTTTAGAAAGGCCAAAGTGTGATTTAAGAAACAGGGTCGGGGGTTAAAAGAAGAAAATATCTTGATGTAAAATATACCATACGGTAGGAATAATATAGCTCCTGTTTTGGGCATAAGGGTAAGGAAAACATTTGGGCCCTTAAACGATTAATCGTGATTAATCACATCCAGAATAAAATTTTGTGTTTACATAATATAAGTCTGTGTGCTGTGCATATTCATTTTGTATTAATAAACACATTAATCCACATGCATAGATATAAGACAAATATAACAAAAAAAATTAAATATAAAATTGTCACACTATTTATATAACTATATATCATATATTTATGTATTCATTTATATTAACCAATAATTACAATTATATATATACATGTTTAACAATTTTTATATTTTTAAATATATTCATTGTGGTGTATGTTTTTAAAAATACAAAATTAAAGGGATAGTTAACCAAAAAAATGACATTTCTGTCATCCTTTACTCAACTTATTTTGTTCCAAATCTGTTTAAATGTCTTAAATAAAGTGAAAGATATTTGTAAGAATGTTTGTTACCAAACAGTTATTGATACCCACTGACTACCAGAGTAGGTAAAATTACGTTCTATCTTTTTTGTTCTGTTAAAAACAAAAGAAGATATTTTGAAGAATTTGAATTTGTCCTACTATGATAGTCAATGGGGTCCACGATAAGTTTGATAACAAGCATTCGTTCAAATATCTTTCTCTTTGTTCAACTAAACAAAGAAGTTTAAACATGTTTGGAACAACTAGAGAGTAATTCATGACAGGAACTTTCATTTTTGGGTGAATAATCCCGTTAAAATGTAAAGTACACAGACATATGTTATGTAAAAACAAACCTCTGTTCTTGGCGCGATTAATAGTGATTAATCGTTGGAAGCCGATTTATATATATATACATATAAATAAACACATGCAAAAAAATTCTTTATATACACATGTAAGTTTATGTGATTAAAAATACAAAATAAATATGCACAGCATACAAACATATATTATGTAAACATAAACGTTTATTCTGGATGCGATTAATCGCGATTAATCGTTTAACAGGCCCAAAAAACAGCATATGTAGGTTAAACAGAACCTAAAGACAGCAAGACAAAATCTGAAGTGTGGAATTGATAATGTCATTGGTCGAAACAAACGGTTTCAGTGCTGCCAGTTGGCTACAGAAACACCTGTGCTGTGTTCTGAAACCGCTCTCTTTCTCCTACATAGTGGGCTACATTCGTTCACTCTTTTTTACCCACAATGCATTCTGATATTGATTGAACATCAGTGGGTTCAAATCCCAGGGAACTTAATAAACTGCTTTCCTTGAATGCGCTGTAAGTCAGTGTGTATAAAAAGCATCTACCAGATGCACAGATGTACATTCGTGAACACACGCAGTCCCGTCAGAACGCCCACCTTCACAGATGAGGTGCTGCAAACAATTAACCGAACAGTGACAACTGACGGCTTGTTCCCTTGTTAATACAGACAGAGAACATCCTTTTAATGTGCACGCACGGGCGACATAAACACCCACTTAAAAATAAATAAATAAGAAAAATGAAAACAAGAGTGAGTCTGTGATTTATTCTCCTCTCATTTTTAATGATTGGTTTGCGTGGTTTAAGTCACGGTTTGGTGCCGCTGCTAATTAAAGAACAAAGGCATTAATCTAGCGTCTGACTGCCGATCTGATAAACACGTCAGTGGTTTTATTCGCCCGTGCTGCCTGATCTCCTCGTGCTGACCCTCGTCTAATGAATGACACGCTCGGTGCTGCCGTAATGGAACAAAGAGATCGCGGCGGCAGCGACAGAGCCGGGAGAGGAAAGCAAACACATTCAAGGGCATGATGGGATATGTTCAACACGCTGAGAGAGTTATGACAGTTTGCGTACCGTAGGTACGTTTCATCGCTTTAAATCTGCCAACCAGCACCCACCCCTGTTTACTAAATGAAGACATCTGCTCCTGAACTCCTTCAAGCTGAGGATGGGTATCACACAGTCTGCGTCACAGTAGCTTCTAACATCATTGCATTTAATGCAGTATTGCTGGGTTCAGTGGTTTAGTATATCAAGCAGACTACACAAGAAACATGTGACAAAGAATGAAAACTTATACACAGAGGCAAACAACCAAGGGATGAAAGTTTACTCGCTTCATCTTGTTCTTTCATGCGAACCCCAAGCCAAGACGGTGAACAAGTCTGTCAACAGCATACAACCAATTCCTCACAGGAAACTCAGTGTTATTTACCATCAAACACACTTTATCTACACACAATGACTTCACGGCCCCCACAGGAAGAAAGGCACCACTGGGCCAACAAGTGATACATTTAAAGTTACTTGTGTTGGTGACTATTAAACCCAGAGGGTTCGGGGGACGAAAAAAATACTCCCAGAGCAATTAGCAGATACTGAGATCCTCCCTGAGGAAGAGCGTGCTAATGATAGAAGGACAGACAAATAACTTGACACGTGACAGACCACCTCACAGACAACTCACAGAGTGTGAAAAATGAAGAAATGAAGAAATGCAAAGGCCACATCGGAATCAGACAATGTTAGCATCTGTTTTAAATCTCTATGGAAAAGATCATACTGCTTGGTCAATGGTAGTATTCGATAAAGCTTTGTATATAGACAATTCATTTTAGTCCAGTTTACCCATACTCCATAGCTGTGCTCCAATCTTGTCATCAATATGCAAACAAATCAGTGCTATAATGTAACAAAGAAGCTGTCTACGGGATAAAGTACAGGCAGTCGGTTGTTATCACAGGAATAATCCCCTTCAGTGTGATACAAGACCCTCCGCTTCGGGGATAACAGCCGGCTGCTTGTACATTATCCTGCTTATTACACGACTACTTGTCACATGAGAAAAAAACTGGACATGAAATGTGAATTTGAAATATTTTATTAGCATTTTTTTTCCGAATGCAGACCTTCCGCGTGGAAAAGCCGCTTACTTCCGGTATTAAGGTAAGATACGACATTCAAATGTCAACAGGCAATTTGGTTTAATCATTTTTAAATATAATGTCGTCTGTGCTATAAAAAGACATAGTTATAATTAATTTGTCAAAAATACCTATCAAAATGATTTGCTGCATCCGGGTTGCCGTGTGTTATTAGTTTTGAGAGGTTGTTATCTGGGAATAACGAACTTGCAAATGTCGCTTCTGGCCAATCAGAATCAAGCATTCCAATGAGCCGTGTAATAAGTAAGGGATAATGTACAGGCAGCCGATTGTTTTCGCAGCCCCAACAGTGTGATTATTTTGTGATAACACCCGGCTGCTTGTACATTTTCCCACTTATTACACGGCTACTTGCCACTTGAGAAAAAAAACCTCCATGAATTTGAAATATTATATAGCTCACTTTTACCAAATGCAGACGTTCCGCAAGGAAAAGCCGTTCACTTTCAGTTTTAAGGTAAAAAACGACATTCAAACATCACGAACAGGCAATTTGGTTTAATCTTTTCTAAATACAATGTCAAACATGGTATTAAAATATATAATTATGTTTAATTTGTAAAAAAAACTGTCAAAATCATTTTTGAAAGGTTTTTGTACGGGAATGACAAACCTACAAATGCCGCAACTGGCCAATCAGAATCAAGCTTTCCAATGAGCCGTGAAATATAGATGTATAACAGCTGCCACCATATGGCTTTACACAAGTATATACATCTCATTTATAGATTGGTAATTCAATGCCAATGTCAACTTTTAGATGAAAAAATCATGTATTTACCATGATTTTCACCACAGTGATGATCAGATGTCAAAATTTGGTGGTTTAAATACCAACGTAAAGTCTCTCAAAGTTTTTAAAGCACTTTTTTGCCTAAAAACATAGATTTCCATAGACACATGGAGAGGTAAGTGAATTGTCACATCCATAAGCATCCTCATAAATAGCCACATGAAAATTAAAATATGGTTACTATGTTTTATTCTATAAAGACACAACCCTTCTCAATTTGTTGGGTATTTTTGCATCGGAGTTGCGCATTTTAAGTCACAGAAATCCTTCAAAGTATGTTGCATCTCAAAAATGTGCCTCCATTTCTATCACATCCATGACTAATGCATTTTTCTCTCCTAAAACAATAAACACATCCATAGACAGATATTTCTCTGATATCAGGACTCCATCATACAATATAAACAGAGGATTCAATTTATGAGTAATAAATACATTCTCTGACAATGTGTTAATCATATTTTGACCTAAAACGACACAATCCATAATGCTGGAATCGCCCAGATAGTGGTTTTGAAAAGTAAGAAGGCAAACTGTGGCTTTCTGTCTGAATTAATGTAGTGGAGATTCGATGGCGATTAAACTCTCATTAGTTAAAGATGACCACCTCAATGCTGAAATACGACAGAAATAATTATCCCGGACAGAAAAATATGTCAAAACTAATAACATCTCAAAATCACTTAAAATAATGGCCTGTAAAAGCTCGAAAAGAAACTCTGGATCACTCCCACCCACCAAATAGGCTTTTAAGATCCTTTAAAGTGGGCTAGTTCACCGCTTCTTTTGTCTTTAGAGAGGGAAGAGTATTTTTCTTTTGAGTTTAAAATATCAGCCTGTGCTCCTCAGTGGGAGGCGAGGGCAAAGCCGAGGGCCGTTTCGCTCTTTTCCGACCACTTACTTCTGCTGGAAAGGGCAAGTGACAATTTGAACAATTACACAGGCCTATTACCTCAATCAGGTAGAGAGTGGTGTGGACTCTCTCTTTTCTCTGTCCGTCTCTTTCTGGTGGGTTTGCAGTATGGAAGGGCGCAACTCTGAGTGCATTAGTGAGCTCTAACCCTGTCATTTCTCAGACACACTCGCTTATTACTGACACGCCGTGCGCTTGCAGCCAGGAGGAGGAACACGCTGAGCACACGCGTCTGGCAGGGAGGAAGAGAGAAGTGGAGACGTGTGAGAGACCATGAAGAAGAATGGTAGGTCAAAAAGATAAAACCGCCCAGAAGCCAGTGAGCTACCCTTCATGTACCATTTAGAGGTCTGAATGCCTACCTGAACTTGATCTGAGGTGGCAAAAAAGGATGCAGATTTGTGACTCATATTCAAATTTAATGAAGCAATACTTCGGCATAAATAATATATAATATAATGTTCGGCTAAATGTTGATTGTTAAAAAAAAAAAACATACACACAACATGTTCAGCAAGAAACATGTGTGTATTGCACTGTTGTAATGGCACATGTTTAAAAGTTTAGAAAGAAAGCTTCATGACTTAAAGAACATATACAGACTGTATTTATCTAGATTTCGATTTCAGAATAAGCACTTTTGTTATGTGTAGAGGTGTCTCGTGAGTCTGTTGATCTTATATGTACGCTACCAGGGGCGATTCTAGGTTTTCAATATTAGGGGGGCTCAGCCTCCAATGAGGACATATATAGAGAGAGCCACACTCTAATCACCACATATTGTATACATTACTAAAATAAATAATTAAGAAAGAATTTGCAGAAAAGCATAAATACAAGTTATTGTTATTCAAATCAATATCACATTAATCGGTCAATCTGCTAAATTCTGTTTAGCACTAGCGCTGTCACTCTCTCTGCATGACTGCGTGTTCATCTATTACTTCCACAATATGTTTTCAATTAATGATAAAAATACTGAAGCGTCTGAAAACGACATAGAGCTTCTGTACACTTTTATTTCCTCAGAACTCAGAACAATGAATAACACTGCCGCACCAGGCTGAATTACAGTAACTCTTATCTGCCCGTCCTCTTTACAGAGCTGTCAAAACTACCGTCGACTCTCTATAACTATAGCACATCATCATTAATGACACTTTCTGTGCGCTACAATATCATCTTTATCGTGGAAGTATGCCGTCATTGGTGTTTAGTGCTTTCATTTTGCTCAAGGTAACGTTAACAAATAGTTAACGAGGTTTTCATAATAAGAGTTTTAAAGGGGGCTATAAAGCGATCTTGAATTCTTGTACAGATTATATTACACACAATATTTTAGGGGGGGCTGAGCTAGAACTTTAGGGGGGCTTTAGCTCCCCTAAAAAGGCCCTAGCAACGCCACTGTACGCTACTGTAATGAAATAAACGTATATCACTCTATATCTTAAAATACGTGAAAATTCCCGACTTTAAATTATTAACCATTAACTTATTCGCCGCCAGCCTCTTTATAAAATAGTTGCCAGCCTACGCCAGCGTTTTTTAACATTTTCACCCAACTTTAATGGCTCACAGTTACATTTTTGTAAAGAATAAATGGACAAACAATATGTCAAATGATAGAACAGAGTCTCTGCTTTCAAACAAAAGTTTTTTTTTAAATGACGAGATAACTCGTCAATGGCGGTGAAAGAGTTAACATGCTTAAGACATTGTGTTGTAAGAATGTAATGTTAGACTTAAGGTAATAAAACGACAACTGGTAAGTTAGTGTTTTATCATTAAAGTTTGATAACTCCCTGTTGGAAATTCCAACATGGTGGCGCGGCTAGCTTCAGTGTAATGACATCATGAGCAATCCAGTCATTTATATAGATCAGTGGTTTAAAATGGCATGATATGACTATTAACATATAAACGGTGCTGCGTGTTAACTTTATGAAGAAGGCACACCATAATGCAAGCAACATTATGGGTTTGATTCCCAAGAAATGCACATGCTGATAAAACGCATAGCTTGAACACTTCATATAAGAGTCTGCCAAACGTGCAAATGAGAAAATCTTGTTGTTACCATAGCAATATGCAAACCTAAACACAACTGAAATCAATTTTAAATCAAAGTTGCTGCCAATGTAGACCGTTCCAAAACTCACATGAGCCTCCATTCCACTTAAGATGTTGCCTTGTAAGGTAGACACCTATATAGAGAGCAGTATTACCTACAGAAAGTGGGCAGATAACTGACTTTAAACAGTGAGAATGTATTTTTGTCTTACACAAAACCTGCATAGCATGTGATCTGTAAACGCTCACAGGTTTACATCTCCCCCTCACACACACACACACACACCGCAGAGCCCTTTTAACTGCACCTGTGGCTGTCAATAGTCTCTTTTGACTCGAGTGTCACAGAAATGAGCATTTCTTTTCCTCTTCCTCTTATTCATCCAGGAGCTGTCACATGTATAAGTAGGTATGGCCTAATGAAACGAATACAATGGCCATATAATATCTGTTCATTTGATTTGCGTCACATCGGGAATAAGGTCTCCGAAGCCTATTGCTGAATTAAATTAATGCACATCCCTATCAACTGAATACAAAGACTAACTTACATGACAATACCCACTGGGCCCTATGATAAAAAAGCTTCTTATTGAGATTATAGAGATAAGGAGGAACAAAAGTTGATTTAAATATAGTCAATTAGGTCTACATTATTACTAACATTAGACAGACAGACAGATAGATTCTCGCTTTATGAAACTTAGCTGCTTCTGAACGTTTAATTCAGGTGTGATCGATTTACCTCTACGTACATATATAATTCATGTATTTCATAAAAACATAATGTTATAATGACAAAGTTACTGATTATGGCATTGATGTTTTACTTTGGGGAGTCACGTGTTATGATATCATTAAGATGCTGATTTTTGCACGTTTGTTTTCATAACTGCTCTTGAAGACAGTGATACAGGTTTTCAATGACACGAGGATGAGAAAATTATATATATTTTTTTTTGAGTGAACTGTACCTTTAAGTCAAGTTCAGTGGACTCAAATCTGGCTGCTATTAACTTACATGAACACGGTGGCTGTAAACTGAGTTATGAAAAAAACGGATGCGTAGGATCATGACTGTACTGGTCTTCTGCCATGTTTCTGTCGATTTTTTTGACTGGCTCCTTTGACAGGTTTTCTTTCCTTCTGTCACACACAAACACGTCTCTCCTCCAGCTGTACATAAGCTTTCATCAATGAAAAGTGCCAGTTTAATTACACCCAATGGGCTAAAAGAGAGAAAGAGTGCGAGAAAGAGTGAGAGAGAGAGAGATTGATGTTAATTGGGGGTTTGTGAATAAGAGGCTGCTGGATTAGACGCAGAGCCATTTTAATTTGAGATCATGTATCCTTTTTGAGTGTCATTTTAAATCAGTATGAGAGAGCGGAGTGTGTGCGTGTGTGTGTTCGTGCGTGCGTGTTTGAGAGTTCACACAGCAGACTGTAGAGTTACAGACAACCAGAGACGAATCAGACAGGACGGGGTCACGGTATCACAAGGTGCAGCACAAGGGCTCTGTTTAACTACTTCATAGACGCACACTCATTTTTGTTCAGACACATTCTACAGATGCAGTGAGCCAAAACTTGCAGATGCACAGCTTTGAGGTATGACATATATATTGTTGCATATACTTTTTAATCAGAATTGAAGCCATTTATATTATAACTTATCTGAAAGGGACAGTTCACTCAAAAATGTGAAAAAATGCTCTCATGTCATTACAAACCTGTATGACTTTCTTTATTCTGCAGAACACCAAAGATATTTTGAAGAGGGTTAGTAACCAAAACAACACTGGGCCCGATTGACTTTCATTGTATGGACACAAAACCAGAGACATACTTCAAAATATCTTTTGTAATTCACAAAACAAAGAGTAACATACCGTTTGAATGAATGAGGATGTCTGAATCTTTATTTTTGAGTGATTTATCACGTATTACCTTCAGGACAATGAATTCACTATATTATACAAAATCGTTTAAATATATCCAGGAAATCAACTACTGTACGCAATATATAAATGACTCATACATGATATAAAATCCCCTGCACTGACCTCTTTGTATTTTGTGCTCATGTGACCATTGTCATGCCTTGTACAGAGATCCAAGGAAACTGGAGCTGAGGTCAGAATGTCACCTGTGGTCCATAACTACCATTGCAGTGACATCACACATTAAATTTCACGGCTGAGATTAACCTGAAACTAATACAGCTATAATTCCCCATCTTAGTGTAACGCAGTGAAAGAAGAGTCGAGATGTGAAGGGTTCAACACTGCCGGTCATGCACAGTAACCTGACATTCTAGACCAGGCCCGAGACAGCTGAACCTCCACCGCAAATCTGTTGATACAGGTGGGGAGAGATGGTGTATTACAATAAGAAAGGATTTGATGGAGTTGTGATGCACACTTTTCAAACCATTTTGACTTTCTTTCTTCTGCAGAACACAAAAGATATTTTGAAGAATGATGGTATCTGAACAACAGCAGTAACCGTTCCCTTCTGTGTATAGATGTAAAACTAATGCAACTGAATGGGTACTGCCTTTGTTCGGTTATCAACATTCTTCAAAATATCTTCTTTTGTGTTCTGCAGAAGAAAGAAAGTCATACAGGTATGAAATGATATGCGGATGAGCAAATGAGGAGTGTTTGCGTGAACTACACAAAAATTACATAATTGTTTTAGATTTTATTTGTAGTCAAACAACAGTAACCATGTTTTGTAGTACTATGCTGATGCCTCAACCTGCAAAACATAAAAAGCATGGTTCTCATGTCATTCAAACCTGTATGGCTTTCTTTTTTCTGCACAACACAAAAGAAGATATTTTGAAGAATGTTCTTCAAAGATCTTTCAAAGAACATCAGTAACCAAACAACACTGACCCCTATTGACTTCCAGTGGTATCTGTGCAAAACCACAGAGACATTTCTCAAAATATCTCACAGAAGATACCGTTTTTTCACAACATTAGGAATAAACGTTTACAAAAACATTTTTGGAGTGAACTATCCTTTAACGGTTCACTCTATGCTACAAGTATGCAATAAATAAATGTGACAACATTTTCAATTAAGACATTTAGCAACAATATACATACACATTATGATCTAATATACATTTAAGAAATCCAGTTTCATTTAATTACTGATCATTAAACTCTTACAGACGCAGAAAAGTAACATGGAAACCTATTAGCACACACCTATTCCTTAGAGTTACCCAGCTCATTAATTACAGTCCAGGCCAGTGAGCACACTGGACTTCTTTCATGTCACGAGGGGTTTATACATGAACAAGAGAACTCTCTAATCCTGGAGGAGAGAAACGTGCTGTCAGCTGACCCTCCTGAAGTCACAAAGCTGGCCAATGGGACTACAGGGTGAGGTCCCCAGGTTCATGTCGGACCACTAACATAACAACCAGCACAGGTAAAAACAAACCCAATACATAATTGCTTCTTAAGGGGCATAAACATTCAGAAGGCACAAAAATAGACAGGAGCACAGAGGACAAATATACCTCACTGGAATCTCATTCTCCCATGACTAATACCTCCGAGCGCAAGTGATGGTTTCCAAGGTTTCAAATCTAATCTGTTATCTGCGTCCCCTGGAGTTCAGATTTAATATTAAGAAGTATGATTTTCTAAATTTAGATCAAAAAACGAAGCTGGATGGTTTGTGATCCATATTAAACAGAAATGGAAAAATCCCATTTTGGAAAATATTGACCTACAAATGAATGAGGTATACTTTGAAGTAGTAAGTCTCAGACTATACGCCACAGTCCATTTCCTTGTATATTGAAAACAGCAAGAGATGGCTAAAATCACCATCTGCAAATGGCACCAAACCACAGAGTAGACTAGCTTTGATGTCATCGACTACATTGAATTCTAGTGGCTTTTACAACAGGATTTGAGTGAAGGTTATTCAGCTGTGTTTAAAATGTGCTCTATCCAGATGGTTTCGTATTAGCCTTGGCTGTCTTACTAAACCACATGAAAGAGCGTTAAACAACAGGATGGGATACGGCCTCTCGAAACCCCCGAGTGCAGAGATGTCTTACTAAGCAAAAAGTCCCCAGTCCTTTCCAGTGTTTTCCCTCAATTCTGACCTCGACTTCATCTTTCACCATCACGACTCTTGGTTTCAGACCAATTGCCTGCAGTTTCTTCAATGACCGTGTGATGATCTGATGTGCTCATCTGGCCTTTATGAAAAACAAGCAGAACGAATTTCTGCCTCACTTTAATCATTCATAAAAAAAATTACACATTAATATTCACAACTCTAAATATAAGAATGGACCACTTTAATAATGACAATATTAGCATCAACATGACAAGACATTGATAATGTTTATGCTATTAAGAAAAGCGAAGCAAAGCATTGCGCCATCTAGATTACTCGTGGGATCATTTGCTTTTAAGAAACTTGCGCAAATAAAAAACATTGTGTGACAGGGAATGTCTCCAACTCTAGGTGTCAATAAACTCTTGACATAAGAATTCCCCGCTCAGGATTTTTAGACTTGCACGGAGGATGAGATTAAATTGGATAACGTACATTGGTGGCAATCGTGTGGCCCAATTTACGTCATTTGCATCACCTGGTGAAAATTCACATCTTTATGCGACTTTGCATTGACTTTGCATGGAATCTACTCATGCAAATAATCAAATGAATGTTGTTATAGTTGGGATGGAAAGCACTTTTGTCTTAGTGTTCACACCAAAACAATAATTTTAATGACAATTATTATATAAAAATACCAGTAAATACCAGTAACTGTATTACTGCCACATTATAACAGACAATACCTTTATTTATGTTATGATTAAGACCTGTAGTTACTTGTTATAAATGTATAAGTGCTTTGTATTTAATAGATTTTGATTGGCTGTCTATGTTTATCAATGGCCAGCTCAACAAAATGCTCTAAAAGCTATCTCAGCGTTATCGTGCCATAAAATAGTTGTAGTGTGAACTCCTCTACTCTAAAAATATAGTACAATTTTCATAACTTTAGATTTAGTTATCATCCTTAGTGTAAATGGGCCTTTAGTTTTCATAATTTTAACTCAACAAAACAAACAAAACAATTTTAAAATATTATAGACCATTTCTTCAGACGCGCACTAGTGTATTATCTTATCTAAACTATATATTTTTAATTTATGAATATTCATTTATATGATTATTTTTTGGTATAATAATTATCTTAAATAAACGATTTACTGAATTTGGTTGTATGTTAATTTTATTACATAAACAATTTGTTGAATGGGTCCTGTAGTCTGTTTGCATTTAATGAAAATGTGCGGTACATTGACATCTAGCGGTTGAGCTTGGTATTAGAGTCTAAATTCAAAATATTGGAGAGACAAGTTTAGCCAAGTAACGGTTCTTCTGGGTTTCTTTTATTTGTTCACAAAAAAATCTACAGGCACTCTATTTTTTTATGAATGTGTACTAGAAGTTTAGGGCAGTCCATAAACACGTGTATGCGCAGAAACGTTTGATTATGTTTTCACATTGAAACAGTTTATAGTAAAAGTCGCTTTGGATAAAAAGCGTCTGCCAAATGACTAAATGTAAATGTAAAAGTCATCATTCTTGGTGCAAATGAGCACTCATGATTAGAGTTTATTTTATTATTTCTATTTTGCTGTTTAACTTTTCAGACAAACTGCAGTGCCATCATATAAATCTATTCCTGCGGTATGGCCTACACACAAAAAATTAAACGGCATAAAATTCAAATCTATGGTTTAGCGTTATACATATCGATATCAGTCAGACAGCCTCTTCCTGTATCTTAGCCATAATAAGCTGTGCAAGCATGTGCTGGACTTAATGCCATGAGTCAAAAGTCTGGTCTATTCACCTCCCCACATCAAAACAAGAGCAAACAGAGCAAAACAGTAAATGCAGCAGCCCGCCATCTGTCGCAAATACATCTTCCATATTCCACTGCACAACCTATTATCTGTGTGTATGTGTGTGTTTGTGTATATTCGCACAAGTCTATGAGGGTTTGTGTGTGTTGGAAAGAGACGCAGAAAAAAAACACCATCTCTGATGTACCACAGGTGCTATAAGCTCTGAAGAAAAATAAAGCTTCTTAACTACTATGAAAACACAGGAGTCGCCAACCAGCTGCTAAATGACACACAGGAGATGAGGGAAGACATGAAGGAAGCAAGAGGGAAGAGGGAAGGGAAACAGGGGTGGCCACAGGTGTCAGGATGCCTAGGAAAAATGGAAAGCCTGCCAAAAAAATGCCCTTATGTGTAATGAATATCTAAGGAAGGATTGACAAAACAACAAAGGGAAGACGACAAAGGTCTCGAGGACTAAGACCCGGGCCAAAGATCAGGAGTCAGGTTGCACAGCGAGGAAGAGTGTCCGTTTGGGAATGTTTATGGAGCGTTCCGGAACACTGACAGAGTCGTGCGAATAAAAGCACAATATGCTCTTGAGGATTCTCTTGTTGTGCGGAAGAGAGGGAGATTCCTTAACCCCCATCAGGGAGGGCCGGCAACAGGGGTGTGTAAGATGTTCGGGGTCTCTGACTCTGGAGAAGAAAGATAAGCTCATCCATCATGGTACTGAAGGTGTTCCTGTCAGGACGTGCTTGACTGAAGACGGGTGTCGTCCTACAAAGGCCCATGATACGAGGGTTTCCGCCACGTCTGAGGGTGTGCAGACAAAAGGAACATTTCTCTTCTTCGTCAGACACATAAATTATCTTGAACCAACTTGAGCCACCTGATACTGCAGGAATGCCTCCCCTCTGATCTCTGCTTATAACAACCATGAAGAACAAAGCTTATAAATCATATATATGACCTGGAATCACTCAGACAAGTAAAACGGAGACAAAACACTAATGAATTATCCTGCCACTTGTACATTTTCTGTAATTTCTATGTAAACTGGATTGCTATGGAATGGCATGCAATGTATGGTATTCTACTCTGTACGTATTTTTGTTTGTGTTATTTTCATGCAAAGTAGCTTTGAAACGATGCAACATTGTAAAAAACAATATTTATAAAAAATATTTTATTTTTGACAAGGTAATAATTAAAAAAATTAAATCATTAATATTATTATTTGTATTGGTTTTGTTACGCTATTATTGTTGATATTGTTATTATTATTATGTTTTATAGTCATAGCTGTTACAATTATAATTAATATTATTATTTGTACTGGTTTTGTTATGCTATTATTGTCGTTATTGTTATTATGTTTTTATAGTCATAGCTGTTACAATTATAATTATTATCATGTAAAAGTAAAACATTTTTCTTTATTGTTTTTATTCTATATACCGTGAAAAGGACCAAAAGTACACAGAAATAACTTAACAGAAATTAATATAACTACAAAGGGCCCTATTTTCACGATCTGAGAGCATGGTCTAAAGCGCAGGGCGCAAGTGCACTCTGGGTGTGTCCAAATCCACTTTTGCTAGTTTAACGAGGGGAAAACAGTTGGCGTGCCCGGACGCATGGTCTAAACGGGTCGTCTCGATTCTCTTAATAAGTAATGGGTGTTTTTTGGGCGTGACGTGCAGTAAACAATTAGACTCTCCCTTTAATAGCCAGTTGTACTGGCGCCATGGCGGATTCGCTATTTACACGGCGGACAAGCCGTGCAAGAGCAAAGACTGGACGCTTCTCCAGAGAGGAAAGGCATCTACAGGACAAGCTGTATTTTTATCTTTATGTCCACAATAATCATCTTTTACATTGTACTCCATTTATTTTTTATATTTGGCATGCTTGTGTGCTGCTGTGCTTCCCTCTGTGTAATAAATAAAGTGAAAGCATTGTGGACCTGCACAGAGGCGCATTTAATCCTAACGCGCTCTTTAAATAAATAAAAAATATTATTACATATTATATTCTCAGTTCCTCTAAATAGCAACGTGCCAACAATGCGCCTGAAAACACCTCTTTTTTTAGACCAACACACCCATGGGTGCACAAATGAGCGCAAATGCATTTGCTTTTTAAACAACGCAGCGCAGGACTGGAAAGTGAGAACTGCGTCGGGCTGAAACTAGCAAAAACACTTGCGCCGGGTGTATGATGGCGCTATGATGTTATGTACGGTAAACTTCCACAGTAGCACGAAAGAAATGGACAGAAAATGCAAAACTGTACACATCTCTATGCGTTATTAAACATTTAAATTCATTCATTTATTTTACTTTAATTAAATTGAATACTGGGAAAAGGGGAAGTTTTTTAAGTGAACATTAAAGTAAACCTTTGGTAAAACACAGAGATTAAAAAAGGGAAAAGCTGGGAAAACAGCAACAAAAAAGAAATACAAAACAATACAATACAGAGCGAGAGAGAAGAGAAAAAGGTGAAGTGCATTAAAGCAGTCCACGGTGCTCCAATAAAAGGCTCTGAATGAGCAGAGTTGTAATCATAAAAAACTCCATCTATTCTGAGCCAGTCCATTAAGCAAGGCGGGGGGAGAGCGAGACAGTCCATTAAGCAGACCGAGAGGGGGGAGAGCCAGCACGTAAGAGAGAAACAAATGGCTGTACTTCAACTCGATAAAGCTCTATAAATGCATTCAACACACTGTAGAGCTACCGCTCTGTTCATATTCCATTTCATCTGAACATTGTGACTATTTTAGATGGCCATTTTATAGAGGGAGAAGAAAAATGAGCAAATGAATGAAAATGCAACAAAGATCGGTTATGAAAGAAAACAAAATAGTGGATCGATGATTCGGTGCTGGTTTTACTTCAGAAGGCTTAATAGAAAGAACCTTCAGCTACAAAAAATACTTCTCACAAAAAATTTGCAATGAAATTAGAACTCTTTGGTAAAGTGTGTTTTCTACCAAATACAAATTTGAGGACGCATGTGAGATATATATATTTTCATAGCCAAGATATTCTCATGTACTAGTGTAACTATGTAGAAGACCGTGTGTTGATTCTCTGAATATGGTTAACATTGCACAGTTTGTCTGAGCACCCCAATCAGTCCGACACCGCAACACAAAGCAATGATGTGAATTTGGGGCTGAATCTGTTTGTCAGACCAATGGAGGACCCGTTCAAAAATGATTTAAATAATTTTGCAATGGCATTTAGTTGCTACGGAGACATAAATTACACACTTGTATTGATATAATAAAGCAATAAGCCCCAAGAGGCAGTGGGTTACATTGCATTTTATAACGGCTAAGGGTGTTATATATATGCACTATGACCCACTGCTTCGCGGGGCTTATTGCTTTTATAAAAAAGTTAATCCATATGCGTAGCAAGGTTTAAAAAAATAACGTAAATAAATTATATTTAGGCTATGTAATGCGGTCAGTCGTTATATATCGGGGTGTTTTATAACGGCTTAGAACTCAGCCAATCAGAATCAAGGACCAGAACTGACCGTTTTATAATATTGATTAATGAAAAGAAGGTGATTTAAATAAACAATTATTCAATCCACACGAAATGACATGAAGAGTAGAAAATGGATCTAAGAACAGCACTTCTGACGATCATAGACCTAAAGACTTGCAATGTGTGATTTTACCATGGTTCTGCTGTTCAGATCCTCCATCTGAGGGGGTGCCAGGGCAGACTCACTGCTGCTCCGTACCAACAAAGGAGTACCTGAAACACACACACTTACTGATCAGAGGAGGGGTATTAGAAAAGCAGACACACAAACTACACATGTAACCCCTGCATCTCCTTTCTCATCACCATTTAAGAATTACAACCTTAATGATAATAGTTGCATATTACAAAATTTAACATCAAAATTGAATCTTAATTAATATATCTAGATTGTACAAGATTCAACAGTACTTTCTTTGGAAAAAATCATCATCATCTAAATCTACTTTTCTGTCCCTGAAACGGTGAGATAATATTAACCAATATCACAGCTTAATATCCATGATCCAATCAAGAGCCAATAGATGAAATCTGTTCCCACTAGGTCCGGCCAATTTATAGCATATTCATAATATATCTGAGGTGATTTAGCTGGTGATATAAAATAAAGCAACACTGTGATGAACACGGTTCTTTCGACTCCTCCAGGGGGGAAATCACTATATAACATTCAAAATCTGTTTCTTCCAGAAATCCTTCACATTACGTAGGTTAAATTACAAATGTCATTCCGTGCTTGAATAATTGACCTAGTGTGTTTCGTGACTGGACTGGTGCGTGTGTTGTATTGTTATGAGATCTGTTTCTCCAGCTCTGCAGCAGAAGCTGAGAGTTTGAACCCAGAGTTAAACACAGTTTACATCTCACTTATTCACACTTCACTGGAGCACAGGCCCGTCAAGCACCTTGTGTGAGAGAGGAGGGCAGAAATCTGACAGCGTTTCAAGAGGCTTTAAGGGAATATTTTGTTCTTTTCCTGCAAGCAAACAGCGGCTGTCTCCGTGTCAGAAGCTTTGACACAACGCTTTGTACATTCCAGTCGGCTGCTTTTCTCCCTTCCCGTTCGGCTTTTTCAGACTTGTTGGCTTCCATCAATAGTATAAAACGCCTTTAACTGCGCATGTGGGCCTGAGCTGTCAGGGCTCAAGAATACAGATCTGTCTGAGGAGATGAATCTGTATATATATATGTACTGTATATGTATGCCAACATTTATATATGAATATATGTTCAGTACCAATCATTCTTTATTCAGATTTATTCCACTTTATAGAATTATAATATTTTAACTATGGAGTATGACAATTGTAACTTTGGGAATGATGTTGTGACTAAAATCATATAAAACAAATAAACACTGTTTTATTTAAGCATATTCAAAGTAGCCACATTTTGACTAGAATTTGCATAAATTCTAATTCACAATTCCCCTTTTTTTCATGAAATATTGAAGCATTTATTGTAAATAGCTTATTATTATAGTCATTCTCTTTTTAAAATTTGTTTGCCCTCATAATCTTCAGTTAAATTCTCAAAATGCAATTCCGCCCTCTAGGCACTATCCATCTAAAATTCAGTTTTCAAAAGCGTTTCCAAACTTTTGTATGGTACTGTATTTAGAAAAAGATATAATGGGTAATAATGGAAACCACTGCTTCAACGTAAAAAAAACTTGATTTTCAAGTCAAGTCAGTCTATGGGTAACAAAACTCAAATCCCAAATAATTTGAATATCATCCACACCTGTCAATGATGTCTGTGTACATGCAATATACATCTAGCATTGATGCATATAGATCTGTTGGAGGGACAAATGTTCCTTTCACACCTTGGAATGTTAGAGGTATTGGAAACCAGGTAAAAAGACACAAAGTATTTGCAGACCTTAAGTCACTTGCGGCTGATATAAGTTTTCTACAAGAGACCAACATAAGCCAGATTGAACAGATAGGCCTTGGATATAACTGGAACTCACAAGTATTTCAGTCTTATTTTTCCTTTGAAGGCTAGGGGTGTTGCATTTTTATTTCCTGACCACAGTTCTACAAATATAATAATTGTATGCGATTTTAACTGCTATCTTGATGCTTATTTAGACCGCTCATACACTCAGACCTCTAATATTTTACACTCAGTCAGTAAGTTTCTTAAATCACTTATGTAATTCTTTGAATTTAGTTGACTTTGGAGATTGCAACACGCTAGATTACTCTTTTTCTTCCTCCTGGGCACAAAACATATACCAGAATAGATTTTTTTCTTAATGACTAAGCTTATTCCAAATGTGATACAGACCAAGTACAATAATATTATCTGATCATAGTCCACTTACTATGGTGTTACAGCGCGCGTTATCTTAATCAAACTACTTTTGGCGTTTGAACCCTGGGTTGTTGCTATAAAAACTATTTCATTCATACGTTTCTCTTCACATAAAGCAATTTTTGGAATTCAATAATAAAGGTGACGCCATGTAGAAGGCATATACTGTAGGCTATTCAAATCTCAGTCTGATCTTAATGCCGTCCTAAAACTGAAATATGAATACAATAATATTTTATGTGAGGTCAGAAATACACTTCTTAAAATAAAAAGTAAACAGTATGAGATGGGTGACAAGACTGAAAGGTTACTCTGCGGTCAGCTAAGAAGTATGCAGGCCAAAAAAGCAATTTTCTCAGATTAAATCAGCCTCTTTTGCACTGGAAACCAACCCGAAGGAAATTAACTTGTTTTCGCTTGTTTTCAGGAATTTCATAAAAATCTTTTTACTTCAAAATGTAATGGGCATGAATGCAGATATTACGGATTCCCTTGATACGATTGACAGTCGAAATCTTAGTGAAACTGCCAGAGTGGAGCTTTTATGTAGAGTAAGAGTCCACTATAGATGAAATTTTCAAGGCTATAAAGTCTTCTCCAAATTGTTAAGCTTCAGGTCCTGACGGGTTCTGTATTGAATTTTATAAAACGTATGCACACATAATAGCCCTGTTACTGCTAAGAATGGCAAATCATCCCTTCAAGAACAAATTGTTCCCAGATTCGCTTATGAGGCAAACGTTTGTTTGTTATTGAAAAAAGATAGAGATGGCACGGATCCCTCTAATCATAGACCGTTAAGTTCGCTCAATTGTGATCAGAAGATTGTTGCCTAAGTGTTGGCCGCCCGTTTTAAGTAAACACATGCATTCATTAATTCATCCAGATCAGACTGGTTTCACTTTGGGTAGATTCTCCTCATCAAACGTTAGATTTGGGCTTTGATCAGATTGAATGGCGATATTTATATTCAGTGCTAGACAAATTAGGTAAAACACTTTGTGCCTATGCTTTCAGGAAAAAAAAATTGCAATGCTTACCAATTTGGAGAGATCAGAATATATTACCGTGGGACCAGGCAGGCGTACCTTCTTAGTCCCCTATTATTTAATCTGGCCTTGAAGCCGTTGGCTATAAACATCCGGCACTGCTCTGCGATTAGAAGCATCACAGTCGGATGTGTAGAGATGAGACTCATTATATGCCGATGATTTGCTTTTATTTTTAAAAGATGCTGTTGACGCTTTTCCCCCATTAACGGATTTGATCAATATTTTTGGCTCTTTCTCTTGGTATTGAATTAACTGGAAGAAAAGCATCTTTATCTCTCTTGGCAGTAATTTCCTAATCATTTTTAGGAAGGAGAGTCCCTCTCCTTAAAATTGTGCGCAGTCACTTCACTTATCTAGGACTGGTTATTCATGTAGATCCAAAAGACATATTTAAACTTAATTTTATGGCTGCAATAAAGAGTTTTAAATCTAACACTGACAAATGGAGGGTCTTGGGATTATCACTAATTGGCCAAACTAATGCTATCAAAATGGTGGCCTTTCCTAGGTTTTTATATTTATCCCAGAATTTACCTATTTACCTTACAAAATCTTTCTTTAAAATTCTGGATTCGATTATATTTTCCTTCATTTGGGGATTTAAAATACAGTGTATCTCTAAGGCTCATTTAGAAAAACCTAAAGAGTTGGGTGGTTTGGCCAAGCCAGTTTTCCAACACTATTTTTGAACAGCAAATGTAAGAGCTCTGATGAATTGGAACTATGGCTCACAAATGGCTTTGATAAGAGTGCGGTAGACATTCCTAGCTGGATAGGCATTCTCTAAAAAAGAGCTTTCTCCTTGCATTACTATTATCCAATTTGAATGTTCCTTTAATAAAGAACATTACTAGAAATGTTGTAGTGCATAGCTCTTTTAGGATACTGAAACTGATGAAGAAATCTTTTGGTATTGTGCAACCATCCCTTTATTCTCCCATCAGTCAAAACCTTTCAAACATGGAACAATAAGGGTCTTACTAAATTAAATGATTTGTACACAGATGGCCATTTCTCTTTTTTTAGCAGCATTTTAGAATATTCAATCTTTCTCATTCTCACTTTTTCACTACTTGCAGATTCGACATTATGTTCAACAGGCTTTCTCTGATTATAGGATTCAGCAGGAGGAGTCTGGTTTCTATAACCTAGTACGACAAGCACCAGACTCTAGGCATCTGGTTACACAATTTGTCTCCCTGTTCTCTGTGCAGTTAAAAACATCTTGTGATCACATTAGGGTTGCTTGTGAAAAAGAGGCTGGTATTAACCTACCTGTTGACCTTAGGTCAGAAATCTTGGAGAGAAAACACAGCTGTTCTATCAATTCAAGACTCCAATTAATTCAATTTAAAATTGTACACGGGCTCCATTATCCCAAAACCAAACTCCATAAGATTTATCCAACTGTGTCTCCTATTGGTGATCGATGGTTGGGTGTAGAGGAAACATTATCTCATTATTTTTGGTTCTGTGCAAACCTTCAGAGTGACTGGTACAATATTTTCCTTTGGTATGCAGAAGCACATGATCAGACTTCCAGAATTTCTCCAGAAATGGAATTGGCCATCTTTGGCTATTCTGGATCAGTTTTCTCCTTTCCTTATTATTTACAGTTGGTAATAATGCCGGAAATGTTGGTCGGCCAAGAGAATTACATTAAGGGGCTGGAAAGCAAACGGTTCCTCCATGTTTTCAGAAATGGCTTTCTTTGATGGTCTCTGTTTTAAATCTTGAAAAAGTCTCCTAATATTTCTAATCTCCTCAACATTTGCACGACAACGGAAGTAAAGGATTGTAACAAATCTGTTATATTCTGTTTGTGTTCTGATTTTTGTCCCTCTCTGTGTCATTTGAATTTCATCTAGTCATGTTTTATATTAGTAATCTCGTCTGGCTTTGTTGTTGATAGAAAATGTATAAAAACAATATTGCAAAAAATACCTTTTTACATGATTTACAGTATATGATTTTTACATAAAATCATTAGCAGATTTTGAATCATTTGACATTACAAGGCTTGCCTTAATGGTTCCATAAAGAACATTTTACATCCGAAGGATCACTTACGTGTGATCCCAAGGGTGTTTCACATGGGAATCTACATGGAAGTCACACAAACAAAGTTTCAAAAACACAGGTTGTATGCGTATTTTCTGAGTTATTTCAATATAGAAGTCTAGGATCACATGAATAAACAACAAAAAATGAAAAAATCTAAATCCAAATCTGAGCTGCAAACTGTGATGTGATGTGAGCGGTGGCCAGGTAATAAAGTAAACCACACCTATTCTTAACATGATGCGGTTTAAGGTGCTTTTGTCTGCAGCACGAATACTCAAACACAAGTTATGTCTACATAAAATGGAGGGTAAAAGGTTGGTTCAATCATTCCGTAATAAATGAAGAACCAGAAATAAAAAACATTTTCTTCTACAAAAGGGGGGAAGAAACATATTCCTCTATTATCTCTAGGCCTCTCGGCCCTTAAGCTCAATGCTTCCAGCTGTTCCCTCACTTTCCACTTCGTATGGAAGTATAGGCTAAATGCCCCCCAGTGTTACCCCTCGGCCTTCCTTTCCCCATGAAGTACAATGGGACAATAAGGAGATACAGTCCACTCTCTGGCCCCCTCCAGACCCCCCGCTGTTCATAGACCGCCAATGTGAAGCTCCTCTTCATTCACTCAATTAGATTTAACAAACGGCCCAACAGTGGACCATGCCTTTATAATGCTGCACAAGGACCCTAATATAACAGCTCATGGCTATGAATACAAATAAACAAGTTAAACGTGAACAGAAAGAGAGGACATTGTGTTAAGCACAGATGCTGAACATGATTCATGTAATGCTGAATACAGATGCACCCATATAAAAACACAATCATTTTTGTTATAACTGATAATTAATGTAATAGCTGGTATTAAAGTATGAACACTGCTCTGCAAAAATGTTTGTACGCAAATTCAGTTTTGAGAGATCGAATTATTCCATTTAGTTATATTTGCTTGTAAAAGCTATAGGCTAGTTGAGCAAGGCGATAAGAGATTTCTGCAGCAACAAATTCAGCATCCAATACATTTATTTATTCATTTTCTGTCTAATACATACAATCCATAAATGCCTAAATAATATATTTATGTCTTGACATTAAATACATTGATTTAGTTTCTGTTAATAAAATAATTTGAAGACGTTGAGGTCAGTACAGGATAAGAAGGACAAATCACAATTCGGAAGGGGGTCCTTTGAATATTATGGCAATAGAGGTCCTTTGAGACACAAAGGTTAAGAAACACATTAATATAAATAAAAATATAAAACAGCCAAAGCTATTTTTCATTCACAAGCCATGTTAACACCACAACTATGCCAAATGTAGCACTACCTAAAATGTGTTTGTCCCAATACTCCCATAATTGTTCAGGTCCTTCTTGTTCTGTTATTATAGTGTATTTTATCACTGCTGGAACACAGCAACCATCCAATTCATAATGTTCAACAAAAAAGACCAATACACGCTTAGGTGTTTTGAACAATTTGATTTGATGAAATGTTCTCTATTATTAAGCTAACTGATCATTTAAATGCTGCTATTAGCAGAAATTGATCACTGCTATGTTGTGCAATACAATCTTTGTTCTTATGTGGCTTTTTGTATTGTCTGATTCTTTTTCTTCTCTTTTAACGAGAGTAAAGTTCCCTGTCAAGCAGGTATTCAATTCAGATGGCAGTCCCCCAAAGAATGTGTGAAAAGAAGCTAAACTTTAGCTGTAGAGGGTTTTGTTAGCATTATGAAACAGTCATCCTGAGTTCTACTCATTATAAGTGTGCAAAAAGCAGAAAGAGAGAGAGAGAGACTACAACTTGACTCTCTCCTCTCTCAAATCAAACGCCCCTCAGGTGTTTTCTACTGTAACGTGGTCAACCAAGAATCATCATCGTTGCAGTTTCATGGTATTATTCCCCTTTTCACTCCATATGTCCGTATGTAAATGTCTTTTAGAATATATTTAGATGCATTCAAATATATCTGCATATCAGATTGAGCTGCACAATAAATCATTTTTTGTCCCAAAACTGCAATTTGAAATCTAAATTTCATATTTCCTGTTTCTTTTCTTCTTCTATCTCTATAACCTGCATTAAAGGTCCAGCGAATTAAATGTTGCTCCATCTAGTGGTGAAGTTGCGAATTATAACGAACAGCTCACTCCACCCCTCCCTTTCGAAGCACTACGGTGGTGGACACAGGACAAAGATGTTGTCACGTCTTCGCTCCTTTGCTGAAGGAGATGATGCAATTACAAAACGCGTTCTGTAGAGCAGTTTGTCCCTTTAGGGCTACTGTAGAAACAACATGGCGAATTCCATTCAAGGGGACCCTCGGTGTATGTAGACAGAAAATGCTCATTCTAAGGTAATAAAAACATTTCATTATGTAATGGCTTAATACAGTATATTATGTTGAAATTCTGTCAATAGATCCTCCAAAAAAATGACACATTGGACCTTTAATACATAAAATGAATATAAAGATGCTATGCAATAATGCAACATTACCAAAAAGTACCACATAAATAAATTTTAACTGAACTGAATTTGCATGGTTTCTTTTTTTATTATTATATTTAATTATATAACCTAAAGAGACCAGTAGCTCTTAAAAAAAATCTGAAAAAGATCCAAACTGCTGAGCTCTAAACATATACCCAAAAAGGTCTCTACTAAAATGTGTCTACTGTTCAACAGCCCACCGTAAGCCATCTGGAGAACTCTGCTTCTCATTGTTTCAGATCTGAAAGCAGTTCGAGTTAAGTGCCGTTCCATGAATCATATTAAACAGTGTCGCACACCTCCATTAACCATCAGAATTAAGCAGCTACGTCCCACGATGACAAGGAACACGTGTGAACACGTGTGAACACCTGAAGCACAATTAAAAAGACTGGCCTTCCTTCCCATAACTCCTCAACATCCATCACTCTCAGTCATGAGCGATTAGCCTTACATGATGGCTTCAATGGATGTGCGTTAGACTCCAGTGTTGACTGATCTGGCAGCCTGAGCTTATTTCTCAGTCTTACTTTGCTTCAGATGGCGATGCCCTTATTCCCGCTGGTCGGATGAGAGCCGGAGGCCATTAAAGGAGGGTGTAACGGATGGCGTGTCGGCCAGGAGATGAGTGTAGATTTACACTCTGGGATCGGGCAGATGGAGACGTGTAACCAGGGAGTAGGGAGACGTTAGGCGCTAGGTGGTCTAAAACTGCAGAACTGTGGGTCATTGCTCATCGCTGTATGTCTCTATCTTTATCTATCTGACACTTTAAGATGAGCCATCTCTGTCCTCCTCTCTTGCGGTCATGTATACCAAAACAAGAGAACTACAGGCAATAAAGCATATCATTTACATCGATTACAGCCAATATTCTAAGATATCTTTATGTTTTCCTCTGTGCATGTCATCAACTCAAATTTGTTGTTTTAGAAATTATGGAAAAACTTTATAAGCTGATTTTTGTCATAATGATTAGAAATTAACTAAATGTTACAAAATTACCAAATGTCAATGGACTTCATGACAAAACTACGATTCAAATCTGAATATTCCTGTGTATGAGGACATAGTAAAACAGCAAACAGACTGTTGAAGACAAAGTAAAATGCTTAAGCGACACTAGAAAAGAGATCTGACCTTTGGATTTCAAACCCCTTGGGTCTAACCAAACCCAAAGAAAATATATAGACATATGTCAAAAATATTTGTAGGGTCAAGTATTGATCCTGATTAAAAGAACACCCTGGATGCACTTAAATCTGGAGCTATTGATGAAAAAAAATCAATGTTCCTTTCAATCTCATTGTTCAAAATATGTTTTAGCAGTAAATGGAGTGAACAGAGAGAGCTGTGTACAAACACACAGTAAAGAAGAGAGTTTCCTCTGTGTTTTGAATAAAAGGTCTGGTTAAAGTAAAAAGACATATCAGAAAAAACACATTCAGCAGTGTTTAAACAACCTGGTTCTTCTTTTAACACGTTCACCTTACAGAAAAAGATGAAATAGTGGCATTTATCTTGAGTTACACTGACACTATTGCTGGCACTTGCATCAGCATCACTTCACTACGCTCTCACACTCTGTATCACTGAAATCACTTCATTTGATGATCGAGACACAATCACAGTGCCAATCAAATCACTCTTTCACAAAAAAGCCCAATTACACCAGTCCATTCTGATTTAATCATTTAAGGAACTTTAATGAAATATTTTATTACATTTTGTTGCATTTCATTCTTAATGGCACTTAAGGGCTGCGTTGGGAATAGAAAACTTCTGGAGCAGTACTGAATATTGTGCAGTACACATTGTATTCAAGTTAATATTTTTTTATAGTAAAATAATGTACAAAAATGAGTTATGCAGCAAGGATTTTAATGATCTCATCACTTTGCAAAAAAGGCAGTGAAATCTTTTTATTGGAAATAAATGAAAGATTTTTATTAAAATGAAAAAAGTCGTCTTGGTTCCGTCAAAAAAGACATCACCCTTTAGAAAGTCGCACTTGATAATGAAAGATCAAATCAAATATATTGCATTGTGGGTAGGGCTCAGCAGAATGACGGAATGTGCCATTACCACAGCATAAAATGTCAACTGTATGAGATTTTTCTATTCCGTGTTCGAGGAATTGAAATAAGTAGGCGTGGTAAAATCGGCACGCTGCAAGTTGGGAGTTATGATGAAAAAGCATGAACGCTGGTTTATAACTGGACATGAAATGTGAAATTTCAAAGATTTTTTTATAGATCGCAGCTTTCCGTTAGGAAAAGCCGTTTACTTTCAGTATTAATGTTATTAACCACGTTCAAATGTCATGAGCAGGCAATTCGGTTCAGTCATTTGTAAATATGTCATATATGTTATTAAAAAACATATTTATATTTAAATAGTCAAAAAACCTGTAAAATGTATTAGCTGCATCAGGGTAACATGTGAGTTTAAGAGGTTGTTATCTTGGAATAACAACCTGCAAATGTCGCGACTGGCCAATCAGAGTCAAGCATTCTAACGAGTAGTGTAATACAATTGATAATAAATCTAAAGTAAATTTTCTTAACTTGCCTACATTTTATCTATGGTGAGCATTCATATGCTCTGAAATAAATAAATAAATTAAATAAATCTAAGAAAATGAGATATAACATACAGAATTATAATGGGAGATTGTTCCTGTGAAATAAAATTACTCATTCCAGGAAATAGATTTTTGGTCATTCCGCCCACCCCTAATTATGGGTTACAATAATCCACTCAATGTGATCTGTATTTTTGCAAATATAATATGACATTGTGCTATTCTGAAGGTTTTGTGCTCATTAGCCGTCTTCACTTCTGATTCTTAGATAGTCTTTTCAGAACGGACTCTGGAGATTTTGAGCGTATCTCTGTAATAAAAAGAGTTCATGAACTACAACAACTTTAATATGGGTATTTCATTTTTATCTTCTGCCTCTTTAGTCAGAAAGCAACTTTTATGCATTCTTGTGCTTGTTCACAAAAATGACAAAAAGGTCAATGAAACAAAGAAGTCAATGTGCTCTTAACTCAGACAAAATGCTGCATTTATTATTTTCAACAATATTCCCCCTCATGTTATTTAAGACCTGTAAATGACTTTCTTCTTCAGAACACAAAAGAAGATAATTTGAGAAATGTCTTGGTGGTTTTGTGTCTATATAATGGAAGTCAATATGGTTCGATGCTGTTTGGACAACAACGTTATTCAACATATCTTCTTCTGTGTTCTTTAGAAGAAAGACAGTCATAAAGGTTTGGAATGACATGAGGGTGAATAAATGATGACAGAATCTTAATATTTGCTTGAACTATCGCTTTAAACGCTATCTGACTAGTCTAGAAGACCTCTGGCCTATAAAGCTACATTCAATTATCTTCTAAGTACATATCTATTTTGGTATTTGGTTTGAAGACAATGTTTTGTGTGCACTTAAAGTGTAGCTGACAACAGGTTTAAGAGAACAAGATTTCTGCACATTATCATACAGCACCAGGACCGACGGGAGTTTACAGTTATGTCACGTTACAATTCATAAACATGTCAGACGTGATAAAAGTGCACAGGTTTGTCTCTGTTTGAGATAACCCCTCTGCCAGGGTTCGTCACGCAGACTGAGCGATGATTTTAACCACAAGGCCTCAGGTGACACTTGCCAGATGCCCGGCAGTGGAAAAAAAGAGCACTGAGGTAAAGCATCTACTTCCTCTCTCCTTCACCGAACTAGTCTTAAATCACAATCGCTCTCTCCCGCTGTCTTTTTCTTTCATGCTGTCCTGATTCTTTCCATAGCATGCCGGCTTCTTCTCCTCGCTTGCTGTCTCGCCCCTGGCCCATCTCACGCCTGACAGCATGACAAATGCTGCTTTTGACACTCGGCCGCCACTCGGCCTGGTTTGGATTAGTCAGAAGATCGCTGCCGAGATGTTTACACTGCCCATCAGTGTCGGCACTTAAGCAAGGTCAGGATGGAAGAGAAAGACCTGCAGCTGATCGGAAAAGGTTGAGAACAGCAGAGATTATTTACAACAGCAGCTCCTAAGGGACATGTTACCCACAATCCAAGACCAACAAAGAGATCCTGAGGTTAGAGAAAGTGTCAGTGAAGAAAAACCTAGAGAACTTCACAAGTATTGAGCCATCTGTCTCAAAACTTGAAATATTAAGAACAAAACCGAGAGTCCAATTAAGCATACTCGACTCCAGTTCTCAAGGGGGCGCTAGAGCTTCTTTTACATTTATTTCATTAAATCTATTAAATAATAATAAGTGGAAGGGAAAAAGTCATTATTTACTCACCCTCTTGTCATTTCAGATCTATTTGACTTTCATATTTCTGCAGAACACAAAAGATGTTTTGAACAACGTAGGTAACCAAACAATTCCTTTGTATGAACACAAAACCATTGAGACATTTCTCAACATACTGTATCTTCTTTTGTGTTCTGAACGACATGAGGCTGAATAAATGATGACAGAATTATATTTTTGGATGAACTATCCCTTTGAACATCTCAGTCAACATCTCAGTCACATACTTGTACAGTAAATTATAACACAAATACATCCAATTTAGCTTTGTTTGATTCCTAACAATCACTCATCTCACATTTTTACTTGCGCAATTGAAGTGATATACAAAATATCTTTGCAGACTGGTTAAATTGAACCAGTTCAGAAGGACGATTCATAAACAGTCCGACTTTCTTTCCATCTGGCCAGTTTTGCACATAAGCTGTGGACTCCGCTTACAATTATTCAACAATGTCACCTCCTCTCAAAATGAGAAACATTTCCAATTTTCACATCTCAACTACTTCCCGCTGAAAAATGCTGAGCAATTTTAACGTTTCTCAAACTTAATGTTAAAAGTGAGAAGCGTGAGTGATGAGAACTGTCTACAGACTGCTCCAGTGTGACAAACTAATTAAAGTCTTTCACTTAAAGTCTCTGGGCTTTAACTCAAGCATATGGCTGCCAAATAACCAATGTGTTGAATGTTTAACTGTGAACGTATCCACACACACAAACCTTCATGGAAAAAAAGTTCACATCTTGTTACTGATAAAACAGATATGAAGCAAATGCAGCAATGTCTGCAGTAATACAACAGAATTACTTTGATACAGAAGATGTGCCATTAAAGCAATAAATAAAAAGCTGCAGTATAGGAGGGTAGAGTTGACACATGTTAGCAGCTGTATTTATTGCCTTGTAGAAATTGAGTTACACATAACAGCCGATGATGTCATCATTTAGAAATCCTCATCTCAAACGTTTGAGATTTCCTTTTATACAACGCAAACAGTGATGGCTGTCAAGCTTTTAGATTCAGTTTTTATTTTAATTTATTTAGTCATCTATTTGTCTGTTTTAGAGACCTTTGGAGTCTTATAGTCATGGGAAAGCAATGCTGTTTTCTTTTGTTTTTGGTTAAACTATAACATTTTCTTAAATATATAACACTTTTTAAAAATTGAACTGGCATTGTGTTCAAATTTCCAAAAGTATTGCAAAAATGTATATTAAAATGGTAAAAAGCAAATTTGGGCTGTCAGAATGTTTTCACTACAAGCATAGGCAATCGTGGCCAAAATAATTTACAATAACAATATTATCAAAAAATCTAAAAAAAAAAAATTCTTTTAAGACATGAACAATGCTATCGGTCAAATTCATCTTGTTCATTTTCTCATTTTTAGGCCAATGAATCACACTCAAAATACAAGTGTAGTGACCGGGTTTGTAACTATGGCAGCTCTTAGAGGTGCAATGTGTGATATTTAGGAGGATATATTAACAGATATGGAATATCATATACATATCTATTAGGGATGTAAAGATAGGCGTTTTCGTACCGTTCCGTCAAGGGGGAAGTTCCAAATGAAGTCATCATTCCTATGCCCTACTCCCTTCGAAGTGCAGACCCCTTGGAGGTTAGACTTTGGTGTGAACGGGGCATTTACCTGCCATTATGTAGAGGTTTGGAATGCACTTGAGCTGGCATGTTCACGTGAGAACGAAGCATTGTGTCCCTCAGCAGATGTCGCTGTTTTAATGGCATAACTTAAGCATAAAACCTAACTGTTTGTAAATAAACAATACTGTGGTGAGGAAGGCGGGACGAGCCCTGAGGGGGGCCGGTGGCGTTAGTGATAGTTGGAATCAGCTGTGCGAACACCGGTGCCGCATATCTCACGGAGGAGATCAGGAGCATAAGAGGTCGAGCGACGGGACTGCTGACGAGAGAGGACCAGGCCCGGACATGTGCCAAGTTTGTGTTCATATGGCGGCAGTCGACCGTGAGGTGGCTGAACGGCACTGATCAACACATTTAAGCACACTATACGACATCTACACACAAGTACATTCGATTGGGAATCGCTCCTCAAGATTGTGAGTGCGGCTTCTCACTGACAGACTCCAGATGACACTGCTGGTCTCAGAAGACCTCAGGGCCTTTTTATCAAGGCAGACGGCGCTAGCGCAACATATGTGTGTGTTAAACTCTCGCAGTGCCAAAACAACATCCCTTCAAATCAAATTAAAGTGATCTATGAGTTCACATAAAAACTGACTGAACATGTAAACAGTCACTTCTGCTCCCAGAAATCCCACCAATTCCCATCCAACCTCAAAGTCTGGTGAGTGACCTCCCCGTAGGACAGAAAAGTATCTTACAGTACATCCAAATATTCAAAAGTAGATGACTCTTGGTCGATAAAGTCCCACAAACAGAGATTTTCTTAATATTTACAACCAACGAGTTTGTGATGTTCTGCACAGTGCCCCCTGTGGCAATACTGAGAATGCAACCTGTATTTGTAACGAACTCCGTTCTGACATCCTTGGTAAATAACGCGTAACTACAACCATCAGCCTTTGCATACTTTGCAAAACTACATTACATTCCCGCTTATGCCTTGCCGGGCCTCACAGACGTTGTGCAATCCATTCAAAACGCTGAAATTGATTTTTTTTGCCTTGCTGCTTTGTGAATTAATTGGAGTAATAAAACAAACCTATAGAGCATAAAATAGTATTAGAGTGCTGCTCTGGTAGCAGGGATTTCACAGGTCATCATATAACTCAATGAAAGGTGGCTGATTGGATTGTGAAGACGTGTATTCTTCCTGTTCATGGATGGCTGAACGCTCAGCATTCATTTGGACTGGTGGAATAATCCACTTAGAGAGGCGGGTCGGGCCGTACGCTGGGAAATACCGGTCTGTGCGTCTTTATGTGCACATTGATTTAGAAGTTGGCTTCATAATGACAGATCTCTGCAGGTTTGAGTTGCAACAAAAATGCAGTTTTAGGGGGCGTCCCCACGTTCCATCTGCAATATTAATTGTCGTCACACGTGCAAAATGAAATTAAATCTTCAGCCTGTCATTGTGAGTCACGCTGGTTGACACCAGTCAGTTACACCAGTTTTGTGAACATCACTTTTAAGATATGGAACAATCGAATGGCAGATATTAGCACTATTAACTCTAATGTTCCTCGTCCTGTGAGTTTTCATACTGTATTAAAGAAATAGTTCAAAAGGAAAACATACATTTTTGTCATTTCAAACATACACTTAGATACAAAAGTTGTATCTGATTAGAAATAAAAAGGACAATAGGGCTGCCAACCTCCAAAATCTGGACAATATAGAATTGGTGACTCATGCATTATTTTATAAGGCCATATATATATAGGTTTTATGTGTCTCTCTCACTGCTGATCTTGTAAAGACGACGTTTGGTCACAAAACACAAGTTATGCATTATGTTCCATTTGGTTGCAGGTCATTTAGATGTATTTGAATGCAAGAACGCTTTTTAATGTCCATGTCTCCTAATGTCCTCCAACAGAATTCAAATTGTGTGTGTGTGTAAGTCTGAGGGTACGTGTGATCTCTCTTCTAAACAAATGAACTAGATACAGATGTACGTCAGAGTCTGTAAACATGACAAACGGCACATTTACAGCCGTGGAGAATGAAAGAGGAAAAGATCACTCCATCAACTGACACCTCCACCTTCACAGATACCCGAGCACTCTACTGGAATGTCTGGATCGCAAAAGAAAAGCCGTGTTGCACATTACAAGCCCCCGTGTCTTAATTTACAACCAAACTTAAAACACAAAGGGGGAGAAGACTTACAAGTAGACACAAACACACTTGTGCTTACGTACATGTATCCACACCATTCCCAACGTATCTTACCAAAGGGTTTTATTTCAGTGTGTAAACACGTTGTAAATCACACACACTCTCTGACATTTGGATGAAATAGGGGTGTGTTTTCTGTACTGGAGGTGCACATGACATCGGGCAGAGGTGAAACCAGCCCGGATGAAAAACACATGGTTAAAAAAAGTCCCCCGAAGCACTACAAAACTGCAGAGAAAACGTCCTTCCTTAAATAAATGAGAAAAGAATGCTGGAGGTTTGAATATAAAAGTTTCATAATTCTCAGCAGCAGCGATTTTCTCCCAGACAGTGAAATTCTTCAGGCAGATTTTATTGCAGTTTGAAGATAGGAGAGAGAGGAGTTGGTTAAGGTGCAGCGTGTATTAAAAGTGATATTATCTTTAATATGAATGAGTAGTGTAATGCGGCGGGAACATTTCGCAGAGGTTTGTTCACGGCCACACGAGTGAGTCAGAGCATTTCAAGCTTAAAAGGCAGCATATAATATCATCTCTCATAGCGACAGTCTATTATTTCACTCACCATTAACTCAGAGGCAAGCGTTTCATGGCAAGACTCTTTCTGTAAAGCTGATGCATCACTACACAGTATTCTTTTTTCCTCCAAATACTAACTTAACTTGTTTTAAAGACTACACTCGATCTCTGACACTCTTTTTCAGAATACATACTGGATTTGAGGGCAGAGGAGTTGACTTCGATTTCTCCTCCTTTGATTGGCTGGAAGCAGGCGAGTTCAGAGTCGTACGGTTCTGGGGTGCAGCTACCTGGGCCGTTCCCGGGACTCACAGCGTTTCTTTGCTGGGCTTCCTGTTCCTCGTACACGGCTATCAACTGTAAAACACACATCACAGTACGATTTAGAAAAACATCCTCTATGGTGGAAGTTCTAGAATTGATAGTTATAAATCAGGAATGGGCAAGTCGGATCTTAAAGGGCCACTGTTCGGCAGAGTTTAGCCCCAACCCCCTTCAAACACACCTGTGTGTCATTTCAAGTCTTCCTAGAGACTTTAGTTAGTGTTTTTCAAATCCATTGTAATTTTAAATAGATAGTTCCAGCTCTACAGTCTTTAAGCCATTGAAGAAATGACAACATAAGCAAATGTGTCCACGCCGACCCATTAAGCTGTAATAGAGTCATCAATTATATCTATGGATTAGATTTCGCCAAAAAAAGGCCTACAAGTGATACCAAATATTTAATAAAACAGCATATCCTCATAACGTTTAATGGCTAATATTTGTTTATATTTTTATTTTCTAGTATAATAAATGTATAAAGTAAATAATTGATTACATTTTTTTGTAGATGCAATTTTTAAAGTAAACAATTTATTGAATGTGTCGTGTAACTTTGTCACATGTAAGTTTAGCCAAGTAACGATTCTTCTACTAGTAACCCAAAATAACACTGGCTAGATATAATTTTAATTTACCGGATAATGTTATTTATTTGTTTTTTCTTTTGTTTGTTATAAGAAATAATCAGCAGGGACTCGATGTGTTCCCAACGTCAAGTTTGGGCCACAAAAGCATGCATTGCACAGTAAGGTTTATTTATGTTGTTTCTGCCAAACCATTTATAAAAAACATATGAACAGTGTTTTTCCTGCATAGAAAAATCGGGAGGCGGACGACTCCATCAAATTTCGTGCCGCCTCAGTCTCGGGGGAGAAAATTATGTCGGGGGAATTCAGAAAAAACACTGTATTCTGTCAACAGAATGTCATTTCTAACTGCAGTTTCGGCATTATGCCACTAATGAGGCGCTGTTTCGTTATCAGTCCAGTGAGGCGCTGAAGAGTTGCAGTACAAGAGCTAGTAGTAGCTTTATAAACTGTGTTTCACGGCGTTTCAGGTGAATATTGTTCGTTTTGCATTCAAGTACGGTCCATTTCTTAAAAGGTATCTTAAATTAGGGTGGCGTCCATCGTGTACGATGTTTTAAGCCGTGCAGTTGGATTGCTGAACTAGCGTTATACTGTACACAGCAAGTTTGCCAGTATGACAACATTGTGATCAGAGCGACTCGCAAACAAATGACTCTTTTGAACCGATTCGTTTAAACTGTTGAAACTTTTCAGTCACTAGCGAATATCAAAAGATCAGTGAATCATTCAAAGCTCAGTAAACCAGAAGAGAAAGCAGGATGTGAATGAGCTTTGCTTATTTAGTAAGACTGGTTAATTTAGTTGGCTATTGCGGGCTGAAAAGTGAGTTGAAAAAGCCTTATTCGATTGAAAAACATTTCTGTTTGGTTGAATAAAAGTAATGATTTATATACCTTAAAGTCCCAGTGAAATTAAAAGTTACAATACCTTTTCGTGAAATATTGCAGCGTTTCTTGTAAATAGTTTATCAATGTGGGCCATTCTTTTTAAAATCTGTGTCCCCTCATAATCTTTAGCTAAAATCTGAAAATGCACTTCCTACTGTAATAACTATCCATCTTTAATGACGTATCTTAGACTGCTTTGGGGGTGCATCCGTTAACTCCTCCCCTTCCAGTGCTTCCATTTCAAAATGCATGGCTGTTATTATACATTATATTATACATAAAATCGCTGAGTAAGACGAAAGCCCCGTCCACTTTTTTCATATTCCAAATTCCAGTTCAATCGGAAATGCGTCAAAATACGACTTCCGGTTCAGAGGGGCTTTAATAATTGTCATTTTCATCAAAATGTTATGTTTTAATATGTAACGTGTTTGGAACAGTAGGCATACGTGTGTGTGCACCACCTCCGCCCCATTTTGAGCCAGGAAAAACCAAGAATTTTCTTCGCAATATCAACACAGATGATTTAATTCGAAATAAAATCAATGTATCTTTTTTCATACTCTTGACCGAGAAAGCGACAGTACTCAAGCACGAATTACAGTATGCGAAATAGATCTTCAGCGCGTGTACATCTGTACGTTTAAAATCACAGGGTATACAATACAAACAGTACACTGTAAATGACAAAAGAACTAGACGTCCTAAAACACTAGAAAATGGCTAACAACACCCAATATAGCGCACTAGAGTATATCAAGAATTTTAGACAAAAAAAAACCTTTTACAATATTTACAGTAAACAACTCCTTGTGCTTCATTACCTTGTGAATGAGGACGCTATAGAGGACATCTAAAGAGCCCAGCATTGCTAACACGTATCAGGTTGATCTATTCACTTCACTCAGCTGTGTGTTTGTGAAGCCCAGCAGTTATATACCTACAGATCTCACTCCATTCACAAAGTCACTGACACTGCAGATGACCGGCCGTACTGCTGTTCTATGGGTCTCCGCGCATGAGTGTCTGTGTGTATGTGAATGCAGAGAATAGAAAGAAGAGTTTACTGGTAAAACCAGAGGCTTCCCGTGTGAGACGTCAGAAGGCTACACATAAATAAACAATTCACTGGTGAGACATTCAGGGAAAAATGGAGAGCGTGCAGGAGTAAGAATGAGAAATGGTGCCATAATTGAGCCGAAATGAACCGGTGAGAGCTACAGAGCGAGTTTGAGAAAGAATTGAAGTGCTGTCATATCTTTAAACGTGTCATCTGTAATATTTATAAATGATCACAGTGAGAATGTGCGAGAGAGTGGGCGAAGGGGGGATATCTTGACGGCTTTAAGAGACTGTTTATACAAAAAAATTACATTTTGTCATGATTTACTTTCACGTCATTCTTAACTTGTATGACTGTATTTCATCTGTGGAACACAAAAGGCAGAATGTCATGAGTCCTGACAGCACCAGTCACAATTTACTTTCCTTGCATCTTTTTTCCACAGAATGAAAGTGAATGGTGACTGAAACGCTTACATCGTGCCTCACGTCTCCTGTTGTGATTGATAACAAGTGAGTTTTTACCTGGAATGACAAAAATGTCTTCTCTTCACAATCGTGAAATATAGCAATCCAAAAAACGAAGTTACAAAAGAAGAAAGTTTATTTTTCAGTTCTCTAAAGTGGCAGTTATAGACAGACGCATTAAGAATTCAGCTGATCTCTTGGCCGATAACTGGAGATTCACTTTCACGGCATCTTAAATCATACAATGAAGAGTGAATAAAGACTTAAGATGTCACATTCTATTCACAATTTGCACCAAAAAGCTCCTACTTTGACAATCTTCCAATAAGTGGAAAATTTAACATTTTCATAGGACTGTATTTTCACGATCAATAAATAATACACAGTGCTCATTTTCAAACTCGCATCGATCAACAACTACTCCAAACCTCAGACAAAGCAATCGTATATGTTAGGAAAAAGCCTCCCAATCTAAATTTAAACGCAACGCAACATAACAACCAACAGTCCTCAATGCAATCCTCACCTCCCCTCAACCAACACCTTCTCATCCTTTCATCCATCCCTGATTGCTATCATTTTCTTTCCCAAAAACCCTTATTTCTGATCAGGCCCACTGCTTTTCTTGACAGATCACACACCCACAGTCCGGTGCATGATCGCTGTAGAAGGGTTGTGATTTATTCACAGAGCAGGAGACAAGAGGAGCACTTCCTCCGCACCAGAGGGAAAAGAGAGCGTGGAGCTTTAGAAATGTCATCAATCTGCTCACCCTGGAAGAGATATGAAGAGAGAGAGAGACGACAGGAAAGAGCAAAGGTTCTTCCACTAATATTTCTCTTTCCTGCGCACTCTCTCTCTTCCACTTTGGCTGCGTGTGATGTCTCATTTATATCTAGTAGAATCGGCCGTTCAATGCAACCTACTGGGCCTGTGACCGAGGAGAAAATGTGTGTACGAGTTGCCCGTTTATGAGAGGAAACTGGATTTCATTTTCAAACGCACACATTAAGATGAACACTCAAAATGTTGAATACTTTTTTAATGAGAAGTAATAACTGGCTATTGGGAAAAATGGGATTAAGCAAACAGCGTAAAACAATACTGTAGTTTAATGATAATAAAGTATATTTATAATGATCATGTTTGACTGGTGTTGCTTTTTCAAATGCATATTATAAGCGACTCGAACTGCTTTTAGATCGAGCAGCATTATCTACTGATCCCAGAGCCGTGTTTCACGGACAAGCTACGCATAAAAAATTGAAAAAAGCCAGCTTGATTTCAATAGGATTTAGTGGTATCCCGATATAAATTATCGTGCAGCCCTAGTTATGAGTGACTCATTGAATTATGTAAATAATTTAAAACAACAAATTCCACTGCCGTTACTACCTGAGCAGCCTCATAGCAGCTACAACCACAGTTCTGTGTTAAGGGGTCAGTACATATACACTTACGCATTTGGCAGACACTGTTATCCAAAGCAACATACATTACATCAAACTGTACATTTATTTCTGAGTATACACACATCCCGTTTACGGTAGAGTTTCCAAACACTGTTTCTGTATTCCCCGGTTCAATTAGTTTAGTAAATAAATGCTCATGCATCACGCTGTCCACAGGGAAGGTAACATAGCGTCAGCATTTACGACACTAGTAACAGACAACTCCGCTCATCAACCACATGGGGGAACCCGTGAGCAAATATTCCAAAGTGTTGCTTTAATAATAACTTCTTGTTTATTGAACTGTATAACATCAATCACTCTTGCAACTGTGATGAAAAACTTTAAAGGCAAAACAGAAAGGCAACACAATTCAATATTTCTTAATGCACATATTCAACATTACTTACAGTACTACATTCTTATCGCCGCTATTTTGTAGCTTTAGCATTAGGATGCTACCGTAACATCTGTACGCCTGGCAACCTACCACTATATTGCACAAACAATCGTTTGTTTCAGTGACAAACACAAATTCCCATAAACTTCTATAACAAGAGAGACCTGAGCCAACATGACTAAAGCACAATCCAAACCACAAAGTAATTTGTTTCCCGGTGGTTGTTTTTACTTTAAATTCCACACAGCTAATAATCCAAACAACCTTTGCCTGAAATGAAAAACCAGAAGTCGTTCTGTTCCTCGAGGTGTAATTGGATAAATTATAACCAAACCTGAGGAAATTAAGACGCGTGGGCCGAAACGCAGGCCTGCAGCAGGAGGCTACTCAATACAGCCACTTATTTTATCCCCGCTATTTAATCACAGCACTGCCTCCACACAAGCACCTACACAAGTAGAACAAATGTGTACAAACTTACTTTAGCCAAATGAGTGAAATCCATCAGCTCGATTACCCAATCAGCCTGCTGAACCCGGTCTGGTTCACTTCCCTAAACACAACCACAAGCGCACACTTCTCCCTACCAACCCACAGGCTTCACAGGGAAACAATACTGAAACGTTCAGACTCCCAAATTGGATCAATAGTCTTATCAAGTGGAACTGCTCGACAAGGTAAAGAGTAGAAAGCCAAAAATCTCCCCACCCCTCACAATAAAGCCCCTCAATTAAAGCAGACGCCGCCATTATACCTATCATCCTCGATTGTATTGTGTTTGATTCAAGCTACACAATAATATTTCATTTATACGCTGTTATTCATATTTTCAGTCTAGAGGGCGAGTGTTTGAATATGGATTATCGGCTACTTCCATAAGTAGTTGGGACCATGTGGCGGGGACCTCATCGATATCTCATTCAGCAGGGTGGTGTTTGAGTGGCGCAGTCGTCCTCTGAATGTTGATTACTGTTATTTCTGCAAAGGTCTAGAGGTGTTAATTACCTCGTATGACAGCTTAAGACTGACGCAGAGAGAAAGATGTTAGAGGGGACACGGGCAGACCGGCGGGGTGTGCTGGCACAGGTGTGTAAAATGTGCGAGGTCGATGCCAAATTACATCTGACGGCGGAATCAGAACCTGTCAAGCACAATAACAAAAGCGTCTCCATTAGCGGAAGGCACAATGATTTCAGGGTGAGAGAAGGAGGGGGACTAAATGTTACTTCCTTCCTACATAGACCGAAGTGTCCAGCAATGACAAGCAGTGAAATGATTGTGAAAGTGCAGATGTGTGTTTAATTAAAGACGAGTCTCAAAGGAGTTGTGTTTGTATTAAAGGCACAATATGTAGGATTTTTGCATAAAAATGTATTTATCCAAATACAATTCGCTTTTTTATCTGTACCGAGAAAGGCAGGACGAGAGCCGTGAGACAACAAGATACTATACCGAAATATACCGGTCCCGCATATTTCACGGAGGAAATCGATAAGAGGACGACCGACAGGACTGCTGATGAGAGAGGACCGTGCCATGTGTTAAGTTTGTGTTTATGTACTTGGAGCCTGCAGTCGACCGTGAGGTGGTTAACTGCCTTATACTTCCATGTTATTGTTTGTTTATTTTTATATTTGTTTGAATGTTCGCCGGTTCCCACCTCCTTCCTTCCCTACGACTTTGAACTTGCTACATTATCTTATTCACTTCTGTATTAACATTACCCCAAATCAGATACACACGGAAAAGTTCGAATTTGACTTTGATAGACTTTCAAAAGTTTCCGTGTGTATCTTTGTAAGTGCTCGGTAGAGAGTGTGATGCATCAACTACCCGTAAAACCTGTACGATCACTGGGGGAGTGTATCTAGCACAGAAATACTACGTAATACGCCCAACAAGCTTTTTGACAAGTTGACAATGTTAAGCATGAGAAACAGCATGTTTAACATTGTATAAAAGTCAGAATGCATGAAACACCAACGCAGGGCCGCTTTAAGAACGATATTGAACCAACTAATAATGTAAGCAATTGTCGTTCCCGAATTGCTGCAATTCAAAACTGATACTAAAATACATCACGGCCACATTGACCACCCAACAGCAAACCACCCACCGGTGTTTTTATACTTCTATTAACCTTTGGGAAAATTTCATCATCCCCTTATTCCTAATACTCACTTTAGTTAACTTTCAAGCTTTTTCTAGCATCTATTTACAACAAGTCAGACAAAGCCAAAGTCAGGCAGACAAGCCATTACAAAAGAATGTCAGGCAATACCTGTTGGAATCCATCCAACATCCAGCCATTAAAGGTTTGTCAGGTAAATTATGAGATCAGAATATAAGAGCATAAAATCAGACATCTGAATCTCTAAGCCAGTTTACATTAAGCTTGCATATCTAGGATAAAACTAAAAACATTTATGATCTGGCTTCCCAAAGATCATTCAGCAAATCAGATTCACTCATCTAAACTTTCAAAGAGCCAGAGGATACAAAGAGTTTCTGTGTGAATTGTGTTTAAAGCGAAGATTAATCAAATCCTAGGTTAATAACCTATATTCTTATCTCGGCCTGTGAGTGGGATATTGTGAGAGAGATTTATCTGTGCATGAATTAATGTGCACCATTTCTATATGAGATTGACAGCACCTGTATTAGCATGTGTGAGAATATTAATGAGCCGGTAAGACATGTCAGGTATCTGCTCTCCTTAGCAGGCATGACAAAGTCTTATTAAAGCAACCCGTTACAACCCCATAACAGAGAATTAAACACCTGCTGTATAAATTGAGACTGGGGTGTGACAATATATCGATATGGCGATGTATCGTCGCCCTTCTCCGTGTGATACGAGAATCGAAACGCTGGACCAAATATCTATATTTTCATTAATTAATAAAACAAGACACTCTGAATATATTTCAAAGCGTTATTACATCATGAATCCACTGGGGCAGCGCTTAAACAGCAACTCAGGGAAACGTGAACAAACAAGTCTGAGAAAGAGTTTAGGATTGCGTGTAAAATAAATGATGGTCCATCCATATTTGTGAGTTAATGTGCTTAGATTTAAGGCAAGTTGTTGCACTGAAATGTTTTTTTTTAGGTTTGTTTTATGTTGGTTAACACAAAGATGTTCCCAGGTTTAAATAAGTGGCTGTTAAATTTAGAAATGTGCCAGTATAAAAAAAAACATTTGTTAAATGTGTCAGACTACAAAGATAATGCTTTAATTTTAGCATAAAATGTTTCACTTACTTGAAATGTTACTCATGTTGGTAATATGTTATTAATTCACCTACTGAACAAAGTTTCGTAGACTTGAGTAAAGAGACAAATAATGCACTTATCCTTTTCTTTTAAATTTTTGTTTTCATAGTTAGGCAGATATTGTGATGTATCGTTATAGAATTGCCAAACAATATATTGATTATTGTAGAATTGTCACATTATGATATTATCCGTATCATGAGCAATGTATTGCGAACTGTATCGTATCCTCATGTACCCTTTGACTCCTACCCCTAAATGAGACGGTATTAAAGACGACTCCGTAAAGAAAATTTCTTCCCACTTTGCGAGTTAGCTGTGTCTTTATATCATGTCAACATCAGAACACATAAACATGAGACTGTTTGCGCTGGGAGCTGAAAAAATGTGTTCTAAATGTGACTATGGGGTCTCATTGCCAGCAATACAAAATACAGCTAAGAAAAGCACACACATAAACTTGGAAACGGTGCTTGGCCAAAACAAAAAGTCAACACAGCAGCACACCATTCAAAATTTGTATTTCAAATCAGCGTTTCTAGATGATTGTGGCCATTTCAGTCCAGTGTCTTTTGAATTTCAGCTAAATCAAACCTCAGGAGTGACAAAAAGTCATCCAACAGCAATGTGAAAGGATGATAGCATGACAAAACTGTGATAAAATCGAGGTTATTACCTAAAACATTGAACTTTTTCTCAATACATGTGGAAATATTACTGTTGTATTGCTTAAAAGTAAATATGAATTTGTTTTCTTCGCAGTATTTGAGGTCTGAAAAATCCAGGGGCCGGAACCACGAAACTGTTCTTAAAACAAAATATAAGATTGTTAAATTAGATAAAAGATCAAATATAGGAAGTTCATAAGAATGTTCGTAAGTGTGATTCTCAAACATTTCCTAGAACGTTCTCAAAAATAGTTGCGAGAATACATAACTTTCCAAATATTTTTCTAAAATTAGAATTTAAGAAAATATATGGGAGTTAAGATTTTCTTAAGCGTGTTTTGTGAATCCAGCCCCAGTGCATCCTTTCTGTTATTTTGACCGGTTTCTCCAGTTTAAATTTTCAGAAAATAAATCCAAATAGAAATCATATTTTTATTTGAAATTTGGGAGAAATATTGTTATTATTGGTTCATAGAATAAAACAAAAACACATACCTATAAATAGTTAATTCATAAAAACTAAGTAAATTTGAAATGTCACTTAATTTCTTCGCGGCTGTATCACTACAACCATAGATATAAATAACTAGATGTTGCATTAGCATCTGTTTCTATGGGCCGCTATACGTAGGTCATCCGCCATATTGGAATGGTGCGAGCAGGTTTCTATTGCCAAGTCTGCGGATTTCCATTGGAATTGGATTACTTTGTTGCTGTTGCTCTGGTTTGTTTTATCCACAGGTTAGGAGTGGAAGGATTTTGTCAATCTTAAAATGATTTTATTTATGAATGTTAAGTTGTGTTATTTGAACTAGAGACCCTTGTGAAGAAGGATTTTGTTTCACAGATCTGGCAACCCTTCCAAGTTAACACTCAAGAGCAAGCTGACTGTGTATGATAATGAAAACATATTTGTTGTTGTGTAAACTCAAACAGTATATTTCCTACACTATCACAAGTCAACAACAAAATTTTTCGGGAATTAAAATGATTCTCGCCACAATTATGTGTGGTGTCTTCACAAGGAATGCTGTATGTATTTAACAGACTGTCATTTGTAACTGCATTTGCGGCATTACAATACAGTGGGGGCGCTGTTTCGTTATCAGCAAACTGAGAAGCATAAAAGAGTTGCAGAACAGCTGTTCACAGCTGTTTGTTTTGCATTCCAAGTATGTTTAATTTCTTGCAATTTCTTAAATGAACATGACGTACATCATTTTAATGTCTTAAACTGTGCAGTTGGATCGTTGAATCAGCGTATACTGTACAAAGCTTGTTCGCCAGTATGAACGCACATTGTGTTAAAAGTGACTCGCACACAAATGACTCATTTGAACAGATTCATTTAAATTACTGAACTTATCAGTCACAAGCAAATAAGAGATCATTGAATCATCTAAAGTAAACCACAGAAAGTTGGCTGAAAGTTAGTTAAAAATGATGAAAAAGCTTTATTTGATTATTTCTTTATTATTTCTGTTTGGTTAAATAAAATAATGTTTTATATAACTTAATAATTGTAATTTTCATCAAATTTCATTAGAACTTTTAATATGTCAACATCACTATGGATAAGCTACTTAAAGGTACGGCCTATGTTTGTACAAGATCAGGATGGCAACACCTCGCCTCATTTTGAGCTGGAGGCATCTAGTTATGGATATCTCAACCACAACTCCTTACACATTTGATAGAAACAAAAGATTTAAATTTGTCAATGCAAATGTGAAAAATTACACAATAATTAGATTTGAAGCAACAGACCGAAGTAATGTAATCAAACAACAAATTAAGTACACAATATTGCACATACATCTTTTACTCAACAGAGAAAGGGATAATAAAATAGCACAAATCATCAAAATGAGAAACGGTGTCCGTCAGCCGAAAGCAACCTCAACAGGCACTTCTAGTGTAGACAGCTTCATTGATTATAATGGGAAAACCATAACACCAGTCCCATCCAATGCACCCCCTGTATTACTCATCTCCCGACCTCTAACTGTGCTTTAAATCCCATGCTATCTCATGGGCTTTAAAGCTTCTGTTGTGTGGTGTGGCTAAGGTCCTTCTCATTGAACCCTGTACCCCAGAGTGTCGTAAACACATCCATTCCGATGCGTTTAGCACAGGCAGTGAAGCACACTGATAACGGTATAGTCTCCTTAAAGCACGCTGGATTGTAGGAGACATATCCCATAAACTTGTGTTAAAGCTGTTATACTTCCAAATCGATCTTGTCTCCTACATAGGCAGCATTTGAGCGTTTGCAACAGAGCCAGAGAAAGATGAAATGAGAATCCCCTACAACAGAACATTCTGGACTGAGGCATAGAAAGACCCATTTGAGAGAGTCGACCAACATCAATAAAACGCGTGTTCACTTCATCCTCTGACTAATCAAAACCGGTTATTGCTGATTCATGTTCCCTCCCAATCGATAAGATGTTAATCAAGTAAATGTACTGTTATTCAGGTGCCTCGTGCAGACTCTTAAATATGCTTGTCTGCTGTTTAGTGCCGGATGAGCGCCAGTCACAGTTAACATAAAGCCATCATGAATCAGGCCACACTGAGCTTTAGTGGAGTCAGCATGTGAAGTGACTGCTTCATTACTGAAGAAGCCAGTATCTGATTCAAAACAAGTCCTGCAAGAAAACAACAGGGGAGTACTTAACTGAGATAAATGCACCTGCCTACAAGCAAGATAACATGTTTAGACTCATTCCACCACATTCATGTTTAAAAGAGAGTACAAAGTTAAAGACGGCAACATTATAAACTCAACAAGTATACTGGGTATTTAATCGGATCGAAATCTGATCTGATTTTATCCGAGGATGCAGGCAATTCAATGCGTTATCAATATCTTAAAGTGATAGTTTACCCAAAAATAGAAATTCTGACACCATCCTCTTGTCATTTCAAACATGTTTGAATTTCTCTCTTCCGCAGAACACAAAAGAAGATACTTTGAAGAATGTTGGTAACTTTCCCCCATTCACTTGCATTGGTTTTGTGTCCATACAGTAGAAGTGAATGTGTGCCGGTTGACAACATTCTTCGAAATATCTTCTTTCGTGTTCTGCGCAAGAAAGTCAACTGGATTGAAGCGACAAGAGGGCGAGTAAATGACAGAATTTTATTTTTTGAGTGAACTATTAAGTTAAGGTTGTATCACATCCTACTGTTTTTCTGCCCACTGGAACTTTGGACAAAATATATGAACAGATCTTGAAAACGTTGAACAATTTGCCAAAAGTTTTACTGGATCTGCTGAGCTCTTGATGCCCACACACAACAGTTCAACATATGTTGAGAAATGTTTTCTCTCAATGTTTCTGCACCTGAGCTATCGATAAAAAGGTTTTTAGGCAGTTTTTCATGTAGTGAGGCAAAAAACTATATTTCTGTGTTTGGTAAATATCTCTCACATTTATGACATTGCAGTGAACGTACGGTCTTTACAATTCTGCCATTTTATATGCACGTGTCGGATTTCTTTTTAGGCTTCTTATCCTAAAACTAAAACCACTGTAGTTTTAACTTATAATACAATGCCAAAAATAATGTTTTATGTATTTTATCAAATTAATTTTTTGTGTCAATCCTGATAAGTTGTCATTGTAACCCATATAAACACTACAGCTTTCCTCTATGATCAGACCGCTTGGTGTTGTTTCCAGACGGAAATCCTGTAGAATTTAACCAATCAGAGGACGACCTCCAATCTGCTTAAGTGTTTCCAGTTAAATGTGGCGTATGCATCAGACAGTCAGTTAACACTCTGTGGGCGTGACATCTGAGGCTAAGACTACCTGTCCCATAAATCTACCAAAGAAAACACATCCGTCAAAGCCCACCCAAAGCTAACGGTGCTTAATTTTGGTGGGGTGGGCTATAAATTAAGACGCTTTCACAAAATCAACAAGAATTTATGAGAAACACAGAAGACACATTATACCACACATAAACATTGGCATGTCCGTTCTAAACTTAGAATTGCTGTCATAGCCGTTGCCTAGCAGTTAGCGCGTGTGCTAAGAAATAAGTTGTGCTACTCAAGAAAAGACATGAAACAGTAGGATCTTTAATAACTCTTTCCCCGCTAACACTCATCCTCCTGCATCACTTCCTGTCCTCTCTTCATTCCTGTCTGTAATAAACAGCAAATTTAGATTGTTATTCTCTACACCAATCACACTCCATAATGCATCACAAAATATCTTCTTATTAATTTCTTGTACCAAATTCAGAGAGTACAGAAAACAGCTTGTCGGTCTAAGCATTTCAAATCACACTTGTTGATCATGGTGTAAGTAAACAATCTGTAGGTTAATTTGTTATCAAAACACTGCTGTAAATAAAACATCATGACCATCCCTACTGGCTGAACCAATGGCGTGAGTTAGGGGCGGGAGTATTGTTTTGTCCAACCAATAGAATCCCGGAAAATTTGTCAGTATTTCTGCAACTCTATTTAGTGTCAGCAGTGACACAAAAATGATACACTTTAAGTCCAAAAAATATAATAATGCCTGTCATAGACTGATTAAGACTTAAAATAGAACCCCAGTGACCATAACCTGTCAGCTAAGGCACTGTGTGTGTGTGTATGAGAGAGAGAGATGGTGTCTATGTGCTCGTGCATGAGTGTGTGTGAAGTAACACTTTTGTCTGTTCACTGATGTAAATCTTTGTTTCTTTGAAATTAGCCTGTTGTCACTCCTTCTTCATGTCTCTTCTAGACCTGTAACCTGTTTTTGCATGAAAATAAAGATGTTGCATCCCAATGAAACAGAGGAAAACCAGCCCATTGTTCAGTCCAACACACATACACACACTAAGCACAGCTTAACAGCACCACCTAGCTTTTGTAAAATCTAACTGCATCACTCTCAACCCCTCTCGTTCTCTTTCTCTCTCACACACACAAACTAGAGTTCGTTTCGGTATCATAAAAACTTCAAGAATTACACAGTGAACTAACCAGCCTCAATGTGACAGGCTTTGATTCGTAAGTTCTCTGTAAATATGAAACTACAATGCATTCAGATCATATTTAATGTTCAATATACGTTTGTTTTTAACAATGAGGTTTAACAATGAGCAGGGGACCTAAAAGGATGCAGGAGATAAGCAACCAAGTGACTGGCAAGATCGCCAAAATCATATTCGCACTGTAGAAATAGCTTGTCAAAACAACACAGTAACATGCATGATGCAGTGAATTGACATGGTACAAACATGGCAGAATGTTATTATCCGAAATACCTTGTTGTACGCTGTTAACACCGTGTTGTGTGAATGTGGTGTCGAAAATACAGTATATCACATTAAATCTGACACCATCACTGAAACATGATTTGTAAGGAATCACTGCACCGATCATGACAAAATGCAACTGTACTAAAACATCTGTGTGTGTGTGTGTGTGTGTAAGACACAGAGAGAGAGAGAGAGAGATGGATGGATGGATGGGAGGTCACACACAAACTCCCACAGCCTCTTTATGCCTCAATTCTGCTTTTGTTTAACCGTCAACTCAGAAGTGTTTCCTTTTCTCCTCCGAACCTTCTTGACAGGACCATTGCAGCGGAGATGTCTGTAGCAAACCCACGCGCGCACACAAACTCACACATACACAGACAAAGCACATCATTCCCAGTGTAATTATCACGCTGTCTAACTGTACATAGCATTAACAATCCCAGCATATCCTACAGCGCCTGCATAAACCCTGCAGTCTGAATGCACAGTGTGGGGGAGCATGTTTAACACCGTACGTGGGGATCTTTTTCACTCAGTCTGAATGTAGAACTTTAAATAAAAAGGAAATAGAAAATACTGGCTGGTGTATTTGTTTGTGTACGTGCTTCTTCCTTTTAAAAAATGTTAAAAAACGAAAAAAAGAAAGGTTAAACATAAATGTCATTACAAAGGTACCAACGGTGTCCAAAAACAGGGCGATATAATTATACTTTTAGCATTTCAGGACAGCTCAACAAACCTGATGCTGCATTTTACAACGTACAATGCGTGGAAAACAAAACTCAGTTCTCAAACTGAACTACATAGTGCAGACTGAAGTCCCCACAGACTACAAACATAATCACCAACCATGGACGGGTCAGATGTACCGAGATCAACAGTTCAAGGCCGCTGTGGTCTCTTCCTGCCCAAGGCCAACTTTAAGTATCTCCAGTCGTGTTCGCAATCTCCAGAAATAGCTTTTCTTATAGCCTTCCGTTCATTGATTCTCTCACAGAAACAAGGCTCAGAAAAGGTCCTTTGTAACATAATGCATCTGGCATCTTTTAAACAGAATTCATTAAAACTCATCCAAGCAACGATAGAGATAAGATTCATGGTGCCCATCTAACCATCCACATTAACAATCCAATCAGGGTAAAAACTAATCATTTATCAAAGCACATTAACCAGGGGAATTTATTTTGTTTACTTTGATTGCGTCTATACACCCCTTTACTGTTTTCGTGACACATTTTTGTGGGCGGAGCTTGGGTGGAGGCAGAAAGATCCCCCTGACCACATTACTAATGATACGTAGCACATTTGTTTGCTTTGTTTTTAAATCTGATTACATTTTATCAGGTCACTCACTGTCACTGTTTTCGAAAAGGTTAACTTTAACAGAAGGAACCTAGCTGACATGTAGGCGCTCACTAAATGGATCCAGGGACGAACTGACAGGATTACTGTACCTCCAGTTAAGTGGCCTGACATCTACACCTACTAGACAGAGAAACCAAGCGTGTTAAGTAAAGGGTAAACTGAGAGCGTATACATCTATAGATCCCCGCATGTACTAGCAGTGGCAAACGTTAGCAAATGCATTTACTTGAACACAAACCTGACACATAACATCTCCCTTAATACTAATGCACTTGTGACAACTAAAGAAAAAGAGATGAAAAACTGTTTCCTTGATGTTTAGTTTCTAGACGATAATTAACTGCCAGTTGTATAGCTAACAAAGTTAGCTAGCATACCCTATGCGTTCAAAAGTTAACGTTTCGTGAAAAATAAACTTGTTCGCCAGTTTCTGGTTTGGGCATAGGGGAGATATTTTTAGTCAACAAATCAAAATCCACACACCAACAAAAGACAGTATTTTTTTTATCTTAAGTGTAATGAAGGGAAACTCAAGAATGTTTGATGATTGTTTCTGTTCAGTCCGATCGTCAGTGTTTTTGTTTGGCACTTGCAACAGTTATGTGTTAAAATATAAAATTGCAGACTGTATTCTGTCGATTGTGGCACTATACAACACAACAAGATGATCTTTAAAACTCCTTATGTAGCTGGTTCTGTGCTGGTTTGTTTTCGGCCACCTCCACTTTTCCCATTGTTTTGCCTCCAGCTACTGCGTGACGTGGGTGCATAGGAGTCTATTAGATCAGCACCAACAGAAGTCCACTTCAAACCTGACTTAAAGACCAGGTTAAGGACGTCCAAGACTTCAACAAAATGGAGCAAAGTGGAGATTTTAGTGGCATCTAGTGGTGAGGGTTGCGAATTGCAACCAATGGCTCACTCCACACCTTTACGGAACACTATGGTGGCTGACACAGTTGTTCTGTTGAATAATTTGTCCGTTTAGGGCTACTGTAGAAACAACATGGTGAATTCCATGCAAGGGGACCCGCGGTGTGAGTAGATAGAAATAGCTCATTCAAAGGTAATAAAAACATAACGCTTCATTATGTAAGGTCTTTATACACCTCTGAAGACAAAGTTATATATATTTTATAACACTGCTCATTAGAATGCTTGATTCTGATTGGCTAGTCGCAACATTTGCAGGTTCGTTATTCCCAGATAACAACTGTTCAAACTAATAACAAACGTTAACCCGGATCCAGCAAAACATTTTGACAGGTCTTTTTGACAAATTAAATATAAATATGTCTTTTAATAACATATATGACATTATATTTACAATATATTTACGAAACGAATCGCCTTTTGCTCTCAGAAGATCTGCATTCTGTAAAAATTAGCTAATAAAATATTTGAAATTCACATTTCTCATTTTTTTCCTCATTCAGCAAGTAGCCGTGTAATGAGCGGGATAATGTTTAAGCAGCCGGCTTTATACTACACATACTATTTTGTATAATGTTTCTATTTCTGTTTTTGCTTTAAACATTTCGAGAGTTCTATCAGAGTCAAAATGCTTTTTACTATTCTAGAACAAAACCAAAAACACTGCGATGTATATAAATTATCATTTAAATTTGTCAAGAGACCAAAAAGTAAAAAAGCCACGGATAAAAAAGACTGTAACTGCTGTATATTCCATCTGTTGCGCATTACATCTGTTGTTATTATTTATAATGACTCATAAAGGCGTGAAGTAAACTCCCCATAAATCAAACAAACCCAGGGGGCATACAGGTTCCATGGGTCTTATTTCTTACATCTTACACAAATAAAACCCACACTTATTCATCACAGCGCACAGCAAACCCTATAATATCTCTGCTCTTATACTTCCACCCATCCATTTCTTCATTCAGTCGTAATGGCTCTCTTTCACAAAGCTGGGTCCTGTCCACGAGGGCTGCTGAAGTAAATGGAATGCATGATTAACCTGTGCCCAGAGCTGATCCCTAACCTGTAGGACGCAGGCAGTCTGAATGGGGTCCTTTCACAGGCTGCCCGTGCTAAGTGCCTGAGGAAACTGCTCTTTGTTATTACAGCACGGCTGCATTATGATGTTGGAAAAAAGGCTTATTAGTGCCTGAGTAATTGAAGCATCGTCTCCAGCCGTCCTTGGGCTATTTTTCTTGATTGCTCATGTTAGCACTGTATTTTTCTTTTCACTGCCTCTCTCTCCTTATTTCTTTTTCACACTCTGAATAAGTAAATGATTCCTCTTTTTCAGGAGAGGTAATGTTAATGTCTCACTCACATCTTGTAAGCTCTTACGCATTATCCAAAAAACATCCGAAAGATGCCAAAGTGCAGATGAGACATAATATCGGTCCAATTGCCTTTTCTTCTTTGGAAGACCGTTTTGAAACTGTATGTTTAGAATAAAGAAAAATTTAGAAAAGCTGCACTGTTATTTGTAGTAAGTCATGCATTTCATGAAAGTAAGGGATGATGTATGTATTAGGTTGTGAAAATTACACTGTTTTTTATTAAAAGAAATTGTTCTTCTTTTCTATGTTCATGCAGTGTGACAAATGAATTTTTATAAGTGCAATATTCCATGTAGTCTCAATTACTAAGGTCATAAAAGATGCATGTGTAATAACTGTAATAAAGTGCAATTTAAAATAGTTCTTCACACTGCAGGAACCCATTTCATCTCAGCTTTCCAACCGATCCCGACCATCTTACTGTGCCTTCTATCCGAATTACAACCCAAAAGAAGAAACTCAAAATTAAATCACATATATTTTGTCTAAAACCACTCAAGACGGATCATGGGCACTACATGTTCATCCTACCATAAAAAAAGAATAATATTGGAAAAACAAAAGATATTCTAAAAACTAAGCATCTCGTCTTCATCTATAGTTTGAATGTGAAAAACAGATTATTTCAAGGCCAATCAATGAGCGTGCACAACAGCTCATCAGCATTACATTCAAGCAATACTTCATCTATTTCCCCACAGTCATATACTCAATATGTCCAACATGTGAGGAAGATGAATGCATTTCATGCGTTTATAAAATGTCAACCTTGTAAACGCTGAAACGGCAAATCTGCCTCATCAGATTCTCATCGCCGCTCTCAAAGCACAGCATAAATACAAATAGAGCCAAACAGTTTATTGATTGAATTCAATTAAAAGACCACCAGTCATATTGAGACCACCCATCATAAAAGTGACTATAAGACAAACCAATGCAATATTTGCATTGTCTTTCCAAAACCTCGGATATACAGGGAATGGAAAAACACTATTTCTCCTTCATGAAACACTTTTTTGTCAAAGTTTACAAGCAAGCTTTAATATGTTATTATTGTTAAGATATTTCCAAATCCCAAAGGGTGAAGATAATAATGATTTATGACAAAAAAAACTAAAATCAAAAATGTGGAGATACAAGGTTTCAGAAAGACGGCAACTATATTTAACTTCATAAAAAAATGTAAATAAAAAGCCAGAAGAAAGGCCAGGTGAAAAGGTACAAAAGCAACGTTTACAAAGTTTAGTTTGTGTGTGAAACTGGCCAATGCTCTCATTCCATTTTGCACATGTCCATATTCAAACTTCAAGGTAAAATAACAACAAAATGTTCGGGCCACATAGCGTTTGCTTATGTTGTTGCGGCCAAAACCGTCTATAACTATTATTATCAGAAATTGTATTAAAGCCTGCTGAAAAATCAGCTCAAACTTCCTGCTGGCATGTTAACCACAAACCTTCAAATTTAAATAAACACCCGTGCCATGAAAACAACAATACAAACTAAAAAAGAACACGCATTTGAACCGCACATCCAGTCATATTTCATCATACTGAAGGCCATTTCAAAGCATGGTCTCCTGGGACGTTCCCGCTCCGTAAAGTTCACACCAAAGTGTGCATCATAAAGGCCATCAGCGCTGGAATCATATTGAGAGTGATGGAGGTGAGGTGGGGTCAGAGGCATTAGCCGGTCTGGGTGCTCAGACATAAACAAACACTGCAGTATTACCGCTTAACAGCCCCGCTCTCAGAGCAGCACACCATTAACCTCTTCTTTGCCTTTTTATCTAAGCTGTTTAAGTACAAATACAGTAAGCCAAACAAAAGCGCTTCCCGCGTTCACAAAAACACAGTCCCCCTGTTTGATCAGCACACTGGGAGGTCGGTCAATTGAAGAGCGGATATGAATATAAATACTGTTATAGATTTGCCTGACTAAACACCAGAGCGCAAAAGGTCAAGACCGAGAATTCGCTCGATCAATAGACTTGGGCTGAATCACCTGATGCTAATCAAGCAGGTCGACTTGACTGCCGCCTAACCAATAACAATGAGCTGGATTAACTTCTCCAACAGGTCACTGGTGTCAAAACAATTTTCGTGTTTGGACCGCAGAAGACCTCATAAGCCAGTTAAAACTTTGTGCTGTGGTTCACATGAACTCTATTCACACTGACATTGGCCATACTAACTCCTGAATGTGTGTAGTGTCTGCTCTGGGGTCAGACGGTCGTCGTGTCTCTAGGGTGGTTTGGGCTTCATGATATGGAGGACTACAAGAGTCATGGGAAAAGTAATAAAGCACTTCATGGTTAAATAAGTTGTTCTACAATAAAAATAGGCATTAATACATTAGTTTACAATTTCATTTATCTGTTCAAAAATAAAAAGATGAAATGAAAAGGGTATTCATTATTCATCAGTAACATACTTTAATGGAAAAACCATGGGCATTGTTTTGGCCAAAAGCACTGTCACAAAAGTAGACTTGCCGCCAAAACAATCATAGCGTTGCACTGCTGTTTCCACGTGCAGTGTGAATGTTCCAACAATAATTTTCCTTTTGTATGATTTCTTTTAGGGAAAAATATGAGCTGCTCACATGTGCAGTGAATGGATCTATCTTCTTCTTCATTGCTCATCTAACAAACCTCTAAACATGACGTATAGGGAACTAGCCAATCAGAGAGCTTGTTACATCTCTCTCAACCATAGTTAATTTTCTTTGTTAAACCTTGTTTAACCAGGGCAAGGACCCAAAGTGTTAGGGATATGCTAAATAGAGGCTAAAAGGAAAAGCTAAATTTACATTTATGCATTTGGCAGACGCTTTTATCCAAAGCAACTTACATTACAATATCCTATACATTTATACATGGGTATGTGCAATCCCCTGGTATCGAACCCACAACCTTGCATTTGTAACGCAATGCTTTTACCACTGAGCTACAGGGCATTTATGGATAGATCAATATTTCCTCTATTAATTATTTTTATAATCACACTTTTAATTGCCCATTAAAATAAATGTAATAATGAAATTGTCTTTTCGCCTTTTTATTTTTGGATAAATAAATGAAGTTGTAAACAAATGTATTGATGCCAATTTTTTTATAGAGTTAGTTATTAAACAATGAAATGCTTTAATACTTTTCCCATGACTCTTATAGTCATCCATATCACGTCGGTCTTGAAGAATTCAACCTTTCTCACAGTAATTTACTTCACTTGGTTACAAGGTGCATCAAAAGAAAGTTTTGTTAAAAGGAAGAGAGTTAAAAGGAAAGTTTATACAAAAATACAAATTCTGTCAATTATACCTGTATGTGTATAAAAACCTGTATATGACTGTGGAAAACAAAATATATTTAAATATATATATTTTGAAAAAAAAAATTTTTTTACTGTGGATGTCTAAAATTGTTCTTCAAAATATCTTCTTTTGTGTAAAGCAGTATAAAGTAAGTCAGATGGGTTTGAAATGTCATGAGGTAAAAATTATGAAAATGAGTAAATGATAAAATACTGTATTCATCATTTTTACAGAGATTCTGGTGGCAATTTTTGGTTTTTGGTTACTAAGAATACATAGATTACTAAAATTCTAACAATAAAAAGGGCCTCTTAAGACTCTTACATGACAAGTTTACTAATATAAAAAAGTATTGTCAAAGTTTTAGGTTGATACAGATAGTTTGAAAATGATGATCAATAATCATCAAAAATGTGAAAAAGGTATGTTGGTTAAAAAAAATGTCTTAATTTTTTCATATTTAAACATAAAACATTATTGTATTTTAACGCATATCATATATCGTACTATTTACCAAATTGTCGTATATTGCATTTTTCCCTCAATATCATACCCTATTCTTACAACTCTAAGAATTTAAACAACATTGAGCAAATATGAGTGACAGTGGGGGAGGGACATTCTCACACAACACTGCACCTGATTGGACAAAATTCCTTAGTGCAGGATGAGTCATCAATATTTCTGTTAGACTATCCTAAAGGGAAAGACCAAAAATGTAGCTTTGGCAGATGTGCCCATGATGTCCTCATCACCTTTAATTGAACTACCATTTAGATGGGTTTAACAGTTATAATGGTCAGCGTTCCTCATAAAGTACTCATTCACAGAGAAAGCTCTTGGGCACATTTATTTGTAAAAACTCCCTAACGTTGACTGGCCGATGGCTCTTCAAATCCCCAACAGATAATAACTTTTGTACGGGTATCACCATCCAAGCTTGCTCCTGATATGCTTCCAAATGTGTGACCCGCTGTCTCCAAATCTCGCTGCTGTGTTAAAACTGTACGCAGCATTATTGTGTACTAAATCTCTTGGCATTATTAACTCCTTAGCAAAGCAAACATTGCGCTACATGAGGGTTATGTGGCACACTACTGCTGCCATTTTGTTTTGCAGATGGCATGATGGCTCCCTTCAGAGCCATATGCAGAACACAAGGTAAAATATTCATAAAGAGCCAACTGAAACTGAAAAAGTGAAGGATTGTAAATCATAAGAACAATCCTTCTAATCACCGACAATCTCATGCATAATGCTGGACCCTAAAACAACCAATTAAAAAAGCTCATTCAAAATATATGCTGACTAACAGTTCCCATTAAACTCTTCACATCCATTTATATCAACAGTCTTAGTCATATACTAATAAGGATATAGGTGCATTAATTATGGATCAGGATCAAGGCGAGTCGGGATATTATAGCCAACAGCTGTTCAGAGAGCTAGCAAAAGCATTCAGTATTCATGTATCAAAAAAGGAAAAGCGCTTGAAGAGTGAAGTCCACTTCGCTTCACATGTCTCTGCTTCCAGTGGTCCACGTTGCCTGGAAACTGCCTTAATAGCAAATCTATTTTAATATCCCTTCATATGTATTCCAAATGTATTATTCAAACGTTTAATATCTTTTTTAACTCCCTCTGGCTGGTTAGCACTATTTCAATCTGCTATTATTCTGCTTTTGCCCTTCTTTCTTATTCACTCATTCTTTTGTTTTTGCCATCTCTTTCTCTTTTGCCCGGAGGAGAGATGAGGCCACGGTGCGTTCTGGGGCATCTTATCAAAGTCTGCCTGCAGGAGTCTGAGTGTTTTCATTCAAAGAGAGAGGGGAGGCAGTTGCGAGACTGAAGGAACCTTGAGATTTATGGGCCGGACACTATCTCGCATCAGGGTGTCAATCATTCAGACAATAAAACGGCAAAATCTTTCAATAAATGTCTAGTAAAGAAAATCCTGGCAAAAATATGAAAAATATAAATGTAACCTATGACCTTAAGAAAGAATTACATATTGGTCATCTCCACAGCCTCTTTTTTTTATCCCTATGATAAGGTGAACAGCAGATTTAGCAACATGAGAATGGTTGGGGTAAAAGAGGGCTGATAGTAAAGGAAATCAGAAAAAACATTGGCAGTTTCTCCATGCCCAAGAAAACAGAGACAGAATGATTTATACGAGGCGTTAAAGTAATATATATTAGGTTATACATTATATGGGTGGTTGCCAAAAATTTGATACAGTACGTGTCCTATGTTTACTGTTAATAATATATTTTATATTGATAATATAAAATAGCATACAAGAGATTTATCTTTATTATAACTATTTTTTATAAATGTTTGATGTCCACCATAGGACACATGTACGGTTTTATTGTCAACTACCCATATATATGTTCAGTAACTATTGTATACAAATGTTAATATAAGTGTTTATTACACTTCTATAAGATATCAAAATCTTATCTGATATCTTTAAATTGCAATTTATTACTCACAAACATAAATGTAAATAAACATGTATAGATACAGTGTATGCACTATACAGATAATGTTTTTCTCATCAGCCATTAGAAAACGCAGGCAAGGAAAGACAACAGGTATGATAAATTACACTATAGGGAAACGTGTGCCTGCTTTGATTTGAATTCTACCAGGGTTCTTCAAGATATGTCCACCTGGGACATACTGAAATGCATGTGAACAATATACAGCTAACTGCCTGAAGTGATTAAAAACAGCACCAAATGAGAGATGGAGTAATTATGATGTGTCGTCTGCAGAGAAGGCCTTCTTAGGCCGTGTTCAGACCCGACTTCTTTTTCGAAGCTGCTAGCGTCTGTTTTACATTATAATTCTATGGAGTAAACAGTGTTTTCAAAAAAGTCCTGAGCGCTTTTTTAAATGCTAGCACCTGCGTCTTTTTCATGCAATTAAACATAAAATCATGCGGCATGTGCAGGGGGGATGGGTAGGCTGAACTAAAGCACATGGTCAACAAAACACAGACATCAGTTTCACTCATCGCATGCGGTTAATGTCCGGCATCTTTTATCACTGGGACGGCTCTGTATATTAGTTTCAAACACCTCCAAATACAGTGTTATATTTCCACCGTTTATATAACATTCATCACCAAAATGCAGCGAACAAACACATGAACTTCGCGAACGTATGCTTTCTCTTTCTCCTGCTTAAAAGTGAAAGTGACGTCTGCGCATGCTCCTTCTCCTGCACTCCTTGCTGTCGCGTTGGCGTGCAGCATGCTTTTCCGCGAGACTTGTCCAATAAGTTACTGAGAAAAATCCGTAACGCTTCAGTATTGGGGCCATTCTCACTATTAACTAGTTACTTATCAGATGCCTATTATTGGCATGTTGACTGTTTATTAGCACTTATAAAGCACATATTCTGCATGACCATACTCTACATCCCAAGTCCTACCTAAAACCTTAACCCAACAACTACCTTACTAACTATTGATAAGCCACAAATTAAGAGTTTATTGGGGAAAAAGTCATAGTTAATGGTTTGTTAATAGCGAGAATTGCCCCCTATACTGAAGTGTAACCGAAAAATTGTTTCAAAACAGTTTTATATGTTTGGAAATAACTTTATGAAACCTGTACAATCGCTGGGGGAGTGTATCGAGCACAGAAATACTACGTAATAAGCCCAACACGTTTTTTGACAAGTTGACCATATTATGCATGAGAAGACAGCACATTTAACATTGTAAAGAAGTCAGAATGCATGACACATCGTTGCAACACCCCTTTAAGTCTTCAGACAAGTTTAAATCCTGATGTGTTGTTTCCCTCACTTACGCATTATGTCTGTAGGCGGTCTTTTGTGGCTGTTTAAACGCATTTGACATCAAGAGTGTCTACTTTCTTGTCAGGCTAGAAAAAGGCTTAAAGGTAAATATAACTAAAAACGCAGTTATGAGAAGAAGCTGTTTAATATAAGTGATTTTTAAATTTTTATTTTAACTTAGATTGTGACCATTTGAGTAATAGCAGTGTCTGCCAATCAACATAAACAAAATCATGCATTTTGAGAATGTGCTTAAAAGCTTTGAGCAAGGTCGTACTAGCCTACTATGAATTAGACTACTATGTTGTACACTGCAATAAACACTTAATCAATCTTTCTCAACCAAGTGCACTGATTTGAAGTGACATGTCTTCAATAAATTTTGAATTTAAGCAATATTCTGTATCACTTCTTATAACTTAATTGAATTTTATGAGATGAAGGTGGAAAAAGGAAAATCTGCCAAAGAAATCAGCCTCATATATCGGCCATCGGCTGATCAGATTTCTAAAAATCCACATCGGCATCGGCCAGAGAAAAACCCATATCAGTCAACCTCTATTGTTAACTACATTATATAGATGTGTAACCTTTTTACTGGAATCAAAATGTTCCTCTTGTGCTCCATCAAAAAATTGCATACAAGTCTGAAACGAAATGGTGGACGAGCTGATTTTATTTTTACAATTTATTTATTTTCCTGTATTTCTATGCTCTAGAGAGGATGTTAAGCATGCTCTGGAGGGGTCGTGTGATTGTTAAGTCAGCCTTTCAAAAGGTGAAAAAAAGCTCAATCAAGTCCCAGGGGTATAAGAGGAAGGTAATAAGGGTGATCCTTTAGATGTTACCCTTCGCTATACAGACAGGAGGTGAGTCTTTTAATTAGGCTCGTGATCACATAATGAAGTAGAAATGCCATTTCACTTTTTAAGGTACTTCTTACAAACCCGGAGAACAAAATCCACCTGTCCACCTAGATGGTGATGAAACAAAGACATCAAGTATTTATAGAAGCATCACAGAAACACAATTAATAACTCGCATCTAAAAACAGATTGCCATTTTTTTTTCAAATCCTAGTTGTTCAAAATTACCTTTGGAAATTTATGCATAAAAAACATTTAGTGCACATTACATGTCAATAAATCGAGAAAACCGTAAAACTGGTCCAGGATCAGCTGAGTGTAATGCTTTATCCTACAGCTGGAGAATCCCACCCTCCTCAAAATGAATGACAAGCATTATGGGCTACTTCTACAGCGGCCATCCATCTGAGGTTAGGCAATTAGAAAACACTGTTATCATCGCTCATATAACTAAAAGGATTCAGACGATGAGTCTGTCTGAGTCAAATTACCATGTCAATGTATGTTAATCTAAGGTTTTCTCTGCCACGTTTCAACCAGATTCAACCACCTCAAAGCTCCATCCTCCATGTCCTTTTATTCACCCTTTCAAACAGAAGACCATTGAAGGGTCTGTCATCTTTTCCTGAAACATTCTGTCTGTCTCGTTCAATTCAGGCCGGTAAAATAATTTGATCATAAAAAATTGCCTTCAGTTTTCACAAAGCCCCTGCAGAAACAAAGAAAGATTCTGAGACATAATTCATGCAAAACCTCCGGTTTGAAATTCCTTAAAATGTGATCTGTGAACTGTGGATAGTACGTATCTGACAAAGCAATCTAACACACCCCAGAGATGATAATTCAAACTGGCAATTTTGATGGGCAACCATCTAATCAGGTGAAACCATTCATTACGGTAATTAATGACTTTGATAGAACCATCGGGAGATGAATATAATAACAATAATGCCTGCTTCTCAAACTAATGCGGACAGCCTGGTCCCAGGTGCTGTTTTCCTCTTTAATTGAGTGTGAAAGACCATAAAGAGTCTCATTTTTACATTTCATTCATTCATCCAATTAACCCTGTGTGCTGGTACCGGGTCAACAGCATCGTAGAGACCCCCCTGCCCGCCGCTCTCAAGAAGTGTGACTTAAAGATAATCTTAGTCATTATTAAAGGGGAGAGAGAGGAGGACTGGTGGGGGATGAGAGAATACTGGAACAAGTATCCACAAAGATCAGAAACAAGAGTTAAAGGGACAGACACAAAAATAAAAATTCTGTTAATTTATTCATAATCTTTAGAAATGTATTTTTACAGAGAAAGATATTTGGGAGAATGCTTGAAACCAAACAGTTCTTGGCCAGCATGGACTACCATAGTAGGAAAAATGACAATGGTAGTCTAAAGTGCCCCAGAACTGTTTGCTGTCATGCATTCTTCAAAATATCTTATTTTTTGTTCAACATAAAGAAATCTATAAAGCAATAGAGAATAAAGTGAATACTAGTAGCAATAACATTGATGTTAGTAAATGTTCAGTAATTGCGGAAATATGAAAGAAAAAAATCTATTCACAGCTTTTGAGAATGGATATTAAATAGACTGCTTTAAAATAGAATTAATCCCCCAAAAAGATTTGCCCCTCCCTATGCTAATGTTCAACCAAAAACACTTTTTGGACCAGTATTACCCAACTAACTGATATCAAAACGGCTTTGTTTTAAAATAGTGTTGATATAAAAGGAAAAGACAGAGACGTGGTTGCACCTTTCTTTTGTGATGAATATGTATTTTAATTCCGTTTCAGCTCGTCTTGTTTCCTGTTATTAACATTCATTACTGGAACAGATTCAAGTGTTTGTAGTGTAAATGCAGCTCAATGCATTAACCAGATGGTCGAATCTCTTTCACGGTAGTGAATGTAACTACTCGACATTAAAATTCGTACGAAATTAAATTAGCTTTAAAAACTATTCCACTTTGCCGCATTGTGATTGTGCGTAACAAAATTAAAAACACCTTGCCTGTGGCAACCCCAACACAAAATAGGGCCATGAATTAGCACAATGAATTAAAACCTCCATTTAATATAATTTCCTCTTATTTTTACTGCTATTACCCCAGATGCAGGGACGCAAGCAATCAAAGTAATGGAACGTTACAATTGAATCTTAAAAGACAAGTATGGTTCCTGTCTCCCACATAAAGTTACGGTCATGATAAACAATCTAAAAGATTAAGGCTGATGTGTCAGGGAAGGCAGCATGACACATATTTCTTCGCCCATTTAAAATCACAGTGTTGAACTGCGGTTGGATGAACTCTCAGCAAGAGTTAACGTTCTGCTCACCTCTAACATCTCCCTCCATTAGCGTGTAATGAACAGCATGGTTTGAGAGTAAAGCCATTAAACAGAAGAACATAATGCCCCCACTCTGGAATCCCATCTCCGACGCCAAGTCAAAATGGGTGGAGTCACACACTCTATTGTCTTGACTGATAACATAAAAAATACTCCTCAAGAAGACAGGATTCCACAAAGGAGTCAACATGAAACATGCAATGTTCTCTTTATCAAAAATGAAAGAAAACCAAATTTGATAATGCAGCTATAATCTCTAATGTTTGTGTATTATGTAAAAAAATAAATCTGCATTATCTTCCCTTTGCCGCCTTTGTGTCTAATTCAGTCTATTAAAACCAGGGTTAAGCAGGGTTCAGTCGGCACAAAAGTGCAACATTGAGCCATTACACTGCATTGCCTATGGCAAACGGCTAGTTTTCATTGGCAGTGGTTTATAGAGCAACACTACAGACCATTTAAAGAGAGAGACAATACATTATGTCCAGAATAACTATAATGGTGCAGGTTCTAGACATTTATGAATGGCAATAAATGTCTCAGAATCGAAATGTCACTCTGTGACTGATCAAAAGGTTAAATCTAACTTTTATGAGGATAAACAAGAAGATCAACCAACAGACAAGCCAACCTTTTTAAAGGCAGTAAACTACAAAGTTTGCCAGTCACAGACTCTAAATATTTACACCTATGAATGGAAAATATACGAGAAAAATTGAACAAAAAAGCATGAAGCCTTTCTATAGAGGGAGACGAGACAAACATTCGCCCGCATTACCTTTAACAACAGAGTAAACCTGATGAAATGAAGGGAATTATGTGGCATTCTCGATAATTGCCATAATACTTCTCATTATAGCTCTCAGCCTCGTCCATGCTGTTTTTTGTTCCAGAAAACGAACATGTGGGCCCCAACATAAATGAGACCAACACCACACGGTCCCCCGCATGAAGGCTCACGCGCACACACTCTATCTGCCCTGAATGATGTCTATTTTCATGGGAGACTCATGAAGAGGCCAATTACCCAGCACTCCCTTCTCCCCGTTCCCCCATCATCATTCTCAGCAGGAGGAGCGGTCTGGCTGTCAGCCTGACAGAACAGCCTCTCAGCATCCTGGTGTGTCCACAAGTTCCCTGGTCCTTCAAGCACCCCCGCCGTGAGATGAAGGAGAGACGGACAAAAATCCATATCGCCTATTCAGAGCCACGGAGAAATAAGGAGAGTTAGTCATAGGACTCATTTTTCTAAATGAGCGACAATTTCCCGAATTATCTTAACAACCCGCCATCAAACCCAGCGCTGAGCTTTTGTGCGCCTGAATCAAAAGGTGCCATTTTAGAGGTAGTTTGGGGGTTCAAAGCACAAAATAAAGTTGGTATTTTTCATAAAAGGCTTGGGAAAATTATCCCTCATCACTCTTCGCGGGACGTTCATTTTGGTAAGCTTTTGTTCTAGGGAAAAATGGTATCCCTTACGGATCATTTTAATAATCATTCTATATTAATATGCTTGATCTTAACTTGGGGAACACATTTCAATTCATATCTGCAAATGGCTGGAACGCGGCTTTTATCTCACAATTCCTCCAAAACATATACTTAAATGAAATACTTTAATTTTATGTTTTATTTGGCTTGATATTTAATAAACAGAGGAAAAATGTTGACATAATTGATGAATAAATGGCACCTTTAAGTTTAAAGTGATAGAAAGTTCTGTCATCATTAATTTGTGTCCATTCAAACATGTATGACATTCTTTCTTCTGCAGAGCACAAAAGAAGACATTTTGAAGAATGTGGTTAACTGGCCCCATTCACTTTGATTTTGGGTCCATCCAATAGAAGTCAAAAGAAGCCAGTGCTGTTCGGTTACCAACTTGTTTCAAAACATCTTCTTTTGTGTTCTAGGGAAGAAAGAAAGTCATAAAGGTTTGAAATGAGAAGAGGGCAAGTAAATGATAACAAAATTTTAATTTTTGGGGGAACTATCCCTTTAAACAGATGTCAGCACAAGTAGCTAAGGCCCTGTTCAAATTAATGTTTTTATTTGAAAACATCTTTTTCTCTTAATTGTATCTTTCCGTAGACAATGAGGCAGCCCTTTTGTCAGTAAATACAGACCTTATGGAAAAGGCTCTCCAAAGTGGAAACATTTGTAAACATTGTCGCAGTGTAGACGAAAAAATGTATGCTTTCAAAAACAATGACGTGTTTTTCATCGTGACGCTGTTGTTTTGGCTGCTCTCCAGTTTAATAGCCTTAATGTCGTGTCGTGCATACTATAGATTGCATATTAAAGGATAGAATATTTCATCACTCGCAGTTATTGTCCTGCAGCAAAATGCGAAGATACTTTCACTTTCCTTTTTGCAACTTATAGTTGTGTAACCGGCAGCATCATTTACTGTACGTTCAATTAAAAAACACTGTGCTTTTGCCGTGACATAATAATAAGGCAGAAAGTAAATGAACACTTGAAAAAAATGAGATAGGTTGAAGAGTCTTAAGTTTTACTTATGCGAACTCAATTGGAAGCAAGTGTTTACAGGACGTTTAAGTGTGGATGGGCATCACTTTGAAAACGGTTGGAAATGCTTGAAAATGCTAGTGTGCACGAAAAACGATTTAAAAATGAAAGTTTTCAAAGGAAAACCTTGGTCTAGGTTGTTCTGTTCTGTTGCTCACGGTCCTCTCCCTGAACAATAAAATTTAGCACCCCCTATATAGCAACTAAGATAAAAAGAGAGACACAAAAAAATCTCTAAAATGGTCAGCAGAAGTCAAACTAACAAGACATGTCAGTAATCACAGGCCAAATTTCTAAGCAATCCCCCGAAGCCATTATCATTCCTCTCCTCCTCTGTCTTCGCTAAACGAACATTTTCCTAAAGCTTAATGGGCTAATTTATATTAACACTAATTAACACACACTGCATTATTTATGAGGTATACTTTACAAGCTGGACAAAGATATATGGAAGCCTCTTAGGGGACAAAAAGACTGAAACCTTTATGATGCACAGCTACAAAACCCTGTACTATTATTTACAAATTATCAGCATCGTTTTTCCTGGATGGCTGCGGCACCTGCTAATGAACTTGCGCATACGGAGAGGTGGAGCGCTGAGATAGGGCCACGACTCCAAACACATTTCTGTGAAATTACATTTTTAATTCCTTAATTACAGTTATTTTCTTTCTGACACGTGGGAGAGATCCAACTCAGACACAAATGAACACACTTGATTTGATGCTCTTATTTTTCCTAAGCTGAATGGAGGCCATTTGCAATGTCACCTGCATATTTCAAAAAGCGAGGTTTTATTCTTTCAAAGCCTTTGCCACTCCTCAGAATCCAAGTCATTTCAATCGTAACATTAAAGCTGAGGATGTAAGGACCATAGAGGGCATATCACAGACATTTCAGTACTTTTGCTCCAAAAATCGGTTCTTGGGTACATTCAATGTATTTCAGTAGCTTTGTTCAACAATTTTAGCATGCAGTCAAGGGTAAACTGGTATTTAATCACATTATCAAATGAATATTGTTAATCTTTTGGAGTATAGTGCCAGGAACTACACTTGCCCGGTTTCCTTCTCAGCCCTTTTAAAGTTCTATGATCTTCTCGAGAGGACACAGTGAGATGGAAGAAATGTTTGCAATGAAGAGTAGATTTGGACCAAGACAAAAGCCTGCGAGAATAAAGCTCTCCTCTCTGTCTGAGAGTCTGGCGGACCTCAGACACACGCACACACACAACCTGAGCCCTCAAACCCATGCCAGATTATACTTCTGCTCACAGACAAGCCCTGGAGTGCAGAGTCCTGTCCAGATTCACTACACCAAATGTCCCATATTCGCTCTCTCTTTCATCCACAAGACGTGAGGCTGCTACGAGAGAATACTGGCATTGATACAGAGGCTGGATTATGGACTGGGCCGGTAGGTTGCGCTGCATGGGACTATCAAGCACATTTGAACTCCAGGATTTACTAAAACGTGAGACTTTTCAGTGAATAAAGCACAAGCGGACCACTAGGGCCCCCTGGCCTCTCTGTGCATACATCACAAGCATAGAGCACTTTATGTACTCCGTGTAGTTGTTCAAATAATTATTCAAGGAAATGGTCAGTGATAAGAAACCCAAAAAACAACTCTGAAAATTCTTCCATTATTTACTGTCCTTCACGTGATTCCAAACCTATATGATTTTCTATTTTTATTGCTGAACACAAAAGAAGATTGTTATAGAATATTAGTAACAAGCAACATTGACACATGGAAAAAAAAACAATTCTGAAAATATCATTTTGGTTGACGAAATCTGTATAACTTAAAAGTTTTGAATAACAAAACCTGTAAAACCTGTGTATGAATAAATGACCATCCTGAAGAGCAGTGAGAGGGTTTTCCTTTTTGGGTTTAATATTTTGTATAATGTTAAACATGCTATTTCTTGCATTCTGACTTCTTTACACTGTTAAACGTGCTGGCTTCTCATCCATAACATGGTTAACTTGTTAAAAAACGAGTTAAAATGAATGAGTTAGTATTTCTGTGCTTGATACACTCACCCAGCACTCCAACTTGTTTCTGAAAGTCCTTATAAGTCAATATTCCTTTTATTGGCCATTCTCCCGGAAAAGCATGCCCACAGCAAGGCGAAAGCAATAGCCCGCCCCCGCGCTGACCGACGATCTACAGGAAGACCCGCTAATCAAGACTGGCTGCGCTGCATCAAGTTTGGCTGTGCTGTGGGCCTGCAGCTCGTTACTCTTGCAATAGTGAGAGAAGTTTAGGTGTGTCTGTTTGTTCTCTGCATTTTATTGATGGATGTTATATAAACGGTGGATATAATGCTGGATTTGGAGATCATTTGAAACTGGCAGATGGTGTGGTCCCAGTGCTAAAACGTGACTGATATGAACTGCACGTGGTCAGTAGGGTTGGCTACCGAAACCGTGTGCCAATATGGCTCCGGTACCTTAGAATCCGGTATGTAACTGGACCGAATCAAAACACAGATTTAGGTGCCTCATTTCAACGTCACTTAAATGCTGACTGAGCCATCGAATGATACATTTGACCTCATTCAAATTAAACCTATTAATATCTTACATTAGTTTTTCTTTAGTCACAACTTTTTTTATTTATATTGGTGATGGTCTAGTTTTGATGGGTTTGATCATAAATTGTGAAGATAAGAAAAAAATCCTTGCATGTTGCTTTTTAAGTAAAATGTTTGCAGCATTGCGGTAACAAATAGCAGCTGGCAATGACTTCAGAGGCAGCGTTTGTACACGATGGCAGCTCAGAGAAACAGATTCAAACAGGCTTCATAGGCAGCGTAACAGAAGCCTATTTGAATTATAAACAGAGTGCATCTTTCCAATAACCAATGACATATTTAAAAACTACAATACTAATTTCTCGCTTAAAAGGCAATCAAAAGTTATTGAAAGTGAAAATTAAACTTACATTTATACAAAACTATGCTCCAACTGGTGTTTCCGGAGCTTAATCCTGCTCGACCAATCACCTTCCTTGCATGTTGTTATGGAAACGAGAGGTCTCGCTACTCATTGGTTAGCTGTGAAAAAGGTGCTTGAGGTAGGGCAGTTAAGTTTAGAAAATTTTTACTTTTTTAAACTTCAAAAGATGCTCTGAACTGCAGGAAAAGACTGAGGCTGGCATTTTAAAAAAGCGTTTAGGACATTTTTGAAAACATGGTTTTCTCCGTAGGATAATAATTTAAAACACACGCTAGCAGCTTAAAATAAAAGTCAAATCTGAACATAGCCTAAGTGACCATACATTTTTGACTGGAAGTGTACTCGCGTGACAAGACGACAGCTGATAGTCAAACAACAAGATACTCAAAGCAAACCAATATACTCAAATAGGACAACATGTGGTGATGTGTGTCGTGCTATGCCAATGGTCCAAATTCGACTACAGTGTTCATCTGTTTTCAACCTCTGCATTATTCCACACATCATGAGCACCTGACTCCATCAGCCGCACTTCATTAAAGCAAGCTCCCCTTTCCTCAAGTCTTCCCACCAACTCAAAGAGAAACAGATAAAGAGAGAAAGACAGTGGGGGACGAGACGGGGGTCCCCTCCATTCCCCACTGCTCGACCGTGACCGCATCATACCGGCTCCATTATCAGAGTTCAAGCCCAGAGTGAAGTCACGCTCGCTGTTCCTCCCCAAATCGCTCGAGTCCGTCTCGCCTGAGCTGGTGATAAATTAAAGATTCGGAACAATAAAGACAACAATCAGGGGAAGAGAACACGGGTAGAAACGTCAATACTCATCCACATCCTCTCTAAACGGACATAAATTAAAACCAACGGACCACACGCGCACCAGCAAAAGGGGTCAGGGTAGCCTTAAAAGAGCAATTCAGAGCCCCTCTAAACTCTTCTCTCTCTATTGACTCTTCACAGCCGACTGCTTTTTAGGAATTTTTAAATTTATGGCGCCATGGAATACCGGGTGGTAAAATTGAGCTGGACGAGACGCCATAACCTGTCTGGTCCTGGCCACCCGAGTGCCGTTAGCCTTCGCTAGGTCAGGCTTACGGATGCCATCGCCCATGCCAGCTTAAAGACACGTATTTTCATCCATGAGCACCTGCTGAATATTCATCAGCTTGTGCATCCGGCCGACCAACGGGGCAGCGGGCCTGCTGGGGGTTAATGGCGATTGGATGAGAGAGAGCCCGGTAATCAAATCCTGTCTCGGCCTCTGTGGTGCGCAGGCAGCGGCACTGCTGAGAAACAAGAATGGCTGTTAATTCATCTTGATTAACCTATTTAATTAGCATCAAGTGAGATTTTAACAAGGCTTCATTGTAATCAGTTTGAAAGAACAATTCCCATCTTAAGACAACGAGGATTTAGCTAAGTGTCGCAATAGAGCTCTAGTCTTACGTACGTTATCGTTCACGCACGTGCGATCCTGGTAGCCCTGAAGAGGGTTGATTTGTCTTAGTACCGAGTGTTTAATTATTCCAGATGGACCACAGATCCATTTTAATCCCTCCAAATGTTGAAGATTTTACCCATCGTTCTATTTCCATGGCTACCCACTCATTCACACACAAACACAGTGGAAGTGCCACCGACTCCGGCCAAATAGATTGCAAACCAACTTAAACACACTACTGAAATCTTTTGTTCATGACGTACCGTATAAAAATGATATCGAGCGGCACACAGCACGGCTTACAACACAAATATCAGGGGCAGATATATTGCTCAACATGGCAACCACTGTGGCAAAAGCCGAAATTATGAAGGGAATAATATTTCTGTGAATAAAAATGCACTTATCAATGATTCGTAAGGCTGATATCAATGCCGATTGTTGTGCAAGCAAAATTCTCCAATTCTGATTCGACAAGTCATACTTTATCCCACAATCTATGGAATCTGTTCCTTTGAATTTCACACAATGCCACCACAGACAGACCACCATAAGAGTGCTGGATTTAATATGACAGACCCAGTAGGTGTGGCGTAAAGCCCTGGGAAGCATTCTTTTTTTTTAATAAAATGTACATAAAATATTTAGAAGGAGAAAATAAAGGGTCCTGGGGGTGTATGACAAAAAACAAAGTGCCCTGGCTTTGGTCGGACAGACAGGCCGTTGGGGAGTGTATAAATACAGCACATCAATAAAATCAATAATGTAGTGTTGCTCTATGATAGATCGCGATTATTCCAGAATAAAAGTTTGAGTTTACATAATATATGTGACCCTGGATCACAAAAATGTATTTGGAGATAAAATCTTAAATTGCTAGGCAAAGAATATTAAGTAAAGATCATGTTCCATGAAAATATTTTATGAATTGAATACCGTAAATATATAAAAACTATTTTTGTGAGTGGATGGCCTGCCACAGTGCCCGGATAAATAACTTCAAAGGCAATATTCTCAATATTTTCATTTCTTTGCACTCCAGATTCCAGAGTTTTAAACTGTTGTATCTCAGCCAGATATATCCATATTCTATCAACACATACATCAATATAAATCTTATTTATTCAGCTTTCAGGTCCATAAGTTTTTGTTGTCCAGTGTCACATATGTCTGTGCACTGTGCATGTTTCCTTTCTATTTATAAACACATAAACGAATACCTACATGCAAATATTTATGAAATATTTGGGTGTATATATTTATATATTATTTCAAGTATATAGAAACATTTATTCATTTTTATGTTGCTCTTAAATATATGCATGTACGTGTGTTTATAAATACAAAATAAATATGCACAGTACAAACACATACATATTATATAAACACAAACTTTTATTTTGGATGCGATTAATCGCATTTAAATCACTGAACAGCCTTATATTTATTTAATATTTAAACATTACACTATATGCCTGATGAAATTTAGGACGGCCAAACTCCCTGTCCGGCAATCGTCATCAAAACAAACTTCAAATGGAGTCGATCGGTTCAGATCTATAGACTACTGATGGAGACCTAAACTAGAAACTGACGTACCCACGCAGAACATTCAAAGTCAGATACAAACAGAACTCTATCAAGTCTGTCTGAGGCCTTAATGCTTTCCACTTGATGAACACAGAGACCCCCAATAACAATCTCAACACCTGGAGAAAGTCTGAGATGAATGTAAAAGACGAAAAAGCTATACTACAAAACAAATGGCATGGATTGACATGGCAGGAAACGTCCTGATGTTAGGATTGTGTTCCTTTTATGACAAAGAACGTAAGATATCACAAATTATTGAGACACTTGTCTAAGAAGCTAAATGACAAGATTTTGAAAGCTGTAAAACTGTTCTGTGAATTTTATCAATGATTGCGTTTTAATGCACAAAATAAAGGGATATCTTTCAAAAATCTGCTTAAAAAGAAACCTGTTTTCACGTGTTTGCATGCATAGTGATAAACCGGCTACACATAAAACCGCATTTACACGGAAGTTTGAGACTTGCATGGTTTCTCACGCGCAGTAACTTCTTCGTCAATAGTCTGTCAAGTAATTTACCTGCTCGAGTAATTTTATTGGGATTTTACTACAAGGCTTTCAGACATGCGCACATAAACAAAACTGAGATAAAACCGGTAAAGGCGTTTACATGCAGCGCTAAATTGGAGTAATGCGACAAAAACTACCTCTGCCGATCGGTTTTTGCATAAGCCGTTTATGACCTTTCCCCGATAAATGAAAACCGTTTTACACGTTTACATGACCTTTCATATATCAGCTTATTAAGCACAATCGGCATAAGACCGTGTCTGGATATAGCAGACATGTCAAGATGATGTGAGATAAAATGCGAGAAAGTGTGAATGTGTGTGTTTAGCATCACCAAATAAAAAGCAACACGAAATAGAAAGTGGCTTTAGAGAAGCAAAGTTTATGATCAAATCTCCAGTAACAAATGATTTAAAATGAATTGCAGAAAGACAGTCTGTCAGAAACATCTCACGTATTTTCCTATTTGAATGACCGGCACTGTTTGTCACAAATGTGTAGAAATTTGAATAAAACAACTCCACTGACATAGTGATATACATAAAAAATCTATTTTATATAATATATATATATTTTGAATAAAAACACAGTTTCATAATTCGACCAAAGTAATTAATAAAGATGCTCGACATAAGTCATACATCTCTGCAGAATGGTTTACTATCCATCTAGTCAATCAAGTAGTTGTTAACCAACTAGTCAGTCATCACCAATCGAAGACATATTTATGGTCAGTAACGTTCTTCACTGGCCAGCGCTGCAGAAAGTGAAATCTGTGTGTGTTCAGTACAGTGTGTATGAGCAGTACAGTGAAGCTGGAGCTTGTGATTGATTTGAGAGCAGTCAGCCCGGCTGCCTGCCCTCAGTCCTTGATGAATGACTGGAGCTTTTAATTAACCTCCTGCACACACATCAATATTATTCGCACACATTACTCCATTCTCACAGCTCTCCCATTACACCGTAACCTTTAAGATACAGTTTTGGGGCTGTTTTGAAATACCATGAGAAATGACAAATTGTAAATACGGTGGAAAAAGTTTTGCGGAAAATCTATAGTGTGATTTTCGCTTCGGCCTTTGTGTTTGCTTTTAATTTCGTTTCGTTCCTTGCCTTCTGACATGAAGTAGCTAATGCAGAATGTTAAAATCTTGACAAAAAATACAATCTGTACCAGGAAACGCCTCCGGAGGGGAGAAATGAGCAACTGTCCTCCACTGCTCCTGCTCCAGACACATAGAAAAGCAACTCCGCAGCACAGATTCAGATGAATATTCTAATGTATTTCTCTCTTCATATATTGATGACAGTGTTGACTAATGTACCATTTTTTGCCTCCAGTTGAATGTGAATCAGAGCTGTGGGAATATCATTATCACATAGAGCACGCATCTGCGAGTATGTGACAGCTCACGCATATGAGGAATGTTTCAGAAAAAAATGATATCAGAAATGCGACCGCTTCTGATTTTACAGCTTCAGAGATGAAAGCAGTGCACAGATTCACACCAGACAGACAAAAATAGTGTTTCTCTAATGGAAACAGGAAAACAATTATATTAATTATATTTTAGTGTGACTTCTGAGATATCTGAAATACTGAAGTATACATACTGAAGGTCAATAAAGTTTGTCTCCAATTCTCACACTGTGAGAATGATGTGACAATACACGTGGCTTCAACATACACTCACTAACCTCCCAAAGCTCCTCACTTATGGGGAATTCCCAACTCCTTTTAAAAAATGTGTTCCAGTTTAAGTGAAACGCAACCTGACTGTGACATTACAGACAATCCAGATCCTGACATTATTACTGTAAATATCACGTTTAAAATTCTGTCTTCATTTTCTCCACCTTTTGGTATTTCTAACCTGTATGACTTTCGTTATTCTGCAGAACACAGAAGAAGATATTTTGATAAATGTTGGTAACAGAACAATTGCGGACCCGTTCACTTCCACAGTATAGACACAAAAGCAATGCAAGTCAATAGAAACCGGTTTTGGTTACCAAGATTCATCAAAATATCTTCTTTTTTGTTCTGCATGAGATAGAAAGTCATACAGGGTTGAAATGACACAATGGTAATGTTTACATGCATCTATTTTGGCCAATCTCAGTGAATTTTCAGAACAAAAGTTCTGCGCAAGCGCAAAGCTGTGGTTGCCAGATTCGCATAACAAATCCAGTCCAATGGTTATTCAAACGATCCAAACACAAATGATCTCAATGATCTTGCATAGCCCAGATATCAACTTCTGTTGAACAACATTATTCCTCTTTTTCCACATGAAAGAAACAACCGTGAGAACCATTAAAAGAACTTCCCGATCGTCCATGTACTTTAAATGTAGCGGGACCTGGCAACACTGGGTAAGCATCTAACTAACATCTCACTTCAAACTTTGTCTTTGAATGGATGTATGATGTCAATGTATTCCTTATTTTCACATTTGGAATGAAACGAAGTTGTCAAATATAATATGTTCTCTCTTTGCTTTATGTACTTTAAGAACACACAAGAGCCCAGCAGAACATACTGCGCGTGTTCCCATTCCCTATTATGTGCTTTCCTCTGAATGGATAAAACATTCTCTCCCTGTTGAAAAAACTGCATATGCTGGGTTAGATATTTTTTGATGCTGGTTTGAGCTGGTCATGTGCTGGTTTAAGCTGGTGAGGAACCAGCACATGACCACCTTAAGCCAGCACAAGACCACCTTAAACTAGCACAAACCAGCATCAAAACATACCTAACCCAGCATATGCAGGTTTTTTTCACAAGGTGTGGCGAGTTTTGTGTTTTTTTAATCATTGACGTAAACATAAGATGTATAAGACATACGCACCACTGCGTATGTGCACAGGGTATTTTTGAGAAAATACTCTGATTCAAGTGTTTGCATGCATATTTTTTTCCTCCTGATTGGATTGCTTTCGGTCTACACCACCCCTTTCAATCCGATTGCAATGTAAATGGTATTGACCTCAATCGGATTAATTAAGGTGTTTACATGAAGGCTTTTCAGTCCGATTGAGACATCGATCTGATAACAAGTGGATTATTTGCTTGCATGTAAACGTGGTTAATGATGAGAGAACTTGCATTTTTGGAAGAACTTTGGATCACTTTAAACAAACCATAGCAAAAAGGTGGAAAATCTTTAGAGACTCAGACCTCTTATCACAAAAGCAATGAGTCCATAAAACAGAGCTTAGCTACCGTTTCCACAAATTAAAGTGGTCATATGACACGGCTAAAATGATTATTATAGTTTTTTTTCCGATGTAATGCAATGTGTATACACGATTCAAGGTTAAAATTCAGTATATTTTCCACACAACATGCATGTTTATATCCCCTCTTTGCACCCCCTCTCTGAAACGTGTGGATTTTTTAAAAAGCTCTTCGCACTGAAAAGCGAGGTGTGCTATGATTGGCCAGTTAACCAGTGCGTAGTGATTGGTCGAATACTGCAAGCGAGTGATGGAAATGTAACAGGTAAGCCCACCTTACTTACATACACATTTGGGCGGTCTTAGTCAAATAATAACATGAACTGACGTAGATTTGTGGGGGTGTGGTTACATGAGGCGTTTCAGGCAGGTCTGGATGAGCATTCGCTTTTATTATTGTTTGGAAATTTTACGTGTCTAATACATGCATGGGCACTTTTAACACACCAAAGACACAGAAAAACACGTATTTGGCCATGACCCCTTATGATATTATGATATTAAAAATATGATATAACATATTGACTACGTTGTTCCTTCCTCTCTAGCTCTAACTCAAGTCATACCTCTTAAAGCATGGCCTTTACTGTGCACTTACTGTTAGCTCAATGACAACATGTTAAATCCTTTCTCATTTGTAAGTCACTTGGAATAAAAGCATCTGCTAAATGTAAATCTTTTTTTTTGAGATACAATTGCAGGTTACCTCACATACTTCTCCTTATGTGGGTTGTGAAATGACGTCAAACTGACATTTTACAGAGAAATCCAACCAGACAGCTTGAATTATAAATCATTATTATAAGCTTACTGTTGGAAATCGTGGTAAAGAAAGACAATTTTCAACAGATTTTCCTTATTTTTCAACACAGACTTTGTTCTTTCTAGATAAATAATAAAAGTTACAAATTGCAGCTTTAAAGAGCAAGTATGAATCTATTGACACAAATGCCATATCATTTACAGTATATCAATTTGTCTTCTGAGGTGTATAAAGACCTTACCTGTTTTTATTATCTTAGAATGAGCTATTTCTATCTACACACCGCGGGTCCCCTTACATGGAATTCATCATGTTGTTTCTATCGAAGCCCTTAACCAGGGGTCGGCAACAGTTGTGACTAAGAGAACCATTCTGGGCCATCTCCCACCAAATAAAATTTGTCTGAAGCCGCAAAATACATGTAACCTTTAAATTACAATAAACACAGGTTGTTATGCATGTAAGGTAGTAGTTAGCCAGTTATACCATTAGGTGGCAATCCAGTGCGATTTTTATTCTATTTAGATGATAAGCCATTTATAAATGTTTGTCTCTGGCAAGAAGTGGGAGAGTTGCAATAGGAGAGTAGCGTCGCAGTGTTGAATGCGCTGCGTTAGTTAGACTTCAGCTTCTTTCTGTGAACTTTTGTTTTGGCAGCGTTTGATGAATAGCCTTTCCTGTAGCTTTCCTGTAGCTAAGTGTTTAGGGAATTGCGTTAACAACGTAAGGTTCGATCCCAGGAGAGTGCACATAACTAAACATAAATGTATAGGTTACTGCAATATAAATCGCTTTGGATAAAAGCGGCTGCCAAATGCATAAAAGTAAATTTAATAGCCATTAGAGACCGCCTACTCTCCGCATACAGTCATCATGCGTAAACATTATGAGAAGCGGGCTAATCAGACGAGATTTAAACTATGCCGGCTATAGACCTAAAATGTTTGGTTTTAAGACGAAAAACGCAATAAGCCGAATGTTTTCACACCATTTCTAACGCAGTGTAAAGCAGAAACAAAACCCCTGTCCTCTGTATGTTTTTTCTGTCATCTCCGGTCACGCTCGCACTTATTTTGTCTATCATTTAAATTAAATATGTGGAAAAGCAAACACATTTAGCCAGCCATACATCCTGGTATAATTTGTATGCATTTTCAGATATTTCTTGAAGAAATCAGGAAAGGTGGTCAAAAGTGGACAAAATAGAGGAATTACAGCAGCAGGTGTTAACGTGTATGTGCCTCTTTCGTACACTTATGGTCCGATCGACCAAAACGTATCGTAATACCAGGCATAAACAGGGCCTTATAACGTCTGCAGGGAGCCACAGCAGGGGGGCAGAAGAGCCACATGCGGCTCTTGAGCCACGGGTTGCCAACCCCTGTCTTAAACGGACAAACTGATCTACAAAGCGTGTTTCGTAAGTGCGTCATCTCCTTCGGTGATGCAAAAACGTGATGAAATCTTAGTCCTGTGTCAGCCACCGTACTGCTTCGAAAGGGAGGGGTGCAGTTACCCACTGGTTGCAATTCACAACCTTACCGCTAGATGCCGCTCAAGTGCATACACTGGACCTTTAAATCAACTCAACAGCATACAGTTTATAAACGTATCACATGTCAACTAATATGTTTCGTGAGCTCTTAAGAGAATATGTTGTCTGACAAAGCAACAGTTGCATGTGTATACACTCCATCTCAAAGCAAGCCCATCTTGTAACTTGCCTTCAGGATATGTCTGCGCTGACAGTCGGCTGGTATGTTAGCTTCATTAAAGAGGGAGTGGTGCAGTAATTACCACAACACGGCTTGTGTTTTTCTTGACGTAGAAGAAGATCTTACGTCCTAACAGGATAAATGGCACATTCCACAGACGCAAACACGCACAAAATACCGCAGCTCTAGAAAGCTGATTTCAAAAGGATACATACCTGCTGCTGTGAATGCCATTTACTTTCTTGCCATTTAAATGCTTGGTGTTTACAGCGGTTTAAAAATAGTGCATTACTGTAAAGAACTATTTATAAAGAAAGAAAACCCCACTCCCAGGGTACAAAAAGCAAAGAATAATTACTGGATCACCAGGATACAGTAGCAGACGCTGTGACATTTGGGAAAGTTGTCACCATGGCAACATCCCTACAGTAAAAGCTAATTTCTCATCCCAGTCCGGATTTAGGAATAAATACCGGCTCGAACAGAATAAAGGTGCAATACCAACAAGCAATTGTGTGCTTGTGTGTGTACAGCATATGAAAAAATAGTGAGAGAGACCGTGATTTTATACAAGTGTGTGAATGTATGTGCGCGTTTGTGTGTCTTCACGTGAGCTTGTATGAAATTCAGTCAATTACGGCACACAATATTCCTACAAATTAATGCGCAATAAAAAGGCCCAGCCATCTCTAACCACTCTTAATCATGACCATTTTTCATCTTTCATATGTAAATTATTACTCAGAAATAGACCGCATTGCCTGTGGCGAAACCCTTTAAAACACACCAGCTTCACTTTATGATTATGAAGCAATATCTTAGTCTAAGAGAGAGAGAGAGAGAAGGAGAGAGAGAGAGAGAGAGAGGGAGGAAGGGAAAGAGAGAAAGCACCACCCATGCCGTCTGGTCCCTTCACTTCTATTAATTAGTGTGCAGAAATCAAAAGCTTTGCATCTGATAGAACATTTGATGTCTGAGAGAATTCAATTAAGAGGAAAATGCCCTTTATGTTATCGAGTTAGGAGCGGCCACACAGCTCAATATAATAACCTCCATACAGAGAAAGGACAAACAGAAGACCCGGAGGGCTCATCGGGAAGACCACTCTCTCCTCGCAAGCAAATGTCAACGAGTCGTCTTCCATATGAACCGGTGAAGTGTTGGCGGTGCTTACATTATGAACACCGAATGACCCTAATGTTCATAAAGGCTCTTCTCAATATTTCTATCATGACCTCTATGAATGATTCTTCCATTTACTATCATACAGTCAGTAACACATTACTTCAGCAGATATATTGAGCCGAGTATTGTGCTTCATGTTAACGTGTGATTTCTCATGTTAAAAATGTGATTTTGTAGTTTTCTCACATTTTCTCACAACTTCTCGACAAACCATGGCACGTTTGCAAGAGTAAATGTGTTCTGGATGGCAATCTGTGACAGGTTTCCCATGTTGCTCTGTGATAACTGTCATTACCAAATGGGGTGGATTGCATTTCTGTTAAATATGCAATCGAATGCGGAAATGATTATGGATAGCCAATTCACACAACCTGATCTTTATACTTCTATTACACAGGTTCATGCTGAATGTAGCTCTGGCAGATCATCATGAATTAGGTTTAGTCGACTAATGTTTGCAAAGTGCTGACAGTACTAAAAATATTTAAACAGCGAGGCCAAATGTTGACATTCTGTGTCATGTTTCCACTTTCAGGTTTTGTATTGTGGCTAGACATTATTTGGTGGAGATATTGTGCACAGGTGTCAGGAGAGGGGAAGAGTATTCTTTTCTACAAATTTGACCCCACTAGTTTCTATGCAGACACCTCATATCAGAACCTCTGTGAATTCTAATTTTAAAAGTAACATTGTGTCATTGATTCATGTTGTTCCATCCATGTGTGTTGTTATTATAAAACAGAACAGGAGAAATTAGAAGCAGTCATTATACAGCAATTCATAGTGACCAACCGAACATTAAAACAACAAAACTAGTAAACGACTACAGTACTACATTCAAAGTTTTCTGAGGGCGTACAATTGCTTTGTTTGGGGAAAAGTTTGGATTTTGAGTCAAAATCGTTCTCTCTTATAGAGGCCGCAATCGCATTCCAAAAAAAGAATGTGATTTAAAGCCAAATCTACTTTTTATGCATTGCAGCAAAACAGGAGGCATATTTTCAAACATGCATAATGGACAATGAGATATAAGAACTGCAGCAAAAAGATTTTCAGTCAGCCACGATTGCAATTTAAATCTATTTTTCAGACACTGGAAGAGTCAATAAATAAATGTAAAAATAATTTTTAATATTTATTTATGAGGTCCTATTTGAAGCATAAACTATGGACACTATAGACTTTTGTTGTCTGAAAAAAAAGACTGCATAGAGATTATATCAGATAAAGATTAACTACTACTTCAATAGTCAAATGTTTTGGCGAGTGCTTTACCCTGTCCTTGTCTTCCACCAGGTCTGTTAGCACATCATCAGGGTCCAGAATTCCCCCGTCACAGTACTCAACATGGTGGGTTCGTACCAGGAAATCGCCCTCCTGCAAAACAAACAAACACTAGTGTGAACTATCAGCAAGAGTACACAATTTCACACACCTTGTGGCAAGAACTTATCACCTTATTCCCTGTATTTCCCACAGTATAGTCGACAAAGACAAAAGGAAAGTTCATTAAAATACTATGATTTTTATTACTGACCAAGATTGAATTTTTAAAAACATATAACATACCCACCGATTTAGTTAGTGTTAGTTTGAAATTAGAGTGCACTGATCTTATTACTGGGCATAGAAAATACTTCACATCAAATCAGTGTTTAGCTGGACACCCTAATGCACATGCAGTACGGGACATCTTTTATTCAACTGAATAGTGTTCCCATAGAACTCCCTACAGAGGAGTCACCTCCTACAGAGGGAGTGCAGCAAGGGCCAGGTGAGGGCCCAATAGACTTTCTTATTAATGATGACAGAGAACAAAGCAGCACTCATCAACATCCACAAATCATCTTAGCTCACAACGATGGCCAACCAGATCCCTGACACCAGTGTGATGCAACTGCAAATCTCAACTCCAAATGTCAAGATAAGCTTGAACTTCAACTAGTGCCAAGAGATACAGTACGCTCTGTAAAACAGATGGTTTCATTTCATCTTGTGCATGATCTTATGTCATTACATCATATTTTTTAATGCATTTATGTTGCTTGCTCACCAAAAACAAAGCAACTTAAGCCATTTGCGTTCAAACAATGGCATAAAAAAACCACATCCAGAAGTGGGAGGATTGGTACGCTTAAACAATGTTTGCCTTGGAGTAACTACAAAACTCTATTGACAGCGTGAAACACGACTGATACGGGCCAACCCTGTTTATCTTGGCTGTTGTAGGTCTACAGAGCTGTCAGCCTTCAACAGATTAACTGCGATTGCATGGATGACTCATACTCATGTTAAATGTTAATTTAAAAACCCAGTCAATCAGGAGACGAGAAAAACATTTACCAGATTTGACCAGTACATACTCACATATATGACCACTGCAGTATATTTAAACGAGTCATCGGATAAAAATCCATCTTTTTCTGTGTTTAAGTGCTATAATTGCTTTCCTGGTGCATCTACAAAGTCAGAAAACGTGAAAAGTGACAAAACAGTACATTTGTTTTGGTGAGGCTTTGTCTGCAAGCATTTGAGAGATCGAGCAGTTCAGATTTCGCTCCTCTTCTGACGTAGGAAGAGGCTCTTATTATAATATTACCACCCACGTTTCCACTTTTATTTGCTCAAATCACATCAAGGCAGATTGCTTTATCAACCTGGGACAGTACAAGCAGGATTAGCTTCAAAGTTGTTCCTCAAGAGGGATCGAGACCAACCGAACGAGACAAAGCTGGTGATGTAAGTAATACAGTATTTATCAACAGTCTGTATTGACGTAAATGTACCATATATATAGGAGGATAACGTTAGTATTTGATAGCGAAGGGAGCAGGCTACGTAGAACATTCAAAGCCAGTGTTAAACTTACTCTTTATTTATACGTTATTTGGCAAATGGGCACTTGGAGTTTGGCTGTATGTATGTTAATACATCATGTGCGTTAATATGTTTAGCTGCGGCAAGCTGTCACTATTGTTTTTCTTCTGAACCAGGGCGAACACTGCGGTTAGTTTCATTTTAAACGCCTCCTCAGGCTAAAAAAATCTGTCACAGCAAACAGAGCATACTCTCACGTTGTGTGTATAAAGCGCTAATTACGCTGAGATCAGCAGGTGGGCATTCCGTGGATTTTAGGCAAGTATACATGCACAACGTGAGTGCATTACTACAATGCGCTGTTTGCTGTGACAGATTTTTTTAGTCTGAGGACGAATGATTTGTGACATTTAAAACGAAACTAACCGCGGAGGAGTCTAGGAAATATAATTTCGCTAAACGATTGCCATGGCAGTACTACAAGTGTGTTGTGTTGACATGCCGGACGGAAGGGGGGTGGGGTTGCAGTAACGCATTACTTTTTAAGAAAAATACACCAAAATGGCTTGCTGTGAGCATAGCTGTTTTTGACAAGGCAAAAAGCGTTTTGTTTACACAGCCATTGAGTTTTTTTAAGCAAAATATGTTACAGACATTCCATGAAGACCCTAATAAATCATACAAACTTGTTGAAAGTGCTTATCCGATGAGCCCTTTATCATTGGAGTGACGAAAACTTGATATCTTGGAAAGCAGGGTGGAAAATCCGAACCAGCAGCTCTGATTAAATTTTATACTAAATATTTTATTATATTGCTGTGTGCATTGTGTACTAAACACGTCATCCTCTGTCATAATACGTATAGAAGAAAACATTATACTTGATGTAAAGGCCTTTCTAAATGACTGATAGGATTTAAATTCAATGCTGGATAGAACAGAACAGGTCAGCAGTCATATGCATCAGAATGATGAGAAATGAAAAAACATAACCCATCAACATTACCCAATTTTTTGATTCTTTAACACAATGGCTTTTTCTTACCACCAACATTTTGATTATATTGAAGTCCTATAACTCTGTAACACTTTTAATAGCTACAATCTCGATCTATAGCCAACTTACATTTCCCTTCCTTCATTCAAATCCCCGCTTTACGCTTTAACACATCTACTTAAGCTTAAATTTTACTTAAATAAACGTATTATTACCAATCTCAATTTAATGTGATAGTGTTGATTAAAGATAATGAAGTGACTTTGATAAATGAGAGTATTTTATAATCCAGTTACTCAAAGAATCATTGCAGCCCTAAATTAATTTAAATCTGTCTACCTTTGTACTAATGTTTTAGGCTCTTTGTTTGTCAGATAGGGGGCTTTCAGAGTGTCTCAAATGGTGCAATATTGAACCTCTAAGTCTACAATTTTCTAAGAAACATACAGTGTATAGTCCAAGATGTGAATTTGACACAAACCACATTGCAAAAAGCTAGTGTAGTACTAATTTCCTTATGATTGAACACCCTTATCATAATCATTATATAATTACATAAAATTATGCTTCAGACTGTAGTACAGAGTCTATTTAATGAGTTCTTAATGTCAAGTGGGTTTTACCAAGAGTGATATGTGAAATCTTTGAAACGTGTGGCAGAAAGAAGACCAGATCATCTCTCAGGAGTCTTCAAGACAATCTGAAAGGTTTATACTTTATTTATGGCTTGTAAAACCTCTGTAAAACCTCATCCTATTTAATAAATTCAGTTATATGATGACAATCATGGAAAAACGTAGCCGTGTTTGCCAGGTATGAGGTGATTCCAAGTAGACTGGGGCCATTTTTAAAATTCATCTAAATCTCAAAAAGTGTCCCAATCTACTTGAATACACCATATTATTTGTAAACATCCTTAAAATATAAATGTAACCGAGAAGCAAAACTCTTCCGGATGAGTTATGTTTAGAGAAGTCGTCATAAATAAGGGCATTCTATCCATAAACATAAAACCATAAACAAGCAGAAAAATTTATGTTGCCGACGCAACAAAACATATATAGCCATCCAATGTTCAAGATTTTCTCAAAACAAACCTTAATATTTTCTCTGACATGAACAGTACTATGAATTCTTAAAAACTAATCAACTGTGACCCTGGATTTGAAGCACATGATGTATATTTGCAGCAGCAGCCAACAATACAATTATTGGGTCGATATTATCTGTAAATATACATAGTAAATTTACAACCATAAATATATCAAAACTATATTTTTGTTAGTGGATGTAGCAAAATCGTGAACGAAAAATGTCAGGAAACACGCCTACAAACTTTGCCATTTAATCTATTATTTTCTCCAGTATGACATTAATTAGCATTTAATCTTGCATTTCATTCAATAAACAATGAAGCAGATGACATCAAATCCCACATGACCTCATCTCCAGCAACCCATGAGCGAAATAACATTTGACAGCCAACACACCTGTCTAATCACGCTTCCAACCCAAACGCTCCCTGAGCTTTTGAATGCTAGCTGTAAAGTGAGGCCAACGAGGGTGAGCCAAAAGCCACGAGCGCTGCGGTTTCCGGCATTCAACAAAGGGCGTCAGCACGCCAGTCTACAGAAAGAACCCTGTATTACATGCCACATTGAAGTTTATTCCCAACTACACGACTGGTGAATGAGGATACGCACGAGGTGGGAGATAGCACCTCCACGCCATAATGAAACGATGGAAATCTCTGGAACATTTTGCAATTTTTACCCTGATGACGCTGAGCAGCGGGGCTCCAGTCGTATTTCCACAATTGCTTTTGTTGGCGTAGGGTCCATTACCGAGCCTAGCGTCATTACCAGACTCATAAACAGTAATGATCATGATGGTGATGATAATGATGCAATAAGACACTGTCCATCTCCGAGAACCATCTTCCACCTCTGCGTCGCGTTCTTGCACCTTCTGGTCAAATATGAAAATACCAATTTCGCTGTGAATTGAGTTTAATAAACATAATATTTTCAGGCCCACACCTCATTTTCTGTTATGGACCGCAATATAGACAGAATGAAATGAGAGATTTTTTATGTGGTGGCACAAATTAAATTAATACTTTTCTGGGCACTGGGGCCAATGTGGGAAGTGATGTGTATGTGGGTAATCAGTGCTTAAATGAGACGAACAGATAGAGCAAGAGTCCAGATCAGACAGCGTGTCTGGATGCTCCCCTCCTACTCCTGCTTGATAAATATCTGGAGTCCTAATGCAATAATTGGAAAGCCAAAGCAAATAAATACTCCACAAAAAACACACAATTTTTATCTTAAACAAACACAAAGAGGTTTGCAATGCATCCCGTTTTAACAGCTATACACTGCTAAATAAACAAAGATAGATAACTACACAAATCTTTACAGTACTGTACTTCCAGACCCCTGTGAATTACATCAAAGAGATAACTATCCCTTTAAATACAAGCCAAAGCGCACATTGTTTATTTGGTCTGTTTCAAGAGTCATCTTCAAAGACAACACCATATCTCCAAGTCACTGGAGACAACGGTTACAGACAATTAAAACCCCAACAACCAATGTGCAACCGTTGAAAATAGCCCATTCTCCGTGTTGCCATGTTGCCATGACCATCTGAACCGCTTACAGCTGAGCACTGGTGTTTCATGAGGACATTTGAGGTCCAGAGGTAGTTTCCATCACAGACCATGCACCTACTTTGGAACACTTTTCAATTGAGAGCAGATGCTACCCAACTCTGTCTCCGAGGCGATGCGTGCTAATTGTTTTCTCTACTGGCGGAAGGCCAGACTTTTCCATGATATCAGCTGCTTTGGCAGCCAGCTCAGCACTCGTGCATCTGGCATTCCTGAGCTTAATGAAAAAACAGCAGCGCAGCTCCGGCCCGCGTTCGCCCGGGTAATTAAGTGTCCCTTTTCGACGCCCTGATAACTTCCTGAGTGACTCCCGAGCACTTCCTCCACCTCCTCTGCCGAAGGTCTCTCTCTCAGACAATTAAGTGCCTCTGGCCAAGAGCTTGCAGACATGCTAAGTACACAGAGTGTGCTTTGACTCGAGCACACTTCCACTTTGTTCCCGGCCGGGAACATTCTCGAGCACGCTGGCTGGAGATCACAAGCATCTGTCTGGCCCGCTGGTAACTGATGCGTCTGGGTCAACGAAAAACACCTTTATGAATATAACAAAACACAAGGCAGAAACTCTGGAGACAGTAGACAGTAAATCCTTAAAGTGTCAACCTCATTCTTTTCCAGCGATGCCTCTTGCATACGGACGTGCGACACTTTGAAAAGTCTGAAGATTAGTGCAACTACATCTAGGGCATTTCTCGTTCACTTTAATCCTGAAACGCATTAAATGCATAATTACCCAGCTGCAGGAAAATGTTTCAGATTAGCATAACAACGAAGACTGTGAGCTGCTAAGACTTCAATGGCGAAGAAGGAAATCTGGTAATTAACAACACTTCTCGCCGCTCAATGGCCAGAGAGATAACACGCACCGAGCGCTTGTGCTCCAAGCTGTGACAGTTAGCTGAGAGGTCGAATGGTCCGCAAATGAAACGCAGAGAGCAGGGCTTCGGCTTAACCTCTATTAACTTGCAGGCTTTTAAACAAGTTAAAAAGCTACAGCGCTACAGATGAAATTAACCTACAAATAAAACTAGGCCAAATCAAAGTGGGAGCGTCCAGGAGGACAGTGATTCTCAAGGGGTGGGTCACAACTCAAAAAAGTGTCAGTTGTAGGCTAAACAGGAAGTTAGCGCTGCATTGGTTCCCTTGAACAAAAGCCTTTTTTCCCAAAGACTTTTGGAAGATAGCAAAACATATTTTCTTTGATTAAGAAAGGTTTATGATACTGACACGTTTAGTCATTTAATCAAGATAATCATTAAAAACTAACATAATATTTGCTATTTGCTATGTTTGCTCGAACCGAGGCTATAAAACAGACAACACTACGGTTGCTTGATTTCAACGTCACCAACACCAACAACTTTTTGAGACTTTATTAAAAACATGTTCCCTGGTAAATAACGATTTTAGAGATTTCTGTCCATTTTGCATATTTGTGAGATTTCTATGCATGATGAGGTTTAATGCCCCCACCATGAGCGGTGTAAACACATTGCATTACATCTAAAACAAACTATAATATTAGTTTTAGCCGTGTCATATCACCCCTTTAATAATCGATCTTGGAGAGGATAAACTGGAAGCTACTGCTAACATGCCAGTGTTGGTAAGTAAATCTAGTTACATGTGAGATGTTCAAAAGACAAGCATTTAAAAGAGATAATCACAGCAAACCTTACATAATCACTAAGCTTTCTGCTGTGATTACATGAAGCCTCAGTTAAATGCTAGTAATTGAATAATTACGCAAAGCCTGAATTTTCATTTACAGCAGAAAGAGAAACAGCAGGAATGATGATTCAGGACCAGGTCTGTTTCAGTCTGTTTTACAGTCAGCAGATTAAGTTTTGCAGTGACTTTTTTGAGAAGAAAAGTTGAACAAGGCGCTTTTTTAGTAAAAAAAAAAACGCTGGCTGCGTTTGGTTACAAAAAGCAGCCGAACGCCATGACTTTGTCGTCATCGTCTGTGCACGAAGGCAGCCCAGAGATACAGATATGCAGCGTAACAGAAGTCTATTTGAATTCTATACAAACAGAGAGCGTCTTTGCAATAACTATCACATATTTAAAAACTACAACTAATTTCTTGCTAGAAATGCAATCGCTTCATGTGGCACACCCAAGATGTTCATGAACAGTTCAGAAACCTTACTGATGGATGGCGTCGTTGGTACTCCTCTAAACATAATGCTCAGTTTGTTCTTCATTTTTTGCTGAAAGCACAGAGACGTGATTTGTGAAGCCTCTCAGCATTCATGAATAAATGCAACATTATGATTATTAACTCTATTAATGAAACTTCAAGGGAAACCTGAAGGACATTAGTTACCACCAGCCCTAAATCATACAGTCTCATAGGGAAAGAAGCAAGTAATGAAAACAATCTATCACAAAGATCGATTGCACCGCCTCCTCAGTACTGACAAACCATACTGCAGTACAATGCTTCTAATCATAGAAGAAATACAAGTAAACCCAACATTACAGCACTGTTTAGTACGCTTCCAAAAACCAATACGATTACACCATCGATACCGTATGTTCGTTTCTGCATCCATGCATATATGCAACTTGTTTTATGAACCCTCTTTTTCTTTGTCTGACCCTGAACAAATGAGGTCAAAGCAGACATACAGGCGACAACCGCCCCGGCCTAGAAACGAGACCCCGGAGACAACAGCCAATCAGGATCCCTCAAGTAGTTCTATCCATCCTCACCGATGCCCCGCCGTGCATCACCAGCCCACACGTCTATATTCCTCTGAGACTAACAGCCAATAACACAGTGCTGATGGGAATAACAAACACACAAATAAAGGCTAGGCACGCACATAAACTTGTCTGACAGAATGGACGTGCCCACGCTGAAAAAAATATCGTCCGAGCTCAGCTTGACACGCAGTGGCTCTTAAGAGTGAACGCCTGTTAGGATCTTGTACGCCGATCGCATTAAAAACAAAGAAATTGACCAAAACTTGACAGAATCCAGACCTGCCGAATTCACTGCGTGATATTATTCTGTGAAACGCAACAGGGTGTGACACAGGGTCGCCTCTCGTACCCGCATCGGTACAGAGCGTGAAGACCGTCTCCCATCAGTCAAATTGACCACTTTAAAGACAAAAGCCACAGCACGCTAAATTGCAAGGCGAGGAAGTCTTGCAGCAATATACGATCTCATTTCAGCCCACCGGCTCCCGGAGAGATGCAGGAGGGAAAGCTTGTTGTTTATTACGGGCCAGACTCGACCGTAATGCTCGGGGAAAGAGCAAAACCCACGTCCCCATCAGTCCGTGTGGAACAGAGAAAGAGAGAAAATGGGTGCCACTCATGTGATTGTAATACTGAAATAATGAAGCTCAAGTAGAGATGAGGAAGACATCAGATGGCGGGGCAGAGGGTCACAGCTCAAGGGAGACAGTAGCTGCCATTTTTTAACTCCGATTTGCATTTATCACAAAGAGATTCTGGACAAGGCACATCTGCCCCAGACTTCCATAAAATCACTTCTGCTGTTTCCTGTCATCAGAGGACACTTTCTCTGAACCCCTTTTCAATTTTGCAATAATAAGGCGTCAAGGTTGACATTTCGTCGCCCATGACGAGCTTAAGATTTGATTTTGACTAAGAGATTTTTTATTAATTAATAAGGTCTTTAACAGTTCAATGTATCCCATAAGGTAAAGCATACATTTTGATCATTCTCTAATTTAATGTCAACTCAAATATTAAAAAATGACTTAAATAGAACTGTGTGGTTCATAAGTGTCGAAAGTCCCCTCCGTCTGTTTGAGTTCTGAACGTGACATTTTGAGCTTTACTGGTCCACATGAGCTCCAGGCCCACCGAGAGCTCCAAATGATCATCCGTGCCTGTTTCTGTGCGCCACAATTTCAAAAACTGATTTGTATTTATCACTTTCAGTGGAGAAGTCCTTCCCCCACATATAGTGTATTTCACATAAAAATATAGTATACTTTTATATATTATGGTCAGAATATGTATTTTTGCAGCGCACGGTAAGTGTTATGATTTTTCTTCATTTATCCATCTGCTTACTATCATGTGGCATGAACGACTCTCTGAAGCGTCAGATAGAAACACACCAGGCGCTGTCATGACTCATGAATAATTAGGAGAAATGTCTTCTCATTGGAAAAGAAAACACAGTCTCATGAATAATTATGAGACATCGACGCGTCATCAATGTACTATCGTACATCGCCACGTCACATCCTTTGATGTTGGCCAGATAATAACTTACAGTTGATTACATCGTTTACTTTGATGTGCAACACAACCAACCCTGTTATCATCTGAAGAAATGTTGTTTAGTGATTCGTGGCGCTTTAATAAAGATGAGAAAGGTGTGAACACAAAATAAAGTTGGGGCAATTCAAATAATTTACGTATTTGTGCTTTTTCTGTCCAGGCTACTCTTTTTCAATTCAATTCAGATTTATGTACTTAGCACCCTTCACAATGTTTCAAAAAGAGCATCACAATAGGCCACTTTATTGTAACCCTCTTGTCATTCTAAACCTGTGTGACATCTTCTGCAGAACAAAAAAATAAGATATTTTGAAGAATGTTGGTACCCAGCAAAGACTGGCCCCCATTGACAGTCATTATATGGCCACAAAAATATCCTCTTTTGTGTTCCACAAACAAAAGAGTCAAATACAGGCTTTAAATGACATGACGGTTAATAAACAATGACAGATTTTTTTTTATTACCCCTTTAAGGTGTTATATTGCATAGCGGGAAATGTTTACCCCACCCCAGCTCTGAAATCTTAGTCCAGAAGGTGCATGTTCAAAGTACTATCACAGACATTTGGAATTAGCATATAGGTAGGTAAATAAATATGTTGTATTAAATATAAATGAATAAACTGACTCACCTGCTCCAGCAGTTTTCTGTATCTCTGGGTTGCTTGTTGGATGAGATCCCGAACAGTCCACCCTTCCTTACATGGAACAACCAGACCAGTCCTTCCAAAAGTCACTGTCACTTTCATTTTTAATCCAAAAAAGTGGAAGATATTCCAGATGTTTTAATCACCAAACTTCACCAGGAGCAGGTGTGTCGATCTACAGTCCAAAACCCTAAATTTGACCTTGTGCATCCAACTACACACGATTAAAGATAACAGGCACCTAAATAAAAGATAAATAAACACATTCAGAACTTCACAAAACTGTTTAAAGAGAAAAAAACAAGGCAAGAAAACATTGGATGCTGTTGCACGGGAAGACAGTAAGGAAACATTATGGGGTGTGTGTGTGTTGCATAGCAACAACAGCTGAAGCGAAAGGTTAAACAATCAGTGCGCTGTCAACATTACAAAAATTTGCTTAGTATGATTTAAATGATTATTAATATGTGTATTCTTTTATGACGAGAGAATGGTTAATGCCCCGTTTACTAACTCAGCTGGCTAACTTGTTAGCTCGCATCGCAACACTTCTTTAAACTCACTGCTAACTCTTAAATCTTAAAACACAAGGAAAGGCATTAAACACTTTCAATACGTATACCTGTTGTTTTATACCATATCAAATCTGTTTTGCACTTACTTGGAAAATAAAAGATGGAGAGAAGAGCAAGTTAGCGGCAAAAAGTTTAGCGACGAGTCTTTGAATAACATAAATCACGCGATCATCGTTCTGCCTGTAGACAAACACTCTCCTATAGAGATGATCCACTCCACAAACGTGCATTTAGTAATGATAAAGTGCATGTGGGGATGTTGTTTGCATCAGTATTTTCCCAGGATGCAGTTGCATGTCTTTCGCCATTCCTGAAGTTCCCCAGCAGCTTCCAGCAGTGTTATCCCAAGTCAACTCAACTCTGGGCCATACACTCGAACTTTATTAAAGGGCCAGCGCACATTTAACACGCTATGCGTCACTACACTGACTGATTATCAAACATTTCCTAAATGTTAACAAACTTAAATCTAACATCTTTATTTTAACTTCCATGTATTATACATCATTGTGTCACAACATTAACACTCTAATGGCAACCGTTAACCATATCCTCTTTTTACCCAGATATATTCCCCCATTTTATATAAATGCAGTTTTATAGCGTATTATAGGTTTATTGTACGCTGTTGTTTCCACAGGTGCCTATTAAACCGTTTTCTAGATGTTTTGCCAGTTTACCAAGATGGTAAAAATAATTGATTTAATGCTGATTCAGTGACAATAAACAATTGATCATTCTTTCAACACTAAATCAATTATCTTTGCTACCAGCAGCCTAGTTTATTATGAAGGTCAAATGTGACCCTGACAACAAAACCAGTCTTATGGGTCAATTTTTCGAAATTGAGATTTTTTCATCATCTGTAAACTGAATATTTAAACTTTCCATGGATGTATGGGTTGTTATGGTAGGAGAATATCTGGCGGAGAACTCTGAAGTGTCCTCTGATGACAGGAAACAGCAGAAGTGATTTTATGGAAGTCTGGGGCAGATGTGCCTTGTCCAGAATCTCTTTGTGATAAATGCAAATCAGAGTTAAAACTCTGGAAACTGAGGGAGCAAAAAGAAAATTATGGTGAGTATCGCCTTTGAACCATCCACTCGCAAAAATTTAAGGTGGGAAATTTACAAAACATCATCATGGAACATGACCTTTACTTAATATTCTCATGATTTTTGGCATAAAAGAAAAATCGATCATTTGACCCATACAATGTGTTTTTGTCTTTACTAAAAATGTTCCTGTGTTACTTAAGACTGGTTTTGTGGTCCAGTGTCACATATTATTGTTTCTTTAAATGTTGGAGACACGAAATCAGATGGACTTTTTGTAAGCATTTAACATACACAGTGTCTCACGTGCGCCATACAATCTCTATCTACAATCAGCTTCTCACAACAAAATCTGCTCAATCAAATGTTCATTAGAATTTTAAGCATTCCAACCTCTGCATTATAAAAGATCCCAAATCTGAAATCAGCCAGTTATTCATATATTTACTATTTCCTACATTGTGAAAGTCGCAGTAAATATGCCATCCATTGGGGAAAATTGAGTCTAATTCTGTGTCACATAAGCCACTAGGTACACATGCTCCTGTCCAGAGACATAATAGTACAATTATATTAGGCCTTAAATAGCATATGATTTAATTGTGCAATAGGCAAGGCAAGGCAAGGCAAGGCAAGGCAATTTTATTTATATAGCACATTTCATACACAGTGGCAATTCAAAGTGCTTTACATAGAAGAAATTAAAATAATAAAAAGAAATAAGAGTAATTAAAACAGTTTATAAAAGTAAAATACAGTACAGTACAGACAGTCGGACGAACATTGGCACAGTGCTCATTCATTAAATGCATAGCTAAACAGATGCGTTTTGAGTCTGGATTTGAAAGTGACTATTGTAGGAGCACATCTGATCTCCTCTGGAAGCTGGTTCCAGCTGCGGCTGGCATAATAGCTAAAAGCAGATTCGCCATGCTTTGAGTGAACCCTTGGTATTTCTAGCTGATATGATCCTAGTGATCTGACTGATCTGTTGGGTTTATATTCATTGAGCATATCTGCAATGTATTGAGGTCCTAGGCCATTGAATGATTTATATACCAGTAATAATACTTTAAAATCAATCCTAAATTTAACTGGGAGCCAGTGTAAAGACCTGAGGACTGGTGTGATATGTTCATATTTTCTAGTTCTGCTCAGAATCCTGGCGGCAGCGTTCTGTATGAGCTGCAACTGTCTAATGGTCTTTTTGGAAAGGCCAGTGAGGAGTCCGTTACAGTAATCCACCCTGCTGGTGATGAAAGCATGAACAAGTTTCTCTAAGTCTTGTCTGGAAACAAAGCATCTAATTCTTGCAATATTTTTCAGATGGTAGTATGCTGATTTGGTTATTGCTTTGACATGACTACTGAAACTAAGGTCTGACTCTAGTGTCACACCAAGATTCCTGACTTGATTTTTAATTGTTTGACCCCTAGAGTGAAGGTATGCGTTCACCTTGAGAACTTCATCTTTGTTTCCAAATGCAATTGCTTCAGTTTTGTCTTTGTTTAATTGAAGAAAGTTTTGACACATCCAATTGTTGACTTCATCGATGCATTGGCACAGGGAGTCAATGGGGCTGTAATCGTTAGGCGATAGAGCTAAGTAGATCTGTGTGTCGTCTGCATAGCTGTGGTAAGCAATTTTGTTCTTTCTCATTATTTGGCTCATTGGGAGCATATACAGGTTGAACAGGATTGGCGCAAGAATTGAGCCTTGAGGGACTCCGCATGTCATGGATGTCCACTCAGACTTATGATCTCCTATACTCACATAATAACCTCTCCCATCTAAGTATGACCTGAACCATTTTAGGACTATCCCAGAAAGCCCCACCCAGTTTTCCAGCCTGTCAAGAAGTATGTTATGATCGACAGTGTCAAATGCAGCACTGAGGTCGAGTAGTATCAGCACTGATAATTTGCCTGAATCAGTATTTAAGCGAATATCGTTTATTATCTTTATGAGCGCTGTCTCTGTGCTGTGATGCGGTCGGAAACCAGATTGAAAATTGTCAAAGTATCCATTCGCGCATAAGAATTTATTCAGCTGATTGAAGACAACTTTTTCAATGATCTTGCCTATGAAAGGAAGATTTGAGATCGGTCTATAGCTGCTTAATATGGTCTTATCCAGATTGTTCTTTTTCAGGAGGGGCTTTACAACTTCAGTTTTCAGGGAGTTTGGAAAACTCCCAGAGAGAAGTGAGGCATTTACCACTTCTAGAAGATCTGCTTCTAAGCTGTTTAACACACTTTTGAAAAATGATGTGGGAAGGGTGTCAAGAGAACAGGTTGATGTTTTAAGGTGTTGTACGGTTTCTTCCAAAATTGTGCCATCAATTTCTTTGAAGTCAGACATAGTAACAACTTTCTCAGGTGGTTTGATTATCTGTCTAACCCCAGGGCAACTCAAGGATGTGCTGATCACCTTTCTGATATTATTGATTTTCTCACAGAAGAAAGAAGCAAACTCACTGCACTTGTTGTCTGAGAGCATTTCACTGGGAATCTGGTTTGGCGGGTTTGTCAGTCTCTCTACAGTAGCAAAAAGAGTGCGTGTGTTGTTTAAATTACTGTTTATAATATTTGAGAAGAAAGTCTGTCTAGCTTTGCCTAGTTCCATATTAAAAGCATGTAGGCTGTCTTTGTAGATGTTATAATGGACTACAAGTGACTACAAGTTACTACAATACTTAATCCATCTATCCACTCTTCCATCTATTCTTCTGAAGTCTGTCTGTCCGTCTATGATTGGGTCTTGTTTGAGAGGCAGACCCACTTTCACTCCTTCATACAATCAAGAAACACTGTGTGCAGTTAAATCAGTGCATTAAAGTATAAAATCGTTTTTTCTGGGTCATGAAATAAAACTTTCACTTGAAAAACTTGCTAATGAGACCCCGAAGTGAACGCAGGAAATTTTGAGGTTGGTGTTGAATAATTAAAACGTGTCCAATGAAATAATAATTTGCAATGCAGACATAATATTAACTTGAGAAATAGATTTCATGCGAGAAGAATCGATGATAATAGTTAGACACTGGGGGCAGTTGCACATTTTATCGAACCTTGATGTTGGAGAGCACAAGAGTTACTTATTACAATAAGATGCAAGAATCGCTGGGCAACATGTTTTAATTGTGCAAATCAATTAATAGAGCACATTCTGTTTACTGCAGTGATTTTTCATTCTTCAGGGAAATTATAACATCAGATCTTCAGATGACTATGCCATCAGCACATTTTATTTTTAGATTCAAAACACCCCGAGATCCAGAGATAATGATATTCTACAAAAACACTTTCCGTTGCATTGTGATTCCATTGTGAACATAGCTCTCACTTATTTGCTGGAGATAACCGGTTGAAAAGATTCATCGTTTTTCTGCTTTTGCTCATCACTCACTGCATCAACCAATTGAACGCCTCATCCTATGTTAAAAAATCACTCTTCACCCGTCCTCATTTTGCTGAAGCTGCTTCTGTTTGCATTACACAGGTAGCTTGCCGTTCTTATTATTCAGGAATGTATGTAAAAAAGTCTTTAGTACACTATCAGATTAAATAAATGGTTAAAAGCGTCCTCAAGCTGTCATTTTCAATATGTCTGGTACCAAATACATTTAAAGTCCCAGTGAAATCAAAATTGACGTTTTTTTCCTATTATAAGAAATAAGGTAACCTTCAGGACGTCAATAAACTGCTATGCTCATACCTGCTGACAAGATTCCCATTTAGAAGATATTACTGTTCAAACTGACAGTCTGGCACGTGCGCAAAAAACAATGACATCACACTTCACTTCAGCCTCACGTCAAAGTTTTGCCTCCAATCAGCCACTTGTTCTCACGTTTATTATGTCCTACATGGTGAATGATGCATAGTGCACTAGATGGGAGATAGGGGATGATCCATACAGTGTAAACATTAACATTAATCAATTTGCTGTTTGCAAAAAAAACAGCGGTTGCATGTGACTGTCCTCCGGTTCAAAGACACGAGAGCACAGAGCTGATCATATGCGTTGATCATACACGCAAATGCACTGAGAAAAACAACGTATCTGACCCGTTTCAAGTCTACACAGAATGTTGTATGTTGAGGCTATATGGAGGAGATCGGACATTGCAGCCTTGTGAGTAAAGGAGAAGACAAACCTCACCGTCACTCACCAGCGTAAATAACAAGCCTCAAATTAAGATGCAGATTTGCGAGGCTGACTGTGTGCCGAACGCTCTTGGTTGTTTTAAAAGGGAGCGGGGTCACAGTCTCACGTTCTCTGCATTTTTCAGTTGAAATTATGTCAACACATCAAATAATGCTGCGCGTTCAAAGGGATTGCAGTTGGGGGTTCAAAGTTCTAATTTGCACTCCTTACGAGTACTAATATGCACTTTTTCGGTGCAAACGTGTACTTTTTAAAAGGTACCGATACTGCAACAGAATAGTCCAACTATACTGGTCAGCAATGTCCCTTTGCCCAAATGCACATACCAGTTATAGCCTACCCCAAAATGCTTCTTTGAATGTTGCTGTATGTGTGTTTAGAGTCTGTTCAATATAAATAATGTCTCCGCTGGTTGTAGTGGTGCAGTCATTTTTTTGCTGAATGTTGAATGTTTGTTAAATGTGGCAAAACCCCACAGTCCATAGGCTGGGTATTGTTGTTTTGGGAATACTTGCGCATGTCTACAGATTGTACACATAATACGAATGCATAACCCATGATACGAAAAGGAGTTTTAAAATTTTTGCCTTTTCACACTTTACAAAGTGACGTTGTATCAAAAATGTGCACTTTGCATTTTTTATTATCTAGCTCATTTGCATGTTTTCGTCTTCTTATCCAGACTGATGTTCTCATTGGATAATTCAGAGTATTTTATACTGTATATGACAAATAAACAGTATTTCATCATGCCCTACTGAACTTACTGACTGTCTACAGGCCATTACATCTTGTATGACAAATAAAAAACTCAAACTTAATGGTAATAAAAGTGAAGTTCTTCTCATTGGTTCCAAATCTACACTGTCCAAATCCCCATCCATCAGTATAAGAATTGAAGGCTGTCTGGTCTCCATCTCCTCTCAGGTCAAAAGTTTAGGTGTAATACAGGACTCTGCTCTTTCTTTTACTTCACATATTAACAATACAGTCCGCATGGCTTTTTTCCACTAACGCGACATTTCTAGACTCCGCCCATCACTCACACAGCACTCAACCCAAGTTCTTGTTCATGCCCTTGTCATCTCATGCCTCGACTACTGTAATGCTCTTCTTTCCAGTTTACCCCAAAAGCTTCTCCAACGTCTCCAAAATGTTCATAACTCTGCTGCAAGAATTATTACCCGCACAAAATCAATAGAACACATTACACCGATCCTCATCCAACTTCACTGGCTCCCAATACCCCAAAGAATTCAATTTATACTCCTTACCCTAACCTTTAAGGCACTTTGTAACCTTGCTCCCAAATATCTGTCTGATTTACTCCACGCTTACACTCCCTCGTGTGTCCTCCGCTCCTCCTCTTCTGGTCTCCTGTTCATTCCTTCTGTAAAAATGGTTACAATGGGGCCAGGGCCTTAAGTCACGTTGCCCGCAAACTTTGGAACTCACTACCCATCCATATCCGTCAGCTGGACTCATTTTTAAATCAAAACATACCCTTTTAAATCTGCTTATTCATTGTAATCCTTTGAGCTTTTATTTTATGTATGGGTGTTTTATTGCTTGTGTTTCTGTTTTAAGGTGTCGTTGGGTGTCCTAAAGAGGGCCATTAAATAAAATGTATTGTTATTATTATTAAATAAGCTATACCATGTGTCATATGGTGTGACATGGTGGCTACATTTTTGAAAACAAACTGTAATAAGATATTATGTTATATTACTAATATCTATATTTATAATTATTTATTAATTAATTTTATACAATTAATATTTATATTCTTTAATATAAATCTCAGTACTTATAATATAAATAGCATTGGAGAGAATTTTCTTCATTGTTATTGTTTTTCAAAATTTTCGCTGTAACATTAAAGGACAGATGTGCAGTTTATTTGTCGTCTATACATATACAAAGAATTTTTCAAAAATCTTTTCCACGGATATGTTTTCTAAAATGAATCACTAAGATGTTAAATCCAAGAAAACGTGATTTAAAAGCAGTCGTATGCATTCGTATCAAAATAATATAAAAGTAATATCATTTAGAATCATTGGAGACTGGATGTCATGATACTGTAGGTTTGTGAACTGTTGCTTTCACACCATTTATGCAAATCTGACCTGCTATTTGTATGTAAATTGCCTATGTATATTTGGCATTGCCAAGCAATGTGTTTACATTTCCTCAATGTGCGATATTGCTATCATTTTACAGCATTAGCAATTGACTATGTCTACACCACTGAACCAATGTACCAATCAGATGTCTTACACACCCGGTAAATAGATGTCACGCCTTAACAAAAAATCACATAAGAGGGCACATCAGCCCCCACAGGAGAGCCAATGATTTGTGACGAGGGCAGATAAGTGTCATCTGATAAACAAATTCAATCTGACATTCAAATCAGAGGATCTCCAATGAAAGCACAACAAATATCTATAAAATTTTGATGGCTTGTGCTGTGTTGAGAGATTGCATTATCGAGCGGAACATCTGTAACAGAAGGTGTGAGTTTATGTGTATTTTAGGTCCGCGCCACTTCTTGTCTTGACCTGACCCCTGCAGATCTACACTCAGTGTGCTGCACGTACGCCCAAGTGTAAATGCGCTCCCACTGTTCGGCAGAGATGGCGAGAACAAATCGATGCGTCTGTACAACATGTCCAAACCGCGGGATCGAGGCGGGGGGTGATCGTCACTGATGACTTCCCAGTGAAACATTACATTTTTCTCTTTAATTTCCAGTTACGTGGCATTTTAACCATCCCAACGCCCATGTTTTTCTGGGATTGCCCATTCCACAGAAAATAGCGTAATTAACCACATGGTGGGAGAGAGCAGACACAACAAACACCTGTCAGGGTAAAGAGGGATGCGTGTTTATAGACGGGTGGACTTGTGTGGGACATCTACATAAACCGGTTTTGCTTCAAGGCCTTGATTTTATATTGAACATTAAACGCCGTCCCAACATAGAGCCTAAATTGATCAAGTACTGTAATACGTTTGTGTTAAGTAAACAAAATGTTGAACATTAGGAAATCAAACATTGTAACTTACACCTTGACTTTTTGAGCTTTACATTATCTTAAGGTTTTTACGTCTGTATTCTGACACATTTCCGAGTAAAAAGGAATATCAAAATAGAATATTAGTGGGCGTGGCTTGCATTTTTTACAGTAAATTGATTGGATGTTAAAAAACAGCGGTTGCATTTTGAAATGAAACTAGTTGCAGACTGACAGTTGAAGGGGAGGAGTTAACAGATGCTTTGCCCAAGCCATCTTATTTACGTCATTTGAGATGACCTATATTGATACACTATTTACTGTAAACGATGCAATATTTCATGAAAAAAAGTAAAGTGTACATTTTTTATTTCACTACGACTTTAAAGGGATAGCTGACCCAAAAATTTAAATTCTGTCATCATATATTCTCTTGTCATTTCATACCTGTATGATTTTTTTTCTTCTGTAGAACACAAACGAGCAATGCCAGTACCTATTAACTTCTATTGTACGGCCACAAAACCAATGCAAGTCGATGGGTCCCACTGCTGTTTGGTTACCGACATTTTTCAAAATATCTTCTTTTGAGTTCTGGAGAAGAAAGAGAGTCCTAGACGTCTGTAATAAGTCCCAGAAGAAAGATGTTTTGACAGCTTTAAATTTAAATCCCACAAACTATGCTAATCCTCGCTACAAATAAACCTGCGTTTAAAGGCGCAGTTTGTAATAACATTCAAAACAGATATGTCCAAAACAACAACAAAGGCGTATCTTGATGACACTGTGGAGGAGAGTGAAATAATGGGAACTGTCGTCTTCAACTTCACCACTGATAATCAATCAGACGTAAATGGATGATGTAAAGTAAAAAAGTTTAATAAATCATACAGCCTCCTACATTCCACTAAAGGTGTCACTGGTTAAAATGACAATTTTATTATTGTTAATACTCAACTGAACAAAATATTTAACACTGGCCTAATGGTTTTTGGATACTTTACTGTGAAAAGTTTAAAAACAGTACTTTTAATGTGATCTCTGTCATCTTTCATCATAGACAGTAGAACACGTTTTCTTTTATCTTGCATAATCTCTGTCCTGTTTTTTATTTTATTTTGTTGAGAAAATGAAACATGGCCTAATTTGACTCTTTTTAAGAAGCAATTGAGAAATTTACACAAAAATACAGTAGTTTAATTAGGTGAATGACCTCCGACAACAAATGAATTTTGCCTCAATAATTTGCATAAAGAAGTTCTTCACAGTATTTTCAGCTTCAAAGAGTCTTCCAAGCGTCAACCACTATAATAGTAGTGTTCAGCAAACACATCTCAGATGTGAGTTAAAGTAGTCATTATCTTTGCGTTTCACTAGCTCGGTCACAGATTAGTATCTGCCTGTAAAAGTTTTTTAAAAGACTAATTCAATAACCCCTGTTCCAAACACTTTAATTCTATTTAAACTTACATTTAGAGAAAAGTTTAATACTGAAGATAATTGGTTCTAGAAGGCAGCAAAAGACAGAGCTTCACTATTCTCTTTGCTTTCTTTTATTCCATGTCAAGTAATTACAAAATAATTTCCCTTAGTCATGAAGACAGCATGTGCAAATGAAATACTAATTCTGTAAGACAAAAAGGATACCGGCACTGCCATCTATATTTCCCTATTCATGTGTCTATCTATCCATTATCTTAACATTTAGCATGGCAATATTATTTAACATTTATGTCATTCCCCATTTTTGTCTTGCACCTGACATCGCTTCAGAATCAGATGCGAGGTCCTTGAGAATATCCTGGAGTCTTGAATGCTCCATAATGTTATTGAACGGATAAAAAAAACTGTGAATGTATTAAGTTGGTCTCATTTAGAGACACAGCTCATGTGAGTGAGACTGAGGAGTTATATTCACAGGGACGATCGCAGGAACACGCACACTTGCACCTGCACTTAATAGACCAAATTAGCACCATGTCACATAAGACAAGGTTTTTTTGTGCATACCGTGGAAGGTGTAGAAAATAGGCAGTAATTATATCGGCAAAAGGGACCGTTATGAAATTAATTAGGTGTATCATAAAGAAAAGAAAATGGTTAATTCACCTTCTTCTTGATTTAGTGCTGCGTAACCATGGCAGCGAGTCATATTAAGAGTGCTGTCACCGTCCTTTCTTTCAAAGGAGAAAGGAAAATACTTGCACGATGGTCACAATAATTTGATCTTATTGAAGATGATTTTTAGAGACCATGATAAATAAGTGTTTTATAGGTTTTTTTTTGTTTATGTTGTATTGGATTTACTGACACCTGTTGGCTTGGGCTCAGCATAATGCAAATGCAAGTTATCAGATGCTGTTGTAAAAATACATTGTTAACTGTAAGTTAAAGGGACAGTTCACCCAATAATGAATATTCTTTCATTATTTACACACCATCATGTCATTCCAAACCTGAGTGACTTGCAAAACACAAACAATGTCACCGAACAATGTCGGTAACCAATCACTTTGGACTCAAAACCAATGCAAGGTTTACCAACATTCTTTAAAATATCTTCTTTAGTGTTCTTCAGAAAAAAAGGAAGTCATAGAGGTTTGAAATGACATGAGGGTGAGTCAGTAATGGTAAAAAAAAATTAAGTGAACCGTCACTTCAATTATCACAATATTCATAAAGCAGATTGTCCACAAAAATATGAAAGAAAGAAGAAAGCAGGCTTAAAGTATTTAAAATGTTTTATTTTTATTTTTCTAGTCTCAGGTGTTCTTACCCAAGAAGCCATACGTGGATATATGTTTGTTTCAGCTGGTCTATTGCATGGAGAAATAAAGAGTTAATCTATATGGAATGAAACAATAACTTGACGGGTCACCACTCTTGCTCTCCGCCACAAAATAAGCGATTATCATGCACGAGGCAAATCATTTTTCTTTTCATACAGAAGCAGATGTGGACCAGAAAGAATGTGAATCATTGAACTAACCTCAGATCATTTTCACCCCCCTCTCTATTTCCCCCCTGTAACCACTCCAACCTTCTTGATCCTTCTTAAAATGATAGTCCCTGCTGTAATAAGACTCTATATGGACCAAACAGACTCGATTAAGGTATGCAAATGTATTAATTGAAATCCCCAACCATCCTGACATTACAATTGACCCTATTGGTCCATGGAAAGGATGCAATCCTCATGAAGAGTGTGATATTTCAGAAATGTATTTTGCCATCTGCAATTACTTAATAATCGAGCAAACAAATGAGAGAATGAAAGATGTTCAGAATAAATCAAAGCAAATATGACATTTCCGATATTTCGATATGCGTTAGCTTACATGCACATTATGTATTTCAGTATCAGATACAGATTTAATGCATGATTTGAACTGCAACTAGCATAGATAATAAAAATCGGTGTATCACGATTCATTTTCAAGCCTGATTGAGGAACAATCATGTCTCGCTCCAAACATCATCTGAGGTGAAAATATCTCCTGATTTCTTTATTTCCTAGCCTCATGGCTTTAACATTCCCATTACAAATCATCACTTCCTGATCCACATGTCCTATCAGTGAAAACTGAGATGTGATTTATTGCTTCTGGTGTTCTGGAAGAGCTCGATGTCTTCCTCAATGAATATTGACCCGTGTACTGGTGACCTGCAGACTAACATGTCTGGATCTGCTGTGACACTGATGTCATCAACAGATCCGGTCAACTCCAATATATCGGTTTGATGACTCTGTGGTGTAATAGCTATAAGCAGTTCAACTCAATAAAAAATAAACACATCCAATGTATCTGTTGTTCGTATAATAGTACAGAGTTTCTATGGTTACAGTAGATATACAACAATATCTATTCAATGTTTCCTTGGACATACAACCACGGTTTTGCCTTAAATTAGCACTTTTGCATGTACACGTTTGTGAATTTCATCAGAATCAAACTTCAGTTTTGACATTAACAGACATTATTTACAGTATTTAATATCTAAACAAAATTTTATGCAAATAAAAAACAATATTTTCATTTGGACATTGGGAGAAATGTCACATTTAATTTGACAGACTATTGTTTAACAGATAATACGTGAAATATTTGTTTATGTTAATTTAAATAAATAAATGTTCAAATAAATCATCAGCTGGGTGTTTTTGAAGGGGCCCAAGATGTTTGTATGGTCTTGTTACTTTTTCCAAACAGTATATATTTCCTTCATTTTTATTTCCCTTGTAAGCTTACAAGATTGTTTTCATAAAATACATTTATTTATATAAAATTATTATTTTTGGTTATTAATTGTCAAAAAAAAACATAGTTTAGTTTAGTTTACTTTCAGTTTGAGGACATGAAAACAATGGCAAAATAAAAAGATATTGAGTTTTGAATTTTTATCCATACAATTAGATCACTTAAAGGGATAGAGATAGCATGTAAAAATAAAAAAATCTGAAATACCCTCAAGTTGTTTCATGTCTGCAAACGTTTCTTTGTTCTGTTAAACACAAAATACTGTATTTATTTGGAACATTAGCAACTGAGATTTCTGGGGCACCACTGACTGCCAAAAATATTATGATATAATATTTTGTTCTGTTGAACACAAAGGAAAATATTTGGAAGAATTTAGGAAACCAAACAATTCTGGGGCACATTTGGCAACCATTTTAATCTGAGATGTTAACATTCTTCTAAACATCTTTCTTTGTTTTCAACAGAACCGGGAAATGTATAAAGGTTTGGAAGAACTTGAGGATGAGTAATTCATGAAAGAATTTTTATTTTTAAATGAACTATCCCTTAGATATAAGCCCCACAAACATCCAAATGATTTGTAATTCAGAAATGCACAGGATGTTCATATACGATTTAGAGTTTTAATACTGACTAATACAGTATGTTACAGTTTTAAACCGTATATTGCCTTCAGGAGGTCATTTCTACAAAAACTGCTTTTTGGTCAAAGGTTTATGGTAAACAGCGCCCTCTGAAGGTAAATAAGACACCAGCACCTTACCAAACAAAGCACAAGGCAGCTTCCTTCCCTAATAGCACAACCTGGCACAATCAATAATATGACATGAGAAAAGGGAAGATACTTTCCCTTCCACAATAGGTTAGTCAGACAGTCATCATACACGAAAGCACACAGATCTCTGAGCCCTGGTTTGGATACGCGTGTATTTGTCTTCACTTAAAGTCGTCATGAAGTATTTCAAACAGATATTTCTCCCCCTTTTCCCCTGATCCTAATTAGTCACCCACACATGGATCTAATAGGATTTGGTTGTTTCGCAGGGTTCACGAAATCTCCAGATGAAAGTAGTGACACTTTGTGTTACAGTCATTGAAAGTGTAAATGAACCCAATGGGTTAAGCTGTCAAGCAAGCTGTCAAATTTCCATAAAACCCCATAAAAAGAGGTATCAAGGGGTGTATATAAGCCAATTGGATATAAGTGGTTACAATTGCTCTACTGCATGTTTGCATTTTGAAATCATATGATTGCATCCGTTCAGTCATTGCAGTAATGCATATGCACAATGAAAACATCTGCTGGACTGAGTGTGTTGGACCCTCGGATACATATAAGATCAGGATTCACTTCACTTGACCTCCTTTTGGAGCATACAATCTGCAAAGATTTATTTTCTTATTTCTTATTTGACAGCTTTCAAAGGTTTAATATAATAGCAGGCCACATGAATAAACATCACAGACTGAAACATATTTATAATACGCCGCTGAAGTTATTCCCTCGTGTCGCTCTATGCGCGTGTTTACCTACTCCATTGAGCTTTGGTAGAGACTGTCTGTTATCAATCTGCATTTTCTAAGCCCTAAAATCCCACCCCTGTTCTCATCGCCGCACATAAGAATCCAGATTATAAAGTCGCTGTACCTTCCTTTGAGAATAAGAGCGAGAAAAAAAGTGTGAGAACGCAGGAAGAAAATTCACTCAAACTCTAAAAAAAGAAGCACTTTCAGCAGAGACATCTCTTTTTGACACATTTATAAACTGCTTGAAAAGCATAAAACACAGCAACACGGCAAAGAGGGCTGAATATCTCCTTTAACCTGTAACACTGGAGGCAGAAGTGAATGCGGTGCAGGAGTTCAATTGAATTTTTGCAGCTGGCCTGGTCAAAAGGGTCATAAGACTTCACAGTTGGAGAAAATCAGTTTGACTCGGCATTCAGGCCTGTTGTGACCTTTTACTGCAGAAACTGAAAATGAAATGCTTTTCGTCTTCTAAGCGTGGCTTGTGGGCTGAAGAAAAGCCAATCTTTTGTCTACTACAACTGTAAGATGTTATGTTTAAGTGATAGTTCATCCCAAAATTAAAATTCTGCACTACACTTTGGTGTAGTTTTGCCAGTAACTTACTGTAGATTTAATAACTACTTAAACCTAATTTTCTATGTACTGTTTTCAATTCGTGTCAAAATTTAAATTAATCAAAACAACTTCTTAAATAACGACACATTTACGTATAACAAGAAAGATATTTAGTCTTGTTTTACGAAAGAAAATATAGGAAATAGGCAAGTTTATGTTTAAAACAAAATTGTTAATTAAATGCAAAACTACAACAAAATGTATGTATTTAAAAATATATATTTTTAAGAATGTTGGAAACCCAAAAAAAAAATGGTGGCACCCATTGACTTCCCAGTAGTGTTTCCAAAGGAAGGGGTGGAGTGAGCCATTGGTTGCAATTTGGAACCTCACCGCTAGATATCGCTAAATATCATATGCTGGACCTTTAAACACAGATACTGTAACCTAATAATCCATATTTGTTTTGCTGTCTTATTTTTATTTATAATTTTTTGCTGTGCATTCTACTAAACAGAATTGTTAGGTTTACTTGACCACTCTTGGTTGCACAAAGAGCAGCAAATAAGATTCGACAAAGCCTGTGTCAACTGAGACTCAACATGACACATTGTTCTCTTCCTGAAGTGGAGTGAAGCTCCACTTATATATAAACCTGCTTACAGCACCAAAGAAAACTTCACCGGTGACATCTGACCACTTACACGTTGACCTTTCCAGGTCATTACTGTGTTCAGTGGGAAGAAGGAACAAAAGATAATCTGCTTTCCTGTGTGCTAAAGAAATAAGCAAGAATATTCAGGGTACTTCTTTGATCCTTTTCCTCAGAGAGACTAACCCAACATCGAACCCTCTAGTATTTATTTAATCTTTTATTCGAGGTATAATTTTTCTCATTCTTTTTCTCATCAGCTCAACCTTTTCCCTGTGATGTGTGTTTTTATAAAGATGTCAAGAACCAGCAAACATTCGCAATAAAATGCACAGGTTGGTCAAGTTGTTAGTCGAAAGAGAGTAACATCTTCAAAGAGGCTTTAATATCGTCCAAAGTGTTCTTTAGAACCTCATTGTGTATGCCAACTTGAGTTCACCAATACAACACGGATGAATTTTAACATGACATCATTCTCACACTTACTCCCTGTCTAACCCTCCACAAGCATCATCTAAACAAATTTCCTCAAAAGAGAATCTTTATATCTGGCTCTCCGAATATCCAGTGGTTTCACAGATCTGGCTGCGGTTTCCATGGTATCGAGATGACACCATCTTGAACTTGGCATGGTGCTATCACAGCACGCCCTGGGAGAGGCCCAGGAGTGGGAATAGATAATTGGCTACAATGAGAAAAGGTAACCTCACATTCTAAGTTGAGAGCTCCAGCCGCGTCCATAAAAATATGACCTCTTCAGAGAGACAGGAACAGCGTGTTCCAAATAACACTGATTTCTTCTTTCTTTCACCCGGCTCCGAAAAGAAACGGGGGAAGGGGGACGGGCGGTGATCGTGGTGGTGGGTTATGGATAGCTCTGGCAACCAAACGGATTGGCTTGTCATATAGGGAAAACAAAATCCCCTCAGGCAATTTGGCTGTCAACGGATTATCCGTTATAAGTTGTAGGATTTGTGTGAGGAGCAATATCACGGCCATGGTCCAGGAAAGGGGCTCAGAGAGTCTCAGTTATCAAGCCCTGGTTTTCTCGAATGACACCTGGTGTCCTGAAAGACCTTCTGTGTGAACCAGCATGAGTCTATTTTACACACATCAGTCTGTCAGATATAGTCAACATTGCAACATGGTTTTGCAAGCTAGTATACACAACTACCAACTGTGTATCAAGTACTTTAAAAAAATCGCACACAATTGTTAATACAAGGGGATGAATCAAATATTAAATATATTTTTTATTATGTACTGTATATATTTATACACATTTTTGTTTTCCCTTGCAAAAATGTGGGTTATTCAAGCATACAAGGAATATGAAAATAGGATCATAGTATACTTAAAATATCTAGACGTCAAGCATGACGTCAAGTTCACTACTAGGAAACTACTTAAAATACTGAATAAGTCTAACAAGTGTATTGATTATCATTGGCATGGTTTAACTGTATGTTTTTACAACCCAGTGTCAAGGCAGACATTTGTAATCTATTGCTTCGTGTTCATGGACACGAATTTCCCCCATTTTTCGGGTTAACTTTTTTCGTGTCGCTCAGCACGACTTTCAATACACAGACTGCGTGTGTATGCGGATTTAAATATTAATAACCTGATATCAACAGAAGTCGTACATATTTTAGAATGAGCCACCTTGTGATTCCCATCAGATTGCGTTGATATGCTGTATATTTATACCTATGAAAGATATATTAAAACACGTTAGGTTAAAAGTTGTGCTGTGACGTGAAAAAGGTCGTCCTGACTGACAATAAAAGGTGGGAAATTCTTGTCCATGATATGCATTCAAATAATACTAATCATAAAATGAAATCCATCCCCATAAGCGATCGGCTGCTATGAGGCGGTTAGTGATGCGCATGCTACACAACAGCTGCCGCTAATTAAACATTCATGCTTAGGTTCCTGTGAAAATCCAGTTTGTTGCTGAATTCTGGGGGAGGACTGGGAAAACATACCGAGCATAAGGTGGCGAGAATGCGACTTGTGGAATTGTGGAAGAGTTTGTCGTCTTGAGTATAGCCATGCGCTAATGAATCAATGCTTTTTGTGCGATCATTTACCGTAAATTGTTTTCATTTACAAACCCCAGTCACATAATTATTTTGAAGGATTAAGTATTTTATATTACGACTATCATATACAGACTTGTGTTGATGGTTTTTGGTTATGTATAGCACTGCCTTTCCTAATTTAATAGCTAGAATATGTTAATATGCTGAAATGGAAAATGGAGATTAACGTAAATGACTTTTAAATGTTATTTAGCCATTGTATATGTGTAGTTAAGATGTAATGCTAAGCTAAAAACAGTGTTACTCACCCGTAGCTCTCAAAAACAACAATAAATCAAAGTGCCTTGGGGCTATTATAACACATTATAACACTGTAAACATAATTAAAAAGTGCTTGATTACCCAAAGTCTGGCGGCCCATACACCGAAAACAGCACTTTAATATTAGCCCATTTTATCATTGTATTTCAAACAGATTTTGAACAAACTTTCTATTAAGGTCTCCCCATGCATCAGTTTTACTTGAGAAAGAAACAATTTCAACAAAAACTGCATTTTGCTTTCACCGCAGCCCGTTTCTTTTCTTTTCTGGTGAGCGGGCAGAGCTCAATTCAACTCGATACTATTTCCAGACTGATGACAAGCTTCCCTCATTAACACCGGAAACAATACAAATGGACCGAAGACCGAGGCCAGACCCCATGATGTCTGGTAAATTCATTTCTGGCACAGTGTGAGTCATTGTGTTCGAACAGGCCCGCAGTTGAAATCCAGCAGTACTGCACAGCAGCGCGTCCGGCTCTCGGGGGAAAGGCGAGAGTTAAATCGAGGCTGTGGCTTCCAGTAAGACGAGGGCAGGTGTTTGGTGGGGAAAAGCTCTGCAGGTACATATAGCTGCACACTGCGGGCTATTACGCTATAATTACTCTCAAGAGAACAATCAATGCACGCTCGATACTCCACAGGACAAAAAAATTGGATTATTTCGCAATACAGCATCGCACACTCAATAGCGAGTTTCCATACAGTAATATAATGTGTTTTTAAGCATGAATGTAAATGACTTCTACCCCGGCATCTTCCATCATAATGACTTTTCCTGGGATTGCTATAAGGTTTTGCGACAATATTTTTCCTCAAATGATAATTTTGTGCACATTATATTCAGTTTACTGTTGCGTAGGAATAGAATAAAGCATATCAGATAATAAAAACCAGTATAATGAATTATATAAGACGCCATTTATTAGTCAGTTCAATTAGAATCCTTCAGGTCTGATATATTAACACACAACTATTTTTACTTTAAATGCATTACGCCCGGATGGTCCTATGCTTAATTTTCCAAGCATGTATAAAAAAAATCTCAGGGAAAAATCACTTACAAAAGGCTCCGGTTTCCATAATGACCTGTTAAAATCAATGGCCTGAGACCAAGGATGAGAAAAATGCTCATGATTCTTTTGCTTTGTTTATTCCAACACTTTTTTCAAAAATATTCTTTAAATCATTGAGTTGGAGTTCAGTTGAATGCAAAGCATGTTCGTCTTAAAAAGGACAAGCAGAATATATTATATTGATAAAACTACATTTTATAATAATATTACATACAATTATAATATAGTAGATATATTTTTTATAGATAATGTAATAACATATAAATAATAATTAATGTTTTTTGCACCTGACCCAAGGGGTAAGATTTGGAGTATATCTTTACTACGTTCCATTAAATCTGAATGACTGTATTATTGTCATTTTTTTAAATAAAAAAGATTTCCTCCACTCACTGCTACAGAAACATCACACTGAGGTTTAATGGACAGTTCTGTTTTTACTCCGTGACAGCGAACTAATGCAGTGACATGGAACAGTGTTACTCTAATGCATGAAAGCCACCACTGAAAAGAGTAAACACTGCACATTTTACCTTTCTTTCTCAAAGAATGGCCTTCCGTAATGGCTTAGGTGTTTTTCACAAATTGCTTGTGCTTTTTTTGGCATTCTAGTTTGCTTCATTTAAATTTTACAGTCTAATGGCTCACCTAATGCCTCGCTTCCAACCTTCTTTTCTTCCGTGCCCCCTCTCCACCTCTCACACGCTCTTTTCTCATCAGTGCTCACGGTCAACACGCTGAGATGCAGGGCGGCAGTAATGGTCTCAGCCCTCAGGAAATTGCAAATGCCCCATAATGAAATATCACAATTCATGGACGTAAATCAATGGCTATAGAGGATGAGTCGTCCTCCATCAAAAGGCCGTAATACCCATCCTCCTTCAGAGCCGCTGATTGGTGATGATGGAGACGAGTCCTCGTCCTGTTTAAGTTTCTTTTCATTCAGTGCTCTTATCCGGCCTGATGGACAGCCGATAATGGAAAGCAGGACCCGTTGTTCAGGTTCATGATGACGACCAGGGACAAACAAAATGTAGCAGGCCTGCTTAGACACAAAGAAGCATTTCAAATACCTACTGTATGGAGCTGCAGTGATTGTGGTTGGATGAAAAACAAGCACTTTACCTTGAGAGAAATGAACAGTACAGAATGTCTGCCTACGAGTACCAACATGTTAAATGAGCAGTCGGGTCACCCTGAATAAGGTTTCAAGTGATATGTCCGTGAAGGCGCCATGGCGAGTGAGTGGCCATTATAGACGATCAATATTCTCACAATGTACAAGGTTTGTATGGGCAATGTTGAAATAGAAAGTAAATAAGAGTTGTCGAAAATAAAGGTTAAATCCACAGAAAAGATTAATCTGAACCTTTCACAAAGCATTACAAGTACATATTAAATTAAATTAGTTTTTAGGGATGTATTGAGCCAGTGCACCATAGGATATGCTGCTGCTGCATTAAAAATGTTTGTCTTGTCAAATGTACTATCTTATTATTCTAAACCCTTTCATGCATGCATTATGACATCACCCATAGTTATATTTATTTTTATCTGTGTCTTATTTAGGCCCGGTACAAGAGGCTAGCTCGAATGGGGTGGCAATCACATACAGCCGCAGATAAAATCAAGAGACCTTTCAAATTTTCATTTCAAATCAGCATTTCTAGATGTATTGTGGCCATTCTAGTCCACTGTTATTCAACAAAATCAAACCTTAGGGGTGACAGTCATCCACCAGCAATGTGAAAGACGGACACCATGACAAGACGTATGAAAAATGTGATCAAAAATCATGTATTTTCTCTAAATACATGTAGAAATTTTACTCTTCTATTGCTCAAAAGTGAATATGACCTTATTTTCTTGGCAGTATTTGAGGTCTGAATATATACAGAGCAGTTTCTCCAGTTTTCATTTTCTCCAAATATACATATGCAAAAGGAAATTTGGGAGAAATATTGTTAGCAGTTCACAGAATGAATGATCTTTCTACCTAAACACATACCTATGGTAAATTTTAAAATCTGAAAAACGATCTCTAGTCTCTTTAATCATAATTCATTGCATTCATGATTTTTACATTTGTCTGTGATTAAATTGACAAATCATTATCTTATACATATACAAATAAGTAATTAATAAGTATTAAAAAGGGATACTGCACCAAAAATGAAAATTCTGTCTGTTTTTTTATACTTTTAAAGAATTTATGAAAGCAAACAGTTCTACGGCACCTTTGACTACCATTTAAATTTTTTCTTCTATGGTATTCAATAGTGTCCCAAAATGTTACATTTTTCCAAATATCTTCTTTATGTTCAACAGAACAAAGAAATGTATACAGGTTTGGAACAACTTGATAATGAGTAAATCATGACAGGGCTAAACAGTGTGACATATATGCATTTTTGCGACGACCCGCCAGCTTAATTTGAACCAGATGAAAGAAAATTACTTGTAGTAAATTTATAAACTGTAATAAACACTATAGTATAGTTTAATATTTACTATAGTAAGGTTAAAAACACTATATTACCAGAGGACTTCACTGTAGTGAAATAATAATTATTTTATAATTACTATATATAGTATACTACAGTTTTTTATGGACAAACGTTTTTATTACTGTATTACAAAACATTGAAAATACAGAACTGGAAATAACTATTTTGGGAAAATCTAAAAATGATATGGTCCTTATTTATTAATCTGTACTGTATGTAACATAAATGTCCTTTGCCATTAACCTGCCTGTTCATGTGATGAACTACACTTTTTATACTTGTGCTACAACTATTTGGCCTTTGCTACAAAACATTTAACCTCAGTTGCACTGTAGCACAAAGTAAACATACAGCCCTGCATGACATAATTTAAATTTTTGGGTGAACTATCCCTTTAAATATTAGCAATATCATATTGCATACATTGAAACAGACAAAATAATTCTGGTCAAAATGGGACGTTGTTTCACCCTAGGGATATAGTGTTAGTACAAATTACATAAGTTTAAGGCCAACATAAAATGGTACAATAGTACATCATCAAATTGTAGACTTCATCAGATTCAATTACTTGGCAGTAAACAATTTTTTACAGGCTTCATCTAAACTTCACTACAAGTCATCAATTACGAACACAATGATCATTTGGGAGGATGAGCATCACTTGTTAAATAAGTTTGCTTGTTTCCAACTCCTGGTGACTAAAGCCGCTATAATCCTACTCAGCACTACAGGATTAGCAGAAGCACCAGACTAATGAACTCTGCATGGATGCTCTCATTATAGACCGTACTGAGATAACAGAGCAAAGGTTTAGTAGAAAACCCTGCCATCCTCCACTTCTATCCTCTTACTCCCCATCACTCGTGACCTAGAAGACGTCCAAACTAATCACCGGGTTTGTAAGCCACTTCTGAAGCAGAGGTAAGTCCCGGCCCCCTGCCGAGATGGAATCGGAATGCCGCCGTGAGGAACAAAATGAGCCAGCCTGTCCAACCGAGAGAGACTCCGAAAATTCAGCTCCGGCATCCGCAGGACAGCTGTTTACCTGTTCGCCATGGGCCTGGAGAACGGTGGGGACAAAGGGGACAGAACCTCGGCTCTGTGGGGAGGGGATTGCACTACATCTGATTGGATGATTGATGGCAGCAGGGGATCCAATCAGGGCCTTTCAGCGAGTACAGTTTGTTTAAGTGGACTGGCAGAAGGTGTTTCAGCCCGTCTCGCCCAGCGGGGTATACATTCGGATTTCACGTTTCTGCAGGATAAGGAATAAAAAATGGGAGGGAACGGGAAGGGAGGAGGCTGGGTTTGACGCTGCGGCATACTATAAAGTTACTATCATCGGCTGCCAGGAAAAGCCTCATAACCATGGCAACCGCGGAGCGGAGCGCAGGCCTTCTTTCTGAACGTTATTGGCACGTGTGTCCAAAGCTTTGCTTTATTTTTCTAAAGCAAACAGCTGTCTCTTGTTCCAGAGGGAGCAGAGACGGCTGTTGATTCTCCTTGTTTAATGAGCGATTTGACAGGAAACGTCCTCACCCGAGGGGCTTTCGAGGTGGCGCTCGACTGGGAAAACATGTAGCTAGTAGCCCAGCACCACCCTCACACAATTAATCACAAATTCAATTGCCTAAACATCTGACGGCGGGATCAAAGACGCGAAATTGGTTGAAGATCAGTTTGACGAAGCTTATCCTTTGCACAAGTCAGTCTTGCAAATCAGAGCTCTTCTAGCATTATCTCCCCCCTCAGGAAAACGCCACAGTTCGTACTGATGGTGATTTGTGGGGGAGAAAAACAGCAGGTATATGTCATAATTCTGACAGGACGTAGGTGTTGCTAATGGTTACCGATGAGAATGTTTTTGAAATGAATTTGGTGTTGTGTGCTGTTTTCGTCATCGTGTATCTGTCTTATGTGCTGTTGTATTTCCTCAAGTCATTGATTTGTATTGGATGGGACACGTTTTGCTTTGCATGCAAGAATTGTAACAGATGCAAAGCCGTGTGCATGAATAAACCCAATGAAACCACTACTGATTCGGTCATAGTTGATGGTTTGCATCGGCGACAGATCAGTATAAGAGATATGTTCGGGATAAAGCTCATTTGGCTTACAAACATATAAATCTACCCTCCTCCAAATCATGTAACTACAACGGGAATATTTTTTTTTTGATAATCATTAAAATACAAGATGAAAGCACTGGGAAATCTAGTTTATATGTAAGTACAGTTTAATACAACATGTTCTGGTTAGTTTTAATAAAAATTGGATATTTGTAAAGAATAAAGTTGCAGTGGGATGAGAATAATCAGGAATTAGATCTGTTATGAGAATAAAGTTTAAAGAACAAAATGTAAGCATTACGAGGCAAATCACCCAAACGCACATTTTTGGCATTGTGATGCTTGATCTGGAGACATATTAGAATAAATGACGTTTGATCTTACAGACATCAAACCTGCACCACGTCCTCCATATTTGCTCGCTTATAAAATGTTGTGTAGAAACTGTCCTCAATGTGATTTTACGTTAATTTCTCAACGTGCATATGTGTGATTCATAGAACGAACTTACGAACAGAAAACGTGTGTACGCCTCTCCAGCAGATGTGAATTCTATAAAAAGCAAATTATCACGAAATTGCACGCAGCTGAACAGTTTCAGATCCCCACCTTTAAATGATGTCTAAATAATGTCATTGATATATGAAAGCGCACCTGTCAACGCCCAAATCCTATATAAGCGGCAGGAATTAATTACATTTTCAAAAACCTGGTGAAGTAGGACAAGCAAAAGTTAGTGGGTCTGTGTCATGATCCTGCCTCTCCTTGTCATGATTTTCAGGTCTTGTGGCAGGATCATGACATACACATGTGTTTTATGTGGAGAAAGGGCATGGTATTGTTTTTATTTTGTAATTCCATGCTCTCTCTTTGGCATTGCGTCCTCTAGCCCTGCCCCTTGTTCTCCGTTAGTGCCTCATTTATGAAGGTAAAATCATGCCTAAAAGATTTGTATAAGAAGGATAACATTTGTAAAAGCGTAGGTGACATTGCAAGCATTAAATAAATTCGCAAAAAAGTTTTGCAAAGGTGTAAATCAAGCTGCAAGCAAAAGAAAACAAGTTTTGTAGCATTGTATCATTTTTCGTAAGCCTAATTCATGTGTTCTGAAACGGCAACTACATATTTTTTTTGTGCTGAAATACGGCTAAAAGCATTGCAATTCTGTAAACAGAGGTGTGCGTGCAAAAACAATGATGTTATGAACTGCAAAACGGATTCATTGAGCAGAACCTATCTTTGAGTATGTAAAATAAATCTGTTGCAAACGTCCTGCCTACGCAGGCGAAAACTGTTTCTTGCAATAATCCGTCTTGCTTGTAGCTGTGCTTACAGTTATTATGGCATGATTGTCTCACTCATTTGGGTTTGCAAGCGTGAGTGGGAAGGCGGGGCTACCATCTTGTGACCAATCAAATGAGGATCCTGATGACTCATCGTTTTCTCTTTTCTGATTTGTTCAATGACGCGCCAGTCAAGCAGACATCAGAAATGTTGCAAGTGTTATCCTGCGCATACAAATCTTTCAGGCAAGATTTGACCTTCATACCCACTAGTGTCTCATCCCGTTCACCTGTCCAGCCTGTGCCCATAAGTGCTTGAGTATTGTTACCTGCCCGTCACCGTGCCTGTTTAATCTTCCCTTGTTAACATTCCCTTTATCTAGTCCCAGTTCCCTCTGTCCCGTGTCGGTTCATTGTTTGTCAACACCATTGTTACATCCCCGTTCATGTCGCCTGTTAAAAACTGTAATCCTGTTTGGACTTTCCCTTATTTGTATTTAGTTTTATTATCAAGAATCCCTGTTTTGCCCCTGTGATTGGTTAAGCAATGACACGTACACGAGGGGGCTTACTCAGATTCACCCCGGAGGGTAGGTTTATTTAAAGTCCCCGGGGGAGACAGAAGAAAACAATAACACCATGACTTGTCTTCCGGGCTCCCGGGGCTTCCGCGTATCTTCCTTCTTTGGTGGATGGCGTGCTTCTACTGTCGAGGGGTTGCTTTCACTATTGGAGCGTCTAGCGATCCCTTCCGTTCAGGCTTCGTCCGATTCTGTAGCAAGAAGATATCGGGGTAAGTGGTTTTTCCGTAAGGAGACGTTGCTCACCTCTGCCTTGTCATCGTGGGCTTTTTATAGCCCTGGGTTTATGAGCCTCAGTCTGTGATGACCGCCAGGTGTGAGGCTCTGATTTCTTCCGTCTCCATGGCGACGCTGATTGCACCAGGGGTGACTCGTCACACTCCCCCCCCCAAAGCGTCAACCTAGTCCTGCGGGCTGTCCTGTGGGGAGACTTAGGGAAGAATTTACATGCTGGGGGGGTTTACCTGACCGAGATGTCTATCCTGACCATAACCTCGACAGACCGTCTGCGTTGCCATGATGAGAGGTCCCGGCCTGATGTTTCACGGTGAAGTGGTAGTCCTAGAGCGCTAGGAACCATCTTGTGACTCTGGTATTGGTATTCTTCGCCTTGGCCATCCACTGCAGCGGCGCGTGGTCTGTAACTAGTTTGAAACTTGTTCCCAAAAGATAGTATCTCAGTTCCAGGATTGCCCACTTTATGGCCAGGGCCTCCCTTTCCACCATAGCGTATCTGCTTTCAGACGGAGTGAGCTTCCTGCTGATATATACTATGGGGTGTTCTGTGACCATCAGAATGGGACTGGACCAGGGACTACGTGAGGGCTCTATCACTCCCATCTCTCTCGTACTGCTGATCTCCTCCTTTTTAGCCAGTCGACGAGCCTCCGGAACCCGGTAGGGCGGCTGTCTCACCACGACTCCCGGCGGTGTTCGGATCTCGTGTTGAGTCCCGGGCTTTTTGGAGAATACATTCTGGATCTGACTGACCAGGGACTGCAGGTCGTGCGTCTGGACGGGGGAAAGCTGTTCCCCATTTTGGACTACTGGCGGCTCTGATGCTGCGAATGCTGCCATCTTGGTAGGGGAGGCAATCCACTTCTTCAGTAGGTTGATATGGTACAGCCATACAGCCTCCCGTCGTCTTCCCGGCTGGCGGATATGGTAGTTGACCGGCCCCACCTTCTCCAAGACGGTGTGGGGTCCCTTCCATGATGCCAGGAATTTTGAGGTGGATGTAGGCATTAACAGCAGCACTCTATCCCCCCGCTGAATCCGGGGTGAACCCCGTGGATGCCTGGGGCACCTCCCTGATCCCAAAGAGGATGTAGGGTAATAATAGGTCCCAGTCGCGCCCATCCTCTGCTACTACTCGTCGGAGCATCCTCTTCACGGTCTGGTTGAACCTTTCTACCAGACCATCCGTTTGGCGGTGGTATACAGATGTCCGTAGTTGTTTCACTTTGAGTAGTTTGCAGAGGTCCGCCAGCAGCCGGGACATGAATGGTGTTCCCTGGTCAGTCAACACCTCTGTGGGGATGCCTACCCGGCTAAAGAGTAGGAACAACTCTTTCGCTATTGCCTTCGCTGTAGCTTTCCTTAGCGGTATGTCTTCCGGATACCGTGTGGCGTAGTCTACTATTACCAGGATGTCTAAGTGGTTTTTCCGTAAGGAGACGTTGCTCACCTCTGCCTTGTCATCGCAGGCTTTTTATAGCCCTGGGTTTATGAGCCTCAGTCCGTGATGACCGGCAGGTGTGAGGCTCTGATTTCTTCCGTCTCCATGGCGAAGCAGATTGCACCAGGGGCGACTCGTCACACTCCCCACTCCTCCAATCAGGAGTGACTCGTCACAGCCCCATTGTGGGTTTTGTTTTGTGCTTTAGTTTAATAAAAGTATTGTTTTGTTATATATCTGTCTGCGTCTGGGTTCTTTGTCCATTCTTTGTCAGTCTGCTCAGACCCTGACATGACACAAATCACTTTTCCACATCAAAGATAGTTTTTAGAAATATTAACGTGCAGTGGATTTTTGCGTACGCACGCTTTATAAATGAGGCCCGAGGTCCATTTGCAGAATTCTTTCAGTGAAAAAACAAAAATGCTTCTCAAAGCTTTAACAATAGCTATAGCTATATCGGTTTTGGTTAGTGATTATGAACTGTAGTTTGTACAAGAGCTGTATAAATAATATTCGATAATATTCACTGAATATTCTTCCAAATTTAGTTTTTTTAATGAAACTTTTATGCAAACGTAAACATAGGTTCAGGAGGAGCCTGTCACTAACTTTCCTAGCGTATATAAAGGCACCAGCCCAACTCCTCCCATGACCAAATTAAGTAATTTTCTCATCTCAATGGACTTATTCCATTAAAGAGTTAACATTTTGTGATTTTTAAGGTCATACTTTGGGTAATGGAGTGTCCAACAACAAGTTTATGGTCATACAAGATGTAAAAACAGACAGTTATTATTACCTCACTTCTTCACTGACTCAAATGATTCATTCAGCGATTCATCGGTCTAATCCCCTCCTTTCTGTCAGCCTACTCTGATTGGTCAGATGGTCTATTCTACTGTGATTGGTCTACAGCATGCCGTATCACAAATAGAACGTAGGTGGTTATTACACCGAGTGATGCTCGGAACTGAAATTAGAATTATTTGTTATTTGTTCACTTTCGTCTTAACAACTTGGCTGACTGCTTACATTCACACAAAGCAACATGACATACTGCATGAAATGTTATTTTATTTACTCTTTAAATGTCGAGGAAAGTGCGTTTTACTAAAGAGAGCAAAAGGACTTCAATAATCACTAAGGTAAAACCCTCACCTCCAATAATGTCTCAAATGCGTCTATATAAACGACATGTCAACTTATGTACATTATGCTGCATTTAGCTATACATGTTAATAATTTGTTAAGTGTTTATTTTTTATATTTCCTCACCTGCAAGTGGAAAATGCATTAAGGTACAGGATTTACGATTCAATGTTTTGTTCCTAAATCAATGAAGTTCCTGCAAACACAAAATTAGACTTCTGACAGCAAAGCAGGCATTTCAGTGGCTCGATCAGCTCCGAGCAGAGGTGGCACTTAATGTCATTGTGTTCTACTGCTGGTTTTAAATAGTTGATATTTAGAGAGCCATGTCCATGCTCAGGCTGTTAAGTGGATGAGATGGGACCCCATCTGTTACACAGTGCCATCTAGTGGTGGAGACTGATCGCACAACTACATTTGTCTGATGCTTTTGGGTTTGTAATGTGGACCTTTCTTTTTTTTGCATATTGTGGGTGCATAACCCTGTATCTAGGTTCCAGTGGAGAGCCTTTAAATTACTTTAGTCCTATAATATAATAATATAAATGGCCCATTATAGTTCTTTTAAAACATTTTCAAAATCTTACTTTTTAAAACCACTCACATGATTAGTAACCACAAACGGCCCATCTCCAAAAAGGACCCTGAATTTGTTAAGTGCAACTAACAGAAACCAAACTGTGTCACCCACGAAATCAAACGGATTGACCACCTGCAAATTATTTTTTGCTTTTTTAATTGAAGGTGATGTAACGCTATTTCTACCGTTTCTCCCAATTTAACACCTCCTTACACCTGTCCTGCCTCAAGTCCCCAACGAAGAAAGAATGGCAACCCCATGGGATCCCTCTGTGCTCTTAAAGTTTAGCAAGAGGGAAGTAAACAGGGAGCTTGATTGTGCATTTCCTCTCAGAAGCACGCTCAAAAGTCATCATCATTCCTCACTATATTTACTGAGTCCAGACAGAGAGACCTTACCGCCTCAGCACTTAAATCAACCCGAGAAGCGCGTGAGAGAGTGAAGCGACACAAACACAGCAAAAGTCATTAGGCATTCCTCCATTTCTTTGACATTATTACGTTTGTGTGGATGCATTTTGCGGGGGCTGTAACCGTCGAGAAGAGTCATCCGTCAGGGGTTGATTATGTAATTTGGGGGTAATTTCCCCCTCCCGCCCCCCGTCCCTCCTCTGTGCTTGCGGTATGGTGTGACTGTGATCTCTGCTTCGTGCTAACAGCCACTAATAATTCTGTTTATCTGAACCGGCTGCCATATGCATATCCGCCCTGTTCCCGTGGCAATCAAATTACAGTCACCCTACAATAAATCACTGACAAACTGTTTATTAAACAAAGAGGCTACGATTGCATTAGTAATGACAGAGATTAATTTGGCCTCTGTTGTGTACCGGAGAGCGCAGCCCCCTGGGTTCCAAGTTTTATGCATAATTTGATGCATGACTTTTGCACGTGTGCTTGATGCGGTGTTACTACAGAGGTGGCAGAAAGTAAACATCACTCCTGACCTCAAGACAACAAAGTTTTCTTGGATCCTCGCAATCTGCATGTAAGAGTTAAGAGATGTGAAACAAACAGGGAAATTAGAACTCATCTTGAACATATGGAGGAACACATATATTTCTGTGGTTCAATGGGTAGAGCATTGTGGTGGCAGCCTCAAGATTATGGGTTTGGGTCTATGGGGACTATGGGGTTAATTTAGATCCTAAACTCGCAGAACAGTTCCACAAGCGTAAACACACACTTGTGAAAGCACATTTATGCTCCGCGAGCACGCAGAACTGTCTCTGACATTGTCCCGCCCCCAAATTCTCAAAAAGTCAACACGACAAGCTAGCGAGTGGTGATCATTTGCTTGTCAAAGCCTCTGCTCGCGGACTGTATTTTTGCACACCTCTCGCGAGGGTTTGTTTCCATTCCTGGAACTCGCGAGTTTAGGGTCTGGATAAACGCCATAGGGGACACATCTAAAAAATGTATACCTGGAATGCATTGTAAGTTGCTTCACGTAAAAGTGTCAGCAAAACGCATAAATGCAAAGAAAACTTCAACTGTTCCTACTAGAATCGTACTAAAGACATCGTTAAATTGGTACATCCACTCATAGAGGCTCAATTAAATTAGTTTGAAGCGTCAAGAATACTTAACGTGTGAAAAACAAACTAAAATAATGACTTTAATCGATATATTCTCCTGTGTCATGCGCCATGCGATGTCGGCACACAAGCCAAATGCGCATAAGTAGAAGTGCTATCGTGAACGCGCACCATAGACTGACAAGACAGGAGAATATATATCGAATATTTAAATTTAACGATGTCTTCAGTACTTTTCTGTACTTTGACCTTAAGTAGAGCCATGATGTCTATGAGGAGGCCTTAAAATCTCTCGGATGTCCCTAAAATATCTTTAATTGTGTTCCCAAGACACCAGGAGGTTTTAAAACGACAATAACACATTTTTGAATTGAGGTCAACTTTTCCTTTAAGTTTGGGCCACATACCGTTTGTTAATGTTGTTGCCACTGAAACAGTCTACAGTTTTTTGTGGTTCCTCCATCCATTCATCATTTATCTATCCATCAGCGGTTTGCTTCAAGCACAAAAAAATGCAACGATAATTCTGCTGAGCAAATGATTATCGGCAGAGGAACATGCAAGGACAATTATGAATCTTGTATAGGAAACAGCAACATCAATGTATGGCTGACAGTACACATGAGATTAGCTCTACCTCTGAGATGCTGATAGTTTGTTATTATAAGGGTTTTATTTGAACACAGGGTTTTAATTCAGTCTGCTATCTACCTCTGTTCAGTATGCATTGTGTGTGGCAACAAAAGTCTCAAAAGGGACATGATAACCAGCCTACAACCAATTTAAGGTATGCAGAAGAAACATAGTATGTCTTTATACAAAATAACTGACTTCTGATTAGCATGACAATATAGTTAACTCTTTCTCCTACCGTGTTTTTTTAAGATGACACAGGGTCAGCATTCTTGAGCATTTTTACAAAACCATATTGAAGAATACTTTCATCTATGAATATGTGCAGCAAAACATATCAAATAAAAGAACAGAGCCTCTGCTTTTTAAAAACAATAAAACACTTTTTATCTTTAAGAGTACATAACATGAGATCATGAAAATTACATTGCATGCAGTGTGTAATGTTGTCGTGTTTGAAAGTAAGCAGTCTGCCAAGTTTTAAATCAGAAGGTGAATGAATAACAAAGTTTTTGGCTTGGAAAAAAGGGAGTTGACTCTGAATCATGCAAACGCGTCGTCCCTAGTCCGATTCACGAACCGCCGCAGATTGACGTCACAACATATACGTTTTTCTAGAACTGCCCACGAAAACTTCACTCTTCTCCCCCAAACACTGCCGCTTGTGAGCCTCATTTGCGGTAGACCAATCACAGCAGACTTACACCATCTGACCAATCACATCAGACTAGGCTATCGGAAAGGAGGGGCTTAGACAGATGAATCGCGGAACGAATCATTTGAGAGTCAGTCAAGAAGTAAGGTAAGAATAACTGCCTATTATTACGAAATAATAGTGTTTTTACACCTTCTATGTACATAAATTTAACTCCATAAACCAAAGTTGGATCTAAAAAATTCCTGGTTTGTACTCTTTAACCTAATTTATTTATTCTTTAGTAGTCGCCTCTAAAATGTGGGGAGTGTCTCTTCAAAAATTTTGAACCAAGTTAGGAAAATTGCATTTTTGGCAAAGATTTTGTCGAGATTGGATTGAGAACAATGAGCAAAAAAACACAAATAAGCCCTGTGTTTCATTCAGAAGTGCTCATCCCAGCCCTGAACTTTTCAAAAGGTTTAACCCAAACAACTCTTTCTCAAAGTGCCGTTCTGCACCATCATCCCATAAGCCCAAAACGAGACAAAGAATCACGGGACAGCAAAGTGTCCATCAGTTGTTACCCATCGACATCTTTCATTCCAAAGGGCTCTTCGAAATGGCCAGTTTTGAGCACTTCGGGTTGGAACGATCCACCAATATGGGGGCCATGATTGAATTCACTCTGAATTGCTCTTCAGATGGGAGTATATGCTATTTGGAATGCACTGAGCTTTGAACTGTATTTTGTGTTGTTTTGGGACCTGTAGATGCTGCACTTTGAGAGGATGGGTAACATCGCCCCACTAAACAGACAGTTGGCTTAAAGTTAACTTCTGGTCTGTTTTTGGTTATAATACAACAATTAGTTTTATATTGAATGTATATGAATTTATATTTAATTTAATTGCATTTTAATTTCTCATTTACAACATAAAATTCACCACTACACACTTTTGCTGAAATCAACATTTTCGGAATCTCCACCGCCCACTGGGCAGTGCCCACAGCACCACTCAATGTGTCCCGGGCACATGCTATTGTTCGCTCTCTCTTTCTCTCTCTCTCTCTCTCTCTCTCTCTCTCTCTCTCTCTCACACACACACACACACACACACACACACATAACAGGTAATATTTTTACAGTATATCACATGTGGTGGTGCATCTCTGGACATCTCTGGTTCCTGCTGATCAGCTCCCTCCACTCTTGTTAAGGAGACCCAGAGCAGCTGGTGGTGGAGAGGAAGGGGGGACGTGCATTTGGGGGGTATTTGCCTCCTATTCTCTGGGCCAGATGGGTGCTGATTATTGGGAACAAAGCTTGAGACACTACGAAGCCAATTTGAAGCTCCCCCGGGGCCCATATACAGCCTATTAGCAAAATCCAATTGAAAATGGAGCACAGGACCCTATTAGAGCGATGGTTTTGGCATACATGATGCTTTTCCTGTCACGAGGGCTAGAGATGTGCATACGTGTGCTCAATCTATTTATTTGTGAATGGTGTGTTTTCAAAAGCAAGGGCTGCTGTGAATCGTTTAAGAGCGAGTATTACCCTAAAGCCATTTTAAGCTGCTAATGAGAGCCAGTTGTTAAATTGGACTCGTTTTAACTTCTTCACTCGAGCGTCATATATGAATTAGGAAGTCTCTCTCATGCCTGATGGAAACACACAGCAATACTCACTGAACTGTTGAGACTTCTGTTTGAGTTCCGGGCTTGTTTCGATCCTGCTTGTCAAATTCAGTTGGGAGTTCAGGTGGGGATGCGTGACTTGTGTCTGCCGTATGCCGAGCGTTAACCTTGTCTGGCACATTTTACAGACGTTCTGCGTCTGAGTTGCTTGTGGGAGCTCCTGAAGAAGCAAGCAGATGTGTTTTTTGTCTCTCATCATGCTTTTGTAAAATGCACGGCTGGTTTTAAATATTTGAAAAGGTTTTAAATATTTCGCTACTTTTACAATCGCAGCTTCCTTACAACATAGAAACCATGAACAACATAACCTGATTTCAGAGAAGAATGAGGTTCATTCCATATACAAGTAAAACATGTGAGAAAGTGTTTTCATGTAGAAATTGTGATTCATCCATAATTCAAGTGTTTTTAACCTCTCTTTTTTTTATTAAATGAATAGTTCGGTTCCAAATTGAGATACTAAGTTTTTTCATTTGTTTTAAAAATGATGTTAACATATTTTAGTTGTGTTTTGTTGTGTTAGTTAGTTATATTTTTTATTTATTATGGCTTAACTACCAACTGCAGCTTGATTGATATTATTTTGAATGCACAATAAAAAACATGTTTTTGGAAAAATTTGATTAAAAATATCTCATTTTGGTAACAAATTGTTCAAATATATGACAAAATGATGAGCACAGGTGCATAAAACATTAAGCTATTTATGTAAAAATCAAATTCGCCCGAAAATAAATCATGCCTGCTTTAAGTCAAAAGGTTCTGTAAATGAGGTTCTGCATATTTGGAGATAGTTTGGGATTTTCACGACGATATTACAATAACTAATCCTTATTTTCATCAATACAGATTTATTAATGTAAAACTAAATGTATACACAATTATTTATTCAAAGATTATTTTTATGCACCTGTTGAATCCAATGAAGATTCAAGAAAGAACTGAAATCTTGAACACGATTATAGTGAACGAGTGCATTTGACCATTTTAGTTTTGGTTAGTCCATGCTTTTAGTGCAGCTTATCTGTTAGCATAACTGTCCCTGGCCCTGCAAGCTTGGGTCTGTCAATCACAAGAACCATGAGGTCCAACCCCGATCGCTCTGTCATTACAGAAATGTCCAGAGGGAGTTGTCCTTGTTATGGACAGTCAGGAATTACAGGCACTCTTCATGACTAATGAACCAACATCGATACCCAGGAACACAGGGCCTGCCATTTGCATTTAACAATCACAGTCAGCAACTTTACCTCTGCTGCTTTTATCTTCTCTCCCGAGCCTCTAAAAGGTTAAACAGTAGAGGCGGGGTGTCATAAGTATCTTGGAACTGATCTCAGACCTGTCAGTGAGTTGATGGCCATGCTAATAAACTTTATTTAATTCTGACGTTACCAGTCTGATCACACGTTGCTAAGAACCTTTTAAACCACACTCACTCTCCTGAGACTATCATCATAGCCGTGAGAAGGTCAATTAGCATTTTGTGTTTAACCTTTATCCAAGCAAAATTACAATTATGAAAAAAAGGGGTAGTTACTGGTAAGATGGCAAAATGACTTAGTTCAGTATTAATTTGATTGAATAACATATATATATATGTAAAACTGTATATACTGTATATATAATTCGGAAATATTGTTTGTTCAAATGTATACTGACATGTACGTAATACTAAAGATTTTGATTTGAAAAATCCTGCTGAAGAAGTGAGTGAACATGATCATGTCTTTAAAGTTCCAAGCACTGCAGGAAACTCCCTTACACTGCACCCCACTGTAAAAGGACACTGAAACGAATGTTTTGCCTACTTTGATCTTGTTCCAGCTGGCATTTACTGTAACCATAGATGATAATGTTAAAGGAAGTGGTTTTACAGAAACCTTATAAGAACATTGTTCTCAGATCTCAAGATGAGTGAAAACATATCCACACAGGTAAACAAACTCAGCACGTGTGGTTTTGTATGAAGCTTTGATTGGCCTTTGAACCTACAAAAGTCTTTGGGAAAGAGTGTCTGTGTGCGTGTGAAAGAGATGTCATGTGACACAGAGATGTTTTCAGAAGACTTGAGTGAGATGTTTCAGCACAGCTAAAAGAGACTGTGTGCAACTTTACCTTTACAGGAGGCACTGGGTTCGACTGTCTGGAGTCTGAATATTGATTCAAACTCCTGAAGAAGATATCTGCTCTTGATTTTGTCTTGGCACCTGAGAATTATTTTCCCCAGAGAGTAGAAATCCCATCTCAGCCCTTCAAATTGAATCTTCGAAGCAAAGATGAAACAATAAACAGAAGCAAACAGTGCAGGCACAGGGGAATAGATTGTACCTAGTAAACCCACCGCGAACCCCCCATGAATCCAATACGATTGAAATGATCGTCAGTATCCACTTTTCATATTCTGGATTGTTATGCATAAACATTTCTGAGTATTATACGTAAAGCATGGTAATGACTAATACAGATCACAGATATATAATATATGCATCTGTTAAAGAAGGCCGTATATGTATGTGAGAAGCAGAATAGCTGGGAACGAGCAGATTGTCTTCAGACAGAGTATTTTCTGGACAGTTTGATCCTCTAATCTTCTCTGTAGCACAGTAAGCCGAAATTAATGTCATACACAAGCCTCGCTTTTGGAAGGCAGCACATCAGCAAAAACGTAATCTTCAGACACACACGCCAATCCTTTTTCGCTGGCACAGTAGCTTAAATTTAGAGACACATCCACACGTCTGGTCTCTCTCCCTCTCTTCCTTTCGCTATTTTGACACAATTCTATTTTCACCTCCACAAGCCAGCATATCAGCAACGACAAATCAATACACGTGTGATCAAATTGAGCAAATAATACTTGGGAAGTACAGTGGTAAATATAGAACCAAACTCCCAGCAAGGAGTTATGCGTCATGTTATGCGTCATAAAGACGCTAAGAGACATAACTCGCATTATCTTCAATTGTGTTCCACAGCAAAAAAGAAATATACAGGTTTTAAATGACATGAGAATTAATAGATGGTGACAGAATTTTAACATAAATGATCAAATCCTATTAAAACTGCCTCACATTATGGTAAACTAAAAAACAAAACTCTTCCGATAGGCCCTTTTCACAATTCGTCATATTACTTCCGTCTTTTCGCAAAGTATTGTATCATAACATCTGTCTTGCAACAAGCAAGAAGATCTTCCGTTTTGCCGTAGCGCTGGAATTGAACAACAGTGGGGGAAAAAAGACAGAACACTTATTCAAGTACTTATCCTAGCATCTTCGCTAACATAAAAAAAAACAAAAAACAAAGCCACATTCATTTAGCTTTTAATTTGACGTAAGTAAAAATTTGTCTGCAAGAAGTTGTTCATTATCTAGCCGTATTCGTGGCAGCCGTGCAAGGGACTTGGTTAACTCCATTCTGAGGCGCTAGCGGAAGTAACGCTACACTGCGTCGCGGCAGAACGGAAGATGCATGACGTCATGTGAAAAGGGCCTATTGGTTGTGACTGTCACACTTCAAACCCCTTACATGTTCTGTAAACAGACAAGAGGGTGACACACTGAAACAGAATGAGAAGAAAGAGAGACAGGAAGGATGTGATGTGGTGTTTCTTTAACAGTGTGTTTTAGATTGAGGGTCCCTGTGGTTGGATTCCAGGCTGCTATGATTGGAAAAGTAATTATTGGCTTGTGCAGGGCATAGGGGTGAGTGACAAGTTGAGCCAAAGGGTGTAAGGCAGACTGTGTCAACTTTCTTCACTTACACTGCACTGACATACAACCCGGTCTCCATGGGGATGTCAAAACTGGGCTATTCCTAACTCATGTGACACTCATTCAAAGAGCTTAAATTCACTAAAAAATTGCACTCGCTCCTCAATGCAGAGGGATATGGGCGGATCAAAGTCTAGGACTGAAAAACTGTACCGGCACAAGAGGTGAAACTGTTGTCCTCTAGAGAAAAATGAGTGACAGGCTAACTTTAGTAAGGTTTTTGCAGGGGCCTTAAACAGTCTTACATTTCAAAATCAAAGTTTTGGGCCTTAAAGTACAAGTTCAACTTCAAAATAAATTGTCATGATAATTTACTCAACCCCATGTCATCCAAGATGTTTATGTATTTGTTTCTTTAGTCGAAAAGAAATTAAGGTTTTTGATGAAAACATTCCAGGATTTTCTCCATATAGTGGACTTCAATGGACTCCAAACGGTTGAAGGTCAAAATGACTGTTTCAATGCAGCTTCAAAGGTCTTTAAACCATACCAGACCATGAATAAAGGTCTTATCTAACGATCTCAAATTATCTGTAATTTTCTAAAAATAATTAAAATGAATGCGCTTTATAAACACAAATGCTTGGCTTGCTCTGTTCTGTGATGCGCTTTCATGACGTCACGTAACATGTAATTACGTTGAAAACTTGTACGTTCAACTTGTAAACACAGACTCCTTACTTCCGCCTGTCTCAAGCGTATGTATTTTGTGAAGTCATGAACGCGCATCGCAAAACAGAGCAAGGCGAGCATTTGTGTTTATAAAGCAAATACATTTATTAAATGACTGATCGTTTCGCTAGATAAGACCTTTATTCATCGTCTGGCATCATTTAAAGCCATTTGAAGCTGCATTGAAACTGTCATTTTGACCTTCAACCGTTTTGGAGTCCATTGTCCACTATATGTAGAAAAATCCTGGAAAGTTTTCATCAAAAACCTTAATTTCTTTTCGAATAAAGAAACAAATACATAAACATCTTGGATGACATGGGGGTGAGTAGGTTATCATGAACTTTTATTTTGAAACTCCTTTAAACGATCTCATCCCCCATTGACTCCCATAGTATTTACATTCCCTACCATGGCAGTAAATGGGGGATAATGTTGTTTGGTTACTGACATTCTTCCAAATACCTATAGAAGATGATACAACTTACACTGTGTCTGTGTATCACCTTTAGAAAGAATTTCAACTTTGCATAAGAGAAACAGAATTGTATTAGTATGCTTACACATGTGAATCATTCGACGTGCTTGAGATTTACTTATTTTTCTCACAGCACGTTCCAAACGTCAAGATTTAATTTCCAGAGAAGATTAATCTTCTTTATTTTTGCAGGTACAATGGATAGATTCAGCCATGTACAGGAAAACAATTAAATCTTATCGACTCATTTTTAGATTCACTGCCAGCAACGAGCTTACCTGTTCCCTCTTCTTTTTTTGGCTTCGACACGTCTCTGAGCATGATAGACACTTTGGCCTTTATCTTTTCATTTTTTAATATCATGCACTAATTATTAATTCATCAGGTGTATTAAAGTTGAGCTCAATAGCGACTAGATCCACCCTGTTAGCTTTAATTACTCGTCTTTGTTGATTCCTCGCCGAGTTTAATGAATGAGCCGAGCAAAATTAAAAATGCGTAATGCGATAAAATCCAAACAGCTTGAGGTGGGATACGTCTCGCCTGGGTGCTGAAAATGCCGTAATACCTTTTCTGTAATGTTGAGTCATGTTGATAGAGCCATGGCCCCCTTAAGTTGCCATTATCATCACGGCCATCTCAGTTGGAACTCGAAGAAACAGCAAGCAGGCCTATTTGTTTTAGGCTGTATATTCCCATGCATGGAAAACGACTGTTTGTCAAGATTATGCATGACATTAGAAATGTCAGATGCCTCGTACATAAAGCTGACTGATGTCAGCGTGTGGTGATGAGTTGGGGAAAGCAGAGGTAGGAGGGAGATGAATGTCAGCGTTGGAAAAACAAATGGCGCCCTAAAGCCTCCGCACAGAATTAAAGCAAAATTCATCAGACTAACAGCCTCTTGCATCCTAGAGTCCATGCTGGAGCCAAATAGCCATTTAGATGCAGGATAACATCCTAGACTTCTCTGTTTTGTTCTGATGGTTTGTCTAAATGCTAATTTATGTTCAAAAAGCGGTCAGAATTCCAAAGGCATCATGTTTAGACTGCAGAGACATCACAACCGCGATCAGACCGTGTGTATTATTCTGTGCTGGAACGGTTATTTTCCCCACTGGCCAAAGTGAGATTGGATTTCGGTAATGAAACTGCCTAATAATGCTCATTATACCCTCAATGTGGGAACGAATTTGTTTTTTAATAACACGGCGATTCATACGTGTAATTAAAAAGTAACTTGGCATTTGTCACCCTGAATTAAACAAACACACTGTGACTGATCTGGAACCGGGGTATCAACAACAGCAATAAGAGAATAAATGATGTGGCAAAAACGGCACGAATAAAGAACAATTAAATAGTACTGTACAATATGAATAACACAGAGGATGTGTCGTAATGCAACTGGAGCTGTTGGACAAATCACATCAAGGCGAATAAAAAACGGCCTAGATGGTCTGTTTTTGTGTCTGTTGCGTTCATTTCATGACTGCACGTGCAGGCGGTCGCTGCTTCTGAATTTGCATAACGTGACAGTACGTGATGCATTTGGTGCAATATCGTTACCGTTGTTGGAGCAACTCACACAAGTTTTTATAAAACGTACAGGGTGTGTACTGTATCATCTTCTATTTTTGGTTTTATTGGCGGTTGGCACTCCAGTATAAAGGGGTCTTAACTGTATCTGCGCGCCATTTTCTAATAGCGTTATAACAGCTGCTCCCGCACTAACGTCACGTGACCTCACGTGAAATAAATAACCGGCAGCAGCCATTTTTTTGTAAATACTGCATAGTACAACATTTTTGGATTTACTGTGGCAGAGAAAAGTATATTCGGTACATAGTCATGCACTTATACTGACACCAAGTGGCTAAGATAAAGCTTGACAAGTCTCTACTTACCGATGTCATTGCAGAATGCGTTATTCCCAGCCATCTATATTATATTTATTGAAGATTATTGCACTATTTAATTTAACGATAATGGCTAATAACAATGTCCCATGAGACTTTTTTTTGATTGTTTTTTTATACTGATTTGCGTGGTGTCTTTATCTCGCTGTAGAATTAACGAACATTTTTATTGTTGTTTTTAATAATTTCTGTTATAGTATGTATGTATTTGTGAGGTTCAAAATCACCCTCAAGGTCAATTATTTGTGGATACCAAAGAATTCGGTTTACATGTGCTATGATTCTGTTTTATATGTTTTATATGTTTTAATAGAATTCTGAGAACCGAAATGTTACGCAGATAGGTTAAAAGTTGAGAAAAAACATGACTAATTTCTTCCTTGTCCTGTAAGGGAAGCTTGAATCATTGGGTTAATCCTCAAGATCTGTATCCTACCAGACAGAGAAACTCAGGCCTGGCTGATTCATTTTCCTTTTCATGACAGGTCACTCAACCCACAAATTTCACAACGTAACCCGTTACAAAACGATTCTCTTGATTTTGTGTTTCATTTCAGAGATGAAACTCCCCCAGATAATGTCTTAATACCCTGTTTCATGCCACTAAGGAAGACTGGAAATGTGGCGTGAATACGTTAGAGTCTCACAGTCTGTGCTGCAATCTGGAGAGAACCGAGAGTCAGGAGAGACCAACTGACACATTTCTGCCGGCAGGCCACACACACACACATTTTCTGCTGCTGGCCATGATGCTGTGAAGGACATGATTTCTTCGCTCTGCCATACAGCCATACGAAGCCAGGATCTGTAGGGTGAGAGAGATAGTGAGAGCAGGGAATAATTCACACAGTGAACAGATGAAGGCTTATCAGTCCTTATTCTGCTGCATAAATCTTAGAATATAGGCCTGCTGGGTAACACAGGAAAAAAGAAAAATGGCTAGACTTCGCCTCTTAGCCCGCTCGCGTATGATGGAAGAGGGTATCCGTTTGATCACCCGGATTATTCCAGTAGAGTCTTAGATGGCTACTGTAAATGTTACATTGCCATTTAAGCCTATTGATGAAATGTTAAGCACCACTTCATTGTTATTTTTTATTTTAAAACACCTCGCTTGCATTTAACGCTAACTGTAATGCAAAGATAATTATAAGATGTAACTTTCACATTCCAGATGGTTTGCTTACAGTTTCTCCTCTTTTAAAAAGAGCACTCTATAGTTTTATCAGCATTTCATTTTATGCATTTAGTGACCCTATCAAAAGACCCATTTTTGTTCAAATCGTACATAAAATTGTAAATTACTTACGGACATATGAAGAGTTTGGTTCCAAAATGAGAAACTCTGTGTGTTTTTTTATTTAATTCATTAAAATCATGGTTTTTATTAATTTATCACGTTCTTATCGTGTTTTGTTGTGTTAGTTAGCTGTAGTTTTTGAGTTGTCATGGCTAAAATCAAAGCAAACTCTGTGTTAAAAAATTCATAAAAATCATGTTTTTTATTAATTTATCATGTTTTTTTTCTGTTTTATTGTGTAAGTTAGCTGTAGTTTTTGAGTTATTATGTTTAGACCAAAGCAAACCAACTGCAGTTTGATTGCTATTATTTGGAATGCACAATGAATAACATGATTTAAAAAAAAAGAAAATCTGAGATATCTAATTTTGGAACGAAACTCTTCATATACAGATATTCCATATCATTACCCCAACACATCCTTAAAAAAATGTCTATTTATCAATAACATGGAATCATCTGTTAAAAACTAATTTCTATTAAAGAAAGTGTTTGAATTTGCATCATTTTTGAGGGTTTCGCCAAATCAAATATTTGACCCTCCATACATCAACGAGCATGTGACATTAAGTAGCTCAGCGAGTCGCGGCAGGGAAGAGAGGAAGGCCCACAGACTCACCGCAGATTGATTTACAGAGGCAGAAGGCAGTAAATCACCAGCCGGAGGGCGAGACCGCCTCACAGGGCTCAAATAACAGGCCAGTAGCCAAAGCGCTTTGTGAGTAATCTATCAAGACCTGTTACAGTCAGACGCAAGGGGCTATGGGGGTCTACAACCTCTCTTGTCTCTATGGGACGGCAGTGTTGTTGTCACATTGATGTAGAGAGACCGACTCCCATCCACAAACCATGTAACCCTTTTAGCTTCGAGAGAATGAACTTCCTCCGAGACCGAGTGAAATTCTGAACAGTCTGAACGTTGAGTTGTGTTCACTGATGTGGTGTTATATTTGGAACTCCCACATGTGTAGGTAAGGCAGAAAAAAGTTGTTGATCACATTGCTCTCATATAGATTTCCCGATATTAAGATCTGAAGAAACGGGCGTTGATGAAACGAACAAAGAATTGAATTATGACAGTTCCAGATGGTCCGGACACTGCTGATCTCAAGCCATTTCCATTCACAGAACTAATAGTATAAATCTAGGAAATAAACAAGTAATGTGAATCATCTTGAAATGCTCTGACAAAATACGGTAATTTTACGGCAGCTAGGTAATATACTGGTAAATAACAGTTTTCAGTAATTTTCCCGTATTTCTAAAAGAAACAATAAAAAAATCTGTAAAAAAATTGAATATGTATTTTGGCAGCAGGAACACCAGTAAAATACTGTAAAATAAGAATCTTGTCTTTTTCTTGTAAATTGGCAGTTTTTTTCTGTGATTTAATGTTTGTTTTCTGTAATAAAAAACACTGTAAAAAGCTCAATTAAGCGTTGTTTGTGGTAGCACTTTTGTCACATAAAATTAAATATTGTATTTTTTTTATTGTCATTTTTATACGTAATTTAAAAAAATACACAGTAAAATACTGTAAAATAACAGTTTTGTCATTTAAAATGACATGTTTTTCTTGTAAAAAAGTATTTTTCTGTGATTTGACCATATTTAAAAAACAGGTTGTTTAATCAAAAAATAGGTCCTGTACAGAAGTAATATTGATTATAATCATTTATACTGATCACTTGTAATGAGGACCCGTAAAATCGTAGCCACAGAACAGAGCCAGAGCATTCATCACTCAGTCCTCAGTAGACTCATAAATCTCAACAGTTTTTACACAAAACCCACGGGCCATTGATCACTTCCATACTTGAATGCATGAGTCCAGGAAAACAGTGAGAGTGCAGGGTAAGATTAATAGAGATATGTTGGTCATACACCCGAATGGCAAAGAAATTAATTGATGGACAAGCTGGGATACGCAGACTAATCAATCACATTGCTAAAGATGGATGAGAGTATTGGCAATGGAGAGATTTAATCTTGAAAACACTATGGATATTACAGTTTCGTGTCTTACAAGCGTTTTAACCATTACAGAATGCTTGGTGACTTCAAACAGCTTCTTTTAATTCAGAATTGAACCTATGGATCTCTCATTAGGGTTATAAATGACCATTTAAGAATACAGAGCGGTTTTAAATTAATATTAATGCAGAACAAATGATCTACATTATTTTATAAACAGCTGCTAAGTAACACAGATTTTGGTTTTTCCTTTAAAGGAGAAACAGTTCACACTATGAAACTTACGTATTAATCACTCATTGAAACCCCTTTAGTCCTGCCAAGTAATACGAACACAAAAACCTATGATAATAAATGTATTTTAATGATGGTTAATGTAATAGGACATGTCCGCTACAGAGATTCAGATGTGGTTTGAAGCACTTTGATTTTTTTTGGCTGCACCTCAGCCAACCTGGTCATGGGATGTTTAGATTTTCATCTGAACCGGATTGGATCCGGTAACATGGGGAATAAGATCAACCCAGGTCAACAATGTAAGGATACGTTTCAATGAACTTGGGTAATAGGCATGATCCAAACCCATTGATCCGTCTTCTGCAATATATGTACCCTACAATGTAAACATGATGGGTTTTCTATACTGCTGCATTTGAACAAAAATACATTTGAAATAACATGTGAACTAAAAGCAGAAATTAAATTGTATATACTGTATAAAGCAATCATGCAATTTCAGTCAAAGTATAATTATAAATGATTATTACATTTTTAAGTGTTAATTCTTGGAATATGTGAGAACAACAACTGTAACCAGTCTCTGGCTGTGTAAAGAGCAATACTGCCCTCTGGTGTAAAAAGCTTAAAATAACAGATGTGTAATTTTGTGAAATTAAAGAGTTTGCTATGCATTGTAGACATACTCATGGATATACTGTATTCTTGCATCATCTGACCCTTTAAATTATTTGTTTATGAAAATTAGTTCAACCTCATGTAGGTTTATTTAGTCATAGAAAATAATATTTTGACTGTGTTTAAGTTCACCTGAAGCACATTTTAACATACATTAGGTAGAGATTTTTTAAAATCAATAAAACTCCAAGCAATCAAGACCACCCAAATCATGTAAAAATGACTTACAGAGAAATAAAAGAAGTAAAATGACATCTGTGTAGGTCGTGCGGTTTGATATTTCCTTTTAACTTCCTTGACTAATCTTATATTATCAATAGTTGGTGCGAGAATGAAGGACTATAAATCTGTCCTGAATGACTTATTGGGGGTCATTGCTCCAAAGTACAGTATACCTGAGAATTGACATGTAGATTGTTTCGTTTGTTTTAGTAATTGGGTTTGGACCATTCAAAACAGTCATGTCACATAAAATATGATGATGAGTAAATGGACATTAATCCGTTGTCCTTAACTGAACACAAATTGAATTATTTTTAAAACAACTTTTATTTAGAGTGTAGAAATTCTGATTAAATGAAAATTTGGAATGGTCTCTTAAAAATGGGGTAACATGCTATTTCATGCATTCTGACTTTTTTCCAATGTTAAATGTGCTGGCTTCTCTTGCTTAACATGGTCAACTTGTTAAAAAACGATTTGGACGTATAAGGTAGTATTTCTGTGCTTGATACACTCCCCCAGCACTCCAACTTGTTTCAGAAAGTTTTTTATAAGTCTGGATCCCTGTTTCGTAGCAAGAATCCTATTTCTTTGTTGGGCAATTCTCCTGGAAAAGCACGCCTCCGGCAAGTCGAAATAAAATAGCCCACCCAAGCACCAACCGATGAGCGAAAGGGAGATTCGCTTGTCAAGATTTGCTGCACTGCGTCAAGATTGGCTGCGCAGTGGGCCTGCAACTGGTTACTCTTGCTATAGTGAGAGAAGTTGAGCTGTGTTTGTTTTTTTACGGCATTTCAATGTTGGATGATATATAAATGTGGATAAAGCGTTGGATTTGGAGATTGCTTGAAACTGATAGATGCCGCGGTCCTAGCGCTAAAAGATGCCATACATGAACTGGCGTAAGTCAAACTAAGTCATGTGTTTTGTTGGTAATCAGTGTGAATGTTTGTAATGTAAACAACACGAAGGGATAATGCGATGATGTATTGTGTGCTTGCTTGTGCAGTAGTTCGGTCCCCCCTGCTTTCCTTCAGCACAGTGAAGGACACAAATTTTTTTTGAGGGGGCCTGTCTGTAAATGAGGGGGCCATTATCTATACTAATAGGTTTTTGTACATGTAGATATTTATAGGTGCTAAAATGATACACCTGTATTATGCAGCTGAATGAACTGTGTTCCGATTGACATGATCCCTACACAGTGTTCACTGCTCTGTACTCCTTGCAGGAAATCGACTGAAGTTTGCTTCATAAGTTAACCTCAGAAGACGAATTTGCAACGTCTTCATACACAGACAAAACTTACTACGGAAGTTTGAAGGGTTATTTACCACAATCATGAGATTTGCGAAACATTAGTATTTACGTTTAGTACACTTCAAGGCTCTTTATGTCCACTTCACAGGGCTTTTAAGGGCGAATTGAACAAATCTCTGAAGCGGTAAGAGACACATACAAAATATGCAGACTGGAGTCGTGAGGACCAGGATTAAAGGCGGGGTAACAGATTTCTGAATTACACTTTAGACAACTGAGTCGGGCCGAGTACCAAAACAACCTTGTAGCCAATCAGCAGTAAGGTCTGTGTCAAGTGTTGACGAAAGTGAAAGATGGGGTTAGTGGTGTGTTTGTTTTGGGGATTTGAACATCAACAACGGCTAAGAGAAATCGGACACCCGACCTTAAAGAGTAGTAGCTCGGCAGCTACCAGTCAAACTATTGTCTTACCTTTTACATGACAAGGAGGAGTGTTCGAGAGTGAGAAAAAGTTTCTGTTGGGAAAAGTCTACAAGAACACTTAAAGAAGTGAAATGCAGTATAATCGTTATCTTTAGCAGTCTGCTTATCTTTTCGTAATTTATATAAAAAAAAAGAATATTGTGCGCAATCGCAGCGTACAAATTAAACTCTCAGCGCGAAGGTCAAGATGCTTCGCACAGCACTTGACATAATTAAACCAATAACTTTGAAAACAGCGGGGAGCACTGATTGGTGGATCAACCAGAGTAACAAATCAACAATTCCTTATTTTTTATTTTAACCAATTAAAAATCCTTTGTGGCTACGCTACTGCACCAGCAGCTCGTCTTTTGACGTATATAATCGTACAGCTGTATCTATCTTTTATAAATTTGATCAAACTAAATACTCTTCACGACGTATGCTATAATACCGTATAGGTACTCAAGATTAATATGTGATTGGCATAACCTGCGTGTGTTACCCCATCTTTAATTTTTCCGAAGCTGCATAATACTTTGCTCAAACACTTTAATCACGAAATAATCAAGTTCAAACTCTCATATAATTAATAATCTAGTGAAGATTTTTTTTTTTGACTAAATCAAAAGCACATTCAAGGCATGAATCACAGTTAAAAAAATGAAATAGCCTACAGGCTGATTAAACTTTCAATTTTTGATTGAATTTCATCCATACTATTAGACGGTAGCATGCATGGCCCAAGAATGTCTGGGCATACTCCTGATGAGATGGCAGATGGTGTCTTGAGGATCTCCTCCCAGACTTGGATCGGAGCATAAGTGAGCTCCTGGACAGTCTATGGTGCTTCTTGACGGCTTCGGATACATAAGATCTCAGAGGTTCCAGGTCTGTGGAACGTGTGGACCAGTCAATGGGATAAATGCATTCATCATCCAGAAACTACCCACAATACACTTCACATGAGGCAGGGCATTATCATACAGCAGGCCCTCACAATCTTTCTGAGGATTTCATCCTACTTAAAAGCATGTTGAGGTCTGCAAGACCCTCTAAAAATTATATCTCCCCTGACCACCTTTGCTGTTTCCTCTCAAGTGTACCTGTTCTGTTATTTGCACCAAAGCAAGAGAAAATGATTCATAATCACTTATGCTTCCTAATATTAAATGACTTAGTATTATACTGTGATGTTTTAGATTTTTTCTTTTAGCTGTGTATATTAGCTATGATGATATGATTTTCTCGCATGACGTGAAAACTTCAAACAGTTTTTTTATTTTTAACTAAATAAGTAATTATTAAAATAATCAAATGCTAATCATAGGGTTTGTGGTTTCTTTTGCAACAAGACAACAGGCCAGCTGTACAATATCCTGTAAATGTAAAAATGATTAGATATTAAATATACATTTTAAATGTTTTTTAACCTCATTTATAACGAATACAGACCTTCCTAGAGGCAAATTAGATTTAGTAAAAGCAAAGACGTGAGGTTCCAACATGACGAACGTACAGTCTGATTTCATCGTCAATATCATTTCATATATGTCAATCAGGCTTCTATTGCTATTTCGTCTTGAATTAATACACAAAGTTATAAGAACTCCTCTGTTTGGAAAAGCATCAGTTTTTTGACAAACCACAGCACTCGAATCAGTACAATGAATCTCAACAGCTTTCATTTGTGTGCATCCTCTGCTGAGGACAATTTGAATATCTCACACGAAAAGACGGAAGGTTGGTGTCACTCTTAGAATCTTAGCTTTAGTTAGGACATGGTAAAAATAAGGGTCTACCAATTGACCACCCAAATTGTTGACCACCAAAATGAAGTTGTTTAATATTATCAATTATGAGTAATGGAAATGCAATATTGCACTAAAAATGTTGCTGTTGCTTATCAGCACAGCTGTGATCATCTACAATGTATTGACAGCCAATACAGATATTAAAGGTGTAGTTCATCCCAAAATAATTTTTGTCCATGTTTGGGTTTACCTGAAAACACATATTCTGTCATGAGTTAATAATGTCATTCAAAGCCTAGATTAGGACTCTTTCATCTGTGGAACATAAAAGAAGACATTTTGAGAAATGTGATAGCAAATGGTTTGTGTTCATACAATAGAAGTCAATGGGATCTAATGTTGTTTGGTTACAAGCATTCTTCAAAATATCTGTTTTTGTGTACTGCAAAAGAAAAGTCATGCAGATTGAAAATTATTTATACTTTTGGGTGAACTATCCCTTTAAATCTCTATGAGAGCTTCCATCAAATAAACAGTCTTTTTTTGTAAAAATGTTTTATTAAAAAGTATTTTGTCCACAGTAGTTAAGACTTTGGCACCTAAAACACAAACATTAAACAGTAAACACCCATAATCTGAATTACATCCAAACTCAAAGATAAAAGGGATAAATAAAGAAAAAAATTACTTCATTAAAACAGTGCTTTCCTATGTCTCCTGGCGGACACAAAGGCCACAGATTTTAACCAACCAATCAGATTAAAGTGGGGTGAATATTACATCATAAAAAAGATGCCTACAAGGCACAAAGGTTTTCATTGTAAGACAGTGCTTGTTTTAGAAAAGATCACTAATATCACTGACAAAAATACAAACTCACAAAATTTATATAAAAAACACTGAAATCAGACACCAGGCAATAATACTGAAGAAAAGGCAAGACGTGTCGATTCACTGCAGGTGATTCCAGAAGGACCTTGCACAAAACTTGAGGTCATTTCCTGTAAGCTTGATGCATATGGACGGTTACGCTCCTTTTAATTGGATATCCTCTAAACAGACAGCGATTAACAACCACCCAATCAGAAGAGGCGTGATGTCACAGGTGGGCGGCAGGGTGAAAGCAGCAGGACAGAGTTTGCAGTGTGAGTGAAGAGTAGGACACCGAGGGAGCTAATAACAGTCTCTGTGGGCCATGTCCTCTCTGAAATTGGCCAAAACTAATATGCACAATTCTTCTTAAGGGCTCTGGGCATCTGCTAGCAGGTCTGATCTAAGGCACTCAATAGGACATTGGATGTTCTGTAAGAAAAAATAGGACTTACATGTTAGCCAAATCCAAACCGGTTGCAAACCACCAGATATGTTGAATCATAATTCACTTTCTACTCTACTACTGCATATTCCTGGATTTTCTCAATTCATTGTGCTTATTATTGAATTTTGACCATTATTTGAATCTTGACCAATCTTTTATCAAAATATATCATCAGATTATTCTGCCTGTTAAAAATGACTTCAAATTTGGCTGTCACTGATACTTTTTTCTTTTCTTTTGCTCTACCTACCTGTTTCTATACTGGTAATGCTCACTTTTACCAACAAAATCAATTAGCAATAGATAGAAACAAATCCCTTAATACTTAATACCTTAAAGAAAAAGAACATGTGAATATTCACAAACGGACACCCGCTAGTCCAAGATTAATGTGATTCTTCTCTTCAGTTTTGGATGCCCTAATGTAAAAAAAGACTCACTAGTTTGCGTAGAGCGTTCTCTCTGTAGCGGTCGAAAACTTCTGTGCGTGCTGGAGGCTGAATAAGGTCCACATCAACTTCAGCACCAGGCCTACGGCAACTCTCACAACGCCAGCCCTTAAGAACACAGCATGGTTTTAAACAACCCTCTTACACGCCAGTGAACTGTGTAATAACAGTCCAATGCATGATGTCTTTATACTAATACAAGTATACAAATGTCCTGGACAGACACTTAAAAATGTTTACATTTCATTGCATATCATTAGAAAATTCAATTCAAGTGGCATCTGCACATGAAAAGTTCTCAAAGCCAACTTCATTTTGTTTTACCATTTGGAAACGTTGCACTTTTATTATTAACCTAGTCCTAGAGAAATATATTACATGGCAAATTAAATGCCACCTATCTTTTTGTCATACATATCTTTTAGCTTATTTTATCTCCTTAAATGTCCAAAAATGTATAGGCCACATATTCATAATAAAGAAAACCTCGGGTACACAAGAATGAAGGTTTAATGTTACCTGTTGTCCTCCATGACAGGTGCAGGTGCAGATGGCTCCGAGATACTCCTTCTGCCACTGGTTGCCAACCTGGTACACCTTCCCATCATCATAGCAGGTTGACTCATCTACAGCAGACCACACAAAACAAGTCAGTTATGCAACCACACACCCTGATTTTAAAAACAACATGTTGAAAGTTTCTTAAACGTACGGGGTTCACACTTAAATTCTCCTTTGCCATTGCCCAGACAGGTACAGCTCATCATGTGACCGTTCTCAGCACGACGGTCCCACTTTTCACCAATTCTGTAGTTGTGCCCGTTGTCATGACACCACTCTGCACATTGAAAAATGCATTTTTTAGCATCACGCACTATGAATATTCAAAGTCCTTCGTTCATCATGACATTTGAGCAACAGTGAACTTGCTCTCAGGGAGTTCATCCGCCACACGCTTTCCTTCATTCATACGGTGGTTGCACCACACAGTAAGCTTCTCTCAGAGTTTGATATCGTCTGGTAAGAAGTTGACAATATAAATCTGGGATGTACTTTAAGCCATCTCGTCATGTTTGGTCACTTCTACAAACATGTCAAGAAATGCTAGCATGGACAACAGTTTGTACAAAGATGCATAAAAAAAATACCGGCAAACTGTTGCCGATGCTAGCGTAAGGTGTTAGCGTGCAGCAGCGGTCTACATTCACTCACTGGATGAATCACATCTGAAATGGCCACTTCCGAGACCGAGACACTTGCACCAGAGTTTAAAGCCCGTCTCGGACATACGCTCCCACTCAGCGCCCACCTCGTGGTAGGTGGCGGTGAATGTATCATAACACACATCCCTGCCTGTAGGAATCCCTCCAGCACCTGGAACTAAACCATATGAACGTAAGAATAAGAATGCGGTTAAAAAAACGAATAAAAAACTATTAATAACTGGGTAACACTTTAAGGTACCGTTTATAAATGTGTCCATTAATGATTAATAAGTCATTTACAAATGAATTATAGAGCAGTAAAAACTGCATGAATAAATACCAATTCAAAATACCTGCCAAATAGTGAGCAGGTATAAAACAACATAACGTCCAGTCTGATAGCCTATATTGCAAACTACATCAAGATAATAACAAATCTACTTTAGAGAATTAATATATACATTTATTAAGCATTTAGAACACGAGTTAAAAATGGCTCACTTTTTGGCAGGTATTTCGTTAGAATCCCTCTTATCATACATGCAGTTATAACTGCTTCATAATGCATTTGTAAATGACTTATTAATCATTAATGAAAACATTTAAAAATGCTTTATAAAGGGAACCTCAAATGTAAAGTGTTATCAATTACAGTACTCATTCGTATAGGGAAGCTTTACCGCTGTTTCTGACAGTCACGACGTCTTCCAAAACTTTTTGTTTTTGCTCTCCATTGACAGACTCCACAAGAACGTTATAGGAGGCACCAGAAGTGAGACCGATCAGTGTGGCGCTATTGGATGTGCCAGGCAGACGCATCTGAGGAGGGACGAGAACACAAGAGAGAAAGATACTGTATGAGGTGATGATTTTTTATAAAATCGCGCAAGTTCATGCAGAGAATGAGATGACAAAATTGGGGAACACAAAATTGGGTAAGCATTGATGCATGTATGTATAATGCATTATAAAGAGTTGGGCAATTCCAGCGTTATGGACGTGACATTTTGCGTTATGGACGTTTGTTATGATTATATTGAAACATCTGTTTATATTTTACTGAACCCTTGTTGATAGTCTAAACATCAAAATAATGTCAGTCTATAAAATAAAAATTATATATAAAAAAGAGAAATAAACATGCGTTGTGACCAAAAAAGGACACGTTTTTCAGGAGACGATAAACTTTGTAGGATTTCTATAAAATAAAATGCACAATCCTGAAGCAATAATACCCAGTGAATGGAGAAGGGATGCCTCTTTAAAGAACATAAAATAGATACTTTATATTATTTTTCATGTGTCCATTTATGAGGAATATGTAGTGTTATGGATGTGACAATCCTGAAAATGGCACTTACCTGACTTTGAAAAATCATGCACTAAAAATAAAACAAATGCTTTACAATTTGAAGAGAGATCTCACATGGGTATTTGAGCCACCAAATGTTAAAAACTGTGCTGTTACCAGAGTAAAAACTGCTGGAAAAAACGCCCAGTTATTAAAGGGTAAAATGCATTATAGTTCTTAATAATATGTGTTTTAATGCATTATATATAGTTGTAAAGAATTACAACCAATTTAAATTTGTAGTGTAACAATGAATTGCTAAATGTTAATGTATTAACTAAAATAATATCATAAGACATTCCAATGCATTAAAAGGTGCATTACAATGCATTATAGATACATGCTTCGAGGAAAGTGTTACCATAATTTTTATTATAGAAACATCTCTGCAAAAAAAAAATAACTTCGATATTTTTATCAGTCCTAGTATTTATCTATGAGTACCCATGTCAGCTATGAATCATTGTAATTTTGCAAAGCAAAATGTCTTCCTAAACCAACATTTTTATTGCTTCCTGTCAAAGGAAAATAGTTCTAACCATATTACCATTTTTCTCAAATATAAAATTGTAATTGTAATAGGTCGACCATCTGGACTACAAGCATCAAACTGCAACCCTAAATTAAACATAAAACCACGAACATGTCACTTCAACTACAGTATCAGATGTGCCCAAACGTCTTAACACACCTGGAAATTCTTCTCATTGATCTCTGTGATGGGACTGCAGGACACAACATACTCCGAAGTGTGCGGCACAGGCTGCCAAATGATTGTGGTCTGGGTCTGAGATTCCTGTGGCAGGTTTGTCTCATTGTAAAGGTCTAAGAAGGGGAATCCTGGTTCAGGACCCTCGTTCACCTTCACCAATGGAACTCTCTGGCCATCGGCTCCCGGCAGGGGGATGTAGACCAGGGGCTTGTGTTGGTTTGCTGCCTGCTGGCCGTTGTTGCCCAGGTTCAAACTCTGATATTCGGTGTAGATACGTTGGCCCTGCTGCCCCAGTGTGTTGTCTATGTTTGGCCCCAACACATGTACGTGGTTGTTGAAGTTGTCATTGTCTTCTGGGACATCCAGGATTTCATGAAGAGGTCGGCTGAGTACAGGCAACTGGGGGTGCAGCGGTAGACTTTGCAGTTCTAACAAATAAATGTGTTGGAGATAACAATGAGTAATGCACCTTTCGGCCAGAAGAGGGCACTGTAGGTACATTCAATATGTAATGGAAAGTTCATAAAGATGCGCTTACGGGTTTTTGCTTTTCCAACCAACGGAGTGCTTCTCTGAGCGTTATTTAAAGCAACAATTTTGATGACGTATTCAGTGTCTGGTGTCAAACCTGCATGTGAACAAGCATAACAATAACAACAAAAGACATTATTAACTGGCACGGTCTCGGTTGTAATAACAGTGTGCAGACACAGAGACATTTGGAGAGCTAGATAACCAAAAAACAATACCAGAGATAACAGCAAAGGTCGTGCCAGCCTGAGGTCTAGGAGTCAACTCTTTTGGAACATCTCCGCGCTTTTCATACGTGATGTAATATCCAGTGATGGTGCTACGTGGAGGCTCCCAGATGAAGGAGATGGTGGTGGGGGTCAGAGAGGTGAACTGAATATTTGTAGGAGGGCTTACAACTGGTTTGGCTGAAGAAGAAAAAACATTCACACATGTATATAATGTACTTTGGCCCCAACAAGTATTTATGTGATTGCTACTCAAATGTATAGCGTAAATGCACTGTGCTCAAATGCTTGGAAAACATTCCCATTGGTCATTTGAAAGATTACCTGTAGTAGCTGTTAGGGTGAACGGCTGACTGCGTGCATTTCCATTCAGAGTAAAGATATTGATCTTATAGTTGGTTCCTGGCACCAGACCTGCAAAAGACAAACATTTAACTTCGTTAATTCTCATCCTGATAAGTAATTATGTGTCAAGCGTGACACTGTTGTGACACTACTGCCTGCGGTATTACCATAGGAAAGAGATGTACCTGTAATCGTATGTGTGCGTGTATCAGGTTCGACGATTCTCTGAACAGGTTTATGGCCGTCACTTGTGGGCGTGACTTCTACAAGGAATCCGGAGATAGTTTCGATCTTGGAGCGCCAGGTGAGGGTGATGGAGGAATCTTTTACGTTGGATATTCGAACACGACGAGGTGGGCTGATGTCTGAGAAAAGAAGATCTTAATTGAGTTCTGCCCACTAGATAAAGCAATCCCATTGCTTGGTTTAAGGGAAGATGTCTTACTGTCAGGTGTCGTGACTTCTCCTTTAACACGTTGGCTGGTGAGGGAATCCTTCACACCATAAACCTCTACTTCATAGTCGGTGCCAGGCTATAAACACACATGAGCGTGGGAAAAAATGAAGTTTAGAAAACGTGCTTCATGGAAGTAACATCCAATCTGGAAAATGCATCAATCTATGATCTACCCATGGAGCAAAATGACAAGGAAGGTATAATGTATGAGGTTTGCATAAGGGAGATTAAAGAGTTGACTCAAAAAGGAAAATTCTTTCATCCTTAATTCACCCTCAAACCTGTATAACTGACTTTCTCAAGCGGAAAAGAAAATCTGTTATTTTGAGGAATGTTGGTAAACAAAGAATTGACATCAACTGTATGTACTCAAAACCACAAAGACATTTCTCAAAATGTCTTCTTTTGTGTTCCACGTACAAGGAGGGTAAATAAATGATGACATCATGTTTAATACTGGCCTCAGTGTATAACTGGGACACAGCTAAGAAGTCAAGGCTAGAGGTTAGCAAGGCCAAAGTACAGCAAATATTTATCCATAGAATCCCCCAGTGCTCCTTTTAAGCAAATGTTCGACATGGGAAAAGCACGACAAAGTGAAACTCCTCCTGGGGATGAGATCAAAGGGATTCGATCCACAGTATGACAGACATCAGTGAGGTTAAAGTTCTGTGAGAATGAACTTCTGTAGTGAGAAACTGATATTTACCGTGAGTGAGGTGGCGTGGAACTCGGTGGAGTCAGGGGCGATGCTGACCTCTTTAGTGGGGCCATTCTTACTTTTGGGGGTGATGGCCACGCGGTAACCTGTCAGCTTGACGTTGGAAGAAGGCCAGGAGACGGTGAAGGATGTTCGACTCACTTGGGAGAAGTCCAAATTGGTTGGTCCAGGAATAGCTACAGGAAAAAAAAGAACATTAAAAACAAGTCAGAAATGATATTTGGATGTTGCTGTTTCAAAATGGTTTAAAGGGATAGTTCACCCAAAAATGAGAAAATTCTTTAATCATTTGTTCATCCACATGTCATTCCAAACTGATATGACTTACTTTCTACTGCAGAACACAAGAGAAGATATTTTGAAGAATGTTGGTAACCAAACATTTGTGTTTCACAGAAAACTGAGTCATATATAGGTTTTAAAGACATGAGGGTAAATAAATCATGACAAAATGTTTCTTTTTTTGAAGTATCCCTTTAAGAATGTTAGTACGTGGTTGCTATGGTGCTCTCGGTTTGGTCAATTACCTTAGATGTTACCAATTATAATTAATAAAGGTAAATAAATCATGATAAAAGGGGAACTATCCCTTTAAGGATGTTAGTACGTGGTTAATACCTGTTGTCTGCGTGGCCACCAGAGGAGTGCTGGGGGTCCGGTCATGCAAAGCAATGACTTTAACCGTGTACTCGGTGCCCGGTCTGAGGCCATGAAGCACTGCAAATTCATCTTCTCCACGCGGGGCGGGGAACAGCTCTCTCTCGCCCTCTTCTGGACTGTAGTATAACACTCTGTATGAGGACACCACGCCATCAGGACTGTCCCAGGAGATGCGCATGGAGGTGGAGTCCACGTCAGTGAAGCTAAGGTCTTTAGGTTTGTCCACAGCTGAGAGAGAGAAATATTTAAAACTATTAGTTTATCATACTTCAACTTCGTCTTTAGTGGAAATCAGGCAAGGTGAGATTTTGGTTATTTCTCGAACACCTACTTGTGACCACAGTTTCGACCAATGGGGGGCTTTCTCCATCCTGACCGAGCGCATAAAGGCTGACAGTGTACTCAGCAGTCGGCATCAAGCCAGAGAGCGTCATTTCAGTCTGGTCTGCAATTGCACATAAAAAACACATCTACTTAACCCGTGTTGACATTACCTCATTTTTTTAGAAATTTACAAAAGACAGAATGAGCGAAAACTTGTCATCGAAAAATCACCTGGGGCCACGACTTCAGAGAAAACAGGTCCCTGTCCATATAGTGGCGTTCCTGTGACACGATACCCTGAGATGGGACCGGCTGCTGGACTCCAGCGTACAGTAATAGTGTTGTCCTTAACGTCAGTCACTTCCATCTTAGATGGAGAGTCAATATCTACACAAAAAAAACAAGCGTTTATTTTAACGTTCCTCGTGGTGCCCTTTCACCAGTATCCATTTCAAGACCAGAAATTTACAGCAAAGACCAGACTGATGCATTGCTCTTGTACCTGTTCTGTGAATAACATGAATGGGGGTGCTGGAGGCAGGACTGTCCCCTCTGCCGGTCACTGCATATACGGTGATGGTGTAATCTGTGCCAGGACGGAGATCTTCAATGGTGGCAGTAGATTGCGAGCCAGGGACAGTGAATTCCTGAGGAGCAGCAAAACCTCCTGGATGGGGAAAATGACGACAAAAATGTAGGTAAAATGACAGTCAGATGTTTGTTGCAGTAAGCAAGAGTGATATGCACTTATTCCTTTTTGCATTTTTGTTGTTTGAAAATATTCTGGTATAACTTTCGCATTAATATGAGACACAAGTTTGCATTTAAAGAAAATGGACTGTGTGACTCAATTGGACTGCGAATGCATGATTTCAACCACATTTATTTAGACATTTTGTTTGATATTTTATCTCCACATTATTCATTTAACTCATTAAAGGTTTTTCGAGACACAAATATTTGTTTCTTTGTTTTTGGGAGTTGAATTCCAATTTTTTCATTGAACTGAGAAAATAAATCTTTACCTGACTCTCCATGTGTGATCCTGTAGTACCTCACAGTGACAGAGGGGGCGTCCCAGCGAACAGTGATGCTGGTTGGCGTTGAGGAGATAACCTCCAGATCAGTTGGGGCGTCAGAAACTGTCAAAAACACAGCGAATGTAAGAAACAATCCATTAAAATCTCAAGCATGCGAAGACAGGAAGTGATGTAACGGGAAGATATTTTAAAATCAATCATACTGGTAGATTGAGTTCCAGTCAGTGGCAGGCTCTGACGTCTTCCGCTGACGGCAAAGATGCTGATGCTGTACTCGGTCTCCGGGGTCAGGCCTGTGAGAGTGAAGTGGCTTCTCGACGGGGGCAGTCTCTCCTCTCTGGCACGTCCCCCCCTGGTCATCTGGTAGCTGAAAAGATATCCTGAGATCACGGCTCGAGGAGCCTGCCAGCGCACGGTGAAAGAGCTGGTGCCGATATCAGAAAACTGCAGGGAGACCGGAGAATCCAGGACTGTGGAGAAACAATTTGATACGAAACTTAGTCAAAACGGTTAGATGAGAACGAAAAGACGCAGGTTGACACATACTGCATCCAACTCACCTGTTCTCTGAGTGCCAATGACAGGCGAGCTCGTTCTACCCTCATAGACACACTGCACACTCACCAGATACTCCGTGTTGGCCACTAGATCTAAAAACAGAAAATAAAGACTTAATAGTGGACACTAGTACTAATCAGACAACTGTGGAAAAATTCTTCTGATACGTACTGTAAAGAACGATAAAATCAGCGTTTCCCATCACAATCTGCTCCACGGTGTCATCGTCGTCATCGACTGGGTGATAGTGAATGATGTAGCGTTCAATATCAGAGGACTTATGCACCTTAGGGTGTTTCCAGGTCACCCTCATGCTGTCTGCCTTCACTCCATCGAATGATAAATCAGATGGGGGAGGGACCGCTGTAGATGTAAAACCAGATGCACTTTCTTCAGATTTTTCCTCAAACATAATTAAACAGTCGGCTGCACTGCGATTTGTACAAACCGCATCATAAAGAGATCAAGATGTGAACATGTTGAACCTTGGTATAATGTGTGTTTAAACATAATGGGTAAGTCGCTGGTAAAGGAAAGAGTGGAAAAACCATCCCGCGAAGTCAGACTAACAATCTGTTTATGAGACAGTAGTAGACATCACACAGACTGAAGCCATGTGCTTCTACACGTCACGTGAGAATATGGCTTCCGTATGTCTTATAAGACAAAGAAATAATGTCAGGATAAAGAAAATAAATGTTCTACAAGTATGAAGGCAAAGACAGAAGTAAACCCAAAGTTATAAAAAAAAAAAAAAACTGATTTCTTGAAATATAATTTTAAATCTTTAGAAAATTAAGTGACTAAAACTGATAAAAATCCAGCTTTTATATTTTTTTACTTTTCCTAAATCATGTAGAAATATTATTGTTGTATTGCTTAAGAGTAAATATGAAAGATTTCTTAGTATTTGAGGTCTGAAAAAAATACAGAGCATAGATCCTGTTATTTTGGCCTGTTTCTCCACTTTTTGAGATTCAGGTTTTTCTGCTTTAAGTATAGTTACATCACACGCACTTTTACCTGTCTGCTGAGTGATAGTGATGGGCTCGCTCTCGCCATTTTCCGTGACGGTGGTGATGGTGATGTCATAATCAATGCCGGGCTCCAGTCCGTGCACTGTATAAAAGCCTGTCGTGGGCTCCACATATTCAACAAGTATTGGTAGACTGTCTCCAGCAGCCAACACTGTGATGCGGTACCCAGTGATAGCCGTGGAGTTCAGAGGCTTCCAGGTGAGGCCGATCGTTGAGTCAGTGACGTTGATAAAGTTAAGGTCGGTTATTTTGGGCACATCTGGAGAAGAAAAGTGCCAGAAGCCCAATACAGACACAGAGGCGATGGGTTAGTCTTCTTTTTAAATAGATCGTTCATGGTTCATATTTTGATCGATACTGAACCATGGATATGCATTTGTGATGTGAGAAAAGCACAATCACAAATGTATGAGTAATGTTAAAACTTTTGAGTCAAATCCTGACCAAAAATGTGAAATGAAAAAGCTTGGATGCTCCGTTTGTCAACATTAAAAGCACAGATGAAAATATTATGAATATGTTGTTCATCTGTTGGTTAAGAGATTTGTAATGATGACAAAAGAAACATGTCAACTGTATTATGGAACGCAATTAAAAAAAAAATCCCCCCAAACTGCTACATTTCTTCTGTGATAATGGATACTTTGACTTATTTTATGTATAAAGAGGTTTTACACCTACCTGGAGTTACAGTGGAGGAGACAGGAACGCTCTCCATGTCGTCCTTCACAGTAAACACACTGACATTGTACTCCACTCCTGGACTCAGGTTATCCAAAGTGCACGAGGTCTGTCCTGCCTTTACAAACTCCTCCAGTGAGTTCCCCTGCTGCCCCTTGGTGGGGGTGCAAGTCACTCTGTAGCCCGTGATGTCTGATAAGAGCAAGTAGTTTATTAGTCATTATTTGACCTAAAGAAATCATAATGTTGTATAGCAGCTGTAGGAATGGAAGTCCCACCTTCTAATTTAAACAGCCAATCAAAAGGAATAGAAATGGTGTCTTTTACTAAAGAAAGTTCAGGTGCAGTGCTTGAACCAGCCAAATATCATTTTATATTGTTGACATATATCTCTGCTGTCCTTTTGAAACCTTGTATATATCATAATTTTTATTTTTTGCAATTATAGTAATTATTTTTGCAGTTTTTTTTTTCATTTCCTGAATACAAAGGCTAAAATAGACATCCGAGGTTTCGTAAGGACTGCAAAGATGTTACTTTAATATATTTTGGAGAAATGGGCTTACCTAATTTTTCAATTTGAGGACATTACAGGGATACTACACACAAAAATAAATACTCTGTCATCCTTTTCACACCCTCAAATTGTTCCAAACCGGTTTAAAAGAAAATATATGATTTGGAAAATGTATGCAACTGACTTTTCTGTGGCATCATTGACTACCATAGTAGGAAAACTTAAGTATTTAGGAAAGCAAACCAGTTCTAGGGCACCTTTGACTACTATTTTTATTTTTATGGTAGTTGATGTCTTAGAAATGTCAGTTGCTAACGTTCTTCCAAATATCTTTCTTTGTGTTCAACAGACCAAATACATTTTAACAGGTTTGGAACAACTTGGGGGAATAATTCATGACAGAATTTTCATTTTTGGATGGAGTGTCCCTTTTAAGAACCTAGATTTAGTTGAATTAATAAAAGATGACTTCAAACGCATTATCACTTGATCAATAAACAAGCATGTTTTACATTTAGGAACGAAAATGAGCTTGTGCATCAAGTATGGTGCTAACCTGGAGTTTTGGCCTCGTTCCATTGAACCATCAGCCCTCCTGTGTTTGGGTTGGGCTCCAGGTTCAGGTCAGTGGGTGGAGAAAGAGCTACAGACAGATATCATAATACAGCTGAAACTTCTCTCTCACATTCTCAGATATTTATTCTATGTTCGACTCAATAGAAGTCAATCAGGTGTTATTCACACTTACGGGTGACCACACGTCGAGTGATGGGGCTGCCGTGATGATGGCCGTTGATGACCGGCTGCACCCTGTAAGTGTACTCAACTCCAGGTGTCAGGCCTGAGATGAAGATATTACCAGACTCGGAGGTCACGTCTTGGGGGGCTTCTCCACCTTGACTGGGCCTCACGTTCACCTACAGAACACAATGTGAATCCCATGTAACTGTTAAGAGCCAGTTGATGTAAAAGAGGCACTGCACAATTTTTGTGTGATTTCTTCCTGATTTAAAATATATTATTGGAAATGAATGTGATTTTGTTCTTTTCTCGGTCAAGACACTGTGTACTTCAAGAATACAAATAGCAAAGGCATATAGTGTTGACTTTATATAAAAAAGAAACTCCGAGTATATATAGTGATCAAGGGTAAAATGTGTTTTAATGTGAAAAATCATTTTGGAGACTTGAACTGTTTCTTTCGTAAATCACCCAATAAAGCCATAAATAAAGATCTCATTACATTGTAAGCAATTCTAGGCGCAGGGGTCCAGGTGATGATGATGGCAGTGTCTGTGACATTAGTGCTGAAGACAGAAGCACTTCCCATTGGTTGAACTGAAAGGCAGAAAAAACATCAATTGCCTTAGAACGTCATTGATTTGAATCAAAATCTACTCTCAGGACAAAGAAATGTGTCTTAAAATACAAAATGTATTTTACTATTCATATATTCTGGTTTCTTAAATTCAAGTGCAAACTAAAACTAAAGACATTTATCTTTCACTGATGAATCACAGAACTGTGAAACTCACTTGTGGTGAAGGTGGCAGATGAACCCTCGCTGAGCACGTTGTTCTTGACGGCGTGCAGGGTGGCGGTGTATTTAGTATCCGGATGCAGGTTGAAAAGGGTGTACTGTGACAGGCGGGCGGGAATATTCAACTGTTTTGGGTTCGAGCCCTCAAGAGTGAGGAAAAGGCGGTAACCAGTGATTTGAGCCCTGGGAGGGGACCATATGATCACAGCGCTGTCTTCATTGATGTTAGTGAAGTGGATACTGGTGGGTGGATCAGGCTCTGGTAGAAGAAAGATGTACAAGGTTAGTGTCCTGAACAATAACAGGAATGAAAAGTCAAGATGTTTGGAAATTCCTTTAACTATAATGATTAGGAAACTATTCTTTTGGTTACAGACCTTACATCACAAAATGCATTAAACCTAAACCTAAACCTATTCTCTTTTGCTACAACAAAGCACACACGCTTTCCATATATAACAGTGAGACGTCAAACATCAGATCAGATATACACTGACCAAAATTATAAACATAAAACTTGTTTTTACCCCCATTTTTCATGAGTTGAATTCAAAGCTCCAAGTCTTTTTCTGTGTACAGAAAAGGCCTATTTCTCTCAAATATTGTTCACAAATCTGTCGAAATCTGCCTTTCTTAGCACTTATCCTTTGCGGAGATAGTCCATCCACCTCACAGGTGTGGCATTTCAAGATGCTGATTATACAGCATGATTATTGCACAAGTGTGCTGGCCACAATAGAAGCCCACTCTAAAATGTGCAGTTTTATCACACAGCACAGTGCCACAGATGTCGCAAGTTTTGAGTGAGAGTGCCCTTGGCATGCTGACTGCAGGAATGTCCACCAGAGCTGTTGCCCGTGAACTGAATGTTCATTTCTCCAAAGGCGTTTCAGAGAATTTGGCAGTACATCCAACCGGCCTCACAACATCAGACCATGTGTAACCACACCAGCCCAGGACCTCGACATCAAGCATCTTCACCTCCAAGATCATCTGAGACCAGCCACCTGGATAGCTGCTGTACAAACTGTCAGAAACCGTGTCAGGGAAGCTCATCTGCATCCTCGTAGTCCTCATCGGGGTCTCGACCTGAATGCAGTTCGTCGTTCTAGCCGACTTGAGTGGGCAAATGTTTCCTGCCAATATCCAGTAACTTCGCACAGCCATTGAAGAGGAGAGGACCAACTTTCCACAGGCCACAAACAACAACCTGATCAACTCTTTGTGAAGGAGACGTGTTACTCTGCGTGAGGCAAATTGTGGTCACACCAGATACTGACTGGTTTTTGGTCCCCCTTGACCCCCCCAATACAGTAAAACTGCACATTTTAGAGTGGCCTTTTATTGTGGCCAGCCTAAGGTACACCTTTGCAATAATCATGCTGTACAATCAGCATCTTGATATGCCACACCTGTGAGGTGGATGGATTATCTCAGCAAAGGAGAAGTGCTCACTTACACAGATTTCGACAGATTTGTGAACAATATTTGAGAGAAATAGGTATTTTGTGTACATAGAAAAAGAGCTTTGAGTTCAGCTCATGAAAAATTGGGCCAAAAACAAAAGTGTTGCGTTTATAATTTTGGTCAGTGTATAAACAGGGACACTAGTGTACACAGGGACACTAGGTGGCGGTATGTCCAATTGACATAAGCCAGCCTGCCCGCCATGAAAGAAGAATGTGTTCAGCAAGCGTCTGTTCAACATAACCATACATTAAATCATAGCTTTCCATAACCGTCTTTAAGACAGTTAAGACTATTAAATACATTTTCATCCACCATCATCATATACTTTATACATAATGAACTATACTGATACACACAATGATAAGATGCTTGCGGTTTGTTTATTTATTTTACATTGTAAAAGGGGCAGTTCTGGTCCTTGATTCTGATTGGCTGAGGGGAGTTCTAAGCCGTTATAAAATACCCCGATATATGGCGGCTGACCGCACCAGATAGCCTTAATATAATTTTATAAAATTTATTTTATGAAACCTTGCTAAGCATATGGAGTAACCATTTTATAAAAGCAATAAGCCCAGTGAAGCAGTGGGTTACAGGGCATTTAAAAGCTACAGGTTTTAGGCACTCCGCATCGCATCTTGCCACAGTTCTTAGCTGTTATAAAATGCACTGTAATCCACTGCTTCTTGGGCCTTATTGCTTTATCAGAGCACACATATACACTCAGCTAAAGGATTATTAGGAACACCTGTTCAATTTCTCAATAATGTAGTTACGGTGGTGGTGTAATGGTGTGGGGGTTGTTTTCTTGGCACACTTTAGGCCCCTTAGTGCCAATTGGGCATCGTTTAAATGCCACGGCCTACCTGAGCATTGTTTCTGACCATGTACATCCCTTTATGACCACCATGTACCCATCCTATGATGACTACTTCCAGCAGGATAATGCACCATGTCACAAAGCTCAAATCATTTCAAATTGGTTTCTAGAACATGACAATGAGTTCACTGTACTAAAATGGCCTCCACAGTCACCAGATCTCAACCCAATAGAGCATCTTTGGGATGTGGTGGAACGGGAGCTTCGTGCATCCCACAAATCTCCATCAACTGCAAGATACTATCCTATCAATATGGGCCAACATTTCTAAAGAATGCTTTCAGCATCTTGTTGAATCAATGCCCAGAGAATTAAGGCAGCGAAAGGGGGTCAAACACAGTATTAGTATGGTGTCCTAATAATCCTTTAGGTGAGTGTATGTATTAACCCCTCTCAGCTTATGAAGTGGGTGGAGAAAGAGCTACAGACAGACATCATAAGACAGCTGAAACTTCTCTCTCACATTCTCAGATATGTATTCAACGTTCGACTCAATAGAAGTCAATCAGGTGTTATTCACACTTACGGGTGACCACATGTCGAGTGATGGGGCTCCCGTGATGATGGCCGTTGATGACCGGCTGCACCCTGTAAGTGTACTCAACTCCAGGTGTCAGGCCTGAGATGAAGATATTACCAGACTCGGAGGTCACTTCTTGGGGGGCTTCTCCACCTTGACTGGGCAACACGTTCACCTACAGAACACAATGAGAATCCCATATCACTGTTAAGAGCCAGTTGATGTAAAAGAGGCACTGCAAATTTTACTGTGATTTATTTCCTGATTTAAAATATATTATTGGAAATGAATGTGATTTTCTTCTTTTAAATCACCCAATAAAGCCATAAATTAAGATCTCATTACACTGTAAGCAATTCTAGGCGCAGGGGTCCAGGTGATGATGATGGCAGTATCTGTGACATTAGTGCTGAAGGCAGGAGCACTTCCCATTGGTTGAACTGAAAGGCAGAAAAAACAGCAATTGCTTTAGAACATCATTGATTTGAGTCATAATCTACTCTCAGGACAAAGAAATGTGTCTTTAAACTACAAAATGTATTTTACTAATCATATATTCCTGTTTCTTAAATTCAAAAGCAAACTAAAACTAAAGACATTTATCTTTCACTGATGAATCACAGAACTGTGAAACTCACTTGTGGTGAAGGTGGCAGATGAACCCTCGCTGAGCACGTTGTTCTTGACGGCGTGCAGGGTGGCGGTGTATTTAGTATCCGGATGCAGGTTGAAAAGGGTGTACTGTGACAGGCGGGCGGGAATATTCAACTGTTTTGGGTTGGAGCCCTCAAGAGTGAGGAAAAGGCGGTAACCAGTGATTTGAGCCCTGGGAGCGGACCATATGATCACAGCGCTGTCTTCATTGATGTTAGTGAAGTGGATACTGGTGGGTGGATCAGGCTCTGGTAGAAGAAAGATGTACAAGGTTAGTGTCCTGAACAATAACAGGAATGAAAAGTCAAGATGTTTGGAAATTCCTTTAACTATAATGATTAGGAAACTATTCTTTCTGTTACAGACCCTACATCACAAAATACATAAAAAGTATATTTTTTCAACAACAAAAAATGGAAAACATTCTTAAAAGGAACCTTGGGTATAGAGAGATGAATAGCGTTATATATTTACAATGACATTGAATTTATAAATGTGAAAAAAAAACTGTGTAACTGTCACAGTATTCATAAACTTTGAAAAAATATTTTTAGTTGGAGGTCAGCATTTTTTTGCGTCAAAATCCGTGAAGTCAAATGGTTGCAACCAAAACCTGTTCTCTTTCGCTACAGAGAAGCACACACTTTTTCCAAATATAACAGTGAGACGTCAAACATAAGATCAGATATATCAATACACAGGGACACTAGGTGGCGGTTTGTCCTATTGACACAAGCCAGCCTGCCTGCCATGAAAGAAGAATGTGTTCAGTAAGCGTCTATTAAAGACATTTTCATCCACCAATATCATATACTTTATAAAATTATACTGATGAAAACATTGTTTATTGTTAATAGTTATTTATTTAGAATTAGAGCACACGTAAATATTACCCCCCTCAGCTTGTGAAGTGGGTGGAGAAAGAGCTACAGACAGATATCATAATACAGCTGAAACTTCTCTCTCACATTCACAGATATTTATTCAATGTTCGACTCAATAGAAGACGAAGAGGTGTTATTCACACTTACGGGTGACCACATGTCGAGTGATGGGGCTGCCGTGATGATGGCCGTTGATGACCGGCTGCACGCTGTAAGTGTACTCAACTCCAGGTGTCAGGCCTGAGATGAAGATATTACCAGACTCGGAGGTCACGTCTTGGGGGGCTTCTCCACCTTGACTGGGCATCACGTTCACCTACAGAACACAATGAGAATCCCATATCACTGTTAAGAGCCGGTTGCTGTAAAAGAGGCACTGCAAATTGTTCCTGTGATTTATTTCTTGATTTAAAATATATTATTGGAAATGAATGTGATTTTGTTCTTTTGTAAATCACCAAATAAAGCCATTAATAAAGACCGCATTACATTGTAAGCAATTCTAGGCGCAGGGGTCCAGGTGATGATGATTTCAGTGTCTGTGACATTAGTGCTGAAGACAGGAGCACTTCCCATTGGTTGAACTGAAAGGCAGAAAAAACATCAATTGCTTTAGAACGTCATTGATTTGAATCATAATCTACTCTCAGGACAGAGAAATGTGTCTTTAAACTACAAAATATATGCTACAAATCGTATATTCTGGTTTCTTAAATTCAAGCGCAAATTAAAACTAAAGACATTTATCTTTCCCTGATGCGGCAGAGTCAGTGACATTGATAAAGTTAAGGTCGTTTTTTTGGGGCAAATCTGGAGAAGAAAAGTGCCAGAAACCCAATACAGACACAGAGGCGATGGGTTAGTCTTCTATTTACATAAATGGATCCTTCATGGTTATTGCAAACGATACTGAACCATGGATATGCATTTGTGATGTGAGAAAAGCATAATCACAAATGTATGAGTAATGTTAAAACTTTTGAGTCAAAACCTGAACAAAAATGTGAAATGAAAAAGCTTGGATGCTCTGTTTGTCAGCATTTAAAGCACAAATCAAAATATCATGAATATGTTGTTCATCTGTTGGTTAAAGCGACCCTGCGTTGGTGTTTCATGCATTCTGACTTCTTTACAATGTTAAACGTGCTGTTTCTCATGCTTAACATTGTCAACTTGTCAAAAAACGAGTTGGGCGTATTGCGTAGTATTTCTGTGCTCGATACACTCCCCCAGTGATCGTACTGGTTTTGGAAAGTTTTTTTCGAACATATAAAACTCGTTTCGTAACAAATTTTATTAGTCCCTTATTGGACATTTCTCCCAGAAATGCATGCGGCACGGCCACAGGAGAGCAGGAGAAGGAGCATGCGCAGATGTCAATTTCACTTGTGTTCAGGAGAGAGAGAGCTTACGTTCGTGAAGTTCATGTGTTTGTTTGTTCATAGCATTAGGGTGATGAATGTTATATAAACAGTGGATATTACGCTGTATTTTGAGATCGTTTGAAACTGACATGGAGCCGGCCCAGCGCTAAAAGATGTCGGACATGAACCGCATGCGGTGAGCGAAACTGATGTCTGTGTTTTGTGGGCAATGTGCTTTAGTTCAGCCTACCCCTCCCCCCCCCGCACGCGCCATATGTTTTTCAGAAAAAATTGTAAAGCTGTATCCATATTTTATAAATGTGATCAAACTACATACTCTTCGAAGATATGAAGTATGCAATACTACTCTATAGGTACTTAAGATTAATATGAGATTAGCAGAAACCCTGTGAGTTACGCCCGCTTTAAGAGATTTGTAATGATGATATAAGAAACATGTCAAGTGTATTGTTGATTCACTTTTTTTACACAAATATTGAAAGCGGTATTCAGTCAACTACATGCATGTTGTCTGTGTTTAATGTCTCACACAAAATGGAAATTAAATATTTATTTATTTTTATTACGCAGCACAGTATATGAAAAGACGAACATGTATTAAATCAATAATTGAAAAGATTACAATACACATGCTTTCATAGTTTATGTACTTTATGAATAAGAACTGAAATACCATGAAAGTGATAATTTAAAAATATTCCCCCCCAAACTGCTACATTTCTTCTGTGATAATGGATACTTTGACTTATTTTATGTATAAAGAGGTTTTACACCTACCTGGAGTTACAGTGGAGGAGACAGGAACGCTCTCCATGTCGTCCTTCACAGTAAACACGCTGACATTGTACTCCACTCCTGGACTCAGGTTATCCAAAGTGCACGAGGTCTGTCCTGCCTTTACAAACTCCTCCAGTGAGTTCCCCTGCTGCCCCTTGGTGGGGGTGCAAGTCACTCTGTAGCCTGTGATGTCTGATAAGAGCAAGCAGTTCATTCTTCCAAATATCTTTCTTTGTGTTCAACAGAACAAATACATTTTTACAGGTTTGGAACAACTTGGGGGACTAATTCATGACAGAATTTACATATTTGGATGGAGTGTCCTAGATTTAGTTGAATTAAATAAAAGATGACTTCAAACGCATTATCACTTGATCAATAAACAAGCATGTTTTACATTTAGGAACGAAAATGAGCTTGTGCATCAAGTATGGTGCTAACCTGGAGTTTTGGCCTCGTTCCATTGAACCATCAACTCTCCTGTGTTTGGGTTGGGCTCCAGGTTCAGGTCAGTGGGTGGAGAAAGAGCTACAGACAGACATCATAATACAGCTGAGACTACTCTCTCACATTCTCAGATATTTATTCAATGTTGGACTCAATAGAAGTCAATCAGGTGTTATTCACACTTACGGGTGACCACATGTCGAGTGATGGGGCTGCCCTGATGATGGCCGTTGATGACCGGCTGCACACTGTAAGTGTACTCAACTCCAGGTGTCAGGCCTGAGATGAAGATATTACCAGACTCGGAGGTCACGTCTTGGGGGGCTTCTCCACCTTGACTGGGCCTCACGTTCACCTACAGAACACAATGAGAATCCCATATAACTGTTAAGAGCCAGTTGCTGTAAAAGAGGCACTGTAAATTGTTCCTGTGATTTATTTCCTGATTTAAAATATATAATTGGAAATTAATGTGATTTTGTTCTTTTCTCGTTCAAGACAATGTATACTTCAAAAATACAAATAGCAAAGGCATATAGAGTTGACTTTAAATGAAAAAAACTTAAACAGAGTGTATATAGTGATCAAGGGTAAAATGTGTATTAATGTGAAAAATCATTTTGGAGACTTGAACTATTTCTTTTGTAAATCACCCAATAAAGCCATAAATAAAGATCTCATTACATTGTAAGCAATTCTAGGCGCAGGGGTCCAGGTGATGATGATGGCAGTATCTGTGACATTAGTGCTGAAGGCAGGAGCACTTCCCATTGGTTGAACTGAAAGGCAGAAAAAACAGCAATTGCTTTAGAACGTCATTGATTTGAGTCATAATCTACTCTCAGGACAAAAAGAAATGTGTCTTTAAACTACAAAATGTGTTTTACTAATCATATATTCTGGTTTCTTAAATTCAAGTGCAAACTAAAACTAAAGACATTTATCTTTCACTGATGAATCACAGAACTGTGAAACTCACTTGTGGTGAAGGTGGCAGATGAACCCTCGCTGAGCACGTTGTTCTTGACGGCGTGCAGGGTGGCGGTGTATTTAGTATCCGGATGCAGGTTGAAAAGGGTGTACTGTGACAGGCGGGCGGGAATATTCAACTGTTTTGGGTTGGAGCCCTCAAGAGTGAGGAAAAGGCGGTAACCAGTGATTTGAGCCCTGGGAGGGGACCATATGATCACAGCGCTGTCTTCATTGATGTTAGTGAAGTGGATACTGGTGGGTGGATCAGGCTCTGGTAGAAGAAAGATGTACAAGGTTAGTGTCCTGAACAATAACAGGAATGAAAAGTCAATATGTTTGGAAATTCTTTTAACTATAATGATTATGAAACTATTCTTTCTGTTACAGACTCTACATTACAAAATGCATCAAAAGTATATTTTTTTCAATTAAAAAAAGGGAAAACATTCTTAAAAGGAACCTTGGATATAGAGAGATGTATAGCTTAATATATTAACAATGACATTGACGTTATAAATGTGAAATTAGAATACAGTGCAACTGTCACAATATTTAAACATTTTGAAAAAATATTTTTAGTTGGAGGGCAACATTTTTTTAAGTCGAAATCCGTGAAGTCAAATGGTTGCAACCAAAACCTGTTCTCTTTCGCAACAGAGAAGCACACACGTTTTCCAAATATAACAGTGAGACGTCAAACATAAGATGAGATATATCAATACACAGGGACACTAGGTGGCGGTATGTCCTATTGACACAAGCCAGCCTGCCCGCCATGAAAGAAGAATGTGATCAGTAAGCGTCTGTTCAACATAACCATACATTAAATCATAGCTTTATCATATACTTTATACATCATGAACTATACTGATACACACAATGATAAGATGCTTGTGGTTTGGTTATTTAATTTTAATCAGAGCACACGTAAATATTACCCCCCTCAGCTTGTGAAGTGGGTGGAGAAAGAGCTACAGACAGACATCATAATACAGCTGAAACTACTCTCACACATTCTCAGATATTTATTCAATGTTCGACTCAATAGAAGACGAAGAGGTGTTATTCACACTTACGGGTGACCACATGTCGAGTGATGGGGCTCCCGTGATGATGGCCATTGATGACCGGCTGCACGCTGTAAGTGTACTCAACTCCAGGTTTTAGGCCTGAGATGAAGATATTACCAGACTCGGAGGTCACGTCTTGGGGGGCTTCTCCACCTTGACTGGGCATCACGTTCACCTACAGAACACAATGAGAATCCCATATCACTGTTAAGAGCCGGTTGCTGTAAAAGAGGCACTGTAAATTGTTCCTGTGATTTATTTCCTGATTTCAAATATATTATTGGAAATGATTGTGATTTTGTTCTTTTAAATCACCAAATAAAGCCATTAATAAAGACCGCATTACATTGTAAGCAATTCTAGGCGCAGGGGTCCAGGTGATGATGATTTCAGTGTCTGTGACATTAGTAGTGAAGACAGGAGCACTTCCCATTGGTTGAACTGAAAGGCAGAAAAAACATCAATTGCTTTAGAACGTCATTGATTTGAATCAAAATCTACTCTCAGGACAGAGAAATGTGTCTTTAAACTACAAAATGTGTTTTACTAATCATATATTCTGGTTTCTTAAATTCAAGTGCAAACTAAAACTAAAGACATTTATCTTTCACTGATGAATCACAGAACTGTGAAACTCACTTGTGGTGAAGGTGGCAGATGAACCCTCGCTGAGCACGTTGTTCTTGACGGCGTGCAGGGTGGCGGTGTATTTAGTATCCGGATGCAGGTTGAAAAGGGTGTACTGTGACAGGCGGGCGGGAATATTCAACTGTTTGGGGTTCGAGCCCTCAAGAGTGAGGAAAAGGCGGTAACCAGTGATTTGAGCCCTGGGAGGGGACCATATGATCACAGCGCTGTCTTCATTGATGTTAGTGAAGTGGATACTGGTGGGTGGATCAGGCTCTGGTAGAAGAAAGATGTACAAGGTTAGTGTCCTGAACAATAACAGGAATGAAAAGTCAAGATGTTTGGAAATTCCTTTAACTATAATGATTAGGAAACTATTCTTTTTGTTACAGACCTTACATCTCAAAATGCATCAAAAGTATATTTTTTCAACAACAAAAAATGGAAAACATTCTTAAAAGGAACCTTGGGTATAGAGAGATGTATAGCTTAACATATTAAAAATGACATTGGATTTATAAATGTGAAAAAAAAACTGTGTAACTGTCACAGTACTCATAAACATCGAAAACATATTTTTAGTTGGAGGTCAGCATTTTTTTGCATCAAAATCTGTGACGTCAAATGGTTGCAACCAAAACCTGTTCTCTTTCGCTACAGAGAAGCACACACTTTTTCCAAATATAACAGTGAGACGTCAAACATAAGATCAGTTATATCAATACACAGGGACACTGGATGGCGGTTTGTCCTATTGACACAAGCCAGCCTGCCTGCCATGAAAGAAGAATGTGTTCAATAAGCGTCTGTTGTCATGTAACCATGCATTAATCCACCACCATCATCATCCAACATTATCATATATTATATACATTATGAGAATATACTGATATACACAATAATAAGATGCTTGAGGTTTGTTTATTTATTTTGAATCAGAGCACATGTAAATATTACCCCCCTCAGCTTGTGAAGTGGGTGGAGGAAGAGCTACAGACAGATATCAAAAAACAGCTGAAACTTCTCTCTCACATTCACAGATATTTATTCAATGTTGGACTCAATAGAAGACGAAGAGGTGTTATTCACACTTACGGGTGACCACATGTCGAGTGATGGGGCTGCCGTGATGATGGCCGTTGATGACCGGCTGCACGCTGTAAGTGTACTCAACTCCAGGTGTCAGGCCTGAGATGAAGATATTACCAGACTCTGAGGTCACGTCTTGGGGGGCTTCTCCACCTTGACTGGGCATCACGTTTACCTACAGAACACAATGAGAATCCCATATTACTGTTAAGAGGCAGTTGATGTACAGAGACAATGCAAAAAAAATTCTGTGATTTATTTACATTTAGATTTAGTCATTAAGCAGACACTTTTATCAAAATACAATAGGTGCTTATACAAAGTTGATCGTTTCAACAAAAGCTAGAACACTACCTGTTGAAAGAAAGAGAGAGGTTTTGTTTTTTTCTTCTAATTGTTCTATGAAGTATTCACAGAAAAGATGGGTTTTAAGTAGTTTTTTTAAATGTTTTAAGAGATGTGGTTGACCGGATCTAGTTGGGAGAACGTTCCACCAGGAAGGAGTTGTAAAGAAGAATGAGTGGGAAAGCGATTCACTGCCCTTATGAGAAGACAATACAAGATGCCGCTGGTTTGCTGAACGCAGGGTTCTTGATATGGGTTGGAGTGCAGGAGGGTGTGAAAGTATTCTGGTGCAGATCCAGTGATAGTCCTGTAGGCAAGCATTAGTGACTTGAATCTGATATGGGCTTCAACCAGTAGTTTGAAGCACATAGTCAATGGAGCGAAATAAAAAGCGTAGTCACATGAGCCCTTTTGGGCTGTTGGAAGACGAGTCGTGCTGCTGCTTTCTGAACCAGCTGGAGTGGTTTGATAGCCTTTGCAGGAAGACCAGCAGAAGAGCATTGCAGTAGTCCAACCTTGAGATTACAGGGGGCTGGACAGGGAGTTGTGTCGGAAGCTCAGTGAGATAGGCTCTTACCTTCCTAATGTTGAATAAGGCATTTCAGCATGACCGAGTTGTCTTTGGAATGTGATCATTGAAGGGCCGCTGTTCATCAAATATGACTCCGAGGTTCCTGGCTGTTTTAGAAGGAGTGATTGTGGTATAGCCAAGTTGGATGGTTAGATTGTGTTGCACCGCGTGGTGTGCCGGAAACCCGAGTAGTTCTGTCTTGCCAGGGTTCAGCTGGAGGTGATGCTCTTTCATCCAAGCTGAGATGTCTTCTAGGCAGGCTCTAATGCGAGCTGCTTCATTGATATTGTCTGGGTGAAAAGAGATGTAGATCTGGGTGTCGTAAGCATAACAGTGATACGAGAAGCCGTGTGCACATATGATGGGTCCCAAGGATGTCGTGTAGATGGAAAAAAGCAGCAGTCCAAGCTTACTTTCCCTGAGAGAACCCAGTGATCATGTGGTGAGTAGTGGACAGCGTGCCCCTCCATGACACCCTGAAGGATCTGCCGGAGAGGTAGGATTTGAACCAGCTGAGAGAAGAGCCTGAGATTTCTAGAGATGACAGGGTTGGTAAAAGTATCTGGTGATTGACAGCGTCAAATGCTGCAGATCGATCTAGCAGAATCAGGACCAAGGATTTAGATTCAGCCTTGGCTAGCCGCAGTGCTTTTTAGACCGATAGCGGTGCAGTCTCAGTGGAGTGGTTTTGTTTGAAGCCACACTGCTTGTCATCCAGTAGTTTATTCTGGGATAGGTAGACAGACACCTGGTTCAAAACTCCCCTTTCAAGTGTTTTTGCAAAACATGAGAGGAGAAAGACAGTTGTGTAACTGTCATTAGTAGAGGGGTCTAAAATGGGTTTCTTCAGTAGGGGCTTGTCCTGGGCCTGTTTGAATGTGGATGGAAAAGGGCCAGTAAAGCAGGGAGGTGTTGATGATCTCTGTGAGTGCAGGTGTAAGTGTGCTGGATATGGCCTGAAGGAGATGGGAGGGAATTGGATTAAGGGGACAGGTGGTGAGGTGGCTGGAGATATGTCTTGTGACGTCAGCCTAAGTCAGTGACAGTTATTTCCTCATTTAAAATACATAATTGGAAATGAATGTGATTTTGTTCTTTTCTCGTTCAAGACACCGTATATTACAAGAATATAAATAGCAAAGGCATATAGAGTTGACTTTAAATAAAAAAGAAACTCGGAGTGTATATAGTGATCAAGGGTAAAACGTGTATTAATGTGAAAATTAATTTTGTAAGCTGAGACTTGAACTGTTTCTTTCGTTCACATGTGTCGTAAATCACCCAATAAAGCCAAAAATGAAGACCTCATTACATTGTAAGCAATTCTAGGCGCAGGGGTCCAGGTGATGATGATGGAAGTGTCTGTGACATTAGTGCTGAAGACAGGAGCGCTTCCCATTGGTTGAACTGAAAGGCAGAAAAAACAGCAATTGCTTTAGAACTTCACTACAGAGAGACATCATAAAAAAGCTGAAACTACTCTCTCACATTCTCAGATATTTATTCAATGTTGGACTCAATAGAAGTCAATCAGGTGTTATTCACACTTACGGGTGACCACACGTCGAGTGATGGGGCTTCCGTGATGATGGCCGTCGATGACCGGCTGCACGCTGTAAGTGTACTCAACTCCAGGTTTTAGGCCTGAGATGAAGATATTACCAGACTCGGAGGTCACGTCTTGGGGGGCTTCTCCACTTTGACTGGGCATCACGTTCACCTACATAACATAATGAGAATCCCATATAACTGTTAAGAGCCAGTTGATGTAAAATAGACACTGCTAATTTCTTTCTGTGATTTATTTACATTTAGTTTTAGTCATTAAGCAGATGCTTCTATCCAAATACAATAGGTGCTAATACAAAGTTACAACTTTCTACAAAAGCTAGACCACTTCCTGTTGAGAGAAAGAGAGAGAGTTTGTTTATTCTTCAAAATTTTCACTGAAATATTCACAGAAAAGAAGGGTTTTAAGTAGTTTTTTAAATGTTTTAAGAGATGTGGTTGACCGGATCTAGTTAGGAGAACGTTCCACCAGGAAGGAGTTGTAAAGGAGAATGAGTGGGAAAGCGATATCCTGCCCTTATAAGAAGACAATATAAGACAACGCTGGTTTGCTGAACGCAGGGTTCTTGATGGGGGTAGGAGTGCAGGAGGGTGTGAAAGTATTCTGGTGCAGATCCAGTGATAGTCCTGTAGGCAAGCATTAGTGACTTGAATCTGATATGGGCTTCAACCGGTAGCCAGTGGAGCGAAATGAAAACGGTAGTCACATGAGCCCTTTTGGGCTGTTGGAAGACCAGGCATGCTGCTGTGTTCTGAACAAGCTGGAGTGGTTTGATAGCCTTTGCAGGAAGACCAGCAAGGAGAGCATTGCAGTAGTCCAACCTTAAGATTACCAGGGCCTGGACAAGGAGTTGTGCCGCATGCTCAGTGAGATAGGGTCTAACCTTTCAAATGTTGAATAAGGGATTTCAGCATGACCGAGTTGTCTTTGCAATGTGATCATTGAAGGACAGCTGTTCAGCAAATATGACTCCGAGGTTCCTGGCTGTTTTGGATGGAGTGATTGTGGTTTTGCCAATTTGGATTGTGAGATTGTGTTGCACCGTGGGGTGTCCCGGAAACACGAGTAGTTCTATCTTGCCAGGATTCAGCTGGCAGTGATGCTCTTTCATCCAAGTCGAGATGTCTTCAAGGCAGGCTGTAATGCGAGCTAATACATTGATATTGTCTAGGTGAAAGGAGATGTAGATCTGGGTGTCGTCAGCATAACAGTGATACGAGAAGCCATGTACCTATATGATGGGTCCCAAGGATGGCGTGTAGTGAGCAGTGGATAGCAAGCCCCTCCATGACACCCTGAGGGATCTGCCGGAGAGGTAGGATTTAAACCAGCTGAGAGGATATCATGAGATTTCTAGAGATGACATGGTTGCTAAAAGTATCTGGTGATTGATATCGTCAAACACTACAGATTGGTCTAGCAGAATAAGGACCAAGGATTTAGATTCCGTCTTGGCTAGCCGCAATGCTTTTTGTGACCGATAGCGGTGCAGTCTCAGTGGAGTGGTCTATTTTGAAGCCACACTGCTTGTCATCCAGTAGTTTATTCTGGGATAGGTAGACAGACACCTGGTTTAAAACTGCCTTTTCAAGTGTTTTTGCAATAAATGAGAGGAGAAAGACAGTTGTGTAACTGTCATTAGTAGAGGGGTCTAAAATGGGTTTCTTCAGTAGGGGCTTGTCCTGGGCCTGTTTGAATGTGGATGGAAAAGGGCCAGTAAGCAGGGAGGTGTTGATGATGTGTGTGAGTGCAGGTGTAAGTGTGCTGGATATGGCCTGAAGGAGATGGGAGGGAATTGGATTAAGGGGACAGGTGGTGAGGTGGCTGGAGAGATGTCTGGTGACTTCAGCCTCAGTCAGTGACAGTTATTTCCTGATTTAAATATATTATTGGAAACTAATGTGATTAAGTTCTTTTCTCATTCAAGACACTGTATACTACAAGAATACAAATAGCAAAGGCATGTAGAGTTGACTTTAAATAAAAAAGAAACTCGGAGTGTACACAGAGATCAAGGGTAAAATGTGTATTAATGTGAAAAATCATTTTGAAAGCTGCGACTTGAACTGTTTCTTTCGTTCACATGTGTCGTAAATCACCCAATAAAGCCAAAAATGAAGACCTCATTACATTGTAAGCAATTCTAGGCGCAGGGGTCCAGGTGATGATGATGGAAGTGTCTGTGACATTAGTGCTGAAGACAGGAGCGCTTCCCATTGGTTGAACTGAAAGGCAGAAAAAACAGCAATTGCTTTAGAACTTCACTACAGACAGAAATCATAAGACAGCTGAAACTACTCTCTCACATTCTCAGATATTTATTCAACGTTGGACTCAATAGAAGTCAATCAGGTGTTATTCACACTTACGGGTGACCACACGTCGAGTGATGGGGCTGCCGTGATAATGGCCGTCGATGACCGGCTGCACGCTGTAAGTGTACTCAACTCCAGGTTTTAGGCCTGAGATGAAGATATTACCAGACTCGGAGGTCACGTCTTGGGGAGCTTCTCCACTTTGACTGGGCATCACGTTTACCTACAGAACATAATGAGAATCCCATATAACTGTTAAGAGCCAGTTGATGTAAAAGAGAAACTGCTATTTTCTGTGATTTATTTACATTTAGTATTAGTCTCTAAGCAGATACTTCTATCCAAATACAATAGGTGCTAATACAAAGTTACTACTTTCCACAAAAGCTAGACCACTTCCTGTTGAGAGAAAGAGAGAGTTCGTTTTTTCAAAAAAAATTCAATGAAGTATTCTCAGAAAAGATGGGTTTTATGTAGTTTTTTTAATGTTTTAAGAGATGTGGTTGACCGGATCTAGTTGGGAGAACTTTCCACCAGGAAGGAGTTGTAAAGGAGAATGAGTGGGAAAGCGATTTACAGCCCTTATGAGAAGACAATACAAGATGCCATTAGTTTGCTGAACGCAGGGTTCTTGATGGGGTGTAAGAGTGTAGAAGGGTGTGAAAGTATGACGGTGCAGATCCAGTGATAGTCCTGTAGGCAAGCATTAGTGACTTGAATCTGATATGGGCTTCAACCGGTAGCCAGTGGAGCGAAATGAAACGGTAGTCACATGAGCCTTTTGGGCTGTTGGAGGACGAGGCATGCTGCTGTGTTCTGAACAAGCTGGAGTGGTTTGATAGCCTATGCAGGACGACCAGCAAGGAGAGCATTGCAGTAGTCCAATCTTGAGATTACCAGGGCCTGGACAGGGAGTTGTGCTGCATGCTCAGTGAGATAGGGTCGGATCTTTCTAATGTTGAATAAGGCATTTCAGCATGACCGAGTTGTCTTTGCAATGTGATCATTGAAGGACAGCTGTTCAGCAAATATGGCTCCGAGGTTCCTGGCTGTTCTGGAAGGAGTGATTGTGGTATAGCCAAGTTGGATGGTAAGATTGGATAAAAGCGTCTGCTAAATGACTAAAAATGTAAATGTAAAGATTGTGTTGAACCGTGAGGTGTGCCAGAAACACAAGTAGTTCTGTCTTGCCAGGATTCAGCTGGAGGTGATGCTCTTTCATCCAAGTCGAGATGTCTTCTAGGCAGGCTGTAATGCGAGCTGCTTCATTGATATTGTCTGGGTGAAATGAGATGTAGATCTGGGGGTCGTCAGCATAACAGTGATACGAGAAGCCATGTGCCCATATGATGGGTCCCAAGTCTATCGTGTAGTGAGCAGTGGATAGCGAGCCCCTCCATGACACCCTAAGGGATCTGCCGGAGAGGTAGGATTTAAACCAGCGGAGAGGATATCATGAGATTCCTAGAGATGACATGCTTGCTTAAAGTATCTGATGATTGATATCTTCAAACGCTACAGATTGGTCTAGCAGAATAAGGACCAAGGATTTAGATTCCGTCTTGGCTAGCCGCAATGCTTTTTGTGACCGATAGCGGTGCAGTCTCAGTGGAGTGGTCTATTTTGAAGCCACACTGCTTGTCATCTAGTAGTTTATTCTGGGATAGGTAGACAGACACCAGGTTTAAAACTGCCTTTTCAAGTGTTTTTACAATAAATGAGAGGAGAAAGATAGGTGTGTAACTGTCATTAGTAGAGGGGTCCAAAGTGGGTTTCTTAAGTAGGGGCTTGACCTGGGCCTGTTTGAATGTGGATGGAAAAGGGCCAGTAAGCAGGGAGGTGTTGATGTCTGTGAGTGCAGGTGTAAGTGTGCTGGATATGGCCTGAAGGAGATGGGAGGGAATTGGATTAAGGGGACAGGTGGTGAGGTGGCTGGAGAGAAGTCTTGTGACTTCAGTTTCAGTCAGTGACAGTTATTTCCTGATTTAAAATATATAATTGAAATGAAGGTGATTTTGTTCTTTTCTTGCTCAAGACACTTTATACTACAAGAATATAAATAGCAAAGGCATATAGAGTTGACTTTAAATAAAAAAGAAACTCGGAGTGTATATAGAGATCAAGGGTAAAATGTGTATTAATGTGAAAAATCATTTTGTAAGCTGAGACTTGAACTGTTTCTTTCGTTCACATGTGTCGTAAATCACCCAATAAAGCCAAAAATGAAGACCTCATTACATTGTAAGCAATTCTAGGCACAGGGGTCCAGGTGATGATGATGGCAGTGTCTGTGACATTAGTGCTGAAGACAGGAGCAATTCCCATTGGTTGAACTGAAAGGCAGAAAAAACATCAATTACTTTAGAACGTCATTGATTTGAATCATTATCTACTCTCAGGAGAAAGAACTGTGTCTTTAAAAAAATTCCCCCCAAACTGCTACATTTCTTCTGTGATAATGGATACTTTTAATCATTTTATGTATAAAGAGGTTTTACACCTACCTGGAGTTACAGTGGAGGAGACAGGGACGCTCTCCATGTCGTCCTTCACAGTAAACACACTGACATTGTACTCCACTCCTGGACTTAGGTTATCCAAAGTGCACGAGGTCTGTCCTGCCTTTACAAACTCCTCCAGTGAGTTCCCCTGCTGCCCGTTGGTGGGGGTGCAAGTCACTCTGTAGCCCGTGATGTCTGATAAGAGCAAGCAGTACATTCTTTCAAATATCTTTCTTTGTGTTCAACAAATACATTTTTACAGGTTTGGAACAACTTGGGGGACTAATTCATGACAGCATTTTCTTTTTTTGGATCGAGTATCCCTTTAAAGAACCTATATTTCGTTTAATTAAATAAAAGATGACTTCAAACGCATTATCACTTCATCAATAAACAAGCATGTTTTACATTTAGGAACGAAAATGAGCTTGTGCTTCAAGTATGGTGCTAACCTGGAGTTTTGGCCTCATTCCATTGAACCATCAGCTCTCCTGTGTTTGGGTTGGGCTCCAGGTTCAGGTCAGTGGGTGGAGAAAGAGCTACAGACAGATATCATAAAACAGCTGAAACTTCTCTCTCACATTCACAGATATTTTTTCAACATTTGACTCAAAAGAAGTCAATCAGGTGTTATTCACACTTACGGGTGACCACACGTCGAGTGATGGGGCTGCCGTGATGATGGCCGTTGATGACCGGCTGCACCCTGTAAGTGTACTCAACTCCAGGTGTCAGGCCTGAGATGAAGATATTACCAGACCCGGAGGTCACGTCTTGGGGGGCTTCTCCACCTTGACTGGGCATCACGTTCACCTACAGAACACAATGAGAATCCCATATTACTGTTAAGAGCCAGTTGATGTAAAAGAGGCACTGCAAATTCTTCCTGTGATTTATTTCCTGATTTAAAAGAAATAATTGGAAATTAATGTGATTTTGTTCTTTTCTAGTTCAAGACAATGTATACTACAAGAATACAAATAGCAAAGGCATATAGAGTTGACTTTATATAAAAAAAACTTAAACAGAGTGTATATAGTGATCAAGGGTAAAATGTGTATTAATGTGAAAAATCATTTTGGAGACTTTAACTATTTCTTTCGTAAATCACCTAATAAAGCCATAAATAAAGATCTCATTACATTGTAAGCAATTCTAGGCGCAGGGGTCCAGGTGATGATGATGGCAGTGTCTGTGACATTAGTGCTGAAGACAGGAGCACTTCCCATTGGTTGAACTGAAAGGCAGAAAAAACATCAATTACTTTAGACAGAGTAGATCCTAGACATCTGGGGGCCCTAAGCAAACCTTTGTGGGGGCCCTTGTCATAGTTAAATTTTGATAAACATAACTGTAAACTATAAGAAATAAAAAATAATAAATCAATTCACACACTTAAATGAATCAAAACTAAAAGACAAATCCATTAAACTGACACTAGTGAAATACACAGCAACAACATTTACATATTATTTGACAGTTTATTGTAATAAATATCAAAAATCTAAAAGGTGTGCATTCTAGCTAACACCCACATGAGCGCTGTTCTGTAAGTCATTGTGACTGTAAGTTATATAGTATTATAATACTATTGAAATTAGAAACATGTATATTAATATGTAGCCTATTTAACTTTGAAGATGTAAATCTGTATATGCAATCTGCATAATTTGGCAAAACTAAAAGTAATTAAATAAATGAAGTACTAAAAAGGAAATTTCCAGATGATTCCTTTAAAGATGAATCCGCAAGACATAAAAATAGCATCTTGTTTACATCATTACAGATTCAGTAGCCAAGGGGGCTGAGACCCTTGTGGTTCAGAGGCCCTACACAACCTGCGTAGTCTGCGTTGAGGAAGGATCGGCTCTGGCTTTAGAACGATATTGATTTGAATCATAATCTACTTTCAGGACAGAGAAATGTGTCTTAAACTACAAAATATATGCTACTAATCATTTATTCTGGTTTCTTAAATTCAAGTGCAAACTAAAACTAAAGACATTTATCTTTCATTGATGAATCACAGAACTGTGAAACTCACTTGTGGTGAAGGTGGCAGATGAACCCTCGCTGAGCACGTTGTTCTTGACGGCGTGCAGGGTGGCGGTGTATTTAGTATCCGGGTGCAGGTTGGGAAGGGTGTACTGTGACAGGCGGGCGGGAATATTCAGCTGTTTGGGGTTGGAGCCCTCAAGAGTGAGGAAAAGGCGGTAACCAGTGATTTGAGCCCTGGGAGCGGACCATATGATCACAGCGCTGTCTTCATTGATGTTAGTGAAGTGGATACTGGTTGGTGGATCAGGCTCTGGTAGAAGAAAGATGTACAAGGTTAGTGTCCTGAACAATAACTGGAATGAAAAGTCAAGATGTTTGGAAATTCCTTTGACTATAATGATTAGGAAACTATTCTTTCTGTTGCAGACCTTACATCACAAAATGGCATAGAAAACATTCTTAAAACAGGACATTTACCTAAGAGGTGAAACGATATAAAACAACAAAATCCAGTACTTTAAATAGAAATGTCAGATTACAAATCTATAATACTTCAATTAAATTTAATCTGTGTACATTGTAATGAGTAAAATTGCAATTATACAATGAATTATTTATTTTTCATAATTACATCTATTTACTAGTTACAGTATTTTTTTTTAAATCCTTAAAAATATATTTCTATTGTGTTAAATATGTAAAATATGTCCTTTAAACAAACAAGCACTATGTAAAATAAAAAAAAATTACACTGTTTTGCTTAAATCTTTCACATGATATTTTTGTTAGATAAGACAGACATACTCGTCAAAAAGTAGTGTGCACTCACTTGTAGCTTGCTCCCCAACCAGTGGTTCACTCTCCTCGCCTGACTTGAGAGCAAAGATGAAGAAACGGTAAAGTATTCCAGGTTGAAGATGCGTGACCTCATAGTAAGCGTTTTGTGTTTCTGGCAGTGCCGTCTGTTTCTCGATCAGCCCGTCTGAACCCACTTTTGCCACGGATACGCGGTACCCAGACACTTCTGTGGATGGACCGGACCAAGTGATGGTGATCTTGGAGTCAGACACCTCGAAGAACTGCAGATCAGTTGGAGATGGCACTTCCTCTGTGGGTGAAAAACAAAGGTTCTTCATTTAGTGTAGAACTGAATTGGACGTTTTACTGCTATATTTATTTTTAATAGTTGCATGTTTGTTTGTTTGTTTTTTAACGCCATGCCAGCTTCCATGTTTTAAAAAACAAAATCTATATCATATCAAGTTTTTATAATTTCATTATTTATTGTAAAAGAGTAAATAAGTTCACAATGAATAATGACCTCCTAACCCCTTCTGAGTCACAAAACCTGACGCTGAGCCATTTCTTTGAAGGGCTTATCATAGCACAGTTTTATCACTTTGTAAAACTCGCTCATCTGAGCGAAGGAATCCTGACACCCCACCGGCAGACCGGCAGAACAGACAGGGCAAAGAATAACATACTTTCAGACATCTTTTCCTCCTTTGATACGGAGCAACACATATGTATCACAGCATATCATAAAAATCAGTGTGAGCAAATAACAGATAACCATCATCTCACTGGGTCCAGACTGTTTTGTAAAGTTGTAACATTTGCTGATTTGCTAGATTAGTATGAAACAGTCAGACGTCTGAGGTTCTCTCACAGACAGTCACCATAAAATCTAAATCTCCACATTTTACCCTATAAGGATTCACAGGCGTTTGGGCTGCTACTACTGACTCAACTCAAATGTGATCTTGTCTTTAGGCTGCCAGACAAAACACTTAAATCTACTTAAAAGAAAACAATAAAAGACATTAATGATCTGATGACATCATCTGTCGTGTTTATATCTGATCTGAGGCTGTTTGTTCAGATTAGTATTTTCAGATGTGTCCAGACACATTGGTGGAGACACAATAATGTAAAACAATGTAAATCGCATGTTGACAATGCATAACAAATTCTGTCTTGAAACATATATGGGGCAGTTTTCACTCCAAAATCTAAAGAAAGCACATTTAAAATCAAGCCTACATTTAGGAGGATTCAAATTGCTAAAGGGGCATTACAGTATTACAGGTATAAGAATCTAGGAACCATAAATTATTAGTAAACATAAATGTCTGGATATATTACATTTTATACAAGAATTTAGGGGGGAAATCCTTTGTCCTGAAAATAACTTAATAGCTGTCTCAAAAACAGGCCTTCTAGTCTTTTTGCAAAGTGTAATGGACAATTCCAGTGCAATGGATGTGAAATTTCAGACAAAACTTTAAAAAAAACATTATACCACTATGATGAAAAATCTGCTAATACATTGTCTGACAGAGTCCATACATGAAAAAAGATCAGTCTGTTTTCACAAGATTTCTACTTTTAAATAGGTGAATAAACGTGCATTATGGATGTGGCAAAAAGGGATCCACATTATGAGAGATGACACACTTTGTGGATTTCAATTCACAGAAATCCTACATACCGAAAGCAATAAAACCCAACAAATGGAGAAGAGATGATTCTTCGGTATTAAAATCTGAGCATTCGGTATGGTGAAAACCTTTTTGCATGGAATTGCTCTAATTTCTTATTTTATTTCCCAAAGATTTTGCTGTGAAATGTGACATCTTATTGTGAGATTCACACATAAAGTGCCTACCTTTTAGGGGTTCCCCAGAAGTGGTGACTTGTACAAAAACAGGCTTGCTCTCCAAATTCTCTTCCACAGAGAATATACTGATGTTATAAAGCAGACCAGGTCGAAGGTCACTCAGGGTCACTGAGGTGGCGGTGTTAGGCAGGTTCAACTCAGTGCTGCCCGAACTGCCTTCTTCTGATGGTGTGTATACCACACGGTAGCCTGAAAAACAATAGTATATACAGTACTTGTCAGCACCTTTCTGTTTTGTTTATAGCTGACATAATGAATTGTTTTAATGAAGTTCATTATTACCTGTGATGGGAGCCAGAGGTTTGGACCAGCTGATAACCATGGAGGTCTCCTCCACATTCTCTACATCATGGTCAGGAGGAGCATCAGGAGCTGTTAAACAAACCAAACATCTTAGATATATATATCTTATATATATCCAAATATCTTTCTTATAATCCAATCAAATTTCAAAGGATGTAATCAAGTCACGCCCCCCTTTTTGATGGATACATATGTTGTCTTTTATGACTGGTGTAAATTGTACGTTAGTCGTTTTCTTATTTTACTCGGGAACGTGTCCGTATATGTTTTTAATATTTTTTATGTATTAGTATATTTGTCTTTTTACAATCAATTGTAGATGAAGTACATGTTTTTTATATTCTTCTTTATGGTTCTCCTCCCAAATGACCAGCAAATTACCATTTTCTTTCCAGTTACTAGACTTTTACAGGTCTTTTTTATACATTTTTTGCCAATTAAAATTCTTTAGAGATGAGCATAAACAGAAAACAACCCAAAATGTAAAACAGCGTTTTATAGGAAATGGAAGAGAGAAAGAATATGTAGGAAAAGGTAAGAAACCGAAACCAGAACTGAAAAAGACGTTCACCTGTAGTTTGGGAGGTGGTAAGGATCAAATTAGGATCTCCTTGGTTTGTCACTTCATACACATTAACTGTGTATTTCCTGCCTGGAAGAAGTTCACTTATGTTCACTGACGAAGCCGTATGAGGCAGGTCTGGAAATGAAAAAACAAAAAAAGTTAAGAAGTCATTCTTGTACAAGTGCAACAAAAAAAAAGAGGTCCAAGCACTCTGCAAATGAAAATACTGACCTAACACAATGGGCTCTCCAGTTTGACCTCCCTCCTCACTCAGCTCATATTCCACCCTGAATCCAGACACTGTGTCAGACGCGGACACCCAAGAGATGACGAAACTGCTGGAGGTGATCTCAGTCACAGACTCAGAGGTGTCCACGACCGGAGGGGGCTGGGTGGTCTCTCCCTCAAAGGGCGCCACTAGGGAAGAGAGGGAAAGGCGAACATTAGCAAAAGCAACAAAACAAAAGATGTAATGTCATCAATGATTGTGAAGTGTGGGGAAGGACTTACAGGAACCGTAGTTTGTGGTAAAGTCAAAGCGATTGACTTCTCGACGTCCAAAACGCAGAATACCGATGAGTTGACCCTCATAGGTGATTCCTGGCTTCAGTCCAGCAATGGTGTAAGAGTTCTGATGGCCTGGAATAGTGACCTCCATCCATTGGCTATGAGTGTTTTTCTGTTCAGAAGTGAGGTCTCAGTAAGTATTTGCTCTCACAAGGTTTATGGAATAGGACTGTATTCAATAAATACACTTATTTGGATTCAAAGAGCAAAGGCACCAGCAGGACAGCAGAAACTCACCTGTCTCCATTTGAGTATGTACTGTGTGATGTGTGCAGAAGGTGGGGCATTCCATTGGATAGGGTGGGAGTCGGGCTGGTTGCCGGATTCTGTTATAATCACCTGAACTGGACGATGACCACCTGATATGTAAAGACATTTGTATTGAAAACGTATCTCTGACATTACAATCATAAGGGACACATATATGATTCCCAAAAGATATTAAAAAATGATGTCATGCAGCCGGGAACGCCTACATTTGTGTATTTCATTTGTAAAAAATGACATTCTGTACTTATTGACAGCTTTGGAAAACATAAGCAAAGCTGATCCAGAAGAAACTTCCTGTTTCAGTTTTTCAACAAACCACAAACGTTGAAACATAATACAACAAACAGAATATTTATAACTGACTCAAATGTTAAACAAATATCTTTAAGATTAAATTATATATGTTAAATTTAACTTGCAAAGAGGTTTATATGACTTTTATGACTAGTCTCATGTAGTGGCCCATGGACTGGCCAGGGGCCCACTGTCCGTTCAATGATGCTTATGTCACACAAAACGGCAAAGTACTTTCTCATCCTGGTAAACTTTAATCTGATTGGTTTACTTTATGTAACAAAGAAAAGTAAAGGCCAGCAGTATTTTTTGACAGGAAATGTTGCATTTAACTTGCTTTACAATCGATTTAAAGTTGCAATCTGTAACTTTGATCTCTATATCACCATCTCTGTTTAAATCATAAATTGCAGGTTCCGTATTTATCTTAACACGAGTTGAAGTCAAATTACATCATTTCCCGTGAAATCGTTCCAAACTCAAATCATGACTATTGGCTTACGATTGCAAAATAAGGGATGCTTAAAACAGATTTTTATGTACTTATTTTTAAACATAAAAGTTAAAGATGGGACAGTCTAACTAAACAGTTCTGCACTGCCATGTGGTCCAGAGTCAGACTGCATGCTGTTTAGACAAAGGTCTGGCTAGGCGAGACTACAAGACATAATTTTAGAAAATTACAGGGCTATTATTACTAAAACAACAAATGTCGGTTACAATAAAGTAGAAAGTATTTGACCAGCGTGTTTTTTACAGGTAAAAGACATTAACTGGCATATTAAGGATGTTTTCTGAGCTTAGAAGATTTATAAAGAATGTCAGAGGTGCTCTTAAATAGAGTAACAAATGTTTTTAGCATGATAGTGTGCTCTGTTCCTTTTGGGAATGGCAGAAATGGGAAACTTAGCATGACTATGTGAGATTCTTACCATGGTTTGGGCACCAAAGGCAAAGTGAGAGAAGACCACCACTCACCGTCTCACGCTTTCAAACCTTTAAATCCAAACACATGCCTCTCCAGCAATAACAACAATACCAAAACCCTCAGCAGCGTGTTACATTTCTGAAGTGGTAAATCTTTCATATTATTTATATGACCAATTTCCCGACAAATGCTTTTTAAGTCTCACATTGCAATGTCACCAAATGGCTTCGGATCCCAGGCTTTCATTACAATCTGGTCTCCATTTCTCCCAATTATTGCCATGACAGCCCACTGGCTTGGTAGTCTGTACGCAGCACTTAAAACTCACTTAGTCTGCATTACTTTCCGCTAGCCTGCGCCAGCCTAACCCCCACGGTTCCCAGTCTTCTCACAGCTGGGCGCCATTACCCAGCGTTATTGCTCTGGGGTTGCCTACACTCACATTAAACAAAAAGGAACCACTTCTGACCCCAAAAAGCTCTCCGAAACATTATTAATGCACACTTCTGGACCCAGCATGGGGGAGTCCTGTGCTTGTTTATGAAATGAAAACACAAATCCTTCTTTTTGAATCAGTTTAAGACTAACTACAAAGTCGCCTTATCATTAAAATGATGTGACCTGAGTAAACCATTAACAATAGAAACTACATAATCTTTGTATGAGAGTGGTAATACAAGGAGAAAGAGTCACAGGTTTGGTAAAAACATAATCCCAACACAGGATGAGGGAAACTCAAAGACAAACAAACAAAGCCAAAAGGCCCACGGGGGCTGATGGAGACAGCTGTGTTGATTGGGCGTGTGTCTTTCCCCATCCAGAGAACTTCAAAAGATCAGACGCCAAACGTCGACCCACCCAAATCAAGGTGTGGATGAGTGCATCTAAAGCCAACATCCTTCATTTCAAACACAAGCCATTTGTTAAAAGTTGTAAAAGTAAAGATCACAAGGAGGAGCAGATCACAATCGTCACATCAACAAAACACCTGGGATTGAAGGCAAACAGCACTCTTGCTCTCAGTATACATCTGGAAAGCTTTGACTTCTAAACCTCTCCCCACCCATGCCCACAAGACTACTTATAGCAGTACACAGCGTGACCATCATACCGCATGTGTGTGCCCGAGCAAGGGAACATATGCCCCATAAAATGTCTTCCGAAAAGATGCTGTTTACTCACCAGGGAAAGACTGCTGAGGCTCGCAGCTCAATTCTCCAATGGTATTTCCATAGCAGTGACATTTGTAGTGGACTCCATGAATAATTTTGTTCCAGGACTCTCCGATCTGATAGAAGACTCTGGTCTCCGGCTCTTGACATTGATCTACAAATGGAAATTAGAGTAACATGATTATCCAATCATTAGCCTGGTCAGTTAAAGGAAACAAGGTTAAATCCGCTAACCTAAGGCCCCTATTTAAAGAGAATGACACTCTAATTGTTTCAAGAAATGTTCAGTTAAAGGAACAAAAAATGAAATCACCCAAACATGAAGATTCTGTCATGATTTACTATCCGTTGTAGTAGCCAGTGGTCACCTTTGTATAGGGCGAATCGTTTTGCGTCCCCCCCAAATAAAGACTTGTGATCTTAAACTAATAATTTTAAATAAAACCCAAAACATAATCAATTACACTATTCTGTGACATCAGTTTTATTGGTTGGTGGTCTTTGATTGCATTCAATTTATGATACAATTCTATATTTCATGAAATGCCACAAAATCTGTGGCCACCCTGGATCCATCTGGAGCCCCCATTTTGAGAACCACTGCTTTAAGGTAATGACAGCAAATGTCCCAGATCCTAAACGTGTTTTGCATGAAACCAAAATCACTTTTTGGTTCTTCTAATTGACTAAAAAGTAAAATAAGCAAAGAGAACTGTCAGCTCACCAATAGCGTCACACTTCCAGCGTCCACGCCCTTGACCGAAACAGGTGCAGTTCATCATGTAGCCCTCTTCGTGTAGTTTAGTGAAAGTCTGATTTACTTCATACGACACACTATTCACAATGCACTGGTCTGTAAGATAAAGAAACATATAAAAAACACTTAAATAACCGATACACAAAAGATTATTTTACCAGTCACGTGAATATACTTCGAAACCTTGAGAAAGAGAGAATACGACAATAGGATACTTTAATATTCCTATGATTAAGACACAGACAGATATGTCCTCTGACCTTTCAGTTGCGAGTAGGCGATGCAGCTCCATTCTCCACGTCCGTTACCAACACACGTGCAGCGCATCATGTGACCCAGAACGTCATGTCGTCTGTCCCACTGGTCGCCGATGCGATACATCACACCCTCACCGGTGGTGCACACCTCCTCATGGGCTAATGGACATAAATCAACATCACGTACATCAGTCATATAAATCAAGTCTAAGATGTTCTAGTAAGACACAGCTATGTATGCCAAAGATAGACCAATACTGTCCATATTATTTTGTTGGCTTTAATGTCTATATTTTGATAATCCTGATATACATTTGAGAGAAAAGTAGGCCAACAGGGTGGAGAAAAGGGAATGGGATAAGGGAGCGAGCCAGGAGTCGACCGCGGATGGCTGGAAGCATAGTTGCGCTACATGCCGGAGAAACTCCGAAAAAACAGAAGTGATTTTAAGTATTGTTTGCAATGACTTTATATTAAATTCTACTCTACTGATAAAAACCAAATGTCACCATAAGAAACTAACAAAACTAGTACATAACTGCTTTTGAAAAGTACAAGAATAAGTAGTCTATTATGACTTATGGGAAGTTAATGGAGTGACGGCACTGGTGGCTTTTAAGCTAACATCATAGTTACATATAAAATAAGTGTTGAGGTAAAACTAAATCAGAATGGGGTAAAGGATCAGTTCCCTTTAGCTGAGCGAGGACAAAAGGTTCCAGCACAAACAACCGTGCTAGTAATTTCGAAGTCAATTATGGTTAAATGGCCAATTCTAATATACTAAATGTCTCAAATGAGTTTAAAAAAAGGGTTTTATTCCCATCTGACGTTATTGTTTTATAACTGATCGCTGTATCAGGATCATAAAAAGGGTTGATATTGGAGATCCAAGGCTATGAGCGGAGGAAAAGAGGAGGAGGTTTATCTGAGCACAGCTGCCCCGGAGGAGAGCCAGATGCATGTGCTCCACTGCCAACTAGACTCTGGTCTCAGGCCAACCTCAGTCAGACTGCATCCCCACACAGCTGAGGGGCCACGGCGATCAGACACGGACGGAAATTTGTGCTTAAACAATGGCTGCCGCTTCTTAAGTAAAGCAAGTTTTATTTCCCATTGAGAGGTAAAAGACAAACATATAACTTTTTAAATACTGCAAATGTTTGAAAATGGATCCTGTGCTTAGACGGAAATTCAAATACTATTACTAATTAGAATTCAACCCCCATAAAGCAAACACTCACAGCAGCACAAAGAGACTGATGTTCCCATGTTTGTCCTATGACTGAGGGGACTATCAATAAACACCCCAGGGTTCACCTGAGCTCTTACTGACACCTCAGTGTCACGGACACCCATCAAAGCTCAGTCAGAACGAGGTGTTTATGTAAATATGGCTGAATAGGTGCTGAGTGATCTTTTGTTTTCCATTGTTAACATCCTCATCTCAACTGTTACGAGATCTCATCCCACACAGACCTCAAGATAATTAAAAAGAGTGCGAGACGTGGTAAGTAACAACACTTTATCTGTTCGAACTTATCCGTGCCAATAGGTTTAAGGGTTGGCTTTAATTATGAAGTATAGCCCAAAGAAAGTAATTTGTCCGTTTTTATTCATTATTCGTCACAAATGTGTTTGCTTTGTTATTTTCCACTAAGCATTTATCAAAAAAAAGTTGCGGATTCTTGCTTTACAACAAAAGCTTTACAATAAACAATAAATGACCTTGTGTAATGGCTCTTCAAAAAGAGGTGTGATGATGGTTAGTAAATTACAGGAAAGTTACAGAATTTGTGACCCCGACTGTGAATTATAAGATAACAAGCAAAAAATATAGTTCACCTAAATTTTTTTAATTTTGTCATCTTTTACTCACGCTCTCGATATTTCAAATCTGTAAGACTTTCTTTCTTCTGCAGAACACTAAAGAAGATATTTTGAATAATGTTGGTAACCGAACCACGGCGGTACCCATTAACTTGGATAGGTTTTGTGTGAATACATAGAAGTGAATGGGTACCGCCATTGTTTGGTTACCAACATTCTTCAAAATATCTTCTATTGTGTTCTTCAGAAGAAAGAAAGTACTACTCAGTCAATAAAGATATCAAAGTTATATTTTCACCGAATGTTTTTGAAATAATGTAGGATGGTTTTCTTTATAAAACAATTAATCACCTAAAAGGACTATCTAGGATTTCTCAGACTGGGTCACATTTTATTTGTTTAATAAAAGGTAAACTGTTTTGGTTAAAACGATTTATTGCAATCCCGCAAAGTTACCAGTCTAAGGGGCTTTTATAACAATATAATTCTCAATTCTTCTATTTGCCAAGCTACAGTCAAGTCTTAACGCGTTCCTCTTTCTGGGTCCAGCATTTATTGCTGGTGTAAAACTGGCACTAACCTGCCATGGGACAGAAGCCAAAGCGCTGCTCTCTGTCGAAGTTGTAAGTGGTGCCGCACCATTTCATTCCGTCTCTTCTGCCTTCAGCAGTGCAGTCTGTGTAATTTTGACCGTTGTAGAGGAAAGGGAACTGACACAAGGCACCATTAGAGTTTCCTCCTCTGGTTGCAACCATAGCTAAAAAAATTGATATATCAGTATCAGTAAGAAAGTTTGAGCAACATCAATACAGGGTGCTGCGGAAGACCTGTAACCAAACACTATTTTCCGCATAAACCTGTATATGAATCTCACCATTATTCTCAGTACAGAAGGAGAACTTGTAATCTTTCTCAAAGTCAGACGAGGTGCTGCACCAGAGCTGTCCATCACTGCGTCCCTCAGAAGTGCAGGCATAAAACGTTTTCCCAGTGAACACGAACGGGAACACACAAGGCTGGCCTTCTGAATTGCCACCATACACCTGAGTCTGGACATCTGCTTACATACACAACGGAAAACAACCGGGTAAGTACAGTATTCCATAAAAAATAAACACTTGCCAAACAATTAACGGTTAATAAGGATTCCAACCCCATTCTTCACAGCTGACGCCGTTCCCCAAGCAGGTACACAACATCTGTTTGCTGCCTTGGGTCTTGATCCAGCGCATGCCCTGCGAGTAGGAAACACCTGCGTCTGTCACACACGTTCCCTCCGCAGGGTATTCGGGGACAGGCACAGGCTGGAACACGGCGGGCTGGACGTTGGAAACCACACGAGTGCCGGTACCTAGTGGACAAAAAGAAAAAGATTTTAATCTCCAGATCACTCCATATGTGTTTGTTTATTAATGAAGCAGTTCATTCATATGATGAAATAGAGGTATCATTTATTAATGTTGTTTTAAATGTGTTTGTTGTAACATTTTGCCTCCTTTAGAAGAAAAAAGGAGACTAAAAAACAACTCAAGCAATCATCAAGTAAAAGGGTAAAACTAAAAATTCTAGCCTTGTGAAATCATATTACAGTTTAATGAGACCAAACTGAGGTCATTATTACTGTCATTAATAATGTCATTTGTCCCTTCAAAACTTTTGTGTTCCACAGACAACTAAATCAAAGCATGACATTTTTATTGTGTGAGTGAAGAATGTCAGAAAAGTCAGTTTGGGGTAAACTGTCCCTTTAAGAAGAGCATCGATGAGGTGGTTACCCAGGCTGGTGGTGTGCAGTGAGGCATGTCTCTCACACTTCCACTCTCCACGGCCGTTACCAGTACACAAACACTGCAACACCTGTCCGCGAGCATCTGTTTTACTCCACGTGTCTCCGATGCGGTAAGACGTGCGTGTGTCCTGGTCATTACAGCGGTCTGTGATGTACAACACACGCAGAGAAATGACACATCTGGAAGCACACATCTGCTCCTCATCATTAAACAGAGTACACATAAAAACCACTGAGGTCAAAGTTTCCTCTTCTAACAACTTTACAAGGATGCCGGTGAATTTGCATTGGAAATGTTTTGAAATGGATAATTAAAGTGGAATATTGCCACACGGATAACCTGGTTCGCTTTTTTAAACAAGGGTGCAGTTTTGTTTCCGCTTACTTCTAGAAGTGCATGTGATGCGTCCACTTCCTTCGCCTAGACAGGTACAGTCCACGATCATCCAGCCTTGGTAGGGCTTCTCCCAGGTCTCACCAACCATATAAGACGTCCCAGCTGAATTGTCATAACAGCGCTCCGCTATTGAGGGAAAAACTGTTTTTAAAATCTTTGAATGCCATGTATTGATTTGTTTTTGAGTTGTAGTTTTTTCCATGTAGAGTAAATCTGCTTTAAAACAATGAAACATTGTAAAAATGTGCATATAAATAAACTTGAATGAACTGAATCAACTCTAATATCAAATCCAAGACCGCCACAATTTATTGAATCTCCAGACTCACCAACAGGTTTGCACGTCCATTCCCCTTTCCCATTTCCCAAACAGACACACTCGAGCATGTAGTCTCCAGTATCGTGGGGCCTCCTCCAGGTGTCTCCAATCTTGTAGGATTGACCTCCCTCATGACAGCGGTCTACCACAGAGGCCAAGTAAGTAAACAGCAGCATACTCCAAAAAGTGTTATCAATTCCCAAACTGTCACACAGTACAGCAAAGAAAAGTTCCGGTCTACCCACTTGCAATGGTGCAACTGATTTTCCCTCGACCAGAGCCAATGCACGTACAGTCCCAGATCATCCCTTCTTTGGGTCTCTCATAGGTCTCTCCAACCCGATAGGAGCGGCCATTGAGTTTATCATAGCAGGTCTCCTCAGCTGCAAACATTATTTTTAATACTATTAACTCATTTCACGTAAAGATGCTTTATGTTTACAGTTAATAATATATTATTCATTCAAATCACCGTCCCAAATAACAAAAACTAATGTGAAAAAGCTCACCATCAGGCTTTGATTTACACTTAATACCAGACACTCCGTGACAAGTGCAGAGAAGAGTGCTGCCCAGATAGGTGCGTTCCCACTGCTCTCCAACTCCATAAAAGTGACCCTGCTCGAAACAACCATCTGCACAGACACAGCGGCAATCTTTTCAGTTCGAAAATATTACAACTTAAGAACCAACCATAATTACAGAACGAATTGAACCCTGTTTATGTGCATTTATTTGCGAAGATTTAGTGTATTTGTTTGCGTAAAAGCATAAAAGATGCGTTTAAACCGACTGATCTATCAAGGCACGTCCAAAAATCCAAACAAAAGTGATCGCAGATCAGCCTACCTTGGGACACGGATGACACCGAATGTTCCTGCGCTTGTCTTCTATGTTTATTCGTCCCTTTCGGCATACATTGCACAGCACAGGCGAGCAAAGCCACTGCCAGCGCCGTGCCCAAACGGTCACCGGACATTTTCACAGGTGAGATGAAAGAAAAGTTACGTAGCAGTGGTTAAATCTTCTCTTTTTAGTTTAGAGGCTCTCGGAGACGCACTGCTTTACGCGCTGCTGATTTCAGGGTTCCCACAGCTACTCTCCAAAGTTTCCTCTGTGCGTCCTGCGCCTCCTACTCTCTTGCGCACCTCTGTGGAGAGCTCAGAAGTGTAGAGCGCTTTTATTTGACCTCCACATTCCGTCGGGAGGAGGAACCCTTACAGATGCGTAAGAGAGCGTCAACGCAGAAACCCTATCTGAAGCTCAAAGGCGTGCGTAAAGGTTTGAGGCTAGTTATGAATACAACTTATGACATTTTGCATTCAAGCGAAAACAAAATGTGTAGCTTTCTATCTGAAGGGTCAAAGTGTGTCTTAAAGAAGAGTATGGCTGTACTAATCTAATGGAGATGTTTCATGTAGATGGTTCAGGAATATTGGCACAGTTACATAAACATAGCAAGTTAGTAATCAGTCTTACTTTTCATATTTTGAATTAGACCAATCTTCCTTTCTATGTAACTTACTTGAAGAAGATATGACCAGTCTTGAAAAAAAATTAGGTGACTAACTTGTAAGACTAGTCTTAGCTGTTTATGCAACCGGCCCCTGCACCCATCTTGAACCATAGAATAAAAACTCTCAGTTTCATTAAATCTTTCCTTGTGGTAAAGCAATTATCAGTAGTTTATTATCACCCTGAGAAAATAATAAAGCAGAATCAAAATGCTGATGGTCAAATGAGTTCTCATTTGAACCGCCCAATGGTCAATTTCATAATAAATGTGATTAATAAAATGTATATTTTCCAATATTAATTTCTGATACAACTGGATCTAGACAGTCCGTATTTCTAATCCCCAAGGCTATTTGCAAGTCATTCACGGAAAAGCAGGGCTGATGTCATCACCCAATCATTTAAAAACTGTACTCCTCTCTGTGAATGGAGGTTACTGTGCTGAAAGATCTCCCATTTAAACATCATTAGACTTTGTGTTCTTTGCTTTCTGTGTTTATTATAAACACCACCACACATGAAGTTTAATCCTTCATATAATAAAATGAGACGGCTTGGCTCTTTACAGATGATTCAGTGATTTTTGTCACCAGGCCAGATGTTTGGTTTGACTCATGTTTTTTTTTCCTGCATGTCTCCCCAGTGCTCCGCCCCCGAGTCTTACTACCCTCCCCCAGGATAAATGTAATCTATGCTTATGAGCTGATATGCGAGATATCTTTCTCCTAAGGGGTTTATAAGCAGTTCCGTCTACAAAGTTTTAACGACATTTTACTTAAGCTTTGAACAGCTTAACGCTCCGTTAACGCGAAGTGTTAACTTTTAATAAGCTTTTAATTGGGATGACTTTGTAAACGTTGGCTTCTCAATGTCGATCTTAGAATCAGTGAAGGTATTTATGAATCAGATAATTGGTCGCCCACTGGCAGCAGTGGGTGGCAGAAACATCTTGTTGGATTTTTTGTGGAATGGAAAAGTTACAGGGCTTTAATTTATAGCTGAATTTAACATCTGAATACATTTGCTATGAGTCAATAAATGAGTCAAAGCCAGTGCTGTTGTGCATAGCTGCATGACCATGTTCCAGAAATCTTTTCTCTACTTTTGACAGCAGAGTGTTTAGAAAAATGTTAAGTTCTCAGAGAAATAATGATGAAATAATGTAATGGTTCTGTTTCTATAATATGAATGAGCATCTGTAAGTAACTAACAGACTGTACACAATACAGTGATGTGAGTCACAGATAAAACAGACGGACACCTTGTAGCGCTGTCATTTTTACCATTGAACTAAATATCCAATTACATTTTTGATAGCATCACAACTCACAAACTGGTCAAAAGTTTTAGAACACTTAATTTCTTATTCATCTTTCCCACAGTTTATAATAATAGAAATGCATCAAACCTGTGGAATGACACAAAGAAAAACTATGATTATTGTGTTGGGACTAAAAAAATTGAATATTAAAAATATTTATTTTATATTTTAGCATTTTACGTGTTGTTACATATTTCCCATACTTTGCAGAAATGTTTTCTTGGCATTTAATCTCGCAGCTTCTTGGAGTTTCACCCTGAGATGCTTGTTAAGCAATATTGACGGAGTTTCCATCTATTCTGTGCTCTTTATTAACAGATCTTTTTCATTTAGTTGCCATAGTCATCCATTTCAAAGACATTTTTTAAATAAAATGTTATAACGTTTATAATTTAAAACATGTGTATTCGCACAATTATATATCTTATTTCAGACATTTAAGCACCTTAAGATCAAAACCGTTTTAAGATCATGAGAAACATTTCACTCAAATGTTCTCAAACTCTTGACCTGTATAATGTAGTATATGTATATCTGGAACAAAAACACTATACAATATTAAGTTAAATATTATATTATTACTATTTTCCAGAAGAAAACGTAATTTTTTTAGACATAAGATATTCATATAGTTCTCTGTAATCTCTCAACTTTGTCTCAAAGAACTGTCCAAGAACTGTTTGGTTACAAGCATTCTTCCAAATATCTTTCTCTGTGTTTATCAGAACAAATACGTTCATACAGATTTGAACTTGAAGGTGAGTAAATGATGAAAGAATTTGTATTTGTGGGTGTACTGTCCCTTTAAGAGTGTACATGGAAAAAAGTCAGTCTGTAACCCGAATAAGTTGGGAAAACTCAAAAATTTCAGGTAATCAGTTACATCAAATCTTTTGTGTTATGATGTTCCCAATTTTAAGTAAAGAGAACTATTAAGAAGAAGAAGAAGTTTATTTTTCCACAAGCTCAAGGTCGCTTTACAATGAGCACTTTCAAGCAAAAATACATTTTAAAACAAACATTCAAATATAAAGGACAAGATGCAAGATTATTGATTATAAATTTCAAACAAGTATGTTTTCAATTGTGTGTTGATAGAGAAAGTATCGGGTAAAGAATTCCATAACCTGGTGGCGTTAACACTAAATGCAGTGGACAGTCTAACCTTGGGAATGCTAAGAAACCAGATGATCCAAAAGACTGAGTTGGTATATATGGTGAACTAGTTCTTTGATATATCCAGGTGCAAGACAGTTTAAAGCCTTATTTAAGATTTTTTTTAGTGTGATTTTGTCGTATTTCTGCACGTCAATTCATTTGAATTTGGAACATTTATAAAGGTAACTCCTTTTTGTTTACAGTTAAGTAAATGGAAGGTCTTATTAAAACAAACCTTAACATTTCATCTATATCAACAATTAACAAGCAGCCTTCACAGAGAGTGATGCAACACACGACTGCCTGAACCTCCCACAACCTTAAGCACCACTCTTCTGAAAAAAGTCAAAAATACAACAAACTCTTCTAAATATCCAAGATAAATGAACATTTCTCAGTGACAACGCATTATTCTTTCTAAAACGCATAAAATAACACTTAATTTCGAAATTGACTGTCCTAATGCAGTCTCACGCAAAGCATGCTGGGAACTGAAAATCATTTTCAACAAATCGTGTTGAAGTAACTTGTTTAAATTAAGTTAAACTGACTCAAAAGTAAGAATTAGTTACAGGAACTCGAAATGTTTGAAGTCAAATTAAATTTACACTACTTTCGAACATTCGGTTTACAGTAAGAGGAGAGCTCAGGCATTTTGGTATTGGATGAATGTGATGAAAATCAATTGCAGTCTTTGCTGTCGGAACAATTCTAAGCATTCTAAGGTTTTATTTAGAGGCATTACTTTGAGACTGGGTTCTCTTTTGAATGTACATGGCTACTGTTGCGAAAAATCATTGACTTACAGAGCATTCCCCGGAAATCAAACCATAAACATTTTAGCATCACAATGCAGCAAACCAACAGGAACACTTAAGCAAAAAGTTTCATGACCTCGGTGTCGAGATATCAATTGTCATTTTTTGCTGATATGTCATTGGTTATTCCACTGTAATCTCGCTAATGATTTTGGAGATGGTCTTACCTCATTCAAGTCGATTTGTACTTGTACAGTATGCTTATTGACTAGATAAAAAATAGCTGCCAGAGGGCGTTGCCAAGATGGCCGGCAAGTGAACTGACTTGCCTTGAGGGAACTTTGGAAACAGCTAGTGTAAGCCTTTTTCTAATCTCTGCATCTTCGCTCTCGTGTATGACATCACCGTCCCAGAGGACAGAGGCGGAGTACAGCTGCAACCCCCATCAGCTTAACCCAGACAACCCCCACAGAATCTAAAAATCAACTCACATCTAACTTTTCTTTTTGGCCTCAGTTACTCTTTCTCTTTTTACACCATCTGATGTACTTTAAACTGTGTTTGACATCTAGTGTGTACTAAAGTTAAAGGATATTTGAAAGAATAATACTGTGTTTTATGTGAATGTATCAAATTAAATAAAACAGGTTTATTAAAAAATATATCGTGGATTATCATCTATGGATCTGCCAGACATCCTCTCAATGGCTCGGGGCAAAGGAGGCCACAAAACAAGTGTCAAAATTTCTTGCCGGAAGAACCAGAAGAAGTTTAAAGTCAGTTACTGGATGCCATTAGAAGGGCGTTCATCAATTCACCCGTCCATCATGCCCAAGCGACATCTGTTCTGATGTTATTATTGTTTGAACGTCTCGTACTTGCTTGTGTCCATGTGTGCACATTAAAATGAACTGGTGTGAGTTGTATTATGGAGCTACGGAATGGTCAGGGGATGAATAGTAAATGCTCATTAGATTTCTAATCGGATCTAAGAAAACCCAGAACATAAGTAGAATAATGTATCTAAAAAATCCTGCAAACACATATGCTGTTGTAAAGCTATTCTTAACTGTAAGTACTGTAAGCTTTATAGCCCAGAACAGTTTTACTGTTCCATCCCAGTTTGTGGATTTAGTCAGTTTAGTGATGTCTCAGAATTATTGTTCCAAAGACTGCTAACCAAAATGAAACGTTGCAAAGAGGAAGGATGGTATCCCTAGCTACACCAAAACACTGAAAGAATGACAGTGGCTGGAAAGTTAACTAAACTGTAGTCACAAATAGAACATTTTCATCTTTGCTGGAACATGACCGTCATATCAGAGAAAATCTCCCAGACAAAAGAGAGAGATGTTTGTGGGAGAACAAGTTTTGCTGTAAGGCAACGATACACCCGTGAGATTTGTGGTAGTCAAAACAAAATCCGATGGTGACTTGTAAGTGAGTCTGCACTTCATTAACTCCTTATATTCAGGATGACTTTAATTAATAGGATCCTCCTGTATGTTGATGCAGCAGATATCACACTTAAAGTTTAGCTACAAAAGGTCTCCTTACGGCGATGCCATAAAAGATCCATTTTTGGTTTCCCATAGAAGCATTCAGTCAGAGGTTCTTATAAGATCCAATTCCTGCTAACATTTGTATAATCTCAAGAGCACTTTTCTATCGCAACGAACCGAAAAAGATTGTTCAAAAAGGTTCTTTATGGAACCATTCAGTCAAAAATGGTTCTTAGGTGTCCCAAGCTGTTTCTCTGCACCTCTCACAAATGTCACTGTGATACAGTTTGTTTGAACAGCAAAAAGGCATTTTCGTAAAATCTCGATAAGCAGCTGACAGGAATGTAATCTTAATGTGCAGTCGAAACAAGACATAATATATTACATTTATATTACATTTCATTGTTTCACATCATAAGATCTCAAAGATAAGTAGTTCAACAGATAAATAGTGAAACATTTTCCATGAAAAGTATTCTGACAAAGTTTTCTAAAAGCTAAAATACACTACAAGACTTTTGCTCAGATTTTCAGTCTGGACTTGTTGCAGAAGGTCTGTGCCAGTGTACGATGTCTAGTTTAAAAAAATCTGTTCAGATTCTAAATGTCTTGTGGTGTATTCCAGACATTCCATGATAAAAAAGTATCATCTTCTAAAGTGAGGTGTGTTTTGAGCTTTTATAAAGGCATTGGGCTCTCTTAGACCCCAATATATATACTGTATATATATATATATATAAAACTAAAGAACTGAAAAGTTTCCTAACCGATTTGGGGTGGAGTGAACAAACCACAAATACAGTGTTTTGCAACAATGGAATTTTTTTGTGGAAAGAGGAATGGGCGGAGGGGAAAAACAGCTGAACTGAGGCCAAAGTGAATCTAACAGAGCCCCTGCTGAGATAATAAGGTGACCATTTATCCATGATGAGAGAGGACTTCATCTCTGATCCCAATCTCATCTCACGCTGAAACAACAGCTACTTATTTTCGTCCCGGTAGATGATTTGATTTAGTGAGGTCACTTACCTATGACCACACCTACCTTACTCCAGCCGGGACTGTTCCAACAATCTGACCACCAGAATACAGAATCATTGAAGGCTGTTTTTGAATGTTCCCCTGTAACCTTAATTCGGTTTAAGCGCATTACTTTGCACTTACCCATAATGATGTTTGCACATCTAAGACATTAATCACACAATTACACTCCATGTTACCGTTTCTTTTTTTAAATTATGGATTAACTTTAATAGTGTCATGAACAAGAACATCTTCACCATTTATAGTGTTTTGCTAAATACAAACTGATACCAAGCTTAGTGGATATAAGCGTCTGCTAAATGGCTGTAAATGTAAATGTAAGAAGATTTTATGAGAAGCTCTCATGAAGTGGAGATACAGCAATAAATAGTGACTCTTTCAAACTGTTAGATATAATTAAATATGAATGTGAGTTTTGTGAGTGCCTTTTGTGTGATCTTAACAAAGTGACCTATTGCAACTATTTATTAAGGCTGTGTTTAAAATTCTAGTATTGTAGATGACTATTTGTTTCGTTTAGATTTATTTGGTTTAGAGTTTTAAGGAAAGTCTAGTATAGTCTGTCATGGCATAGAGTACGGAGTGAATAATGAATGAGATGTATTGTAGGAAAACTGGCTTAAAACAAATGTTCAAAGCAGATAAACAACAACTGTAAACCCACTGAAATGAACGATGTGAGTGGAAATATTACTCTGAGCCATAACCAGTGTTATGTCATCATACAGTGTCGCTGGGCACTTTGAGTGGAAACCCTGAGACGGGTTAAACACCTGCACGTCATTCCAGATGGTGCCGCCACGGCACAGCACTGTTGGTAATGAGAGAATTTCCTTGCTTTGGAAATTTAATAGTGTAGACTGACAGCCGCACAGAGGAAAATGTGTTGAGTTTTTTATTGCTGTCACACACTGAACCATCGCATTTCCATACTTTAAAAGACTCTTTCACCACCCACCAGGGTTGAAGAATTTGCACTATTCTTTAATCCCTTTTTCTAAGTAAAGCAAATCTGGATGAAGCTCTCGGAAGACATTTAACTCAAAATGAGAATAAAGTTTTTTTCATTTTGAATGAATTTAGATTTTTTAGGGTTCCTTTGCATTACTGTATTATTTTTCAATATAGGAATGACATCATGTCATAAAGGATTTTGGTACAGTGTCGGAGGTGTGTTCTCCTGTGCCAAAATCATGTTAGAGTTTATATCAAATATCTAGACATTGTCGACTCTAATATAGTTTACACCCAAAGTTGTTAAAATGATCTTACTATAAGACCTGCGAATACAGTATAGCATCTATAATACATGTTTTCAGAAAATCCCCAAATTTGTTTTTGTTCTCATTCTGATCTAAATGCTTGTGTAGTCTTAGTCTTACGGGAACATCTTTGTGATGCAAAGTAAATATATAACTTTTATTTGAACCATTGCCACAGCCTAAACACAATACGTGTCTATATTCCGGACACATTTCCAAGGTGTTTCCAAAAGAGTAAAATCTTGACACATTACTGTACCAGGTGTAAACTGTGATTTGTCTTGTCTGTCCACTTGTGATCCAATCGGATGTTAATACCAGATGTATACAGGGCCTAAGGGTCCTAACAGGCCCACCAAATCTACAAAGCAACCTCACCCATCTGCCTGAAGGATAAGCCTTATTTAAGCCGTCTTATTGTTTAATTTATAGCATGTTTTGTAAGGTTCTTTCAGATTAAAGGCCCTGTTTTATCACCACGTGTTTGATGTGTGATTGTAAGTATAAAACTGAGAGATGTGTGGAACAGAATAAGTTAGCGTCAATATGTGGTCAAACATTTCACATCAAAGTTCTCCAAAAGGACCCCAGAACCAAAACTTTACAATTAATATACATTTTGTAGCTTATACTCCTTCATTTCTATCAACTTTTTAGTTTTCCCTAAGCAATTTTAGGGGACATCTGAGGTGAACTCTTTCAAATCATGACGTGCTGGTTGGTATCTTGTTAGTTCCTTTGTAAATGTCAGCTATATGACTCCTTCTCGATCATATAAAATGGCGAAGGCTAGCCTGTCCATAATACTTAACTTGTAAGGAACACATCCAGCTGTCCAACACATCCAGTCTCAGTGGTAAGAGCATGGCGCTAGCAATGTTAAGGTCATGGGTTAGATCCCAGGGGAGTGCTCATAGTCAGAAACAAATGATTAGTACAATGCAATGTAAGTCGTTTTGGATCGCAGCCTCTGCCAAGTGCATAAATGTAATTTAATGTAGCTTTGCAAAAAAGGGAAACGTTCACAATTTTACTTCCATAAAATCTAACATTTTCTTACGTAATATTTAGCTGTTATGGTTACAGTGAAGGTCATCGGTCAACATTTACGCATTTGGCAGACGCCTTTATCCAAAGCTACTCACAGTGTATTCAAGATATGAATTTTGAGTGTTCTCTTGCATGGGAATTGAACCCATGACCTGCTTTGATTACATTAATGGACTACCAATGAGTTAACAATAAACATCATGGATGAGGGGAATGGGGAACATGCAAGATTTTGGTCCAGTGGAATATTCTCCAGTCTTATGAAAGTAACTCCAGTGTATATCGGGGGGGGGGGAGGCTGGGTAGTGATGGTGAGACTAAAGTTCAGCCTGGTAAAGGGAAAGTTGTGGGTTTGAGTCCTCTATGAACCAATGACCTATCATATATTTGTTTAGCCAACTTAAATTTGTTTGTTATTGTAATGCTGATTATTTTTCTAATAAAGATATTGATATCACACCAATGCAATTAATACATTTCTGTTGTGTGGATGAAAAATATTAAATTAGCAAAATGAATTATTCCAAGTACTCTTTAAGTACTGTTATATATAAAAATAAACAAATGTATTTGTCTTTTAAAGTATTTTTTTATGTTTTCTGCCTCAAACAGACCCAAACTTTGATCAAATAACTGTTTAAAGATTCTGTGTTGAGTGTTTATATACCGGCTTTGCCATCTTGTCATGCACTTACACCTCAACATTGAACACACAAATCTCAACCATGGTAACAGTCAAAAACAATCATTCATTAAAAGAACAACATACCAAACAGTAACAGTGATATTAAAACATAAATTAAGCCAGCAAGAAGTAAAACACCAATCTTTAAAAGAAAAACAAATAGGAAAAACGATGAATTGAACATGCTGCTATGCATCTTGGGAACTTTCATCTCTTGCAATATTGCTTGTTCAGAATACACAGTTTTGTAAATTGGGCAAACACTCTGACGCATTTTGGCCAAAAACTTGAGAAACTAAGTCCAGTCAACAAAATAATCTTTGTTAGAAACATGTTTAGGACAATTTTGTTCAGTATATGCAAAACAATCATTTAACTCCTTAACTAAAAATGCTTTGTTCAAGTTACTGATTTATCTTTGTAGGGAGAACATTTTGCAAATTGGATTTTTTACAGTGTACAAAACACACCGCCCTGGTAGCAATGGTTTGTTTACGTTCTTGTTTGTGTAAGTCAGTCGGTAGTCTCGATGACATCATTTCATACCCTTACATTTTCTTACATCGTAAAAGATGAAAGCAATTACGCAGGAAGCGAATTATAGCCTGACATTGATTCTTGTACGACGTGACAAGGATTTACAGGTTAAGGCTGCATAATCTGACACAGCAACAGACAAAAAAGAAAACATAACAAACAAAAAACATTGTAGTCTGTGTTTGAAAGGATCTCAAAAATTGAATTAACTGTGCTCGTATTTGTTCAGACACCTGTAAGTCTGCATCATTAAATTCGTCTACTGTTTTTATGTAAATTCTTTTGACACTTGTGTGTAAACAATCATCTTATTTGTGTCTTTAATCTTCTTTTGTCAAGGAAATCAGCAGGCTTAAGATTCCGTCTGTGAAACAACAGCGATGGTGTCCTATATTTCTCAGGAAATAATGTGTTCAGGCTTTGTGGTGTCACATATCTCAAAGCATACAAACACATGTGTACTTCATAAAAACAATTCTCTGGCCAGAAACATCTCTTGTGCAGGGTTTAAAACACAAATGCAAATTAAGAAGCACAGGCAGAAGGCTTTTAAACAAATCTGGAAATAGGATCCAGGGTTTTTGCCTCATAAAAGCCGACACACATATAACTCACCAGTGAAATAACCCTAAATGCAAAAAACACACAACATTGTAAGTTACAATATATGTGTATTGTGAAAATGGTTTGGCAAGCATCTTATACAAAGCGTGTTTCTCATTTTGTAAAAGTGTAGGTCCTGGAACTTTGACTGTTTTACATTAAAATGACTTTTTTTGCATTTGGTGTATGATAAATGTTGTTATTTTGTTTTATGTGTAAAACATATGCTAATGTTTTAATGGAAAGAATTTAGGAATTGCTCGTGATAAAAAACATTTTATTTTAGTTTTACATGTAGTATGAAAACATACAGTACTTCTGTAAAACACACAATGCTTCTACAAAACACAGTGAGCATACGCCACTTTATTCTCTTTAGCTCTCTTTATCCTAAGAAATATTAGTCCTTCATTCATAGTTCCACCTTATTTGTTTCTTGTCTTGGTTAATGAATGATAAAAATGCTCTTGTTTTGCACTGCTCATGTGTTCCAGAAGAAGCTCCCTGGTACTTTTGTCCAACACCTCAACAGAGAGAACAGATTGTAATTTCCAAATTTTTACAACCCTTTCTTGTAATATCACGGAATAAAATGGCCCCAAAATTATTATAAATGATTACAGCTTAATTGATGAATTGACCACTACATGAAACACAAACTCTAATTCTCTTTGAGAACACGCAGAATTAACGTACAATTCCAAAAACATCAATTTAATTCTGTCACATTTCGGCTCACATTTTCCTCCATCTAGTCCTTTCACTCATTTCCTTCCTTTCCTCAAGAATCAACCCACTGACCCAAACCGATCCCATAGAGAACAGCTCTGTGATGATCGGTCCCTGTAATTTGATATAAACATCAGAAGAATATCTTGGCAGGAACAGAAGGACAAAAGTAGTCAGACACGTCTGTCACGTTCTGACATGCAAATCTCATAGACCGATGGAGATAAAGCTGGGGTGGGTTATATAAATCCTGTTCCTCAGGGAATAAAAAAACTTCAGCTTTGAACCACAACTTCAAGGTCCGGTATGGGCACATCTAGATAAGCTCTTTGCAATTGCTGCTCTCCAGGGGACGAAAATGCAGAGGGCAAGCTCCACAGGGGTTCCACCTTATCAAGTTCCTGCTGCATAGACATTTCCGGTAATACACAAACAAACTTTGCTGTTTACTGTCACATCTGACTTGACCTTTTTAGGCTAATCCTAAAGTCATATGGGAGATTTCTTAGTTAGCTTTGCTTTAAGTCTGTTGCTTTATTTTGGTCTTGTTAAGCAAGGTCACCAGTGTTCATCTATAAACAAAAATCTTAGAAGAATGCGACTTAGATGTATACCTCACGCATCGTAAAATGAGAATAAATGTTTCCTCACAGAATGCTAAGGATCAGTCTTAAATCCAATTTTCTGGTCCTTCCAGCGACGGCACAGATCTGAAAAGATGATTCATTTATGTTCAAAGTCAAAGAGTGCCAAGAAACTCAACTCAGCATGCTCACCTGAGGTTTTGGAGTTCCCCATGGCTGATTTAAGAGAATGCTAACGGTCTTTCAGGGAACATTGGTATAAAGCAGACGCTTTTAGAGTTAATGGATTAGATAAGATATTGGATTACCAATGCGAATGTGGTGCAAATGGAAGCCTTTTGTATCAAAAAGCAAGCAAGAAAGAACAAACCGACAGCTATGAGGTGGTTCTCAGGGGACGTAGGGAGCGGAAACATACACCGCTCCACATCCTCTACTGAGAAGTCAGTAATTACAGATGTTTCAAATCCATTCAATGAGAGACTGGTCGTTACATGTTAACGCACAAAATGACCTACCAAGAATCAGGAATCTCTTTCTTTCTCTCTTTCTTTTCTCTAAAAAAGTGCCCTTTGACCTTGACAAAGCGGTTTCATTCCCACCCCCGATGGGAAGCTGAGGAAAGAACAAAGAGTTCAACACACGTACGTGATATATTAGCATATGTACGCTCCTTTAAAGCCAACCTGTTAGCACGCTAGCATTAGAGTCCCACCCGTAGTCTGCAGCAGTCAATGGAGTCATTGTTAGAATTAGTTAGTGATGTGACATCCAATAGACCTCCATCAAGTGACCTCAGGGAACATTCTGGAATAACGTTTGGGATTTGTGTGCAGTGGAACAGAGATGAGGAAGAGCGTGTATTAAACGCCATAGCATGGCTCCGTTACTTTAAAAACAAACATGTGTGCTTAAAATCCCTTGATTTGTTCTATTCAATTGTACGCTTGAATGTGTGAGAATTGTGGATTAAAACTGGGATTTTAATCCTCCAATGGGAGGATCGAACTTTCAATGCAATTTAACACTGAAATGGGCCGTGATGGAACATCTTATTGGGGCCATGAAGCAATAAGCAAATTCTGGGAGTTATATAACTTCCAAAACAAACACATAAATAGAAAGTAATCCCTGATATAGTGCTCGCTAGGTCTTAAATACGGTCAGAAAAAACAAGCTTTTCCATGGGAGATGAAGACAGGAAGTTCACGAGACATCTGCGGTCACCTCTGTGGCTTTTCCACATTTGGCAGAACTTAAGTATTTGGTGACCAATTTAAAAACAGATGAATCATATAAGAAGCCCACTTGTACATTTACTGGTCCAAGATGCATGTGAGGTATCATTGCTGATGTTGATGGGTTTATTCCTTTTAGCGTTACCACGGGGATACCATACAGAGTGATAACAAACTTTTGATGACTTGGTGCATGGTGAGCAGACAGGAAGTCTCTGATGTCCATCTTCAACACCCCGTCAGTCTCCATGAAGCTGAGGGACCTCACCATGGAAAGCACTGTTTTTTCTGGGAGTATGTCACGGGTTCACCCCTTTTGGACTTTCCTGAACTTGCTTTCTCATTTAGAAAGCGCCTTTATTAATCATATTTAAAATGGGAAGTGCAACTTATTTGGAAATAAGTCATACTTTCATTTTTTGCCTATACCTCTGAACTGAAGTATGAAGTAGCCTGTACAAGGGTTCTTGGAAAACATACTTTTTATACATTTCCTCAACACGGAGTGCCATGTCTTCAATATGTAACATCTCTCAACTGTTGACAGTAATTACAGAAGATTATCAACCCCGGGTTATGTGTACATGTTCCTCTCTGAACCCTGTGGAAAAACAAAGAGCTGTGGTGAGTTATAAAACAGGCGGAAAACATCAGTTATCAGCACACAGGCAGATTGAGGGGATGGGACGGGTGTGAAGTAAAAGCATGCAGACGCCTCGTAATGAGGTAGAACACACATAAAAAACTGGCCTCCACAGATTGTGCTCACTGGTAGTTTTGTTCAACACTGCATTCCAGGAACTACAACTGCATGGCATTTTAACATTTGTGAATGTAAAAGATTCAGAGCACAATTTAAGACGTCTTTAAAGAGATAAATCACAAAACCTGTATATGACTCTTTCTTGTGTGAAACACAAAAGAAGATATTTTGAGAAATGAATGGTTTAGTGTCCATACAATGGAAGGCAATGAGGTTCAATGTATTATGTTCTACAGAAAAAAGGTAAGTCATACAGGTTGAAATGACATAAGACTAAGAAAATGACGGGCAGTCGTGATCCAATGGTTAGAGACTCGGACCGGATGGTTACCAGTTCGATTCTCAGGGCTGGCGGGTAACGACTGAGGTGCCCTTGACCAAAGCATCTTACCCCTACTTGCTCCCCACTGCTCCGGGTGTACTTGTGTTCACGACTTGCTGTGCGTGTGTTCACTACTCTTTGGATGTATATAGGGCACATTTTGGGTATGGATCACCATACCTGACAAATAGGTCACTTCACCTAAAATTATAAAAGCATAAAAAAATTGTGTAACAGAGGCCGCGAGACCTGTGCAAGTAAACCTCACTCCATGACTATCAGAGACGCTCTACCGTAACCTCCTCTTTAGGGTGCTCATCTCGCATCCGGACAGATCCTGGTTCAAGGCCCGTACAGAGTGGGCGAGCAGGTCCAGTTACATATGCACTTAAAGGGAAAAATCACCCAAAAATGAAAATTCTGTAATAATTAATCACTTTAGCTGTTCCAAAACTGTATAAATGTCTTTGTTTGGTTGAACTCAGAGAAAGATATGTGGACAAATGTTTGTAACCAAACAGTTCTTGACCCTACATTCTTCAAAATATATTTCTTTTGTGTTCAACAGAACAGCAAAAAAAACTTGCTAAGTCATGTTTCCTGCTACGGTAGTCAATGGTGTGCAAGAACTGTTTGGTTACAGGCATTCCTCAAAATATCTTTCTTCAACCAAACAAAGAAATGTATACAGATTTGGAGCAACTCGAAGATGATTAAATGATGAAAGAAATTGTATTATCCCTTTACTATCCCTTTAAGGTACTTTCAGACCAATAACTTCCTTTAAAGGAAATGGATTTGAGGCACTCACAAGTAGTGTTGTGTTTTATATTGGTGCCAAGAAATAGTACTTTTGTGAACAAGACACTGTTCACAAAACTATTGACGTATTATCTATATATAATGAAGGTAAGTGTCATAGTGCTTAAAGAAATGACTGTGACTTCATGCATACTCAAAAGGCGTCACAATTCACAGACTGATTAAACTGCATTGTGATGGTTGGTAAATATGAGGTTTTTGGGTTGAAATACTGCAACTGTTTAGCGACTTCGCCTCAGAGAAAGAACTCACACACAAAGCCGTGGAAAATGACTTACACATGTATTCAGACATCATGGCTTCCCCTGCCTTGCATTATTGTTTATAGAATCTCTGTCATTTCCCACACCACAGCACAAGACCTCTTCTGAGGTTTGTTCAGTGTTCTTCTCCACACTGACAAGAGAAAACAGACCAGGATGATGTCATACAAATAAATATTTTTGGAGTGTATAAGCGTAGTCTGCAGAGCCGACCCAGGAAGAACAGCAGAGGGCCGGTTTGCTCAATAAATAATGAAATAACAGCGTGAAGGCCTGATTGCTGGCACAGAGGAGGGCAAAGTCATCTCTGTAATCGATTTCATACAGGCGGAGTGATGAGTGAAACACAAGCGGTGACCCTGTCCGTCTGCACCGGGGGAAGAAAAGTCTAAAGAAGAAAAGAAAAACAGGGGGTTAAGGAGTGAGAGAGGTGGATGAAAGGAGGGAGGGAATTACAGGGAAAGTGAGAATTAGAGGGGCAGGAGGAAACGGAGGTCCATAAAGGGTTAAAAACAAAAGTATGGACAGTGAGAGAAAAGCATGGCAGCGGGAAAAGAATTCGGAGATAAGGAGAGACTTGCCTTAGCAGCTGTGTGTGTGTGTACGTAAGTGTGTACGTGTGTGTTGGGAGGAAAACTCGCAGTAAATGGATCACTGACTTTAGTCATGGATATTTTGCAGACTTTGGGAAATTCTTTGCCGAATATACAGAAGAAAAACGTCAAAAGACAGACGGTTGGGGTAATACTTCCTCTGTGAGGAAAGCTTTGGCTCAGAGCCTGCATAGTCAGATTTAGAGCAAATGTAGCCTATTTGTTTCCCTGGTCTTGCATTTTTGTTGATATATTCTCTATGATATGAGCTGAATGCTTCAGGTACTTCTTAGCAGTTTTTTAAATTACATGCAACATGCACGCAATGCAGTGTTGTGAAACCTCTCTAAATGGGGCTCGACCTTATTTTCAGACTTCCATTGTTTTATACACAGTGGTTATAAACACTATAATCTTTCCCTAACCCACACTCTAACATAACGTATAAAAAAAATGTTTTTTACTATATTTTATAGTGTTTTTATAAATAAGGCCATCCCCAAAGGGAGGTTTTGCCCAGATTTGTCAGGTTTCGCTACTTTTGGGAACATTTTTGTTGGAACGTGGGTACACACAGACACACCCACACACAGCTGCATGATTGGGAATCTTGGCCAAACAAGTTTCTCCAAATTTTTTGGGATATTTATAGATCAAACTTGGGTTAGCTGGGGATTTTGACCTCTTAAAATGTGGTTGATTGTTAAACATAGATCTCTGAAGACTTTCAAAGCATCTCAGGACTGAGGATTTTCTGCAAAGGGCTCGGCTTTATCCATGGTTACATGAATGGTCAGGCATGGTTATATGTTTTTTCCCCATGATGTCATTTTGACCTGAGTCAAGGACTATTTCAGCAAGCCAGTGGTCAGGGTTTGTGGGATAATATGTGGATGATTAAGTAATGGATAAAATGACAGTTAAGATGAGTACAACAGTTTGAGGAGAAACAGTGGTGGGTATGCTCATGGGATGTGTAGAGGGTAAAAAATAATAATCCCAGAAGAAACCTCAGTTGTTTCGCCAAGACCACAAATTGAGAGCGAACTGAGACTTTACCTAAGGTTTTAATCTGGAACAGTCTTGAGACTTGTAAGCCGTTTCCTTCCAATGGTGATAATTTGGAGAATACATTTGAAAAAAAACATCCTATTGTAGTCACATTATATGTGTCTCTTTTACAAAAAAATGTATCTTAAATGATACAAAGATACCAGTATTTCATCAATTTTCTTGTCTATCTTAATTTTTCAGTTTTATGTTTCCAGTTTTAGATCATTGAACTTCAGAACTCCACTTTGTATTCTGAGTTGTAAAAAAACAGCCTTTGAGCAATAACATTCTTTTGTCACAGTATTGTGTCTGTATTTTTATACTTCAGGTAGGTGACGTAAGTGTGTGAGTCAATGTCTGACAGCTCATGGCTATGAAGAGCAGTCTGTAAGATAAAAGTCAACAGGTAACAGTCATGAAACAGCCGACTCAAGCTGTGATGTTATCTTCCCCATATGGCCCCAGGTGAAAGACCTTAACAACAGAGATTGGGCCTTGCTGAAAGATATGTCACGCTTTGACAAAAACACCAACGAAACCGAAGCAGTCATTATTATTTCCAGTACAGAACCCAGAATTACTCTCTGTATCTCCGTAATTTGCTAGATACAAAGTAAAGTGAGCTGCTTTTAGAAAATCAAAGCAAAATCCTCACAATAACCTTTATAGATAATGCCATTTAATGCCATGCGAATATGAGACATATCATTCTTATTGAACACTTTGCAAGATGTAAACACTTCTCCAGAAGCATCTCCGGTGTCAGTTAATTGATTTTTATTAAATAATTACATCTTAAAGAGGAAATTAAAATTCTGTAATCATTTATCCACCTTCAAGTTGTTTCAAACCTGTATACATTACTTTGTTCTGTTGAAAACAAAGAAAGATATTTGGAAGAATGTAAGCATTTTTTATTTCTAGGACATCATTGACTATCATAGTTGGAAAAATTAAATGAACAAACATTTAATTTATTTATGACATTTACATATATGCATTTGGCAGGCGCTTTTATCCAAAGCGAATTACATTGTATTATACTATACATTTGTGTTTGGCTTTGTGCTATATCGAAGCACATGGTCTAACCACTGAGCCACAGGAAACACTGTTGACACTTTTTACGTTTTTTTTTTTCACCCTGCAGCCGCCCCAGCACCCCTACTTCCCGCGGCTATGCATTCATATATATTTGTTTGTGTAACTTTGCGTCCAAAAGTGTCTGAATAGTTTTGCCGGCAATATGAAATGGATTTTCATTGCAAAAGAAAGCGTAACAAAAATTAAATGAATGTGTGTTTTATAATGTTTGTTAATTTCTAGGTTAGCAGGTAATACTGCGTTTTGTGAAAGCTTTTATTTCTCCCTGTTACGTGGCGGCCTGAATATGCATGATGTTATTGTAATGCATGCCTGTAATTCAAGGTCAGGGAGTCAGTTTTGGTGTGAGCCAGATTTCCATGGGAACACACACACACAATCAAATGAGTCCTGCAGGGTAACAGACACAGTCAGATTAACAAAGCACAGATGGACACGTTGCAATTTTTTCAGGTATAAATCAGGGAAGAACCACGCATACATGTGGTAATGGTAACCTGACACATGTCTTCAGCACATACAGTGTCTTGCTGAATCGCAGTTGCAAATATCTACAAATGCATTATGTTATGCATCTGCAGCTTTTCTTCAAAGAATAGCAGGTAATTGGCCTACAGTAACAAAACTTTCGCCTTAAACTGTAATTGAAAGCAATTTTACAGTTTCATTTGATATTTTATTTTACAGACATTGCATATATTTTTTAAATGTTAAAATACAAATAAATGTTATTTAAAAAATATTCTGCACCCCAGCTGCCAAAATATTAAAAATATATTTTACAGTGGCCAGTTTTGTTTACAGTATTGTTGTTGTTTGTTGTCTCATTAAGTAACATATTGATGTCATAAAAATGTATGTCTGTAAACGATAATAGTTTTAGATAACATTTTGGTGAGTATGTAACAAGATTGTTTGTGTGCTCCCCATTCATGTCACAAAAGCAAAACTCTTTAGATGTGAAAGCTTCTTTATTGAAGCATTCAGCCAAAAATTGTTCTAAGTAAGGCCTGGTGAGCAGTGTAAGTCATGGCACCCTGACATTTGTAAATTGAGCGAGCACATCTATTACATGAATTGATTACAAGCATGCCACGCAAACCATTGGCTTTTTATAGTTCCTACAAACACCTCATTTTTTACAGCAGTAAAGCTTTCTCTTGTGAATGTTTATCGCCATTCGGAGGGCCTCTCTTTTAAACAAATCTCTCCGCTCACCTCTCTCTCCCTGTGCTCTTGTGACACAACTGCGCATTTCACCCTCCAAGCACATCTGGAGTTCTGCTTTGCTCCAAAGAGACCGTGTCACCCCTCAAAGCAGTTTAAACCAAACTGTTTAAATCAGTGAATAGCATCAGAAACACTGAGTCAATGCCAGTCGAGTTACGTGCAGATTCGGATTCAATATGGTCCGGTCTCACGAGAACAGAAGATAATGGGTTTCGTTCGTAGGCTATGACAACTGACCCAAATAAGTCTAACGTTTCTTGCAAGGGTAGAGCGAGCGTGCAGACTTGGCTGAAAGGGTCACTTTAGGTTGTGGGGTGTCTTGTGGTGAGTAAAAGCAGAGTTGAAGATAAGAAAACAGCCCCTGAGTCAACTGAATTGATTTAAGACCTATTTTCCTATCTCTGTGACCTGACCTTTGTGTCGCTTAGGAAGGAAACAGCAAAACAGATTGCAGTTTTAACGTGATTTATAGCCACAAACAAAATACCTTTAACTAATTGTTTATGTGATGCGAATGGGTTTAACTATTAGAGATAGTTTGCAAATATGGCCCACCTCTTCTTTAAAATGTATTTTAATGACTGCTTGTAGTCAAATTAAATCCACAGTTTATAAAAATCGCCCCAAGAGGACGCACGATCAATACAAAAACAATGCCATTGGTTGATGACGCTATGAAGGAGCGTTGAATGATGGGATCTGTTGTCTTCAACTGGCCATCAATCTGACGGAAATCATGTTACCGGATGAGGTAAAGTAATAAAGTTTTATAAATGTTTCTGTTTTATAAATTGTGGTCTGTAAATAAGTGACTGCACTATACAAGCTAGTGGCTTGCTCGACGCTAGACACCACTTCCGCATTTGTCCACGACACTGTTGTCATGTGGTTTAACGATATACGACAGTAAAGGCTCTAACAAAGGGGAACGCGGCAATGACGCCCTTGACAGGTGACTGCACAGCCTCGTGTCACTGTTTAGAATGAGGTGATGAAGATTTACCCGCTGAGAAACAAAGATGGGCCGCATGGTGAATCTACTGATGTGGGCAACACCTTCATCAGCATACTTGATTGGCTGAATTTAGACTTGACGTCTTGTGTTTTATTGGTAAAATTTGGCAAATAAATGTTTTACATAATTAAAATTGTTTAGTGTGTATCTTGTTAGTATTATTTAGCGTAAAGTACTCATGAGTAAAAACAGTGTAAATTAATTATATTAAATTCACATTTATAGTAAATATATTTGTTTTATTAAATAACAACTATACATCTACTCTACCTAGCATGAAAAAGAAAATTCTATCATGAATTAATCACCCTTAAATTGTTCCAAAACTGTATACATTTCTTTCTTTGGTTGAATGCAAAGAAAGATATTTGGAAGAATGTTACCAACTGAGATTTCTGGAACATCATTGGCATAGTAGAAAACAATTATTGTATAATTCATTTTGTTCTGTTGATCACAAAATAAGATTTTTTGTGCTCGGCACCATTCAGTGTTGACAGATTGGGTGGGTTCCCGCAGGTTTATTTTTGTTCCATCGTATTATCAGTAGCCTATGTATCAATGAATTGCACATTTTTGGCTGTCGTGGTGTGTGTGTGTGAAGTTCATGAACATGTGTAAAATGTTTCCTCATTACGTTCTTTCCGATTAAATATAATGAGCACTTTTTGCACAAAAAGGGACAAAAAAGGTTTTGAGGGATTGCCGCGGTAAGATTTGGCTTTGAGTGTGCGAACATTTATTAGATTTCTGTACCGAGACGTGACACGAATTCGCAGGTCAGAGTTCACCAAATTTGAACTTAACTACACAGCGAAATATCGCCAGACAGGCTTGCGTTTCCGGTCTGACGCATGCGTATCAATGGATGTCAATGGAATGAAAAGTCAAGACTTTCTGCGGCATTAAAGTCATCGGTTAATTTCTTGATTGCTGCTTTGAAATGGTTTCTGGACTTATTAGTCATGTTTTCATTTGTTTTTAACAGAACAAAGAAATGTATACATGTTTGGAACAGGTTTTTGGGTGAAGAATCCCTTCTAACATTATATTTCTATTGAGTTTGCCTTATTAATTCAGGTATATTTGAAAGATTTCACAGCTCTAAAAATCTCTTCAATAACTAAGTGTCAAAATATTTGACCAGAAACTGAGTGCATCATATTAAAGTCTTTAGAGTGTTGTTTAGATAAAACATTCTGATTTCTATGTTTTGATAGAGGATATCTCCTCTCTCTGGATCACAGTACAATGACATTAAGAGTTCATTCAAAACAGCAGGACGGGCTAAACTAAGCAGTGTTTGGAAAGACTTACACATGTGATAAGCAGCTTTTTTGCTTGCCTACAGTGACCTCTAACCTTTTGCTCTCTGAGGTAATAAATCTACAAATGTGATCCAACATGCTCGGGGCTACAAGCTCCTTTCTTATACTGTGATGCAAAAACACTAACTCCTAAATCTGCTGTTGTTTTAAGAAGACACACTGGGGAGAAAAACAAGAGAAGAAAGAGAGCAACCTTGCCAGGGCCTCTCTAGAAAGACACAGTACAGAAAGTGTGCTTTACTTTCACTAAGACTGACATTCACTTGTATCACTACATCACATAGGAGACAGAATGTAAAGAAAGAGCATGCCTTCAGAGCAGAAGCAAGGATCATATATTAAATACTCCTTCTCCCTCAAGACCAATTCAACTTCAACTATGCTCCTGCATAGAAAACCCTCACTACTTTCCTACAAATGAATACAGTGTAAACAGAAATTGAGAAAATATATGGCATGCTGAGCTGTTCATACATGGCAGAATCTCCTAAATTCTTGGAGGGAGATCATAGTGAAATAGTATTTCTTGCCTGAACACATTCATATAATTAGAGGATGGTCCAAAGCTCCATCCTTGAGTTTTATTACTTCATGTTGTCTGGAAGTTACATTGTAATATGTTTATAAATACCAAACAAATGAGAACATAAAAATATGCTGTTGGACCACCAAACACTATTCTACGATTTAATAAGCAGTAGATTAGCAGTAGAATGTCTTGTTTGAGTGCCCCTGTTTAATAGGTTGTGTGCAATCACATAGTTTTGATGACGTGCGAGATGCCAATGGAGGGTACGAAGTGATTTTCTCCATTATAATTCACCATCAAAAGCCAGTTTGTTTAATAGAAATTAGGTTTTACGTAATCGTTGTTTCAGTATGTTGAACTGAAGAAGAAATGCTTAACGCAAGATTTATCACTTTATCCGTTTAATAGTTTTTGTTGTAACAGCAGCTAGTGTTTGTTACAGGGTTTGAAAGACAGTTGAGTTGTTTAAGTTAGTTAAACCTCGTTAGGCGTTTTAAAGAAGTTACCCGGCTCGGCTCCTTCCGACCACAGATTCTGGTTTACAATCCACTTTTATCTCTGTTTCTCAGTCAATACTCATATGTTCCCCCTTTATGAACATCATCTTTTGCCACACAATAAAAACACCTTGTGCTTTCATGATGTGATCGATTTAAACATTAACGCTCAACGTAGGCATTTGGAGTTTAGGATAGTGAATTCCAATGGAGAAAATCCCTTTTTGCCCTTTTTGGTGTCACGTACACCCATACTTGAATTGAGTTTAAAATGAACAAAAAACACTCTTCAAGTATTAAAAACGTCCTTATCTTCAACGACTTATTATGTGTAATTGTTGTACCAATGATAAAATCACTGGTGGATATTTTCAGGAAAACAACAGTGGCCCTAAAACAGTGCCTTGAGGGCATGGAAGCCACCAAATGTCATAGAGCCTCAGGGTGGACCCCAACCCCTTTATTACCAGTAGTGTAAAGATGTGTTTAGTGGGACCCTCTGGTCATAACACCCGAGACAATGTTCCTGGTAGTCCCCCCACGTTGGCTCTGTAGGAATTACTCATGCATCTTCTAAGAGTTCATTGTTTATATTAGCTTAAATGATAACGATAAATTAACTTTAATCCAGGAAGTGTATGTGCACTAGTATCAGCTAGATTTTTTTATCTTTTTGAAAGCGTGTCTGTGGTTAGTGTCAATGGTGTTGAAATCTGCAACAGACATCCAGAAGCATACAACAGCAAGTCATTCATTACTGTGGCTAGAGCTATCACAGTGTACTGATGATGTCTAAATTCTGGACCAATATATGCGTTCCTTAAAATGACCACAGTTGGTGAGCAATATTTTATCTTTTAAACCTCTATTTTAGTAGACCAATTCAATAGGTGGCCCATAGACCCATTCAAATTTCCACAGCATCAATAGGGCTGCATGTTAATTGTTAAAAAGAATAAAAAACTTTCTATTTGATTACAAATAAACATTCTGCATCATTTTGTTTTAATGTGTTAGTTAGCATGTGTAGAGTTATTATTACTTATTCAAAACAACCCAGCTGCAGCTTGATTGATATTATTTGGAATGCGCAAAAAACATGATTTTTTAATGATCAGATTTAGAAAATGAACTCTTCATTTATAAACTTACCAAGATATCTATCAGAAAAGTTATCTTGTGGAAGTTCTTGTGAGGTCTTGCTTTAAAAAGCTTTATGGATATAGCATTGCTGTCAGATTTACTCTCTCTATTAAAGACCAAATTATAGCAATTATTGATTCATGTTGTAAATATTTTGTCATGTTTTTTTTCTGTCTAGTTTATTAGATTTCTCAGTGCATATAAAGTTAAAGTAGCAAGTAGGAGGCCAAAGCAGTTAGACAGCCTTTATGATGAAAAAACATCCTTGCTTTCTCTCATCATCTGTGAAACATTTTTATAGAAGACATATATATTTTACATGTAGGCCACTTTTAAACAGTTGTAAAGAAAAAGAGTAGTTTAAACAATTGTGATGCAACCTGCCTCTGATGAGTTAGAGGTTAGAGCACGATTATTATCAGTCCCTGCATCAGTATTTTACTCAAATTTACTGACTTATTTCCCGGATGTGATGGCAAGGCTTTGCAAATAGTTTGTATAGCCTATAGTTGTACGGTGTATATGACGGTACCTGTCTGCATTTGAGACCAGTGATCTATGGAGGCGGTGTTCAACCTATCAATGTCGTCATATATAGGTGCATTCCAGAACCTGGTGTTCGCTGGGCCTGGTGTCAATAACAGATGTTATCTCAGTAACAACGCCGTTTTCAGTTCTGACACTTACATGATGTTCGCGTGAAAACGATTCCCTTATATAACAAAAGCCAATGGTTCATAATGGTATTTTAATGGAAACCTTTGGAATTTATATTGGGTGGTTTTGGTGGGCAGCATTCCTACTAAAAAAACAATAGAAACCATTCAATAGGTTTTACTGGTTTAAAGGGATATGTATTGACTTTAATGGAAACTGTAATGGTGTTTACTGGTATGTGATGAATTCTATTGCTGGGATGTTAAATCCTATTGGAATATTGCCCAAAACACACAACAAAAAGGAATTGTATAATGTTTTTAATGGAAAAGGCTTCTGGGTTTCTATGTTTTTTTTCAGCAGGAATTCACTGCTGTGACATTTATAGTAATGGAACATCTTGGTTTCCTGTAAGTCCTTTCATTAAAATTAGTCAGTGAGCTGACACATGAATTGGAAGCTAGAATACGCAAGATGCTTTGGAGCAAGTTAGACTGGTAGAGAGTCACTGCGGCTGTCTGTTAGATCTAACGTTTTTACCGGATAAAACAATCCTACTGAAAAATTCATAGAAACTCAATAGAAACCATCACAGAAATTCTAATGGTTTATATCAGAATACCCTTACAACCCAATAGCATTTTTCATAGAAACCATTACAAAATAGCTTTTTGTAGTGTGTTTTGGGCCTTATTCCAGTAAGATACATCCCACCAATAGAATCCATCAGATACCAGTAGACACCCTTACAGTTTCCATTAAAACCATCACATTTTCTTTAATGGTTTCTATTGTTTCTACTAAAATAAATAGAAACCATTAAAGAAGTTGTAATGGTTTTGATGGTTTTAAAAGGATTTATTTTGTTTTTAATGGAAACTATACTTGTTCTACTGGTGTGTGATGGAATCTATTGGTGGCATGTTTATTTCTACTGGAATAATGCCCAAAACACACTAGAAAAATGCATTTTGTAATGGTGTTAATGGGAAAAGCTATTGGTTCATAATGGTATTTTAATGGAAACCAATATAATTTCTGTAATGGTTTCTATGGGCTTCTATAATTTTTTTCAGCAGGGAAGTACAGAGTCCAGAGTTCACCTACAAATGATCTAAAATGAAACCTGAAGAAACCATTTTCTTACTGTAATAGTTTTGTAATTCAGCATAATTCCAGGCAAGTCTGTTGCTGTCATTAACCCAAAGAAAAAAAATCAACTTTTTTTACAAGGCGTAATGTATGCTCACTGAGTTCAGCTTGCGATATTAGGGATTGTGGAATCCTTAAAGCAATATCTTCATATAAACATCATAAAAATGTGCCAAAAAGCCAGAACTGGCCACACCTGGCTGTGGGCTTACCTTCAATACCCTGATCTATTATGACCTGAAGAAAGACTTATATTACTATTTTTACATTGTAAGTATTCATTCAGATATGAAGCTGTGTGCTGCACTTTTTGGTTGAAGTAAGGTTCCTATTTTAACCAAATGATACATCAGAAGCAATGTAAACACACACAGCAGGAGACTTTTGGGAGGCACTAAGAAGAAGTAAGAAAATAATAAATCTGAAAAAGACAGGTGCTCTAAAACGTGCTTAGTGCCCGGACCCAGTTGTAGAGCTGATGTGAAGTTGGACTCCATACAGTAATTACAGTCATTATGAAACACAATCACATACTCTGGGATAAAATGCTCCCATTTTTCTTCTGTCTGTGAGGAACTGAATGGGGAAGATCATCTTTCATAGACAAACCCTGAGATGATGTAAGCTTTAGACAGTTGGACCTCGTCCTTTCGTTGGTCACGGATGAACATTTCCAGCAATTGCTTGAGGGACGTGACACACACACATACAACAGCACACACACAACATAATAAGAACAAGGTGTTGCTGCTGGCATTTAACAATACAAGAGAGCCACGCTTAGAGAAGATTTATAATAAAGCCCTCCCCCTTCCCTCTTGCACACACATCTTTCTGTTCCACCTTTGTTTCTGGCCCCTCAGAGTTTGCCCCGGAGAGAACAATATATAGGTCAACGTGCACAGCTGAAACTATGATCACACTCACATAGTATCTGATAGAAAGACACTAAACAGAAATTCATTGCATCATGCCAACTATCACACAAAGTTATGAAACACACTTCATGACCATGGCAGATTTTATGAGCTTAGTGAGCGCATTTTGGAGCTTCAAGGACTGTTTTTTAATACATAGGTAAGGCTGACCCCTGCTGGTGGGTATATAAAGTAAATGCTGTCAATTCTGCACACATATGGTTAAAAAAAGGGTAATATATGCATGCAGGGTAAGTGCACCGCTCTGATAGCACTGAGGTGATTTGCCATCAAGCGCAAAGGATATGTTAACAAAAAAACTTTCAAATTTCAGCAAACCGACCGCCCTACAGCTTATTGTTGAGTGCCTCTGAAAACAAGCCTTGAGTAAGTGCAAAGGTTTACTTAGAAGTTTTTTGTAAATGTAGTTTGAAACGTATAGCTTGAAGCATTTCCCCTTTGGGGTTGTCGATGTATGACTGTATAATTTTACTAACGTTGTTGATGTCGTTCATCCCTAATCTTCCCTATGGACACAACGTGCGCCAGATGTAACGGCGTGAGAGGGTTGAAGGCAGTGCTCGAATTGAAGGGGGGCTGGCCATAAGGCATTAGGGATCCCCATAAGAAGCAAAGAATAGACTTTGGGGGGTCCCTCAGATATTTGTATTTGAGTAAAAAATTGCAATGACAAATGTGATTAAATTCATGCAATGGATATGGTAAATTTGGTGAATTAATTATTTACAATCATTTATATTAAGTTTGTTTATGGGCTAGTTGTCATGTCTCTTAAAATTTAAAGACCGCTACAGGCAGGACAGTGAAAGAAGCCTGTTCTTCTATGTAAGCCTGTTTTATTATAATAGTATAGTTATGCATATTATAATCAAATATATTGTGTATTTTGTATAAATTGTATATTGCGATACTAACCCCCACCAAAAAATATTATTAAGAGGGGGACCCCCATAAGACTTGGTTCAATTCAAGCACTGGTTGAAGGGACCAAACAACTGTTTCTTGATGTGCCCTTCTGCATCATCATCCCGTGCCCATAAGGAGGCGCCATCGCCACGCAAAGAAACTTCACAAAGAATCATGTGGGCCCGAAGTGTTAATCAGTTGTACACTTCGGATTCCGAAGGGCTCTTTGAAGTGGCCAGTTATGAGAACTTCAGTTCAGAACGTGCGGTACACATTCGCACATCGGTTTGTAACAACCCTTCCATAGATGTTATGGACGTGTCGTCACTTAACCACGTGAATAGCACGTGAGCATGCCGCAGCGTACCCTCCTGGGTGGCAAAACACTCAAAATTACTGTGGAGCAAAACACTGAGAATAACTGTGCAGTCCAGCTGCTTGTAATTTCAGCAATTATTTGTGTGTTTTATTCCCGGGCTGCGTCTGAAATCGCCAACTTCCATACTATATGTAGAAGGGCGAAAATAAGTACGAGTCATGAATAGTATGTCCTAAACCTCAGTATGCACAAAACAATAGAGAGAAATACCCGGATGGTCTACTGCTTCAGCCGAGATTCGTGTGTGTGGAGCGGATAGACACTTCTCTATCCCATGACATGGGAGCTGAGCAATGCTCAAATTTCCTAGGGAAATCAAATAAATATTGCAGAAAACTTTAAGGCGGAAGTCAGTTTTTGACCTAAGATCCAATAAATGTTTTTTTCAGCTCTCACGTGTAGGTTGTTGTTAATACGTCATAGGTCAAAGACCATACAGGTCACATAACCATTAAACATGGCGGACGCAGTATGTCTGAAATGTATTCATACTACTCACACTCATACTATATAGAACGTACTGTTTTGATAGCCGATAGATAGTTACTTATTCAAATTAAGTATGTACCGTCGCAGTATGATATTGCGGATGCAGCCCCGTTTTTTTTGTTTCTCATATTCTTCTCAGCCAAATTGCTGGGTGTTCCATGGGAGTGTTCCGACATCTGCACGTGGGAAAGTGATATCAATGCATCCCCTCCAAATGGCACCCATGATTGTTTTCATGCCTAAGTGCGGGCGATTTGTGTGCCATTTGGTACACATGTTGGGACAAAACAAAACGATGACGTGTGTCCCGAGCTCCTACCAGCATTGCCCTGGAAACGGATGAGAAACAGTCACGGGTTTATCGGTCACAGCTGCCGGCGATTAACAGGCGGGCCCATAAGCCGCCTGATCACCAGAGGAAGAGAAGACTCTCGACGGGACAAAAGCTAACGTGGTCTTTCTTTCCCAGACAGCAGTGTGTGACCGGATACCACGACGAGTATGTCGCTCGTATAGAAGATTTGATAATTAAAGCTATTATTAAATTAGATAAAGTATTTTATCTAACATTTGCAAAAGCCTATATCTTTAACTACATTGAAGAATATCAAGAAAATACTATTAAGGGCTGTGAAAAACTATTTTCAAAATAGAAAAAGCTTTTAATATGTATTACAATATGAATTATGTGCAAGCATGATAGGAAATATACAACAACAAATAAAAAGCAAGGTCTAGAATTGTCATGGTTCCACCTCTCCTTGTCAGGTATTTCTTGTTCTAGAGGTGGAATCATACAGGATCCTTTGTTTCATGTGAGAGAGAGACGATTTCATCTCTCTCTGGTCTGCGTCATCGTTCCTGCCCTCCTGTTTCCTAGTTTGTGTTAATTAGTTTATCCCCTGCGCCTGTTCCCTCTTGATTTCACTCCTTTTAAAACATCCTCATGTTCATTGTCCTGTGCTCGTTGATTGTATGAAGTCCCTTGTCTTGCTGTAGCTGTTGTGCTTCATCTTGTATCGACTGTTGCTGTATCCTTGTATCCTTGTATCCTTGTATCCTTGTATCCTTGTATCCTTGTATCCTTGTTCCTGTTATCCCGAGTTCTAGTAAGTGTTAGTTTAGTTTTGTATCAAGTGTTTGTGTTCTTAGTTTAGGAAGTCAGTGTCCTTGTCTTTATTTATATATTACCCTGTCTTGTTTTCCCCCTCGTTGGTTTTGTTTAACCTTTTGTTATAGTGTTCCTTGTTTAATAAATACCCTTGTTAACCCCTTCATTCCCCGTCTCTGCCTGCAATTGGGTTCTCTTGCCATGTCTTCCCGCGAGTACCATGACAAGAATAGAATGGATGCATTACTTGTGTTCTAAATGTCTATTTTATAACAAATGATATGCAAGGTAGCTAATATAAACCAAGTGGTAAATACAGAAATGAAAGGAGGCCATGCTGTATATGAAACCACTAAACATAAAAATAACACCACCAGTAGGTGGCGTCAAAGCACTGTTCTGTTGAGATTACATGATGGGTTTATGTTCAACCTATTGTTTCAAAGCCACAAACAATATATGTAATACTCACACAACTGCTCTAATTAAAATTATTTTATAGAAAAAATTGTTTCAAGCTAAATTCTACTTATTGCAGGTAGGCTACATAAAAACAGTTGTTGGTTCCCACGTCATTCTACATTTTAATATTTTAATGATGACAATTACTTGGCTTTAAATGATCACAATCCAAACACAAAACTGTAGCATAATATAATAGCATAATCATCTATTAAATGTGGTTGTGCATCTGAGGTACTTTCTGTTCCGTTGTTCAGTTGTTCAGCCGGGAAATATAAACAAAATGAAACCGAGCTCTGGAGTTTTTGGCATTTATGCCAAATACGAGTACCCAGTTAACATGTGCCTGTCTGTATTTAGACTTTTCTGGTGCAACACCAGGAACGTCCACTGGCACGCACTGAGTCCGCCCTTACGGAGCAGCCAGAGCCCTTTGTGTCCGACGTCTCCGGCGTTTCCAGTCCTCCCCCCAGTGCTGAGTCCAGCAAATCACAGACATAAGTCAGTCATTAAAGGAATTGGTCAAAAAATAAACATTGTGTCTGATTACCATTTATATTGTCGCAATCACATGTTGACGGGCCTGAATGACTTGTTGGTTGGGCTGCACATACACTGGCCCTGGGTCGGCGTCATCTGGTGGTGCCACCACCTCACCAAGTGGTATGCCGTGCCTCTACGCAACGTTGTGCAGCACACCACAGGCCAGCACGATGCGCCACACATTGTCAGGGCGGTATTACAGCATTCCCCCGGTCCTGTCAAGGCAGCAGTACCGACATTTCAGCTGCCCAATCGCCCGCTCTACAACTGAATGGGCATCATCGTATCTGCGCTCATGGTCAGTTTGTGGGTTGGTGAGGGGGGTTAACAACCACACCTTTAGTGGATAACCGCGGTCTCCTGATGGGCAGTTGAATGATTTTAATATTTTAGACATCTATCTATCTAAAGCTCAAAACACAAATGGCACATTAACTAAAGTACTGATAGATCTGGATACATACACTTGTTTCTTGTTTTATATCATTTTATTATTCTTTTTTTATTTATCCCATTTATTACAATATTCATCTATCATATGTATTCATTCATTTATTTTATTATTTACTTCTATTCATAATATTTGTTCCTTACTTTCCAGGTGTTTAACCTCATTGGGAGTTGTATTATGACTTGTGCTTATATGAGTATGCTTTGGTCTCCATCTCAAGGTTCATAATAATGTCATGAGACAATGTTTTGATTCTGTAATCTTGACTGTAATTCTGAATCTATCAATGCTGTCATCAATTACATTACACTGTACATCCTCTTTTTAGTGTGTCTATACTTATACCAGCTTTTGTCTCTCTATGAGGCCCACAGACCAGGTCCAACCAAGCCTGATGATCTTTCATGTACCACCTGGATATCAGAGACCAACAGACCCAGCTCGCCTAGCCCAATTTTTTATTTTGCGATTAAAATATATATATTTTTTTTCATTCAGTCACACCTTCATTTGAATATAACTTTCCCAAAGATGCAGAACCTCCAATATAATACAAACTATTATAAGCAAATCTGACATGCATTCCAACACGTAAGCCTTCATTTCAATAGAAAATGTAATGTCGAAAATTGCTTATCTCAAAAACTGTTAATGCTTTTAAAGCCTTAATGTTAAAAGAACAAGACTTACTGGAACGTCCTGCAAGTATATCACGTAGTGCACTTTGATAATGAGCAATGAATTCCTATGCTACTGATAGATCCACCTATGAGATATGGGTTGTAGATCTTATAGATCTAAACTTTGAGTCCAGTTTCACTAGATATCTCTCCGTCAGGAACAAATTAAACCTGGAAATATCAACTCTGTTGTGAGTCAATCCTTTAACCCAACCACCAGGGAGATATAGAGTTGAAGGGAAGAAAAGCAGGCAGGAGAGGAAGTGATGTTAAATAGACAGAGAAATGATTTATTGAATAATCTCATTTGCCCGTTGATGCTCAGTCAAGCTCTGTCAAACTTTGTCTGACTAGAAACAGATTCAATATGTGTTTTTATCCATTCAAGATTACAGTATCAAAACATTGTCTCATGGCATTATTATGGACCTTGAGATGGAGACCAATGGATACTCATATCAGCATAAGACACAATACAACTCCCAACGAGATTGAACACAAGGACAGTAAGGAAATAAAATAAAATAAAGGAATGAATACATATGATGAAAATTGTAATAAATGGAATAAATGAAATAGAATAATAAAATGAAATGAACAAGAAACAAGTTTATGTTTCTATCCAGATCTATCACTACCATTCTTTTAGATTATACTGTTAGAAAACTTTTAGTTTTACACAGGGGGACAACCTCTGATATACGTCTTCATCTGAGGAAAATATATATTTTTGTCATCACAAAAGAAAAATCCAGCTATAATGTGCTGGTAAAATAATTATGAAGTACTTAAAAAGTACTTGAAAAAATACTGGTTTCTTTAATTTTCAAATTATTTATCTTTAACATATTCTAACATACAACCGTTTTCTCATTTTGCTCAAACCAAACGCCATATAACAAGAGTTTACTTTACACCTTCTCAAGACGTTTTTCAGAGGCACGTTCTCCAGACGTTCTTACTAACAGACGTAATATACACGTTGATTTCTTACGTGACGTCACCGTAACGTCTGTATAGATCAACACGTTACTAGCGTATCTATGTGACATATGCGTGTACATCTCCATATAAAACAAATAGAGACGTACACGCACGCTCACACATGTGTTATATGTCGTGCTTTTCAGTCTCGTTCACAAAAGAAACAATCCGAGCGCCATAGACAAGCACCCCTCGGACTCAGGAGCGGACACGGACACCACACCTCGGACCACTGGGAGAAGGAACCACAGCACCCACGAACTCACCACATACAGTATCTTTAATAAAACGCACCCTCCGGGGACTTGTTATCTCCCAGTATTCTTCCACCTCGCTAAAATACAAACACATTTAGGTATATAGAATAGAAGTCTAAATCTGACTTTATTTTTAAATTACATTTTAAATAAGATTTTCATTTAAAGTTTTTTAAGGTTTAAACGATATTAAAAAACAAACTTTCGTTCTTTAAAGTGTAAGAACAGTAAAGGTAAGAAATGGAAGCAAACTCATGTAAACTTTTGTCCAAATGGTCTCTTGCTCTGGAACAATCTTAAAAGCACAATTTTTGATTAACAGCGGCCACTAGCACTGTATTATAGATCTCTAAGTCCAAACACATCGGTGGCCACCACAGTAGAAAAAGATGGCGTTCTCTTTTTCATGAAGAAAATGAGATCATGCGGGCATTAGAAAGACTGTAGAAAGAGCGGTCTTATATATTACATAAAATAAGAGGTTTGTGGATTTTAGGTTTAAAAAGAAGGATAAAAGTCAGGCAGGAGCTAGGACCTGCGTTAATATTATACGACTTTCCAGCACAGACGCGTTAGCACCGCAAGTACTAAGGCTTTTGACAAAGATACTCACGGATCATCCCGCGATCCGTTTCACAACGATACTGCTGGGAAGAAAAAGAGGAAACTCACGTTGTAGAGTTGTTTGACGGTTTAGGGCTGCTGTTCAAAACATGGCGGCGAATTCAATGTATGTAGCGCCGCTCTGTATGTAGATATAAATAGCTTATTCTAAGGTATTACAAACATCACGGTTCATTTACATAAAGTCTTTATACACCTCTGAAGAAATAGTTTGGTTAATAATTTTATTGCATTTCCATCAATAGATCCTCTTAAAAACCCCATATCGTTCCTTTAAATCATGATGATATAACATGAATCCAGAGGTTTTGAACATAGTTGAACGAGTGTTGAATGAGTATTGTGTAGTTTTTGTTACTAAAATTTAATTACAAACAGCTATAAATCATAGCGGTCAATAATACTGTATGTGCATATAGGTTAAAAGACCTACAAAGTAACTTGATACATGTACTCAAAAGCTGCTCTCTATTCTAAGAATGATCTCTTGGATAGTTCTCTTTGGCCAAATGCACAAAGTCCTCAGCACTGTCCAAAGACACCAGACGATCCTAGGAAATGATTAAGAGAAATGTTTTATTCATCCTAATACGTAGTCTAGTTAAACAGTTTTAGCTACAAGGTATAACGACTCTGCTCCAGCCCCCCGAGATACACTAAATTTATTAATGTGGAAAACATTTAATCTTGTAAAATTACATTTTAATCAGAAAGAGTCGGTGGACAAATAAAGGATGAAATGACAGAGGCTACAGTATATAGGGTCATGTCTGTTATTCAATATGCAGAGGTTTACCATGACATACAGATATCTCTCATGTGTGCCCAGCCCACGGGGGAAGAGGCCTGTCTCCTCCAGCACTATGTTCAAAAGGTTTCTGGACTTCTCCAAATTCTCCCAGTCACTCAGAACGGTCTGTCTGTTCACTGTCAGCAACGAGTCAACCTCCCTCTGGTAACCTAGATCAACAATATACATTTATTATAAACACGTAGGCTACATAACTTCTTTCAGAAACACAAACACAAAAGCCCATCATAAAAAATTATAATTCTAAACAAGATGATCAATAGGACAGAAAAAATAAGAATAAGTTCCTTACCCAGCTGAAGTAGAAGTTTCTTCCATCGTGTACAAACCTTTCTCCGAGCACACCTCAGAGTATGGATATCATAATTCAGTTTCTCCCATTCCTACACATAAACACATAAATACATTTCACACATGTACTTTCATCTAACATACTTTCTGAACAAAATCAATCAATCTGCTAATAACAGCAACTGAAATAAGAGTTGTGGTTAAAAACACAAAAGAAAACTGTACACAGTAGAGCGATTGCCAAGTTCATAAGTGAAGATGGACCATGTGATATGCCAACTGTTCACAATCATGAAAATAATTAGTTGGAATGTTCGATACTGGATGTGGATTACAAACTAGACTAGAAACTGGACTAGAAACCGGCGATCCCTTGTGATTAGATGCTGGGAGGTGATAAGAGCGGAGGTCGGAGACGCTAACAGGATCTAGGGGAGGTGATTAGGTACGAGACTAGGCACTGGAGATTTTGGAAAAACTAGACAGAGACTTGGTAAACTATAGGCAAAAACAAGGCTTAATAGAACTAGACGCACTGGACTGTTGAAGTCAGAACAGGCAAAACACGCAACGGTCTGACACAAGATGAGAGAACAAGAGGGATTAAATAGAGGGGACCTAACAGGGGGAAATGACTATCAGTTGAATTAATAATAAGGAACCAGGGGAGAATACATTGTATTGTGTGATTTTGCGCACAAACAAGACATATTTAGATATATTTTACATGCACTGGGCACTGGTCTTCACCACAGTTATTATGTCCCTGAGAAATACCTAAACAGTATTAAGAAGACATGTTCTGGCCCCAATTACACCTGAGGACCAAATTTGGGCATGTTCCGCCCCGTTACTATGACTACAATCTACATTGTGTTTTGCCAGGGGAAGCAGATAATGATGACCATTACATATTTGTGGTGGACAAGAAATAACTTAACAGTATCAAGAAGACTTGTTCCAGCCCCAGTCATGCCTGGGGACCAAATTTGGGCCTGTTCCGCCCCGTTACTATGACTACAATCTACAAACAGGTCATGATAACCTTGTGCCGAGCAGGTGCTGAGTGAAGATTTATATAAAAATTCACAAAGGTTTCTTTCTATTCATTCATTTATACCTAAAAGTATTCATAGGAACAGCAGGAATGTAAGTTGACATGTGTATCAGTGGATACATCTAAGAAAACATTTAACTAAAAATAATAGCATACAAATTAGTTTGTGATGATAATTTAATGATTTGATGTTATTATCGGTACATCGGTTCAATGACTATTCGCATAAATGCATTTTATGTAATTTTAACCATGTTTAGAGCACATTTGAAAACTTGTAACAATGTAAAATCAAGTGATCTTTCGGAGGCCTAAAAGCAAATTTTTTGAACGGAAAAATCAACTTTTGCCACACCATATACTAAAAGGGACAAGCTACAGGAGTCCAGGTGATGAGGTGATGGTAACCCGGTTAGCGGAAAGCCTGACGGGGAGACACAAGGGCGGAGCGAGTGAAGTAGACACCGAGCATGTGGAGAGCTGTCAGAACGGTTCTCCATGAGTTTGACAAAACACTCACACAAGACACAAAAGGCCATGACAAGACAATAACATAAACAAACATGACTGCGCATGCGCCTGTACACATTCTCAAGTAAAAGAGTGCTTTTCCACCATTGCGCCGAATCGTTCTTGTTGCTTAATTCTTAAAAATACAGGGCATGTTCAACAAATTGTTTATTTAATAAAATTAACATACAACAATATTAAACAAATAATTTCATAAAAAACATATATTATACAATAAAATAATAATATCAATTAAATTGAATGAAATAGTTATATTATTAGCCATTGAGAGAGAGAGTTCTCCCAACGGAAGTCCAAAACGCTGGAGCGTCACGTGATTTAAGGAGTCTTCAGATAGATCCAGAAAGTTATGTTTTCTCTTAAAATGCTTTATTTCTTACATTTTTGTAATCATTAAATGGCTGTCGTCTTTAAATCGGTTAGAAGTTTACCTCAGTTGGTCTGTTTAGTCGCAGCTTCATGCGTTTCTAGTAACTTCCGGGAACTATTGAGAGCCTTCATGAACCGTTCCATTGTAGTCATTGAAGTTGACGCAACTTTATCTTTCAATGGCTCTGGCCAGACCAATAAACAAACACAGATCGTGAGTTAACTGCAGTCCAGGTGCAGACGTCTGATAAAACGGTCTATACAGTAATTGTTGAATCTGGTTCGGCAGAAAGTTCTTTTGAAAACTCCTTCATGACAACAGTCTCTGGATCAGGAACTGTTTAGGAACAGAATCTCTCTGATTTGATGGTGGTTTATACTCAAAAAGAAAAAAAAAATAGTAACGACAAGAAAATTTAACAAGAAACCAAATTTAGAAAATTAGCAATGCAAGACAACTGTATTTACAAATTTACAAAGTGTTAAGATTTTGTTCATATTTAGTCACATTGATAATCTGCCTAAATGCTTATTGGCAAAAAGAAACAGGTAATAGATAATAAAAACCACGTTGCATTGATCATTTAATGTTAAAAAATAGTAAATGACCTTTATCAATAAAAGCACATGTTGCAGGTTGTGACCTTATGTTATTGTAAAGCCTCAGCCATGTAAAATAGTGCCGCTACGAACATGTTTTGTTTTGGGTTGGGTCAGTGTCCTCAATCCAATTAAACATGAAAGGTTTTGAAAGAAGAAAGCAAGTTCATCACTTGTTTTGGTATATTTGAGTGCACTGAATTGAATTTTGTAAATTGGAAAATCACATCAACCTTAATTCCAGAATATTTATTTAATCATGGCAACACTCTGTCTGAGATCAAGGAAAAGTCAATGGCAAAGTCAAACTCAGGTTTGATAAAGCACACAGCATTGCAAAATGCCGTGAGAGTTTTGTGCGGGATCAGATGCAAGCTTGCAGAAATCAGCCTGGCAGAACCACACAAAAATAAAAGGTGATTAAAGAGCACAATGCTTATTGAATAATTGCATTATGAAAAGTCAGTAAGAATTGGTAACTATAATTGCTCTGTAACATCGGTAGAGCCCTTGTGCCCATAATACACGAGCCAGCTCTGTCACTGAAGCTAAAGTATGTCACTGACCTACATTACACATAAAAACAACATCAAACTTAGGGAAATTACCCATAACATCCATACTTGAATACCTCTCATAATGACATGACCAGAACTTACCAATTACAATTAGATTAGTTGACAGCGTGTGCCAAATATCTTGAATCTAAAAACTTTGTATGAGAAATTGATTCTCACCTCAGTATCTTTGTTCACTTGGTTTCTTCTCATGATGAATGCCTGTAATTCAGGGTCTGATTCTCTGTCAGTGGTGGAGCTTGCTTGGGGAGTGCTCCAGACTTCGGTCTCTGATCTAGATCTGCTCATGATCCACTGCGGTTTCATTGCTACTGTACATACTGGTCCGGGTGGATGCAACACATCATCCAAATAGTTTAGGGAACTATTTGACCCACACATTCCACTAAAATATCGAGAAACAATCTTTGTCTATTGATTATTAAAATTTTATGTGGCTTGGATTTATAATTTTGTGATGGAATATTGCGAATCTTGTTCTTAAAAAAATCACTTTCTACAAAACAATAATATATGATTTAAATGTTTCAATTAAAAAAACAGACAACTAGAACAAATCATTTTTACTGCTGTGATCCTTTATTAGCCATGTTACTCACCTTAAAATACAGTCTTTCACCTCAGTTTCATAAATAGGACAGCAGTGGGAATGAAACGCTCCCATTTAGAGTGTAAAAGATTTCTATAAGCTACTCATAGTAGAATCAACATCCTGCCTGAACTAGAACAAAAAATTGTGCTGGTGAAGCGATTTCTTACAGATGGTGTCCTTAACTTGATAATGTTGACTCCGGCAACATGACTCCACGTTTTAAATACCCTTCACACTATCACTACAGTCAGTCACTTTCCAGCACAAATAATGAACACAGAAAATAACTCTAAAATGTATCCATTCATATCTTTACATATAAGGATAACTTCAACTTTACAGTTTAATACACTGCGTGTAAAATACACATATACAGCAGTGATCAACAGTGATGTCAAACTTTACAAAACCTTGAATGTCATCCCTAAATATGCCTTACAAATATTGTATGTGTGATGCATAAGCTGTGTTTGTGAATTTAAGCTCAGCTTTGAGAAGAGTTTAGGAAGTGCAAGTGATCCAATAAACAGGCAAGGGGTCAATAGCACGTGCAGGCAAAACTCAGGCAAATGTTTAATCTGAATAAAAAGCAAGAACTTAAAAAAACGAAACTCAGGAACAGGAAACGATGACCCAAGAACCCATTTGGAATTGTACATTCTGCCATTCACTGAGGAAGTTAACAGTTCACATCACGTGGGCACTACAGATGATGGGTGACAGGAAGGGTTAGCAAAACTGTCATAAAACAAATGCTTTAAATTAATTGAAAGTCCCTAATTTACTGAGTCATGCCCCAGAGTGACTGCAGTGTAGTGAAAAACAGAACCAATATTATTAACTAATAAAATAGTAAACTTATTTTTTTTTCTAACACTGTTTTTGTTTAAAACAACACAATCTGTTTTATTTCTGGGCCAACACACAAAATGTCCTTAGTTTAGACACATCTCTCATTTTGTGCTACTTTTAACTGAGCATGTGATCTCCCTCCTATTTATTTAACACATAATCTAGGCCCTCTAGGATGACCTAAACTATTGTAAAAAATAATATTTAAAACGTAAAAATTCGATTTTCAATAAAAGTCGGCCGATGAGATTATGTATATTTGACTTCATGGATAGATGTGGAATCTATCCACATGAGATTTCCAAATCTCACAAGAGTAATTCAAGATTACAGAGAAGTCTCAGTTCTGCGATGTCATACACTGTCTGCGCAGCCTTCGCATGCTGCAAGAAGTCGAACGTGTGCTTACACAGGGTTGGGGCGCCTTCTAGTAGTATACCGCTGGCTGGCAGTACAGTAAATCATTGGGAGAGATTCATTTGAGTAACAGTAAAACTGACCGAATCATATATTTTTTCTAAATGGGGGCGCTTTGTTTTTTGCTAGCTTTCCGCCATCTGGGGGGTTGTTCGCCAACAGTCTTGTAAAGAGGAAATACAGGAGGTTGGTTCGCCAACCCCCAAAAAAGTTCAAAAACAAGTAGAAATGCGGAAAACGTCATTTAAAAAACAAGTGGATGAATTTTATCATCAAGTCTTGAAAAAAAGAGAAAAGCTGATTGACGTTGTTGAAAACAACAGGAGGAAGACTTTGTACCAATCCTCAAACGTCACGGTTCAACACTGAACACATCTGTTCTTAGAATGTGAGATTTCCTGTTCCAACGTCTACACTCTGTATCTCAAAACAAGACCGTTATGTTTCACTTTCTGAATGGTTATGTTTAGTCCGGGCACATAAAAGAAAGAAAAATGTCTATCTCATTTTTAATGATGACGGGACCTGGATGAATGTTGTCTTTGTTGTAGTGACAGGATGTCATTTGCCATACATCCAAAATATAAACACCAACATCCTGAAAATGCTGTCGTAGAATTCTGTCCAACTGCATACAATACCAGTCACTGGAAAACACATCCTATTACAAAAACAGAAAAAAATGCAAGAAAATAAATGGACAGTTTGTGTATAAATGGACAGTTTACCCAAAATGAAAATTTGGTCATCATTTACTTATCCTCTAGTTGTTCCAAACCATGGCAAATGTATTTGCTCTATTGAACACCAAGAGAGATATTTGCAAAAATGTTAGCGACTGAAATTTCTGGGGCACAATTGACTACAATAGTGGAAAGTGCAATGGTAGTCATTGGCGCCCCAGAACTGTCAATTTTCCAAATATCTTTCTTTGTGTTTAACAAAACAAATTTGTTCAAGGTGAGTAAATAACTTATGGCAGAATTGAAATTTTTGGATGAACTGCTGCTTTATTCACACTTACCTTAAATCCAGTATTAACGGTCTTGATTATGACAGTAGTTTCTGGGGCCCGCTGTAACAGATCCAGGACAGCTTTACGGATCCTCAACACTCTGCGGGTGAAGATATCCGAAGGGAATGTGGTGAAATGGACCCCCAGATTAAAGGCAATAACTGTGTGAGGCCCTCCTGCCAGATCCTCAATCTCATTACTGATATAGTGCAGATTAGCGATTTCTGTTTTTTGACAGCGTATAGGAACACCGTGAGCCCTCCAGGTTAAGAAAATGTTGTTCTCCACATCCACTGCTAGTAAAGGCCCTGTCTGGTAAGGTTTATACAGGTCCATCTTTTTCAACGCTGCGGTGAAAAAAACCCATCAATGATATTCTCATGTTTGAATGTGACTTGTTATGCAAATATAGTTAAAAGTTAATGTCTCACTTGGTACAGTTTTTATCAAAAAGTCAAACCACTGTCTCATGGTAGAATCTCCCATCATGTAGATTTCTTTGCCTTTCAGGCACTGTGTTGTTATTCGGGGAGAAAAATGACGTGTTCTACACACAAAGGACGTCCACACGTCATCCAGGTAAAAGCCAGATGGAACTGGTGTGTGCAAACCAGGACGACATTTCTTTCTTTCATCTGCTGGGTGATATGAAATGGTGAAGGCAACATCTAAATGTAATAATGAACACTCTCTTGGGATGCTCTTCTGAGTAACCATTACATACCAGTGACATTTCTTTTGGAAGGAGCAATGTTGATGATGATTTTTTCACCTGGGTAAATATATTGGTTGGCCTTTGTCCTGCAAAAAAGGAAATGTATGTATATCATACTGCCTTAACATAAATAAAAACTAGTTAATGACTAAATACATGAGTTAATCCAACATGGTTCTGCCAATAGCTGCCTTGGTTTGGTGCTCTCCAGCATTTTTAGTTTTTGTTTGTTTCCCTTTAACATTAGGCAGTAGAGGACAGCATATCAGTATACATTATAGTTGAAGAAGCGGAAACCTGGCTAAAAAGAGACCTTGATATTGCACTATAAATATGGCTCCCAGCTATATAGAGCAGATCGCATCGCAGAGTTAATAGGGAAAGTGTTTATATATTTAAAAAAATCCTTAAAACTCACAATAAAATTGCCTCTTTTTCAGTTAGGGTGTCTTTATAGCCGCCCATAGAGTGATAAACGCGAGCACTGCATGGCAAGATTTTGGGTCTCTGACATCGCCATTCCTCCCCAGTACGAGAATCTTTGTATTCACAGCAACAATCTCCAGTTCTCATCCTCTCCAATCCATTCTTGTCGTACTTCACATTACACTTCACTGTTTCTCGCAACCTGGCCCCATCTGGTGCTGGTCCTTCAAAATATCCGTTAAAGAAAATCCTGTCAGAATCTGTTTCTCTGTGATGCTTGAGGACCTCCACAGCTTCACTGGAATGGATCAGACGGATGGCCACCTGTGCCTGTCCCACCCACGGCAGAAGAAAACACACAGAGTAGGAGCCATTTGACAAGTCCATCACCTCCCCAAACACACTAGCCTGTGAAAAAAAACGTTCCTAAGGCTCAAACAACTGTCTCGGGTAGATGTGATAAATATACTTACATTCTTAAAAATGAAGGGGCTTAAAAGGTTCTTCACAGTGGTGCCATAGAAGACCCATTTTTGGTTCCACAAAGAACCATTCACTCTTCTGTGGCATTGAAGAACCTTTCTTTAAGAGTGTAAAAGACAGACACATTTAAATGAATTGACCTTTTGGGGATTTTTGGATGAGAACAGCTTGGCTTGAAAGAAGTCCCCTCCATAACGTTTGGATTTGTTGTTAAAATCTCTCGCATGGATAGTAACACAAAGCTCCTCTCCTATTTGATAGCTGTCCTTCAGGTTCTGAATGAGGAACGTGGAGTTTGCTGGACTTGTACTCATGGACACATCAGTGATCAATTCTTGTGGTCGAGCCTGTTGTGATTTGAAATCACTTTCTGAATTGATTCCTGATTCGAGATTAAATGAACTTTTTGGTGAAGCAGACTCCATTGAACTGTTTTTTAAGACTTTTTCAGCAGGGGTGGAGACGTTTGTGGCGAGAAGTTTGACAAGTTTGAAGTCCGTGAATAATAAGCTGTATTGAAGTTGTTTCTTGATTTCACTTTCCAGATAGGAAAAATATATCTGCAAACACATCATTATTTTAGTTTCATGAAAGCACGGAACCTATATACAGCACACTTTTCAAGAATGAAAAAAGAAAATGGCAAATTAATCTTCTCTTAGGCAACGCACAACTATTCCGCTAGAATTTAAACGGACAGTTCAACAAAGATAAATTAAGGAAATTATAATCAAATGACAATCACAATACATTTGTAATGCAAGTTATAAATAGATGTGATCGAATGACTCACCAGGCAACATAGAATTCCAAGGCACATCCCAAGAAACATCTTTAACCACAGTGTTTTCCTGTGAACTGTGAAATTAATCATTTGTCACTGAAATTGGAAATCAAGTCGCTGGATCACGGACCAGTATCTTGTGAACACGGATTCTGGCTCGGGTTAGCAACCTTACTCATTGCAACTTTGAGTTGTAATGTTAGAAAATTAAGGTGAAAATTTTGAATATAAAATGCTTAAAACATTTTCAATATTACATGAAATGCTTATAAAACATTTTTAAATATTACATGAAAATGCTCATTTTAGGGATAGCCTGTTCAATATTGCTGTCATGGTCCCAGTCCGTGTGAACTCTTATGTTACTTCCTGTTCCGTGCCATGTTTTGTAGTCCTTTGTAGTTTTAAGTGTTAATTAGTTCCTCCAGGTGAATCTTGTTATCTTGTTAGTTTTTATGTATTTAATACCCTGCATTTTCTTTGACTGTTGTCATTCGTTAAATATTTGATTGTGGTCCCAGTTATATTGCTCAATATACTTTGGATTATTTTAGTTTATTTTCCTTTTTTTTGTCTTTTTGCTTAATAAACATTATGCTGCACATGAATCTGCTTCCTACATATAGCCTTTAAACAAACAGATTGAAATCTGTTTGATTGGATGTCTTTTGACCTAAGAAACTTAAAGTCTGTTCTCTTTAAAATTGTTAGAATTTTTTTTTTATCTTTGATCAATAAGTCAGATTTATAGCAAACACAAAGGACATGAAGTGAATTAAAATGTAAATCACTTACTGTATTGTTGATTTTCAAGTTCCATTTTTTAAATTGCATGTGTAACAAAATTGTCCCTTTCGAGGACATTTATTAATAAATGTTTTTAATGTTATTTCCTTCTCCTTCTTCAGCGGGTCGGCTCCTCTGTGCCGGTCTTTTTTGCTCTGCTGCATGTCAAGAAAATACATTTTACATGTTAAATATATTTTTGCGCCCTCCAGAATTTTTTTTATTGAAATATGACTAGATTAGGTAACTCCAGCAGAAGTCATTTTAGGGGTAGAGTACAAATCAGTGGCCATTGTCACATTTCAGACATGCAGCATGTGTAGCATGAAATGCACAAATGAACAGCTGCTCTCATGTGTATGACCAATGCAATAATCACAAGCTTGCTTGTTTATTTTGGATACATTTATGAGCAAAACCTCTTCAACATGCTTTTTTTACTGACAGGTTGATTATATAACTTTCATTTGTTTTTTGCTTTTGCATGCCTTATACTGTTATTCGAAAGTTCTTATTAAAACTGTTGAATCCGTTTCATTCTTAATGCCTCCCTTTAAACCAGTTTAGCGCCCCTCAAAACCACTTTAATAGTATATTACATGGTCGAAATGTATTTTGTGCATTAAAAATTCTATTTGTGTATTTTGTATGAAGTCAAGATAAGCACCAGGTGGGGCATTTTCTAACTCACATATTGCCTCACCCCTTGCCTCAGACACCGGTGGCATGGATGTAAAAGGCCTCACTGCATTAATTTAATGCCTGGCATTTTAACATTAACGGGTTATAGGAACAAAATTTCCCCATGTTTTACCCTATTCAGAGGTTGGTAGAGTAGCCAAAATCTTTACTCAAGTAAAAGTACAAGTAACTAGAGAACAGATACTCAAGTAAAGTCGCTATTTTAAAAATTACTCGAGTAAAAGGAAAAAGTATGCAAGGAATAAACTACTCAAGTAGTTACTTTGTTTCTGATTATATAGGCCTACTTGTCATGGATCAGGGCAGAACTCAAACGCAGGTAGTGAGATGGATGATGCAGGGTTAACAAAAGGGATTTATTATAAAGACAAAACAGAAAACAAAAACCTACAATGGGGAAAAACAGGACAACCGGACAAGACTAACTAAATTTAAACTGACATAGACTTAATACAAAACAAGACAATATGACAATAGGCAAACGATAACTACACTAACTTTGACTTGCATCTATAGAAAGCTCTAGGAATCTAAATGATCACTGGACACAAGACAAAGAACAAAATGAACTGGTCCAGGACAATGTTATGACAATGAACAGGTGACAAGGATGATACACTGATGGAAAAGTAACAAGGAAACGAGACGGCGGGAACAGAGAGAGTATAGAACGCCGCTAGGAAAACTGTCTCTCCATCTCCCTTTTTTCTCCTGGCTTGCGGTCGGCCCAGTGATTCAAATAGCCTACCACAAAAATATAATAAATATTTTAAGTATTTGTTTGTTGTTTTTTACCTATAACGTAAAGTATATTGTTCAAATACTTTTAAAGACAACTATAAACCTTAAGTAATTAAATAAGAACACATAATCAAATTATGAGCGACAGCACAAATAAAAATAATAAATATAAATAAAATAAAACAGGCCTATAACAATAAAAATACAACTTAACAAATTAAAAATGTGTTTTAGGTTGGTCTAACAGTATAGCAGTTAGGCTACAGAAATTAAATCATCCAATGTAAAATAAGTCATAGTTCACTGTTTATATAAAATATAGATAAAACCTTGAAATGCAAATGACTTAGTCAGGAGCAGCGATCGATTCCTTTGATGTACATTAAAATTCAGAGATATTTATGCTGCTGTTCCGTTACTTTGTGGTTGCCACGGTTTAACTGACCATGTTTTTGAACTGTTGTAAAACCAAGATTAAAATAAGAGACAGATGTTTCCATAAAGAATCGTTTGCATGCATAGTCGCAAATTCTGTCATATACTGTACAAACACAGTTAAACCATTATGAAATGTCGGTTACCCATTAGCTTGGATAAGTTCTGCACAACTATACGCCATATTTCTTTCAAATACGTCTACTTAAAAAAGAAAGTCAAAAAGTTCATTTGTAAACTAATCTATACTATAGTTAATTAACTTTGTTTTGAAAAGCGGTGCAAGAAGGGTACCCATTTGTAGATGACGTACCATAACGTTACTTGAACTATATAAATCGATCTCATGTTAGGTCACTAATGTATGTCTGCTCTACGAATACAAAACTCAAACGTGAACTTTCAGTGAAAGCTGTCAGTTGTGAAGGAAATCATATATCGACAGACAACTCTTTTAAAATAACCAGAAAAACTGCGCCACAAACCTTCTTTCCTTCTCTTGAGCTCTTACAGTTATCTGATGGTCCATCCAGTGCATTCAGTGCATTTAAAAGGAATGTTTTAAAGATAATTATTTAAGCACCAAAAATAGGGTCCTGAAACAAGTAAGTTACTGTACAACTAAACGACCACAGGGTTGCCAGATTTAAAGAAACGCCCAATGAATGTATAGTACAACATTCTTTTTAGAAACAATCATGACGAAAACAAGTTACCCTCCCAACAAAAATCTCCTTAAACGGTCTAATCTTATAGTGCAACAGTTTTATATTATCTGCAATATACATTTGCTAGAGTAAATTAGTTCAATGCATGCATTTAGGTCGACTGTATTTTATAAATGTCACATCTTCAACCTGCGAAACAAACAACAACCCGTGGAGAAAACGCGGAGTTGGCAACTCAGTCTTAAATTACAGTTTCCGCTATGTTAGGTAATAACAACTTTTAGGAAGGGGGAGACCCAGGCTGTGAGTTTATACAGGGTTGTCAACTCCGCGTAAATAGCATAGTTATTACTTCATTGTTTTAATTTGTATAACTCGCAATAGTAAAATTTGGACGAGGCTGAATCCAAATTCTTATTCGCAGTTTCTTATTGACGCTATCCGTTCCACCTTAAAAAGGCGTGTCTGTGTCTTTGTGTGCGTGTGTGTGCGTGTGTGTGTGTGTGTGAGAGAGAGAGAGAGAGTGCACAGAGGATGGGCTGCTGTTTGCTGTCAGAGTCATGACATGCAGAATGCCCCTTGAGATGACAGTGAACAACAGGTGGAACCTCCATCTCCCACTCCGCTTCTCATTCTCAACATTACTTTGATAGAACAGTTTTTAGGCGGACTATCTCCACCATGAATATTAATCACATCCAATAGTACCTACCTGTTTGAAAGTGCAGTATTCTAGTGCAGAGCATGCAATACGGTTAATGCATAATTAAGTAAATTACGTGTATATTTGTAAAAAGCATAGTTTACACAGTTTTGTTATACTTTGCATATCTATAATTAACTGTCCCTCTTACCTCTTATGTAAATTAATTATTTTCATCATTGATGTATTTTATTTTCATTCTATATATTTATTTTTTCCATTTCTTTTGTTTGTCTATGCTGTATTTGTTTCTGATCCATTGCTCTTATACAATTTATTATACTCTTGTTGGTCTCAGCCAGTGCATTATAAACACGATAAATTGCTGCTATGTAGTTACATGTATATAGATTTATGTAAACTTTGTCACTTGTTGTATGTACAGCAAGCAGCAGCCCATCCTCTGTGCTCTCTCTATCTCTCTCTCTCTCTCTATCACTCTCACACACACACACACACACACACGCACACACGCACACGCACACGCACATACAGACACACATACAGACACCCCCTCACACACACACACACACCCACACACACATACACGCACAGACAAACGCAGGCACAGACACACGCGCGGACACACACACACAGACACGCCAACAGACACACACAGGCACACACACACAACTACAGACACACACAGGCACACACACCCACAGACACGCCTACAGAAACACACTCACTAAAAGGTTTTAAAAATAAGACAAATAAGGTCAATATGAAAACTGCGAATAAGAAGCTGGATTCAGCCTTGTAAAATTTTGTCTATTCCCTAATCCCACCGTTCTGCACCGTATCGAGTGGTTTGAAACACCCACTCATTACATTATGATCCTGGAATGCCCTTATTCTTGCCAAGATCTGGACAGCATCTGTGAAGAGCAGGGAGCTTTGGATGAGAACCAGGCCTAGAGGCCTCAGCTGCCCCAGAACACGTTTTGGAAGGTAGCTGTATATAAAAATGTGAAAAAACACATCTTATAAATAGTTGTAGACTGTAAATATTTGTCTGTATATTCTTTTGACCGGGAAACAATAATTAGTCAAGAACTCTCAATAACGCTTAAGTAACAACGATTACAGTGCAAGCATGCTGTACAAGGGCATCCTTTTGTCAAGTCATTTACATATAGTCACCACTAGGGGGACTCCTTGCTCTGAAAGACATGAACAGCTAAGATTTGTATTTGTTTTACTTCACATATACAATTTGTGAATTACTATTTGGGACTCGCACATCATGCAGTGTGGCAGGTAATGACATCAGCGTCTAGAAAGGTATATATTGCTATGACTTCCAAACTAAGCTAGTGAGTGAGAGCAGATGTTAGGCCTATGTATCGCTGAACTATATTAGCCTACATTCGTATTGTTTATTGAAAAACTATTTGATTAGTTAAACTGTCTTTAATTAGAAACGTACCATGAGTAATTTCAATTTTCTTCGATTATCGTATGCTATAAGATGTGGACTAAAGAGTTCAGACATGGAAGCTTGTGATGCTTGTCCGTAATTTTAAAATAATGCCTTTAGTCTAATAAACTTTGCATATTTACAAAATTATTGACGTATTTTCTTATATTTACTTAACTATTCTTGAGTAAACTGTATAGGAAAACTATTGGATAATCCTCCCAGCTGTGTCAATGATTTCTGATAACTAGGTGGTGCCAGAGAACTACTTTCAGAAAGAATTTATTTTCCCCTCAACCCAAGTTTTATTTAATTGTTTGTTGCTTTGTCTCTCAGCCTTATTTCATTCAGAACATTTATGTAGATGCCTGCTTGAGAAACCTCAAGCCCCAGGTCTGTCCTGCCCTGAATTTGGGCTTTGGGGTGCAGTCAGTTAATACAGCTTTCGATATTGGTTTTACCCTCTGATGCAATCAAATTGGACAGACTATGCAGGACAACCTTTATACAATAATATTATTTTTTAATCACTGTTCACATTATTGATAAAAATGTACATCTCTGTGTTAAGTGCCTTGATGCTACAACATATAAAACGTCTTTAACATGTTAAACAATGAATTCACATTTTATAATTCAGTGAAAATCGTCTTTGAAAAATAACTAACTTTTGAAAGAAATTAAAAACATACAAATAAATATAAAACAGCTTAATGTCATTCAAACGTATACAAAGTTCAACAGGACTTTAAAGTTTTGTATCTCAGATTGTCCATCCAGTAGAATTCACTTTCTTCAGCCCATGAGCACATAATCATCTGAACAGTCCTCACTGCTTTTCTGTTTGGCTGCATCTGTCAACCTCTTAGGAATTCTGACAACTGCATAATCACAATCACTGTCCGCCACCTCTCTAGGGTGCCTTTCTGGTTTGAGATTGTTGTGGTCAATGGAGGCGTAGAGGACATCTTCAGTCGGCAACTCCTGTGGTTGAAGAGAAGACTGACTCGTGTCAACTATACATTTATTTGCAGTTAAGTTGCAGAAACCTCGATATATCACACTGGTCTTTGCCCCATACTGTGAAACCACAACAATGACTCTCAGTGTGAAAATAAAACCCTCTGTAAACCTTTGATTCATGTATGCAATTCTTCATTTCTTGTATGGGCCCAAGCACTCACTGCCATCCCAGCAAAGGAAAACAGTATATGTACGGATATAATTTTCCTATGATGATAGTGTTATTTTAAATTATTGTACATGAAAGCATTTTTATTGTCCTTTTTTCATATGCTTGTTACTGATGTTTAAGGGGTATTTCAACCGAAAAAGAAAAATTCATCGTCATTTTCTCACCCTTGTTATTTCAAACTTGTATGACTTTCTTTCTTCAGCAGAACACAAAAGAAGATATTTGAAGAATGTTGGTAATCATGGCCCATTGCATTTCTTTTGTGTCCGTACAAGAAAGTCATTCATACAGTTTTGGAATGAGAGTGAGTAAAAGATGACAAAATTTAATTTCTGGGCAATCTTTAACGCAGACAATGTTTCAACAATTACCACTATCATTCACATGCAGTACAGAATACAAGTTTATGTATATAAGTAAAGTTGTTTATACACAAAACTTATGTTTACAAAGCTTTTAAAGATGGTTCTTCAGGTTGTTACCATGTATTTATATCATCATGTTGACATTTAAACAAACAGGAACAACGCTCTCAGTAAAGGCGTCATTTGAATATCGCAGTCAACAGACATATTTTGAGCAGATTTCATACCCCAAAATGCAAAACAAGCAAGCACAACTGCGGTTGAGTTGTCCGTTCAGGCGGAAGACCAAAAATTACAGTGTTGAAAATGACACTGCAATAAGTACTAGTTTATGTTCCAGTTTTTACATTTGAAAGCCAACATTTCTTGTCGGTATTAAAGGGGACATGAATTAAAATCACAATGTTAACCCGAGCTTTTGTTATATAAGAGGGAATCGTATTCACACAAACATCATGTAAGTGTTATAACTGAAAACGGCGTTGTTTCTGAGATAACATCTGTCATTGACACCAGGCCCAACGAACACCATGTTCTTGAAATGCACCTATCTATGACGACATTGATAGGTTGAACACCGCCTCCATAGAAAAATATCAACGACTACTTCTCTAGCCCCGCCCACTGGTTCGCGCATGACACTGGTGGCGCGGAACCAGATAGAGTGAGCAAGCAATAAACAAACATGCTGTTAAAGATTGCTAAATATTGAGCCACCTGTGGTTGTGGAAGAATACAGTCACTGCATAATCTTCCTTCGGATTCAGACATTAGGAATGTGGGGTTAAAGTTGATTTCTAAAAGACGATTCAGCTGGGAAAAACATTGAGTGTTTGCTTGTTTCATTCCTCCGAGGATTCCTTCATTTCCGGGAGTCTCCTGTTTGTTTATTTATCTTGGAATCTCGAGAACATTTGAGAGCCGCGATCGCGATGATCTTTTGTCCGGTTTGCAATCACGGGTCTCAAATGCTGACAGTTACGGTCATATATCAATAAACACCATACAACTATAGGCTATACAAACTATACTCAAAGCATTGGGGAAATAAAGTAAATTTGAGTAAAATCATCCCTTGCAAATGCGTCACATGAAATATTGATGTGGGGAGGTCATTTATAAATCACAGGAGGTCTCCAGTTAATACTAATGCCCTGCAAAATCTGTTAATGGTACTAATGTGTTACCTTACATTAAATCTCTAAGCAAATTCCCAGAAGGCTCCAACTACGCAAACTTCTTTCCAATCAAAGCAATGGGTGTTTACTTATAAAGTCTTCAATGCGACACACCCATTAAAACCGAGCGTTTGCAGAGCTGGCCTCAAAAAAGTTTTCTTTTCTTGACTTTGATGTTTTTGAATGTAAAAATCATGCAAACGTCATAACTAGACCTCATACAACAGTGTGAAACAATGAACAAGGCCAGTTCATGAGACCTTTAAGGAATGTAAGATACTGGGGATCAGATTAATTTCATGTTCACACTGCGCTGTGTAATATTTTCTGAAAGAGATAAAAACTGTTTCATCTCAACTGACAACCTATATCAAGGCAAACGCAATAATGACAACCCTTTTCTTAATATTAGGATTGTTCAGGATTCTTACCTTTTTATTTGTGTCACTCTGGTCGTTATTATCAGCTATGTACAAAATAGAAAAACATTACCGATTGCTACAAATTAATAGCAATGATGATAGACATTGTAAGGATCTATTTATAAAATGTTAATCATAGCTGAGTTTTTATCATTTCAAGAGTCCAGCTACAGAACATAACAAATGAACATAGAATCAGCTACAGAAGTGCACATAAAAAATAAGCATTATATGTGATGTACACATTGCAAGTATGAATGAATAAAGAGGAATCCTAGACATCTAAAACCTAAACACATCGGGTGTAATAGCTTTACAATTGTTCATATAAGTATGTAAAGAGGATATTTATCTTACCAACTTCCTCCTGTTTCGCATTGCTGAGGATAATATAGAAAATTACAGAATTATAGAATGTGAAGCACCTGCCATTTACCACTTAAAAACTTCTTGGTGTTAAAGAAATAAGAAAACAGAAAGAAAACAGAAATGAAACAGATTATTGTTAACTTTATGCATCATCAGTACATACCCAGTCTCTGAAGATGACCTTCGAATGCAGCTTAAAGAACATCCCATAGTTTCAACAATCTTGGTGTTGTTTGTCAACAGTAGTGTAAATACTGAATCTATAACCGCAGTTTAGTACTGAAATGGTATAGTCCTGAACAGACTTGTCAAGCAGACAATAAGATAGAGGAGTTCGGGAGATATAGAAGAGGAGAAAGATGCATAAAGCATTCAGCATAAAGCGGTCAAACAACAGAGCGGTTGAATTTCGTTTGTGTTTCCTGTATTCTGTGGTTTTCATTTGCCTCTGACAAGACCTATGCTAATTTTCATGAGCGCGCTTGCACACATCTCACACTGTACCCTCTTGTCCTACATTAGTGTTATTTGTAATTGTATGACAACAAACCTTTCTACTATATTGGCTGATTTGCATGTCCTCCTGATGAAGCTCATATTCCATTTCTAAACATAAAAACGTTCCATTTTTATGCATAATGTTTCGTTACGTTATAGTATGCAAAGACCTACCAGGAAAAAATTGCACAGGAGAGGCTAAACTATTCCTAAAATATTTATGTGCTCACATTTATTTCCTTATTTCACACACACACAAACACACACACGCACACACACACGCATGCACACACATACACTGACAGATTAGTAACAGCACAATGATTCAGAGAGTGTGTGTGCATTAGGATAACTATGCAGTTCCAAAGCCCCCATTATGTGGTTAAAGTACTCAATTGCTTAATCCATATGTTTTTGATATACTGTTCTGATGATGAAACGTATGTTTCTGGCAGTTGCTGCATGCTACGCACAGGAAGTTGTTCATTTCCTTCAAGCATGCATTGATACAAGCATATACAAGACAAGCAATACTCTCCCACCATGAATTATGTTGAGAGGAAGTATTATAGGCTAAAGTTCGAAGCATAATGTAATGTCAAAATCTACATTTCAATTTATACTGTTTGGGAATGGCAAACATAAAATATTATTTTCTATTGATTCCATTGGTAACTTTAATGAGGCTGAGGTGTGCTTTTTTTCATTATACATATAGGGGGCAGTATGAAAGAATGACAAAAATACATATACCGTGGGATTATCACAACCTATGTATGCATGTAAAACCCCCCTGTGTGGTCCCATGTGTGTGCTCATCTCTTCTCATTGTGCCAGCAGATAATGCTTTATAAAGAAAAGTGTTTTAATAATTGTCCAAAGAGAACAAATATAAGAAAACTGAACACACAGAATTTATTGTGGATTTCAGGAGGAATGAATAGATTCCAGTGCTTCATCTTTTTCACTTTTTTGGAGCTGTCGTTGGGTGAGACGTATAGACTTGTACATTTCTCATTTGGGATATTTCGAAAGTCAATATTGTTTTATTTGTGCGCATTTATTTTACGAAACTGTACAATAGATTAATCTCAGTTTGGTTGAATGCGTTAACTTTAGTGAAATAACATGAAATAGCAATGAATAATACCTTTTACACATTTTAAGGTCAAATTGTAAATACGTTGATAGACTTCTTACATTTATTTACTGTACAAGCCAAGTGAACATGCATATTAAACTTATGCATACAATGAATGTAATTCATTAACTTGTGGATTTGAATAATTTGAATAGAATAGAACTTTATTGTCATTGTTTAGGGAACAACGAAATACAGTTTAGGAGCTCTTCACGATTGTAAAGTTCTAGAAATAAAATATATACAGTTGAATGTCAGAACAGCCAAGACCTATATACATAAACAAAGGCACACATAAAAATATAAAAATGTAAATCCTCTGAGGATGTGCCGTGACAGTGCAAGTAAAGCAATACGGCAGCAGAGTAATTTACACTGTTAACTTGGATAAGTTGGCAATACTCAAGAATTTTTTAGTTTTACGGGTTCTTGGTTTAAGTAATCAGAACCTTAAGTTAAAGTTTTTACCAAATCTTAGTTAGTGCGACTTAAATATTTTATTTATCCTTTTTATGAACTTTACTAGACAGAACTTAAACAAATAAGTACACCAAAATAGCATTTTTAAGTTAACAAAACTAAATTCTTTCAGTTTCTGAATTGTACATATGTCTTGATATCCATGAATCAAGCACCTTGATTTATGCAATCCAAATGCACAAAAAGAGACTTATATCAGAACTGGCATTAGCACAGTCACTTATCACTGGTAGCTACGCAGAGAGTATGCACATATACCACTCTTCTAAACAATGGTAACAACAAAACTGAAAAATATGTCAAACTCTTCTAAATATCTAGAGAAGTGAACATTTAACACTAACAAGTCTCGAACTTTACTATAAACATATAAAAATGTGCAGTCTGACGCAAAGCATGCTGAGAGTTGGAAATCCTTCTTGACCAATTGTGTTGAATTAACAAGTTTAAAATAAGTCAATTAAACAAGGAGCAATTACATTTTTCAGTTTCATTCAAAACTTCAAGGTAATCAAAAATAATCGTTAAACTTTACTCAAATGTAAAAAAGTGTTTCATCATCTTTAAATATTTAACTAAGTAGAACTTTTTTATAAAACTAAGTTTACATTACTTAATCTATTTGATTATTTTGAACAATTGGGTTTACAGTGGGGGAGGGTTATTGCACCTTTATAGGAGTTTATATTGCACATTTTTGTTATGTATTTAAGCATCTTGGGGATGAAAAGTGTTTTTCAGTCTGTTGGTTTGGTTTTTATCAGTCTGCACCTTCTCTCAGAAGGTAAGGGGGAGAACAGATGATGTCCAGGGTGAGAATGCAGGGTCTTTTAAATGCAGTTGGACTTCTTCTGAAGTCAGCCAGTGTAGATGTCACACTTTGCAGCTTATTCATGTGCTCCACCACCTGTTGGAATTGTAATGCTATTCATTGTGCATAACATCAAAATATATTGTGACAAAGAGTCAACTGAGCAGTCAATAAATAACAATTCATTGTTGTGCTTTTAATATTAAGAAAAGCCACAGTTCCCGGGTTTTATTCTATGTGTTGTTTCTAAAGTGGTCTATAGTTCTATGCAGTTCAGGCATCCGAGGGATGTGGTCATTATTTGTATCTGAGTGTCTGCAGATGATATGATGAAGGGATGATGTAAACAGTTCACGAATTACATATAAATTAAACCGCATGTTGTGAAAGTCAAATATCATTTTATGATGAAATGCAACATGACATTGTCATTTCAATTAGCTTTAGAGTTTTCAGCCTGATTACAAGTTTGACGTGGATGATGGTGGTGAAGTACTATAAATACCATAGAGGTCTCTTCCCCCAGCTTTGTAAGCAAATGGTCATAGGTAAGCTTACTTTCTGAACAATGGTCTGTTTAAAGCACTTTAAACTATTCGATAAGCATGTATCTTTACAGTGGGTCCCTTGGATGGTGTACTTTAGTGGGCTCACAACAACGTTTTTTTTTTTCAGCTTTGTTTGCAGACAGGTAATAGTAGATCCCTGAAGGGGTTCACCTTTACAACTGTAGGAAGTCGAGAGATTTGAAACTTGTCAAAGATCTATGTAGCTTAAAGGAATGGCATATTTTTAAATGGTTAAAAATGACAATTTAATCACTGTCTTGCCATTCCGAACCCGAATGAATTTCTTTCTTCTGCAGAACACAGAGGAAGATATTTGAAGAATGTTGGTAACTGAACAATGGCGGTAGCCATGGGCGTCGCTAGCACTATTTATTCGGAGCTCTAGCCCCGATTGTTTGTAATCTAGCCCCGAATGTTTTGGCCTGGAAATATAGCAGTAGGAATTCAATAACTGGATGTTTAAAACTCGCTACTGATGCTGTGTACACAATGTTGACTGCGGCCTCTCTCACACACGCCGAGTCAGACACACACACATGCACATACATACACACACCACGTTGCTGATTTCAACCTATGCCTAGAACATCACCATGCAGTTAAGCTGCTCAACAAAATCAAATATAACAGTGTGAGGGCAGAGAATACTACAGAACGGCAATGGTGTGTGCCAAGAAACAACAAATCTTATTCCATTTTGGTAGGAAGATGAAGGTATGATAGGTGTTAACTTTAGTGTGCGTGTACACAAACAATTTACAAACAAGGAAAAATCCTTAAGGAACTGACTTTTCATTTCATGCATTATTATCACCCAGCTCATAAACCTGAAAGCAGTGGGTCAGATGTATAAAGTTACATATGATTATTTTGTGTTTGATAATATATTGGATAAATGTGTACAATGTAATGCATATTTTCCTTGAGAAGATTAGATTTAAATTTATGTGATTATTTTGTGCTTCCTAATTAACTATATTATGTAAAAACGTTGATGCAAAGCTTATTTTTCTTGAAAAAAAATATCTCTTAAAACCTAACCCAAATTCCCTACATGAGCCCCTATTGTTTTAGGCTCACCCCCTGATGGTTTTATATCCTAGATACGCCTGTATGTCATACAAGTTTGAGGGTGAATAAATGATGGCAGAATGTTGTGGTGAGCTGTCCCTTTAATGTGCGTATAATGTGCTGATATAGGAAGGAGTTTCCAGGTGAACAACAGGAAAACCTCTACTAATAAAAAACACGTTTCTCTCTCTTGTAAACAGGTAAACACATTCACACAAAAAGGGGGTTGCCTTTTACATTTCCTCTACCAAAGATTCAAGACTGGACTTCCATTAGTGAGATAGAATGGAAATACTATAGCAACAAAACCATACTGCTGGCCAGGATCTTTCTAAATAAAAGTCAAGAGTCAAAAATTTACAGTAGAAGAACTGGCGTGCAAACTACGGACAATGGTACACTTTCCATGGAAGACATTAAAGATGAGGACTCTGGCAACTACTCTTGCACTATCATTTTCCAGGATCTCAGAACACAAACAAATCACATTTATCTTCAAGTGCTACATGGTACATTTTACTAAACAGTCCGACAATCTTTAAACATTGTATAGTAATATCATCAAATTATATTACATTTTTGTAACTTAATGTAACTAATATGTGTCCAGATCAATATCCTGAACAACACAGTACTGTGCAAAACTCTTTTACACCATCAGGTAAATTTTCATTAAACTCTTTATATAACAATGTATGTTTGCGTGGCATGTGTCCTTTGGTTAAGAAAAGCTACTTCAGCCAAAATGAAAATTCTTTCATCATTTTCTCAGGTCATTCCTAAATAAGTATGACTTATTTTCTTCTGCATAACACAAACGAAGACACTAGTCTCTATTGCCTTCCATATGGCCACAAAACCCAGTGAAATGTCTAAAAATATCTTCTTTTTTGTTCCACAGGTGAATTTCATTTTTGGTTGAACTATTAATTTTGTTTGAACAGCGCAGCTATATTACATCTCATGAAGCCAGAAGTATAAATAGTAATATGCTATCCAGAACATGCCACGTCTTAACTGACATCATGCAACTCATTAAAGCTCAGTTATATTCTACATCCTTTCCTCATAGATCCCCATGATCCTGATACATCATTGATCGCAGTACCCGTGTGCTCGGCACTCTCAGTTATCCTTATTGTAGCCATTATTGTCATCTTCTGGTGTAGAAAAAAGTGTTGTTGCACTTCAAGTGAGTGTGATTGCAATTCATTGTTGTCTTTACTATACAACTGTACTTCCCAATTTAACCGATACAATTTTTGAAATTGATAGTTGCCTAATTTTAATATCAATATATTTATTTGTTGTGTTTGCAGAGGAACCCATCTACATCAACACAGATGTTGTCCGTAAAACAAGTAAGTGAAAGGTCTTAGGTGGACACAGGAAATTTACTAAATTAACACTTCACCTGCAGCAGATGCCAGAGAAGCAGAAATCTTAATGCACGGTTTGATTTAATCTGCATCACATTGGCGATCTCTAAGGGCTCTGATTTGTGCATTACATTTACATTTAGGCATTTAGCAGAAGCTGTTATCCAAATTGACTTGTGGAGAGAGATGCCAGGGGAGAGAGATGAAGAGTGGTGTCACATGAGCTCTTTCGGGCTCCAGGAAGTGCAAAGATCATGGGACCACACAAACTGATCAAATGCATACACTGAATGCAAAACGCCTGCCATAATGTATATGTATTAAAGCAAATTTTGCTATTTGAATATTGAAAAAAAAGCACCATTAGGGACTGTATAAAAAGTTCACACATTATGTGATAAATGAACTGGCATGTCAAATGTAATATATTTAAAATGGGGTCATTTTTTACTTTATGGGGAAAATCTTGTTTATGAACTGTAGGGGAAAATGGGTCAAGTGTTTACTTTGTTGTTGTTCTCCTTATTTATTGAATTCTGATTTTATTCAAATGTTTTTAAGGGTGACATTGGTCATTACTGTGCTGCTCTGAAAGGGACCACAATGTCTTGCAGCCCAAATGCTATAATACATTTAATTAAACTTCATAAACATCAACTTTATTGACTGACTAAGTGTTTCATGTTACAGCAGCCTCCAAGGACCTGTGTGCGTGTCTTTGCAGGGTGACATTTGGAAACGGAGGCATGTTTTATTCACTGGCCAAAGTAAAAGCATTGTTTTAAAGTTTCCTTTCATGAAAGTTTCCACTCACTGAAACAGTTGCAAGCCCAGCTACCTCACAGACTCACAAGCACAAACACGTGAACATCAAAAATCTACATTTTGCAGATCTATGTCACCCTGCTGGCAAGAGTGACTCTGTGGTATATTGGTTGAATGACCTCATTCTAAATACGGGTCAAGTATTTGCATTCTTCAGTAACTATGGACCTCACTTGTAAACAATATCTTCTGTACAGTTATAAACGCTGGCATAAGCACTTTGATCATTGACCTCATTGGGTCCTCGTTGGGTTTAACTGGCATTACTGCAACCTAACAAATGCTGGGTTAATTTCAAACTAGTGTTGGGTCAAAATGAGACGACCGTTGGGTTGTAATTTAACCTATGATGGGTAGCTTCAATCCAAAATGCTGGGTTGTTTAAACCCATTGTTTGGTCACATATAAACATTTTCATGGTTAATTTAATCTACCGGCTGTGTTTTTTGACCCAACGCTGGGTTGAAAATAGTCTTATTAGTATTCAGTGAGAAGGACAACTGTTATCATACGCCTACACAAATTCAATGTTGAACAGATATCAGTACAATTGTCCCAATTTAACCACTAGAGGTCAGGCTTGATTGGGAAAAGAATCAAAAATAAATTTAAATCATGCTTACTCCCATATTTACTCACCTAATCCATTTTTCTGAATATTTCAACGTATTTTAAGCATTGCGTTTAAGTCAGGAAACCAAACTGACCAAACTGATAACAACCTAGCAGTTCAAGATGTTATTACAGTAGAAAAACAGGAACAATGCTGTGTGTGTGCGTGTGTGTGTGCGAGTCAACTAGTGATATGTGAGCCTGGATCACAAAACCAGTCTTAAGTAGCACAGGAACATTTTTTGTAAAAGACAAAAATACATTGATTGTATGGTTCAAAATTATCGATTTTTCTTTTATGCCAAAAATCATTAGGATATAGAGTGAGTTCATATTCCATGAAGATATTTTGTAAATGTTCTACCTTAAATATATAAAAAGATTATTTTTTTGGAGTGGATGGTCTGCCAGTGTGCCTCGATTAACAACTTCAAAGGCCATTTCCTCTTTTTTTTGGCACTCTCAGATTCCAAGGTTTTAAACGACTGTATCTCAGCCAGATATTGTAGCAACTCAAATATCAATAAAAATCCCAGATTTCGAAAAATTGACCCATAAGACTGGTTTTGTTGTCCAGGGTCACATACTTTATGTCCATACTGTATGCAAAAGTGTACGGCGTGTGTGAGTTAACTAGTGATATGTCGTCCATGCATAAGTCTATGAACAGTCCTGTATAGACAGACAGCTGATCTGGGACAGAAACAGTGTCACTCTGTGGTCAACTTCAGAATATCCAGTGTTCAGTGGTAGGCGGAGAAAGGACCATTTACCATTCAGTTGATTTTTTGCTAAGAAGAGAGTGTTGTGCTGTGACCAGAGGAGAGCTACACCCCAGAGGTATTGTGAGATATATATAATGATAGTTGGAAAAACTTTTAATATTAACAATAAACTTAAAGCTTATAGTTTCCCACACTTTACTCATTTAATGTATTATTTGACTGTAATTTATTATTTGACTGTGTTAATAAATGTAAAGTTTGTTAATAACTAAATTAAGCTCATTTATTTCAATGTGTTTTTTTATTTAAAAATGTAGAACGTTCAGTCATGAAACTCTTTATTTTTCCATATTTACTTAATTTTGAAAATGGACTCATAGTATTCTTTTTGTTTGTGATATGTGGATCCAGATGGCAGCCCTTTAATAAGATGTTGGAAACAACCCTGATTGACAGAGATCATCACCATCAAGACTATCCTGGACTGTTAAATGTCCTCTCACTATAAGGTTACGATAACTCTTTTATAATTCACAATTTACAGAGCTAATGCTTAGATTCATACACCTCATTCTTGCAATTTTGACAAAACTTCCGTGTCAGCAAGTTGGATAACAAGTCTCTCACATCGGACCCTCATAGCCATCCTTATTGTTGACCCCTCCCTTAATCGTACAATATGGTGTTAGGGTTAGATAATTATTAATTTTATCACATTTCTTCTCCTCTAGGCGAAGATGTTTGTGGTCTCCTTGCCAAGATGTTTACAGATGTGGCTGTCTTTGGTGATGGTGTCCAGACTGCAAGGTACACACCCTTGCAGTTATTTTATTGTTGTAAGCTGATGTGTATTCCTGCTGACTTTAGTATTGATGTATCTTAGGCAGGGTCTCAGCTCCAGCACGTCTGGAGGCTCAAGCTGACAAACCCTTCACTCTGAGCTGTACGCTTGTCAAGGCTAGAGGGGAATCAGTTCATCAGATCCGGTGGCTGGACGTACAGAACCAGACCTTAATCACATACCAGCCCGGTCAGCAGGACAGTGTGAGTGGTCAACAGCACGTGGAGCTCGCTGCCTCTCCACGCGATGCCAGCGCGGTCACCATCAAGAGAGTCAGCTACAGAGATGAGGGCTGCTACACCTGCATCTTCGAGATTTATTCCAAGGGCCTACGGGAGGGACAGACCTGCCTAACTGTTACAGGTGAGTCATGTTGTGTGAGAACTTTGAGATGCATTTGGTAGAAATAGATAAAAATTAAAATGTGCACTGTTAGGTGGGCACACATTTGAGGGACCCGGCTGAGGTGTGTGCCATCCGTGACCCCCGGAAGGCTATCGCGGATTGACTGAGGGGGGAACCCCAAAAAAGGATCGTATGGATCCCAGACTGGAAATTAGAGATGCGCCCAAAATACCTAGCTTGTTGGTTTATTAAATAAATTCATTGTCATTCTTCTATAAGACAAGTCTCTGACTTGCAACCAATAACAAAATTATTCATCCATTTTTGTTTCTTTATCATGTATTTTCGTTAGAATGTTGTATAAGCCAATCAGCACCCAGAACTACACATTTGATTTAACATAAAATAAACATAGTTTATTGGAAAATGTCAACCTTACAACAATTTTTTTTTTAACAGCACAGATTTTAACATTTGGTGTACCAATGTGAGATCTCTCTTCAAATTTGTAAAGCATTTGTTTGATTTTTAGTGCATGACTTTTAGTGCCATTTTCAGGATTGTCACATCCATAACGCTACATATTCCTCATAAATGGACACAAGAAAATAAAAATGAAGAAACTATTGTATGTTCTATAAAGAGGCATCCCTTCTCCATTCATTGGGTATTATTGCTTCAGAATTGTGCTTTTAGTTCACAGAAACCATACAAAGTTTGTCGTCTCCCAAAAACTGTTCCTTTTTTGTATCATTCATAACGCATACATTTAAATCAACTAGAAAATTTGTTGATAGGCTGACATTTTTTATGTTTAGACTCTATCAACAAGGGTATATAGAAACAGATGGTTCAATATATGCGTAACAAATTCATTCTTTGAGCAGTTTTATGCCACATCCATAATGCAAAATGTCTCATTGGAATTACCCTATTATTACATATATTGTATAGCATCTTACATATAGTACAACATAGTCTACCAGTTATGTTATTTTTAATTTAAAGTATTTCTTTCTATCTCTGCAGCAACAGTGATCTCAGATGGTAATATGACTGTTGTGGCTGGTAAAGAAGCAATCCTGGGTTGTCGTTACGGCCTGCCAGATAAAGTCAAGCAGGTATTATGGAAGAAGATAGTGAATAAAGCAGAATCCCACGATGTCGCGTTGTTCGCAAAGCAGAGTGACCCTGTGATTGAAGAAGAGTATGTGCACCGTGCGTGGCTGAGCCCTTCCCTATCAGACACACATCTTACTCTGTGGCCGGTCAGAACTGAAGATGAGGGCTGCTATACCTGCGAGTTCCACACGTACCCAGAAGGCATCAAGACCGCTACAGGTTGCCTCACTGTATATGGTAAGATCTCCATATTCACAGTTGAGAATAAGGAAAGCTCTCATACTGTATATGGATGATACAGATTACATTTACATTTCTGGATTTTTAAAGCTTATCCCATTTGTTATGAAGTATAGTTTTCAGTACCAGCATCACAGTAGTAGTCCTCTTCAAGTGGTCTTTTCAACAAGATACAGATATTCAAGTTTAAAGTTCAACTGAAACTTAAAATGGCAATATGTGGCGAACCAGAAGTATTATACTTTTTAAGAGATATTCACCAAGGTACTGTACCTTTAAGGGAGGGAACGACTATCCATCTCAAGTGATGCAAGCTAGACGGCTTGGGCGGAGCATCGGTTAACTCCTCCCCTTTAACTGATAGTATGGTGCTAATTTCAAAATGCAACAGCTGTTTTTATACATCCAATTAATTGGCCGGGAAAAATGCAAGCCACCGCCGATGATTTTCTCATTTGAAATTCCTTTTCATTCAAATATGCGTCGGAATACGGAAGTAAAAACAATCGCAACTTCAGGTTCACAGGGACTTAAAACTGCTGATATCTGATTACTATTTAGATTAAGAAACACAAATGTATGCAACTGGTGTGAATGTAGTACAGCACAGAGGGCAAAACAAGGCTAAACACTAAGGACAAGAAAATGACGAGAGAGAGAGCGAGAGAGAGAGAGATGTAAATGAAACTGATTGTGTCTGTTGGATCTATGATTCATTCAGATTGGTAAAGTGCATGACTGTGACACTGTTCCACAAACACAGTGCTCCTCTATTTCTCTCTCAGAAGGATGTTCATTGCTTTCTTTTTGTGCTGTACTTTTGCATTTGTTACAACTTTGTGTGTTTGACACAACCAACGACAACTGCAAGTAATGGGGGAAAATATATTTAGTTTCTATCCCTCATGTTGTCCCAAACCTCAGTGTTGTTTATCTCGAATGTAGGAATTTTAGACAATTTGTTACGTAGCTGTTGCCAAAGAACAATCATTCTGTCCATGGGATGTCAACCTCCAGAAAGGTCAAAATCCCATTTGGTAAAGCACACAAGGCATAAATGATACAATTATTAGTGATAAAGACCGTCTGTTTCTTATTCAAATGTATTTCACAGTGTTTGTAATTTTTGGAGAGGAAAATACTACACAATACAAGTTTTAAGTAACATAATGGGTGAATAAGAAAGAATTTCCTATTTTGGGTTAACTATGGGTTAAAATACCTTATTCATTTAACTATCCCTTTAATCATATTCATTCATCTTTTATGCACATCAATTCTGTCTTGTTATGAAAGAATCATGCTTTTGCAAGAATTTAAATGGCTTATTTGCTGTCCGAATGAAAAGTGTTTAAGTGCTGTGGTTTGAATAGGCATCTCTGTAGCTCTGAGCTAAAGGCAAAGCTATGTGGGCTTTAACAAGTTAGCGATGGCATGCAGATCTGTTGATTCACAAAGACAGCTTTTGCTTTTCAAGTCAACACAAAGGGTTTTATTCAGTAGTCATTATTTGTTTTTTCATTGGGATGATACATTTCCTCTTGTACTGTATTACAGCACACATTCCTATACAAACTGCATGAATAACAAATAAAGAGCAGCCACCAGTTTAACATCAGTTTATGTATTGTGTATCTTTACAGTACTGCCCAAACCTCAAGTAAGCTACAAGACCACATCTCCAGGAGTGATCGAGGCAAACTGTACCGCTGTTGCTCGGCCACAGGCTGAAATAGTGTGGAATGTAGAGGGCAATAATAGGACCATTGGTCCACCTGTGTCCACTGTTATCCAACAGAGTGACGGGACGACACTGGTCATCAGTACATTGATAGTACAGGCTGGACTCTTGAAGGATGTCTCAGTCAAATGTCTTGTTCACCACAAAGGACTGGAGACTGCCATCGCTGTTTCAATGAACACTAAGAGTGAGTGTAAAATACTTATAGACTCATGAATGGCATACACTGACTTGATTGGAACAAATTGACTTAATGCAGACATTTTTATAAGAAATGTGCCTTGATCTTGTGATATTTAAGATAAATAAGACTAGGGAATATGTGCTACAAAACACAGAAAAAAACGCATGAGAAAATGTCTGGCTGTGCAGACATGTCTGTTCTTCCGAAGGACTTCAGTATTTGGACAGACCTTTATAAGTTTTGTATAATTTCAGTTGCAGATTTTTACACAATGTAATACTGACATAGTATTTTGCGTAATTGGGAATTAAAATACCAAAGTGCTCTTGTCACTAGTAATATAGGACTAGTATGTATCAGGAGTGTTCAAATAAAGTCCTCAGCCCTGCCCCTTCAAAAATCTTTTGGAGGTCTTCATAATTAAAGCGCCGCAATCCCATGTGTTTTCTGCAACGTAAAAATAGTCAGAGCTATCCCCAGAATGTGCCTTTCAAGTTCCAGCTCAAAATACACCACATATCTTTCATTACAAGATGTTGAACATGACCATTTGTGGCTGCAATGGAAAACGAGCCGTTTTTGTGTGTGTCTCTTTAAATGCAAATGAGCTTCTGCTCCCCTCCCCGTATGCAAAATAGATAGTAGAGTGCTCACATGTGCTTTTGATGACATCAAGACAAGCAATATGGCGCAAAGCGCATTTACGTCTGTAATGCCCTTTCCAAGCAAAACAATACACTATAAAATTCACCTTAATGCATGGTTCATAAATATGAATTAAATGGAAAAGACAAAAACATGCTGACCATATGCTGCAGGGACGTGCACAGGGGGGTTGCTCAGGTTGCCCGGGCAACTGCCCATATTGCCCCTCTCGACTCACGTTGCCCTTCCGAGGTGGAAAAAATAAAAAAATAAATCGAACAATGGATGCAGAATTTCACGTAGGCCAAGATAAAAAACAACGCAAAGCCTCATTCACTTCCATATTCGGTCACCGAAAATGAAAGTCAGTAGTGGAAGAGCAAACTCGGTTTACATGGCTGCAGCGCTGCACGCGACCGGCACCTGAGCTGAGCCTGCATGAGCGGTCCTAGAAGGAGATTGTCGCGGTTGTCGGGTGAGACGACTCAACGTTGTCAGAAAAGGCGAGTTTGTGATGTATAACAAACGAACGATCATCATCATCAAGTTTTTTTAAATGAAGTAAAATCTTCATAAATCCACACTGAGTTTGCCACGTTTAGCCTAAATAATAAGACAGATATAGGCTACAATTTTTTTGCTGATTGTTAGTTTCTCACATTTCGTTTTAGCAAGAATGAATGATGGAAGTAATGCATCACATTAATTATTTTATCCAAAAAGGTTAAATGCCTAAATGTACGTGCCACGAAAAAAAAAAAGATTTCGAGAATAAAGTCGAAATGTTACGAGATTAAAGTCGAAATGTTACGAGAATAAAGTCGAAATGTTACGAGATTAAAGTCGAAATGCCACGTAAAAAAAAAAGATTTCGAGAATAAAGTCGAAATGTTACGAGATTAAAGTCGAAATGTTACGAGAATAAAGTCGAAATGTTACGAGAATAAAGTCGTATTGTTACGAGAATAAAGACGAAATGTTACGAGAATAAACTCGTTATATTTTGAGAAAATTTACAGGATTGCTAGAAACAATGGCTGTGGAGGATTTGGAAGTACTTCAGCGGGGGTCACAACGCGTTGTGGCATATGGATTCATATGATAAACCGAAGCAAACATTGAAATATTAAAACAATTCTTGATTACCTAATGTACAAAAAGCTGGTTGCATCAAGCTTATAAAAGCCACAATCCTTAAGGATTTATAAAAAAAATGTACAAATGTGAACTAAAGAGGTTTTAAAAATGACTGCTGTTGTTTGTAAGGCCTTCCGAACTCACTAGTTCAGATGACGTGCTTAAACATAATTTAAACTCTTAAAATACAACATTCACGTAAACAAAATACGTTTAACGACGAGTTTATTCTCGTAAAATTTCGATTTTAATCTCGTAACATTTCGACTTTATTCTCGAAATCTTTTTTTTTTACTTGGCATTTCGACTTTAAACTCGTAACATTTCGATTTTAATCTCGTAACATTTCGATTTTATTCTCGAAATCTTTTTTTTTTTTTTACGTGGCATTCCGACTTTAATCTCGTTACATTTCGACTTTATTCTCGAAATCATTTTTTTTTTTTTAGGTGGCATTTCGACTTTAATCTTGTAACATTTCGATTTTAATCTCGTAACATTTCGACTTTAATCTCGTAACATTTCGACTTTAATCTCGTAACATTTCGACTTTATTCTCGAAATCTTTTTTTTTTTTACATGGCAGTAAAACGCCAACGTAGCACATCACTGCAGGGTTGGCTGCGAAAAAGCCAAGCAGCAGGTGAGACTTTGCACTGTGATAAAGATGACATGACACTGTGTATGCGAATTGATGAATTAATCAGAGTTTTTCTCAGTCCTTCATATAGCCCGGGAGTTTATTTTCAGTTTTTTTGGGGGGGTGTGCCCTTTTTTCAGGTCAGAGCAACTGCCCCTCAAAATTCCTGTGCACGTCACTGATATGCTGCATAAAATGTTGGCCATTGATAATTAATAAGGTTTGTGCATATTACTAACAGACATAAACACGGATACGAGCATATATATGCTATCAGAGTACTTCTATATATCAGACAACTATTTAAAGATCAGCAACCAGGTGTTATTACGTTGTGAGTAACAACACTGAACTCACCTAGAAATACACTGCTATAACTTTCTTTTGTTGTAATGAATAAGCTTTACAGAAATTATGTCAATCACAAGTCTTCTGAACCGATGAGTGTGATGCGTTTTACAACTAACGTTACGACACAACACCTGTCTTTTGGCCAATGTAAAGTCTCAGGATTAGCCGCTAACATACTAAACACATTTTTTAAGAAAGGCGATTTAAAAACGATGTGTACTACTAAAAATCAGAGGTCATGGTTCTCAGTCGGAAAAGGGTGGAAAAAAGGGTGGCTTGCTCACTTCAGATAGGTGGAGAGTTCCTGCCTCAAGTGGAGGAGTTCAAGTATCTGGGGGTCTTGTTCACGAGTGAGGGAAGGATGGAACGGGAGATTGATAGACGGATCGGTGCAGCTTCTGCAGTAATGCGGTCGCTGTACCGGTCTGTCGTGGTGAAGAAGGAGCTGAGCCGCAAGACGAAGCTCTCGATTTACCGGTCAATCTGCGTTCCCACTCTCACCTATCGTCATGAGCTGTGGGTCATATCCGAAAGGACAAGATCCCGGATACAGGCGGCCGAAATGAGCTTTCTCCACAGGGTGGCTGGGCGATCCCTTAGAGATAGGGTGAGAAGCTCGGTCACTCCGGAGGAGCTCAGAGTAGATCCGCTGCTCCTCCACATCGAGAGGGGGCAGCTGAGGTGCCTCAGGCATCTTTTCCGGATGCCCCCTGGACGCCTTCCCGGGAAGGTTTTCCGGGCATGTCCCACCGGGAGGAGACCCCGGGGAAGACCTAGGACACGCTGGAGGGACTATGTCTTCCGGCTGGCCTTGGAACGCCTAGGTGTTCTCCCGGAAGAGCTGGAGGAAGTGTCTTGGGAGAGGGAAGTCTGGGCATCCCTTCTTAGACTGGTGCCCCCGCGACCCGCCCCCGGATAAGCGGTAGAAAATGGATGGATGGATGGATGGATGGGTGTACTACTAACTTCTTCTAGAGATGATGCTTGATCGTAAACAGCTGGTACTGATTCTCTATTGAGAATAATATTTTTGGCGTAACCCATGCTATACTGACCCGCGTTGACTCGCCGAGACCCCGGGAGCCGGAGATACATTTGGTTGAAGGCGACTGGCTGGAGCCTCGTCTTCTTGGCGCTGGGCCACCAGGTACTGGACCTTCGATTTTTCAACCTTTCCGGATACCAGGGCTGCATCGACTCGACTTCCAACAAGTCCTTGCTCGTTTCTGTTAGTCTTACCGGACCAGATATATTGAACAGTGAATGTTGTTTTGTCGATTTGAAAAAAGTCCCACCAGGGACTTTCGATAGTTCATAACTCCGGCCCCCATGGTCTCAAGTTGGACGAACCCGGGCTCGTCGGAAAGGTCCACTACCGGCCTCCTTTTATGTTCCAGTTTACATCCAACAACAGCACACATTTGTTGTTTCCTAGACATGTTTGTCGCTAGATAGTGGCTACATCTGCTCATGCCTGAAAATGGCGGACAGCATGTCTATTGCGGATGGTGGAACTCATCCATGCTCATTTGACAGAGTCTGTGAGCGGTCATGGGCGAGTGTAAATTAATGTGACTTCAGATTGTTAGGGAATCCCAACAGCCTGTTTTGTGTCACTGTTGTGGTTTAAAGGAGATACCAAAAAGAAGAAATTACAGGGTATTTCTGCACACATGCTGGAGACCCAATTTCAGGTAGAAAACCATTAAAAAGTGAATGTTCCTGGGATTGCGGTCCTTTAACACAAGAGCTGATGAGTTGCATTAGAGTTTTTTGAATTCGGGAGACATCTGAAACTCTCTTAAGAGAGATTTGAAAATCCCACCCATTTATTTTATTAATTCAAGTTGAATATAGGGTAACACTTTACAGCAAGGTTGTATTTGTTAACATTTTTAAATACATTACATACATTTATACATTTAGGCATTTGGCAGACGCTTTTATCCAAAGCGACTTACATTGCTTTATCCTATACATTTTTGCATAGGTACTTGCAATCCCCTGGGATCGAACCCACAACCTTGCGTTGTTAACGCAATGCTCTTACCATTGAGCCACAGGAATGCTATGGTAGTAATATTACCATAATAATATTACCATACAATATTACCATAATAATAAAGCTATGGTATTAACATTAACTGAACTAACAATGAGCAATATTGTTTTCAGCATTTATTACAAATGCTCATGTTGCATTAATGTTACCAGGCATTTACAATATTTTATTGAAAACATGTCTTGGTAAATGCTGAAATTAACATGATATGTCAGGTTTTCTGGGCCAGTCATTCATCAGTCATTTAAACCAGTGTTGAGTCACCTTTTAATAGTGTCATGGCTGTGTACACCTCTCACAGTCATCAGTGCCCCCAGTATAATTCCAGTTCAAGAGAGCTGCTTTTGGACAGAAATATTGCAAATTTCAGGATAACATGAAAGTAAATTAGTAACTTTAAAGCCAAGAAAATATCTAGTTAGTACTGGCCAAATCCCCTTTGCAGGATTCCAGATTTCAGAGTTCAGATTTAACCCTAATGAAACACAATCTTGAACAAATACATAAAGGTCTCCAGGATTATAACAAAAATGCAGGTAGGTGTGTTTAAGACAGGTTGTAGCTAATCTCAGCAGGAACGTGGATCTTAATGTTCAGAGTTGAGAAACTCTGATCTATAGTCAAATCAGATGTGCTGATGTTCAATACAACAGCTGTTTGTGTCATGCTACTGCTTTATCACAAGTTATTTGTTTGTCCTTTTGTGTCTTTCCAGTTGGCACAGCACTCGCTATCCTGATCTCCGTGACGACTGTCGCTTTTCTCCTGGTTCTTTGCCTCTGTTTCTGTTTGTGGAAGTGTGTCCTACGAAAGGATGGTGGGTGTTCTAAGCAAAACTGGAAACAAACTGTGGTGAAACCATGCAAAAAAGTTTAAAAATAAAGGTTTAATTTTTGCATTAAAATGTTCAAAAGACACTAGCACTTTTTGATTACTTGTGTAAATACATTATCCCAAATGCTTATTTCCAACAATATTTGAATAGGTAGAAATTTGCAATTTTAATTAAAACCAGTGTTGAGTCACCTTTTAATAGTGTCATGGCTGTGTACACCACTCTGATGTAAACACAATCAAATTTAATTTAGTCATCCATGAACATGATTTGTATGTCCCGTTGGATTGATTTCAATCCGTAGTAAAGGTTAAGACGGATGTACAGGGCGTGATTTTTGCTGTTGTATGAGTTCGCAGGTCATTTTTTTCCAATCACGAGGAAATAGTAGATGTTCGTATGGTTGCGGCTCGTATCATGTTCAGGAATAAAGAGCCGAGCAGAGTGCCTTAAGATCCCTTCCCGACCTCCCGATCATTTTTAAACATGGGACCAATCGGATTGAAACCATGTCATGTATGTTATTGAACGAGCTGACTTGTTGATCTATCTGAAATCGACCATTCAGGAGTTACTATTTGCACAAACTTGCGTGACATGCTATGATGGATATCTTCCATAACCACATCAAAACATGCATGAACAAATATGTAACTACCAGAGAGTCCATGCTTTTCTCTGCTCTACAACCAAATTCTTTGCCATGCCCTTTTTTTATCTTATTTTTATTCTTTCGCAAGCCATTGCTGCCACAAAGAAACCAATCTCTTCTCCATGTTTTGGCGCGAAACATCATGCAATTGCTTGGGAAATCGGTAGGTTGTACAATCGGATCATGTATCACTGCCTCTGTACAGTTCTCAGTTTTTACTCACTCGTGACGTGTGCATGGACATACGGTCTTCCGACCATCAGAATTTGCACAGTGTACGCCCGGCTTTTAGCAGACACACCTCCCATCATTCCATGCACCCTCATTCATCTTGCTTAGTCTTTGTTACTGTTTTGCGACCCTCTGGTGGTGAAAATATTAAAATAATTGTAACCTATATAACAATGACAAAAATATTTTCCAAGATTTAGTTTTTTTAACAAATATAATTACTTTAAACAATGTACTTTAACATTGTATATCTGTAAGTCCTACAAAACGTCAAGCTGTTAAATAAATATTTTTTTACATAATTTAATGAAGCTTCTCATGATATCTCTGCATGTGTGTCTGTGTGTCTTGTATATTTGTATCCAGAACATGAAGAAAACAACTTACCAAGAAGAGGAAGAAGAGAACAAGAAGCAGGCAGCTGAATGTAAGTGTTAAGAACAGGAAGAGCTAAGTGCTTCTTCCTGTGACCTGTTTCATCTTCACTACAGTGACTTATACTTTCTGGAACCTTACAGATCAACACAGAATTTTATATGTAATATGAATGTCTATTTTTCATCCCTAATGTTTCGATTCTTATAGATTTCTTATATTTATAAAAAACGTTCATATTTTATGACACGTTTTTACTGTTCTAACAACTGTGCAGTGTAATGAATTTTTAATATGTGCTCCGTCATGTTTCCACAGATTGACATGCTTCAGGATGCACTGAAAAACATCTCCCCTATACAAATTGTCCTCATGTTCTTTGCTTTTCCAATCAAAGATGTCCAGTGACACTTTAAATATGAAAACATGTCACATTTTAAATTCAAAAGGTTTAACTAACATGAAGGTTGCAGAAGGAATCCATGTTCGCATTGTACTTAAAGATCCCAAAGTTAAATCGTTTTCAAAATTCAGAACAAGAATACTTTCATTTCCGATCCCACTTCTATCAGCTGTGTAAACTACGATATAGAGCAGTTCTGTGTAATTACTCTTACAATTACATGGTGGTATGGACGATGAGTGGTGAAAATGGCGTCTAGAGATGGCTTCAAGCATGCATCTGTGCATTGCTCTGTTTGTATTTTACAGTGTCGATTGAAATTGAAAGTAGCATCTGAGGTCCTAATGTGTACAAAAAATAAACTTTGGATGGAATTTTCTGTATTTCATAACAAACAATTCTTTTGGATTAGGATTAAATCATTATCCTAATTAATTTAATCATTTTCATTTTATTAGATTATGTACACCATGTTGACACTGATGTGGATTGCAGCAACAAAGCCTCGCACGCGGCGGCGCAAGCCATTGAAATGGATGCAATGTAAAACAATTCTGTAGAAATTACAGTATTACAGGAAGCAGTTTGCCAGTAATTTACTGTAGATTGACATTTATGTAATATCCTGATGAATGAACATTAAACATTAACAATTCTTTATATTTACAGAAAAAAAACTATAAAATAGCCTAGTGCAAAGCATTCTGGAACCAAAATAAGAAAAAGATAGAAATAGGTTGAAGAGGGAGGATTTCTGGATGAGGCTGTAATTTTATAGTTTTTTCCTGTAAAGATAATGTTAATTTATCTTTGAACAAACTGTTGCCAATAAATTAGATAAATATAAATCAAGTTACTGGAAACTAGCTGCATACAGCATTTTGTATGCAAAAATGTAGAGAGAAGCTAAGGTACGTTAGCTTGTGGGTCAGCAATGAGCAGACTAGTTTAATATAACCAGCCTCAGTCTTGGAGGCTTGCATTGTTCCTCTTTTAGAAGTAATATTAGTACAGTACTTTTAGAAGTTTAACATTTGTACAGTATAGTGGTTCCATGATGCCATCAGGGTAACTGACTTGTTTTGCTCATTTATTATAGAAATATTCAAGAAATGTTTGAGTTTACGTAGCTTACAACAATAAAAAGATAAAAATTGAGAAAGTGCAGAAATGGGGGCTTGTGACTGGAATGAAGTGAGACACTTAATCCTGTATATCTTATTTTCTAGAGTAGGCCTATTCAATAGTTGTATTTCTTCAGATACTATGGCCTTACATGCAATGTCAATGTGTTGGAAACAGATCCATGCTGCTGGACAGGCTAAAGTGGTTAAGTCATGGCTCCATCTACTGGTGTTTTCCTTATTCACTGATCAACCATATCCACTGACGGCTGAAGTGAATATCATTACAATATTAGACAGCAAGTGAACAAATAATTCAAAACTATTTTGTGAGGTGATTGTTAAACAGTCAGCTCTTGAATTTCATGTTGAAACCAGGAAAGCTGGAAAACGATTACAATGACTGGGTGAGAATGGAGAGTGGGGTGTTCCTGGTATTTGCAGTGGTTGGTATCTACCTAAAATGGAGAGAAGGACAACCAGTGACATGCATCAGAAGGTCAAGGGTACCCAGGGTGCACTGATGCAAAGAAGAAATATAGATGGATATCTATAAAACTAAAATGTCCTGTTGCATATTATCTTGGTGTCAGATTCAGAAGATGTTTTTCATGTCTTGTGAAGTCCATGCCTCTGCGCATCAGAGCTGCTTTGTTCGCAGTGTAGGCTACTAGGAAATCGCAGCTGCTGATACAGATCACTATCACACAACTACAGAGCTATATTGCATTTATACAACAGTTCTGCGTCACAAATGTGTAAATAAAACGGAAACAACATCAGGGTGTCGAAATGGGGAACTTCACTCTTCTGCCAAAAATTACAACCCAGCATAATAGTTGAACAAACTTTCGTTATCAATTTCAAACTGTCACGTCTTTAAAATTTGCGCTGTGCTGCTTTGGTGAAGTTATTATTGAAAAATAATGAGGCAGGACATGTGTGGGAACGAAAGAAAGATTGTAAAAGGACACTCACCAAGAATGCATTATTTCCATTGTGCTGCAGTTTCTATTGTTTTTTAATGTAAAAATGTCTTTTTTTTCTGTAGTAAGTTCTCAGTCTCTCTGTTTATAAGGCAGGTTGCAACCAACTTGTTGAGGTGCATACCGCCACCCAGTAACAGCTGTGATTTGCAGATTCAACACCCAGAAATAACTGTTGTATAATTTTTTATAAAAACGCTTAGGGTCTGAAGATGAGTTCCACAAAGATCAAAACCCAAAAGGTTTATTTTAAAACTATATTCCAAAAAGCACTGGTAGTGCAAAACAGTGTGAATAACACCGGCAACACCGGACAGACAAAGGCAGAAAAACAGAGCAAAAAATACAAAGGCAAATGAAGGTCAAATTAACATATGTGCAAATAAAAGAATAACCATGATCGCAAATGAGTGGTGGAAAAACCGAACAAAGGAAACAGGGAACTAAAGACAACGAACTAACAAACTGTAATAGAAACAAAGATTTAATAAAAAGTAATAATCAACAACTAATAATAAAAAATCATTAATAAACCTAATGTTTTGTACAGTGTAACAAACAATCTGTGTTGAATCACAATTTAATCTTGGACAGATGAGTACTGCACACAGACAAATTCTTCATGTTTCAAAACATCTGAGACTGGTGTAGTCCACATGAATTGGGCTCTATGCTGTAAATATGTTGAGACAATTGGTAAGGCAACTAGTATAAGAAATATAAAGGTAATTTTTAATATTCAAAATAAAGTGCCTGTACCTTCTTGACTTCTCTTTTTCTTAAGCCTGAAAATAACCATTAATAAGTCAAAGTAGGGCTCATGTAACAGTTTTTTACACAATGAGGATACATTTCTTAGTCATTTATTAACTCCCCACACAGTTCACCTGACCAACTTTCAACTTTCCACAGCTGCAGTTAATTTCACATTCAAAATGTACTCAAATTAAAAACACTTAATTCATGTCTCAAATCAACTCACTCTTACTTAATATTAGCATACAGTACATATGAATTTGGAAACCTGTATGAGTTTCTATCCTCTGCAGGAACACAATAAATTAGGTGTTTTTCATAAAAGTGAATTGTGACCAGGGTTTGCAATATACGATCTTCAGAAGCAATTTGATGGACTTTTGTGAATAATAAACATTTTTTTTTACATTTGTTGATAGTTGTCTGTAATTTACATTCATGTGTAAACGGTTTAATGACAATGGTCAGAAAATGTACTTTGTGTATCACTGATTATGATATTCAGATTTGAAAATTGAGAGCTACCATAGGGGAATGTTTTCATTTGTATAAAATGAACATTTAAGTGTGTTGCTCAAAAGTTATTTTGAGGACTTGCATATAGTCTGCATATAGACTGTTGTTAAAATACTTTTCATTAATTTGTTATTTTAGGACAACATTCATAAAATAGGAAAAACAATGTGATCATTCTGCCTGCCTAACTCCTTTTGTGATCTACAGAGGCTGGGTAAAACAGAATTAATATTATTTGTTGAACTACAATTTAAATTTCTCAGTGTAATAGAAATATATGAAACCACTTACGTTTAAATCGACTGATACATGGGATTGCAAAGCACAATACAAGCAGAATCACTACACCCACACAGACCAATAAAATAGGCAGACACCATGGACATGATTCCCTTCCTTGTGCTTTTGGCACTATAAGCAACGAAAATGAAAAAACATGCAATAAATTAAGGAATGTTCTCTTAGAATGACACATTTTTTAATACGTTACCCAATCTGTGAAAACCAGGATGAAGTCTCAAAGTCCAATTCTGAGACAACAAGTATCAAAGTTTGATTCCCATTAGTTTCATTATTATTTCAATCTTGGACATGGCCTCGCTCAATATAAAAATATAAAAGTAAAGAAAAGGTTACTTTAGAGTTTTCAAATATTTGATGGCTAACGGATGATATGTGTGAAATAATAAATTCACATCTGTATTGGGCCTCATGAAGCTTTGATATATTTGCAAACGTTAAATATGAAATTATGTTCTGTGAATCAAAAGTCTTCTGTGTAAATGAAACTTGATCTGTGGTATTTACTGGAATCCGTTTGCTCAAGGAATTAGCTTTAGTCCATATAATATTGACTGGTTAATCATCACAGTACTTCAGACTGCAGGAGATCTTCTAAGGTTTGTTTAAACAGACTTTATGAACAGACCCTCTTAGAACTTTAAACACTGAACATTGTGCATACTGGCCTTGACCTTAAACATAACATTATAACATATTTAGATGACTATAGTATACAGTTAAGAATTTGAAATTGATAATCAGAAAAAGTCCAACAATACATATAAACTAAAACAGTTTTAGCAAGTTCTTTGGTAAGAAATAAAAATTATTATATATTTATCAGAATCTTGGGCAAATAGTGATATATATATAAAATAAATAAAAATAAAATAAAATAAAAAAATAATTGTAATAATAAGTCAAGGTTGAATTCATTGTCTGCATGTTCTATTCACTTGTATTCTTTGTTTAAATTATTATCAATTCGTATTATGCTTTACCCATCAAATTTGACCTAAAGATTAAAATATCTAAACAACAGTATTTTAACAGTACTATACAGTCTCCCGTGTGCACTAAAATTGCGTTGCAAACCAAAGATTTTCACCTTACTTTTAATAAAAAAAAAATATATGTAAGAATTTTTTGATATTGAATTTAAGAAATTCATCTTTTGCACTTAATATGTTTATTCTAATGCATTTTTACACACTTACTGTATTATAATAATTATTAAACATTTTGGGTATATTTATTTTGATGCTAAAGTAATCAATCAAGTTTTGATTTTACAGTACAGAATTTGTTAGTAAAAATCAGAGCATCAACAGAGTATTCCATTATATAATTACAATATAAAGAAAACTCACCTTGTGCATTAATGCACACATGCAGGATGGCAACTATGGACAGGGTCAGAAAAGTCACAGTATTCCCAATATATAACCAAGCCATCTCAGTACAAGTTATTCTCTAAATCTAAAAACATTCATCAGACCTTTAGAGTCACACTGTTAAACACACATTACTCTTTCTTGTACTCTGTCTTGTACTCTTCAATGAGGTGTACAGTATTTCACACTTGTGGTTTCCTTTTCCTTTACCTTTCGCTGTGTATGTTAATGCTTTGCAGTTTTTGAATATTGTTGCTGTCCTTCCGAAACCCCGGATGTCCAAATTCGCTGTTTACAGGAAATGAAAAAAACTGTGCTTTTAAAATAATTGAAAATTGTGTTGTCAAAGTTGACAAAGACTTTTCGATACTTTTCATTGGTAAGATATTTGAAAAACCTGTCAAACATATAGGTTGACTAATATTAATGATTTATGGGAAAAATTTCAAACAAACAAAAACGTTTTGCTTTCAAATAAAACCTCTGTTCCCTGATGGAGGGAATGAGATGTGTCGAGACAGAAGGGGGTTTGAACTTGAGAAACTATCATCTCTGATTGTACTTTTAAAAGGCTAATGAACTTGGCGAATGGCATGCCAGTCTCTGCCCTGTGCATCACTCACCTTTTTGGCAGAGGAACCTGAGAGGCACTCCATTAAGGAACAGAGGTTACAGTCTAAACTGACATGTTCCCTTCCGGTTGGTCTCTTGACGTTGTGTCGAGACAGAATGGGGTCCCTATATGAAACGGCACTGCGCTGAGCCACGCCACAACCTTTTCTTTCGAAGTGACACTGACTGGCCTGGGTGTGTCACAAGTGAGTACTACCGTGAATCGTAACCCTCCAGTGGTGTAGTAAGGAATAAGTTTCAGTGTGTCACGACGAGAGGCCCTTACCAACGGCTGCACAGGTGGTGGCCTTCCTACTCTAGAGACGAGATGGCCGCCAGGCACTGTAAGGAACACTGGGAAGCGCTTCCTGATGGGGAACGCTACAGAGACCACATCCTGCCGTAGGGAGGTAATATGTGGAATACCTACATGGTCTCACCAGTGCGGAGATCTAATGGGAGTAGCAGTGGGGGGCCCTAGCCAGGGGTGCGCAGGAGCGGTGGAGTCCACCTAGTGGAGGTCACAGGTTCTGACAAAGGGGAGAAGGTGCTTTGCAGGCGTATGCAAAGGTTGTAGAATTGCGCAAAAGTTTTGAGGGTAGCCCAACCTGCAGACCTGCACATGTCTGCCAGAGAGGGGCCCTGAGCCACTGCCCACAAGGAGGCTACACCCCGGGTGAAGTGAGCTCTCTGGGCACGGGAGACCTTGGGTCTGGTATGCCAGAGTGATGGCGTCCAGGATCAAGTGCGCCAGTCTATGTTTGGGGACAGCTCTACCCTTCTGCTGTCCTCCAAAGCAGACAAAGAGCTGCTCAGAGCTTCTGAAGTGGAGAGTGCTGAAGGCTGCAGGATGGGCATGATACAACGTTGAGTTGAGGCTACGCTCAGCTGGAAAGAGATCGGCATGAAGAAAAAGGCCCGGCATGTGATGGGAAAGAGATCGGCATGAAGAAAAAGGCCCGGCATGTGATGGGTCAGGGTAGGTACCGTACCGGTGTGACTCGACAGCCGTGTTGTGGCTAGAGTCATGCCCGATGTCCTGGGTCTACCTGGTGCCTGAGGTGGGGAGCAGACACTGGCAGGGACCTACCCGACCTGAGGGCGGGGGCTATGTGCTTGATGGCCTCCATCTGCTTCGTCGCCTCTAAGAACTGCTGAGAGAACTCCTTGACGGTGTCGCCACATAGCACACCTTGCCTGATGGGCGCTTTGAGAAAGCGTACCTTCTTTGTGACTCTCTTCTGCACAAGGTTGAGCTACAGGTGTCTTCCCTGGACCACCAGAGTGGACATCTTAGGACCCAAGGCGTCCGCCGTCACCTTGGTCTACTGGAGAGCGAAGTCAGGGGTGTAACGCAGTTCCTGCATGACAACTTGGAAGTGTATTCTCTCGTCCAGCTGCTTCAATGCCTTGACGTGCACGCTGTAGGAAATTTAAGCTCTTTAAGAAATTTGTCCAAATGGACACCTAGGTCCGCTACCAAAACCCCCAGGTAAAGTCGCACAGAAGAGGAAGAGTTTGCTGCTCTGCGTCGTAGAATCCAGTAGGAAGATATTGAGGGATAACGCTCAGCATGTGATGGCTCTCTGGTTCCGAAGAAAAAAAGGTGAATGAATGGGCATCTTCCTTTTATACCCGTATGCACAGGCCGGAAACTGGCATGCCATGCCATTCGCCAAGTTAATTGGCCTTTTAAAAAGTACAATCAGAGATGATAGGTTCTCAAGTTCAAACCCCATTCTGTCTCGACACAACGTCGAAAGACCAAAAGAAAGGGAAATAGAAATACTAATTTTCAAAAAGGAAAGTAGCAATACAGAATACAGGAGAAAATACAGTAAAAACAAATGTTCTTGAAGCACAGACCTTCAAAAAGAGATCTTCACTAGAATTTCAATGTGTTGTGTTAGAACTTTTGATTCAGATCATAAATCACAACATCCTCCTGTCAACCTAAATGGCTATGGTATCTCTGCCGTGATGCTCCAAAAGTTCTCTAGGTCATTTTGGATATCCTGAAACACGTAATGTGGAGAAATATCACCACATGTTACACATGTGATCCAATGGGTTTTAACATGTGATCCCATGGGTTGCACATGGGATTCACACAAAAGTGTATTTTGCCAAAGTGAATTTCATAAGGGAGAATAAATGACTGGAGAGCTCATTTGTATCATTTTGATCTGTAGAATTACCGGACATACCTTTTAAGATACAGAGGTTTAATGCTCAGGAACTATCTATGCAAAGTCAATACTCTAGTTGTGGCTTCTGTGGTGCAACATGAGGGTGCTAGAAATGATAAATGACTTCTGCGAGTGACAATTAGAACTCAATTTCAATTCTCTCTTGACTCTGAGAACTAGGTTTAACTGTGTTTTTATTTTGCATATTGGAGAGACCACCTCTTTGGTAAAGGAACAGCTCTTGAAGAAATGTAAGGTTAAATGCTTTGCTCATGGAAACACTGGTGATAATTTGATCTAATTCTTGTGAGGCGCAAACCTGCAACCCTTAGCTTACCAGCAAAAAGCTTAACCACAAAGGTTACAGAAACTTTCCTGTAGCTGCAACAGTTATCATGTAAGACACTTGGTCTAAAGCTTCTACTGTAGAATTTTGACAGTCTAGAATTTTGACAGTATGAGCACTAAGTACATTCACAACTTAAATATTTTGTTGTTCTTAAACTGCAATATCTTTATTTGCTATAATAATAATGAATAATATGAACATTCGTGAAAATAGTTCAAACCACAAATCTGACAGAACATCCAGAAATGACAAAAAAATATATATAAAAAGGAAAACACATCTGTTACACATAAACATTAGCTGTTACTATTTTAACAGTCTGTAAGTATCACTTTTCAGGTGTTGCAAAGGCCACTGAAATCATGAGTGGTTTTCAGAATGAGTATCACTTTCACAGCAGTTTTCCATGATGCAATGATGGAGGTAACATCATGTGATAATTAATACTGTGGGTGGTGAAAACATGAAGCATTCATCTCCTGCTTCCTGTTAGGCAGTACAGCATGAATAATAAAGTTAAACAAAACTATCTCTGGCTGGGATCACAATTTAATGGACTGGAGACTTCCTCTGTCTAGATCTGCAGATGATATGTCATGAGACCCGGATCGATGCATAAACTGTTAACTCCTCACTTGTCCTACTACATGATGTGGTCGATGACTGTGTAGGTATGAAGTCCTTTAGAGATGCATAGACAACCCGGCTTGTCTGGTTATCTTTCATGTTGGACAATGATTCATGAACCGTATCTGACGCAGACGCTGTATACTGTTCACGAGGTAATGTTAGGAGCTCTTGATTGTGCTGCAGTGTTTCTTCTGAATTCTAGAAACAGACAAATTCATTATGTTACATTATCATTTAGCCAAAGTGATGTTGGGATGAACGTTGGTTTATACTGTATACATACTTTGAAAATTGGTAATCTAGTATAAAAAATGTAATGGTAGGCTATAACAAAACATTTTCAGAATAAGAACAATTTCCAGTAGCTGAACTGTCCCAGAGAAGAACAGATTAATAAAATTAATAAAAAGAATACTTGAAGGTTATATTGAATATAAGATATTATTACGAACTGTGGTGAATATTTCAAATGACAGATAATTAAGAATACTAAATATTGTGTAATATGGCACCAATAGTCACCAATACAAAATTCCACTCGCTCAAGTTAATACAAAATGTAATCATCATTATTAACAAAGTTGTAAAAAGTAGTATTTTTAGTCCCCCAAAATTAAGATAACAAATATATAAACAAACAAATCAAAATACCATAATTTGTACAAAAAGACCCCCACAACAAAGAGTTTTAGCACAATCAATCCCTCTCATCACCTTTCATCACCCTTTCAAAAACTGTAGGCCTACTTTTTATTAAAAGAATGTAATCATTTTTTAATTAGAGCGACAGTAAAAATATTGAGATATGGTCAAACTTTGGAAAGATATTGAGATTTCTAATTTCAGGTATAACACCCTTCTTGAATGGACTGTTTATTGCATTGTATGAAAGTTTTTGTCACATGCAGAAATGTAAATTATGAACTGTACCTGAACCTGTGCTCTTCGGTTGACCTTTTTCCTTGAACCTAAAATATGATCAAAAGTAAGGATTATGTCAGACATTCACTGAGAGTAAGTTTACACTTAAATAACTTTTAATAATCATTTTCTTAAATCAATAAAAACCTAAATGATTTTGAACACATACTGCACAATTCTGAATGTTCATAAAGTTTCTTTCCTAATAATGAAAGTGTATTATAACCTCAGACCCTTTGAAAAAAGGCACATAAAATCGGAAACGTATTTAGTTATTTTAAGACACAATCTTCTCAGTTGAACTTACATCACTCACATACATTCAAATATTGCACGGCCAAATGTATCATATGTGGTTCAATCAGGTCATTGTTTCTTCTCTACTCTTTATAAAAAATAAAAATAAAAAAACATCTAACTTAACTCTGTATACTGTGTTAGGTTATATGAGACAAGTCTTCTTTTTTGATTGCTTACCCCACCGGTCGCTTTGGATGAAAGCGTCTGCTAAATGACTAAATGTAAATGTAAATGTATGTCTTGTAACTGTTGCGATCTGCCACGTGTGTATGTTAAGAATCAAATTAAAGAGATTTGAGAGCAAACGAATGGGTAGGATTTTAGTAAATCTTAAATAATATGTTGTTCTGTTTAACTTACAGTTATTGTGGTTTTAAAGGTCATATGATATAATGATATGTTTATATATGACATTTTTATTGATCATTCTGGTCATAATTTTCTTCTTATAGTAAATATGAACAATCTGCCATTCATGGTTTAGCGATGAAAGCAAATCCCACAAATTCGAACAAACAGAATATTCTTAATTAACTAACCCTTTAAACATCTCAAAATCCAAAAAAGACAGATACAGCTACTCACATTTAAATCCACTGGCAGAAAGGAAAGTGATGATTGTTAAAAGGAATATCAGCATCACTACAACCATGCAGATTGATAAATAAGGCAGCCACCATGGAGCTGAATACATGCCCTGTGATGTTGGCACTATAAGCAAAAAAAAAGAAAAACTTAATACAAAGTTAGAAAATTATAGACATACAACTGGGAATTTTTCATGAATATATCAATAGCTCAGAGTGGAACATTTGACAAATTATGCAAATAATCTTGAATCTGCTCTTACTTTCAGTACAAGAGATTATAGTTCCAGTGCAGTTATCTGTGGGATTTAAAAATAGCTTTAGTAAACAGTCAATAATTATTCAGCTACAGCTGATTTGATTGTTTGGGTACAGTGTAAAATGTTACTTTTAATTGCTTACTTAAAGTTAAAGTACAAATAGTTACCTGTGACAGAGACATTTATTTGATGGCTGGCCGATGATATGTGTGGAAGTTTAAATTCACATCTGTAGGAGCCTTCGTGATACTTTGACATATTTATAAAAGTTAAATATGAAGTTAAGTTCAGGAAATTAAACTGCTTCTCTGATGATGAAATTTGATCTTTGGAATTTACTGGAATCCATTTTCCCAATTCATCAGATTTAGACCATGTAATATTGATTGGCTGACCATCACAATACTTTAGATTGCAGGAGATCTTTAAAGATTTGTTCAAACAGACTTTATGCACAGTCCCTCTGACAACTTTAAACACTGGACATTGTCCACGCTGGCCTTGACCTTAAATATAACAATACAACAGATGAAAATAGCAGTGAACAGTTATGTATATGAAAATAACAATCAGGTTTAAATAAGATTATATGGTGAGAAACTTCATAGTAAAACAGTGGTTCCAATCGAAATCGATATAAAAATGCTTGTGATTTGTAAATATAATGTTGGTTTAAATCTACAATTTTTGCTTACAAAAATATATTTTAAAATGATATGACTCATCTCTCACATGCACTAAAAAATTATACCATTAAACCATCTGTGCCTCATATGCACTTAGATTATTCTTAAAAATGCATATTTTGAAGTGCTGTTAGTTCATTAAGTTAATTTCATACATTTTTGAATTTGTTGAGAAAAAATCACTGCATCTGCAGTCTCTTCATTATTTGATAAAATGAAAAAAAGAAAAACACACCTTGTGCATCACTGCTCACATAGAGGATGAAAACCATAAAAAGGGTCAGGAAAGCCTCAGTATTAATCAAGTACAGCCAATCCATTTTAAACACAAGGTGTTCTCAAAATCTATAGAAAAATCATCCGGTCATATTGTTTAACAAACTGTTCTCATACTGTATTGTTTCTTCAATGAGGTACTACTTTTTACTTGTGGTTTTCATATCCTTTACCTACGCTGTACATCCTGCTTTCTTTGCTTGTCTGCCGTTTTCTGCACTTTTTATGAGCTTCACAAGCTTTTGGACAAAACAAACTTTTTCTCGATGTCTTGTTTTCACTTTTTTGCATATTTCATACAGTTTTTGCATCACACACAAAAGATAACATTCTGTGATCACACAAGGACTTTTTTTAATATAAATTTAAACGTGTTACCTAAGTGAAAATTTATATTCAGTATAAGCTCACCACATATTCACTATATTTGAACATTTCACCACTTGATTTCTTAAAAAGCGCATGGCTTAAACTTTTCACAAGAGCAATAAGAAGGAAGTCAAAGTGATTTAGCTTCAGTTTTGAGGAATGAAAGAGGAAATATGCTGAATGACCTCTTTGCAGCAGTACTGAAAGATTCTCTCATTTGTAATAAGAAATAACATGTATGCTTTACTAGCTAGCTTTAGATAATCGGCCCGTTTTAATAAGGAGGTTCAACCAACACAGAGTATAAATGTAAAGTCTGAGCTGATTTACACAGAGATGAGAAACTTTTCGTTTTTGGTTTCAGATAAGTTGATTTGAGTTAGTTCTAACAACTCTGGGTAAACTTACCTCGAGTTTAGCGCTTGAACCACAACTGTGACAAGCCATGATCAATGGAACGCCGATATTATGATTCTCCATGGCAACGGCACCAAAAATAGCAGCATGGTGGCAGCGTTTGAGAGCGAAACACTTTCTCCTCTGCATACAGGTGATTTGCTTATGTGCTGAAGTTGACTAATATTTAAATGAATAAATAGAAAATGTACCAATAAACAAACAAATTAATCAGAAAGTAAATGAATAAAAAAAAGAAATTAAAGAGAAATAAAAGTTGAGTTGGTCTCTGTGTGAACAAAATGTGTGCCAGGAATAACAGTATTGATGAATGAATGAGACACACCATTTACGATATTTAAAGGGGGAGGAGATGGAAGGAAACTCTCCCGCTCCTGACCAGATTAGGTCCACAGAGTAAGTTACTATGGTTACTGACTCTGAGTATAAGTGACCTCTCTCACAAAATGACATTACATACTTTATTAATTTATTTCCTAATGCATCTAGCATTGTGACAGTATCAGATTGTGCTTTTATAGATTGCACTTCTATTTGCAGCCTCTTAGACATCCACATGTTTAGAGCCACATATGTCACTTCTTAGCAGGCTAAGTGTGTCTGGCTTGCTGTGTGGAAATAAGGGAAAGTGTTTTGACTCAATCTCGGTTATACCCCCTGGGACTAGTAATGTACAGTATGCTTTTATTTGATGAAAAACCTACAGACCTATAATAGCTCAGTTATAGGAAGTTTGTGCTGTTCGGTGTGCACAAATAAGATAACATAAAGTTAAACCCTGAAACATTTTAAAAGTAACATGGTTGGCACAAAAATGTTTTACAAAAATATTATTTAAATGTTTAATAATCTTTTATAGATTTTTACCATATCAGAGCATACATATCTAGTCCCAGCAGGGGGTAAATAACCGAGCTTGAGTCAAACCACTTCCTCTGACTTCTTATTTCCACAGTGCAAGCAGACATCCCTTGCCTGCTAAGAAACTATTTATGGGCTCTAAACATGTGGATGACTAAGAGGCTGCAAATAGAAGTGCAAGGTATTAGAGCACAACTTCTCAATGCAAGATGCATTAGGAAATAAATCAATAAAGTATGTCGGTTGTCATTTTGTGAGGACAATTAATTGCTGCTAAACTGAAACACAGTGAGAAGTTAGCAAGAAGTAAGTGAGGTTATAATCTAGAACTAGCTGCTGATGTAGTGAAGCCTGCATGTTCTTATTACAAGTGAGAAAATCTTTCAGTGCTGCTGCAAAGTGATCTTTCAGCATATTACCTCTTTCATTCATGAAATCTGAAGCCTGATCTTCGACTAGCTTGTTAATGCTCTTGTGGAAACTTCAAGCCATGGATCTTCTAAGAAATCAAGTGTTTTAATAAAATTCAAGTAAAAATATAAAGTGACTTTTGCACCGGTATTTGGAGTGTATATAAAGCATGCAGGGCGAAAGTGTGGAATTCCAAATGTCTTTAGTGAAATAACAGAACCAAACACTTGAATAAAACTGGACAAACCAGCTTTTTAAACATTGAGAGCAGTTCGAGACAATGAGAAAGCACGTGACCACCACACACTAAACTCAAACTCATGGACCAAACAAGAACTCATTGTGACATGAATGCAAACAGGGGCATTAATACAAAGGGGAAACAAAGGATACATTATTTTGCTGCACCCTTAAATGCATGTTTTTAGATGTGGTTGAATGATGACTCCCATTGGTGTCTGGCGCCTGAGTGCAGGGACAGACCCATGGTTGAGTTCATCAAACTTATCCGTTGGATGAGTGGCTCTCGCATAGGTGTGAGCGAGACCACCCGGACCACCTTCCTCCCCATCACTCCAAAGTCCTCCACCGACTCAGCAGCCCGCGGTTATCCTGGGGTTCCAGTCGGGCCAGTCCAGTGTTACAGAGTTCCCCGAGCCATCCGCTCCAAAGCAACTAGGGTTTTTGGTGTTCCGGTGTTCCACACTGGCTTCCGGTTTACGCGACACTACCCCGGCATCTTATGGGTCCGGCACCACCCTGGTCCCCTGAACTGCCGGCACTCCCATGGTCGCCCGAGCTCCCGTCACCTCCCTCCCTAATTCCCGGTGCCGGGAGCATCGTCCTTCAGGCTTCCGGTCCCATCTGCCCTGCACTAGCCTCCAGGAGTACTGTAACAATCCTGTCGGTCCCCAGACAGTTTTCCTCGTGTTTTCCCCAAGGACTTAATTTCTCCAATCTCCCTCACATGTCCCTCATCAATTATCCACATACCTGCCCGTAATCAGGCTCATTACCCGGTCACTATTAGTACCCTGACTGTTCCTTCATGTCTTGTCTAAAATGTAACTCCTGTGTGTTTACTCCATTGAAGATCTTATCTTCCTTGGTTTTTCACTGCTTGTGGACTTTCTTAAAGGAATTATTGTTTAAAAGCATCTTGTCTGCGAGTGATCCTACAGTAATTAAATTCCTACAAGTGGAAATGCAATAGCAGATCTCCAATTCCAGAGCACTCTAATCATAATTCTTATTAAAATGGAATAAAAGAGCCCTCGGTAACACTTTATAATAACTGCACGCTATGAATCGTTAGTTAAGCATCAGTACATAGTTAATTAATCATTTATGAAGCATTGGCCCCACATTAATAGACATTAGTAAGCAGTTTATAAATACAGCTATAAATGCTTTGTTCTTGATTTATAAGCATGTATATAATATGCTTAATAATCAAATTTTCATACTTTATTAAGGATGAATTCATCATTTCTAAATTAAGGATTACATTACTTACAAACCAGTTAGTTAGGAGTTGTCAGTGGTTCATGAGATCATATAGAAAGTGTAAGTAAATGATTATTAAACTCTTTGAATGCACATTTATACATCTTATTATTCTGACATATAGTCACAGTTACTTAATTTATTAATAAATGCTTTTTCAACACACATTCCTGCTGTAATTCATGATTAATTAAGGTAGTTATAAAACATTTACTAGTTGTTAGATAACAATTTTTTGTGAGCTCATCTAAAGTGAGGACGACATATACCTTGTAAAGCATTTACAAATGAGAGTTGCATATCACTTCACAGTTATATTTTTTCTGGAGGTGTGCAGGAAATCAGAAGTTTAATTTTCATTTTATATCTATTCATTTAATGTTAATTTATATGTTCGGTTGTACAATTTTTATTTTGCAGAGTTTTTATTTTATTGTATATTAAATCGTTTTATATTCATTAATATGTACAGTTGTACAGTTTAATTTCTTTTGCATCTTGAAATAAATATTTCTATGTTCTTTATCCCTCTGTGTTGTGTTTTTCCTATTTCTGTTTAGAAGATAACTGAGCCTTTAACTCTCATTTTTAGATGCTTTACAAGACATACATAGTCCTCACTTTAGATGAGCTCACAAAAATAGTTAACTGACAACTAGTAAATGTTTTATAACTACCTTAATTAATCATGAATTACAGCAAGAATGTGTGTTAAAAAAGCATTTATTAACACATTGAGTAACTGCAACTATATGTCAGAATAATAAGATGTATAAATGTGCATTCAAAGAGTTTAATAATCATTTACTTACACTTTCTAAATGATCTCATGAACCACTGACAACTCCTAACTAACTGGTTTGTAAGTAATGTAATCCTAAATTTAGAAATGATGAATTCATCCTTAATAAAGTATGAAAATTTGATTATTAAGCGTATTATGTACATGCTTATAAATCAAGAACAAAGCATTTATAGCTGTATTTATAAACTGCTTACTAATGTCTATTAATGTGGGGCCAATGCTTCATAAATGATTAATTAACTATGTACTGATGCTTAACTAATGATTCATAGCGTGCAGTTATTATAAAGTGTTACCGAGGGCTCTAATCTCATTTGTTTCGAGGCAAAGTTCAATTATAGAGCTCTCTAATTTAATTATTACAGTAAAAATGCAATTAAGTAGCCTAAGACTGTGGACAACTTTAGACGATTTATTTGGCATGCCACATTACGAAGGACTACGAAGAACGTCTCCTAAGGTTTAAATTCAGTCTGTGACCGAGCAGTTCCTGTCCCTTAGGCTTAGCTATTCCCAAAAGCATTTTATATCATTTTGAAGCTTATGGTTGACATAATAAATAAATAATTGCGAAATCAATAGTAAACACTGAATTATAAACATGAAATCTGAAGCGGTAGGCAATAGTCCACAAAACGAAAGCAGGTTATTATGTAAGATCTGACACTTGCTAGAGAAGGCAATCGCTTCTTCCTGATCTATGCAAAGATGTTCTTCCGTCTCATTTTGACGATAACTGGTATTTCGCATTTCATCAGCAGCGCTAAAGGTAAGCTAAGCAATTCTCACGATCTTTCGACGATGAATCACTTAATGTGTTTATGTTGTTTTTGGTTTAAAATTGCCTTACGGTTGCTATCTGATTTTTCTCATCATTCCATTCTAGGCGTATGTTCTCTTTAACCCAACAACAAGCAGATATTATGATCTTGTTGTCTTTTTTGTGGATAATTTAAGTTATTTATTAATAATAACATATATTTTGTCTGTAGGGTAAACCCAGATCATATGGGTAAACGCTGAGTCACTATGTGACAACCTTCTCACGTTCTTTTTTTATCAAGCTATTTGAAACCTGCTTGTGGGTATCATTTCTAATAAAAATAATTTAAGAAACAACTTTTTTTTATTATTAAAGTCTAAATTGTTATATTTGTGTTTATATTCATCATGGTTGTATGTTTTAGTAATGCTGACATGTTTTATCTTTAAAATGTTTTGAAGCGTTTACAAATTTGACTGTTTATCAACAGTTAACCCTTTAAATGTGAAAGTGACTACTGATCCTGTTCCTGTGGTTGGACGGTTTGATGTCAACCTGGCAACCTGCACAACTTCCACATCCCAGTCACCAGCTCAGGTGTCATGGAATTTAGGCACTTTGTCAGATTCTGTTAAAATAAAGAACTCTGTTCAGAATCAGGATGAGATGTACACAGTCTCAAGCAGTCTGATCGGTGTCCCAACTGTAATGATGAATCATCTAAATGTGAAATGTGTGATTAAACATCATTCACTGAAAGAGGAACTGGCGATTGATCATAAAATGGTGGTGCATTGTAAGTTAGGCTACATGATTATCTTTTAAGATTAACTTTTTGGCAAGTCTTCTATTAGAATGAGCATTTTGGTTAATGTGATTGTGAAAATCACTATATTTAATCTGTACTATTTATCCAATTGTTTTCATTTATACATTAATAACATAAATAAGTTAAATACTTTATTGCTGATTTGTCAGTGATATGTTTTTTGTGTTAAAGATTCACCTCAGCTGGTCTATATTACACCTCTACTCAGTGGTGACGGGTTTCAATGTGAGGCAGATGCTAATCCCAAAGCCTTGCTATTCAGCTGGAAAAGGTACTTACTTTTCCAGTCCCTTACTTGACTCTTCATTATCATATTGAGATTTTCTTTATTTTATTGTAAATAAATGTATTTTCAGTCTAATATGTACAGTAGACCTAATGTGAAAAGGTACAGTAAAAGAGAGAGTTTGATAAAAGGTGGATTTGAACTACTTGGCACGCAAATGACTTTCTATGCCACTGGATGTTTCCACATCGCTGTTCTTACATTTTCTTTTTTTCAGAGTTTGTGTAAATAGGCTCTGCAATTATAGCAGGGCTGATTACACTGTGTGATAGTAAACTGTCTTCCTTCCTTTTGCATCCCTAAAATAGAGTGGATTAAACAGGAAGAGCACTGAATGTTGGCAGGCATTAACATTAATTTGCCTGGCAAATGATTTGTTATTTTTTCATATAAAGTATATTACATGTTACATTAAATGGTGTTTGAGGCATGGGATGATTTCTATTTGTATGTTTTTCCTTATTGGTTTGTTTTTCGCTTGGTTTTCGGTGTTATGTTTTGTGCATTCTGTGAAGCAACATGTGTTGTCATTAACTAGACACAGACATGTGTTCAGTAAAGACAGATTGTGTTGTGTTTGTTTTCGTTTTTAGAGTCTATTTGAGATTATAGCATAAAACGGATTTTATCATTTAATAAACATGGACACACAGCATTTTTCTATTGTTCATGCAGGATGAACCAGACCATCAATAGCAATGCAATAAAAATAGAGGGCAATAGACTGTACTTATTGAAACTAACATCTGATCTCAACGGCCTCTATATCTGTGAAGCATCTAATGAGTATGGCACAGGAACTGGCTCACTCTACTGGCAGAAAGGTGAATGCTTTTACTTACTTTCAAAAAGATGAACTGTGCAATTGAAATGGCATTGATATAGATAAGAATGTCCAAGAAATCTTGAGTGGGTATGCTTTGATCAAAGAAGTGACAATTTCCTTTTTTGTTTTTATTGTTCCTCTTTTATAGGAGGTTTCCATTCGGAGCTTTGAGTCCCTCGTTTTACTTGAAGATTCATCTCCCATTAACAATTTTGAAGTTGGTCTACCTCAATTGTTTGTTAACATTGTTCACCATATATTAAATAATTTATATCCTGTTCTAAGACTATAAAAGACGCTTTACAAAATACAATATCACAAATTATGTACATCACAATAACTAGCGAACAGGAAGTTTCTGGTAATGTGTTAGTTCTCAGGCTTGAATTATGCCACATTTGTCATTTGGTCATTATCCCTGCAGCATGATTTGAAACAGAAATTAATTTTGCATGCTTTAACAGAGCTCCATGTATTTAAGAATTCTTAAAAAATCAAATTTTTTAATTCCTGTTAGATTGTACTATTTAATGTTATATTCTTTGTTGTCATCATAATTTATGAGATGAATCTCAATATTAAAGAATGATTTCACAAAACTTTACGTTGTTTCGATTTCTTAACATCTTAAGCATGATTAGAGTTTCTGAAATGTAGAAGTTCATGCAGAATTGTAATGTTTTTAAATACTGACACTGCACCCTTATGTGTAAACTTTGCCAACTGACTGAACTTTCCAGTGCTAAATAAAAAATTGACCTGAGTATCCGCTTTGATGGGCCATAACAAAGTCACACATCTAATGAACACATAACAGCTTGTAACCTGTAACTCTATTCATTCCACTTATCAAACAATCAAATAGAAATCTGGCTCCTTCGAAAATCAATGCTACATGTCGCCTCTGTAAATGTCTACTGGAAGTTTTGTTGTGCAGTTGATTCGCATCAGTACACTAGGTGGCAGTACTCCGATTCTCCAGCTTCAGTGTCTCTGATGATGCTTCATCAGCAGAAGAAACTGTCCCACCGTTTTTCTTTATTTCAAAATGGCCGAGTACCTGGCGTCGATTTTTGGTACCGAAAAAGACAAGTGAGTGAGCGCTTATTCTTAAAATATATCATGCTTTTGATGGTTTAAAAACGTTTTCAGCATCGTGTAAGCATCTTTGCATCTCCGCGTGTCGGTAGAATATATAGCTGTTATGTTTTATCATGCCAATGCCTCGTGTGGCTATTAGCGTAACTTGCCTTATTTTTGCTAACATGGCGTGCACTCGTCATAATTATAGTACTGGTTTTACATGGTTTAGACAATGAGCAGTTTTATACGGCGATTAATTATTATTGAAAAATGTTTAGGAAATTGTGTTCTTTGTCTCATAGCGTCGCCGTGGGTGCCGCGCGTCTCATTCATTGTGTTGCGATCTGATTTGTAAGCTGCACTACAGTTAGCACAGAATAAAGACCATCATGGCTAAATATGTTTATTTCTAGTTTACTTTCCTTTATTGTACTGTGTTTGATTGGAATCATTGTGTATATCGTATGACTAAAAATTCGGAAAGCATTAGCCAAAACTAACTAGCCTCTGTGTTAGCATTTTTCCTGAAGTGTTTGTGTTTTGTACAGGGTTAACTGCTCGTTCTACTTCAAAATTGGAGCATGTCGCCACGGAGATCGGTGTTCCAGACTCCACAACAAGCCCACATTCAGCCAGGTAAAATACATAACGTTACCCGTCTTTAACCGACATTTCCGTAATGCATTTCTGTAAACGTTAGATGACTGTCTGGTATTGGTCAAACAGTTAAGTGTAGATATTTGATGTGTGTTTCAGACCATTGCTCTCCTGAACATCTACAGAAACCCACAAAACACAGCACAGTCTGCAGATGGAATAAGTAAGTCTCGACTCTTTTGCACGGATCCTATTCATGTGTGGTTTGTTTAAATGTTCCTGGACTTAAACTCGCGCATTTTGTTTGCCTGTTTTATTAGATGCTGTCAGCGATGTTGAGATGCAAGAACATTACGATGAGTTCTTTGAGGTAGGTGTCCTGCTCTCCTTGAATTGTGGGAGTGTGGTGAGGAAGATGGTCATCCCTGAAGAATTTTAAAGGGGTCATATCGCGCGAACGTGTGTTTTTCTGTGTCTATAGTGTGTTTTAAGTTGCCCATGCATTTATTAGACACATGAAATTGCAAAAATGAATGTGTCTGAACAAAATATACATTCTATCTAAAATGGGATGCTCACCTAGACCTGCATGAAACTCCTCGTGTAACCACACCCCCCACAAATCTCTGTCTGTCTGTGGTAAGAGTTGAGTAAGACCGCCCAAATGTATACGCAATTAAGGTGGGCGTACCTGTCAGTACAATTGTTTTGGAATCTGATGTTCCAAATATGTTAAGAAGTGTTACATTTCCATAACACGCTTGCAGTATTCGACCAATCACTACGCACTGGTTTACTGGCCAATCATAGCACACCTCGCTTTAAATAGCAATGAGCTTTGTTAAAAATCTGCGCATTTCAGAGAGGCTAGGCAAAGAGGACATGCAAACATGCACGGTATGTGAAAAATACAAGTTTTTTAACCTTAAATCGTGCCTACACATAGCATTACAGCGAAAACAAACGATAATATTCATTTTAGCCGTGTCATATGACCCCTTTAAAACAAATTTAACATCATGCCTATTCTCAGGTTAAAGGGAAACATAGGGCGTACTCGCATATATCCTGGTTGCTCTCAACTGTGCATGAGCAAGATTGTTCCTCTCCCCACTTTCCTGCTGGCCTGTGCTCACATTGCTCTTTACCATCCACACCCGGGCTTGCTTTCATCATTACGATGCAACTCCTTCGAAGTAAACAATGCGTTCCATCTCAGCCCACGGAATCCATAGCAGTATTCAGTTTAGGGCTTATAAGGGGTGTTTAACGTCATGCACGCTGCACGGACCAATCTGCTTAAATTATGTCATATGAGATATGCTTATTATGCTTTAAAATAACCCCCACGTACTTTATTATCATAAAGCCGATCGTTAAACACGGAGTTGCATTGTTCGACAAACCTAATATCTGGAGTAATTTTGGCCGCAGCAACACACACCTGCACGTGTAGAGTGCTGTAGTGTTGTCACGATACTGGAATTTCTAACTTCGATTCAATACCTACAAAATATAGATTTTCGATACCACAGGAAGAACTGCCATTAAATCAAAGTAATAAATTTAGGGCCTTATTTTTAAGTTAATGTGAACAAGACTAGACAATGAGGTATATATTTATATTATTGATTAAAGAGGTGATTAGCCAGAAATACGTGTTTTTCTTTGTCTTTGGTGTGTTATCAGTTGCCCATGCATGTAAGACACCTAAAATTGCAAGTGTCGGAACAAAATATGTATTTTATCTAGAAGCGAATGCTCAGCCAGACCTGCCTGAAACGGCTCGTGTAACCACACCCCGGCGAATCTACGTCAGCTCGTAACACGATTTGACAAAGACCGGCCAAATCTAAACGCAAGTAATGTGGGCGGTCTTGTAAATCTCATTATACTATCACAGGCGCAGCCTGATTTTCCGAATATGGTAACAGGCGTTACATTTCCATGCAGTATTCGACCAATCACTATGCATTAGTGAACTGGCCAATCATAGCACACCTTGCTTTTCAGAGTGATGAGCTTTGTAAAATATCAGCGTGTTTCAGAGAGGTGGAGCAAAGAGGAGATACAAACATGCACAGTATGTGTAAAATACAGCGTTTTTTAACCTTTAATCGTGTATACACATTGTATTACATCTAAAGCAAACAATAATATTCTTTTAGCCACGTCAAATGACCTCTTTAATTGTTAATTTAATGTCAATTTTACTAATACATTTAATATTTCAAATCAAAGTTGTATTTGTCAGTTTTAATGGACTAGAGCTTAGACTACATAAATATTTGAGAGATTAATAAAGAGGTTAAAGAGTTTAATAAATACTCGTATTACTCATTCATTGTTCATTAATGTTAAAAGCCTACATTTATATAAGAAAAAAATGTTTTGGCTTTTATTGACATAATCATTGATCATTATACATATAGACAGAAACGTAAACTTTATACGCAAGAACTGTTGCATAGACTCGCACTGGGAATCTTTGTAAATTTAACAACGTTTAATCGGAACAAATGAGAAGATTGGATGCAATCATACATCAGCGCACATACATAGAGCATTATGGTAAACACGGAAGTGCAAACGTGTATCACATGTGAGAACTGTTCCAGAGACTTTACCCACACCAGCATCGATGTCAGCTGAATCTCGAGGAGGAAATGACAGACGCATCATTAATGTCATGCTTTCAGTTTCGCGCTCCGGCACAATTCAAGCTCATGCTGCCCCGTTTCCAAACCAAATCGCGCTTCAGCCCACCTCTTCCAACCTGGCCAGGGTGGAGTAAGTGAACCATGCCTTCACTTGTGTAAGTGAAGCGTGGTAGCAAACACTCAAACTAGTCAATCAAACTGCGCCCGGGTGCGTTTGACCCCTAGAGCCTGGTTCGATTGACAATGTGAGTACGCCTAAAGATGCTGGTCATTTTTTTGTGCTTTGAACTTTTCCCGGTTTTGTCTCTTTGCTAAAATACATTGCAAATTATTTATCTCATGTCACTTATTCATTCTCTAGGAGGTGTTTACTGAAATGGAAGAGAAGTATGGAGAGGTTGAGGAGATGAATGTTTGTGATAATTTAGGAGATCACTTGGTGGGCAATGTCTATGTGAAGGTGAGAATGTTTTCCTTATTGTCAATATACAGAGCTAACTACTGATGCATATCAGCAGATATATATATATATTTTTTAATTAATAGTTCTTCTGACCGTTCTTCTAATGTGTTAATGAATACACTTGCCTAAATATACATAGAAGTTGTAAACAACTTGCAGTTAGGTTAAAGGGATAGAAGAACACAAAGATATTCAGAAAAATGCTTATAACCAAACAGATCTTGGTGACTCCCATAGTAGGAAAAAAATCTTACTCAGTTTTTTGTTCTGTTTAATACAAAAGACGACATTTTGAAGAACGTAGAACAGCAAACAGTTCTGGGGCACTTTTGACTACCATTGTATTTTTTTCCTACAATTGTAGTCAATGGGGGGCAAAATCTGTCTGGTTATAAGCATTCTTCCAAATATATCTGTCTTTGTGTTCATCAGAACAAAGAAATTAATACAGATTTGGCTCAACTCGAAGGTGAGTAAATGACAGAATTTTCTTTTGGGTGAAGTATCCCTTTAAAGAAATGTTACTTGGGGTTGAGTTTGTCCAGTTCATTAATATTTATAATTATTAAATGAGATTTTAAACATTGGTTTTCTCGTAGCATATCAGTTCTACTGTATTGCAAGTTACTAAAACGTTTTTTTCTGTATAGTTCCGGCGTGAAGAAGACGCTGAGAAGGCAGTGATTGATTTGAATAACCGCTGGTTTAATGGCCAGCCCATCCATGCCGAGCTCTCTCCTGTCACTGACTTCAGAGAGGCTTGTTGTCGACAGTATGAGATGGGGTAAGTGATCAGATAACCAGCAGAGCATTGTATACATTCTCATGTACAATCAGGAGGAAGAAAATGCCAAAATATACACCTTCTTTACATAAAATGCCCAATTTCCGTAAATAAATGTTTCTGTCACATTTCTATATCTCATGCCACAATGTTGATTTAGGTGAAGGTGTGTACTGTGAGAAAGTAGTATTCATTTTTTTGCAATATGTTTACTTTGATTTCTACTGGCTTCATTATGGCTGATTGCAATACATTTGTTTTCCTGCAGAGAGTGCACTCGCGGTGGCTTCTGCAATTTCATGCATCTGAAGCCAATTTCAAGGGAGCTCAGGAGAGAGCTGTATGGCCGCAGAAGAAAGAGGTCTGTCTTTTGTGAAAACTTAAAAATAAAAGTTGTTACAGAGTGCGACTTAATAACTTGTAAAATAACATTGCTGGCATAAGGCTGCTTTGCTGTTTTTTGCTTTATTATCATCTGAAATGGGAGTACAAACAGAAAAAGATTTAAATTTTAACAGAGATGATATTAAACTATAAGACTTGATCAAAATCGAGTGATGAACTGAGAAGCTCTAGTAAAATGTCCTCTCTCTTACACAGGCATCGCTCTCGTTCACGTTCTCGTGAGAGGCGCTCTCGTTCTCGAGAACGCAATAGAGGTGGAAGAGAACGGGAGAGGCGGAGGTCAAGAGATAGGGAACGCTCTGGACGATTTTAAACTCCTTCCTTTCTGAGGCTGACACTCATTCCTCAAGACCTGTCCAATTCTGTCGTGATGAAAATGTGATAAATGTTGAATTTAAATTCCCTGATTTCTTTATCCTCTGATTTCTTTATCCAAGAACTGTTTGCTTTTTCAATAAAAGACCCCTTAGACATTTTAGTGATTTTAGTGGTTATTACTTCATAATGATCTTAAACTTGTCACTGTGTCTGGATTTTTTTAAATGTTTATATCCAGTTTGTCTTTAATTTGACTTTTGAACAGATGCATATTATGAACACAAGTTTCCTAATGTGAAGTAGTCAAAGACCGGAAGTTTCTAACATTTTCATGTTTTTTATCGTATTGCTTTCTATTACGTAAAGTATATATAACACCAGACTGCTCGGTTCCATTATTAAATCAACCAATAGCAACCATTCTTTGTTGTAAAAGTATGATTTTACTACAATATTGTTTAACCAGGGTATTTGAAGTAAACCTCTGGTAATACAAATGGCATTAAATCTGCAAAAAAAAGTTAACCATTGCTGTTTTCTTAAGCATTAAATTGTCGCCATTAGAAGCGAGAGAAGTGCATCGGAGTAAGAGACTATTGTTAGTTCAATGCATAGCTAAACTGCACTTTAAACACTAGTGCCTGGTTTCACAGACAGCGCTTATCTTAAATTTTGTCATTTGCTCACTTTTTGAGTAGTTCCAAATGTGTATAAATGTCTGTTCTGATGAACACTGAGAAGGATATTTGTAATAATGCTTATAACCAAACAAGATCTCAGAAGTATCACTTTAAGCCAGAACTAACGCTTATTTAAGGCTATTTAAGTATAATGCCCTAGAAAAAATAATTACTCTCATCTTGATACGAAACAACGGCACTGAGATATTTTAAGATGTTTTATGGCGGGTTATTTTGAGTTAGATAGCTCAAACATTCATTTTAGCCTTAATGTCTGTGAAACCGAGTATAACTGTGTGGTTTGAAGGCAAAGTACCGCGATATGTCTCCCCGTGTATAGAAAGCATGTCTCACGACGGTGCTGTGACGTCATGCGTAGATTGGTCTGCGCAGCGCCACTGCGCTTAAATATTTCCGCAGTCGAGGGCACGACTACATATTAACACATTATTGGCCTTGAGCAAAACCGACTCCCCAGCAGCAGCAGCCAATCGGGAAGCTTGTTTGGCTCTTTAACGCATGTGAGCAGCTGGCAAGCCGACTATTTCACATTTACGCATAGGCACCTCAGCGGATTGTTACTTCAAATCTATCTGATACGCAGGTGAGTCCGTTCGTTTGTGTTCTATACAGTAAGCCATCATAAACAATCTTGTTATTAATATTTTCTCAAAAGCACGAGAGAAGCACAACCGGAAACCTTAAAGCAGAATGACGTGTTTGCTGAATATAAATAATACGTATTGCGCGTTATTATTTTGAAAAACAGTTTTCATATTTGATACGGCGGTGACATATTACTCGCCTTAAGAGAAATTGGGAATGCGGTGATCGCGTGCATGATGAAATCTACCCCCTGCGTCACAGCATCATGGTCCGCGCAGATACAATGAAGGCAATACCTCCGAAATTGCGTCATCTTAATTGTTCCTTCCTCAATATAATATATGTACGAGCAGTACCTTCATCAGTTGTTGTGGAGGGTTCCAAGTTAGAAGTAACTTAATGATTTTGCCAACCATGATCTTTTCATGCTTCCAGCCCGGGCTACTACTTTTACAGCCATTAAACATGCTGCTTTTACTCGATTGTTAGATAGAAGACGCAAATGAACTTTAAGAAGGTTATATTTGACGCGTAACTTTTCAATTGACCGTTTTAATAAAATATTATTATTTTGGGACTAAATGCATGTGAATAAATATATATAACCAAAAACAGAAATCCATTGTTGTCTGCGACTGCAGACTTTATGTAAAACAAACAATAGAAAAGAATGAGCAAACGGATGTTCAGAATATTTACTAAACAAAGTATTTGGTTTCATTTAATTTACCTTGGGTACAGCTGAAAGCAACATTTTAATAACAATTTTCTGCAATGTTTAATATATGTTACTTGACAAATAAATTGTAAATGTGTCCTACGGTATGACAAGATTTCTCTCTTATGCCATTTTGTATTATAATTATTATAAACCGTTTGTTTTCTAAATATTTGTGATGTCACACCATAGGACACATGTAGCTACGGAGTATTTACCAACTACCCATTTAGAGTTGCATTAAGGGCTGCAGTATCGGAATCACGATCAAGACTAACTAAATGACAAAGTCTGCATCCTCTTAGCTGTCTGGAAATCACCTCTTATTCTTGAAATTTCTGAAGCCATCTGTGAAAAGCAGAAGTATGTCTTTATGCCATGTTTATCTTTTCCCTCCTCTATGGTTAACTGTGGTAAAAGTTACAGATCATCAATAGTCCTGATTTTAATGAACTACCCCAGTGTTTGGACTTCTCCCCTCACAGTAGCTCAGTCCTAAATTGCCCTTTTGGCTAAACTGTTTGTTTGAGCTTATGTATGTTTATTGCACAAGTCTCTTCTTGGCAACTGCATCAGTGCGCGAGGTATGACATGGATGTGGTCAACATCTGTTCAGTTTCCAAGAGAGACTTCGCTATCTCTAGCTCCTGCTGGATTTGTTTGTGTACCGAATGACTTTAAGGTCAGTTGGTAGTTTTCCACTGATATTAAATATACCACATCTTTACATCTTTTACAACTGATTATTCCGGATCTTAAAAATTGCTAAACTTTATTTTTGAAAATTCTGATTACTATAGCTGTATTACAAGGCCAGCTATCATATTCAGAATTATAGAAACTGAATTATTGGCTTAATCTTGTAATAGCAATAAAGGTTATGCACGTACATGAATGCCGCATGGTAAATTTTGGTATAAGTATATTTTTATGTAAATGTAGTCATTGATAAAGCACATGTAACCTAATATATCCTCAAAGGGCAATCCAGTCTTGTTGATCAGTAATAGTTTTTATGAGGGACCAATCTCTGCTTATCCATTCTTTCACCAGCAGCAGATGGAGGAAATTGGGATATCTGCCCAACTACTTGAAAATATATGTGACCCTGGACGACAAAACCAGTCTTAAGGGTCAATTTTTCAATTTTAAATCATCTGAAAGCTGAAGAAATAAGCTTTCTATTGATATATGTTTTCTTAGTAATTATACTTTCTGGCAGGACAACAACAGTTTACAAAGCTGGAATCTGAGGGTGCATAAAAAGCAAAATATTGAGAAAATCGCCTTTGAAGTTGTTAATCTGAGGCACTGCAGCAGGCAATCCCTTTACAAAGATAAAGTTTTTATACATTTACAGTAGGACATGGATAAAATATCTTCTTGGAAAAGTATCTTTACTTAATATACTAATGAGTTTTTGCATAAAAGAAAAGTCTGTAATTTTTACCCATACCTTGTATTTTTGACAATTACCAAAAATGTTCCTGTGCTTCTTAAGACTCATTTTGTTGTCCAGGGTCACATATTGTTATCGAGATACGAGTGTTTTTGTTCACATTCTAAGTGGTAGGAGGTTGTGTTCTTCCTTTTACTGTTTGTAGCAATATCCTATTTAAGTTACTGTCCCATTGGCTCTAATGTTTCTCTGTGTAAACATTTAAAGGCAAACTTGTGTGTTTTGTGTAAATGTTAGAGTAAATCAAATAAAAGTGTTCTTGACATTCGTGGCACATTCATGGCAACATTACGTAAGAACTTGAACTTTTAACTCTAATATGGTCTTCATATCATTCATCAATACACCTACGTTCATGGGGAGGGCAGGGCATTACATAATGTTTCTTAATTATCTTTACAATAAGGCTGATGCTTACTGACTTCTTTTTATTCTCATTGGTAAGCCATGCCATCTAGTTCAGAGTCCGCTGGAAAAGTGCCCGTCTGCCCACATGCCGCCAAGGTCCTCCTCAGTGAGGACACTGAGAATGGAGAATCTGTGGTCAACAATGAAGCCATCTTGAAGAGCAAAGCTGGACAAAAGCTAGGTACGAAAGAATCAACCCATCTGACTGAAACAAACGGGCACCATACAAAGAGTATGACTAAAGACCATATGGAGAATGGATCGGGAATAACCATTGAGAGGAATTGGATTCGCCCAGATTTGCCAAGCAGATGCACCTGGAAACTCGGTGATCCAACCACAGATTCGCCCCACAACCACTTTCAAAAGTAAGCTCAGACCTATAGAAATCCAATTTGTCATTTAGAATAAGAGCTTTTGTATTGACACCCATATGCTTAGTGTTTATATGCCCATGTTGTCAGCTTCTCTAAATGACCTTGTTAGTCCAAATTAAAATAAGAAGTGACTTGCCTATCATGCTGAAGAAAAACAGAAGACTAATGACTCCAGCTAAGATTAGGGAAAACAAAGGTGTGGTAAATCACTTGGTTAATGTGCAGAGTCATGGTGACTCAATCATGTATGGTAGTCACTTCTGTTATGGACTACTGGTTGTTTTGTGGTTGACATTTACCATGATTTGTTTGTGGTAGTGTGTGTCACCTAATCCTTTTTTCCCACAGGACAAAGACCCCCAGCATCCTCCCCAACATTCTTGGTAGAATCGGAGACACCCCAATGGTCCGCATGAACAAGATTCCCAAAGCGTTTGGCCTTAAGTGTGAGCTCTGTGAGTATCTGTGTGGTATAGGTGCAAACACATTTAACACTGATTTCATGGAGCATGTTTTTCTAGGGTCGTATGAGGACGTAAGTGTGTGATCATGTAGAGCGACTAGAGAACTGCATGTGTCTGCACGTGTGGCTGGGTGGGGGAGCTGTGTATAGGAGGAAGTAAGGGGTTGGTTTGAGGAATGCAGGTGTTGGGTTTCAGTCTGCGTGAGCCAAGTGAGGACGTGAAAGTGCGAAGACCTTTCCAAGACTGTCCTTACAGAGTTGCAGTTCATGCATTTGAATGCATTCAGGGTCTTTAAAGTCTCATGTTTAGTTTTTTGAGGATTTATTGACAGAAATGCAATTTAATATACATTACTATGTGTTCAGAGGTGTATAAAGACCTTACATAATGAAGTGTTATGTTTTACCTTAGAATGAGCTATTTCTATCTACACACAAGGCGGGTCCTCTTGCATGGAATTTTTACGGGAGCCTCCTAAACAGGCAAACTGCTCAACAGATTTCTGTAAAACGTTATCTCCTTTGGCAAAGAAGCGAAACTGTGACGATATCTTATTCCAGTGTCAGCCACCGTAGTGCTTCGAAAGGGAGGGGTTTAGTGAGCCATTGGTTGCAATTCGCAACTTTGCAACTAGATGCTGTAAAATTCCATAACTGGACCTTTAATTTTTTTAAGTCGCATGTACTTTTGAACCTTTATAAGCTTGGAAGAATTGATTTTAATATCTTATTTTGGTTTATAAAGGCTTACAAAATTACCCTAGTTAACTTGTTTTATTGGGGCTTTATACAAATAGATTGTTTCAAAGCACCTTTACAGTTAAGTGTTTATTACTATTAAAAGTGCTACAGTTTTACCTGTATAAATAGTCAGGTATAGCGTAAATGTTGGTAATTTATACACTCAATGATCACAGCTTTTTAAAAGACAATAGACAATGTTGTATTAGTTGGAATCAGTTTAAATGTTAATTCTGTTTGGTTCAATAATGTGTCAGTTTTGAAATCGTTGAATAAACTACAAATCCGGTCAAGATTTGTTCTTTCTCAAAAGCAACTTTATTACTAGATAATATCTTTAATAAATATCTTTTTGAGTCTACACTGATAAAGTGGGTGCATACTTGTGGTCAAATTTTTTAAACACTCAAATAGAGATATACTCAAGGAAACAAACTGTTAATGTCACTGTGTATTGTCATCTATTCATGCTTTTTGACTAACGCAGGCAAGTTTTTCCCGCTTTTGGTTTTGGTGAAAGGTAACTGAGTTTAGCGGTCTGGGTCAAAAGTGTTGCGTGCATTCAGATAAGCCCCTCACAGGCTTAACAAGCATTATTTGAAAGAGTTATTGTGTTAAGCCTTTTAAATCTAAATGCTTCAATTAGCTTTATTCTATGCGTCTAGTGATTTCATGTGAAATAGATTAATCTTTGGCCAGTTCAGTAAACTAGGTGTTTATTTAATGTGTGCGGTTGGATTCAGGGGCTTGTATGGTAAAATAGGGACCTACGGTATTGGCATGATGCTACAAAGTTATGGGTTGCACACATACCCACAAAAAACTGCAAATACTCATAAAATGTATTGTATACAGTCTGTTTTTTTTTTTCTGTCAGCTGGCTGTGTCCTCCCATTGTTAATCATAAAAAAGCAATGGGACACTTAACAGATTGTTGAAATGAACAGTGTAACTACAACAATTCTAAACTTTGCTGTTTTTTTCAGTGGCTAAATGTGAATTCTTCAATGCTGGTGGCAGTGTGAAGGACCGAATCAGTCTGCGCATGATAGAGGACGCTGAACGAGATGGTTTACTCAAACCTGGAGACACCATCATAGAGCCCACCTCAGGAAACACAGGTGTGAATGTGCACAATGAGATGTGTTTATTTCGCTGTCCTTTAATATTGGAAAGTTTCTATTGATTGCATTCAATGCTGTGCTATGCTAAAATGCCACTACTTCACTTTGTTTTTATCATTTAGATTAAAATACTGAAAGACCAGTTAAGCCAGTTCTCACCCCTCCTGTCTGGCAGCAACAATAATTTATAGTAACATTTAGTTTCCACATAAATTGAACAAATCAGTTTGTGTAAGGGTTAGGTTTAGGGGTTTAATAATGTAATCAAATTAGGATGAAAGCAATGGAAATGAATTAGATGTCCTCACTTAAACACTAAGACAAACGTTTGTGTGTGCTCAGGTATTGGACTTGCCCTGGCAGCGGCAGTCAAAGGCTATCGCTGCATCATTGTCATGCCTGAAAAAATGAGTATGGAAAAGGTGAGTTCATGAATACTTTCATGGAACGTAGTGATTTTGTTCATATTTGATGTGTCAGTGTGTTCCATTGTGAAGGATCTGCCATGCCTTAGCAAATCACATCCAAAATATTGATTCCATTGCCACAAAAACAGGGAGCAAAGTAGTCTTCAAGTGTGACAGTTTTTATTAAATCCTGCTCATGCAAGATAAAAGGTGATCAAGCCTCATCGGAGAGGAAAAAGATGCAAAAATTGTATTCCATTCATAGTAGATAATAGGAAAGATCTGGTTCACAAAAAGGACTCGTTATGCTTTCGCCTCCATTAACAGAGGACAAAAATACAGCACCACCTTTCTCAGGGTACAACAAGTAACAAGTAACTCCCGAAAGACCAAACATACACTGAATTTATAAGAGGTGGCCAGCACCATGAAAACAAAAAGGGGAGACAAAACAATACACAATTTCACAACAGTAACAACACAAACACTGAAATTAACAATACATTTGACTAAATTTAGAGCCATGGATAAACTTTAGTCAATGCAAAAGTAATTATATTAAACTTAATATACATTGAACAAGATATCACATTTTCCAATGTCCCCTCTAATACTTAACAGTTAGTACAGTCTCATTTCCTTAGAATTCCCATATAACAGATCAACTTCCTGTTTGAATCTCTTTGTTACTAGGCTGGTCCATTCCAACAACACACCAGGTATTAAACATGTCAAGTCATCTTAACTATAAAATGAAAACAATTTGAGCTATGTTTTTATAAATCACATTCTAGCAACAGAGAAATTTTAACTGGTTTTAATGTTTTTATCTTAAGCCACATAACTAAGCCCGTGCACTGACTCAGTACAATGACAAAATAAAAGATCTTAAACCAAACCAAAATAGTAATGTCCTTTTGTTTATGAATCAATGCAAAGATAATGGTATCAGAATTGTGTGGCCCAAATCCCGGCCATCACACATCCCCCCACCCAAGATCTCACGCTGGTAAGCGGGAGAGGAAGTCAGCAGTTACATTACTTTTCCCGGGCACATGCTGGATTTTAAACTTATAAGGCTGCATAGAAAGATACCAGCGGGTAATTCTAGCATTAGTATCCCGCATTCTGTCCATCCATTGTAATGGTCGATGATCAGTTTCAATGGTAAACTCTCTACCAAGAAGGTAGTACCTGAAGGTATCCAAGGCCCACTTTACCGCAAGGCACTCCTTCTCAACGGTGGAGTACCGTACCTCCCTTGGATACAGCTTCCTACTGACGTATGCCACTGGATGTCTACTGTTCAACTCACCCTGAAGGAGCACTGCACCAATGCCAATGTCAGAGGCATCGGTCTGCAAAACAAATGGCTTTCCAAAATGAGGGCAATAAAGCACTGGCTCTTCACATACAGCCGCTTTTATGTCCTGGAAAGATTCCATTGCTTCCTCTGTCCAACAAATCCGGTTGGGGCAATTCTTTCGAGTCAAATCAGTCAGAGGTGCCACACGAGCAGAGAAGTTCGGTACAAATCTCCTGTACCAACCCGCCATCCCTAAGAATGATCGAATCTGAGTTTTGGTCTCTGGCAGAGGGCAGTTTTGGATAGCCTCAATCTTTTGAAGCTGGGGTCTCATGGCCCCATTACCGACTACATACCCTAGGTACTCGGTTTCCTTTTTAGCTAGAGCACACTTGGAAGAGTTAATGGTGAGGCCCGCCTCCTGAATGCGATGGAGCACTTCCTTCAGATGTTGGAGATGTTGCTCCCAGGATGAACTATACACAATAATATCATCCAAGTATGCTGCTGCATAATCAGAAAGGCTAGACAACACATGATCCATCAGCCTCTGAAATGTTGCGGGAGCCCCATGTAACCCGAAAGGCATAACAGAAAAATGGTAAAGCCCCCAAGGAGTGCGAAATGCCGTCAATTCTTTTGACTGGGCAGTCAAGGGGACCTGCCAATAACCTTTACATAGGTCAATAGTGGTTATCCATTTAGCTTGGCCCAGGCGATCAATCAGTTCATCAATCCTGGGGGTTGGATACGAGTCAAATCTAGAGACGGAATTAAGATAACGGAAGTCCACACAAAAACGGAGACTGCCATCCTTCTTTGGAACTAACACCACAGGACTACACCAATCACTTCGTGAGGGTTCAATGATGTTCATAGTCAACATTTGATCCAGTTCCTCTTTTAGAGAGGTCAAGAGCCGTTCAGGCACACGATAAGTCCTTCGTTGAGGTACTGCCCCATCGCAAAGTACTATATCATGCTCCACCAAACTAGTTCTTCCAGGTGTCTCTTTAAACACCTCTGGGCTACAGAGACCTTGAATGTCCGCCTGTTGGTGTAATGACAGATGCCGAAGGTCCAAAGTAACATTAGAAGGAATGGGAAGATACTGTTCACAAACCTCCTCTTCATCTTCCACCCGGCGAAGCATTAGGACCTCCACTCCTGTATCTGACCTCTCATGCCACGCTTTTAATAAGTTAATATGGAGTACCCTTTTGGATCGGCTCTGTCCGGGTAAGGCAATCTCATAGGTGGTAGACCCCAACTTCCGAATCACCTCAAAGGGTCCTTGCCATTTAGCCAGTAGCTTACTATTGTCACTTGGCAGCATCACCAATACCTTAGCTCCTGTCTGAAAACTTCTGGCTCTGGCCTTCTTATCATACCATGTTCGCTGTCGACTTTGAGCTTCGATCAAATTCCTGTGGGCAAGTTGTGTCATACTTTCCAGTCTTTCCCTCATTTGGAGGACATAGGAAACAACATTCTGGGAACCAGTGATCTTGTGGCCTTCTTTCCAGGTTTCCTCCAGAAGAGCCAAGGGTCCCCGGACATCCCGGCCATACAGCAGTTCAAAAGGGGAAAACCCTAAGGAAGCCTGAGGTACCTCCCTGTACGCAAATAACAGATAAGGGAGCCACTGGTCCCAATCGGCTCCAGTATCATTAACAAATTTGCGTAGCATTTGCTTAAGGGTCTGGTTGAATCTTTCAACCAGCCCGTCTGTCTGTGGATGGTAGGGTGTAGTCCTTATGCCCTTGATCCCTAACAACTGATACACTTGTTTTAATAGTTTCGACATGAAGTTGGACCCCTGATCAGTCACAATGGCCCTAGGGAACCCCACTCTAGCAAACAGCTGAACAAGACAAAGAGCTACATTCCTGGCAGTTACTTTCTTAAGGGGAAAAACCTCCGGATACCTCGTGGCATAATCATTTATAACCAACATGTACCTGTTCCCGGTTTTACTACGCTAAAGGGGCCCTACCACATCCATTCCTAGCTGTTCAAATGGTATGCCTATAACAGGTAATGGTTCTAAAGGAACTTTAGAGGGGCGTCTACTAGTGGTATATTGGCACTCTGGGCAACTCCTACAAAAGTTACCCACATCTTTTCTTAAATTGGGCCAATAGAAATGACGACTAATACGAGCTATGGTCTTTTGTCTCCCCAAATGACCTGCCCATGGGACCGAATGGCCTAGCTGAAGCACCAAATCTCTTGCCTTCTGAGGCACAACCATCTTGGCCTCTGCACCCTGCCGCTTATACAACACTCCATCTTGTAAAAGCAACTTACTCTCCTGGCCTTCTTGACTTTCCCTACTATTGTACCCTTGTGCTTCTTTGTAAAATGGCCCTATCTCTAAATCATCCTGTTGCAATTGGCCTATATCTTGCAGGAGTACAAAGTGGGATTTAAACTGTTCAGGTTGTGGTTCTTCTTCAATACTATTGGCAACAAAGTTAAATTTTTCCTGTCTCCTTTGCCTCTTTGGCTTACGGGATTTTCCTGGTTTATCATCTAAATCAGAATCAAAGAAAGGTAATGCACTGACATACTGGATATCTTCCTCTCTCTTCCTAGCCATAGACCGTGTTTCAGCCATATAGCATTCATGCCTACCAGGCATCAAATCAAACAACACTGGTAAGTCTTGGCCTAAAAGCATCGAGTATGGAAGATCATTTACAAGACCAACATTCAGCAAATAAACCTGTCCTTGCACTTCTACATGAACATCCGCTGTAGAATAACATTTCTCATCTCCATGAATACAACGTATTGGCAACTTTGAACCAGAATTTCTGAGATTACCTGAAACTAAATCCGTACGAACCAATGACTGCATGCTACCTGTGTCTACAAGGGCCCTTACTTCCTGACCATTTAGAACTACAGCCGCAAAATGCAAGGGGACATCTCTCTTCTCAGGGTGGACAGGTCGTGGCACACAACACAAATAAGCATTGGAAGAAGGATTGTTGGGACACCTAGGTTTAATGTGACCCTCCTGTCCACACTGATGACACACAACACCTTTCCTGCTATTAAACTTCTGATTAGGGCTTTGATTAACTGGACCACCCCGCTCACCCACAGACTTACCCTCACTTGCAGTCTTGGTCCCAACCTGGGACATCTTTGCTTGACTTTTTGGTTCTTTGAATCCCCGCCACTGGTTGTAAGTCCATACTTGATTCTTCCGTCGAGCTGACAGAAAGACATCCGTCAAAACGGCAGCCTCAGAAGCAGTTTTTGGATCACGCTCTCTAATCCATATTTGCAGGTCAGGGGCTAGCATGCGCAGAAACTGTTCCAGCACGATCACTTCACCAAGGTCGTCCTTGGTTCGATTCTGGGGTTGAACCCACTTGTGATACAGTTCTTTCAATCTCACATATAGCTCTTTTGGGCTTTCATCCTTCCTCACCTCGGACGACCTGAACTGCAGACGATAACTTTCAGAGTTAATGTCATATTTGTTAAGTATTGCCGTTTTTACTTTCTGGTAGTCGAGAGATTCAACAATGTCCATATGTACATAGGCACTCCTGGCTTTACCTGTCAATAGGGGCACTAGTCGAACTGCCCAGTCGGTTGTCGGCCACCGACATGCCACAGCTATTCTTTCAAATGTGGTGAGGTAGTGCTCAATGTCATCTACCTCTGACAGCTGTTGCAGGGATGGCTCCTTTTGTACAGCCGAATGTCCTAACCCAGAGTAGACATTCTGATGTGGAATTGGTGATGCTGCTGGCTGTCCGCTACTAGAACTCTGCAGAAAGTCTTGAGAAGTTTGTCGGATAGGAGGAAAAGCTGGGTCATCATGAGTGCTAGCGCCAAGTCCTGGATTAGGTACAGGAGGAATAGTACGGACATGCACTTCTTGTTGAAGCTGGCTGAACTGATGGTGCAAGGCCTTCCATCGCCCTTCCTGACGAGCTGCTTCTTGCTCCATTCGGCTGTCTCGTGCTTGTTGCATAGTAATGTGTGTCTGAAACAGATCTTTAAGCGCTTGGAGAGAAACATCTTGCGAAAAGTTACCCATCTCCATCTCAGCACCGTCCCGTCCTCCTGTGGTTCCCTCAGTAACTTCCTTAACTTGCTCCGCCAGAGCTCTCTTTGGCCCCATCCTTGAATTAAGGCAGGAGTGGAAGGAGAAAAAAAAAAATCCAAATATGTAGTCACAGAGCAAAAAAAAAAAACTACTGCCCCTAGTGGCATCCCACTTCTGACACCAGTTGTGAAGGATCTGCCATGCCTTAGCAAATCACATCCAAAATATTGATTCCATTGCCACAAAAACAGGGAGCAAAGTAGTCTTCAAGTGTGACAGTTTTTATTAAATCCTGCTCATGCAAGATAAAAGGTGATCAAGCCTCATCGGAGAGGAAAAAGATGCAAAAATTGTATTCCATTCATAGTAGATAATAGGAAAGATCTGGTTCACAAAAAGGACTCGTTATGCTTTCGCCTCCATTAACAGAGGACAAAAATACAGCACCACCTTTCTCAGGGTACAACAAGTAACAAGTAACTCCCGAAAGACCAAACATACACTGAATTTATAAGAGGTGGCCAGCACCATGAAAACAAAAAGGGGAGACAAAACAATACACAATTTCACAACAGTAACAACACAAACACTGAAATTAACAATACATTTGACTAAATTTAGAGCCATGGATAAACTTTAGTCAATGCAAAAGTAATTATATTAAACTTAATATACATTGAACAAGATATCACATTTTCCAATGTCCCCTCTAATACTTAACAGTTAGTACAGTCTCATTTCCTTAGAATTCCCATAAAACAGATCAACTTCCTGTTTGAATCTCTTTGTTACTAGGCTGGTCCATTCCAACAACACACCAGGTATTAAACATGTCAAGTCATCTTAACTATAAAATGAAAACAATTTGAGCTATGTTTTTATAAATCACATTCTAGCAACAGAGAAATTTTAACTGGTTTTAATGTTTTTATCTTAAGCCACATAACTAAGCCCGTGCACTGACTCAGTACAATGACAAAATAAAAGATCTTAAACCAAACCAAAATAGTAATGTCCTTTTGTTTATGAATCAATGCAAAGATAATGGTATCAGAATTGTGTGGCCCAAATCCCGGCCATCACATCCATACATGCTAATTTATTTATTTATACATGCCTTTTCTAATGCTTCCAGGTGGATGTGCTCCGTGCTCTTGGTGCCGAGATAGTTCGAACCCCTACCTCAGCCCGCTTTGATTCTCCCGAGTCTCACGTCGGTGTGGCTTGGCGTTTGAAGAACGAGATTGCAAACTCTCACATTCTGGACCAGTACCGCAATCCCAGCAACCCCCTGGCTCACTATGACACCACTGCAGAGGAGATTTTGGAGCAGTGTGATGGTAACAACAATATCTTGGTCCGTTGCTTTCTCCTGAAAGCTCCAATCACATGTTGATGAAGTGTTTTATGTTTGCCTTCTGTAGGTAAAATAGACATGCTGGTGGCTGGAGCTGGCACCGGTGGCACAATCACTGGCATCGCCCGTAAGCTGAAGGAGAAATGCCCTAATATCAAGGTGATTCGCTTTCATGAATTCTACAGATACATGTAATGTCTTAAGGATTAAAAAAAGTCCCACTGAAGTCTATGTGAAGAATCCTAAAATGTATCCGAAATGGAGAGTTTCCTGTTTGCCAGTTTATTCATTTAATATTTTGGCCTTTTTATGATATTGCAAGGTACCCGGCGATCCATAGACTACTATGTAGCAAGTTGTTTCGCTGCACTTTCACCTGCACTTGAATGAACTAAACTGCATTTCAGAGACAATAGAAGGAATTTTCTCTAAGCTGACTAGATTTTTCTGTCCCGCACACTTTAGCTTAGATACTTCTTATCATTACTCATTAAAAATCCACTTGCTTTTGTAGTCATGGATTCTGTAACAATTGTTTGTGTTTTTGTCCCTCAGATTGTTGCTGTGGATCCTGAAGGCTCCATCCTCGCCGAACCAGAAGAACTTAATAAGACCGATAAAACTCAGTATGAAGTGGAGGGCATTGGATATGACTTCATTCCCACGGTTCTGGACAGATCTGTAAGTCTGTATAGACACAACTGTCCTTGATGCAGTGTGTTTCAATTTTTTACAAAAATGTCAAACGGAAACTATTTAAGCTTCATTATATTCAATATGACTTTGCTCGTTCTCAGGTGGTTGATAGTTGGTATAAGTCCGTAGACGAAGAGTCTTTCACCATGTCTCGTATGCTTATCAGAGATGAAGGTCTTCTGTGCGGTATGTGACTGCTGCTATATCTCTCATGCTTTATAAGTGTGATGTTGTGTGTAGCTAAACTATTTTTTTCATTTGAATTTAGGTGGAAGTTCAGGCACGGCCATGTCTGCAGCAGTGCATCTAGCTAAAGAGCTGAAGGAAGGCCAGCGCTGTGTGGTGATCCTGCCAGACTCCATACGCAACTACATGTGCGTTTCAGTACTCCCAGCAGTCTAAGGCCATGTTCAGACTTGACCTTGTTTTTTTTACAAGAAAACGTTGACAAAGATGCATTTTTTTGCAGTGTTTAGTTACAAATAGCAGCCGCACGGCATGACTTCGGAGTCAGCGTCTGTGCACAAAGTCAGAGAAACAGATATGCAGCGTAACGGAAGTCTATTTGAATTATAAACAGCAATAAATTTCTTTGCAATAAATAATCACATATTTAAAAACTTCAATACTAATGTCTCGCTAGAAATGCAATCAGAAGTTGTTAAAAATTAAATATACATTTATACAAAACTGCTTTTTTGAAGAAAAAAAAAAACGTTTTACTCCATAGGATTATAATGTAAAACAGACGCCGTGTGAAAACGGCCTTATGTGCTTATCTTAGCTAGTGTGATTTCTGGTGGATTAAACCATAACAACGCTAATTTGTTGTTATAGACTTAAAAATACACAGCCGGAATGTTCAGAATTCCATCTTGCATGATTTGTGATGCTACTTTAAAGCTTCTCTACACTACATTTGGCTTTTTTCTATTTTTAAAGTGGTAAAACTTGTCAGGTTATCTTTTTGAAAAGCACTACAAACTACTAAATTATTGATAAGTGTAATATTTCTATAAATATATATTGGTCCTATTATGTTTTTATAATCGGAACAATATTTGTCTGATGAATATCTCTGCATGAACCACATTATTTATATGTTAAACATTTGGGGACGGCTGCATTTTAAGCAGATATTTTCTATATAAAGACCAGAGTTTGAAAGTACACTAAAACATTTTTTTAACTGTTTGGTGACATTTTGCAGTCTGTGATTGTTTTTAGTTAACAAGTCATTTTTCAAGTGATTTTCACTTTTAAAGCCAATATTCAACTTTAAATTCAACCAAAGCTTTGAGTAATGATGATATACAAGTAGAGCTATGTGAACCGGTGTGATTTTGCAGGAACTGCAACTTTAACCATTAATCAAAGAAATTCTTTGATTATACCTATTATTCCGTGTTTTGAATGTAATGTCTATAAAATGTAATATACGAATTATGGCATGAATGGTGATTTACATTTGTCTAAATTTGGGAAGTATACAATGAGAGTATTGTGTAATGTAGTCTGTTAGTCTGTATCAGATGCTGTGTAGAATAATGTGCAGTATATACTGCATCTATGTATATAACAGTGTGAAACAATCCCCATAGACTTGCCCCTAAATGCTTTGTTCGTCCCCAGGTCTAAATTTCTCAGTGACAAATGGATGTGTGACAAGGGCTTTCTGAGAGAGGAAGATCTTGTTGTCAACAAGTCATGGTGAGCACATGCAGCAACACATACTTGTACACGGTAGCAGGCTATTTACAAGCAAATGTGTTTACATGTGTCAATGATTACTGTACATTTAGAAACTTAACTGTAGCAGTTTAGAGGCATGCATGCCCTCTCTCCTAAATTACTGTATGTGTAGGTGGTGTGAGTGTGAAATGTTTGAAAAGTTGTCTAAAACTTGTATAGACTTGTACAGATATTTGGAAAGGCTTTTAAAGCAAAGCATTTGGCGGATTCCTATCTGGACAGGTTTGTGTGAAGGTAATGGTTTAGGAAATATGATTTTGTTTTTATGAAAAAAACAGCAAGGTCATTATTAATATAGCTTTAAAGGTGTGTATGTGGTTTTACCAGACTCTTTTACTGTCTTCACCCTGCCCCACTCTCTGTAGGTGGTGGAACCTGACGCTCCAGGAACTTCGCCTCTCCGCCCCTCTGACTGTCCTCCCTTCAGTGTCTATCAAGAAGACCATTCAGATTCTCAAAGTAAAAGCTTTCGACCAAGCTCCTGTGGTGGATGAGGCTGGGTAGGTTATTTTTCCATAAACCAGTTGCTCCAGAAGTTGATTAGTGTGTCAAACCACTTTGCATTTTACACTGGTATCGCTTGAATTAATTTGAATAGTTTTGTGTATTTGTTGCAACAATAGGTGTTTCAAATGAATGAGTTGAACGTTTTTTTTTTTGCCATGATAATATTAAACATACAGTATGCATTGGGGTAGAAACATCAAAACGATATAACAGATGGTAAGTGAAGTAAGGTGTGGCTCAGTCTGGTGTCTGGTTTTCACTCTGTAGGCAGATTCTGGGTATGGTCACATTGGGAAACATGCTCTCATCTGTTCTGGCTGGGAAGGTCAGACCATCTGATCCTATCAGTAGAGTTCTCTACAAACAATTTAAACAGGTGAACACACACACACACACACACACTCTGAGGAAAACCTTATCAAAACTTTCCCCACTATGGCTCTTTATAATGGTTGGAGTTGCATAGACGAATGCATTTATCGTATTCTTGACTCCAGTGAAGCTTGTAAATAGCAGCAAATAAATACTTGTTAATAGTATTCTATTATAGTAGTTATATAAGGGATATATAGTTATATAATGGATATCAGCATAAAGGTAAATACAATGTTAATGAATGATATTTAATCACCTGTGGTAACACAGCTAATCGAATCCATTAATAGCCAGCTTCTCTCTCTCTCTTCTTAGGTGCGTCTAACTGATAACCTGGGCAAACTCTCTCGCATTCTTGAGACAGACCATTTCGCCCTTGTTGTTCATGAACAGATCCAGTGTAAGTAAATTAACCTGAAACTCTCCTCCACAAAGGTTATCTCTCGACGGTGTGCTTCCTTTTAATCAGTCTTTTTTGTCTCGATACAACCTCTACATTTCTTGCATGTGTTTTGAATTTATGGGAAACAGTGTTTTCTTCATGCCTTCTTTCGCTGTCCCTGACATTTTTTCAGTGTAATTTTGGCCCTGTGTGTTAAAAATACCCCAGGTTTTGTGTAATCTGGATGATAAAAGGTTTAAAATAGATGGTGTTATCTTTGTTATTCATAGTTATCTGTAATAGTATGAAGCTGTTATTTATAAACAGACACAGGTGTGTTTTAACAGGACTGTGGACAGCAATATGAAACTTTTTAAATGCAAATAATGAAGTGTAGAATAGTCTGATTTTAATTGGAAATAATGAGGTGTAGAAAAGTCTGACTTTTAAAGAGAAAACGCATACTATAGAATTACAGGTTATGGTTTGGACTTTATTTTGGGATCTGAAGAAAATAGAGAGTTGAGTACCATTCATTGAAACAATATAAAAGATGATCTAGTAAGTATTATATCATAAAGCAAGATCATAAATTATAGTATATTCATACATCCACAGAAGTCTTTCTACACAACATTTTTGGAACAATAGTTTTATTCATTCATCAATTACAGCACTAAGCCCGGACACGGGGCACTTTATTTTCTTGGGCTTTAGATCATTGTCCTTTTTTTGGCAAAAAACTCTCTTTACCTGTTCGGGGCCATTTTACACCATCTGACATCCTCTGCCAAGTGCTGTGAACTTTGCCTTTGCTACATAATCTTGACAAACATCACATAATGAGCAAAATTGAGCTTTATATCTGTGTTGTTGTTCTGCATATTGTAAAGTTATGCTTTCATTTTTTTATTCTTAATTGTGCTTGTGTTTTCTAATTGCTCAACATGACCGATTACTTGCAAAATGTGCTAACACTTTACAATTCAATTTGTTAATTTATTTTACGTGAATTATGAGTGAAAAATCATTTTAAATCATATGATCTTTATTCGATCTTAATTATTACAAATTACATATAATTTGAACACAAACAACATTCATGAATAAACCAATTAATACTGTAATTGTTGGTGATACCTTATGCATTAAATAATGCTCCAAATTGAACTCTTACAGTAAAGTGTTACCAAATAAAGTGCAGTAAAATGCAGGTCATGTTGTCATTGCAGTGGGTGGTGTCAGCACTCTGAATTGCAGTGCCTGTCTTGCAGACATGACCGATGGATCTTCTACAATGAGGCAGATGGTTTTTGGGGTTGTCACAGCCATTGATCTGCTGAATTTTGTGGCTATTCGTGAGAGGAGGGAACGCTCGATGTCTGAATGTTCCCTGTCTGAAGACCAGTGAATCACCAAAACACACATCTGATGTAAAGGGGTTTCTTTTTGCAAGAATGTGAGAACAGAATGATAAAATGCTGCTTGTTTTAGACACTATTTCTGCAACTGGCATGCTCCGTTTTATTAAGAATTATGCTTTTTAGTAAGAGCTTATCAATACAGTTTTACATGTCATCCGACATTTCTTTTGTCTCTCTTGCTTGGTTTCATTCTTTGAGTTTACATTTTAGTTTAGCCGGTGTATCTTTTGTTAAGGAGTTGGCATAATGAAGTAATCCAAAGTCAAAGAACAACCATTTTGTGATGAAAAAACTTTGACTGTATCAAGGTGTATGCATTTAAGCTATAAATGTAATGTATTTCCTTCTTTGAACAACTCCGCATGTGGTATAGGCCTGGGTTTAGTAGAAGTCTTTTGATTCTATCCTGTCTAATCTGGGGCTACATTGCCATCTGGTGACTACATGAGTTTACAACAGCAATATTTCTTTGCCTTTACCAATCATGTTCTGATTTTTCGTGGGACATTTCCTGTAGGTCTGTAGTATATTAGGAGTTTTGCAGTCATGATTATTGATAATTGACAGAGCATATAACTATAGTTTTGACCAACCAAACGTTATACAATTCTTGTATGGAAACAAGACTTCAAGAATACAACAGGATGTAAATAAAAAGGTGCTTTTGGACCTGTCACAGTGCAGATATTAAAACAGACCATTCTGTTTTAGACAGACATTTTGTTTCTTTTTTTGTATTCTTATAAATCAAACCCGTGAAGAGAATATGTGTTGAGTGAAAAATGATGGTGTGTAGGAGTTCTTTGTGAATTATTGAATGTGAGGATGCTCTTTATGCGCATGCTGCTGGATGTCTCTGATTCAGAATGTCCGTCTCTTCTGTTACGTCAGTTGATTATGTTTTCTTAAATTTACTGCTGTAATAAATACTAGATACAAAAAAACTAAGGCTTTATTTCCTGAGTGGTTGTGTTTGTCCTTTTTGCCACTAGAGTCTGGTAGAGAGCAAAGCTTTAATCTTTGGGTCAAAGAGTTGACACACATGCTGGATTAGTATGGATTTTCTTATATTACAAAATTTTAGTGAAGTTTAGGGTTAGGTTGATTTTAAATTTCATTATTTCTTATTGTACAGGTCATTGCTTGTGCAATCCCTACAAATTTGTGTTGACTTAAAAAATGTAAGAATGTTCTTAAAAGCACTTTCTTATAAAGATGTTTCGGTACCATGTCACATTTGATTTCTTTTCCTAAAATTAAACCATTAATCCTAAATAGTTATTTTTAGTTTTTAGAGATTTTTTTGCATACAGTTTTGTTAGTGGTATCTTAAATCCTTAATTGCTAGAATAGAACATTTGAAAAACAATGGACCCCCAAACAGTTGGGATTTTTTACTAAACAATTGAACAAAAACTCTACACAATGTGCTTTGAAGCTTCACAAAAATAAAGTGCATTGTTTACTCACTGTCCTGTCATTCCAAAGTATCTGTATGACTTATTTTTCCTTCCAACCACAATAAAATTGTACATTGGTAACAACATAGCAGTTTTGTAGCCAATGAAAGTCAGAGACATTTCTCAACATATTTTTGCTTGTTTTACACAGAAGAATCGTAAACCGGTTGTGAATGACACAAGGACAATTTACTAAACTTTGCCAGATTTTTTTTTGCGTTTCAAGTCATGCTCAGTTTGATGGGGTAGTGTTGTACTAGTCTAACATGAAAAGAAAACAGGCCAGATCTATTGACCAAGTTCTGTAACGTAAAATGTGTTCTGTATCAACTGAAAAGATTGTCAAAAAAGATACTGGCGTGCGATGTGCAAGTATGCATGAGTGCATGTGGAAGCTTTTCGGGAAACTTTTCATCTTCTAGTTCCCCATCCTATTTCCACTGACCATCAATAACGTCATTAGTTCTTCCTTTGAAGCTTCCTGGCACTGTGCCTCTCCAAGTTATGGGAAATCTGGCCTTGTTGTCATACTGGAACCTTCCCCACTCAGCCTGAATTGTAAACATGTAAACATTAGCTATAGCTGAAATTGGAGGCATTATGTCTGTTTTTTTATAAGGTGCCATATAAAACAATCTTTATTTGTCTTAAACCATACAATAAATCCTGAATAATTGTAGGCCTATTACTATTGTTCTTTTTCAGTTAGTCTGATGTGATTGATGTTCATCAAAAGACCTGCTAAAAATGTTAAACTCTATAAAATTTCTATAAAATATATGGACAACTTTCATGGCATCTGTCTGTATATACATACTTCAATTAAGTGTGGATAAATGTCCACAATATGGGAAACTAAACAAATAAAAATGTTATAAAAAATGTTATGTTATGTGTATGTTTTTCAAACACTCTTTAATATGATAATTATTGACTTGTGAACATGATAACAATAGAAACCATTGCAGGAAGTGTAATGGTTATAATGGGAATTTTATTGGTTTTAATGTCAACTATAACAGTCTTTGTAGGTCTCTACTTGTAAAATGTTGTCTCCTGGGATGTTACAGATGGTTACCAATAAAGCACCATTAAATTCTACTGGGAAAGAGCCCAAACCCCACTGCACAAAATAGCATGCTAATGACTTTATTGGTTTTTGTAACAGAAAGCATTCGAACTTGAAGTGTTTTTTGTTTGCCAGCAGGTAAGCCAGGTTAGGTTTTGCACTTTATTTATTTTTACTGTAAAATTGAAGGTCTTGTACATGCAGACTTAAACAGGCAGACATCAAATGCAAAATGAATGAAAAATCACAGTCAATTTAATTCAGTTTTGACCTTCTGGATTAAATGTGTTGTGTCTTTTTTACATCAGTGTCAGGCATCATCAGAATTTTATAAACCTTTCTTTAATTCAGTAATTTATCAGCCCACACTGCGTGGTTTAATGAGGCAGAAAGTCTCACTGACAACTCGAGGAGATTCCTTGAAAATGACTCTCACAGACGGTACCAGCGTTCCCCGCCATTAAACTGCATCATTACACTGATTATATGCACTGTGAAGAGCTCTAACAGTCCTGCAGTTCCTCAGATGTGTTACTCACGTAGGCTCCTGCGTCATTCCCCTTGTATGAGCAAAATCATCTGAAGAAAAATTATATTGAGATTATTATCCAGAGCCACACAGAGTCAGGCTGATACACTCCTTTGTTAAATCAATTGCTCTGACGTACTGACTCCATTCTACTCGTAGGTCTTCTTTTCTCATGTCTCCTTAATATTTTGGATACCATATTCAATATTAGTAAATATATGAATCATACAATTTCAAATCATACAATATAACATTTCATAATTAACTTCCAAAATGAAAATGGGTAATTTATCATTTTGAGTTCTTTTTCTGAATGTTTCAACAAACTTTATTCAGAAAAAAATATTTTAACAATTAGTTCAACAAATCATTTTAGATCAACATCTCTTTCCATCTTAGAAAAATGATCTCCAAGTAAGTTATATTTGTCTAACAATGAACTAACAAATTCGTTATGTGGTTGATTTTAGTCATTGGCCAAAGAACACCTGGATCGAATGACTTTGCCAATGATTCATCAACAATTGAGGTAAGTTCTTGATCAAATTTTAAGTTTGGTGAAAAAAAAACGCATTTTCTCAGCAATATAGTGCAATTTAGAAGCCAAACTTTCCTGAATTTGAAACACTTGTGGCTCTCTCTTTAAACACAAAAAATGTAATGCCACACTTGTATAACAGGGCATGCAATGGTTGTTCAGGAACAGACTGTGGCCAACCCAACCCATTAGGTTGTTTTAGTCTGGATGGTTTGGGGAATGTGTGTATGCCTCCAAGAAGACATCAAACTCTATTTTGTTTGCTGATGTCCTTTTTCAGTCCGTTGCTTTTTGTAATTTTTTTGTAATTTTTGGACCTTGGCATCATGACAAATGACTGTGAATGAGTGTCATCTTCAGAAAATCTTCTGAAAATGTTGGTAGTCAACTAAATTGTCTTTTCTATGGAGTTGTGTTGTGTGTTATTTTTACAAATATTTTGCCCAAACTGATCTAGCACGTCAATGACAAGATTAGTTTGATTTAATTGTAAAGCTTTGAAAAAATAATTGCACCAAATGAGTAATACACATTTCCTTTAAATTAAATAAAAATATATGACTATCCAAAACTTGGTTCATGTATATCCTGTCTGTCCTTCTGACAGCTCCAAAGTTTTTCTGAAAAGTCCAAAGTTGCTGTTTTTAATAAATGGAAAAAAATTAAGTGATTAAACACTGTGGTGTCAAAGTCGACAAGCACTTTTAATGCTTTTTAATAGATATTTGCAAAACCCAGTGACAAAGCGTAACTAAAACTAAGGATATATGAAAAAAAAATGAAAATATGGAGAGACAGGGTTTGAGAAAGACAGCAGTGATGTGTGATCAATCATACAGCCCTTTACTTTTTGCATGATTACCCCATATGAGATAACACACAGTTGTGGAATTTCTCAACAGCATTAATCAGATTTGATCAAATAATCTTTTTTGATCACTATGCTGTCGTTCAATGTTGCCATCCCAGGTCGGCCAAATGTCAGTCAAACAGAAACAGAACAATGTTTTGACAATCACATCGTTTACATTTACGCTGGGATAGAAATAAAATATAACAAATCACAGCATATCTATCAAATCCATACTTATCAACAAATATAAGAATATGAGTCTTTTTTGTCTCTTTTAGAGCGTTTAAAAGCCCCGTCAGTTCTGAACATGTTGAAAAACAATGTAGATGAGAAACCAAGAGTGGCAGAGAGTAAATGAGTTGGTCTTGTTAAACTGTAGAGATAGTTGAACACAACTGTATAAACTATAAACTGTAGAAAACAGGATAGTTGTAATCTTTTCATAAGAAAACACACAAATGCACAGACACACATGACTTGGTGGAGACCTTCTATTGATTCCTATTGTTTTTTTGGGCAAATTATATTGTCTATCCACAAAATCCACCCAAACTCATTAACCTTACTCTGCACAAACCATTTAAAATGTTATATGTATAAATTTATATTTATACGAATACACATTTATTGGCACATCTCCGGCTGGAAAGGGTTGTGTTTAATGAAGTCTTATAGATGCACTCAGCCGCCCAGAGAGAGAGAGAGCGAGAGCGAGAGCGAGAGCGAGAGCGAGAGCGAGAGAGAGAGAGAGAGAGAGAGAGATCCCATAGGAGCGGCTGGACACCACACAATACAGGGCTTTGAGAGAACCTTGATTATATTCTGAAAAGCAGAAGATGGTGGTGGCTGTGAATTCGCTTGAAAATCGTCATGAGTATGTTACTGGGTTGGTTGACGGTTGAATACATGCACAGTGGAGTAAAGAAAACAGCCTTGGTTTCAATTTGCCTCTTTTGTGTCATTCCTCTAAATGCCACAATACATCACGGAAATTACATCCCATTAGCCCACTTCTGGTTTCTGCCCTTTCTAACCTCCTCTCAGACCTCACCTGCATCCACAACTGACAAGGTATACAATATTATCTGACAAGGATATAAGACAAGAATGGTAAACAGCAGAAATCAGAACCTAAATAAAAAGGTTAAAAGAGGAAAGAATAAAAGAGCTTTTGTGAGTGACTAATCATAGCAAGAGCTCACAGTATATCTACTGGCAGAGAAACTGGCTTGGCATTTTACATTTAAGGTCTAAAACTCAGATAATCTGATAATAAATTCAATACAGTCAGCCTCTTTCCTCAACAGTTTTCCAGCATTCCTCTGCAGCCCCAACTCCTCACACTATTCCTATTTCTACCTTATTTTATTTCTAAATCCAGTGATTAACTCTATTATTTCTGCGACAGTGAATGCCCCATGCTGATGTTACAATATTTTAATGTACCCAGTTATCTTTAGGGTCACAGAAACAGTCTTTAATATGAGGGACTGCAGACATCATGGAAAATTTAATATTCAACATGTCTAGAATTTATATGTAACCCCCTTATAAGGAAAGCATTTTATTATGTATATATTTTTTTAAATGTTCAGCTATTTAAAGCTTATTGGGATATTTTTTAAGTTAACGTAACACTTTAATTTGGTTCACCAGTATACAAATAAATGTGTGTGCATGTCCCCTTCAAGAAGTTTCTCAATGTTGAAGTTGTATGTGCACTGGGTTTTGCCATCATGTTTAATTATATTTTGTTGATTGGGTGAGTAATTGCTCGGACCCGCCTATGTATAGGTCAGGGTAATGTTATTTGTCAATTAACATGTTGCTGAGGAGTTCATTCGCAGAAAAAGGTCAAACTTTTGTAACTGCAAACCGCGAGATATTCATTTTCTTTTCTTTGAAAGTGTCTTTGGTGTGTTTATGTGTCAGGGTTGACGCAGACTTTATGTTGACTACCTGTGTATTAAAGTCCCAGTGGAATTTAAAATTACAATTATTTTTTTTCATGAAATATTGCAACGCTTCTAGCAAACAGCATATCAATGGGTCACATTCTTTTCTGAAATTCATGTACCCTCATAATCTTCAGTTAAAATCTGAAAATGCACTTCCGCCTTGAAACGAATATCCATCTGAAATGACGTAAACTAGCCTGCTTGGCTGGCGCATCCGTTAACTCCTCCCCTTAAACTGTCAGTCTGCTGCAAGTTTCATTTCAAATTTTGTTTTTACACATCCATTCAATGAGTTAAACATAAAAGCAACGCCCAATAATTTTCTCCTTTGAATTTCCTTTTCAGACAGAAATGTGTCAGAATACGGGGGTAGAAATGATTGCAACTTCCAGTTCACAGGGACTTTAAGACTCTTAGTGGCTTTAAGCCCTTGAGGCCCTTGTGAATGCAAGTACTTTCAGCCTAACTTAGTTTCCGCACAATTTAGCCATATTGAACGTGCTTTTGAACTATCGAATATTAGTGGGGAGTGGGGTACAAGAGACTCTGGGTACCCCTGCGAGGAGTCTAACAAAATATTGAGACTGGGAGCAAAATTGGGTGTATGGGGGGTCCCCTGAGCGTGGTCCAACAAAAAAGTAAGGTAAGTGGGGAAAATATTCAAATTGTTAACATAATTCACATTGCGTTCAAGGTATACCCTTATCAGCATATGTGTTCCTTGAAATTTAAATGAATGACCAGAGTCATCTCCTGAGCAGGTTTGGGGGCACCCCTGGAAAGAGTCGTACGAAAAGTGAGTTAGGGGGTGAAATGGGGGTCTGTTGGTTGGAGGGGTTGGGGTGCCCTGGGTGGAGTCTAATAAAATAGTGAGTTGTTGGCCAAAGATGTCCCGGGGGGTCTCTGGATGGGGGTTGGGGTCCAGCGACTCTGGATTCCCCGGAAAGAGTCTAACAAAATAGTGGGAATGGTGTCCAAAGGGGGGGGGGGCTGTGGATGGGGTCCAGGGGACTCTGGATACCCTGGGCAAAGTCAGACTTTTATCGGATTATAGGGTAAACTGTTAGTCTGTGGGTGTAAGGGGGTTTCGGGTCTTGGCCCCCCGGGCGGTTACTTTCAAAATAGGCATTTAGGAAGTAAAGTCAAATCCACAGCTGGGTCTCTCGAAATCATCTCTGTAGAATGGTCCGCCGGAGCCATGTCCGTTGGAGTGAGATTCCGGGGTGGGACCGCCAGAGCCTGTTTTCGTGCTATGTTCTTAAGAGACAGTAAACATGGATTTCATTCAAAAGACCGTAAAATATGAAAGGCAAACTGTATTGGAAAAAGGTTTTCTGGACACTGAATCTCTTCAAAGCCCTAACAATTTTAAAGTATTAACCTGGCAATACATACATACAGCAGGAAAGAGGCAGCATTAAGCTTTGGGGAAATTTTGATCAGAAGCTCGAATCGATCCACGATGGCACCTTTGAGTATTGCAATTTTTGACTTTACGCCTGAATCACACACAACATTAATCTCGACTCCTTTGTTTATTCAAAAGTTACGGAAGTGGTGTGTGTGTGAAAGACTTATTTCTGCATGGATATCAGTTTTGCTCATCTGTGTACCAAATTTGGATATCTGGTTATCAAGTGATTTTGCACGTTATCCAATTGAAAACAGCTGTAAATGAAGCCTACGAGCTGTTTTCAAGATATGGAACATTTATAAAACGGTGGTTTTAAAAACTAAAAGGATGGCTCCGACGACAGGACCATTGGATAAACATGATGATCATTGGCAAGCTTCATTCCTGCCTATTGGCATGTGTTCTCCACAATCCATTCTCAGTCTTCATTCGCTTCGTCTTCAGATCCGGTCAGCTAGCACCTTCAAGAAAACAAGAACTTCTTTACTCGGGCCAAATTGCAATCTAGAGACAATAAAGCATTTCCTTACCTGATTCTTTGGATGTTTACTTACTTACTTGAAAAATAAAGTTATTGTTTGTGAATTTTTCCTGTCTCTTTACTTTCTCTGTGCTAATACATAACTCATCAATTAAATGTTCTGATTATTAACAATATACACATTGTGTTAAAGTTATACCCTTATCAGCATATGTGTTCCTTGAAATTTAAATGAATGACCAGAGTCTTCTTCTGAGCCCAGTTCTTTGATGGAGCCGGGTGACTCAGTTTGCCGGGGGATGCCCTGGAAAGAGTTTAACAAAAAATGCGTTGGGGGTCAAAATGAGGGGGGGTCTGTGGATAGGGGGGCAAGTTTGGGGGACCCCTGGAAGGAATCGCACAAAAATGTGAATTAAGGGGTGAAAAGAGTTTAACAAAAAAATGCGTTGGGGGTCAAAATGAGGGGGGGTCTGTGGATAGGGGGGCAAGTTTGGGGGACCCCTGGAAGGAATTGCACAAAAAAGTGAATTAAGGGGTGACAAGAGTTTAACAAAAAAATGCGTTGGGGGTCAAAATGAGGGGGGGTCTGTGGATAGGGGGGCAAGTTTGGGGGACCCCTGGAAGGAATCGCACAAAAAAGTGAATTAAGGGGTGAAAAGAGTTTAACAAAAAAATGTGTTGGGGCTCAAAATGAGTGGGGGTCTGTGGATAGGGGGGCAAGTTTGGGGGACCCCTGGAAGGAATTGCACAAAAAAGTGAAAGAAGGGGTGAAAAGAGTTTCACAAAAAAATGCGTTGGGGGTCAAAATGAGGGGGGGTCTGTGGATAGGGGGGCAAGTTTGGGGGACCCCTGGAAGGAATCGCACAAAAAGGTGAATTAAGGGGTGAAAAGAGTTTAACAAAAAAATGCGTTGGGGCTCAAAATGAGGGGGGGTCTGTGGATAGGGGGGCAAGTTTGGGGGACCCCTGGAAAGAATCGCACAAAAAAGTGAATTAAGGGGTGAAAAGAGTTTAACAAAAAAATGCGTTGGGGGTCAAAATGAGGGGGGGTCTGTGGATAGGGGGGTAAGTTTGGGGGACCCCTGGAAGGAATCACACAAAAAAGTGAATTAAGGGGTGAAATGGGGGTCTGTTGGTTGGAGGGGTTGGGGTTGGGGTGCCCTGGGCGGAGTCTAATAAAATAGTGAGATTGACGGCAAAAGAGGGTGGGGTCTGTGGATGGGGGGGTGGGGTACAGGGGACTCTGGGTACCCCCGGGCAGAGTCTAGCAATATAGTGAGATTGGTGGCAAAAGGGGGGATCTGTGGATGGGGAGTTGGGGTCCAAGGGACTCTGTATACCCGGGACAGAGTCTAACAAAACAATTAAAATGGTCTCCAAAGAGGGGGGGGGGCTGTGGATGGGGGGATGGGGTCCAGGGGACTCTGGATACCCCTGGGCAAAGTCTGACTTTTATCAGATTAGAGGGTAAAATGTGTGTCTGTCGGTGTAAGGGGGTTTCAGGTCTTGGCCCCCCGGGCGGAGACTTTAAAATAGGCATTTAGGGAGTAAAGTCAAATCCACAGCTGGGTCTGTCGAAATCAGCTCTGTAGAAGGGTCCGCCGGAGCCATGTCCGTTGGAGTGAGATTCCGGAATGGGACCGCCAGAGCCTGTTTTCGTGCTATGTTCTTAAGAGACAGTAAACATGGATTTCATTCAAAAGACCGTAAAATATGAAAGGCAAATTGATTTGAAAAAAAGGTTCTCTGATCACTGAATCTCTTCAAAGCCCTAACAATTTTAAAGTATTAACCTGGCAATACATACATACAGCAGGAAAGAGGCAGCATTAAGCTTTGGGGAAATTTTGATCAGAAGCTCGAATCGATCCACGATGGCACCTTTGAGTATTGCAATTTTTTACTTTACGCCTGAATCACACACAACATTAATCTCGACTCCTTTGTTCATTCAAAAGTTACAGAAGAGGTTTGTGTGTGTGAAAGACGTATTTCTGCATGGATACCAGTTTTGCTCATCTGTGTACCAAATTTGGATATCTGGTTATCAAGTGATTTTGCACGTTATCCAATTGAAAACAGCTGTAAATGAAGCCTACGAGCTGTTTTCAAGATATGGAACATTTATAAAACGGTGGTTTTAAAAACTAAAAGGATGGCTCCGACGACAGGACCATTGGATAAACATGATGATGTTTGACAAGCTTCATTCCTGCCTATTGGCCTGTGTTCTCCACAATCCATTCTCAGTCTTCATTCGCTTCGTCTTCAGATCCGGTCAGCTAGCACCTACAAGAAAACAAGAACTTCTTTACTCGGGCCAAATTGCAATCTAGAGACAATAAAGCATTTCCTTACCTGATTCTTTGGATGTTTACTTACCTGAAAAATAAAGTTATTGTTTGTGAATTTTTCCTGTCTCTTTACTTTCTCTGTGCTAATACATAACTCATCAATTAAATGGTCTGATTATTTACATTATACACATTGTGTTAAAGTTATACCCTTATCAGCATATGTGTTCCTTGAAATTTAAATGAATGACCAGAGTCTTCTTCTGAGCCCAGTTCTTTCACGGAGCCGGGTGACTCAGCTTGCCGGGGATACCCTGGGAAGAGTTTAACAAAAAATGCGTTGGGGGTCAAAATGAGGGGGGGTCTGTGGATAGGGGGGCAAGTTTGGGGGACCCCTGGAAGGAATCGCACAAAAAAGTGAATTAAGGGGTGAAAAGAGTTTAACAAAAAAAATGCGTGGGGGTCAAAATGAGGGGGGGTCTGTGGATAGGGAAGCAAGTTTGGGGGACCCCTGGAAGGAATCGCACAAAAAAGTGAATTAAGGGGTGAAAAAAGTTTAACAAAAAAATGCGTTGGGGGTCAAAATGAGGGGGGGTCTGTGGATAGGGGGGCAAGTTTGGGGGACCCCTGGAAGGAATCACACAAAAAAGTGAATTAAGGGGTGAAATGGGGGTCTGTTGGTTGGAGGGGTTGGGGTTGGGGTGCCCTGGGCGGAGTCTAATAAAATAGTGAGATTGACGGCAAAAGAGGGTGGGGTCTGTGGATGGGGGGGTGGGGTACAGGGGAGTCTGGGTACCCCCGGGCAGAGTCTAGCAATATAGTGAGATTGGTGGCAAAAGGGGGGATCTGTGGATGGGGAGTTGGGGTCCAAGGGACTCTGTATACCCCGGACAGAGTCTAAAAAAACAATTAAAATGGTCTCCAAAGAGGGGGGGGGGGATGTGGATGGGGGGATGGGGTCCAGGGGACTCTGGATACCCCTGGGCAAAGTCTGACTTTTATCAGATTAGAGGGTAAAATGTGTGTCTGTCGGTGTAAGGGGGTTTCGGGTCTTGGCCCCCCGGGCGGAGACTTTCAAAATAGGCATTTAGGGAGTAAAGTCAAATCCACAGCTGGGTCTGTCGAAATCAGCTCTGTAGAAGGGTCCGCCGGAGCCATGTCCGTTGGAGCCTGTTTTCGTGCTATGTTCTTAAGAGACAGTAAACATGGATTTCATACAAAAGACCGTAAAATATGAAAGGCAAACTGTATTGGAAAAAAGGTTTTCTGATCACTGAATCTCTTCAAAGCCCTAACAATTTTAAAGTATTAACCTGGCAATACATACATACAGCAGGAAAGAGGCAGCATTAAGCTTTGGGGAAATTTTGATCAGAAGCTCGAATCGATCCACGATGGCACCTTTGAGTATTGCAATTTTTGACTTTACGCCTGAATCACACACAACATTAATCTCGACTCCTTTGTTCATTCAAAAGTTACAGAAGAGGTTTGTGTGTGTGAAAGACGTATTTCTGCATGGATACCAGTTTTGCTCATCTGTGTACCAAATTTGGATATCTGGTTATCAAGTGATTTTGCACGTTATCCAATTGAAAACAGCTGTAAATGAAGCCTACGAGCTGTTTTCAAGATATAGAACATTTATAAAACGGTGGTTTTAAAAACTAAAAGGATGGCTCCGACGACAGGACCATTGGATAAACATGATGATCATTGGCAAGCTTCATTCCTGCCTATTAGCCTGTGTTCTCACAATCCATTCTCAGTCTTCATTCGCTTCATCTTCAGATCCGGTCAGCTAGCACCTTCAAGAAAACAAGAACTTCTTTACTCGGGCCAAATTGCAATCTAGAGACAATAAAGCATTTCCTTACCTGATTCTTTGGATGTTTACTTACTTACCTGAAAAATAAAGATATTGTTTGTGAATTTTTCCTGTCTCTTTACTTTCTCTGTGCTAATACATAACTCATCAATTAAATGTTCTGATTATTAACATTATACACATTGTGTTAAAGTTATACCCTTATCAGCATATGTGTTCCTTGAAATTTAAATGAATGACCAGAGTCTTCTTCTGAGCCCAGTTCTGTCACGCAGCCGGGTGACTCAGTTTGCCGGGGGGATGCCCTGGGAAGAGTTTAATAAAAAAATTAGTTGGGGGTCAAAATGAGGGGGGTCTGTGGATAGGGGGGCAAGTTTGGGGGACCCCTGGAAGGAATCGCACAAAAATGTGAATTAAGGGGTGAAAAGAGTTTAATAAAAAAATGCGTTGGGGGTTAAAATGAGGGGGGTCTGTGGATAGGGGGGCAAGTTTGGGGGACCCCTGGAAAGAATCGCACAAAAAAGTGAATTAAGGGGTGAAAAGAGTTTAATAAAAAAATGCGTTGGGCGTCAAAATGAGGGGGGGTCTGTGGATAGAGGGCAAGTTTGGGAGACCCCTGGAAGGAATCGCACAAAAAAGTGAATTAAGGGGTGAAATGGGGGTCTGTTGGTTGGAGGGGTTGGGGTTGGGATGCCCTGGGTGGAGTCTAAAAAAATAGTGAGATTGACGGCAAAAGAGGGGGGGGGATCTGTGCATGGGGGGGGTGGGGTACAGGGGACTCTGGCTACCCCTGGGCGGAGTCTAGCAAAATAGTGAGATTGGTGGCAAAAGGGGGGATCTGTGGATGGGGAGTTGGGGTCCAAGGGACTCTGTATACCCTGGACAGAGTCTAAAAAAACACTTAAAATGGTGTCCAAAGAGGGGGTGGCTGTGGATGTGGGGATGGGGTCCAGGGGACTCTGGATACCCCTGGGCAAAGTCTGACTTTTATCAGATTAGAGGGTAAAATGTGTGTCTGTCGGTGTAAGGGGGTTTCGGGTCTTGGCCCCCCGGGCGGAGACTTTCAAAATAGGCATTTAGGGAGTAAAGTCAAATCCACAGCTGGGTCTGTCGAAATCAGCTCTGTAGAAGGGTCAGCCGGAGCCATGTCCGTTGGAGTGAGATTCCGGGATGGGACTGCCAGAGCCTGTTTTCGTGCTATGTTCTTAAGAGACAGTAAACATGGATTTCATTCAAAAGACCGTAAAATATGAAAGGCAAATTGATTTGAAAAAAAGGTTCTCTGATCACTGAATCTCTTCAAAGCCCTAACAATTTTAAAGTATTAACCTGGCAATACATACATACAGCAGGAAAGAGGCAGCATTAAGCTTTGGGGAAATTTTGATCAGAAGCTCGAATCGATCCACGATGGCACCTTTGAGTATTGCAATTTTTGACTTTACGCCTGAATCACACACAACAATAATCTCGACTCCTTTGTTCATTCAAAAGTTACAGAAGAGGTTTGTGTGTGTGAAAGACGTATTTCTGCATGGATACCAGTTTTGCTCATCTGTGTACCAAATTTGGATATCTGGTTATCAAGTGATTTTGCACGTTATCCAATTGAAAACAGCTGTAAATGAAGCCTACGAGCTGTTTTCAAGATATGGAACATTTATAAAACGGTGGTTTTAAAAACTAAAAGGATGGCTCCGACGACAGGACCATTGGATAAACATGATGATGATTGACAAGCTCCATTCCTGCCTATTGGCCTGTGTTCTCCACAATCCATTCTCAGTCTTCATTCGCTTCGTCTTCAGATCCGGTCAGCTAGCACCTACAAGAAAACAAGAACTTCTTTACTCGGGCCAAATTGCAATCTAGAGACAATAAAGCATTTCCTTACCTGATTCTTTGGATGTTTACTTACTTACCTGAAAAATAAAGTTATTGTTTGTGAATTTTTCCTGTCTCTTTACTTTCTCTGTGCTAATACATAACTCATCAATTAAATGTTCTGATTATTAACATTATACACATTGTGTTAAAGTTATACCCTTATCAGCATATGTGTTCCTTGAAATTTAAATGAATGACCAGAGTCTTCTTCTGAGCCCAGTTCTTTCACGGAGCCGGGTGACTCAGCTTGCCGGGGGATGCCCTGGGAAGAGTTTAACAAAAAATGCGTTGTGGGTCAAAATGAGGGGGGGTCTGTGGATAGGGGGGGCAAGTTTGGGGGACCCCTGGAAGGAATCGCACAAAAAAGTGAATTAAGGGGTAAAAGAGTTTAACAAAAAAATGCGTTGGGGGTCAAAATGAGGGGGGGTCTGTGGATAGGGAAGCAAGTTTGGGGGACCCCTGGAAGGAATCGCACAAAAAAGTGAATTAAGGAGTGAAAAGAGTTTAACAAAAAAATGCGTTGGGGGTCAAAATGAGGGGGGGTCTGTGGATAGGGGGGCAAGTTTGGGGGACCCCTGGAAGGAATCACACAAAAAAGTGAATTAAGGGGTGAAATGGGGGTCTGTTGGTTGGAGGGGTTGGGGTTGGGGTGCCCTGGGCGGAGTCTAATAAAATAGTGAGATTGACGGCAAAAGAGGGTGGGGTCTGTGGATGGGGGGGGTGGGGTACAGGGGACTCTGGGTACCCCCGGGCAGAGTCTAGCAATATAGTGAGATTGGTGGCAAAAGGGGGGATCTGTGGATGGGGAGTTGGGGTCCAAGGGACTCTGTATACCCGGGACAGAGTCTAACAAAACAATTAAAATGGTCTCCAAAGAGGGGGGGGGCTGTGGATGGGGGGATGGGGTCCAGGGGACTCTGGATACCCCTGGGCAAAGTCTGACTTTTATCAGATTAGAGGGTAAAATGTGTGTCTGTCGGTGTAAGGGGGTTTCGGGTCTTGGCCCCCCGGGCGGAGACTTTAAAATAGGCATTTAGGGAGTAAAGTCAAATCCACAGCTGGGTCTGTCGAAATCAGCTCTGTAGAAGGGTCCGCCGGAGCCATGTCCGTTGGAGTGAGATTCCGGAATGGGACCGCCAGAGCCTGTTTTCGTGCTATGTTCTTAAGAGACAGTAAACATGGATTTCATTCAAAAGACCGTAAAATATGAAAGGCAAATTGATTTGAAAAAAAGGTTCTCTGATCACTGAATCTCTTCAAAGCCCTAACAATTTTAAAGTATTAACCTGGCAATACATACATACAGCAGGAAAGAGGCAGCATTAAGCTTTGGGGAAATTTTGATCAGAAGCTCGAATCGATCCACGATGGCACCTTTGAGTATTGCAATTTTTGACTTTACGCCTGAATCACACACAACATTAATCTCGACTCCTTTGTTCATTCAAAAGTTACAGAAGAGGTTTGTGTGTGTGAAAGACGTATTTCTGCATGGATACCAGTTTTGCTCATCTGTGTACCAAATTTGGATATCTGGTTATCAAGTGATTTTGCACGTTATCCAATTGAAAACAGCTGTAAATGAAGCCTACGAGCTGTTTTCAAGATATGGAACATTTATAAAACGGTGGTTTTAAAAACTAAAAGGATGGCTCCGACGACAGGACCATTGGATAAACATGATGATGATTGACAAGCTCCATTCCTGCCTATTGGCCTGTGTTCTCCACAATCCATTCTCAGTCTTCATTCGCTTCGTCTTCAGATCCGGTCAGCTAGCACCTACAAGAAAACAAGAACTTCTTTACTCGGGCCAAATTGCAATCTAGAGACAATAAAGCATTTCCTTACCTGATTCTTTGGATGTTTACTTACTTACCTGAAAAATAAAGTTATTGTTTGTGAATTTTTCCTGTCTCTTTACTTTCTCTGTGCTAATACATAACTCATCAATTAAATGTTCTGATTATTAACATTATACACATTGTGTTAAAGTTATACCCTTATCAGCATATGTGTTCTTTGAAATTTAAATGAATGTCCAGAGTCTTCTTCTGAGCCCAGTTCTTTCACGGAGCCGGGTGACTCAGCTTGCCGGGGGATGCCCTGGGAAGAGTTTAACAAAAAATGCGTTGGGGTTCAAAATGAGGGGGGGTCTGTGGATATGGGGGCAAGTTTGGGGGACCCCTGGAAGGAATCGCACAAAAAAGTGAATTAAGGGGTGAAAAGAGTTTAACAAAAAAATGCGTTGGGGGTCAAAATGAGGGGGGGTCTGTGGATAGGGGGGCAAGTTTGGGGGACCCCTGGAAGGAATCGCACAAAAAAGTGAATTAAGGGGTGAAAAGAGTTTAACAAAAAAATGTGTTGGGGTCAAAATGAGGGGGTGTCTGTGGATAGGGGGGCAAGTTTGGGGGACCCCTGGAAGGAATCGCACAAAAAAGTGAATTAAGGGGTGAAATGGGGGTCTGTTGGTTGGAGGGTGTTGTGTCTGGAAAATTGTGCTACTTTTAAGTCTTCCGCTAGTTGGCACTGTTGTATTTACTTGTTCTATGGCAGGAGAGAAATGTAAGAAGAAGTGTGTTAAGTAAACAGAATGTGGTTCAGTACGGCCTGTTTCTCTGCTTCTTTATTTAACTGATTCCCAACATAACAATTGGCGACGAGGATGCCAGGATGTCTCTGCTCTCTCTGCAACCCCCAGTAGCGTTTCTGGATTGTCCAGGTGAACCGAAAATCCCCTTTGATGCATGGGAAAAGTTATTTCAGAACTACCTGCTTGCCATCGGTGGTGAGGAGTTTTCCGCCGAGAGGAAGAGAGCACTACTAATACACTGTTTGGGAACAGAAGGACAGCGAATTTACAATACACTGCCTCTTACTGCTGATACATATAATGGATCTTTACAAGCACTGAAACAGTTCTTCTCCCCTAAACTGAATGTTGTTTCTGAGAGGTATCGCTTCAGACAACGCGGTCAGGCAGTGGGTGAGTCTACAGACCATTACGTTGCAGCGCTTCGCGAACTGGTAAGAACATGTGCTTTTGGCGATATGGAGCATGAAATGATCCGCGATCAGATTGTGGAAAAAACGTGCATGCCGAGAATTCGCGAAAGACTGTTATTAGAGCCAGAGTTAACCCTTGAAAAGTCGCTTAATATTGCAAGACAAATTGAAGCAGCGATTGCCGATGCCAAAGTCATTGCTGAAGGGGAATCGAAACATGTATCAGCGATTCAAAAACAAACAAACTCACAGATGCAGAAAAGTAAACAAAAGAGCAAACCGAGAGAGGATAGACGCATAAAGGGTCAACAGCAGTGTTACCGCTGTGGTTCTACGTACCACCTTGCAAATGATAAGTCCTGCCCTGCTAAAGACTGTAAATGTAGAATGTGCGGGAAAATCGGACATTTCTCTAAAGTTTGCAAGTCATCATCAAAGTCAGTGAATGAAGTAAGCCTACCCGAAGTGACTGTCCTCAGTGTCAATGACTGTAATACAGATGATGGAGCTCCAATGGGCACTTTTACTGTTGCTACGAACGAACTCCCTGCACAGTCTCGTACCATTAAGATGATGGTAGATACAGGCTCGGGTGCATCAATTCTGCCTCTGAACATTTACAAAGAACACTTCAGTTCATGTGCTTTGTCCCCACCCAAAGTTCAGCTTCTGAACTATTCAAGGGACAAAATACCTGTTTGTGGCTCCTTGACAATGAACGTGACATACTATGGAAAAACTGTTGTTGGTGAGTTTAACATCGTAAAATCGGGAACACCTCTAATTGGACGTGACATCTGTAAAACATTGGACATTGAAATTAATGGTGGTCGCTTGATTGAACCTGTCACTCACTGTGCAATGCTTCAGCTGCCTAGCAGTCTGCCTACATGTACTGATACCCCTGCTTCTGCATTAATTTCTAAGGGGTTTGGATGCGCTAAAGACTTCATACACAAAGTAAAGGTTCGCACAGAAGTTAAGCCAGTACAACAAAAAGTACGTCACTTACCACTATCAGTACGAGCAGCCGTGTCAGAGGAACTGAAAACACTAGAGGAGAATGGTATCATTGAAAAAATCGACTCATCTGAGTGGGTGTCACCCATTGTCGTCACAAAACGAAAGAATGACACAATTCGTATGTGTGTTGACTTACGGGAGCCCAATAAAGCTGTAGTACCAGATAGCCATCCCCTACCATTGATCGAAGATATACTGTCTGCTCTACATGGATCGGTAATGTTCTCTTCGCTCGATCTCAAGAATGCTTATTACCAGTTAAAGCTACATGATGAGAGCAGAGGACTTACTGCTTTCATTACTCACGAGGGCCTATACCAGTTCTGTAGAGTTCCCTATGGGCTGTGTTCAGCACCATCTGCTTTTCAGCGTATGATGTCAATGATCCTAAAAGGGCTTGAAGGTGTACAATGTTACTTGGATGATGTAATTGTACATGGTGCTTCTGAAGCCATTCACAATGCAAACCTAAAGGCTGTTTTGCATAGGATCAGTGAAGCTGGCTTGAAACTAAATCCAGACAAATGTAAGTTGAATCTAACTTCTTTAAGCTTTCTCGGTTACAGACTCTCAGCTGCTGGCCTACACCCTGATGGCACCCACACCACTGCAATTACAAATGCTCCGTGCCCTACAGATGCAGCAACACTAAGGTCGTTTTTGGGCCTCACTGCCTGGTACAGCAAGTTTGTTCCTGCCTATGCTACTCTGGTCGAACCTATGAGAGCTTTACTTCGCAAAGACTGTGATTTTCAGTGGACTGTCGCAGCACAAGAAAGCTTTGATCAGGTCAAAATGACTATAGTGAACAGTCCTGCGCTTTCCTTATTTAACCCCAATCTCGAAACAATACTTTCCTGTGATGCTTCAGATTATGGTGTCGGTGCTGTCTTGACTCAGCTTGATGACCAGGGAATAGAGAGAACAATTGCTTTTGCTTCGCGCTCCCTATCTGATGCAGAACGAAAATACTCCATCATAGAAAAGGAGGCTCTTGCCTGCGTCTGGTCTGCGGAGAAATGGCGTACATGGCTGTGGGGAAGGAAATTCATGTTACGCACAGACCATCAAGCTCTTACTACTCTACTCAGCAGCAAAGGTAATAGCCGTGCTGGTTTACGTGTTGCCAGATGGTCTGCACGTTTACTGGAATTTAATTATGACATTGAGTACAGACCAGGCCCGCTGAACAGTGTTGCTGATTGTTTGTCAAGAATGCCACTCCCTAACACTGAGCATAACTATGCTGAAACAATTGAATCAGTTGCTTTGATCTCATTTGCTTCTAGTGCAATCTCCAAAGGTGATTTCCAGACTGCATGCAACAACTGCCCAGTGTTGACTAAACTCTCTATGTATCAGCAGACTGGCTGGCCAAAATACAAGAAGGATGTCGACCTGCATGTACAACCCTACTTTCTAATCCGTCATGAGCTTGCTGTAGTGGAGGGATGCGTAGTCAGAGGTACACATCGTCTTCTGGTGCCTGAGTCACTACAGAAAAAACTCATAGACCTTGCGCATGAATCACATCAAGGCATGGTTCGTACCAAGCAGCGGCTTAGGCAACTGTACTGGTGGCCGAAAATGGAAAGCCAGGCTGAAGCTCTTATACGGGACTGTTCCACATGCAAACAGAATGATAAATCAGCCGTTACATATGATACACCACTCAAACCTGTTGAGTTGCCATCAGCTGCATGGGAGAAGGTTTCTATCGATATTGTAGGACCATTTGAAACTGCACCAGCAAACTGCAGATATGCCATAACGCTTGTTGATTATTTCAGTAAATGGCCGGAGGTTGCTTTCTCATCCAGAGTTGACACAGCTGCTGTCACACAGTTCCTGACTTCAGTCTTCGCCCGCGAAGGAAATCCAAAAGACCTTGTCTCTGACAATGGACCTCAGTTTACTTCTTCTGAGTTTTCTGAGTTTCTTAGGGAGAGAGATATACGCCATCTCAGATCTGCTGTGTATCATCCACGTGCAAATGGAGAGGTTGAGAGGTTTAACAGGGTCCTAAAAGACTGTTTGCAAACTGCTTCTATTCAGGGAGAGCCTTGGAAATCATTCACTCAAACATTCCTTATGAACTACAGGAGTACCCCTCATGCTACCACAGGTTTTACACCCTCAGAGATGCTCCATGGTCGATACATGCGAACAAAACTACAAATCATGGACTACCCTGTAAAGGCTACAGACCACAACATACTACGACAACGTGTGAAAATGAAACAAGACAAAGTCAAACAGTACACTGATGCCAGGAGAAATGCAAAGTCCTCTAGACTCCAACCTGGAGACCTAGTGCGGATAAAGAAACCCTGGAAAGTAAAGAAAGGTGACCAAAAGTTCACACAACCAAGATCTGTTGTGCGGAAGAGAGGTGAGGATTCCTATCTCTTGGATGATGGTAAAATATGGAATGCTTCACGTCTTGCTGGAGTGCCGGAAAAGTGTGATGATGACACTTACGAAAAGCAACAATCTGCCTTACAAATGGTTAACTCTCCGAGCGTGCCATTTAGGTGTACTAGGACAAGGCAGAAGCCTATCTGGACTAAGGACTATGTTTTACAGGAGTAAGAAAATGAAGAAAGTTTGAACTGTTAAATAATGGAGTCAAGAAGATAAAAGTTAAATATGTTCTTCATTTAATTGTGTTTCACAGTAAATGTTAATTATAGGCATACACAGGTTTCGGTTATTTGAAGTCTGCTACATTCTTTCTAAACAAGGGGAAGATGTTGTGTCTGGAAAATTGTGCTACTTTTAAGTCTTCCGCTAGTTGGCACTGTTGTATTTACTTGTTCTATGGCAGGAGAGAAATGTAAGAAGAAGTGTGTTAAGTAAACAGAATGTGGTTCAGTACGGCCTGTTTCTCTGCTTCTTTATTTAACTGATTCCCAACATAACAGAGGGGTTGGGGTTGGGGTGCCCTGGGCGGAGTCTAATAAAATAGTGAGATTGACGGCAAAAGAGGGTGGGGTCTGTGGATGGGGGGGTGGGGTACAGGGGACTCTGGGTACCCCCGGGCAGAGTCTAGCAAAATAGTGAGATTGGTGGCAAAAGGGGGGATCTGTGGATGGGGAGTTGGGGTCCAAGGGACTCTGTATACCCCGGACAGAGTCTAACAAAACAATTAAAATGGTCTCCAAAGAGGGGGGGGGGTTGTGGATGGGGGGATGGGGTCCAGGGGACTCTGGATACCCCTGGGCAAAGTCTGACTTTTATCAGATTAGAGGGTAAAATGTGTGTCTGTCGGTGTAAGGGGGTTTCGGGTCTTGGCCCCCCGGGCGGAGACTTTCAAAATAGGCATTTAGGGAGTAAAGTCAAATCCACAGCTGGGTCTGTCGAAATCAGCTCTGTAGAAGGGTCCGCCGGAGCCATGTCCGTTGGAGCCTGTTTTCGTGCTATGTTCTTAAGAGACAGTAAACATGGATTTCATTCAAAAGACCGTAAAATATGAAAGGCAAATTGATTTGAAAAAAGGTTCTCTGATCACTGAATCTCTTCAAAGCCCTAACAATTTTAAAGTATTAACCTGGCAATACATACATACAGCAGGAAAGAGGCAGCATTAAGCTTTGGGGAAATTTTGATCAGAAGCTCGAATCGATCCACGATGGCACCTTTGAGTATTGCAATTTTTGACTTTACGCCTGAATCACACACAACATTAATCTCGACTCCTTTGTTCATTCAAAAGTTACAGAAGTGGTTTGTGTGTGTGAAAGACGTATTTCTGCATGGATACCAGTTTTGCTCATCTGTGTACCAAATTTGGATATCTGGTTATCAAGTGATTTTGCACGTTATCCAATTGAAAACAGCTGTAAATGAAGCCTACGAGCTGTTTTCAAGATATGGAACATTTATAAAACGGTGGTTTTAAAAACTAAAAGGATGGCTCCGACGACAGGACCATTGGATAAACATGATGATGATTGACAAGCTTCATTCCTGCCTATTGGCCTGTGTTCTCCCCAATCCATTCTCAGTCTTCATTCGCTTCGTCTTCAGATCCGGTCAGCTAGCACCTACAAGAAAACAAGAACTACTTTACTCGGGCCAAATTGCAATCTAGAGACAATAAAGCATTTCCTTACCTGATTCTTTGGATGTTTACTTATCTAAAAAATAAAGTTATTGTTTGTGAATTTTTCCTGTCTCTTTACTTTCTCTGTGCTAATACATAACTCATCAATTAAATGTTCTGATTATTAACATTATACACATTGTGTTAAAGTTATACCCTTATCAGCATATGTGTTCCTTGAAATTTAAATGAATGTCCAGAGTCTTCTTCTGAGCCCAGTTCTTTCACGGAGCCGGGTGACTCAGTTTGCCGGGGGATGCCCTGGGAAGAGTTTAACAAAAAATGCGTTGGGGGTCAAAATGAGGGGGGGTCTGTGGATAGGGGGGCAAGTTTGAGGGACCCCTGGAAGGAATCAGACAAAAAAGTGAATTAAGGGGTGAAAAGAGTTTAACAAAAAAATGCGTTGGGGGTCATAATGAGGGGGGGTCTGTTGATAGGGGGGAAAGTTTGGGTGACCCCTGGAAGGAATCACACAAAAAAGTGAATTAAGGGGTGAAAAGAGTTTAACAAAAAAATGCGTTGGGGGTCAAAATGAGGGGGGGTCTTTGGATAGGGGGGCAAGTTTGGGGGACCCCTGGAAGGAATCGCATCAAAAAGTGAATTAAGGGGTGAAATGGGGGTCTGTTGGTTGGAGGGGTTGGGGTGCCCTGGGCGGAGTCTAATAAAATAGTGAGATTGACGGCAAAAGAGGGTGGGGTCTGTGGATGAGGGGGTGGGGTACAGGGGACTCTGGGTACCCCCGGGCGGATTATAGCAAAATAGTGAGATTGGTGGCAAAAGGGGGGATCTGTGGATGGGGAGTTGGGGTCCAAGGGACTCTGTATACCCCGGACAGAGTCTAACAAAACACCTAAAATGGTGTCCAAGGAGGGGTGGCTGTGGATGTGGGGATGGGGTCCAGGGGACTCTGGATACCCCTGGGCAAAGTCTGACTTTTATCAGATTAGAGGGTAAAATGTGTGTCTGTCGGTGTAAGGGGGTTTCGGGTCTTGGCCCCCCGGGCGGAGACTTTCAAAATAGGCATTTAGGGAGTAAAGTCAAATCCACAGCTGGGTCTGTCGAAATCAGCTCTGTAGAAGGGTCCACCGGAGCCATGTCCGTTGGAGTGAGATTCCGGGGTGGGACCGCCAGAGCCTGTTTTCGTGCTATGTTCTTAAGAGACAGTAAACATGGATTTCATTCAAAAGACCGTAAAATATGAAAGGCAAATTGATTTGAAAAAAGGTTCTCTGATCACTGAATCTCTTCAAAGCCCTAACAATTTTAAAGTATTAACCTGGCAATACATACATACAGCAGGAAAGAGGCAGCATTAAGCTTTGGGGAAATTTTGATCAGAAGCTCGAATCGATCCACGATGGCACCTTTGAGTATTGCAATTTTTGACTTTACGCCTGAATCACACACAACATTAATCTCGACTCCTTTGTTCATTCAAAAGTTACAAAAGTGGTTTGTGTGTGTGAAAGACGTATTTCTGCATGGATACCAGTTTTGCTCATCTGTGTACCAAATTTGGATATCTGGTTATCAAGTGATTTTGCACGTTATCCAATTGAAAACAGCTGTAAATGAAGCCTACGAGCTGTTTTCAAGATATGGAACATTTATAAAACGGTGGTTTTAAAAACTGAAAGGATGGCTCCGACGACAGGACCATTGGATAAACATGATGATGTTTGACAAGCTTCATTCCTGCCTATTGGCCTGTGTTCTCCACAATCCATTCTCAGTCTTCATTCGCTTCGTCTTCAGATCCGGTCAGCTAGCACCTACAAGAAAACAAGAACTTCTTTACTCGGGCCAAATTGCAATCTAGAGACAATAAAGCATTTCCTTACCTGATTCTTTGGATGTTTACTTACCTGAAAAATAAAGTTATTGTTTGTGAATTTTTCCTGTCTCTTTACTTTCTCTGTGCTAATACATAACTCATCAATTAAATGTTCTGATTATTAACATTATACACATTGTGTTAAAGTTATACCCTTATCAGCATATGTGTTCCTAGAAATTTAAATGAATGACCAGAGTCACCTCCTGAGCCCAGGTCTTTCACAGAGCCAATACTAATAACTAATTTCTTACTAGAAATGCAATCAAAGTTGTAAGAAGCGAAAACATATCTGTTCTTTCACAAATACTATGCCACAGCCACTTTCTTGGACGCCGTTTTATTTTTTTGAACCAGACCCTGCTTGACCAATCACATTCCCTGTGCGAGCTCACACATAGAATTGTGCAACATTGAAGGCAGCAACCGACAAGTATTTCAGAGTGGAGAGTTTGGGGATGTGTCGATATGACACATTAGGCGGAACGATATGTGTGTTTCAACTTTCATTGGTCCATGATTAGGAACAGCTTATTGGTTTAGACAAGATTGACGCTTTGGACCGATTGAAAAACAAAACTTCAACAATAAAGCATAGTTTGGGATTCTAGCAAACATTAAAGAAATGAATTTGTACAAACACAAACAGTAGTCTGATTATATCAACATATATTATCTTGTGTGTATATATACTGCATGTGTTTTGTGGTAAAGGCTGTTCTCTGTCCAGGAATATTCATTGGACAGCAAATTCTGCACCTGTCTCCAGCATGACTAAAGTTTTCACAATACTTTATGATATACAGTTGAAAGAAATAGTATGTGAACCCTTTGGGCTTACTTGGATTTCTTCATAAATTGGTCATAAAATGTGTTCTGATCTTCATCTAAGTCACAACAATAGAGAAACACAGTCTGCTTAAACTAATACCGCACAAACATTATACGTTTTCATGTTTTTATTGAACACAACATGTAAACATTCATAGTGCAGGGTGGAAAAAGTATGTGAAACCCTAGGCTAATGACTTCTCCAAGAGCTATTTGGAGCCAGGAGTCAGCCAACCTGGGGTCCAATCAATGTGATGAGATAGGATGTGTTTTTTAAAGCTGGCCTGTCCAATAAAAAACACACACCAGTTTTGAGTTTGCTGTTCTGAAGAAGCGTTGTCTGATGTGAACCATGCCTCGCACAAAAGAGCTCTCAGAAGACCTACGATCAAGAATTGTTGACTAACATAAAGCTGGAAAGGGCTACAAAAGTATATCAAAAGTATATATAAAAGTATATAAAAGTATATAAAAAATTGCTCTTGTCACACAAATACACAGAAACCACTTATGTATTATAGAATATCCAATACTATTATTGTATTTCCTGAAAAATATGAAAAACGGAGAAACTGCTTATTTGTTGGGTTTAAATATGGGAATTAATTTCATTTTATTTGTTTTTACTGGTGGCTTTAAACAAACCAAATTACCATAAAAGGCAATGTCAAATTGGCTATTCGGTGGCAGGGACAGGGAGGAAACCGTTCTGCGAAGACACGTACTGCAGTGGAGAGTCTTAAGATATTGTTGATTTTTAAATGGAAATACCATCACCTGACTCTAGATGCATATATGAAGACCATCTCCAAATCTGCATTTTTTCACCTCCGAAACATTGCCAGGATCAGCCTTTGCTTTCTCAGCCAGATGCAGATAGACTAGTACATGCAATCGTCACCTCTAGGGTTGACAATAGTAATGCTCTTTATAGCGGGCTACATGGAAAATCTTCGAAGCCTCTGCAGTATATTCAAAACCCGGCTGCACGCGTTCCTACTCATACACCTTATAGACAACATATCTGTGGTGTGCTTAGGAACCTGCATTGGCTCCCAGTAAAAGCACGCATTGATTTAAAAAAAATCATTCTGACCTATAAAGCTGTATAGGGAACTGTGGAAACTCATAGGAAACTCGTATTTATGCCAACTTGTCTCCCCATAGAGGCCTTCTCGTTCTCTCCGTTCGTCATCCTCAAATAGCCATCCTCCAAGTTAAATTCAATGGGTGATAGAGAGGCTTGTGGAATGCACTATCACTACCAATCAGGACTGCTCCCACACTAAGTAGTTTAAGAAACTGTTAAAAACACATTTTTATGACTGAGATTTTTTTGTCTTACTCTTTTACTCTTATTATCTTATCACTACTTTTGTTTTGTTTGTTGCTTCTTAATTTTATTTTATATTTTATTTGTAGAAATGGACGCATTTTTATCATGTATCGCTTTGGGTGAAAGAAAAGCGCATTATAAATAAAAGTTATTATTATTATTAATCTTTAAAGGGATACTTCACCCAAAAATGAAAATTCTGACATAATTTACTCACCTTCAAGTTGTTCCAAATCTGTATAAAAGTCTTTGTTCTGATGAACACAGAGAAAGATATTTGATAGAATGCTTATAACCAGACAGATTTTGCCCCCCTATTGACTATCATAGTATGAAAAATTACAATGGTAATCAAAAGTGCCTCAGAACTGTTTGCTGCCCTGCGTTCTTCAAATTGTCTTCTTTTGTGTTCAACAGAACAAAACAAATTATAAAGTATTTTTTCCTACTAAGGTTGACAAGATCTGATTGGTTGTAAACATTCTTCCAAATATCTTTATCCAAGCTCAGATCTGCTGAGAGGAAATGGCGCAAATCAAATGATCCTGCTGACCTCTGTCTCTATCATTTTCTCCTCTCTTCCTTCTCCGCTGATGTTACCGCTGCTAAAACTCAGTACTACCACTCAAAAATCAAAAGCTCTCCCGAACCTCATACCTTCTTTAAAACCTTCTCTGCCCTTCTTTGCCCGCCTGCCCCCCACCCTCATAGGACATGTTACGTTCCCCCCCAGTCTGAGTTGGAGAAGAGTAACATTTCCAGAAAAATATTAACGTTAATCAAATAAAAGCAAACTATGAGAAGCCACCTCAATCTCTGTCCCAGAAATGTCTCACCACACACGTTTTTAGAACAAAAAATGGGGTATGATTTTTTGAGTTCCAAACTGGAATTGAACCACATCATGTTCAATTGTATTAAATGAACACCATAAATCCGAACATGAACTATCACCACTCAAAGCACTACTAGGCGCAAAGAAAGTCTGATGCAGAGGTATGTCAACCCTCTCTGCCAATCTCTCTGCCTCTTTTTATAGCAGGCCTTTGTCCTATGCCGCTTGCAGTGTTAACAAGCCTCGGGTGACACCAAACTGGGCTGCAGGGATGCAAAAGAGAGAGAGACAAACACAGGGTAAAAATGACCATTGAGCTATAATTCGTCTCTGCGACAGACTTAACAGCAAATTATTTGCATCTTTCTTTGTAGAGAAAATTGCAACCATCAGCAGTCGGTTTGAGCCGCCGCCTCCTGAACATGCACTCCCGAAGACTGCTTGCTCCCCTCGTTCTCTCTCCTGTCTGAAGCTGACGATTCCAAGGTCATTGCTTCTTATCACCAGACTGGCTGCCTCGCCCCATCCTCCCCACTCACTGCACAGCAACACGTGAAGGATACGTCTATGCTGCCTTTAAAAATCATCCTGATGGAGGTATCTCTGGAGACAGGAAGTAAAGCAAGCATTGGATTCAGACATGTCTTAATGCCTTCCTTCCTAAAATTTTTGGACTCCATTGTAATTAGGCTAAGACATTTTAGACACTTTATGTTTGCATTTGGTCACTTGATGTAAGTAGATTCAAACAGTGATCAGTAGCATGTGTCTGAGTCATGTTCATGGTCGAGTTAATAAATTAGCTTGCAAGAAACTTGGAATGTAATGCGACTTTAGTCCACGACTGATATTGGACTTTGTCAATTGGTTTTGTAGCGTAATGCTACACAGTTTTATAACAGTCATCAAGTCGTTGTTTAAAAAGTACATTTGAACGAACCCACAGTATTTACAAGTAACGTTACTGGCTACATATTTTTGTTCGACATGTAGCCTACTGTATTTAATGAGTATTTTGTGAACAATAACAAAAAATGCTTTCCTGTCGGTGGCGAGAATGAAGTCTCTGTCGAGTTCAAGTTGGTTGCGAAGCTCTCTTCATTTAGAAAACGCCACGCTGACATTAATCCTTGTTTTATTTCTTCGTTTGTCCATAAGCCTGCTCTCCTCATTTGGCCTACATTTACGCTTTTTTTTGTTTTCTTTACTCGCCAAAGACGAGTATTCGTGATCATGATCGAGTATGGAGAAGCGGATATTAAGTCACTGATATGCGACAAATACGAAGGAGACAGGTGACAGGCCATTATTTCAAATTAAAATTTTCCCTGGATTTGCACATTCTTTGGAACATTTAGGATAGTGTTGGTACACAACTGCATGAAATATATCACACCGTGTGAGTGATTGTTGGATATTTCATAACAAAATCATTCCATATTGTTGCTTTAACATACGAATTCATGCGAATTAGCCACCTCGTACAATAGTTACAAATTCCCGAAAATCCGGTTGATTATCTTCATTGTTATCTCTGTAATTAATGTGCTAAATGTGGATACATACATGTGGATGTTGTGTGTTAACATTTTACAAAATATATCTGCTCACAATTTCTCATTTATTTAACTAAATATTAAAATCCTTAGGGCTTGACTTTATTTCTGTTTGTGTCATTCCTACCATTACTTTCCTACCCTTACCACTTCAGCATGTGTGTTAGCCTCAACCAGAGGAGGGCGCCCTTGAAAAAGAGTCAAAAACCCAATAACCGAGGTACACAGCACAAGGACCTTAAGACTTATGCAAGGAATAATAAATTATTCCCCACCTTATTTTAAAAACGTTTAGCCACACCTCTAGAGATAAAGTCTGTAATTATGAGCACACATTTTATGTTTCTTAGTATGAAAATAATGTTTTCCTTTCAAATCTAATGATTTTAAATGCATTGTTGTCTACTGAGAAATGAGGTGCGAATGATAAATTGACTTTTAATGAAGCCTTGTGTGGGGTGATTATTTGTAATTAAAGAGAGTGCGATAGCCAACAATGCTTTTTCCACAATGACAGAACATCTTTCATCATTACTAATGTGTATGAATCAACACAAAAGCAGCTTTCCAAAGCTGCTGACGCAAAAGGATAATTGGGAGGTTTTTCTTCTCTGCAGTATCGGTGCTATTCAGAGCAAACAACCGCTATGCCTTTGCTCCCTGGGGATTTTTAACTTTATAAATATCAGAACTTTTGCCACCCAAGGAAAAAGTTTTTGTCTGAACTATTTATGTTAGATTGTGTAGTGTGTTTATAAACACATTTCAGCGGATGTCAGTGTTGAAATGACACTGGGCATAGTTGGATTTCTGATGGTTTGGTGTAGGAAGTATGAGGAGGGCTCTTGCACATTATTACATCATAGATGCCCATAGTGGCACTGAAGGCATGCTGTCAGTCAAAAATCGGGAATAATAAAAACATGGAGCTCAGCAGCTCAGAGACCCCATAGAGCATATACTGTGTAACACAAAATCACACAAAGCCAGTTTAACATAATACATAGTGCGCATTGCGGTTTGTCTCTTGTGTAAACATGTTGGACTATGCATTTGACAGACTCCCAAATTTCCAAGTTAGATGAATGTGATTCTTGAAGTGTGCCGTGTCATTTCTTAAGCATTTTCCTTTTTTCCGCTGAGGAAACCATTTGACACTATATAGTGAAGCACGACTACAATTCCTGTGTCCCAGTGCTGAGTTCTCAGAAGCCTGGAGTGGAAAAAATTACTTACAGTCAGTGTTATTAAATCCCACAAAGATATTACCATTATCTGTTGCTGAAACAGAACTCTTTTCTTCATAAGTAGGACTCAATTACTTTACACATGTGTACATCAACATACATATCAAACTGAAACACACATTTTTTACATGAGTAAATGTCGAGGATTTTTAAAATGTTGACATTATGCAAAGCACTGCTAGACATTTACTATGCTATTACGTCACCTTTACTCCAACATGGCTGGAAAGTTGTTCCGAACGTCCCTCATGGAAATGAAACACAGACTGCTGGGTCTCCAGACGTCACCGCAGATCTGCTGTGGGACAGTCAACACATAATTCTTCGTCTCTGCTTCTGTCACCTCAAAGACGTTGAGCAATCAACATCGGCACACTTTATAGTTGCATAGTTTCATATAAAATTTTGTTGTTAAATGTTGCCATTCTACCCCTCGCTGCATTGTACATTTTACTGGAATGTAAAGTGTTTCTTTTGTATTGATGCTTTATGACTTTTTTTAACGGAGCTACATTCATTTTTTTTACATGTATATTTATTGTAAATTGCAGCAGTAAAAAACATATTTGAATCAATCTTCAATCCATTCTGATTTCACAGCATGTCACCACTTCTCAAACGCCTGTTGGTATTAACTCTTGCTTTAGCATTGGCTCTATCGCTAAACAGTTTAGAACTTTCCAGATTAAAAGCTGCCATCTATGACAACTGTTGTATGAACAAGCAACAAACACTCCACCATCCTGAGCACACAATACACTAGCCGGTTCCTCTTCTTTCTGTTTGGAGGCGTTGCATAACCACACAAAGACATATGACGTCAAACTAACATTTCCTGCGAAATCCATCCCAACAGCTCAGGTTATACATTTTTATCATAAGCTTCTCATTGTGAGTTGGGTAAGGATAGGGTGTACTTTAATATACTAAATATATTCTAAATATCTTATTTTTATTTTTAAACAAATAAAAGTCACAAATTGCTGCTTCATGGAAGTTCAAAAGTGTTACTTTTAGTGCAGGTCCATCATGAATATAATGCCTTAGATAACAAAACTTTAAAACAATTTACATTTATTTTGCCTACTTAATGTTTCCTTTCTTAGAACTTTATGCGTTGCGGCTTGGCAGAAGATCTCTAACCAAATTTAATGAAGTGAAATTCCATCAGACCACCCCTTTAAAGATAATACAAGCACTGCTTTTAACATGCTGACAAAATTTTAACTTTGAATGGATAATGTATTGGACAAAAGTGTCTGCCAAAATGCTTAAAACGTATTTCACAAAAAGATGTTTGATAGGTTTTTATAATATTGCAAAATGAACACTAATGGTTTTGGACAAAGTTACAATAAAATGACATTAAATGTGGCATATTAAATACTTTTTGGGATTATAAGACTAAAAAACTCGAAAAAAAATGAAAGCAATAAGAGTGTGATGGAGAGTCTAAGAGGTTCTCACTTGCTCCAGTGCTCTCAGGGTCATCTGTTTGCTGAATGACGCACATTGAGCCCCAGTTAATATTGTACAGGAGGCGCTGGCGTCTGACTGAGCATTCCATTACAGCCCTTTCATGCTGAGTTCACTAAGCAGCTGTGTGCCGATTAAGTCTGCACCTCTCTCTCTCACTCTCACTCTCTCTCTCTACTCTACTCTACTCTACTCTTTCTCTCTGCCCTGAGATCAAAGCTTGGGTCATTTTCAAACATTGCCAAGAGAAGAGACATGATAGACATCAATAAAATGACAGATTCACAGAACAGCTTTAATAGGCTATTTAAGTCTACCTTATTCTAAAAAGTATGAGGACAAACAATACAATGATAATGCAGAAGTAATAAAGATAAAGGTGCTGTGTGTCATTTTTTGAAGGATCTATTGACAGAAATACAATTTAGTATACGTAACAATATTTTCAGAGGTGTATAAAGACCTTGCATAATAAATGTTTTATTACCTTAGCACCGTGGGTCCCCATATGTGGAATTTGCCATGGTGTTTCTACAGCAGCCACGAAACGGATATACTGGTCTACAGAACGCATTTCGTAAATGCCTTATCTCCTTCCACAAGGAAGTGAAGACGTTAGCCCTGTGTCAGCCACCGTAGTGCTGCTAAAGGGAGGGGTGGAGTGAGCAGTTGGTTGCAATTCTCAACCTCACCGCTAGATGGTGCAACATTTCGTACAATGGACCTTTAAGTAGACCATTGATTTGTCTGGAGTAATAAATGCGTTCTGAATACATTTTGGACATTGCACGATTTCCTATTACAATAGTTTTGATATTGTATTATAAATTCATAATCCTAACATTTGTATTATGTATTTGTAGAGTAAACTCCTTTTGATGTGAATGTAAATGTAGACGTCATGTGAGCATAATGTATATCTTTCAAGTGAAGCTGTTCTTCTAGGATAAGTGCTATTCCATTACAGTTTAGAAGCCGTCTGTTTAGTTGGTGATGCAAAGCTTTACTCAACCTGCAAATTGCACGTTTTTCTCTAATAATCACCAGGGGTATAGCGCAGTGGAAAGGTTGTGTAACTAAGGTAATGGGCAAGGTGTTCTAATGACTTCATTATCATAAAGGTTCTTTAGACCCCTCACTGTTTCATAGCTCTGAACTCAAAGTGACTTTTGAATTGCTTTGTAAAATATTACTGCTATAAAACTAGGGCCAATCTCATTTAAAAAGTATTGTAATTTAGAGTTAAATTTTTTTCTTTGAAACCAGAAACTTTCTTTATGTCAAAACAAGATGCTATAATCATATAGGATTGTAAGTGACATATTCTTAAAACATACTTTCCACTTACTACCCCACGTGAACACCTATACACTTTCTCATCTTTGTTAAGTTTAACTGCGTAGCAAAAAATAGCACACTAGCTTATAACATTTTTAATGACTTTGATGCTGTATGTCTTAAATTCTTTGTCATCCCAAACTAGTGCTGAAAGCTGCTAGTCTCACAGTGCTGGCCCTAAATGACCTCTGACAGATTCTACACGTCTCTCTCTCCTACCTATCTCAGTTTACAATCCTGGCCACACCATGTCCCAGACGGGAAAGAGAGAGATATGTGATACCAAGATACTTCGGACTTATCTACCGTGCACACGACTATTGCTCTCTGCATCTCTTCATAAGATACCGGACCTCTCTAGTGCATTCACGTGTTCAGTAATAAACAGACATGCTCATAAATACAGTAGTGGATGAAAATTTTACTTTTATTGCTCCCTTGGAAAGAAATGGATAAAACACTTGGCAAGGTATTAAATGATGTGGAAAAAAGGCAAACCAATGTATCAGGGAATGTTTATTTTGAACATAGAAAAAATTCATAGAAAAACAAAAAGCAATTTTAGTTAATTTAACAGTAGGCCTAATTTAATTTAGGTATAAATATTTATTTAAGCCTCTTAGTTATTGTACATGTTTAATTTATTTTTCAAAGCTGAGCTTCAGTTTATACTCTAAACACAACAATGTAACGTGTATATATTTTTAATGCATGTTTAATAAAATATATGCATTAATATCAAAGTCAGTTGTCTAAATTTGGATATCGCTTTTTGCCACTACTGTATGAAGTATATACATTATACATTGTTTTTGCATACTAAAACATTCCACATGCATTAAAAGAGTTCAAATACTTTACTACACAATAATCAAGTTGTATTATGATAATTGCAGATTTAGAGTCGGGTGAAAGCAGCCAACTGCCTGACATAAATATAATCTACCTTAATTGCTTTTAAGTATTGCTTTTAAAAATTTTAAGTATTTTTGAGTGTTGTTGTTTTGGCAGTCAATTAATTTCAGATCAGATTTATTGTCAAGACTGAAGGTGACTAAAGGTGCTGCTGAATTGAATTAAATAAACTGACAGGGAGCTGTTCTTGTTTGTTATTGCTGCGGGCCTACATCCTAAGACTAACATGCAATCATTTCAAAGTAAACTTAGAGGCGGATTCATAAATTTGAATGTCTGCGAGCAGGCACTTTGTTTATGGTTTAAACAGGATGGGAAGGCAAAATGATTGGCATGGACCACTTGCTTCGGAGCTGAATTTATGAAGACAGAATTCAAAGCATGGATCAATCCGAGCTCTCTGGGCACCCAGCCACCCGTTAGCTTATAGCAAGAGTGATGGGTGTACAACCAGTGGAATGTGTTTACTTGTATTTTATCTTGTACCTGTGATCCTCTCCACAGAACTGTCACATTAGATTATATTTACTATTCATAGCTGTGCTGCACACTAATTGTTACTGTTAGTTGCTGCGGTTTTCCAAGTTGTTTACAGTGTAGGATACGAATAAACTTCATGGCAAGTATTATTTTTGGTGTCAAACTCGCATTTCCTGCGAAATCGTACTGGACAGCTTGACATATAAATCACTATTGTAAATTTAGGATGTTTTATTACTGATTTTTGTTCATTTTTACAGAAAATTATGCAGCTTTGAACAACTTTAGGAATCTATTTAAGGCTGTAGCTTGGTTTCTTTTAGAACCATATGGAAAAAGACTTTAAGACGGGAAGGAAGAAACAAACCAACACTAATTCCAAGTGGTGAGTTTTTATTCAAATAAATAGCCACATAAATAAAACATGTTCTCTCAGGTACTTTCACATAACCATGTGTAATTCCTCTCACTTTGTAAGCACACATACAATAAAAAGCAAGCAAACCAGGGAAATATAACAAATACAAAGTTTTTCAGCAAAATATGATGTTTCAAAAGTAAAAAGTAACATTAAATTAACCTCATACATATCTTAACCAGCAGTGGAAACACTATTTTTAACACAAGCAGTCGTCACTATAAAGTGCATTATTGTCAGACAGCAAATTAAAATGAAAATATAAACTAACAAAAGCATATGATGTTCACGTCTGTAGCTTTCCGGTGTTTTAAAATCAAAATTACACCACCAATAGATTTGTTCAGAAAAAGGCACAATTGTTGGTGGTGAGTAGGTGAAAAGGGAAAATGCTTAATACTGTTTCTTCCAATATCTTCAATCATCTTTTTCTGTACCGGTTTCAAACACTTGTTTTATGACCCAGTTTGCAAACAACACAGTTACTTTCTAAACTTCTAGAAAGCATTGCACATACATGATACATTTACACTAGACAGACATGCAACAGGATTGTGGAAACAGTGCTTCAAGCAAAGCTTTGAGTTTCAATAATGTTAAAACATGATTGTTCAATATAAATTACACACAAATCCAGACCACTTCTAAAATCTATGTCTAGCACCTGGATGCAATATTTCACACGCAGATTTTAAAACGAACCACAAACATAGAAAGGAACTCTATTGCTACAAGATGTGTTCAACTATGTGTGTGTATATGTGTGCATTTCAAATAGTAAATAATAGAAATGATCCTTCTGAGACCAGCTCTTTAAAACAATTGCTTATCAAAGATTTGTTAGCTAGAAGAGCCAGCTACCGTATCATAGCAGTAGGACTAATTTCGCCAGATTCTGAACACGCTACACTTAATTAAACAGAGAGCTTTTCACCACTGTGACATCTTTGAAAACGCAGTAATATCTCCTGTGCTTTCTATCTTTTGCTTTACCTATTTCTGCAAAGCCAACCTGGACACAAAGGCAACCTGTGTCACAAAGAGTATGAGCCGTAAAAATTACAGAGCTCGTATTTTCTTATGCTAACGCAGAACATATTTAAAATAATCTTGTACATACAATCAATACAAATAGAAATCATGTTCTAAATAAGAAATAAGAAAATAACACGATCAGGCATTAAGTACCTTTTGCTTTCCTACAGCTTCTTGTCCTGGATCTACATTTCAATGTGAAATATTGCACTATTCTCATAATCTTTGTTCACTGACTTAAAGAAAAAAAAAAGTACATTGGTAATGAGGGTCAGTGGACTCATACTCATACAGTGTCTGTTTAAATACAGCCTTCTGAGGTGAATGATCAGTAATGCAGGAGGTAGTGATGTGACGGAAGAGTTTTTCTAACAATGTCTCCTATTTTCCTTAAGCATAAGTCATTGGTTGGTGCACATCTGTATGAGTAAATAGCATAGTGTCTTTGTCTGGACCTGACAAAACATAAAGCAGCATTAAAAGTCAATGTCACAAACAGCACAAAGACAAACATTCACACAATTTTCTACGTGAACATCTATGCAGTACCTATTGTGCTTATCTAGCTTAATCCTGTCTTCATTTTCCCACATAGTAGGGCACCTTCGATGACCTCATCGTTGTTCGGAAATCATTTGCCGCATAGCTTGGCTAATTTGTGCAACGCATGTTTTCACATCACAGATGAAATGACAGTATTATTATTTTTTTCTTGGTTTTTGGAAGTTTAGGATACTCTGTTTCAAAACATCAAGGTAAGGAATCAAAGAGGCAAAAAACAATTGCAAAGAGCTATCGGCTTTGGTCTTCTCTGGAGATGTGAGAAACAAACAGACAAAAAAAAGCTTAAACCCTGAAAGGAAATTTTTGGAAAAATCTGTACGGAAGACATAAAAATTCTATTTAGAAAAAAAAAGAAAAAATGTCTTTGACATAATCATGGAGGCTAGTGTAATATGCGAGCTGATCCACTTGCAAATAGTTTAGACCTTAGAAACACTCTATCATTCCCTGTGTAGTGGCCTGTCCTTTATTGCTATGCAGACAGGAGCACATGACAAGGGTTTATGGGCTCGATAAAGAGTTTGGTTATTGCTTCTTTCTCATTTCCTCTGGTTATTCCATCACATACAGACACAAACGTGGAATTGCGTGATGTTCCAGATATAGTACAAGCGTCTTCATGCATCAAAAACCGAGCGCATCACCAAAATAGGATGCTGACTGGTTTCTGATGTTCCTAAAGTATGTTCTCTGCTCAACACCATCAGCTCATTCTGGACCAAGAGTGGTGGAGGCATAACTCTTAAGATTTATCAATCTTTCAATAATTCTTCTCGATTTTTTCTTTCTTTACTTGACCATGACACAGCTGCTGAGCTGCTGTTTTTGACGAGCACAAGCCAGTCCCTGGACATCTGCTTCTGAATCAGTGCTGGTGTTGAAGCTCCAACCGCCCTGGTGAGGCACAAGGGAGAAAAGCCCCTGGGGCTGGATGCTGGGCTGGATCAGCAGGTGCTGCTGGGTCTGAGGGTGTGGTTGGAGATGTGGACGCTGGCTGATGTGCAGGCGAGCTTCCAGAAGATGGGCAGCCGAAGCCACGGGAGAGAGGGATGAGGAGTCAAGTGACTGCTGCTGCTGCCACAGGTTGTGCTGGAGGGTGATAGAGGTCTGCTGGCATGTTGGGAGGATAGGCTGAGTGGGAGGGTTGGAAAAGAGGGCAGCGGGGGCAAAGAGATTGTTGGATGGAGGAGACGAGGGGAGGGAGAAAAGCACGGACTGTTGGGGTTGGGACTGAACTTGTGGCTGAGGTTGATGTTGAATCTGTAGCATTCTGTAGAAGAAAAATGAAGGGAATGTTCAGGTATGATCACAGAATGTAGGCAGCATTTAGAAATCATAAGTATTTGGCAGTTCTTCTTACCTCTGCTGGTGTAGAACCTCTTCCAACATGCTACGACGCTCACGAGGACCACTAGAGCTCTGGAGGCTTGAGGGAGGACACATGCTTGGTCCCAGCGAACCCCGGCTGCCCCTGGAGCATGAGGTCGGAGGGCACACCTGTCGTGCAAGACCTTTGATCTTGTTCAACCCCAGAAGGCCTTTTGTACGTGTGTTCTTCCTCAACTGCTGTCGGAATGCTTTCAGTCCTAGAAAAATAAGTCACCACAGTCCTGTTAGAAACTTAATTTGTTCAAGATTTTCAACAATATCAATGAAAGTTTGATAAAAACCAACCTTGCGTAAGGGAGGTGTCTGAAGCCCTACGGCCCTCTTGGAAGCTGGCTGCAAGCATACTTCCTTGGTTCTGTAGGAGCAGGTTGGAGGATAAAGCTAGCTGTGTTCCAGCAGGAACTAAGGCTCCCGGGCCAGTCCCAGAAACAAAGAGCGTTGAAAGGTCCCCAATACCATTGGATAGAGTTGGGTTCGGGTTGGAAGAGGACTTCAGACAACTGTCAGAAGAAGCACCATCTGAGGGGCTAACCACTATACCTGTGAGAGAAAGGCAGGTTAAAAAAACGATCTTGGCATTAAATAGAGGTCTCTCAAGACCACTTGTTTCTTACTTACAAGGTGGATTGCACTGGTGGAATCGCGCAGAGACTTCAGCCAGCGTGTGTCTGCGGGAGGTGGTGCTGGGGAGATGGGGGGCCTGGACCTGCAGCATCCCCTCTTCCTCCTCAAGGTCATGAGGCCGCACTTCTTCATTGATGGTGGTCTCCAGCAGACTGTTGGGTGAGATGGATCGGTTCCACATGAGCCCTTTTAGACTGGCTTCCACTGGGCAAACCACACGCTGAGGAAGGGAGGGAGGCATTCACGTTAGCCACTGCTTGTTTCTAATGAAGGAGGGGGATTGGGGGTGCACTGCATATCTGCAATATGAAACAGGACAGGGAGTCTGTTTACTAAAGAGAGGGGTCTATATGATACAGGCTTCAAAGGTGGGTTTGAGCGCAAGAGGGACAGCAGGAACCTTAACTAAATTTTTCCATTGATTTTCCCAAAAAGTGACTTCTGCGATTTGTAAATTTCTCTGTAGAATTATAGGTAATCTAGGTAAACAGTAATTCACCTATTAAAAAATAAAGTTGAAGTAACAGTCAAGTCTGGCGTAATCTCAGAGTTTACACTAGGTTTGTCTTTGAATAGGTTAAAAAAACAATATCTATAGTTAGAAAACAATTTCTCTGAAAATGCAACAAACTCTCAATTGCAAATCCCAATATCACAGAGACTTAATACTGACCTGAAAAAGTCCTCCTTGTTCGCATTCGATCTCCGAATGGACTGAAGTGTTCACCTTTGAGGCAGTATGAAAAGCGGACGTCCCGAAGCTGTCAGATGACTCCATAATCACCTTGAAAATGAGATGAACAGAGGAAGAGCTGAGTTAGCAAAGATGGATTGAATCTCACACAGGAGACATACACAGAACAGTTCTTGCTTTGACATTTACCTCCGGGGTGGAGGAATCGGATGCCGTCCTGGATCTTGGATTCCAGGCACCGCACTGGCGGCTGAGCAGCTGGCTACGGTGCTCCTTCACTCTTTCTAGCAGCAGGTAATAAATTGCTGAGAAGTGGTTGTAACTGGTGTTCTGGAGAGACTGCAGAGAAATATTAAAGATCTGTTTTAGAAAGGCTGAGCGTTGGTTAAACAGGTGTGTTTAAATGCAAAAAATCTGAGGGAAGTATTAACTTCTTAAGGGATCTTAGCAAAAGCTAAAGGCAGTACAGCTTCGTGGCTTAAAAAACAGATGCTACTGGGTTTATCCTTTTGGTGCCAGCAGTGGAGCATATTTAAAGCCAAGGGAAGACAAATAGGATGGCTGTTTTATTCAGCTGTGACAAATGGAGAATTTATTACCAGCATTTATTAACCCTTGCTACAAAAACAGGCATGTGTCCCTGCTGAAAGGACTGGTAAAAATGTCAATGCTTTTTTTGGTGGATTATGGTGCCAATTTAGCTGGTGAAACAGCACAACTACGAGAATAAACCAGTACTGGTGAACCAACTGTCTTGTTTGTGAAGCTACTTAGAAAACTAGATGGAGACACCAGTCAAATAGCATTGCATGTTCAATATTGTGATGTCTTTCATTTGCAAGCCTTTTTTCTCACCTCAACAGTCCTCTGCCTGTCAATGCCCAGTGTCTGCATGATCCCCAAGACAGGTTCACTGTAGTCTCCCAGGTTGGAGTTATAGTCAGTAAAAGACTGGGAAAGGATTTGGTGGGGTGCGCTGGGGTCTGCTAACATCCAGCGGTGCTGCTTGATCTGGGCTATGCTGATTCGCTTGGCTGAGTCGACCACAAGCATCTTCCGAATCAGGTTTTCACAGTCTGGAAAAGGTGACATGAAGGTCTTGGTTAATTTGATTCCCTTTGCATAGCTTAGAATGATATTGTACATGAGGAGAGGAATCACTGATATTTACCTTGTGACATAAAGAATGGTATTCTGAAGCGGCCCTCTGTAACTCTCTGTCGCAGGGCAGGAAGACTGTCCCCATCGAAGGGCAGGGACCCACACACCAGCACATACAAGACCACACCAAGACTCTGAAAAACACAAATTTTGAGCATTAATGCAATAAACTACAAAGTCAATAGGATTTCCAGACGGAAGTTCTAGTAGATTTTATTTTAAACCTTTATGACTTTCTTTAATCTGCAGAACACAAAAGAAGATATTTGTGAAGAATATTAGTAACCAAACAACATTGGCTCCCCTATTGACTTCCATTGTATTAACACAAAACCCCTAAGACATTTCTTAAAATATGATCTTTTTGTGTTCCACAGATGAACAAATCATATACAGGATTTGATTGACATTAAGATGAATAAATTATTTATATATGAATTGTATCCCATTAAGAAATGGTCAACAGCTGTGTTATGGTGAGACTCAAACAGTTCAACTAGAACATACCCAAATGTCCAAATGTGGTCCCTCGTATTCTTTGCCCTCGAAGACCTCCGGGGCAGCGTATGGTGGGCTTCCGCACCATGTGGATAGAGGCTCACCAGCATTATAAAAGTTTCCAAATCCAAAATCTGGAGGGTTGTAAAAAAGAAATGAGCTCTTTGTTGAACATATGGCTTTGATTACTTATAAGAACTGCCTTAAGCTATGCGAATGGTGAATTCTTCACATGGTGTTACATAAAGTGTTATAATGGATGAATTGTCTAGCTACAGAAAAAGCATCTGTATAATTTCCCTGACACAGAGCAGACTACTCCGGTTACATAATTTAGAGTCATTATTTTATTAGTGATCCTTACTGTAAATAAAGCAATTACTTTTCGTCTCAGTAGACCCGCCACTGAGAAGTATTTACATGCCTGGCCCAGAAATGAGCATGGTTACTCTGCCCACCTGCCAGTTTGATGTTCATGTTGGCATCTAGCAGCAGGTTTTCAGTTTTTAGGTCTCTGTGGACAATGTGGTGCTGATGGCAATAGTCCACCGCTGTCAGAATCTGCCAGAACTTCTTACGAGCCTCATTTTCACTCATCCGTCCGTTAGACGTCAGATACTCTGTCAAAATAAAATGCATTTTAGGAGGGGAGCAGGTATCTCAATAGAAACATCATATAAATATATAAAGTGTGGCAGGCTTGCAGTTTATCTGAGAAAGCAGATATTGTTTTCCCAAAGGCCAAATGTGAGACGGGTGAAGATACAGATATGTCATAGTGTTTAAACCCACAGGTACTAAGGGAAAGCAGGGGTACGACAGCTTATCCCTTTTACAGAGTTATATAAAGCTTGAAATCCCACACCTGCTCCTCTCTGTGCTCACTCACTGAGTCAATGCTATGACGGCAATGCTGATCTAAATAATTCTATCCTCATCAGTCGTTTGCGCCTGCCAGTCATTTCAGAGATTATTTTAATTTATTTATAAAAATCTACTTACCAAACATCTCTCCATTTTTTGCAAACTCTGTCACAATGTACAGCATGTCTTTGGTCTCCATAACCTGTAAAGATAAAAACATCTCTTGATTAATCTTTTAACAACTCTTATTTGAGGTTTGATAAATTTATACAATAAAAAGCATTTTGAGAAACATATTTTCACATGGAAAAAATCCATCTTAAATAAGAACTTCAATGAACCATTGAAAATGGTGAAGACATGAAATATACACATTGCTTTTTGCATTCACATAAACGTTAATCTAAAAAACACACAAGTTGGTACCTAAATTATCTAAGGTCGGCTTCTGTTTAGGCAAATTTCCTCTTTCTGTCAACTCCTTTTTGATGGTTGTTGTTCATACATGACAGGTCGGTTTCCCATAATGTGCACCATTGCATAAGAGAGCAGACAACCATGAATGGCCTTTATTTTTAGCAGTATGTCTACATGAGCGCACACACATTTGACCCATCGCTGCCAATAAACCTCCACATAATGACAGCCGAAACTTAATCTGTAATAACCTGTTTCGTGTGAACCATAAGACGCATTAAAAGGGATCAGAGGATGTACAAAGACATGCAGTGACACAAATGGAATTATGGTGGAACAATTAGTACTATATTAAACCTATAGTGTTAAAAAACACTGTGTGACGTCCTCACCCTTTTCGGGAATGTCATTGAACTTCCCAAGAGAGGCCTGAGGGAGAAATACTAAACGCTTACACGTTGCCAGCAGACAGTGTTGCACAACTGGTTTTGCGCTTTGCCTCTTTTACTATCTCTGAGAAAACCTGTGTAATCATCTATACACAGACTCAAGACACTCAATACTTCAGGTCAGCTATGTAACGTGTAATAATACACGTAGGCAGGCAAAGAAACCGGCCAACCGCAGGAAAACAGCCTTTATCTCCAGATAAGCTAAACGTCCAGCCTTTAGTGTCGACCCAGAGGTGCTAATGATGTCACAGCTTCCTTAGAAACCCCGGTCCGTACGGCCCACAGAGACATTTCCCCTACCATGGAAAATGAGGACCGGAGAGTTCAGCTGATAGTTTTAAAGAGAATGAAATTGAATACAGTTTTATCTTGAGGGGTCATGGATCGCCAGCTTCACATTTTTTATTCTTTCTTCTCAACTGCCATTAGATCCTTTAGATAAAGAGGGTGAGGGTTCTTCAGTAAAGAATGAAGAGGACAAAACTAAAGTTGACTTGAGTTGACTTTTCCAATCTGACTCAAGATTTTAGGGGCCCTTTTTTATACGGGTAAACTTCAAACTAGCATCTACAAGATTCCATCTGAAGCCAACTGGGATCATAATCATCTGAAAATCCTTTCGTTGAGTTTTAATTGCTGATAACTTTTTATTTTTGACAATACTGGACCAGGCTACAACCATGCGGCTCATATCAAACTCAATTCCCACAACTTCCCACTGTGAAATAAGTGAGGTCAGACCCAAAGGAGCTTGTTTCCAAAAGTTTTGGTTTTCCAGGCATGTTTACACAACCTCAGTCCTCTAGTATAATCCACAAAATTATAATCCACATTTTAGCAAAACAAACTCAAATGGAAGCTATTAGAGAAAGAATGTGGTGACGTATTTGCAGCCTGTATTTGCCTTCCGCTATTTGCATGTGTGTGTGCCAAGCTATGGTGTGAAAACAAGTCGAGAGATCAGATCAGATTGTAGTTCTTAGAGATTTTTACTCCATACGGAAAGCTGACTTCACTTAACACTGTAGACACATTGTACTTTACTTCCACTCGTGCAAATTAAGTAGAAATATTTAGACACTGTATCCATCTCACACTCTTTCCCTCTGTGCACCTTAGACAAATATTATGGCAATTCAGAATGACATGGATTAGTCCAAGACATTGATATTTTAAAACTAATTTGTAAATTGAGAATTTATCATAAAACGTCTAGAAAGACAAAAAAATACTAGTTAAAAAGTGCCATAATATTCTTTGCTAATGCTTGAATCAGTCACTTGAATGAGAGTTCTCAATTGCATACAATCTGTTAATGTAGATTTCACCACATTTAGCACTTTTAGGTTTAAACATTGTAAAAAATATTCTTACAATGTACTGTGGTGGACAGAGTTGCTATGCAAAAGATGGACGCAAGTAAGTTGGTCTATTTATACATCACATGCTATCCAGATGCACTCTCAGAGAAAAGCACATCACGCCTGGCCAACAGTTACTCTCACACATCAAACCATACTTTCTCAACTGACAATGCCAAAAGTACACACTACCTCTTTTTAACTGACATTAACCAGGGATTTCATCAGATTAGTTAAACATACAAACTAAACATTTGCTCGTACCTGATAGAGTTTGATGATGTGAGGGTGATTGAGCAGTTTCATGATCTGAACCTCCCTGTAGATCTTCTCCAAGTTCTCAGAGTTCAGTCTTGTCTTATCAATTATTTTAATTGCAACCTGCATATAATAAAATGCATTTGTTTGTGAATTATTATCATTATTACAATTTAAAGATAGTCATAAAAATAACATTTAAAGGTCAAATAAGTATTTTATAGAAAATGTGAATGATGCATAATGCTTACCTGTGTTTTTGTCACTTTGTGTCTGGCCAGTTTCACAACAGCAAAATTTCCTTTGCCGAGTGTTCTGATGATTTCATAAAAGCCGACCTGCAGAGGCCTGGCCCCAGCTGGACTGGACCGAGTGCCCGTGCTGCTGTCTGTCATAATGACCATGATGCTGGATCTGTGTGTGTCTTAGTACAGCGACGTGTCAAAGACTAACTTATAGTATAATCTGTCTGAAATAAAACATAAAATGCAATTTTACAAAAGCGCACAAATTTGAGTGAGGTGTTTTCAGCAATACGTAAAAAGTCACGCTGTTATTATTAAAATCATCATTCTTATACATGCAAAAGCAAACCAATTACAACATCACATAGTAAAACATGTCTTAATACATTCAAAGTAAAAAGTTGATTTTTAAATATACATAAATAAAAAAAGTTTAGGACTTTTTATGAAACAAAGTAATTATGTTTAACTTTATACTGAACACAGAGCAAAATACAAATATCTGTAAATGTACATAAGAAAAAAACATACTTATCAGAAATACATTTATCTAAATCAATGTTTTCGTTTTTTGTGAATTTGACATTTCTACAGGTTATTTATGTCCTCTGAAAATCATAATTTCCAAAGTATTCTTACCTTCAACACAAGAAGTCTACTGTCCTCCACAGTAGAAACGAGTTTTATATATGCATTTACAAGTCATTCCACATGTCCTAGAAAATAATATTATTTCGTCCAAAATATTCAGCATATGTGTGAATATTATTTCCAATATACAACGAAATATACTTTTACGGAGGGAGCCGTAAAAGAAGAGCTACTATTTACAGGGTGCGCTCCCGTCCACCTGCGCCCCAGCTCAACTGAACAGCTCTGCGCTGAGCATGCGGACAAACGCTGCGGGCTCACAGTCGTGTGATGGGGAAGCTCCGCCCCCTCCCGTTCCTGCCATAACAAATTGATACCCGCCTCATTAACGTCACACTCGCGTCAAAGCTCCGAGCAGAGCGCAAGGCTGGGTGAGCGCACAAGGCACAAGTTGCCGAGCAACTGTGCGGGTTCGTCGTACAGTGACGCCAGTGCTGATGGAGGGGTTGCTTGGAGATGAAGTTGATGACGTCAGTGCCAGAGATGTGTCGCCGCTCTCAAGCTGTTAGTGTTATGTGGAGGGGAGAGAGAGGCGAGGCTCAGGATGAGCTCCACCTGCTGGAATACACACGCAATGTGGCGAAACTTTCAAGTCGCTTGTTGTTGTGTTTGTGAAATACGATGGCATGCATACTAGAGAAAGAGGATTTATGAACGTAAACCATCAACTTGTCACTGCAGTGCACATACTGCTTTGAATAAGTAGCGTATGCGTGTCATTTTTAATACATATTTACAAAAGAGCAAGAAGTTATTTAGCAGAAGCTTTTATCCATAGTCATTTTTTGTGTATATATTACAGTGAAAGTGAAGAACCAAAGCCAACTCACACACATTAAAATGATCTATAAGAATTCTTTCTTTTCATAAAACAAGTACAGGATTAAGGACGTGCCTCGTAATCCATTTGCAAAATATGTTGGGGGAATTTGCTTTATGAACAAAGTATGAAACATAAATAAAAAACATTTTGTAAAAATGTATTTGCTCAAATAGACCTATTACTAATATGAAATACTCATGTTTAATAAAATGTATATATGAAGAGTTTGGTTTCGAAATGAGAATTTTTCAAAAATCTCTATTTTTTATGTTTTGTCTGATACTAATTTAGGGTCAAATGTAACTCAATTAACCTTACATCTTTATAATATTGTTGTTTATTTTAACGACGTTTGCAATATTTTAAAAAACGTAGAATATGGATATACAAGTACATTTACATGTGCAGTGATGAACAAAGATAATTATGTTCTGGTAAGCTCTTTACGAGATTCACATCACAAATTTGTGAGACATCTGCACTCCTGCTTAATGGGTTGGGAGTGTTCCATTCATTGTGTATGCACAGCAGAGATCTATATGTTTAACATCCACAGAGAGCATGCAGATCGAAAATGTGCACAGAAAAATGTGCATGCATGCAGACTTTTGCTTGCAAGCCTATCCCTCTGGACACACATAATCTCATTCATGCACACACGTAGATAAATGGCTAAGGCAACCATGCAGAGGAATACAGCATCTTAAATCTCTCATGAGACAAAGATCTGCTTGTAATTAATGCGTCAACGTCGATGCCAATGCAGGAAGCTATCAGAAGATGATGGCAGAAACATATTAACAGTTTGTAGATGCAGGAACATAGACAACTTATGTCTTTAAATGCAGTAGATGAAGAAAATTATATTCCAATAAAGGTATTGGTTAATTTTACCCAGATACATAAACCGGACATGCTTCCAATTAATCAAGACAACAGACTAAAAACACTAACACTACTAAAAATCATGTGATGTTCGGTCGGGAAAACTGTAGGAAAACCTAAAATCTAATTTCTGGCTTTGTTAGAATCTGTGAAGACTTTATTTCGGCTACTGACTGGTTGATTGCGGAAAGCACCGAGACTTTTAACTTCACATAAGGAAATGTGGGGACTCCGTTTTGTCTTCATGTCTCTGAAAAGAAACCACAGTATTATCTTCACACCGTGACATTAGTGAGGGGTCTCCCTTGCACACGACCGACCTTTTAGAAACACAGGATACGCCGCCAACGTGCAAAGCTGTGAAAGTTACCAGAGTTTCTTGGTGTCGGTGGTAAGACATATGTGAACGCACACCCACTCAGCCACACAAACAAGTCTTTTCCGCTTCATAACTAGTGGCGTGAAAAAGTTTTCTGAGTCACTGTGGAAATAAAAAAGAAAATATATCGGCATAAACAAAGAAAACAGACTAAAACAACAGAAGAAATACCAAATCACTAGAAAAAAAGGGGAAGAAAATTTGGTGGGGGGGGGTGAGAAAGTAATATGGTAACTCCTCCACATACGGAGGACGAAAAGTAGAAAAGCATATCTTCCCACGCTGCCGGTTAATCATTGCTCAGATAGAGGAATGCAGACACAATGCAAAGAAACGAGCTGACTCAAATGTCAGATACGTTTACCTGACCGTAACCAACGATGCACCAGGAGTCGAGCTCGGCTGGGCCGCGTGTAATACAGTATAGTTTGCATTGCAGATGGCTAAACCAACCTGTTTGCATATCTCTCTGCTTTGAATATCATTTGACTTTGGTATGATCCTGTTTGTTATGCAACCACTTTCATGAGGGCACCTGCTCTCTGACTCCTGATTTGAGAGAGCGATTCAATCCAGACATTAGGTCAGCGCAATTATATTAACAATTTACACAACATTATACCTTTTCGAGTCTAATTCTGAGAGTCAGTGCCTTGAATGCTACATAAATATATCTTCATGACTTATTAAAATGATAAAAGGTCATTCCCTGACTGCGTAATACTGCATCTTAAGGACATAAATATAGAGTGTATCTGAGAGATGCAATGTGAACTTTTATCCAAAGGGTTTATTGTTAACAGAAATGGGATCTGTGAAAATTTTATTGATTCAAAAGTAATATTGTGAATTTCACATACAGTATGTATGCTCCCCTAGTAAAGTCAATATGTAGACAATGCATGAAATGTTCTGGTAACGTAATAAATAAAAAGCTTGATCATTCCAGAAAATGCTATTAAATACAATTCTTGATCATTCTTGGAAACCTGGTAATCTGATTTTAAAATCCTTCTTGGTCACATACACTCACACGCACACACACACGCAGACTTACACACACACATCTGAGCAGCCCAGAATGGCTATTGGCAAGTGTAGTTATTCATAATACTCTCCCGGCAGGTTTTCTATGACGTCATTGTCAAGATTATGGCCTTAGAGGATGTGTGGATGCTTAAGAGAGCAATAGAAAGTTTGCAAAAAAGGCAGTTTACATGGCATTCAACCAGATACCGTTTATACTGAAAACATCACGGCTGATCAAAATGGAGATGCTAGCATCATAAACAATCATTATTTATTCAAAGTCATTCTGTCTTAGTCCCGTTGCCATGTGAGGCTACGCCCTTGCCTTCACTATTCCTTATAAAAGAACGAAAAGGTCTCTCATCTGTGTTTATAACTGCATAATAAACATGCATGGCATACTTTCAAACTTCATTGTTTGTCAACCTTATGCCATTACATCTGCTTTTCAAGGCCATTTTTGGCTTACCACCCCATTGTTTGCAAATTCCTTGTTCTCTTACGTCATATGTCACCACAATGTGATGAATTATGCTGAGATATTCAGCTGTTAGTCTAATAGAGCTGACAGAGCTTTTATAAAAGGCATGACAGCGTTTAAAGTCTTTTCATAGCAAAACTGGCTACACTGGGAGTGGCAAAATATCAGAAGCCTTTGTTATCACTGTCGACGTGGCATTTAAAAAGCTTTTCATATTTTGCACGTTTGAGTTATGGTGGGGAGAGCATTATTTGTGGTGGAATTTTTTGTGTTTTTCGGGAGATACCACAACAGCAACCACTACCAACCTTAAACAGTCAAACTGAAAATTGACTCCCACTGAATTGCATTCATACTTTTAGGTTTACTAGATATCATTGTCTTGTTATTATCATTTCTAATTGTTAATTGTTTTGTCATACGTTGCATTATCTTACCTATATAGTCTATTCCATACAAGTCTCTCAGGTATTCTCTCATTTATACAAACCTCATGATATAATCTAAAAGTCAGTACCTACTACATTCACTGTTTAGGCTTAAAGTATGTAAACCAGTGTTGATTTCTTGTTAATCTCACCCTTATGGCACATCTTAATGCCTCCAGTCTTAATCAGCGGTCAGACTTTGACCATGCAAAATTCATTTGGACGGTGGTACACAAATGGGTGTGAGCGATTCCTCCATTTTTTACATTTCTGTACCGAGAGGTCACGCTATGACGTTTTGATATTCTATTGGTCTCATGCACTCACGTGAGATAAATTCACAGGTCAGAGTTCACCAAACTTGAACTTTGCTGCGCACTGAAATGTGAAATATTGTCGGATGGGCCTGTGTTTCCCTTCCCTGATGCAGTTGCATGCGTATGAATGGAAGTCAACGGAATTAAATGTCTAGTGTGACCGCGGTTTTACTGGCTAGCACAGTGTGACTTTGAAGGGACGGTTACTATTTTGTTCAGAGTGACTTCTGGGACAGTAGAGATTATTCTGGGACAGAATAATAATTGGCCATAATAATGTACACTTAAAAAAATGCAGGATCCTTTTATGGAAGTCATGTTTACAACACCTCCCAGCAGCTATTTACATCATAGCAAGAACGCTGTACTTTATGTCACAGCAAAACAACAGGCGGATATTTCTAAAATAACTGACAAAAAAAAACTAAATTATAAATAATATATTCGATAAACCTGACATGAACTGTGCCATAACATGGCAAGCTTAAATTGCGCCAAACCCAACTTTTTCGAGCAGCCATATTGAAACCCATCTTTGGGTCAAAAAGGGACAATTCCAATCTTTGGGTTGTAATTTAACCTATGATGGGTTGTTTCATGCCAAAATGCTGGGTTGTTTTAACCCATTGTAGCTCAAATGTCATTTTCCAACGGCTAGATTTGTCTTTTTTGACCTAATGCTTTTTTTGAGTATACAAACTGAACCATGCTTCGTGGACAAATTCTAAAGACCTGTGAGTCTACTCTAATTGTAACAATAAGTAACCAAGCAGAGTACATACAACGGCAGTTCAGAATTTAATTAAATAAAATGAGGCAAAACAAACCAAGGTAATCCTTGAACAACACAGGAACGTTAAAACAAAGACCAACATCAAACAAAGAAAACACTTGGACTCAAAAACACTGGGATAACAAGGAAACAAGAAACACCTGGGGAAACTAATTAACACGAAAAACTTCAAAAGAAAACAAACATGGTACACAAACAGGAAGTAACCTAAAAGTCCTAAAAAACAGGGTAAACAGAACAGATGCCCTTTCAGAGCTGCTTCCAGATGCTCGCCATAATTTAGGAGGGTGGTGTAGCGGAACAGGGGGCGGGACAGAGGGGCAGGTCCGTGCCGTCGCAGGCAGGTCAGGCGACCAGGGAGGTGCAGGCAGGGCAGGGTACCAGGGCAGGGCGCCAGGGCAGGGCGGCGCAGGCAGGGCAGGACGCCTTGGAGGCGCCGGCAGAGCCGGGCTGCTTGAAAGTGCCGGCAGATCTGGACGCCTGGGCATGGCAGCTAGGCCCATGGCCAGACATAGATGGCCAGACACACAACAGAGTAGCAGCCATCACGTCAGAGCAGACTCCAAGGGGAGAACCTTTGTAACCAACACCACCGGACTTTGGAACACCGGACTTGGGAACACCAGACACCCGCACAGATGCCCCAGGAGTATCCTTTAGGTTATCAACCAGGCGCCTGTGCCTTGACTGCCATTTTTGGCAGCTACGTGCCCATCTCGTGAGTTTTTACATCAAAGAACATTATCAAAGAAACCCTTTTAAAAACAACAGCGCTGACTATATGGAGCTTCTGAACAGAGATCTGAACAAACAACACATATAAAAACGGAAGAACACATTTGGAAGAGGACATTTTATATAGCAGAATGCCAGCTTGGGTAATGGGTCACAGTTTAAAGTTCATAAAGCAATCAATGCTGGCATCTATGTCAGGCACACAGATAATTTCCTGTTACTCAATCATCTCCACTGCGTTAATCAATGCTAAATGAGAGGCAGTTCCCAATGTTTATGGATTACCCTCTTTCAATTAGTCAATACCTTGACCTGTCCAGTGTAGTACATTTTATACTGTGTTGATGGTACAGTTAATCCTTCCATCTTGTCGTTTCATAAAAATTCCCAGTGTTTTCATTATTTTTTATCAGAAAGTGCTGTTCTGGATGCTTCTGTGTACATTATGATAATCTTCAGTTATTATAGATGCTAACGGTATTAAACACACATCATGCCATATCTCTTGCTCAGAAATCTGATTTTGTTTGGAAACAAGTCAAATCGTTGGTACTACCACTATTTCATAGATTTTAAAGGTGGCTACACATGTGATGTTATCACAGGACTCAACTTTTGCATCATTTCTCAGTAGCTTATCACAAGCTCTATAGTGTCATGCATGTGATTCAGAGGTATGTCAGCCCTTATGAACAGAGGAGAATGCGTTGAGAGACAGAAAAAAATCATTGGGATGTTCTCAAACCTTTTCAACAGGGAATGAATCACATTCTCTGGTATTTGAGTCATAGCATACAGTAGCATTAGTGAAACCTTAGTCAACAGGAGCTTATTCACACCTGCCCCGGTGAAATGATATGAATTCCTTTTCCAAGAGCCCCAAATCTCGCTTTAACTACAGAAAAAACAGCTCTTTACCTGGAATGCCTTCACATGCACTATGGTCAAGTACAGTTCACATTCATAACATCTCTCTTTCTCTCTCTCTCTCTCTCTCTCTCTCTCAGACCCCGCCTCCCGTTTATGTTTGTTCAAATGCCTCTATGCACAAAAGCCCCATGTGCGTCATTGCTGGTAGACAGTCATTTGTCCCTAAGGAGAAAAAAGAGGCAGACAGACAGTGTGATTCCGAGAAAAAAGTGAAAATTAGGCTAAAAGCTAAAAAGGGATTTAGCAACAGGCAAAAAGGTCAAACATTTAGTTTATTATGCAACATATATTGGTCCCAAAATCAGGATGAAAGCTCATCTATATAAAATATGTAGGCTACCTCTGACTAAATTCGGATTCAAAGCTGTGTTTGTTGTTTTTGAAAATTAACATTAACAGCCTCATGAAAAGAACTGACAAACACATTTCTATCTCTAGCAAATAGGCCATATTAGCAAGAGTTTGCTACCTGCTGTTGCTAAGTACAGGTGGGGATGAGGTGAGTGAGGAGAGTGTTTTATTGAGGAAAAAAAAATAGCGTCAGATGAGTCATCAATATTTTGGTCTCTTTTCTTGAAAGAGAAATCGTCTTGGTTACGTATGTAACCTCAGTTCCCTGATGGAGGGAACGAGACGTTGTGTCGAGAACGACAGATGGGGTTCGCCCTTGAGAACCAATCAACTCTGACTACTATAGAAAAGGCCAATGAAATTTGGCGAATGCAATTTGCATGCCGGGCTCCGCCCCCGGAAATCCGGTATAAAAGGAGGCCGGCGTGCAGCATTCACTTACCTTTGTTCTGAAGAGCCTGAGACCTCTCAAACTGCAGCAGAATACGATACGTGTTCGTGGCATAAGGGACACAACGTCTCGTTCCCTCCATCAGGGAACTGAGGTTACATACGTAACCAAGACGTTCCCTTTCTGTCGGTCTCTCGACGTTGTGTCGAGAACGACAGATGGGGTTGCCTATGGAAAACGCCACAACGCTGTATCGCGTCACAATCTCTAGCGAAGCGACGGTAACAAGCCTGGGCGTGTCATCTCGAAGCTTTCGTGAGACTGTAACCTTCCAGTGTGGTGGTCGGGGGGTTCCAGAGCTTTCTTGGAGAAAGATGGGTACAGCCCTGACCGGTAACTTTCACGGACGGGGCCTTAGCTCTCTATAGGCGAGAGGCCGTCCAGATCAGTTTACACCGGGTAAGCGCGACTCTTAATCAGAGAAGCGCTACAGAGGCCACCTCCTACCCGTGGGGAGGAATATGGTGGATATAGGTATGGTCTCGTCCTTGGAGGAGAACGCATGGAACGTGCGGACTGAGTAGTTAACCGCGAGGTGGAGGCCCACCTGGGGAAGCTCATGGGTTACCAGGAGTGGGAACCATTCTCATGAGGATACATCAGACGGAACAGCCCACGGAGGGGGTGTTACAGACGTCCGGTAGCACTAGGTCCGGTTAGAGCTATCTGTGATAGCTCACATGGTATCCCGGCCTAAGGGGGAAGGCTGCTCTGCCCAGCCAGCCCCCAGGGGGTGCTTGTTTGGTGATGGATGGAATGCCTATTCTTAACCAGTGTCTGGGTAAGAAGGGAGGCTGGTGAGGTACCAGTTTCTTAGCGATGTGTTCGGGTAAGAAGCAAAGGTAAATAGCACACTGACCCAACCTGTTAGAGGGTGGAAAGGTGCTTTCGCAGGCATACGCCCCCCCGGATGCCAGTCCTACATGTCGCCACGCAGGACGTGGGCTGACACCGGGTTTACGCGAAGGTTGTTAACCCTTGCGAAGGTGTTTGGGCATAGCCCAACCCGCAGCTCTACAGATGTCTGCTAGAGAGGCGCTTCTGCCAGTGTCCAGGAGGTGGCTAAACTCCGTGTGGAGTGAGCCCTCACTGCCAATGGGCATGGGAGATTCTGAGATCGGGATGCCGTCGTAACGGCGTCCACGACCCAGTGCGCCAGCCTCTGTTTGGAGACAGCCTTCCCCTTCTGCTGTCCTCCAACAGACACGGAGCTGGTCAGAGCTTCAGAGCTCTGCGTGCGGTCCAGTACGTACTGGACACAACACTAATCGGGTTGGGTCTTCCTCCCCCATGGGGAGCGCCTGCAAGTTCACCACTTGGCCCCGGAGGGAGTAATGGGAACTTCTTGGGCACGCATCCGGGCCTGGGTCTCAAGATAACGTGAGAGTTTCCAGGGCCGAGTTTAAGGCAATCCAGGGACACGGAGGATGCTCGGTGGTCCCCTACCCTCTTGAAGGAAGTGAGCGCCGTCAGGAGGGCCGTCTTACTCTATGAGGAAGATCGGAACCTCCGAGGGGCTCTTTGGGGGGCCCTGAGGCTCCCCAGGACCACTTAGGGTCCCAAGAGGGTATGGAGCGGAGATGAGGCGGATTCCGCCCTCTCGCTGCTTAGGAACCTGGTGACCAGGTCGTGTTGCCCTAGAAACTTTCCACCGACTGAGTCGTGATGAGTGGCAATAGCGACTACATACACTTTCAGTGTGGAAGGGAGATGTTAGTCTCCAGTCTCGTGAGGAGGGGAACACAATCCTGATCAAGCACCTCAGTGGGTCTTTCTCGTTGAGAAAGACACCAGGACGAGAAGAGGCACCGTCTAGAGGCGTGTAACCGCCTAGTAGATGGGGCCCTAGCCTGGGTGATGGTCTCAGCCGTATAGGGGGAGTAGCCATCTTAGGATCTTCTCGTCCCGTCTAGAGACCAGACATGGGTGTTCCAGAGGTCTGATCTGGGATGCCAGAACGTGTCCTTCCCCTGAGAGAGCAGGTCCTCTGTCAGGGGAATGGTTCAGGGGGAGTCGCTGTCCAGAGCATCGGCTCTGAGGCCAAGTGCGGTTAGACCGGTGTGGTGTAACCAATAACACTTGGTGCTCCTGCTCCCTGACCTTGCACAGAGTCTGTACAAGAAGGCTCCTGGGGGGGGGAAGGTGTGCTTCCGCCCATCCCGCGGCCAGCTGTGCGCAAGGATATCCGTGCCGAGGGCAGGGACTATCAAGCGGGCAAATGGTGGTGTTACGGGAGGTGAACAGGTTTTACCTGGGCCTACCCGAACAGCCTCCAAATGAGCTGGACTGCACGGGGGTGGAGTCGCCACTCTCCACGAGGCATAAACTGGCGAGAAAGCACGTCGGCTGTCTAGTTCAGTTTGCCCGGGGTGTGTGGCCTGCAGGGAACGAGTCACCTGTTGACTCCACCGGAGGAGGCGTCGAGCAAGTTGTGTTTAGCTGCTGTGTGCGAACGCCACCCTGACGATCTGTATTCGCTACAGCTATAGTGCTGTCCTCGGAACAGCACGTGCATGTCTCGCACGAGAGGCCGTAGCCTGCTCAGTGCAAGTAGCATAGCCCACAACTCTTGGCAATTGATATGCCAGCGCAGGCGGGGGTTCGTCCAAGACCCCACCTGCGTGCCCGTTGCACACTACACCGCACCCCTGCAGGGAGACTTCAGTCGTCACCACGACCTGCCTCATAACCTGCTCAAAGGGACCTGAGTCCGTCGAAAAAGTCATAAAGACTAGGGGTTATGGTGCGTCGGCAGCAGGGCGGCATCACCATGCGCCTGCTGCCGGTGTGCCACGCTCTCCTCGGAACTCGACTCTGAAACCAGTGTTGGAGCGGTGTCATGTGCATCAACTCGAGGGGTATTAACCCGCGAGGACGCCATGTGTCCCAGGAGCCTCTGAATTGTTTCAGGGGGACCGCTGTCTGCCTAAAATGTTCATTTCAGACAGTTCAACACTGGTTGGGCACAACTGCGGACAGGTGTGCCGACATGGTGACAGAGCTGAGTTCCATACCGAGAAAGAGGATGCTCTGCACTGGGGAGAGCTTGCCCCTCTCTTGGTTGACCTGGAGTCCCAATCGACCTAGGTGCCGGAGCACCAGGTCCCTTTGTGTACATAACAGATCTCGCGAGTGTGCCAAGATAGGCCAGTCGCTGAGATAGTTTAGTACCCGCTCGCCTTCCTCCTCTCAGGGAGAAAGGGCGGTCAGGGACAGACCGAAAGGGAGGACTCTGTACTGATATGCCCGCCTCTCGCACGCGAACCGTGGGAACGGCCGGTGTCGAGGAGGATCGAGACATGAAAGTAAGCGTCCTTCAGGTCGATTGCCACGAACCAATCCTGACACCTCATAGATGTCAGGACGCGCCTCTGTGTGAGCACCCTGAATGGCAGCTTGTGAAGGTGCTCTGTTCAGGGTACGCAGCCTTTGGGGGCAACCCGCCGTCTTTCTTGGGAACGATGAAGTGCGGGTGGTGACCCACTGAACATCTTGGTTTTGAGGGACGAACTCGATGCCTGTTTTGCCAGAAGGGTGGTGACCTCTACCCGAAGTACGGAGGCGTCCCTGCCTCTGACAGAGGGAGAGATGATGCCCCGAAACTTGGGTGAGTCTCTGGCGAACTGGATCGAGTAACCAAGACGGACCGCCCTCATTAGCCAGCGAGACAGTGTGGGCAGCTCTCGAGCTCCCAGGGACTGTGACAGGGTGACCAAGGGGACGGTCTGCTTCATCATTCCCACGGGGGGTGGTTCGTCGGCTGGCGGAGCTAACCATGTCGCGGGGAGTCCCCGGAGGGAAGGTTTTTGCTCCGCCTGCTTACCTGCCTGGCGGGACAACGGCACGCACTGTCGGTTTGAGAGTGGTGACGGCTGTCGTATGTGTACGACCTCACGCCTCGCCAGGGTGTGAGGTCGGTTCGCCGAGCACAGTCCAGTGGAGTGTGCGATCGGCTGCAAGTAAACCCGGGGAGAACAGAAAACTCAGTGAGTAAGTGGGCGCCAAGCCCTAACAAGGGCCCGGCTTTGGTGACGAGGCAGGAGTCGTCCCGTACCGACCGATCAGAGCCGTGGCTGTGAAGGTTCGGGCCCGATGTTGTTCTCCCTGGGGTCTTCCCGTCAGTGTCCCTTCTCGCGAGGAGGTTGCTGACGGGGTGGAGGTTTCCCCCTCGACCTCTGCTTCCGGGGTGCCGCCTGTGGGGGCACAGGAACCGGAGCCGATGTCGAAAGGGTCCTGGGTTGCAGGGAAGCAGACGTCACGTGAGATCTCGGAGGCCTGTAGGCGGCCGAGTCGCGGCGTGAAAAAAATGTGGTTAATTGCCACTGTCTGCTTCGCCGTCAAAAAACTGCTGAGCGCAGTCCTCGACGGTGTTACCAACAACCCACCCTGCGAGATGAGTGCATCAAGAAAGCGGACTTCCTTGCTGTCACTCTTCTGCACAAGGTATAGCCGGGGGTGTCTCTCCTGGACCACTACCGTGGACATCGTCCGACCCAGGGCCCGTGCCGCCGCCTTAGTCGCCCGTAGAGCGCTGTCAGCGGTGGCACGGAGATCCTGCATTATACCCGGGTCGGCCTTACCCTCGTGGAGCCCTCTCAACGCCCTGGCCTGGCGGACCTGCAGGATGGCCAAGGCATAGAGAGAGGAGGCAGCCTGGCCCGCAACATCGCAAGCTTTCGACACCAGTGATGCCGAAGTCTTACGTGCTTTGGACGGTAGGAGTGGTCGATCCCCCCCCAGGTGGTAGCCGTCCGCGGCACAGGTGCACCGCAGGCGGACGTTCCACCCGGGGGATCTCGACGCAGTCCTTGGCTGCCTCACCATCGAGGGAAGTAAGGGAGCCGGAGCTGGTTTCACTGGAACGGTCCGTGAGTGGAGCGTTCCAAGTTTTACACAGCTCCTCATGCACCTCCGGGAAAAACATGGCACCCGGGGTGGGCGCGGTTTGCACCGCGCACCGACCTCGGGAACCACGCATCCCCGGGTTAGCACGGATGACATCACTTCTGCTTCCTCCTGAACTCGACCGCTGGGGGTGGAGTTTGGATTCGGCAGAGTCGGATGCCAGTCTCCCTCCGATGCTGCGAGCGACATCTCATCTACGTCACACATCGTTTCCGAGTGTGTGCGTGAGGATCCGGACGGTATGCCACCGCCGGTTGGGGAACGTTCAGAAGAGCGAATCGGGGTGCGATCGGCCCGTGAGCACTTGGCTGGCGGGTTTACGTTCGCAGAGTTCCCCGTATCACTAACGCTGCTAACGTGGGTGGTCATCGGGGCCGTAGCCACAGATGTCACAGCCCGGGTAGCAGACGAAATGGTGGCTGGTTCCCGTAGGAAGACAGCCACCCGTGACCGCAACTTCTGAATGACAATCTGCCCGCAGTGCAGGCAGATGTGTCAACGAACGCTGCTTCAGTGTGCTGGACGCCCAGACACCTAATGCAGCGATCGTGTCCATCCCCCTCCTCGATGAGGGTGCCGCACCCAAGAGAACAGCGGGACATGCCGCGCTGGAGAATGCTCAGTCAGTCCTGAAAAGGACTTTTAGAAAAAATCTCTAACACCTCCGGAACCGCCGAGACGCCCAGGGGAAGGTCGCTGCAGGAAGGGACGATCCGCTGTAACACGTCGTAGCACCAGCGTGTAGTTGTAGAGGATTGAATCCTGAGTTGTACTCATGAGCGATGGCTCTGAAGAACAAAAGGTAAGTGAATGCTGCACGCCGGCCTCCTTTTATACCGGATTTCCGGGGGCGGAGCCCGGCATGCAAATTGCATTCGCCAAATTTCATTGGCCTTTTCTATAGTAGTCAGAGTTGATTGGTTCTCAAGGGCGAACCCCATCTGTCGTTCTCGACACAACGTCGAGAGACCGACAGAAAGGGAACTGAAGTTTATTTAGTCAACTTTTAGGTGTACATGATAATTTTATTACTTTGACCCGGATTTTCATGTAGGGGTCTTTAAAGGAACATTTCACCCAAATATTGTGTCTTCAAATAATCATCCTGAAGTTGTTCCAAATCTGTATACATTTCTTGGTTCTGGTAAACAAAGAGAAAGATATTTAGGAGAATGCTTGTAACCATGCAAACAGTTCTTCGCAGTTCTTGGCCACCATTGACTCCCATTGTAGGATAAATTGCTTTATAAATTTCTTTAAACACTAAAGAAGATATTTTGAAGAATGCAGGAAAGCAAATTGTTCTGGGGCACTTTTGACTACCATTGTAATTTCCTACTGTCGTAGTCTATGGTGGCCAAGCATTCTTCCAAATATTTTTCTCTGTGTTCATCAGAACAAAGAAATTTGTACAGATTTGGAGTTATTTGATGAGAAGTTAATTATGACAGAATTTGAATTTTTGGGTGAACTATCCCTTCAAATATGGCACGTTTATGCATTGCTTGGCAAGACTAAGTCTTCAGTCGGGTTATTTTTTTATAATATTTATTCAATATTGGTCTCTTACACACTGTTAAAAAACATTTCCTTTAAAATACAGGCCCTACACGAAGTTTATATGCCACCAATAAAGCAGAGAAATGCACCCAGACACGATGGATAAGGAATTATTGAGAGACAGAAAGATGGAGGTGTATGTGTGGGAAAAGGGGGGGATGTACAGTACATTCACAGGTTTCTATTTCTATAAAATGAAAGAATTTTAAATCAAGGCACTGGGATTTGATTAAATGTGTAGAAATAACAGCAGAGTGTCTCTCAGAGGCTCAATGAGTCAACACAAAGACCTATGAATACAATAACCTGCTGAGGAGAATTGAGGAAGATAGAAAGTGTATAATAACAGACTGTATTAATAGCAAATGTCAAGTGTGTGTATGCCAAGAGAAAAATACCTCCATACTAAAATCTCCCTCCCACCAGGAATGCATGAGATCATACACACACATCAGCCTTCAAGCAAGGTTAAAAAAGAAGACAGCTGCTGATGATAAAGCCACAGGTGTCCTGTTTGTGATAGCAAATGCTACCGCGAAAGCACAAGCATTTATTTCTTAACAGTTTTTCTATACACAGACACAGAGATACAAATACAGATACAAATATTATGATGTGCAGATGTTCATGAAAATGAAGTTTGATTGGGGTTTGATTTCTAGAAAACACACAAACTAACATATGTGCAAGTGTCTGAATGAAGCATGCTAAACTAAACTGTGAGAAAAGGAACGAGTGCAAGAGGCTGATTATGGTTTAGGTGGTACGTTTATAAAAGAACATCTTGCCTGACATCTTTGCCCTCTGCCCTTTATCTTCTTATGTTTCCCCTATTATCTGCCTTGTCCCTCTCTCTGTCATGTGTGCTATTTGTTTTGTCTTCAGGTAAACTAATCCGTCTCTACTGCTGGAGATTTTCTTGGGCGTTGGAGCAGGTGTGTTGTTTCTCCGAACTGCACTTGCCAAATTCACGTGCAGCGCTGGGTTTATCTCACATAATCTAATAGGCTTACACAACCGATTTCAGGACGCCCTCTCTTTACCACTGATGCTCTGACGCATCCTTGTGCTTCACTCCATGTACATCTGACAGCGTGTACCGTTCTTTGCCTGCGTGTACCGTTCTTCTGCCTTGACTCAATGCACATGGTTCCTTCTACAGGGTTTGTTGGGATCAGGGTGCTTTTAATGCAAAGTGTTATGTTTCTGTACCAGCACAGGAACAGTAAACATTGACCTTAGGTGAATGTGTATGTGTCTGGAGTCTAGTGGATCTGCGAAATAAAAGCAGCTCAGAAGGGATTAGGGGACGTACTTACGGGTTTGTTTGTAGGGCGTGGGAGGGGATGCCGGGCGAGGGACACCTGTTGTGCTTTCTTTGCCATGTGAGGGTAGAAATGCACACATATGGGTACAAAGAGGCATATTGATCTGATAATGGAGTAAAAACTAGGATATACTGAACGTTTCAATGAATGTTAAAGCAAGAAATCGTTTTTTAAGCCATAGTTCTTTACTTACAAAAAAAGGTTCTAAAGTAAATAAAACTATTTTCATTTATTTATTTAACGGACGCTCTAATCAGATTTTTAATCTCAATATTAAACATTTTCGTACCACCACATTAGCCTAGCATAAATAAATATTTTTTTTAAACGATTTTACACAGGTTTCCCAAACACCCCCCCTTCAACACAGTCATAGGGGAATTTACTGTCAAATGGGAGGCCCTATCATCTATGTTTCAGCATATACTGTGAAGCTGGAATATAAAAAAAAAACACACTTCAGTCTTTACAGTTTAATGGCATTCTGGGAAATGTCACTTCACAGAAAATGGACTGTGTATTTGAGACAAAGCAGCAGACCATAAGTCAGGAAGTTTAGAACACTCCTTTGAGTCTCAGTGACAGGAAGTAGGAGGAGCCACAAAGGAAGTAGGAAATGGAAAGCACGATAGTTTCTGCGTCACAACGGGCAGAGAACTAGTGGAGGGAACACGGGAAACACAGTGGAAAGGCCATCTGACCTCAGTTAACTTAAATACACTTCACTGGACTTTCTGACATTTTCCAGATTTAGACATAGTACTTTATTAAGTGGCTAACCACACGTGCAAACACAAACACAACATAAAGCAAATTGCTACAGCAACCCTGAAACTGCAAAAGTGTGAAGAACTGACAAACCTCAAACAGGAAGTCATGAGGCACATCAATCTTGCACGTTATGCTAACGAGTGTAAACCAAATATCTTTAAGATCTACTATACGGCAAGATTATATCATAAACGCAGAAGCCTGTCTTGCACAATATATATTAACAATAACTGATTTATTTGATCCAAAATGCACTCAGTATTTAACTCATGTTGAGTGATATTCGATCCCCCTTCTCACAATTATTTGTTTAACTTCCAAGCTAAAGTTGGGTCTTCTGCCAGAGGAATAAATCCAGAGAGACCTTTTCTCTCTTTGCCACACTATCATTGGAAAATACAGAGTAAAGAGGGATAAAGAGAGAGAATTTTTAAGAACCTTTATAAACCAGGATTATAGCTAACTGGGATGTTTTGAACCTTCCCCTTTTTATAACACTTTATTATATGAGAATGCTTTAGAGTTATAAAAAGTGAATGTTTTAAAACATAAAAATAAAATAAAAAATTGACAGGAGTCACAGGTAACCAATTGTCTGTACATAGCTGTATCGCTTCTCATAACGCAATAATTTCCTACCAAATAAAAACAAAACAAATATATTGTATTATTACAGTCACATATGCCCTTATTATAATTTACTTAGTAGACAGATTAAATGATGTACAAAAACAATCAAGTGACTTGTAGAAACAATGAACCCGATTTAAAGAGACAGTTCACCCATAAGTGAATATTCTGTCACCATTTATTCACCCTCAGGTTGTTCCAAACCTGTATCGAATTCTTTGTTCTGTTGAACACAAATAAAGAAAGATATTTGGAAGGACGTTGCCAATTCTCTTACAATGGTAGTCAATGATGTCCCAATACTGAAAATTGTTAACAATCTTCCAAATATCGTATTTTTTTAATTTATACAGGTTTGGTACAACTCTTTCAAAAAATAAATATTTGTATACTGTGTTAAACTATATGATACAAGTTTTATGCACTATGCTTTTGGTTGTCCTTATGTTTTTCCAATTTATTCCATTGTTTTCCTCATTTATAAGTCACTTTGGATAAAAGCATCTGCTGAATGTAAATGTAAATTTAGAATTTAGGCTGCAATGGGTGGAAATTTGCAGTGTATATATTCTGTTTGTGTGTGAACAAAATACTGATTTGACAGAGCTGTGATAACAGATGGCTTTGTACAGTGAGTCAGCACGTTACTGTGTGTTTTATCCTTCCTTTCTTACAGCCCCTGTCTGTCCTTCTCTGTCTTTGTGATCCACGTCTGTCTCTACATCTGTCCCACTCTGTCACACCCTCTTTAACCAACAGCTCTCTCTCTCTCTCTGTCTCAGTAATTGAGAGAATTTACACTTTGGCTTTTAACCCATCTGTAGCCATGCATCAATTTCCATTTAAATGGCAAAAATAAGCCGGTGACAAGAGGCAACCAGAGGTGTGTGTGGGACATCAGTGAGCCAGACACACAGCAATGTGACGCAGGACGAGGGTGGGGGTGGAGTGGATTAGGTTACCTGGGCAGGGTGACCTTCCATTCAATACAAGCAGAATACAATAAATTGAGTATGTTTGTGTGTGTGGTGGTGGTTGGGTAATGTCAGAACAGATGATTCTCAATTGGCCAGTGTGATCTGCCTTAGTTTGTCACAAGACCATTTTCACACAGTTTTGCACTGTTTGCCTGACCGGGGGGGGGGCTGCTGACATTCGTATTTATTAATGTAAGTTTAAAATGTAACATTCTGCTTAATTTATTTAGTTTTACAAATATGAATTTATAGTCTGTGTAATATTTGACCTTTGTTTCTCTCTTTTATCTTAAATGTGTGCTTCTTTGTGATAACCACGCTGTGTGTGTATGTATGTGTGTGTGTGTGTGTGTGTGTGTGTGTGTGTGTGTGTGCACGTGCTCTGAGCATGTGGAGTTGTATATGAACCTGTGTGCATGTCTGTTTTCTGTGTGTGTTTAGTTTTAGCTTGTATAACTTTAATGTTTTTCTTATAGTCAATACTTTTAAAGAACAGCTGCATTATTGTTACAATGAATTTTGTTTTAAAGCGTTTAATAAATAAAGTTAATTTGACTGACTTGACTAAGTACATGTGACTCTGTTACTTTCTGTGGGAAATGAATACAACCTGACCTTTTTAAGTATTATTTTATAACAGCTTCAGAACTCTTTCTTCTTCTTCTAACTTTGCTAAATGGCTCTGCCTACCTGAGGTAAACCACCCCACCCATTCTGAAAGTCTCAGTTTACGGGGTTGATATTTGGACTGACTGTCAATAAATGTAGTAGAGAGCACTGAGGTTAACCCGAGTGTAGGCCCACGTATGAGCCAAATAGTTTTAAAGAGCAGAGGTCAATGGTTGCATGCTATTGCATTTCAGACAAAGAACACTAAGCGAGTTCAGATCACAGCGAGTTTCTGGTATCAAAATATTGTGTCAGTGATTTTATTAGTGAAACGCCATATTTCACTCACTTTGGGTCATTCCTTATTATTTTGAAAGCACTCAAATTATGTTTTCCAGTATTACAGTATATGCTTAAAGGGATAGTTCACCCCAAATTGAAAATGCTGTCATCATTTACTCAGCCTCATCTGTATTATTTATTTGTTCTGTTAAACAGAAGAGAAGATATTTAGAGTGATGTAGGAAACTAAAGCGTTCTGGGGCACTACTATATGGAAGTCAATGGTGCCCCAATACTGTTCGGTTACAAACATTCCAAATATCTTCTTTTTTGTTCAGTGGAACAACAAAATGTATACAGGTTTTGGTTTGAAACAACTTGAGCAAATGATGACAGAATTTTAATAATATTTAATAATTTAATTTATATCATCAAAACCATCTGTCTCATTAAGGACCAGCAGAAAAAAAAGCTTGGCTATGCAAGACTAAATCATACTTCATAATTTGCATAATTCATTAATCTGTTTTTGGTTTCATACGCTCTTGTCACATTTTTTGTACGTAGTGTGTATTAGATGAGTTTGTATATTTTGTGTTCTTCTTCTATCACAGCATCTTCTGATGTCATTATCCAGACTCATTCTTTACATCACCAAGCGCCTATTGTCTTCTCTGTTACTCTGTGCTGTGTTTCCTGTGAACTGTGTATGCTGGCAGAGCATCAGGTCAGATGGTGAGATGGGGAATGATGTCAGCGGAGTGCGTCAGTCACAAGACGCATGTGCTCAATCTCACTCTATCAGCCAATGAATGAAGTTAATTAAACACCAGTCAGAGTGTTCGGATTGACACGCTGCTTGTGACAGGGGCTGCGTTTGCACAGTCAATGATTTGGATCGACAACCGAATTTTCACATGTGACAAAGACACGTCCTTTTCTGTTTACATCAATGCATTGACCAGACACTTTCATTCAAGCATCCTCTTTGGATAGATGTGAGTAACAGGAAATGAGCAGTGTTGTGGCTAAAAACAGCTTCATTGTTAATGACTTCATGTTTAACTGCAGACATCACTTTTATTATTGAATGTATTTGTTTAAGGCCATTTACAACAGGGAAGACATCTAAAACTCTAAAATTTGAAAAATGTATTCACTGTATGCTCCTACAAAAAGACTTACTCATACACAGACATACACAACAACACACATTGTCCACAAGAAGAAGTAATTTTGCCTTAGTTGCATGATTTTCCCGGGGGGTGATCAATGAAGACAATCAATCACACCCAAGTCTCAATGCTTTTGCAACACCCTCCAACTTTGACTTTCATCTTAGGCAAAAGGCACATGCAATATTTAATATATAAAGTTTTCTTTTGTGTTCTTCGGAGGAAAGAAGGTCATAAAGGTTAAAAATGACACGAGTGAGTGAGTAAATGATGAAAGAATTAAAAAATTTAGGTGAACTATTCCTCACGGTTTAACTTAAAATGGTTGCATTAAAATTGTAAGTCAATTCAACTTAAAAATATTAGTATATAATATTATATAATAATATAAGTCTTTAAGCTGAATCAACTCAAAATTTTAAACCTATCAGTTAATGTATATTTTTATTTTTCAATGTGAAATACTGACATAAGATATCATGATATCATTGCAACTTGAAGCCAGGTTCAAAGGGATAGTTTAGCAAAAAATTCCAATTTACTATTTATTTACTCACCCTCAGACCATCCGAGATTCAGTCTATAGTTAATAAACAATTTATAGGGCAATTAAAACATGTTTGTGAAAACAACAGAGAACAAAGCACAACAACCTTCTCCCTCCCTGCAGTATAAAAACACAGTCATATGGACTGGGCCATGGACCATGTGACGCACTAAAATTGAGGACATGGTGGATAACCCAACCACACACACACACACAATCACAAACACACATTAGGAACATCCTCTCTCCAAGTATTTTCCCAAGAACATCATGACACAAAATTTGCACCTATTTACCTTTGCAACAGAAGTGCACTTTTGCATGCATGACATAGCAGCCGGTGCTACATATGGCCGCGGAAACAGACAGCTTAATGCATTAGTTGTTTTGCTATGCCAGTTAAGGTTCAGACCACACAAACAAAGCAGTTGTGTTGAATATACGTCAGCCAGAGACCACAGACACAGTAGACCTTACTGGAGGGCACACACATGCAGACACACACACTATCAACATAATAAAACGTTGCCATGGGTGAAAGGACAAAAACAAGTGAAATGGAAAATACAGAATTATAGGAACAGAAACTAATAAATTAAGACATTAACAGATCTTTTCAAACAATAGACCTTAATTAAAAGGTATGCTACAGATTAAAAATGCCATGTCACCAATACAGGTATAAGAGATATAAAGCAAATTATTTTAAATGTTTTAAATTATTCAATATATTCATAAAATATATTCATCTTATCAAACTTGTCTAATTTTTTTCCAATATTTTGTGCATTTAATTTTTGTACATCCCACAATATTATTGACAGCATTGTTGAAAAATAACATATTATGTAACTTATATAATTTACATTGGTTTGGAACTACTTGAGGATAAGTGAATGATGAGACCTTTTTTTGGGGGGGGGTGAACCATGCCTTTAAGAAAGGTTACATGCCAGCCCAAAGTCTGAAAATTTCATTATTGTGTCATTTTGAACAATGGGGCACAAAGGTTAGCTACAGAATGTCTTTTGACATTAAAATTGCAAGGGACACTGGGTTCATCTTAGTGTGTCTGTTATGCAATTAAAGGAGTTAATAACTTCCGTATATACAGCTCTAACTGAGAACAGATACAAGAGAATGTACAGTTCTGATAAGTAGGCACAGCAGCACTACAAACATACTGCGACACTGTGTGCAACAACACGCCGGCTCATAAAGCAGGTTTAAGATTGAGTGAGTTACTGACACAGCACAGCACTATAAGATCACATAAAAGCAGAGTAACAAATAAAGCAAACATTCACGAGTCTGCCCTGTGGAAAAAGCTTACTTTTTACAGAATGAGATCAGCACTGCTAGCATGAACAACCATGTCTCTCTTTCTGGGAGATGCAAGAAAGCGTTTTATTTCCTAAATGCGACATGCAGAATTTCGTAAATAAAGTCATTAAGAGGAGAAAATTCAGCCTGACTGACGTCAACAGCGTCCTGGGGGAACAGCATGATGGATATCGGCGGCCTGGTTCACATAGGTATTCTCACAAAGTGTGTATTAAGTGGTTCTGAGGGAAGCGCATACAGGATCACAAGTGGAGGCTCTGATATCATGCCATTTGAAAAGTGGGTCAGACACACACATACCTCTTTCACGGCTGCATGTACAGTGACGTCAAAGATTCTTGTGGAACTCCACCCATACCAAGAAGCTTACTGTATATATATACAATTCATGCTTTTTACAATTCAAAGAATGGTGCTTAACAAAACCTATAAGCAGTCTAAAGATAACATTGACCAGGTCAGCTGCCTTCATGTCTGTACAGATGCCACATATACACACTTCATGCAATGATGTGCTTATTTATTCTAGTGTAACTGCAGTATTTAAAGCCATTTATAGTAGTAACCAATGCTCACTAGATAGAAATTGCTTTAGATTAATTTATTTACCAATTTGTATATGCTGAAACATACATTTACGTACATACATTAATATAGATATGCATTCTATGTATACAATATTGTATAGTTTTAGCTGCAACAACAAACAATATATGGCCCGAACTCAACTTCTGGTAGACCTCCCCAAATAATCTGTTGAGTGGCTTTAATTTCATTTCGTATAATTCATATTCAACAAAATATGAATATAAATTCATATTTATATATATTAAATATTTTTATTGTTGTATTATAAACAAACGAAGACCAGTTAACTTCCGGTCAGTGGGTGCATACGATGAAACCGTCCATATTTAAAAGGTGTTTCAAAAGGTTCTTCGGTGCCATAAAATAACCTTTTGGTTCCATAAACAACTTTTAACATCTTTGTGGCGAAAAAAGGTTCTTAAGATTATAAAAAGGTAAGAAATTGATGGTTCTTTGAAGAATCTTTGACTTTGATGTTTCTTTTTTGATCAAAAATGTTTATTTTATGACATCACTGTGAAGACCCTTTTAAGCACCTTTATATTTAAGAGTGTTGTGCATATTGTGCAACCTCAAAAAAGTTATCAAACTTTAACTGGTGTGGTACATTTTCCCAAAGCACACTTTTGAAACTACAGAGGGCATATTAGTTACTCAAAGGTACATACGGGTAAAAAATACATATCTGTACTTCATTAGTACCGTCCCAGTGAAGTTGTTCTTATTTTTGAAATACAGATTATTAGTATGTTCTACTATATATACTAGTAAATGTATTTATGCTATACATGGTGCGTATTTCCAACTTACAGTTACTTCTGAAGGTAGATAATAACTGATAAAACCGTAAATTAACTAAAAATCGGTTTGGATTAAAGTGTCTACCAAATACATAAATGTAAGCAATGTGCTATCGTCACAGATTATCTCATTGTGATATCAACCTCAGCATTGGGACATTGTCATAAAAGATCCATGTGTGCTCAATAAACTTTATCTTTTTCCTGTCCAATAACAGTAAAACGAGATCAAAGTGCGTATTAAAATGCACATGATAGACTTTTAAAATAAACTTGCCTCAACAGATCCTCACTTATATATATATATATATATATATATATATTATGATTAATATCATTAACTTGCATGGATATTATGGCATCCATAGAGGGGCTTTGCTTACTAAAGTGAGTTAACTCAGTATCATTCTAAATAATATACTTCAACCCTGAAATCCCATTTAAATTCCCTGAGGTAAATGCCAAAATAAATCCCAGCTGTGGAGGTTATAAAGAGGATGTCTTTTGCCTCACAATCAATGCATCTTTGAGAAAATTATGACCAACGATGGATAAGCTGACGTGCAGGCTGACGGTTAGAAGAGGTCCGGCCTTCAAACACAAGGGCAGGGTCAAACCGTGGGCATGAATCACAGTTAAACCCCGCTGGAAGATCAATCCAACCGCCTTTAGGGCATTCAGAGAGCATTTCATCTCCCAAGAAACTCTCTGGCATTTGACTAAACAAGGTCAGAAATAATGGAGCAGGCAGTACTCTGTCTAATGTCAAAGTGCCACCGGAAACTTGCCAGTTTCAAATGTGTACCATTTAAGGACGTATACATTCTGTCACATTCAAAAATTTTCTTGACCTTGTGTGATAAAGTCAGCGTTCAACAACCTCGCTGCTTCCTTTTTGGATCACCGCCATGTGCTTGTGAGTTAATATAATGCATGTGATTGTAAGGGCTCAGCTGCTCAGTTTTAGTGTTTGGAACACAATAAGTAGCTACTTCTGTAAACAACTCGAAAGTACAACCAGAGGGGTTTTTAAGGGAACGGTGAGACTTAGTCTCAGAGAGCACATGATTCTTCGGAAGAGGGGGATGACCTGCTGAAGGAATGCAATGGAGTGAAGGACCGTGAACTTGGGACAGAAGAAGCAGAAAGGAGGGTGAGAGTGGAAGAATTATCTGAGGTGACACCTCTCGAGATGAGTCATTCACTTAGTTTGCCTTTGGGTTCGACTGTGCAAATCCTTTGCTGTGTTGTGCGGTGCATTCAGACAGGGAAATATTAAATATTTACATTAAGATCAAGACATAATATTCATTTCGGTTAAAAAACTTTTATCAGAGAAAAAAAAGTATTGATAGTTGCTGTTTAACATAACACAAGATCAAAATGTAATTTATTAAATTTTATTCTCAACTTTGTTTTCTTTAATTCTTTGCAAATGCCTTAAAAAATAAAACGAAAGAACGTAATTATTATAGAACTAGTTCTAAAAACTAGATACAATTAAAAGAGTGTCATTTCTGTGCTTCGAGTAGAACCAAACACAACTGAAAAACAGGTTTTACAAAAACTCCATCCCTCCGCCATCGGTCCGACAAACCTGCCTCGCCCAAACTGACACCACTGGTTGAATCAGTGTTGCTATGGTTGAATCAGGCTGTTCAAACAAACAGAGATGTCTTGAAAGCCTCACAGTATTTAAATGCACCAAAGGCTTACGAATGGGCTGCTTATAGTTGTCTCTGCACAATGAACTCAGATAAGCAAAATACTTTAACAATCACACACAAGACTAATGTAGCCAAGATTCTTTAAACAACATAGACGTTGGTATTCTGACACATTTTTATTTAGGAAAATGTTTAGATCCTTGAAACTAGAGGAGATCACAGAAAGATTCCTGGGGTTCTCTCCTCATAAAAACAAGAATAAAGAGAGACCCGATGTTCTCTTCATTTAATCTCATGCTGTGTAAGTCTTTTTTTCTTTCCTGCTTTGCTCCCTGTTATGTTAATGAAAACAGAGCATTGTCCAAATGAATAACCCAACCGCACTCCATTTAATAATATGATTTGATCTTCCTTCCCAATCTCTAGAATTGGACCTCACACAAGCATATATGTGTGTGTGTATAATCAGGGTGACTATGTGCGAGCGCGTCCGCGAAAGTGCGCAAATGTGCACGTAATAAGCAGCAGGTCTTAATCATCTCCTCTGCTCGACACGTGAGGACCGGGTGAGCCGGCGTCAGAGCTGTGAGGAGATAAAGAGTGATGTCATTGCCCCCACCTCACCTGTTGTGACACAGGCAAATTTAACTGCAGGAATTTCACTGATAAGAACGTGGCGGCTAAAATACAAACAATCTAATATTGACAATCCCATTTCACTGCCTATGTTTTATGACCATGTGGCAGTACTGATCAGATAGTAGTGTATAGTTTATCAATGATGATTGCACAGTGCACATGTCTCTCCCCAAGAGAAGGAATCTCCCGCTCTATTCCATATTATAGGATTATCAAGACTGCATGGGGTTAGGAGATTTACCTTGGGTAATAAGATTAACATGGTGCTCTGGAAGTCTGAGAGTAGTGCAGATGCAATTTGTTTAACCTTTCTAACACACACACCTGAGACGAGGTAAACAGACAGACATGTTAGGATGACGTCAGCTACAAAACACACAAACACGGCAACTCAAAAGAGAAATAAGCAATGTTTGTACAAGTGCTTGTGTTAATGTGAAGAAACCTCTCAAGGATTTGTAAGGAATTAAGAATTTATAAAAATAACAATCAGAAAAGAGCAAAAACTATAGTAAAATTCTTAGATGCATTATGTAAAATGTGATGTTTAGTGCATTTAATTGCCTTGGAATAGTCTTTTACTGAGGAGCATGGCTGTGATGGAATAAAATGCCACCTACATAGGCAGCTCACTCAGTTTTGGATCCAAACCATGATCTACAATGACACAAATCAAACAATCAAAAACAATCAATTTGTCAGGAGTTTTCTAGTTCTGTGGACGGGGTCGTGACAGTACCATGACATTTGTGCTTGTTGTGTTTTGTGTGAACGCACATGGCCTTTGTTTTCACATTGCGCCATGTGCTCTCCTGTCGCGTGTCTTGGCCCTGCCGTCTTATTTCCCTGTAATCTTCCTCTTTGCGTAACATTCCCCTCACCTGCCCAGTGTAATTATCCCGTATTAGTTTCCCCTATTTATGGCCCTCTTGTCTTCAGTGCTGAGCTGGTTTGTTTTGACTCTTACCCCCAATCTTTGTCCTCCTAGTTCCTGCCATGTCCCCCCAAAGTAGTGAGCCTTGTTTATTTTCAGTTTATTACAGTTTTGGGCACCTCGTGGAAAGTATTTTTTTAAGTGATTTGATCTACCCTTGGTTCTCGTTTTCCTGTTTTCCCCATCGTGCGTTTTTTTTTTTTTTTAATAAAAATCTTTTGTTTCATTTGCTCTCTGCGTCTGGGTTCTCTGTCAGCCCCATGACACTATTTTCTGACATCTTGTATGAAACTTTTGCGATCTCTCAAATAGTTGAATTATTTAGGAAATATTTTGCATTCTGTCGCAAACATTTAGGTTACCCATGAGAATATTTAGCTCTCTCTCATGCACAGGGAACAAAAAAGTTTTGAGAGGGAACTCAAATGCTTTGAAAATATTTTTCTCTCCCTTCTCATAAATGTTTCACCGCCATGTTTAAACCAGCCTCTGTTGTAGGTTCAATTTATTGTGGATTACTTAATGGTTCGACTATTTTTTATTGCTGGACATCTTTTTAAACTGCATTTGGCCCAGCCCTCTTTCAATTTAATCGTCATAATGTTGTCGTGGGTGAATAAAAACCCTTCCATCTTAAAAACATTTTAGTTATTTTGTTGATGAGACAAAATGGGTGCCAGGCTGTGATGTAACCTGTCCTGTGCTCTAAGAGAAACAGAATGCCCTGGAAAAGCGTAGAAAGCAAAGGATTCATTTTCCACAGAATTTCCTGTCTTTCATCTTTATACTCAGGAAGGGTGTAATGTAATGTCTTATTATTTTCTCTTTTTACCGCCCTCTTGATTTGGTGGAATACTTCATCTGCACATAGTGCTTCCATTCACTTATTCTCTCCCTTCCTCCTTTTCTTCCTCTTATCTTCGCAATTCACCTGAAAAATAAATAGACGTTCCAAGTTCTTCCTCACACTCTTTTTCTAATTCTGTTTTTCTTCTCCACATACAGACACACACAGAGAAAAATAAAGGAGCACTTTTTCATGTCTTTTGCACACAGATGCAATGTTACAGAGGGGGAAATACGTCAATGTGCTGCTTGATTAACAAAAGACAGAGCTCGTGTAAATAAGCAGTGAGAAAGAGAAACAGGAAGGGGAAACTTTGCCTGATTTTAGTGCATTTTAACCAACTTTCAAATGGTGGGATGTGTATCTTGCTTACTTGAAAGGATTTTGCATTTAGCTTTCTTTTTCATCCCTGATCCTATCAGAACCTTGTCTAAAATACATTTGAATAGACACAGAATGCTCTTTCTTTCTGTTTTCCAAGTTATATTTTAGGGACTTTTGCCTTTATTTGCTAGTCAGTGGAGAACAGACAGGAAAGCTTTGGTTAGAGACAGGGGAGTGGGACCAGCAAAGGACGCCCGAGATGGGAATCAAACTCGGGTCAGGCCACAAGTGCACTGGCGTTATATATCAGTGCACTTACCACAGGGCTTTTGGCGCCAACAGGACGCGCTTTCAATTTCATTTTGGTATCAACTTTTTTTTTTCCAAAATAGGCACACAGTAGAATTAGATATACTTACAATCAGTCAAGATCTGTCCTGCAATTCTTCTTTCTTATAGGGGGACCCATAAATTGAGAACCACTGACAATTCACAGTCATGGCTCAGCTGAGCAATAAAGCAGTTGAGAATAAGGTTTTGTTTGGAGCAGTCCATTAATGACATGTTCTTTGAATGATGCGTCACTCGCAATGGAACGAGACAATGCCTTTGAGACGCTTTCACTCAGATGAGAGTAGATGTTGTTGAAATCACGCGGACACTAGACACGAAGGGAAAGACAGTCATGTGTACACTCTTTAGGATGCAGTCATTAATCAAGGACACTCAGATAAGCTTTTATTTTCATTGAAAGGTAGGCTGTAAGAATCAGACTAGTGAGAAATCTCTCTGAAAGACTTAATTAGAGGGACTTACAGTATAAAGAGAAGCCCATGAGAAATCCTTGGAAATCCTTGCCACAACAACCACAGACAAACAGGGATCTTTCGTACTTGACTTCTTTTAATACACTGTAATAAGCTATGTAATATGTTGGGTAATGCAGCCTAGCCAGTCATTTGGAAATGCAATAGTTATATTTCTTCAAAATTTGCCATATGACTGATTGTGTGTTGCTAAAATACTTCATATACAGGCAATACGCAGTCTTTCATCTGTTCTGTTTTCAAGAATTTGATCACCAGGATTGCAAAACAGTCTTGTAAACACATCTTCAATAACAACCTCTCACTATTCAATACTAGAACTGCATGTGCTGACTGCAAGGAACCTGTGTTTGGTGGTGGATGTGTACAGTGGGTATTTTTAGAGGTGGATCATGTATTTGTTGTCCAGTTGGTGTATGTGGTTCACTTTATGCCCCGTTTCCACTGAGCAGTACGGTTCAGTGCAGTTCAGTACGGTACGATTCAGTATGGGAGACCCATATCAGGCTTGCGTTTCCACTGAGAACAGTACCGACAGTAAAAATGGCGCTTCCTGTGTTGTCGTTAAAATTGTTGCACGCGCAAGTGACAAGTGACGGTGCGCCATTTTGGTACCATTCACAGTGGAGATGGAAAAAGTGTTTCGTAGTGAACTGTGCTGAACCGTACAACTCAGTGGAAAGGCATTAGAGCCGGTTTCCCGGACGGGATTATCTTAAACAAGGACTAGACCTTGTAGGTTGTTTAAATCATTGTGCCAATCACACAGATATATTTTTAAGATATGTCAATGCAAGTGTTTTCAATCAAGTACAGATGTTAGGATTAGGTTACGGTTAGACTATTGTGAACAATAATAGTGTTACAGTATATAAACAGTATTATTAAAAATATAGAATAATAATATTGTAAAACATGTGCATTTGCTGTGTACATTTGGACTTATGTAATATACATTATAATATTATACTATCACAACAATATTATTTAAATTGAATATTTAAAATACTAAACTCAAACAAACACACATGCAAATTACATTTCCTATGGACAGAATATTATTTTTCCAAAACGCTATCTCATTCTCACGCTCTCTACCACACGCACATGCACTCACACCAGTGATGTGAACAGCTTCAGACATTATGGTTTTCCTGGTCCTCCCCTCTGCGGCAGAGTGAATCCTACAGCGAGGACTGGTATAAATATCTAACCCTCCTGCTTTTAGGGTCACGCTGACCGGGGCTGCTGGGTCTTCACACAAGCTCACATGGCTTCTGTCACACACACTCTTTATCTCAAGAACACACAGATAGAGTCCATGACCTAACACCCACCCCAAGGACCCCTAACAAATACACTCAAGCGACCTGATATATTGAACAAACACCCTCCTCCATCTGCACACACAGTGCACCTCGAGGCTGCCTAACACACACACACACACAGTGACATTTAGACAAGACCGGCTTATCATGGTAGATATAAACCAGTAAGAGAAACCTGTTTCTTTTTTGGGTTTGCAATTCAATGTGCCATTGTGTCTCATTGTATCATTTCCAGAAATGTGAAAAGGTCCCGTCAAAAAAATGCTGTTTTATTACACATTACTTTCAACTAACCTGACAATCACTGTTCATTATATGGCTCATTACTATATTATTAAACCCTCAAATAAAACTTTTTGCAATTTTACATTTTCAAATCAAGACCGTTAAGTTTCGTTTTAAAGCTTTATTTCTCATGGGGACCAAAAATGTCCCACACGGTCAGACATAACTGGTATTACTATTTGGTCCTCACACTGAGTAAAGGGTTTACCAGGACACATTTAACTAACCAAAAGTTTAAATTTAGTCAAAGCAATAAGTCAAGCAGACATTTGCAGACTGGGGGCTGAACACCTACAGTCTTATTTTAACAACCATAGACGTAGAGATAGGTGATGCACACACACCATTACTGCCACTCACCTCTGCGTCATTGACTTTCATCATCCCACCACTCTAGGACCTGACTCATGGACCGCAGAGAGAAAAAAATGTGTTTGTGGACCCAGAGGAGATGCTCAAGACCATCAGCTTTGAGCAAAACATAAATGCTGACGGCAATTTGAGGGACTACTTCTATTTTCAATGGACAATATAGGGTATTAATGCATTTCCTCCCGGTGTCAAGAAGACGTTTGTATTGATCGCTCTATTGAACAACCGCAGGTCCAAGTCATTTCTGATGCACCTGGAATGAGCCCCCCACCACCTTCACCCATGCAGGTCAGTCTGACAGTGAAAGAAAAACAGAGCTAGTGTAGAGGAAGGTTAAACATATTCTGATGTTTACAGACTGATAGAATAATGAACCTGCATTCTTCTAGCTGTGATAACAGGGCTCTGGGTAGCAGACTGGGCTCAGAGCCAATCACACATGCACAGTAAGTAGATTTAAGGCCTTAAGTGGTGCTGGAAAAACGTAAGGCTGTGGAAGAAAAACATTTGGTGTGGGTGCTGCTTATCAATCACGGAGGTTGGACAGCTTTTGTAAACAATATAAGAAACTGTTAGGATTGACTACTACACCATGAGTAGTATACTGTATATGTGACCCTGGACCACGAAACCAGTCATAAGGGTAACGTTTTTGAAAAAATAGAATCTGATGGTGCAAAAATATAAAAATATTGAGAAAATTGCCTTTAAAGTTGTCCATCGTGGGTGCTGTAGTAGCCCGTTGATTAGAAGAAACAGGTTTGTTTTAAAGTCCCAGTGAAAAAAAAAGTTAGAATGCTAGTTTTTCGTGAAATATTGCCCCATTTATTGTAAATAGTATATCAGTGTAGGTCATTCTGTTTTTATAATCCGTGTGCCATCATAATCTTTTGTTATACTCTGAAAATGTGTTCCCTTTCGGTAATGACTATCCATCTTAAGGGGGTCACACACCGGATGAGACACCGCCAAGCCGCGCAGCGTAGTGCTATTGTATGTAAAAATGAACATATGGTTTTGTATGAGTGTACACACACCGGCTCCGCCATCCAACGCATGTAGGCGGCCGCGCTTAATTTAACATAAAAAATTAGATGTTCTTCGACTGAAATAATCTTTAATGTACACACTGACTTCACCATAAACTGCAAGATGTATTTATTTGTTTGGGAAAAACAGCGCATTAATACAGAAAACCTCTCAATTCTACCAAATTAATAGCAGAGTTGTCCCAGACGCGACCCTGCGCGGCTCGGCATCGGCATCCAGTGTGCAACCCCCTTTAAATGTAGTATGTTTGGCCCGATTCACAATTTCACAAAAGGAGTGTCGGCGACGCATTGAGATGAAAAAATCTCAACTTTTCAAAAAAGACGCAAGCGCACCACAGGTTATGTGACAAGAACCAACCGGCCAATATTGACAAGCTCAATGAAAATGGAGACATAGATGATCACAGCATAACTTAATCTAGCAGCAGAGTTATTGCAAGGTATTTTCAGTGCATATAATCCATATATCCTTTGTTTATACCTTCCTTCCGACGCCAGGATAGCGCAAAGTCCAGGCGCTTTGGAAAAAAAGGAGAACGCAGCGCAGCTGTAAAACCGCACAGAAAATTCAAGCTGCACTGCGTTATCCTTTTTCCAAAGCGCCTGGAGTTTGCGTTATCCTTGCGTCTGTCGTCGCTAAGCAACCATGACTAGTTGCCATGATAGCCATGATAGCCGCGAAGGGGGGAGGTATAAACGAAGGATATATGGTTTATATGTACTGAAAATACCGTGCAATAAATCTGCTACTAGATTTAGTTATGCTGTGATCCTCTGTCTCCATTTTCATTGATCTTGTCTACATTGGCTGGTTGGTTCTTGTCACGTGACCTGCGGTGTGCTTGCACCTTTCTGGAAAGTTGAGATGCGGCACCGACGCTCCAGAAATATAACCTGCATCGCACCACATTGCGCATCGCCCACTATTTCCTGGCGTCTACGTTTAAAATAAATATGCGCGCGGAAAAAAAGACGCGAAATGTCCTCTTCTTCCTCTGTCAGTCTGCTGTCAGATACATTTCAAGATACAACGGCTGTTTTTATACATCCAATTAAATAGCAGAAAAAGACGAAAGACACGCCCACTATTATTTCACTCGGAAACGCGTTAAAATACGGAAGTTAAAACAATCGCAACTTCCGGTTCAAGGGGACTTTATCGCTCTCTGTTGGCTTACCGCTGTAAGGACTTTGTGGAAAGTAGTCACCCGAAAGCAGAAATTCTGAGCTTTATATTGAAACCAAACTCGAATGGATAATCCCCCAAAAAAGGGGGAAGCAACGAAGCAAAGATTGTAGGCATGTTTCCAGACATTTTTGTGTGCGATTTTGCAGCATCCACTAACGAGAATAAAGTTGTGATATATTTACAGTAGGAAATTTACAAAATATCTTCATGGAACATGATCTTATGAAATGTTTAGAAATGTGCCATAAAATGTTTCCCGTGCTATATGACTGGTTTGGTTTTCCATGGTCACATATAGTCATATATACACCATATAGACAAAATTATTGTGACGCCCGCTTCTAATAAATATGTTTATCTATTCCAATCAAAAATAAATTGATGCTATTCCATAAAATACCACATTCAAAGATTTTGTTTCCATCTTTGCAATAGTTTTGGCAAAGATATGATGAAGTCTGCAAGATATAAGAACAAATGGGATCAACAAATGTGGGATGTAATGTAGGTTTGTCAACATGAATGAATTCAATTCATTTAGGAGCTTCAGGATGCAAGGTTGTGCTTATCACTGCCAAATGCATGATCACTATGGTGTCTAGTAGTTGCTTCTTCTCAGAGTGGTATGTATTTATACGTACAATGCATCTGTAACTGTTTACTGATACGTAAGTGTAATGAAGAGAGTTACCAAGTAAGATTAAGTGTAAATGATAGTTTTATATAGATATACTGCAGACCAATCTCGATGTGTGTGTACATATTCTTGTGTTTATGAATATATGGTATTTAAGCAGTATACTGGTAGTACTGATGTACTGAAAATATGATGCATAGCATTTGTGTCCAGAAACAGACAGAAATTTGTGATTTATTTAAAGACAATTATAGAGTATATCTATATCTTACGTCTTCGTTCTTAACATGTAACGAATAAACATTAAAAATAAAGAATTAAGCAATATTACCATTCCTGTTAAAAACGTTGTTGATTGTACTTGCATTGTAGATAGACTATAGCCAGCTGAGCTCTTTTGCAGATATTTTTTTTTCTTTTTCTCTTACTACCTGTGGAGCCCTCCAGGAACAATCAACACAGTTTGCAGACTCCGTCTTACATGGGAATGGAGAAAGATAATAAATCCAGTGGATAAACAGGATGTGGGAGCAATAGCAAAAACAGATGTGGGAAAAAATTGAATAAGGGTTTTGTTGTACATGTACCTGACAACTCTCACTGACATCCGAACAACAATTTATTTAGCAAAAGAGGCAAAATGAGAAGAATGACATAGAAGTATTGCAAATGTTGCTTTTTCCTATTAAGTTTTAAGTTCAGGTTTGCCCTGAATACTGATGTGATGAAATATTTATTGGCCATCTTTAAAACCTTTATTATTCATTAAAAAGATTTCAAAGAAAATTAGAAAGGTTCACAACAAACTTTGATGTTGGTTTAAAGGTCTTCACATTTTGAAGGGGTAGTAACCTTAGTAAGACGTTTGAGTGTACAACTTGGTATCAGATCTTTGCATAAAGGTGTCCTATTTTTCTTCATCATGGTAATCCAAAGTGAGTTCATTATTTGCTCTTACGCAAATAAATTCCACAGCCATTATTGTGTGTGTTTGAGATACATGAGCGAATGAGATAAAGTCTGTTTGGATTGCATTCTCTGTAAAGAGATCAGGTAGCAGTGCTATGGTGAGATCGGGTTATACGGTATACTGACGCACTTTCATTCTACATTCCATACATTTCCTACCCCCAAGGATTACCCACTGACTGAAATCCAATTCTATGTGTGAGTCAGCCATGAGCATTATTACATCATATCCTACGAAAGTGAAGCGACTATTTCTCTTTTCACTTAGGAAAGTGAGCCTTCACTAACGGTAATCCACAGTGGCAATGACAGGGCATTGTGACATTATGAAGGGTCATGAGATTCACAACACAGAAGACAAGCCTAGTTTGTTTATACTGAAGGGGCCTAAACAATGAGCTCACGTCATGGGAAAGCTGGACTCATTCATTCTCATAGGTTTCCTGAAATTGGAGAAGAGCAAATATTTCTGTGCTGAAATTTAAATAAATTTGACTATGTACTTTGAAAACAGAAAAGGTAAACATGCAAACATGCAAATTACTTTTTACATATATATATATATTTATGGGCATGCTTTGTTAAAGGGGTCCTGAATTTCCTCACATAACATACTTTACAATTATACTTCTCATGAAATCGATTCCAGTTGCCTCTCTCAGGCACAAAATATATTTTACAACTGTGGTATGAATTAAAGTTTATTAGCTATTTTACTAGAAAAAAGAACAAAACTCTTTCGATATGAATCACTCCAATGTCCTGATAATTATGAGGTCGGAAAAATGTGCTCATCAAGCACTCTTATGGGGTAAACGTTGTATATATATAAATATATAAAGCTTTATAAAACAGAAAAACATTTTTGGTGATATTTCAAAAACCAAGAAGGATCCTTCTCAGAAAACACCCGAGAAAGATTATAAAAGCACTTATTTCAGCACTTACGAGAAAATAATGTATTTCAAGATTGAATCTCCTTATTTTCAGATATTTCTCACCGCCAGCCTTCTGAAGTCTTGCTGCCCAACAGCACATTTCTAAATGATTATATCAGTTCTAACTAAATGGCTGAGTTTGGTTTCAAAGAATGTCTTCTTTATACGATTTTAAGCAGACTCACTTACAGAAACTACAGCTCGATTCTTAACATGAAGTTAATGTGGAAAGAAACCTAATTTATCCAAACTCTGAATTCTCCATTGACATTCAATGCGTAAGAGGTGATGTTTTTACGACACCAAACTGGTCCGTGTGCGTAAGACTGAGAGACTGTGGAGAACTTTACACTCATTTTCCCATCTCATTTGCACATTATAACATTTTAGTCATCTGACATTTGCTTTGCTAATAATAATACTGTATGTGAAAAATAAATACTTGCTAATCATATTTTAAAGGTCATATCTACATATCTACATATAAAACACACGCTGACTTAAGAATCAAGTGTAGGGCATTGGTGTTACCAAAATGTAACTGTTTTAGCTGCCTATTCGTTATATTATATTAATAAAAATAAAAGGCTACGGGCATTCATAGAGTTTACTTCCAAAAAACATTCTTCTATTGCATGCTCGTAGAACTGTGCACATGCAGGTCTCTAACCATCTGCAGAAAAAAAACTGAGTGAAATACATTACTGTGTAATTTACCCAGAAATTATTTACTGACATTCTGTTAAAGAGTAAGTAACATTCGATCATGATAATTAAATTTCATGCAGTCTGTTTTGTTGCCATGTATGAAAGTTGAATGAAAAAGAAAGTTATTGGCTTGTAAAAAAGGGAGTCAACTGAATCACCCAAACGAGACGTGACCTAGTCCGAGTCTCTAACTGCCACGTATCTACGTCACTAGAAATAGTCCCGTTTACCCCAAACACTGTCGCTCATTTATGATGCGTGTGTATCATGTATTGAACCTGTGTTCTACGTTGTGAAACTAAGTCCGTCTTATTTAAACTTCCAAAGGAAGAAATTCTGAGGAAACAATGATTGCAATTCATTTTTCAAATGACACAAAAGGAGTATAACCCCAGGGTATAACTGTGCACACGTTTTTTCACCAAAGATTGCTTCAATAATCTTGATGCGTTCACTGCGTTAAACGACTATCCTTGAAAGTGGGGGAAATGGCAACTTTATTTAGACCTGTTAGCTACACCGAATCACAACCTGTAAGTGTTACTATTTATTTTTGTCTGAACTTAAAGAAATATACGACTACCTTTTATCTGTGTTTAGCTAATGTAGGCTATATTACGCTAACGTTAACATGTACCATTATATCTGGGGTGTTACAGTTTGTTTATCTAGCTATAAACTGTTTATTGAAGTGTGTAACAACTTCAAGGAATGGGAAGAATGAGGCGGGAACCGGCAAACATTTAACCAACTTTTTAAAGTGACAACGAGCCGTTTTGGTGTATGGTTCACCCATGTGGTTGATAAGCGCAATTGTCTGTTATAAATGTCGTAAATATTGCCGCTGTAAAAGCTTCCAAATGAATTTGTTGACTAGGCAGAAACCGCTGTTACATCATGTAACTTCATAAACTGCATTTACTAAAGCACTCTTTTGGCTCCTGAGGGTTATACTATTGGGCTTTACTAATTGTTCAAACTAGATTCTGTGGTAGCAGTTGGTTGTTAGCCTTTAGTGCATTGCGTGCTAGCTACTTAGCAGCTAACTTGCTAACGTTAGCTAAATAACACATTTGCAGTCACCCAAACACAGTGCATGGATATGTTTAGTAACCAACGCAAATCATTTTCTGTAATTATATTTTCGCAAACACACTGGCGACCAGGCGTTGTGCTTTGTGTAATGGGTTCAATCAATAACTTACGCTCAACTCGCTATGGGTTTAGCGCCTAGCACAGCAACTATAGATACCGATAAGATTAGTCCACGTGCATGAACTAAGGAATCAGCAACTTTTGACCATAAAACATTTATTGTGGTTCGGTAGTCATCATTTACAAGTATAACACTAAATTCGTGATGAGGCACGATCATGCTACGTAAGCTAATGATACCCGGCAACATTACATTATCTCTAGTCTACCTTACGGTTAATAATTGTGACCCAGTAACGTTAACGTTAGTGCGCCAATAAACAACCGTAGCACAGCCAAATTAGCTTGCGTCGCCGGGTGTAAGTCCGTCAGATATTGATTTGTGTCCGATCACTCTCTCTCTCCTCTTCTTTGTTTTATTTGCTGGCTATGCCATAGTGATGGTTTGGAGACTTGCTTTGAACTAGACCGTATCTTCTTATTGTTAGCTGTTGGCTAACTTATCCCAGGGTACAGAGTAAAACGTGACGTACGCCACAAACCAGGGCATAGGCGGGGCTTGTACCGTCCCGAACACCAAAGTTACAAGTGCAATTTCAGCCAATAGAAGGCCGCTTAGGAAGCAACAGCAGTAAAATTTGTCCAGTTAAAAGCTGTCCTACCACTAAAATAATTTTAGAGACATTCATTTAAGGTCAAAAAGTTACTTATTATCGCTTTAATAAAATAAACAAACCACAAAACGAAAGTAAAAAGGCCGGCAGCTCCCTCACGGTCGTCTGCAGGCCACACAAACATAATAAACCATAACATAAAGTCCAGGCCTGGTCCTTTCTCGTCGTCCACACCTGTCGCTCGTCATTTTATGCTTCCGATCTCCTCTGTGAGAGATGCGAGACCGGTGTGAGGTGAGTGATAATGAATGTCAGCTGTGCGTTGCCTCGCTCTCGTCCTATTATCTACTAACGTCTTCGGATGTTTTTTCGTCAGACTCGGGCTCAAACTGGTGAGGTAAAATCCCCGCCAACTCTATCTGTACACTGTTTATAATATCCAACCACCTGTAAACCATAATCCAGTAATGATGATAGGCATTCCATTTGCGACCCATGAAGGACGGTTTACAGAGGACGGTTCGGACTGAGAAGATCATTGGTGCTCCCCTGCCCACCCTCCAAGAACTGTATACATCCAGAGTGAGGAAAAGGGCTCAGAAAATCACCCTGGACCTCTCACATCCAAGCCATCATCTCTTCAATATGCTGCCGTCTGGTCGGCGCTACAGAGCACTGAGCACCAAAACAACCAGACACAAAAATAGCTTCTTCCCTCAGGCCATCTACCTCTTGAACAGTTAATTTTATTAAAAAAAATGTATTGCGTGCAAGACTTCTTATGTGCATTTAACTCTGTGCAATAATAATAAAGTGCAATCTTCAATATCCTTCAGATAATACACTATCTATTTTTTATACAACTTTTTCTGTAAATTATATTTCATCTTGCTGTATATAACACATACCTTTTACTGAAATAGTCTATTCTATTTTTTACTTGTACATATTTACATACACACATAACTTTACTCTTATGTTTATTGTATTGTATTTCTTTATTTTTATACCCATAGGCCCTTATTTAAATCATCTGTGTTTTTTGTATTGTTTGATGGTCTGTGTGTTGTTGCTTATTCTGTGTACTGGATGCTCCTGTCACCAAAACAAATTCCTTGTATGTGCAAACATACTTGGCAATAAAGCTCTTTCTGATTCTGATGAAGAACGCGTTTGACCAATCACAGCAGACTCCACCATCTGACCAATCACATGACATGGATTAGACGGATAAATCGTGGAACTAATCATTTGAGAGTTAGTCAAGAAGAAGGGTAAGGATAACTGCCTATTATATAGACATAATACTGTTTTTACACCTTATATATATATATATATATATATAATTGTTGTTGGACACTCCATAAACCAAAGTAGGACGTTAAAAATCATATGTTACTTACTCTTGAAAGAATTATGTGACGTTAACTAAGTAAAAACCGAACCTAAGACACAAGTGTACATTTCAAAAGTACACTATATTCATAATGACAAATGTAGCCAAATTAGATCATTTTCATTGTTGGGGTCTACACCCAATTCTTTCCTCTGTTCCCAAAAGTTTGCTGCACTATAGAAACGTAGGCATCTATTATCTTCACATTCATTTTTTATTAAATTTTGACGACGTTGCATTATTAAAATAAGTGATAACAGCACCAACAGAGCCAAATAGCAAACTATTCCTCTGAAACTCCCATTAAAAGAGTTGCTGCCACCTAACGTCTTCTAAGTGCACCTCCCTGATGTCTGGTGGAACTTCTCTCTGAAGCCCGGAGAACTGCAGGTGGGAGGAGTTAAAACGCTACAAACTACAAGTAGGAGGAGCTTATGTTGCGCGATAATGGTGCATGTCAAGCTGAGATGGGTCCTCGAGAATTCAAGCCTATTATTAAACGGTCAATTCTGATCCTTGATTCTAATTGGCTGAGCCGAAATCCAAGCCGTTAAAAAATACACCGGTTTATAACTGCTGACCGCATTACATATCCGCCTAAATACCAGTTTACTTACTTTCATTTATTAAAACCTTGCTACGCATATGGAGTAACCGTTTATAAAAGCAATAAGCCCCACGAAACAGTGGGTTACAAGCGCATTTTATAACAGCTAAGGGGGATTTAGGCAATCCGCGAAAACGCTCTTAGCTGTTATGAGTGTTCTGTGACCCACTACTGCTTGGGGTTTTTTGCTTTATTCTGAGTCTTTTTTTTGTTAGTACCCCAAGATACTACACCAACTGTGGATTATGAACCAATACTACACAAAAACAGCAAAATCCTTGCGGCTGACCCGCCCATCTGCATCTAGCTCCAACCTACGCTTTAACTAACTCGGAACTTCTAGAAGTTTATTTTGGCGGCTGGCAAACTAATGTGGTGCATTACCGCCACCCAGTGGACTCAATCGTAGTGCACGAAAAGAGGCAAATTGTACTGTAAATTACTTTTGTATGTTAATGTTCTATTTAAATCTTTTTTTGTAAAGATCTCAAGACCTCAGTGAAGACGGCCAAAACATATCTTGTTCATATCTTGTTTTGTAGTTCAGCAATATCTGCAACCACACAGTGTTGTGTGTTTGTCCGTTCAAAACAGTAACATGTGGTGATTGCCTAATTCTTTATTTTACCGTTGTTTTTCTTTTTGCATAATGCTTTTACTCATTCATATTAAACAGTATGCGTAAACTGAACGAGGCGACGTCAGCTTAAAGTATTTAATATTCATGAGGTAAGAATTCGCAGTCGAAGCGTCATTGGTCATACACACGCAGCTCACTACAATACAACATTTGCTCGAAGAACTTTTCTTTGTACTGTAGAATTTTGTTCCAAGAAAAAAATCCGGGGATCAAATAATTGATAAACACACAATTGTACCGTTCCTTTAGTCATTTAAATGTGTGTGAAAAGATGCTAAATCCTTCTGCAAACGGCGAGTCATCCCATGTTGTGGTGAAATATGTTGAGGAGTACATGGACCTTGTCGAGTCTTTGCCTCTGGACCTACAGAGATGTGTGTCTCACATGAGAGAAATAGATGCCAGATATCAAGGTGAGAGCTCAGCGACAGCTTTATTTGTATGCTAGTCCAGAAACAAACGCTGCTGAGAAGTGATTCATGGTAACACGCTAGCTAGCCTGCTAGCTGCTAACTTGTTAGCACGTGAAACCTCTAGTTTTCTTTCAATGGAGCGATTTATGATTTTGCGCTACAAAGTTAGATTTCGTTTATACATTGATTTTGTAGGTTTCTGATTATTTCTGCATTTACTGTTGCGATCGTGTGGAGTGCATGATCGGTAACGTTACTAGGAAATCTGGCAGCTTATGCATCGTTGCTTAACTTCCTGTTTATTATCAGTAAAGATGTACCATTATTAACGTATGTTTCTAAACGTGTTAACAGCGTTAGGTAAATGGCTCTTTAAATATTCAGATGTCACACTTATCGAAACGGCACGTAAAACATTCATTTGAGACATGTGTTGTCATGGCTACCGACTGTGGTAGTGAAGGTTAAATAGATAAATAACGTATCTAGATAGAAAAATATCTGCATTATTGTATTTCATTATTAATTGTGTTTTATTATTGTAGAGATTCTCCAGGAATTGGATGAAAATTATGAAAAACAAAGACAAGAATCAGATCCTGTACAGAGGAAGCGCCTTCTCCACTGGATCCAGCGGTCTTTGATCCGCACAGAAGAACTAGGAGATGAGAAGATCCAGATAGCAGGTCAAATGGTGGAACTGGTGGAGAACCGCTGTCGGCAGCTTGAATGCCAGGGCGAGCTTTTCCACGCCTGCCAGGACTCACCGGAAAACATTGTGTCTGTGGGCAGTGCCCCCAGTGCCATAGCAACAGTACCTATGACACCCCTCTCTTCCTCGCTGCTGTCAGTGAGTAAACCATGCGTGGATAAAAAACGCGATGAGGCTCTAAGCTCAGTTGACAAGTCTGGTGGAAAGCGGTCACGAAGGCAAAAGAATGGTTCAGAGAACAGGGAAAACTCAAATTATGGCATGGAGCACACCGAGGAGGTAGGTTCTTGCACGCCGAAGGAGAAAAAGGCTAAGACATCATCCACGTCATCAAAGAAGAAAAAGAGGTCAAAAAGCAAGCAAGATAGAGAGCCGTCACCAACAGATCTTCCCATTGACCCAAATGAACCCACGTATTGCCTGTGTGAGCAGGTGTCTTATGGGGAGATGATAGGTTGTGATAATGATGAGTGCACAATTGAATGGTTTCACTTCTCTTGTGTCGGTCTGCACCATAAGCCCAAAGGAAAGTGGTACTGTCCAAAGTGCAGAGGTGACAATGAGAAGACAATGGACAAAGCTTTAGAGAGATCGAAAAAAGAACGGGCATACAACAGGTAGTGTGCAGTTTACCCGGTTGCTGTGTTCATTTCATAAAGTGTGTCGGGCACTGAATGTACCCAGTGTTTTAAGACAGGCTTTGTGATGTTCTAATATCTTGATCACTGGTTTGTATATATTTTAGGAATGTAGTTTAGCTAAAGGCTTAGTGATACAAAGAAGTCACTTTTCAGCCAACATGTATGTATAATACTCTGTTTATATTCATAAGCATTTCATTTTTTTCAGTAATGTTGTATTTTTGCTTTGTCTTACAGTATGAATGTTAATGTAAAAAATATGACATTCATAGTGCTGTTTCATGTGTTCTTCCCACCTTCTAAAGATAAAGTATTTGTCAACTCCACATTTGCAACGGCAACAGATTTGTAATGGGTTGTATTAATTACTTATACCTGGACAATAGCTTGGGTCATGTGCCCAGGTTCTCTCTTATCTAAAGAAATGTGTGATCTGGTCTAAGTTTGTGTAAGTGATGCATTACTCGTGAACTTGGTTTCAACTTTTATTTAAGTATTTACAAGTGCTGGAAAATGAGATTGCCATCCAGTGCAAAATCTGACACAAAATTCAGATGTTTTGTATGTACAAGAGATTAAATGCAAGGACACACTCAAGCATTCATGCATGTAACAGAGCATACATTTGCAAAGATAAGGTTTTTAAAAAGACCTGAAGACATTTGCTTAGACTCTGTGATGCAAGCTATGAAAGGATGCATGTTAATTAACTGCAGTTACTTGTATCTCAGTAGGATTGGATATTTTGAGTAGATCCAGCAAATCTCAGTTTTCTGACTAGTAAATATGTTTTTATAAATGAATGAGTTTTGCCATCTTTTTCAATATACATAGAACCCCATCTATGTCTACCAACATACACAAATTATCAGTGTGTGCCATCTGCTTACCACTTATGTGGCATGCCAGCTCCCCTTGTACGAGTAAAACAAAAGAGTCACGACTAAACCAATGTGAATGATTTAAACCCCAAAACTGAAACTACAGCAATGTTGACTTTTGCTTGCTTATGAGAGAAAAAATAATGTTGTACTGAATACATTTTCACCAAACTATGACTTATATCTACGAGTCTTATCCAGATTAGTGTGCCTTAATGAGTCATATTTTGCAACAAAAAAAAAGGACTGCTCCGGGGTATTTGCCTCTTTTTAGATCACTAATCTTAATGAGATTTGAAATGCACTCCAGTCCAAAATGTAGTAGATAATAAAACAAAAATCACAATCTTACATGAGTAAAGTGCATAAAAACTTAAAAATGATGATTTGGAAAAACTACCCTCCAACAGAGCCAAACAACAGAGAACATTTCGGTTTGAAAATGTTTTTGAAAGTGGTCAACTGTCCCGCCAGCTCTGCTCTACAATCGCAGACACCCGCTTTTCATATTCTCGTTTATTTTCTTGATACAGTTGTGCTGCCTGGCTGTTTGCTGGGCTGTTGGGATTTGGTTCATCTAGAAGGGACTGTACAGAAAGACCAATCACTGTACACCTTAGTTACAATAAGTGCTAAAGTAAAAATCACTGTAGAGACATTTACATAAAACATCGCTGAGAAAATAAGTATTGTATTTTCTTTGAAGTTTAACACACAGATTGAAAACAGTTCATAGGCTGAATGAAGTATCTCTTAAATAAGTCTGGAATTTAAAAACAAATGAAAAGGTTCATAAAAATACCTGGATTGATGTCAAAATGGAAGACACGTCATAAGTTGGACTCCACCGATTCTGGAGAATATCTAGGCAGATACTGCCATCAGCATATACTGTGGATGACAGCAAGACAAAGGTTGGAGCAACATTTCTCTCAGTATAAGCCATTCTATGTTACACAGAATGTTTTTAAAGTCTGCATTTATGCATTTCAGGTAACTAGCAATAAAACAAGTTAGAATTTAGTTTTGAAAGTATTTTGTGTCATCACAACACAGGCAGCGGGGGACTACTATGGGAGTCAATAGGTGTTGAGATCTGTTTGGTTGTAAGCATTATTCCAAATATCTTTTGCTGTGTTCATAAGAATAAAAACTGTATACACATTTGGAACAACTCGAAGGTGAGTAAATGATGACAGAATTTTAGTTTTTGGGTGAAGTATCACTTTAACAGCTATGCTTCTATTCTGAGACACAAACAGGAAGTGTCACTTACCATTTGGATGAAACATCTTTGAGACAAACCGCACAGTTGGGGGCTTGTTTGGATATTCCTCTGTGAACTCAACTGTAAGCTTGAACGTACCTTGTGTGCAAAAAACACCATGTTTGATTCCAGTGAATTCATATTCTGAATGTTTTCTTTAAATGTATTTTTAATATTATTACATGTATATAGGTAAACAAACTTACCATCCTCAAAAGGTGTCCCCTCTGGGCTGCACGTAAAACACAAAACACATTATTCAAAAGGAAGGCAGTAGTTGGAAACTGACATTTAAATGACCCACGCTGTTTGGAATATATAGTTGAAGCCCCAAGTATAGCATGTTTACCATGATATCAAATAACAACCATGGGCACCAGTTCAAGAGCAATCATTTAAAGTTCAGACTGAGGCCATGTTGACTATTGCTTGGTCTTTGTCTTTAGGTGACTGTGTGGCTTAAGAACAAAGCATGCAGCTACATTTCTGTAAGCAACCTTAGAAAATCTGCTAAATCTATCTAATATACAGATGCCGTATAGAAGTTTTAAAACTCTGGGCGAAAAAAGGCTTTCATTCAGGCATTGGAGCTAAATGCTTCAAAGTTAAATCAGGGTTCCCATACTTTTTGATCACTGAATTGTATCGTTCTATCATGATCTTCCCAAAAAGGGAATGGATTAATTATAATTAATCTGTAAATTTGTTTAATGTACATCAACCACAACCAGCAGCAATGAATTTGAGTGTAGGTAAAACTAGTAAAATATTACCTTTACGAAGTTGAATAACTTTTCTATGAGCCTTTTAAAAATATTTAAATTTTCAGGTTTTCACTAACCACAGGAACCCCACTTGACCATCTTTATTACTTCTCTTACCCAAATATTACTGCATTCCAGACCATAATGTTGTTCTCAGATGGAGCACCACTAACACCTGCTGGGGGATCCTCCTGGAGTCTGTGGGACACAGGCCACCCCAAAACCATCTTTCAATGTGTAAATCTTAACTGACAGAAATTTATGATTGCAAGTACGACACCATGAACACACAAAAAAATAGGTTGAGCTTACATTTTCATATTTTTTATTTGAGCCCCCAAATTATCCCCATATAACTTTAATCTAAACAGAACGTACTGCATACGTTTGGAAGACGACAAGTTGAACTTCTACAACCGGCTTTAAACACTCACTAGCCAGCTAAATTAGCCGATAAACTAAGACACGTTTTCGTTTATAAACCTCCACCATTTTAACAGACACTACGGCATACCAAAATAACTTAATGTTTACAGTAAAAAGATGTCGAACGCAAAACATCGTCTTTTGATCTTATATATTTCATGTAATAACAGCTAAGTGCTACTAAGCTAACGAGCTAGCCAGCTATTTCGACAAAACAAACACATTTAACGTGCACTCACCGCTTAAAATCCCGCATAAGTCGCCTTCTAGCAGGGGTAGACATCTTTTAACTACACTAAGGGAAACGAGTTCGCGATTATTTAACAGTGCTATAACAAGAAATGTTACATTAAGAAACTGTATATGTCAACAGAGATGATTAACGTTCAATTTCTGTCCGTTCCCTTCTAAAGTACAACACGTCTTTTCACGAGTCAAGTTTATGCCACTTTCCCACACAGCGTTTTTTTTTGGGCTGAGGCCAACAACAACATATTGTTTTCATGTCCAACATATTGGATTTGTTTTTAAGGTGAATCTTTCAAATAAATTATGGTATATATGGGTTAAAAGATGAATAATGTAAATTCGGTGGTGTTTTTGACCGTTTGGCTCTGAATACATAAATCGCGGAACCCCCCTATTTTTCAAAAGCGTTGGTACGGTCTCAATGACGCCTCTGTGTGAGTAATGAGGTCAACATCCGCCTGGCGGTCAAGGGTAGGAAGTGCAATAGGCCTAGATTACGACCTGAATTTGACGTGGAGGCAATTGCGCAACAGGTACACGACTGTGTTTAGTAGCTGTGCTTATTTTACATCTTATATTCTTTAACAAGGAGGAAAACAGGTACTAGTCCAATTTAATCGGTTTTAAGTTCAAAAAGGTCTGTGATGTAGTTTTTCAGAAATACTAATATCCAAATGTAAATGTCATTCAAAACTATGTTGATGCTTTGGAGAAAAAACAGGTGTTAATTGATCAACCATTTTATTGTCAAAGCTGTAATTACTACATAATAGATGACGGTAAAAAACATATTTAGGCACCGACAATACATAGACGGTTCTTAGAAATAACTCAAATATGAACACCCTCTTGGATTCTCTTTAGAATAGAAACGCAATATTAACATCATCTCAATTTGGCCCCAATTAGAGAATAACCTTTGAAAAACTTTTTTTAACACAAAAGTTACCTCTGAAATAAACGTTTTTCGAAACAAACTTCATCTCAAAAAATAGAAATGAAAACAAAAATGCCATAATACAGTTTCCCTTTCAATGGACGTGGGGAGAGCAATGCAGCACATTCTGTATGGATATAGAGGCATATGACTCCGGACGGGAAATTTTAACAGCCGTGAAAGAGGTGCATGGTGTTAAATGTGATGTGGTCGTATTGCTTCTCTGCACTGATTGACTTAAGATGCTCTATCCGACTGCTGGCATCCTCCATGTTCTCGGCTGTATCTCCAAACCCATTATGATGCCCAAAATGAAGTCCATGGTCAAAGTAATCAAGATGTGAGGAACTGCCCCTCTTTCCAATATGATCACCACTCCCAATCTCTGATGGGATGGTTGCAGTTCCATTAACATTTTCATGCATCACACGCTGCTCATGAGGGAAATGTCCATTTAAAGGGAGTTCTGCTGTCAAAGAGAACAAAAAATTAAAATGCTATTCACAAAGACAAGGGTTTAATGGTAATCACTTAACCTGAATGCTTTTTGTTTTGCACAACAATTTCCAACAGGTTTCGTTTTTTATTTACATTAGTTGAAACTTTAATTCTGGTAGTTTAGGAATCTTAAATTGGTCGTGGAAAAACAGTTTGGTCTAAGAACTTTTCTACCCCAACCTTAACCCATCTTTTAAACTACAGGGATATAAGCTTAGGAGAATTGTGTACCCAGCGGAACACATCAAGATCAGGGCTGACATGGATGTTGATCCAGAAACATGTGGTACTTTGCAAAATCAGTTTCACTTATTGAGAACTCCAAGTTTGGATAACGTAACACATTTGAACCATTGAACCTGAGATTTAAGTTCTGATTCACGTTGCCTACCTTGTTAGAACAGAACAATAGCACACTACCCTAAAGTAAATTAAATATTAACCATTTAACCGACCTTTAACATGGAGACAAGTCAACAAATGTAAATTAAATGTAGTAGAATCCACATACCAATATAGCTCCTATTTCTCTAATACGTTCTTTTTTACAACCAAATAACACATTCAAGAGTCATTGTGGATTGTTTATCGACATACCATTTAATGAGAATAGAAGTTACATTGTGTCAAGCATTCTGCTACTCTACATGAACATGAATATTTGTACCTAAATTTTAGACATATACAAAATTTAAATTAACACTTATATCAGATGTCTCTTGAGATGCAAAATACTTAAGAGTGGCAATCATGCATTATTCAATATGCAGTGCAAAAAGTATTGCCGTTCTCATTTACCTCAGATTTTTGTACTGACTTATTTCTTTGATAGAGCAAAATTGACAATTTTCATATAAATTTAAACCACAATATAATTGAAGATACACGCCTGTCAATTTATATTCACTTCGCTTAATATATGTAATATAACAAATGTCTCCACTTAATATGAAATTGCAAAATATCACCTTAAAAATACCACCTCAAAAACTAATCGAATAATAAAGAATACATCTAACAAAATCATCTTAAACAGATTTTGCACTCATAGAAAGAAAACTATCACCAAACCCAACATCAAAAGGTCTAACGTTAAGGAAAAACGAATAAATGGCACCTGCTACATTTTTTACAAGAATAAGCATGTCTAAAGCTGCACAGGAAAGGTCCATGGATGTACTTTATACATTCATGTTAAGATATGCTTTGGCATAACAAGAGAAATAAGACGAAAGACAGTGATGGAAAAAATTTAAACATTTTCCCAAGTGGATCTTTTTCATAACATGAAATAAACTATGTGCGTCCACCTGGACTCTATTTTTTCGTTACTACTCAGGAAAATAAAAAGGGATTCCTCATATCAAAATTACCAACAGTCTTAACCAAAATCTATAAATGTTACAAAAGATTTGTGAATACAACTCACAGTAAAATCTGTGAAATTTTAATAAGATCTAAAAGGAAAATAATTTTAAATTACTTAAAGTATGGACGTCATGGCGTAAAACTGCCTTCTAGCATAATGCCACTATTTTAAATAGAAGAAACACAAATTTATTTTTCAAATTTTTTACATTTAACTAGAATAAAAATGGCAACATGGAATTCAGGTAAGTTATTGTGCAAAACAAAACAACTTATGACTCGACTGAGCAAAATATATTCTTTAACTTTTGTTTAAAACAAAATGCACACCATCTTAATGGACGGAATGGTGTGAAACAACTTTTATAATGAATAATTGTATATATATGATTTACGCTAACTGAATTATATTGCATCTCGGTCACTAAAAGAGCATACATAAAGCAAAGGCCAATCCCCTACAAATAGGCATAGGAATTAGTGCAGCGGCATGGTATCTGCATGGAGGCTACGGTGAAGATCTCCTGCTCTTTGTGGGCAGGAGAAGATGAACTCTCCATTCTGGCCACCTGGTCCTGTTCTGAATTCTTGTGGCCATTGGACCCCAAAGGAAAGGATCCATTTAGGAATCCGTTCCCACCTGTGATATTGAATGCCGACCCAATCTCTATATGCATGTTCTCCATCTGGTCTTCTCCACTGGATCCATTGACTCCATTCATTGCCTGAAAATCTATATCTGCAATGACAAGAACAGTTTAAGAGAATACAATTAAAATTATAATATTTTTTTACCCAACGATATACAAAATGAACATGGTGTGATACGGGAAATTAAAATGATTTGAAAATACTGAAAGCTAGATACATACTCAAAAGGAAGTTCAAATTGCAACTTGGTTCTGAAAACTTAAATTCTATTTTACATTGAAAAATGTTGCTTGAACTTTAATCACTTATCAATAACATCAGGATCATCTAGGCACCAGCTACTTTTTTTTAAACTGGGAACTACAGGTGAGGTAACAAAAAAATCCCAAACTAATCATAACGTTGCTATATTTAACATTTTATTGGATTTGACTTGCATTGAAATAGAAGTATTTTATTAGATTAGGAAATTTAGCAGTTATAACTTACCAGCTGTTCTGGCTTTTTTAATTTTATTAGACTCCATGGAATCAAGAGACCTCTTTCGACTGGGTAATGCATTAAGGATGCCCCGCTCTTGGATTAGCTTGTGGTTCCCATAGCCCACAGAGCCATTGGTTGAGAGCCCATTTAGCTGATTGAGTTGCTGGTTCTGGGCATTGAAAAGCAGTTGGGCACACTCCTTAAAGCCTTGGGCATGGGCTAGGTCAGCTGCCGTCAGTCCACTAGCGTTCCTCATGCTGTGCAATGATAAAATTTGTGCGTTACCATTGCTGTTCTAATGCAAATGCTTGCAAATCGCACACAAAGACACACACACACACACACACACACACACACATACACACACACATAGACCCTTTCTGCCTTTTATACCTCATCTAAATTGTCATACTTTGAAACAGATTTCTTGAAAAAAAAAAAAAACTTTCTCATATCAACTGCAATAGAAAATGACAATAAGTGTGCACAGACAAGACAAAGAATAAGATTTATGAACGAAGATAAACAAGTACAAAAGCCTGTCAAACATCAAATTAAGGAATTTATTTCATAAGAAGGGTATAAGAATTCATCCATGCTCACTTGGGAAATGAGGAGGATTTGTTTTCCTTTATCCAAGAATTCCCAGATGAGCTCAACAAATGATTAAGAATAGTGTAGAAAGTATTTTGCACAATAAGAAACAACCCTTTTGATTGATTACTATCCTTCGATGGGTTCAGTTTTAAAGAAAAATAAATGTAGATGGTGATTAAATACACATCACACAAGTATAAAAAGTGGTGGCATTGGAGCCAATAGCTGTATAGATAGCATGAGGAATGAAAAGTACACAGGTCTTCTTGAAGAAATATCATGTGCAGTTCAATTGTCATTGAAGGGAGGAAGATTGAAGAAAGGAAAATAATGCGCAAATCCATCTTCTTATCAATAAAATGAAAAGGAGTGAGAAGAGAATGGTGGGTAAATCTTCATTTTCATTGTTGAAAGAAGGAAACTTGGAAGAAACAAGAACACCAGGAAATGCTGGAATCTTTAAGTAATAGAAAAATGCATCGCCATCTTTTTCTCCGAAAAGAAAACCTTTTGGATCAGATGCCTAATGGAGTTAACCCATAGAAGGGAAGTTTAAGATACCTGTTGGAAATTTAACATGAAAACAAAAGAATGGAGAGTGTGCATTTAGCATGAACATAGTAAAGTCATTTTCTATTGCAGTGGAAAACCATAAGGAATACATGAATGAACAAAATTTTTACACTTACCCCTGGAGCTCCCATTTACACCCTATCCAGAATGTAGTGAGAATGTGGAAATGTCACCCCTTGGCAATGCAATATAAATGCATTAGTAGCATTAAGTTAAACACAGTTTCAAGTATTTTACTGAAGTTACTTAAAATTTCTTATTCGTGTTGAGTTCTTTATTTTGAATTTGTAGGATGGTGTGTTGGGGCAACTGCCAGCTTTATTGAAAGTTTCCTTGAACTTTTTCTTCTTTTCTTACCAATGTGTTTTAACCTAAGATTGTTCTAACGCATTGTACATGATTTAATGAAGATACATCAATGCAATAGCAATAACAAAAGAGTACAGTAAATAAGTAAAACTGTATTCTTTGGCTACGGGAAAAGAATAGCCATGCACTTGTTAGGTTGTGGTAAAATGACCACAATAAGACTGTACATACTTTGGATACATTGCTAAACAAGAAACAAGCAATTTATTGTGGGCAAAGACATAAGGCCCTAATGTCAAGAGCTTGGCATTTTGATTGGACAGAGGACAGGACACGCTGGCAGTCTCCCCAAGCCTACACCGCATTTTCCTGAATGTCTCTGATGTGGTAAGTTTTTTTTTAACAGTGAGAGCCAATCTGAATGGGAAAAGAAGATTTATGTATTTTATGTAAATGTGAAAAGAACACATAGCAAGTTCTATTATTGCACTACCACTAAGTGACATCAGGGGTTTGCTAGTGGTTTTAAAAGAGGTTTGTTCATTCCTGGATTCATTGGAAAAATAACACATTCACATACATGTATAAATAAATTAATACTCTTATACTAGTTCAGTCCACACACACATTCATTCCAAGACAAAACACATTTTCAAGTCAAACAACTAAAAATGAAATACATTTTCCAGTGGAAAAAAAATCAAACATGTTTCATTTGAACAGACCCTCCCCACTTACTCCTAACCACATATGAAGAAATACATGAATGCTTCCAGGTAGTTTTTAAATCAAACAGATTTGTATAATAGTGAACATGTTGGGATGGAGTGTGGCAACCATGGCAGGTCTCAATCTTTAAATAACCTCTTAGGTGCAAGAAAATCCGAAATAAGTACAGAAAGAAACAATGTGGACGATCGGTAATTGGTTGACTTGATCCATTTCTTGCCCGTTACTGAATTATTAATGTGATCTTGGACTTTTTGGTATTGAGAGATTATTCATTAGTACTTTTTATCTACTGCTTTTTTTAATATTTTAATTTTAAAATTGTACATATCACAGTCTTCATTTTGCTCCACAAGACTTACTTTAAATGATTAAATGTAAAGATTGGTTCCAAGTTTTTGCTGCTGGAGTGACAAGACAATTTTTTTTCTAACTGTCCACAATGTTTAATTGCTGTATATCAGATTTCAGTCACACTTTTTTTCACAGTACATGGAGATACAGCGTATGTGCCCTCCAGAAATAAGGTTTAGAGTTAGGGCTGACACTTAATAATAACAGTTACACAGTTAAGGAAAGGGATGAGTATCATTAAAATGTTACCGGTATTACTATAATCTATATTCTACAGATACTGCATATCGGTCCAGTGCTAAACAGTTCTCTTATCGGTTCATTGGGATATTTTGTGTAAAAATAAGGAACCAAAAAAAATCAAGAAATTAAAAATAAAATTAACTTCATTTCTGCACGGTAAAATGGAAGTTCTTAAGCTTGGATCAGCAGTATTAAAAGTGGGTTGGTTTATTATAGCTACAACTAACAAAAGTTTTAATATATTAAATGTCGGACAGAAATTTATCAGTTTTAAAAAAAGTTTTTTAGATTTAAAAAGTATTTTTATTATTAAAAGGGGTTGTTTTAAATGTGATTTCTTTTTATACAAATGAAATGAGCAAACCAGTTAGACCGTTTGTTTTAAATGCAAAGTCAGGCGCAAATAAAACAAACAAATAGAGACAGGAGGTGCACATTTGAAGCTTAAACAGCTCACCTGTTTAGTTTAGGAGACACGTGTTTTGGAAGTTGCACAGAACGTAGCTAAGTGTTGTCTTTGAGCTATGCAACAGTATTTAATGTTTCAAATCTTTCTGATTAAAAATTTGTCTATGATACCTGAGGAAACCACCCATTTGCATCCCCCTCACTTTAAAGGTTCAGTTTAAACGGACTTAAGCAATAATTTGACTTAAAAATGTCATTCAAATTCTTTTGGGGAAACATTACAATTTATTATAGGAAACGGCTATTTTCTATTTATCATTGAGAAAATGTATTTGTTAAATGGAGTGATCACTCACAAAATTGAGTAGGTAATACAAGTCCAATCATATTTTGGATTATTATTTATCAGATGTATTACATAACTCTTAAATTCTAATGTTTGTATATTTTGCCTTCGGAAGGACAATGTTGCACCCTTATGAAATTAGTAAATATAATAAACATCATCAAATTAACTGTACCTTATCACATTTGATGTGGGAATTTCCTTTTTAGCTTCCAAGAACTTGAATTTCTCTCTTTTGCTTTATTTACCAATTTTAGAATTTGTTACAGCATCTGTAACATTCAGGGAGATTAACAACACCACACAAGTTGATCAACTTCAAATTTGGTTTATTTAAATAATTTAACTTTTTTTAAGAATTTGGCACAAGCATATAGACGGTTTCATCTTAACAACATAGATAAACTTTACTACGCATGCGCAGTTTTGTGACCCCAACTGAACGTCCGGTACACATTCACAAACAATAATTGGAGTCCCTCAAATATTTTGAATTTAGCGATACCAAGCAAAATACCACACGGTTCATTTTAAATGTGACCCAACTTCAGGACCCATTCAACAAATTAATCATAAAATGAACATAATTCAACAAATTGTTTATTTAATAAAATCATTATACAGTAAAAAAATAATACTAATTAATACTAACAAATTAAATAAAATATAAATAGTTATATTATAAGACACAAGCCAAACACAAACCGGAAGTTAACTGGGGGTCAGGCGCACGCGCGTCCAATGAAACGGTCTATGTACCTAGATATATTAAACTTGCCAGATGTAAAATAAGACATCATAGGGACGGACTGCATTCTTGTTAAGCAGAGCTACATTATTTTGGGGTTGTCAATTATTTCTTTCGAATGCACATGTTAATACATATATAATAAATCATTAATAGATTTAACAAGATGTACTGCTGTTGTAGCTGTCCGATTGTGGGTTTTTCTTTTACTTTCATACCATTACCTTAGTTCTGTAATGTTAAGCATGTATTTTGCCAACATGATCGCAATTAAAAATGATTATATTTACGACTGTGCGATATATCGTGCGATTCTTATGCTTTCAGTTTCTCAACGGGAAAACAGTTAAATGCCGCCACATCCGAAAGACAGAGGGCGCTCTTGCGCGGACACCCCTAATATTGATCCTAATTAGTATACTGAACAGATTAGTCCCAGGAAATGCCAATGGTCATATTCCATCGCTGTTCTTCAAACCTCTTCAGGTATTTTTATGATAAAAGTATATTTATAGTTTTGATGTTCGACGAGCGTTCCTTTATAAATGCACTTTATAAAAAAGACTCAATCTCGTAGTAAATTTTAGACCGAGCGTACTTCCGTACTTCACGGAAGAGCTGTGCATCAAACACAGAATGGATTTAGATATTTATAATTGGCTTGAATCGCAATATATATCGCATATCAAAATTAGAAGAAATGTACCAATAAAATTTTGATGATGTAACAACCCTGAGCATTAACTATTAAATTAACGTTAAAAACAAAAGGTTATTCGATCTGAATTTGAAGTATAAAGGGATTCAGTGCCTCCATTCATAGTAGGAAAACGAGGGCCTTGTTAGCAGATTAATGTTTGCAGGTAATTTACACTTGTGGTGTTGCAAATCTTCCAACTATTTTGACCAGTTTTTAGAAAACAGATTGAAAGCTGGAATATTATTTGTATCGTCGTTTATTATAGATATGGAGTAATAGAAGGTGAATTTGAGACCTGCCAGGTTTGCCACTGTTGCCTGGTAATTCGGTGTTAAACACACCATAAACAAATGCAGCTATTTGCTACTGAATGACAAATTGTTTCCATAAGACAAAGAGGCATTCATTTTTCTCTTCACTCCTGATTTGCTTTGCTACTCTCTAGTCTGACATCACACATTTTCTTCCATTTGATGAGCCTGAGCTCATAACTTCCTGAGTGCCAGTTCTCAGACCACGCTTACTTGTGTCGAGACTGAGAAGGGACTGATTAGACCTGTCCTAAATATACGTCCTAGGGTTAGACTACTGAAAAAATAAAGTACATAGAAATTAAATAAAGATACAACAACTGCATTGATTTAAGGGCATAATTAAGCAAAGCATGCAGGTTAAAAAAAACTAGATCTAAAATCAAAAGCTGTGTCTTTTGAAACTTCTACAGTAGTTACAAAATGTCCTATCAGTAAAACCAATCACCGCATGAAATACCTCAACAGTTTGCCAGTGTGTTGATACTGAAGGGAGCGATAGTGAGAACACTCCTAATGCCACAACAGTGCAGTTTCGTTGAGGGAACTTGGAGTGAGTCAGCAGTGTCTATTTGGAATGCTCTCCCCCTTTTCTAGGATTACTTGAAAAAGTCAAGTCATTTCGAATTCAATAGCTGCAAAACATTGAGATGTTCTCTAGAATTTTGCGGTAACAGTTAACAAAATGCATCTTCATTTGTTCTGTCATCATGTCACTTTCATAAGGTCAAAGGTGACAGATGATTCATAACATGTTTTATCATAGTATCATATATGGGTAAAATCTGCAGGCGACATTCTAAAAACAGACAGTTTCTCTATATCTAAAAATGTCGCAGGATGAAAGATAAAGACATGTAAGGTATTAAAACAAAATACAGGTCTAGTAAAATGCAAACCCTATTGATACTCAAGCCTAGCATTTTACTCTGATGTCCTATGTTGTTGTATTACCTGGACCCCACATACTCCTGACAAACCTTGGGATTGAGGGCTTTGGAAAAGAAAATGATTAAGGTCTAGATATTAAAATCTTTGTCTATTTATTTTCTGTCCTTCATCGTCATATTTTGGGTGTAGAATCAATTATGAACCAATACTAAACTTGCATTACGCACATAAGCGTGTCGCATGTAAATTTTTCACTTTTTGTGCTGGTAAACTGGATTTGAAGAAGTAAAGTTGGACATTTCGTCTGGATATTTTATCTCCAATGTCTCCATTTTATATGAAACAAAATAAATATGAACTGTTGAAAAAGCTGAAGAAATAAGCCCCATATGCTTTGTTAAATTCTCAAAGAAGTGTTGAAGTAAAACAAAGGAATAAAAGCAAGGAATGGCCAAAAATAGATAAATCACATTTTTTAAGAAAACAGAAATGTTGGAGAATTGAATGCGTCTCAATATGGCACACGAAAATCGAGTACAGATTTTAATGGCTGTACCCATCCACTGAAGAATGATAAGGAATCCAAGAAAGTCCTTAAAGCAACACTTTAGAACTTTGGCTCACGGCTCCCCCATGTGGTTGATAAGCGCGATTGTCTGTTACCAATGTCAAAATAATGTTGCTGTATAAGCTTCCCCGTGGGCAGCACAAAACACATGAATTTATTAACTAAGTTGTTGGAACCGACCATAGCAAATCCGTCTTCTGGAAACCATGTTGCACTCTTCCGCAGGCCAGGGATGGGTGGGGATGTGTGTACCGCCCCAAACACAGAACTTACAGAGTGTGGTTGTAGTTGCGCTGAGGCTGCTCAGGTAGCAGCGGGAGTAGAAATTGTCCAGTTAAGAGTTGTTCAGTTAAGAGACATTATTTTAAGGTGGAAAAACTACAAAGTGTTGCTTTAATTAGCCATGAACAACAGCTAGGAACAATAAAGTGATTGAGCATGGTCAGTCTGGAGATTCTGTTTATTATGATGAAAAAACGGATAAACAAGATGTCATAACTTTGTAGAGTTGTAGCTGATTCAAGGACATTGTCCAGTTTGACAATCCAGGGCACGTGGGAAAAAGAGGGGTATCCATTTCATGAACTTCAGATGTGACAGCAGGCCATTTAAAACATCAGTCTGAATAACGAAGGGTCTTAATCAAAATCCAAATCGCGCGTTTCTTCTCGACCCCAACAGGTAACAGCCACATTGCAACCAAGGTGACTTGAAGTAATATTCATCTGTATAGCATTCATGTTATTTCGGATTCAGTTCAACAGATGGAAGGGTATCCATAGGAGGGGGTCAGAGTTTGGTTGCACTGGAACAACAGCACGTTTCTTGTGAATGTGAGAGCAACTTGGGTCCGCAATCGTTCAAGAAGTTATGTAACCTGGATAGCCATTTAATCTGATAACGAAAGCCAGAAACAGCAGAAAGCTGCCTTTCACTGGACATCTGATGAAGTATGTCAGGCAGAACACCTGTACAAAGTTGTTTACGCTTCAGTTCCTGTTAACACCAAAAAAAGGGTGAGAGTACCGTAAAACAATCGCACTTAAAAGTCCCAGTGTAAAAGTAATTGGAAGTAAGAGATCTTGATGCAGTTTTCTTCATAAACAAAGATATTAGAATGAAATAGTGTTCCATCAAATGTAAAGAGACTGTTAGACATGGATTCTTAAAAAAGAAAAAGTAACAGTTGTACGTGTGACTGAGGAAATTACGTAGAAACTTCTGGAGCTTAAAATAATATCTGGAGGAGAGGAAATATCTGGAGGAGAGGAAATATCTGGAGGAGAGGAAATATCTGGAGGAGATAAAATATCCAGTTTAGCACTCGCATTAATACAAATGTGATATTTTTAGAATAACTCCTACTCTACAGAGTGCTGACGATATGGGCAACCAGGTATTTCTGAACGTCTTTATTTGTTTATATGCTACTTGTGTGAATTTAAAGCTACTGCAAAGGTTTTGAATTAGAGAAATTAGAAAATGCTGTTTGCGAACATTAAACGTCAGTTTCAGTTTTTTGTTAGACAAAATGATAATCACTTTCATTTATTTGCATTCAAGATGAATGTTCAAAAAACCCAAAGCCCTCTCTCCGTAATCTCCTATCTAAGCCCTAAAAAATTAAATCCATTTATTTAAAACCTTCTGTTCTGCTTTGAATGGGGTAAATGTGACAAACTACAGCTGTCACTGGGAAATACTGTCTTTGCTTAAATACTGCCTGAAGCTACAGTGACACATTTCAAAGATTGACCATGCTGCCATAATAAAAATAAACATCCTGTTTGTCTGGTTGCTAAATGCACATTTCATCTTAGTCTCAAAAGCATTTTCAATTGGACAATAAAACCCACATGCACCAATATACATGACCCTTACATTCCCAAAGCAAAGATGTTTCTCTTTCGTTATTATGAATGCCACATGTTATTCATAGATGTTATGTATATAAAAATAAGGTTTACCATGTAAAGCTCATGCATAATATCTTTTTAGTTACTGAATGTGGTTCTAGTTAATGGTGTTTTCTACACATTGTGCTACATATACACCTTAATCTATTTAGGTGTGTTATGTGCGATAAATGTGACAGTGAGATTTTAAATCTCTTCTTTTAAATTTAGATACTAGTTTAAATGAAGGTCTTAGACAAATTGAATGGCCATATTCAAAATAGAATGAAAAATCTTTTCATTTATTAATTTTTGAAGCTACCAAACAAAAATTTAAGTTGTATGTGCATGTCATTATACATTTTGGGAATAAACTGGGAGTAAGCACACTATAAAAAACACCAATTTCAGCTGTCTTAAATTTTTTAATTATATCAAATTATCTTTGAGTCAATTAAACTTAAATTATATTGAACTGATCTAACTCGTTTTTTTTCTTGAAGTTTAATAGCCTCAAAGCTAATTTGTTTAACTTAAAATTTGAAGGCAGCTGAAACTGAAGAAAAATTAATGAATCAATTTTTTTACAGTGCACGTTCCTCCATTCAGCCAAGCTGCTTTAATACTTACTTTATAAAAAACAAAATTTTAGTTTACTTGCTAACTTAAACAGCAAAGAATGCAACCAGTCATGATAGTACAGTGTGTTTTAATTTGAGTGAAAATTTATTTAACACAATTATGTAAAATAAATATATAATCAAAAACATGAATGAATGTTAACATTGTTCTTATACGGAGGCTGAACATAACCATATGGCATTCAAATAAGCAAATCTTGTATACCATTTTTATTTTTTAGACCAAAAGCATGCAATAAACAGACTCAGGCGCACCAGCTTATTTGATGTTCCATAGAGGACAACAAAACTTCTCATTGGGAACATTTAACTGCAGCCAACTACATTTTGGGGGAAAAAATGATTTATGTAATCTATACTATACACTTAACGATTCAGCACTTTAAATTGCTAATAGAAAGTTTTCCACTATAATTAAATAAATTGAGCCAAAAGGTATTTAGGGGCAGTTCAGTAACTAATGAAAAGCATTTTCATGTATATGCCTCTAAAGAACATCTCTTCCATTTATTATGTCTGCAAAAAACTATCCGTCCAAAGTGGCATTTCACATTGTCAAGAGATGTGAAGTGGAGCATTTCTCCAGAATGAGCAACATCACTAAATGGGATGTGCTGGACAATTCATTCAAATGGCATTCAAGACATGCCAAACACTATATTATGCTGGCTGTTATTCCCCAGGACCAAATCTTATGAGGGGTGCCTTCTACTGACACTCTGGAGACGTTCAGACAAGAACGATTATCAGCTTCGTCAGAATACTTATGCAAAATGGTCAGCAGCAAACTCTAAAAGAAACGTTGTAAAAGAATGACAAAGCAAGAACAAACTAAGCAAATTGAAATGCTTGATAAGCATACAGTAATGTTCTACATACCCATATCTCCAGAGATATGGGGTTACTATTTTTTCAGTTGTTTCCATGTTTACAAAATTCCACATTCCAACTGTGCTGTTCCCACACATAGCAAACATCTTTGAACTAGAAGTGAAACAAAAGAGGGAATGTTACTTTTAGGACCGCAGATTGTTTAAATATCCACAATTATTATTATAATTAATCACAATCGCAAATTTAAAATCATAAATCCAATTGTTTCTAGGTAAGATTTTATTGGAGCAGTACACTGTAAGTGACCCTCTTTTTGAGCTGCTATTAAAAAATGTACATAATTTTAATCATAAAATTAAAAATTTAATTAACAATAATTTTTTACCAAATATCAAACAATTCTAAATAAATCATAGACTGCACTCTTCATTTCCTGTTTTATCCAACTAGAAAATGCTTGATTAATTTTTTGTAAACTAATTAAATAAAGATCAGATAATGATAGTGAGCCGTCTGACCATTTGCAGAAACATTCTGAACTGTTCCTGACACCATGGGGTTTAAAATGGTCCTGTGCTCCATTTCTACACATCATAACAAGAGAAATGCCCATCGTCTTCCAAATATTTAAAGCATAAGATACTTTTGAGCTGTGATGAAATGTGCAAAACTTGGCAACCTTGTAATAAAAACACATTTAAAAACAAAAATGTGAAGGAAACAAAAAGGATATTACCTCTGCACTTCATAGGGAATTATAGAAGACATGATAGAAATCATCAAATTACTGTATTCAGAATACATTAGACATTTAGCCAAACTTTAAGCCAGTATTACCAAATCTGGTTGAAGAAGAGCTCCATCAAAACATTTTAAAATGGACCTAGTATGTCACAAGTAGTTCAATTTCAAAATCAAATTTACTCATGCCATCCTTGATATATAGCCTCCTTCCTTCAGCTGAACACCAACAATTAAAATAATGGAATGTCACAGTCTGACACAGTACTTAAATTGCCGAGTAAAAATTCCATGTCTTGCATGAGTTTCGTTAAAAGTATCAATAAGCCGCCACATTTGAATGCATTGCTTGGATCTGTTTGTTTACATTTGAATTACATTCAATAAGCTAGAAAAGCGTTATTGTAGTTTTTTTAATAATGGATGCATGTGCTTTTTGAAGCTGAACATGTTATTATTTTTTTAATTTGAAGAAAGGGATATACATCTGGAATGGCATGAAGGTGAGTAACTTAGCTGCAATTTAGCGTAAAAATCACTGACGGTTCTCAACTCTGATGGTTCTGAAAACCCATAACAAAGCACATTTACATATTAAGCTCAGTTCTAATGAGCTGATGATTTTAATTGGTTCTAAATTATGGAGACACATAATGCGCAGTGCCATGGGTCATCAGGATCAAAGTCGAGAAGCAATGCTTTGAACCACTATGAATTAATGCTGTAATTTAGAAGTTGAAAACTTAAGCAAAACAAACTCGCTAAACTTCACAAAAATCCTAATGAACAGGTTAAACAGAAAATCAGGGCTCCAGACAAAAAATAAGAGGTCAACTTAGTAAAATCTCTTCAAATTTGGCTGGTGAATGCACGAGACAATGCATGTGCTAATGGTGTCATTTCGGGAGCACTTGTTTACATGATTTATTTATTTTTATTCTTGACTATCACCAAATTTCTCTGTCTGCTAAGTCACAAAAGGTTTTATTGTGCATCATGATTAAATCTTAGCCATGAGGTGTTCATTGGCTGATACTTGACAGAGGATTGTTTGAAAAATATTTTTCATTTGGACATGGTAATCTTTACCCATCTGTGTTCTGGTGCTCTACATGAATTGAACACAACTGCTAAAAGAGCACAGACAAACACAATTTACGGCAGATTTGTTTGAATTGATATTGTTTGCATTGGAAATCTTTGCAAAAATATCATTTACAAATAATATTTATCTAATATTTAGGTGCAATCTGGAGCCCTGGAATGTGAGATTATGAGCGAGAAGCGCTAAAATGTTTTTGGTAAAGCTGCTTTACAATAGTACATGTAGTGTGTGGCTAAATTCTCTTTATAAAGATGGCTCAGTGATTCTCTTCAAGATGGTCGAAAAAAAGTGGCTTGCTTCACAGTGGTGCAAAAGTAACAGTTCCAAATGTTTGAGAAAAACAATGAAACCCTTCAGTGTTGATGGAGCCCTTCCTAAATAAAACACTAGTGGGGAAATTGCATAAATGAGGAAAACAGAGAGAGATACAGTTACTCTGAAGGACCTCTGAGCAAGTTAGATAAGACTTACTCTGCCTTGGCTCCCTGGACCAGCAGGGTGTTAATGCATTCAATGCTTCCAGCACGAGCCGCTTTGTGGACGGGGTTTTCTCCCACATAGTCCTACAAAACAGAGACCAAAAAGTTAACATAAGCCAATCACATGTTATTTTTCACTATTCCCCCACAGGCATGTTAATTCATCTGCCACTTGAATAGGGAGACATGAGAATCTCTGAAACAAGAATATGCTTAAAAAACACGTATTGTATTGTCTTAAAGAGAGTGATATAAGTGATAAAAAAAGAAAATAATATATGATAGGTATCTTATAGATGACTATGTAATAATTGTAGCAGGCATATTGTGAACAATAACATAACATTCGTTAGATCATAAGCGCATCCTTTTAGATCATAATTTTTTCCACCAATGCCTGGGAACCACAGTGCAAAAAAAGTGAAATTTCTCGGTCACTTCCCAGCATCATCATTTATTTACAGCTTATGGATCAGACAGTTAAGAGCAGCAAATACACTCCTGACAGGAGACTTGAACTTCTCACCCTGACAGAAAACTACAGAGACGACCTATAAACGATCCAGTGAGCATCACCCAGCCCTTGAAACAAAACTTTGAGTCACAGGAGAGGAATGTAGGTCAGTCTTTTACGCCCAGTAGCTTTTCTCTCTAGTAGGATTAATCCGAGCAGTAAAAGACAAGACTGTGTATAAGAGATCAGTCGAGTGAGCGGCCATGTCCTTAAATGATTAATGTCCACTTGACTAAGCTAAGGGGATCTGAAACAGGCCTATATTTGGAGAACAGCAACACACCACTAGTTATGTAACATTGGCCTACTGATCTAATTGCTCTGCAGTAAAACACCAATGAATGGCAGGGGCGGAGAATCTATAAAAATAATAAAAGGCTCAGACAATTCCAAATCCTACACAGGAGAAAATCCACAATACTGATACGGTTTAACAGACAATGGGTTAGTATTACAATCGTACAGTGACCTTTGCCTCCTAATGAACTCAGTTGTGGTCTGATTTGTCATCAAAAACAAGTACAGCGTGGACCATTTTTATAAGCATTTGTTATGAACACGGTTTGGCACAAAGGATGTCATAATGTTAAAAAAACAAAAGAGTATTTATTTGTTATTTGAAAAGTAATATATTCAATATTTCAAATATTTAATGGCACTTACCTGTCTGTTGATATCAGCTCCAGCTTGAAGCAACCAAAGCAAGCACTGAGGATGACCCCCGAAGGCAGCGATATGAGCAGGCGTCTGTGCGAAGCGAGAAGTTGTGGAGTTCACACCACATCCCACCTGCACTAGACGCATAACACAGTCCAGCTGGGTGACAGAAGAGAGGCAACAATGAAAGAAGTTAAATTACAATAATGACGGGTTTTCAAAGGTTGAGCAAATATAAATATTTAGAGAGTTGGGTGGAGAGAGTATATACCTAATACTGCTATAGGCCAGTCATAGTCCTAAAATAATCCTCTGATCATGGTTGTTTGACCACCGAACAATGATTATTTTATACTTTAAGAAGACACTGGGTGTGTGGAATGGGCAGAATGCCCACATCCAAAGTCCCTGCTCTGCATTTATTGTTTTGTGATGACACTTCTTAATCATATTCAAATATGGATTTAATTTATATCCAAAATTCATATGGATTCATATTTATATTATGGATTTAATGCAAATATGCATCTGATATGGATTTAAATGGACATATTTAGGCTTCTTTAGTATGTCAAGTAGGGTATGGAACTGAAAATCAATGCCAATTTGGAATAGGAATCGAAAGGCTATACCGTAAAAACGACAATTAATCAATGTTGGAAGGACAAAAATATCTCCGTTGAACTAATATAATTGGTTGGACTTAGTTGAGACGACATATTCTATTAAGCCTGCAAAAATATACAAAAAAACATGAAGACTCTCTATGCCCTTGCGACTGCACAAAACTTGCTCGCTTGAGTTGACCTTTGAGACTTTGGAGCTGGGACTATGGCAAATGTCTCTGCCCATTTGATTGATCACTTTTAACGTGCAGTCACCGACATGGAGTCACCAACAGACTACGACCTGTCTTACCTAATGATTAGTGTATTACCTTGCCTTAGCTATGTGTTAAAAAAAGGAAAACAAATACATTTTTAAATTACATTTTTGAGAGTAGTACATGGTATTGAAATTTATAATAACTTTTTTTTGAGTTCTACTGTTTTAGCCATTTATTAATGCTCATTTTATAACAATTTCATTATTATTATTAACAACACAAAAGCAATTATGAATACACATACAGTACCAAACTATTTAATTTTTAACTTCCTGTTAAAAATATGTAGATCCATAAAGCCAAGGGCAAACAGAACACTGTAACCAAAGTTTAAAAACTGAATAAAGTATTGAATTATGTTAAATGATGACGTTTCTGAACAACGGGTAAGATACAGGTTGGAGACTGTAGGTGAGTGCATATTAAAGTGAACAATCAAAGGATCGGAGAAGTCTGCTATCGTCCCACGCCCAAAGTCTCAGAAGTTAACACGACGAGCAAGTGTTGAGCAGTTGCGAGATCATAGATAGAATAGCATACACGCACTTGTCAAAGCACTATGTGTGCTCTACCAGACAGTCAGGGCAGCACTGAGACGCGTCATTCACAGATCAACTGCAAATTAATGATTGAGGAAGTGTTTTCGCCATTCCAAACAATCAGAGCAAACATATAAGAATCGAAATCGATAAGCAGAATCGGAATTGGGATCGATAAAATTCAAACGATTCCCAATGTCAAGTGTTATGTTGTTAAGTGTGTTAGAAAGAGATAACACCAGAGCAGATTTCAAACAATTGCTTCATATGATAAATAAACCCATTTTATTTAAGCTTTTATTCACATAGTAGCTTTTTGTCATGCATTGATCAATCCTTTTTGTATGATGATGATCAATGTATAGATATCGCTATTAAGCAGACCTCTTTACTGTTGCGGTCACTTGTAATTAATCCAAACAATTAAAGCTTTATGCAAAGCAATTAATTGCCATATTCCCAATTATGTATTAGACAATTAATCGACTGTGAAATTTAAACATTTGTCACAAGACAATATTAAATAAAGAATCATTTTACATTATTTACTTAAACTCAACCAAGAGTCTTGTTAGTGGATTTTAGTCTGACACCAGGATTTATCTACAACAACCCAACAGGCATTCTTATCTGAAGCCAAGAAGGTCAAGGTCTGGCTGGCTACCCAGTACGCCCCTACTGGTAGATGTCATAACTACACCATTCTGAAGCTAAAATGTATCTTTTAGCATTAATGCCCGTTTTTGCAAAACTAAATAAAAACAATTTGCAGGCAATATACAGTATTAATTGCAAATATTTAATTATATAATGGTTCAGTTGTTTCGCAGACGTATTGTAAGCATCCTTGGGGGAAAGAAATGTTGTCATAACTCAAAATGGGAAAACTCAAGAATAAATGTATCCGTCATGTTCCAGGGAAAAAACATCTCCACGTGTAAAAAAGTCTGTAAACCCATTTCAAAAGTCTTCAGACAAGGCCATTTCGCTTCAGCATTCTTTGACTCCTGCTCCTACAAAATCTCAAATTTCACCCTGCATCTTCCTGTTTTTCATCTACCTGCCCGAAAAAACTCCTCAAGACACTCCTGTGCTCTAAAAATATAATACACACCCAGATAAAGCTGACAAAAGAGAAAGTGGGAGTGGCACAAGACAAAAGTAAAGAAAGATTTATAGCTTCCTCATAACAATTTTTATGAGTCATCTGAGATTCTACCCTCCCTGTCTATGATTTAACTGAATTTGATCTGAAACCATTACAGCACATATTTCTCTTTCAGCATAAGCAACCTGAAAGAAAATCAACAAACAAAGCACACTAATACCACAGTTAATGTCACGGTGTTGTTTATGTCACAGTATGTGTTGCAGAAAGTGTCTTTTACAATTAGAACCAGGTTGCTTGCTATATCAGTTTACTTAAGGTAACTCCTGCACATATCTTGCAATTCGTCTAGTTTGGTAAACTCAAGAATACCTAGTACAGGCCACTACACAACTGATAGTCGTTTTACGAGTCCAACCTCATTATTTGAGGCACTCACGCGCGTTTTTGCAAGATTGAAGGTAAAGTTATTCTTGGATTACGCTTTAATTGGATGCAATCCACAATGTGCAGCACCATCAGATTAGCGCAAATGTCACATCCGTAATCTTTAAAAACGCACACATAAAGTAAGTGAATTGCAGACAGTCTGGCTTTATCGTTTTTCTCTATTTGGTTTGTCATCCACAACTACCGTGTCTGGTTTTAACAGACTTTTTTATGCAACCTGCGCCAGGAATGTTAAAACAAAAACGTGGTCAGAAAATAATCAAGTCGACTTTTTACCGTCGAATTTATTCATTTTAATGAAAGTCTAAAAATCAATTAATGGATCTGTTTTCGACTTGATATGTCTAAACAAAATACTTTATTAAACAAAATACTTTATTGAACAAATGTAAACACAAACGAAATGGATTGAGTTTAGATTATCCATGACTAGTCCAATACTTATCTTTGTATATAAAGTGTAGTGCAAATTTCGTCTATGTGCACATTGTACCCGTTGACGTCTGGCAGATGTTGCACTGCAATGCCGCTCGTTAAATGAATAAAGCATTGTTTGTCTGGTGACGTCGAGTGCACTTATTCATACCCATTAGACAATAACAACTAATACATTTTGCATGACTACCTTTCCAAAGTGTGCAGCCCAATGTAAAGGTGTCCAACCGTAGAAAGAGTCTTCGACGGAAAGCTGATCTGTGCTACACTGGAGGAGTGAGCAGAGCGCGCCCACATCTCCATCTCTGCACGCGCGATGTAGAGGAAAGCGAATGTTGAGCACCTCTTCGCTAGAAAATCCAGACTCCAGCCCCACCGACATTAGTGCAAGACAACGATATCCGCTTTATAAATGTGTGGAAATAAGAATCGACACGAAAAACAGTGGACTTGACGGAGTACGATCTTGCTAAACACGTCCTCAGCGAACAAAGCGCGTCCAAAAAAAAAAGGCGGCGAGACGAACGGCGTGCCGTGCTCACATACACACAACTTGCGCGCTGGCGCAAGGAAAGAAACTTCATGTGAGGATTTCTGAAAGTCAGAACTGGACTACACTGGAGTTACGCATGCCCAATACAACATAAGCCTGGACTTGCAAACCAGAAATGGACTTTTTGTGGCTTGCCGCTTCGCTCTGAAGTCCCAAAACATGCCAAAAGACCGGAATCGGATCTCTGTGACGACTCGGATTGGAGTCGCGCATGCCCAATACAAAATCAACCGGTGCCTCAAAACAAGGAATGGATTATCCTTGCTCCGAAGTCATGCAACTAGCCTCAAGACCAGAAACAGATTTAGGTGAATATGGGACCGGAATCGCGCACGCACAATACAAAAACCCGTGCCTCAAACCCAGAAATGGAGTATCTACTCTGGAGGCAATAACGTGCCCCAATCCGATTTCTGTGACGAATCGGACTGGAGTCGCGCATGTCATCTACGTGCCTTAAACCCAGAAGTTAATACTAGATCATTTGGGTTAATGTGTGATTGGAAGGACAGAAAAGTAAAGTGTTGTAAAGTGATGGGCAGAGCGAGGCTTCGTGAAACAATAATCAAATGTGCTGTATCGTGTTGAGGCTTCTACACTATCAGACACCCGTCTCCACGGTGACAATAATCAAATGTGCTGTATCGTGTTGAGGCTTCTACACTATCAGAAACCCGTCTCCACGGTGACACCTAATGGTCATTTGCGCATGTCGCTCTAGACACTTATATAACAAAGATTTAGAGTCACACAATCGCTGACGCATTACAATCTGTATGTTCGTGGGTGAGTTTGTTTGAGTCCGTGGGGTAGTGGTTAGTGTTCTTGGCTGGGGTACTGTCGTCGAGGGTCCGGAACTTGGTTAAAGTGACTTCTCATCATTCTAGGGTTCATTTAAAATAGTTTTCTTAATTATTATTTCGAGTTTTTAGCATCCTTAAGAACAGCAGATTTTTTGGCTACACCTATGCCCATCCAATAAATGAAGGTGGTAGAAGTGCATGTGTTTCAACATTAATAAGTGTTAATTATTGATTGGCTGTATCTCTTTTAGAACGGCTGCGTCCTCATATGCTCACTTGGGATCTTCACGCCCACTAGAACACTGGGGCCAAAAACAGAAAATACGTCATGCAAGTGGTCAAGTGCAAAGATCGCAAGTGGGGGTATTTGGAAGCAGCCTAAATTAAGAATCCTCCTGATACCTTATATCCTTTAGAGAGGTTGATACCTCTGGAGGACAGGACACAATACTGATCACTGGAAGTTCAAAATGTCTCTTAACTTCAGTTGTTGCACTTGTCATTACATCACGGCTAATCTCTGTCACACACTCCAGTTCAGTAGGTGGCGGACGTGCACCACAAACGTAACTTGCTTTCCGCCATTAAAGAGGAAAAGCAGAATTACGTCACATGATCATTTCAATATGGCGGAAAACAGCCGATCGCATTCGTATTACATATTATGAAATTAGGTACCTACTCATTGAGAATGCGATTTAGGATACAGCCACTGATTCAAGACCTCGGGAGCTGACCAAGACTTGATGCGGCGCCGCAAGATGCGACAGTCAAATGACATCAAAGTACCGATTCGAAAGCAAACGTTTTATGTTTTTTCCGATCGCTCTCGCGGTACTTTGATGTCATCCGCCTGTTGGTTCTTGCGGCGCCACATCAAGTCGAACAAGACTAATGACTTCTAAATGTGCAAAGGGCAGTTGTGCACTTCTCATTTTACAATTCAAATATTTTAATGCGAATGAAATGTCAGTGATAATGCGTTCAGACGGATTTCTTTATAGACTAAGATAAATAATGAGGAACAGGAGCATTTATAATTAAAACTTTCATGTTAGTTTAATAGAATAACAAACTATATCTGAAAATGACAACCACTTGAAATGATTTGTAATACTTTGCAGATACTTAATAAGGATGGTGAGTTATTGACAAAACAAGTGTTAGACAGCTTTTTGTGGGGGAACATCAACTACAAAGGTACAGCATTTGTTTAAATACTTGAAAGTCAACGTTTTCAAGCAGACCAATAAATAAATTGCACCCAGTCCTGAAAACAGAGCAATTCATTCATATTAGGGAAAAGTTAAAACTGTCTCTTTGTGAGTTAGGATATCCTCTATGAATCTAAAGATCTTTGTAAACAAAACACATCTACAGACAAATATGTGTTTATAAAAAACAGTGTATGACATTTATTGAGGTCTTTCCCACCACACAGACAAGAAAATGGACAGGCAGTTGATAGTGTATTGCAAAACTACAAGAGGCACTTTATAACTAAAAGGAAAAAATCAACAATGATTTTAGATGATCAACAATGTACTTCACTTAATTTATTTGGAGTAGCATTGACTTCCAGACCTTTATGTAATATTAAACAGACAAGAGTGTGGACTATGTCATTCAGCTTTCAAACAACTTCTTGAAAGAGCTGCTTATCTCCTGGATCATGTCAGAGGTGGTCGTAGATCTGCCATGTTTGTGGAACGCCTGACGATTACATTGCCTTGTTAGAGAAGTAGCACCAAATGCAGCCACCAGTGAGGGATTCATGCTGAAAAAACACAAAAATTATGTTAACCTGAAAGTGTAATTCTACGACACAATAAATACCAAGCACCTTACCCTTTAGTTGCATCTGTGGATGAGCTGAATGCCCAATGCGCAAAGACTCCCAAAGAGCCAGAAAGCAGATCTCCCTGTCCCCCACAACGGCGTCCACTGCCTTCCTGACTACACTTAAGCACTGAAAACAGACAGAAAAGACATGAGTTAGAGAGAAAGATAAGATGAACTGAACCTATAGAATATTTGAAGTAAATGACTGACTGTTTTTTCCGTCAGTAATGATGTCCTCCTCTCCCTTTAAAACCAAGGTTAGGTTACCCATGGCGATGCTTAGTTGCTGTGCGCTTCTCTTGTGGTCGTTGCTATCCAGGGGCTCGTGGTGCTAAAAATGAAGTTTGATTTAGAATGAATAATGACATTGTTAGTTTACCTTCTACTTCCATTTATTTGTCAATCAGCCATTATAATTTGGCAATTCAGTGGGGCTATAAACAAAAAGAAATGGACTTGGACACAAAGAGGATGTATGCAGTTATGAGATGTACACAGTGTGATTTCTCTCTCACCATGGCTTCATACAGACGACTAAACTCCATAACGTTAGGTGTGAGGATGCCTTTCTGATATCCTTGAATAACTGATGGTTCTTTTGCCACTAACCAAAGTCCATCCTGTTAAGAATCATACAAGCATGCATGCACAATTATTTATTTTGTACAACCATCAATTAGCCGATAGATGGAGAACGCTTTAATAACGGTTATACAGCTGTTTGTTATATGGCTATTACAGTTTGAATGACTGATGCCTTGGTAGGGCACAGCCACACAATGCCAAGGCCAACAGATACTAAATGTAAAAAAATTAAGTCATTTATGCATAAATGTAAATGTACTTTTAGTGTAAGATGAAACACTAAACATTCATTTACATTTCTTCATAAATGACATTTGTTTGGCAGACCTTTTCAGTACTGTTAAAATAAGCCATGTTTTAGCTGTAATTTAGAGAAACAATCAGTACTTACAGCATCTATGATGATTGGGATGCTTCTGAGTTTTGACCGCTCTATAATCTCCTATAAAGAAATAGAAAGAACCATTGTCAATTCATTGAAAACACTGTATTAACCCAACATAAATGTTAATGTAATCTATGTGAATATGCAAAATATTGGCAAGGAAACGCACTTTCCAAAATGCCCTGAAATTCTGGTCAAAAGTTTGACACTTCAGCTCCCGACAATTTATATTAAGTGTTTAAAATGACTAAAATACATACACAATTGATGTTTGTTTACACAAAAAATACTTATTTTTTTTAGATCAAAAAGCTTTAAATATCAGTGTGTCCTCAATTTTGACTGCCACTTTGTACAGAACTGGGGAAATATTTCAAAAACGCTGAAAAAGACTCTCGCCTTTGCATTCTTTAAAAGCATATCCTCCCTTCCAAGGCCCGGACCAACAACCAGACTGTGAAGTCTTGGTAGCCATTTCTCGATCTCCTCTACAGCATTAGGACTGTCTCTAGGGGTACAGACAAGAAAGAAACAAAGCACATTATACCATCATGCTCAAATCTCCATGAAAGTGGCCCAGTGCCCAGTATTAAATTCTTTGTCTATATTTGATTACTTGTAAGGAAGTTTTGTTTGTTGGCAACCAGAGAAATTTAATACGATTCACTTGCAATACATGTATGTGTGTAATAAGATTTCCTGCTCACAGTACTGGATGAACGATGAGTTCTGGACTGTAGGACTTGATCACTGGGGCTGCCTCTTTGGTACAGAATACATGAGACAGATCAGCTCCCTGAAAAACAGAAAGATTAGAAATTAAAGGACCAAGGCCGGCTGTTCAAAAAGTTTAATCTGGATCAGAATAAATAGGATTTGGAAAAAGCATATTTTGCTATCTAGGATCAGGTAATAGGTTTTTTAATTGGTGTTAGACAGCTTATTGTGGGGGAACAAACCGTGTTTTCAGACGGTTTCATCGGACGCACATACTTGACCCGAAGATCATGTCTGATTTGTGTTTAATTAAATTTTTATATTTTCTTATACATCAATTGTACTAATTTAAACTACTCAACAGTTATTGGTTATTTGCAGAGGTCTTGCAGAATTTAAGTTTGGGCCACAAAACGTTTGTTTATTTTGTTGCCACTGAAACTGTTTATAATCCTGATTTTTTGGGGGGCTCAAACATATCATAAAAAAACATAAAATAACAGGCCTAGTTCATCCAAAGATAAAAAAATCTGTCATTATTCAACGTAATTTTATTCAAAACCTGAAAAAATATTTTGAGAATTGTCTCAATGGTGGCCAATGTTGTTTAGTTACCAAAATTCTTCAAAGTATTTTCTTTTGTGTGCTGCAGAAGAAAGAAAGTCATAAAGGTTTGGAATGACATGATTGTAAGTAAACCAAGCAGTTAGTAGTTTTTCTAAGTTTCCATTTTCATCTTTCAGAGATATGTCCACAAACCATGCAAATGATAGCCAAGCAACTATCATTAATACTTTCTTACTAAAAAAGTCTGAAAGAAAAATGCAGATGACAAGACCATAAATAGGTGAATAATGAACAGAATACTTACTGCTTTTAAAGCCGAGATAGCTGCAAAATAAGGTGCTCCCGTGTACCTAGCCAAAATAAAAAGTATATTTTACCAGGCAAGTTAAAATCTAGAGAATGAAAGGTGAAGAATCATAATACTACTAGTCATTGTGCAGGTTTATCACAGCACATTGTACTCTGAGAATTGCTTCTTAGCTAGTCATCTGTCAAGTGTATATGTCTGAGATAGATCTGTGCATCACTTACTCTTGACATCCACCAATGATTCCAATACGCCCATCCTGACCCTTGTGTTTTTTGGACGTCAGCTGAGGAATTGTGTTTTTTACAAGAGGTAAGACGTTGTCCATCGCAGTTGTGCCCAGGGAGAAGGAGCGCTCTATGACTGAGAAAAGAACAGCAACAATGATCAGTTCAACAACATTGTGTTCTATACATGTCATTTCAAGGTGGAACAATTCAAGCAAGGAAAACTTGTGACTGTTATTTTTTTAACACTATGAATTGAACTTTGGCCGGTTCCTTATACAAAGTTAGCATTGCAAACTAATAAACATCTAAAAGATGTGAAACAATAAAAATGACAACATTTAGGAAACAAAACAAAAGTAATTAATAGCCTAATAGTTTTTCAGTAATGCTACAAGTCAGAAATTTTAGCATTAAAACGTTTTCGGCTTTGGCTGCATAATAAGAGGAAGGTCCTTTTTAGAATATGACTTCAGACGAACATTCAACGTCACCCTCATCCATGAGCAGACCTGGGCCAGCTGGTTGGCTGTGGCTGGCAAACTCAGTCAAGGCAGTGGGACGGTTACGATTTCCAACAGAAGGATGCAAGAGGGATACGGTAGGGTTACTTTGGGGGATACCGGTTGGTTGCGGAGGGTGTGGTGGTACAGAAGAGGCCGTGCTGATGCCCGTGAAAATCTGGCCCAGCATCTGAAGCATCTGCAACTCTCTGGAATGTTCTTCCTCTCTGCGCTTATCCTCTGCCTGAAGACGCTGCTCCTCGAGCCTGTAAAAGTTCTCTTCCGCTTCCATGCTCTGTTCCAAAAACTTCTCCATCAGCTTCTCCAGCGACATGTTGGCAAACCGTTTCTTGCTCCGCCGTGGCCTGCTAGTGGATGACGAGGCTGCGTTCGCCTTGGGCGGGTTGCTCGGTTTAGCTGGAAAGGAACCTTTGAAAACAAAGTGCACAGGAGCGTTAATGAAAGCGAACATATGCGAGAAACATCATTGATGAAACATGGCAGATCATCGTCATTCTGACCAATCAGAATAAGTTGAGGCGTATGAGAGACGAGTACATACTCATGCCACCCACTGTCACCGGAATGGGGAAGGATGGATATTCAGTTTTCACTTGATGCTCCATAAAGGAGCATTCACCACTGCCATCCATCTGAGTGTCGTGCAACAGTTCAGCACTCTCAGCATCTTCATCCATCGTTTCATCTCCTCCAACAGCAACACTATCAATGTCATGCCTCTCTACTAGGGATCTATTGCTCAATATACTCTCCATTTCGTCGTAGAACTTGCACATCTTGTGGTACTGCCCATTTTTCTTGGATCCCTCCTTCGCCTGATAATACTGCCTCTTTAAGCTCTTAACCCGTATCCTGCATTGGTCTGGTGTCCGATCGAAGCCCAACTCGCACAGGCGGTTCGCGATGTCCCGGTATACGTGGCTGTTCCGAAAGTTTCCGTCCAGAGCCGTCTGCACGTCGTGTTCACCCCAGATATTCAACAGCGCCCTGGTCTCCATGTCCGACCACAGGAAACCCCGCGTTGCATTCACTAACATGGTGTTGTGTACAGGCAGCCGAGCGCTTCAGCAAACTGGCCAAAATACCGCGGTCTTGCATCGATTAAACCGACATATCCGCGTCTCGGTTTGACGATGTTTCACGCGCTTTTCGAGCGCATGGCCACAAAGGCCTAGCCGAGTTGCAGAGATTGACAGAGCTGGTTTATGCAAAGCTCCTCAGAACTTCACCAGTGTGTTTACTCGCGCCAACAACACCGAGAACGTCACTGGAAGTTGCGCGCTACGTCATCAAGACAGTGCAGTTCGCAGCCCAATGGTGAACGCAGTGTGAGAAAACGACTATAAAAATGCGTTTCTTAAGCATCTGATAAATGTGTATTATTAAGTATATAAGAGCACACCGACGAATCTGGGATTCAAAATGCAATTAAACTGGATATATACAGGAAGTTTTACAGTATTAAAAATAATGAGAATAAAAAGCACACCGTTACATAAGTTTCACTCTGTGACACTGACCATAACTCATTTGCACTGCACAAGTACCTTTTAAGTCATGTTGGCAATGGAATTACATAAATAAATAAGTTTTGCACCTACTAATCCATAGCAGCTCGAGATGGCCAGTGTCCTTTCAGTATAACTTTTCACTCAATTCAAAGCAAGTCGCATTAAATCAAAATGCAAGTCACAAGTCCCCAGTGATACCTGGCTTTCGGACCTTACTGTGTGTATGCTACAGATTTATCAACTACCAGTTTCGACTGCATTTGCTGTACATTTACCTTTATCATAAAGCAACACTGCTGCAATTGCAACGATTACAGTTATCACGACGAGAAGTGAACGTCCATGCATTCCGTCCTTCTCAACCTACTCATAGCTTTGGGAAACCAACCAACGATGAACTGCGATCTTACCAATTGACAGACTTAGTGGCTGTTCAGAGAAAATGTAGGTGGCACGTTTGAGCAGATTCATCAAGTTCACTGGTTCAAGCAGGAAGAGAGAGAAAGCTGTGGCGACTTGTACGGGGACTGGCTGTGATATCCAATCAGACGACAGGAACAAAGTTCAGTATTTGTTTGCTTATGGATATGATTCACACGAGTTTTTGCGTTTAGATAGAAATACACGCATATATTCGTCCGCCCTCTTTATCATCAGACTTCCGCTGACGTTTTCTGCGCTCCCGCTTATGCGTGGTGACATTAGCGAAATTAAGTCCGTGTTTGACATTTACCAAATAATTCTACAACAGTGCTACAGAGTTTAGCAAAGTGTGGTTAAAAATCACGTTGAAACGTCAATAACAAAATGTTTACGTGGCCCCGCCTCCAGAGCGTACTTCCTCTGACGTAGCCATGAAGTTGAGTCGGCGCCGCCCACCAATGTTAAATCCAACTTCAAACTACTCTTGCGTTGAAGAATTGGTTTGGTTGTTAACTTTATAGAAAGGAAACAGAACATGACAATCGTGTAGCACCGAATATACGCGAATGTGCTTTGTTTTGCTATGTCGTGTATGGAGGATGTTAAACCGGAGGATGTTAAATCTTGCACTTTAAAACAGACGCCCGTCAGCTGCGTTGTTTATGTTGTGCTTTTAAATCATTGACTTTGCATGAGTGGCATGTGTTTGGAATCATGCCTCAAGCCACAAGGACCAAGAAACCCGACGTGAAAGTCGTCATTCTGGGGGACATGAACGTGGGAAAGACTTCTCTCCTTCACAGATACACTGAAAAAAAGTTTAAGGACACAATAAGCACCGTCGGAGGGGCGTTCTTCTTGAAACAGTGGGGACCCTACAACATATCCATATGGGACACCGCAGGTAAAGGATATGTTATTTAGTCAAACAGGTGTTTCGGTCCAAAAGGACACAGACACCTTATTTTTAGGAATTCAGGTAGTTTTGATACACACACGTTATACAAACATTTTAGGCTTACGAAGATTATGAAACATAAATATTTTCCACATAGGCTGTGTGTTCATATTCCAAGCTTTTATCAACACATCTATACATATTTTAACACTGATTACAATAAAAACACTACATTTGTTTATTTATAAAACATGCTTTCATGTTTTCTGTAACACCGTTATTTTTCATATCCCGATTAAGTGTTTGTAATTGCTTTTCTTACAGTGTTTGTAATGGTCATTTTGTAGAGGGCAGCACTTTTTGTTCCTTGTTTAGATGACTTTAAATAACCTGCCCATGTTGCAAGCAAAGTTTACTGCTGATTTCTAAAAAGATTATACAGTAAAACAAATGCTTATATTGTTATATGGATCCCTTGTGTTTTATTTCATCTGCATATATTTAACAGTAAACATCCCCTTAAGATAAATGTTTTGGTGAATGTTTGAAAACCTCACCTCATCACATTTTGCTTTCTTGAGGAATAATGGAAGTCTCAAGCCCTTTGTTTAGAAATTGGCAATCATATTACTACTCCTTTCCTTAAAATATAACTCTAGAGAAATTTGTAGAGAAAAACATCTCTTTACTTTAGTTTGTTCTGTTACGTAAAATACGAATGGCCCTCTTTACAGATTTCTTCTTTATTCTGCCCAGTCACTTCCTATGGAATTTTATTCCGTTACGTAATATATGTATTGCCCGTTTTCAACAAAACATTTCTTCATTCTGCTCAGTCACTTCCTACGGAGATTTATTCTGACGGATGACCCCATGAAATAGTGTTTGTGGTCTCTTATCAGGCAAAAGTCACATGCTTGTGAGCTAGTCAGAGAGTCTGTGTGTAAGGAAACTCAAGGTTCCTCACTGTTCACTCAAGCATAAAGCTGTAGATTCTTAACTTATGAAGTAGGCCATTTTTTTCACAAATCATTATTAGTCACACTTTTTGTTTGTCACTAGGTTTTGAAAATCTATAACCAAAAAAATCTATTAAAAAGTGCTTTTCAACTTTGACAACACACTATTTAATCGTGTTCTTTCCAAGAAAAAGGTTTTGGAAGGACAGTAACGATTGAAATTTGGAAAGACATTATTTCACCAGATATAATAATATACCGTTGATATATTGTATTTAAAAATTTTAACTAAATGTGTGACACTCAAGTTATTAACATATTTATTTTTCCAAAGAAGAAGATAAACAAACAGAGTCCATGTGACATTGTTAAACTGAAGGCAGGTGTCAATAGGAGCTTTTAGAATCAAAACTGTGATGTTTTCTAAGTGAAATAGAAAATATTTTTCCTAAACATCTGATGTTGTTTTCAGTCAGGACAAAAGGCTTATGATTCTTTTAAATATACATATTTGTATTCCTGTTTATCTGGGAAACGGGTAATATATATTGTATTTGTAGATGTAGTGCCATAATTTGAGAATGAAATATTTGAAAAGTCTCAAAGTGGAAATGTTTCCTAGTTAAAAGAAAATGAATTAGAGATGCAGAATCTGTGAAACATGAAAGATGAACAATTGAAATCAAACACAACAGTACTTTAGCCAGGTGTAGCCAGATGTTAACATTATTTTACATTTGGAGCATGAGGTGGAGCATGAGAAACAAAGCCGTCTTACATCCTTGTGTAGCTTCACACAGACAGTAGAAGCAACTGTAGGAGCCACTGCATATTTCTACAACAATGAGCTCTTGTGTTTGTATAGCTATAAATATTCTCTTGAACCTTGCTTTCTTTCTGTTAAAGGAGAAAGAACGTTTTGCAATCTTTCCAAAAGTAGATTCGGCCCATCAGAAGGATTTAGGATTCTTTTCCTCAGTGTTTGTTTGGCTTTAATTCTGTTAAACTTTGTACCTTGTTTGTGCTGTGCAGGTCGGGAGCAGTTCCACGGCCTCGGCTCGATGTACTGCCGTGGAGCGGCTGCAGTCATACTCACATATGACGTTACAAACTGGCAGAGCCTGGCTGAGCTGGAAAACCGCTTCCTGTCCCTGACCGACACTGCCAACGCTGACTGCATTTTTGCCATAGTGGGTAACAAGGCGGATCTGACCGACACTCACGTTCAAGGGCCAGAAACAGACGGGGAGCAAGCGGAGGAGCCTCATCCCGTCGTCACGTGTCCGACTTCTCCCGCAATTCTGCACAAACAGGTGAGCAGGGAAGATGCAATTGCCCTGTACAGCCACGTGCTGCGCTATAAAGGTCTGGAGGAGAAGGCCTGCCTGCCTGCGGACAAGATGTGCTTTGAGACGAGTGCTAAAACAGGTTACAACGTGGACACTTTGTTTGAATCTCTCTTTGATCTTGTACTACCCTCCATTTTGAAGAAAAGGAGCGAGGGGGAGAGCTCCACAGTGGACCTTGAGTCACCCATGGAGGTCAAAACGAATAAAGCAGGATGTTGTTCCTAGTGCAGAGGATTATGGGATTGTTGGGGTTTTTCAGTCATTGCCAAATGAGAAATTAATCAAAGATATTCATATTGAAATAAAATTACTTTTAGCTACTACTATGAAAAAACATTTCAGGACAGTATTACATTTTCTTTATGTGAATAAAATGTTAAAAGCACTTGGTGATGTTTGTCCAATTTAAATAAGTTTTATTATGATTTTGTTTTTTATTTGGATTGGTCGTGATTTTGTTTAGCTTTCACATTAAAGGGGTCATAATACTCGGCTAAAACGAATATTATCGTTTGTTTTAGATTTAATGCAATGTGTATACATGATTTAAGGTTCAATAACGCTGTATTTTCCACATACCGTACATGTTTGTATATCTTCTTTGCCCCGCCTCTCTGAAATGCGCAGATTTTTAACAAAGCTCATCGCTCTGAAAAGCAAGGTGTGCTATGATTGGCCAGTTAACCGGTGCAAAGTGATTGGTCGAACACTGCAAGTGTGTGACGAAAGTGTAACGCCTCTTACCATATTTGGAACATCAGGTTCCAAAGCAATTGTACTGACAGGTACGTCCACCTTACTTGACTATGTATACATTTGGGCGATCTTGGTCAAATCATACCACAAACTGGCGTATATTTGTGGGGGTGTGGTAACACGAGGCGTTCCAGGCTGAGCAGGTTGAGTATTCGCTTTTAGATAGAATGCATCTTTTGTTCCGTCACTTTAATATTTGAAATTTTACATGTCTAATACACTAATAACACGTATCGCACCATATCACCCCTTAAGTATAAGTATGCTGTTTGTGTGGAACGTCATCTTTGTGATTGTGAAGGATGGGATATGTTGTTCAATAAAATTGCATATGCATGTTTTTGGCAGGCTCAGAGTTCTGTCTTACAGAATTTATTTGCCTGTTCCGGGCTCTATATTCATACTTTATATCCTTATGCTTTAAAATGTACTATAATATACTGTATTATTCCTCTTAAACAAGAAATAAGACACAATGTAACAAACAAAGCATTTATTTTGGCAGTCAATAACAGTCATTAAAAGATCTTCATATATTCCACATAATTACATTAAAGGGACACTTCACCAAAAAAGAATTCTGTCATGATTTACTCTCCCTCAGATTGTTCCAAATCGCCCCCATTGACTCCCACAGCAGGGAAAAAATATTTTGTTGGGTGAAGTATCCCTTTAAAAGTACAGTGACATTTTCTTTTAGCAAAAAAGTGGTGCTAACTTATTATTTTGTGATTCTTTTTGGTATCAAATGCTAGTGGTTTATGTGTGTTAGGGTAATAATACGAATTGACAATAAGCAAAGCCACTCAAAGTCTAGGTTGAACATTTAGTTGACCCAAACTTTTGGTTAAGTCATTGTTTACATACTTTTAAGTTCTATCAATGGAATAATGAGAGCCTGCATTATGCATGCATGGGCAGAAGTTATGATTCATCTAGTACAGATTGACCATTTCTTGTGTCCTGTAAACCTCAGTAAAATCAGTGCAATTGGTGTTAACCATGAGCAAGATCAAACAAACCAGAAGGACCCCTTTGTGTGAATAAACTCTAGTGAAAAGTTTCAAGTTAAGAGCTTATGATCTTACATGAAAATAAATACAAAAATGTCACATTTTCTCACCATGGGACTATAGTTGTTACAGGTGTGAAAACAAAGGGCTAATACAGATGTTCAATACAATTTTATCAACTCAAAAATAAAAACACAAAGCAAACATATTGTACAGGCAGAAGATGATGTTAGTGCAAGCGTAATATATTTATACAATGTTTAAGCGTAACGATTAGCCCTTAGCCTAATTTAAAACTGAGCCGGCTATAATGGGGTTGAAAACTTGGTGGGATAGATGTAATGGCTTTTATAGAGCTGGGATTCATATTTTATTGTAATTTTTATTCTTAAAATTTCGATTTGTTTAACAAGTGTGGTTCTGATAAAAATTATTTCAGTAACAAAGTTCTAATAACAGTATTTAAAAATATAAGTAATAATTTACTAGTAAGCCAGACATTTGTTGAAGATTTCTCGAATCACATTTATTAATATTATTAACTTCATTGTTTTCTCTCAACTATTCACCCCCTCAACCTCAAAATTTGATTGTTCATTTACAATATGTGTGTGGGGCACAGAAATAAGTTCTGAATTTATTTTTGACGACTGCAGATATATTGTTTTTTCACAACGAATAAGATGTTTTGTATTCCAAAGCTTAACTGAGTTTTAAATGAGACTGATAACATTGACTTACCTCATAATATAGAAGGGTGGAGTAGTGCATAAGCATGGCTTCTTTGGTTCAGCTGTATGTTATTGGTAATATTATAACAAAGAATCATGTGTTATAATGCCGAGGTAATAAGTTCGAAAGTAAGCACCATTTCATATAAAAAGTACATAGGTTCAGAGTAATATACTGCTATGCTTTTCATGCATCTCTGGCTAATAGTGTCTATGCTTTTCATGCATCTCTGGCTTTTCATTCTGCACATTTAAATAACTTCAGTCATAAGGCACACAGTAGTGGTGAAACGAAAATCTTTGGGCTTTTTGTGGAAGCAAAAATGTCTTTTTAGAATCATATTAGAAACCTGTCTGTGACGTTGACGTCCATTCACCAGGCTGGAATGAAATATTCTGCTGCCAATGTAAATTGTGATGATGACCCAGGTGTCATAGATTACAGGTTCTTCATACACACTTGGCATCGGCTCATGCGTGAGAGGAGCTGACCGGCTTTTAGCGTCTCAGAGGCTGGGGACGTCTGGAAGCTCTGATCAATAGCCGTCAACCAGAAACTCTGCTTGTTGGCGAAGTAGTGACACGTACCCTTGGCCCCATTACACTCGATGAAGGGAGTGGCGCGGAAATCTTCTAGACAAGAGCCTGGAGAAACCAGCGATTGACCGCCACCTTCATCTCCAGCTGCCGTGTGCTTTGTAAGTGTGATAAAGATGACAATTTAACTAAGTTTCACAGTAACATTGATGTCTGTAGCACAAATAGTTAATATTTAGTCTCACCATGAGGAAGGAATAGCCAATCCACAGACTTCTCCACCCTGCTGGGCATTGTGGGATTGTTATATCTTGACTGTGTATTGCAATGGCCACAGATGGGGCTTCACACACAGAGCATCGGCTGATGTACGGTCTTATCTCTGCCTCCTCCACGGGCATCATGGGAATTGGCGCAGTAGTGGACAGCCAATAGGATTTGTCATTTCGGCTAGCATAGTAGCATACATCACCAGGATTGCAATACAGGAAAGGCATGGTGTTAAAACGAGGGAGACACGACCCGGCTAGACCTGGATAACGAAACAGAACCACAATACTGAAACATTTTGGGTTAACACAAAAACAAATTATTAAAACATTTCATTTCAAACTAATCTACATATGGATGAAATCAAGTTCCGGCCCTTTTGTTCTAACTGTAGAAGCCATTTTGGTCAGATTGCTCCCAATATAATAAACATTGCAACTTCATTTCACAAAGATTTTAAATATCAGATGTACACTTCGTTCGAACTGTTGTATGTTTGTCAATAAATTATCCAATAGTATCGCTTGTCATGCTCCAAATGCGCATAACAGTTGGCTTACCCAGGTCTTGGTTGTGGGCCTTCTCCTGCCCCTCAAAGTATAGCAGACTGTATCCTTCCCATAATTTGGACATGCCCACAGGGCACATAGGAATGTGATCAGACTGGCTGTGCTTCACCAGCAGGTAACCAACACTGACACTGCGACCAGGCATTCCGGCGTGGCCAGGTAAACCAGGCTGTCCTCGGTTCCCTAGACATTAAAGTGACAGTTCACCCAAAAATTCTGTCATGATTTACTCACCCTCTTGTCATTTTAAACCTTCCACAGAACACAAAAGAAGATATTTTGAAGAATGTTGTTAACTGGCAAGCATTCACTTGCATTAGTTTTGTGTTCAAACAATAGAAGTGTATAAATTCTGTACGGTTACCAACTTTCTTCAAAATATCTTCTTTTGAGTTCTTCGGAGAAGAAAAGTCATACTGGTTTGAAATGACAAGATGGTGAGTAAATTTTCTTAGTTATTATCTTATTTTCATGAAATTCACGTGATTTTTTATATAAATGAAATGCACAGTTGGGAAAAAAGCCTCCGCAATCCGTAATTCACAAATCTACCCCAGAATCCTCATGCATTTACATTCACACAAGCACACCATTTACCTTCCTCTCCCTGCAAACCAGAGTACCCCAATGGTCCAGGTTCACCACGGAACCCTGGAGTTCCTGGTACACCGGGGAGTCCTGGCATGCCCTTGTGCCCCTTTGGACCCATAAACCCTATAAACAGACAACATTAATGTAAACCGAAAACAGACAGACAGAATACAATGAAGACCGTTGGCTCAAGTTTATTTTGTGAAATATCAATCTTTGTGATTAATTATTATTTAATTGCTCAAGGCTTGGAATTTTCTCACCTTCATCACCACGAGGCCCAGAAGGGCCCACTTTTCCAGTCCGTCCCAGTGGTCCATGAATACCCATTGAACCAGGAGGTCCTCTTTCCCCTGGTAATTTTACTGGAATTGGAGGAAGTCCTTTATCACCAGATAAGCCAGTACCACCTAGGAACAAGAACAAAATAAAGGTGCTGTCACACTAGATAAAGAAATGAGAGCAACATGATGTTATGCTCAAGGGTTTTTGTTTTGGAGAAGTTAAAGGGATAGTTCACCCAAAAATGAATGTTGATAAACGAACAACAGCGGTACCCATTGAGTTCATGCAATAGAAGTGAATGGATCCCGCCGTTGTTCAGTTACCAACACATCTTCTTTTGTGTTCTGCAGAAGGAAGAAAGTCATACAGGTTTGTATGACAAGAGGGTGAGCAAATGATGACAGAATTAAAATTTTGGCTTGAACTATCACTTTAACAAAAAAGTTATGCTTCTTAGAACCCGTATTGTTGTTAAACCACATATTTTCCACTTAAGACCACTTATAGCTGTGGGATATGAAAGATAGATTCTTACTTTTTTATTATTAATCAGGAAACAACAAAATCACGGAGGCAAACACAATCACCTGGGGGTCCAGTGTCTCCTTTAGGTCCAGAAGGTCCCCCGTCACCTTGAAAACCATGTCTTCCTGGAATTCCCATCATTCCTGCTTGCCCCCTTTCACCTTTAATTGAAATAATACATTTCTACATGACTATTTAATTCTCATGGGTATTAATTATCATACCCGAACAAAAGGAGCAACAAAAAAGCTAAACAGCTAAAAAGCTGTTTGGCCTGCTGTCCTAGGGCGAGCACTCCGAGCTAGGTAATCCTCCTCGAACTCCAAAGCGAAGTGCTCATAACTGGCCACTTCAAAGGGCCCTTCAGAACGAAGGATTTCGAAAGGATTTTCCATGATTCTTTGCGCAGATTCTTTGCATGGTGACGCAATGGGCGCCGGATGATGACACAGAAGGGCACTTCTAGAAACAGTTTGGTCCCGTACACCCTGTAACCTTTCAAAGCTCTCACTCCGGAGGGTAAACCATTCAAAGGGCTTAGTCAATAATAAATATCAATAATATCAATAATAAAATAATAAAACATCAACCAGAGGTGATGTGACATTGCAACATATTAGAAAATGTATATTTTCCATGTTATTTACAGCGATTTTAAGGGTAATAGTAGAAAGGGTTATTTTTTCAAGCGTATACACGGTGTCAGAATATTCATAATCTACCTTTTCTTCCTGACACTCCAGGATCTCCTGACGGTCCTCTTTCTCCTCTGTCCCCCAGGGTTCCTTTTTCTCCAGTTAATCCTACTTCACCTAAATTCCCATTCTCTCCTTTTGCTCCCAATTGAGAAGGGAAACCTGGTTTTCCTCTGGGTCCAGGAAAGCCTGCAGTTTAGATTAAGATCGTCATAAAATAATAAAAGATTCATTTACAATTTAATACCACACATTCAAACTGTGGTGGTTGGTTTCTAGGAAACATCTTTAAAAACCAATTCCTAAAGGTAATATAGTCCAGGGACAGGTTTACTTTTGTATTTATCACAATATATAAAAGTGAATTTGCTTTACAACATTGATAAAAACATAATTTTGCCTGCGTTTAGCAAAATACTGTTTGAATAATGTTATTAATATGAAACATGAAAAAATGGTCTGTTATTATATTAGTAGTAGGAAAGTCCCTTTAAAAAATGCCAATTCACTCTGCAACCATCTCGACAATGAGCTACTTTCTATATAAGCAATATGCAAACAAATATAGGCCCTTTTCTACAAAAGTTAACTCAAGAGAGATACTAACATGAGGATAAGGACAGTCCCAAGTTTCATTTTTTATTTAATTTCATTGAAAGGAAACGATTATGTCAAATAATGTCAAGAGAATGTATGCATGTTTTAATTGTATTATGTTAATGTACGGTTTAATGTATCATTATATTATGCTAGGCTACTGTATGGGTCAACACATTAAAGGTGGAGTGTATGAAATTTAGTGGCATCTTGCGGTGAGATTTGGAATTGCAACCAACGGCTCACTCCTCCCCTCTCTTTTTTGAAGCACTACACGTTTTCGCTTCTTTGCCGAAGGAGATACTGTATTTACGAAACACGCTCTCTAAAGCAGTTTGTCCATTTAGGGCTACTGTGGAAACAACATGGCGAATTCCGTGTAAGGGGACCCTTGGTGTATGTAGATAGAAATAGCTCATTCTAAGGTAATAAACACATAACGCTTTATTATGTAAGGTCACCTCTGAAGACATAGTTATGTGTATTATATTATTTTCTGTCCATAGATCCTCCGAAACACTACACACTGGACCTTTAAATCTCTGAGCTCAAAAAAACAACAACACATGTACTGAAAAACTAAACTGATCCTAGAAAATCTTTAGTGAAACTAAATGACATTGTTAAAACTGTGATTTAAACAACATGTCAAGTTTTACAGTAATGGCATCCTCAATTCTATCTGTTTTATTGAGAGTTGTACTTCATATTAAGAACTGCTTCTAAATAATTAGTCAATTCTAGCATTTATTCTAAATATATTTACATTCACAAGACGCTTTTATTCAAAGATACTTACATTGCATTATATGATACATTTGTATATGAGTATGTGCAATCCCTGGGATCGAACCTATGATCGTCCATTATACTCTAACCACTGAGCTACAGGAAAGATCTATATATTGTACAAACTATACTTTACCTGGTAGTCCCTTAGTGCCAGGAAATCCGAAGTCACCTAACACTCCTTTTTTATCAGAGAACCCCTGTGGTCCTGGAGGTCCCCGTTCACCTGGAGCTCCATAGTCACCCCTAACACCTGTGAACACGTCCGGGTGGTCAGTTTTCTGAAACTATGCATCATCCTGTAGTTTCTTAATATGAGAGAGAATATGCATTTTACCTGTATCTCCAATGGAACCTTTGAAACCTAAATCTCCTTGGAGGCCAGCCTGTGTGCTGGGGATACCGGTCTCTCCTTTCTCTCCTTTTTGTCCCGAGTCACCTGAAGGACCCCAGGTGTCCTCACCTGCAGTAGACAAAGTGTAACCAAGAGATGGTCAATTTTTGCAGAAAGGTCATAAAATTAATATAAAAAAGAAACAAAATATATAATAATATATATAAAAAAAGAAAAAAAGCATGCTTAGGTAAACTAAACTTGGCTCCGTACACTGCAGTAGGCTTTGTGAGACATGTTTTTATTGCTTTTATGTTTTTTGTTGTCCTACTGTTTGATCCAATTGCTTCCATTGTTTACCCAACTTGTATCTCGCTTTGGATCAAAGCCTCTGCTAAATGACTAAATGTAAATACAAATGTAATATTCATATGATATTTGTTCATAATATGTTTAATATATACTGTTTAAGGTTAATAATGGACTCATTCTTACATCTTTTAATAAGATTACAAATATAGTAAGTACCTGGAATGCCCTGGACACCCTTTTCACCTTTCAGGCCATTTAAACCAAGTATTCCTTTAAGACCATGATATCCTAGAAGAAAGAACCAGATAAAATGTAACATTATCTAACAGCTCTTCAGACCCTTTTGACGTGAAGTGACAGGACAAATAAGTAATACAATTAGTTGTACTTTGTCTTCAGACAATCTTAACATATTAAGTGTCAGAACTACACCTTTTTGTCCAGGTTGGCCTTGGATTCCAGGTGTTCCTGGCTTTCCCGGTTCACCTCGCCAGCCTTTACTACCCTGGTTTCCTGGGAAACCCTCTAGTCCATCAGAACCTGACAAAATATTTAATCTATTTAAAACCCAAATAACAGAAACAGGAAAGAACATTCATTAATCAATCAAGACTGTTGTACCTGGGGGTCCCGGTGTTCCTGGTTCTCCTGAATGACCTTTTGTCCCATCAATTCCATTAAAACCTGGGATTCCTCTGTCTCCAGGTTGACCTAAGAGTCCCTTTTCACCTAATGGATGCACATTAAAACTCATTTAAGTAATGATTCACAGCAACAGCCACTATTAAAATAGTGTAAGATGCATTATAAAAAAGGGAAATTACTAACCGGGGGGTCCAGTTAGCCCATCTTCACCTGGCAACCCTTTTGCTGCTTTAGGACTGATTATCAGACCCGATTCACCTTGAATAAAGGAAAATAATAAGTTTTAACTTTTTGTCCGTTTATCCAGTTAATGTTCTTGGAATAATAGTAAACTCATCACAACTATGTGGAATATAAGAAATGTGACTATGGAAATTATGTTGTTGCCAAAAACTATCCAAACACATTAAACTGTTACATTTTGGCATCTTCAATGTAGTCAGTGTTTGCCTAGAATTTGTAATAATGTACTTTTGGCATTTTATTAATCAGCTTGGTAAGCAATCCCGGAGTGCTTTTAAAACACTATTGAATGAGTTTCCATCTATTCTGACTTCTTTAAAACATCCATTTCAAAAACCTTTTTTTTGTCCACAAAACATTTAAACATATTCAGATCAGGATGTTTTGAAGTCAACATTTCATCAATGATCCTAAACTCTACAGCCATTTAAATGTTTTTTAACCTTTTAAACATATCGTATCATAGATTTGTTATACCTTTGATACCCTTGATACCATCTTCTCCAGGTCGTCCGTAAGCACCAGGTGTGCCTCTTTCACCCTGCACCATAAACAACCAAACTAATCATAAACACCAAAACAACTTTCAAATTTAAGGAGATTTTGTGACATGTTTTAAATCATCCTACCGTAGGTCCATCCATTCCAGAGAAACCCTCAATTCCAGATGGTCCTGTAGGGCCAGGCATTCCCTTAGGCCCTGCTTTTCCTTCTTCCCCTGGTGGACCCTCGGTACCTTTTGTATCACTCGGCTCTCCTGGATATCCGTCTCCCCCTTCTGTTCCTGGAACACCTGGTACACCCTTTGGGCCTGGCCACAAATACAAGGTGAAGGAAATGTTAGAAGTGTCTGATTAACACATTCCTGTAAATGAAATACAATTGTGATGTTTCTTCTGGAATTATAATCTTATCAAGGTTTTAAGTTTTAGGTATAATTTTTAAGTATAAAAATAAAAAGTACTTTAAAAATGTCTTTGTTCTGTTGAACACAAAAGAAGATATTTTGAAGAATGTAGGAAAGCAGTTCTGGGGCACTTTTGACTTCCATTGTCATTTTTCCTACTATGATAGTCAATCGTGTCCAAGAATTGTTTGGTATCAAGCATTCTTTCAAATGTATTTCTCTGTGTTCATCAGAACAAAGAAATGTATACAGTTTTGAAACAACTCGAGGGGGAGTAAAGACAGATTTTTTTGTTTGTGGTCTGTCCCTTTAATTACAAAACGTTAAAAAAATAGAATATGCTGATTTTGATGCAATGGCTCTTTACCACAGAGCTCTTATAGATCCTGTCGTTCAGATAAAGTATGTTATTCACGGTACCCTATACAATACAATACAATACAACACCATCCTCACCTCTGGGACCAGTGAAGCCAGGTTCGCCGATGTTTCCACTATTACCTTTAGCCCCCTTCATGACCTCTTTCATGTGTGGTGGAATATATATATTTGGCTTTTCACCTGGAGGGCCTGTCAGGCCTCTGTCACCTTCACCGCAAAACAAGACATTCAAATGTATATGCCCACATAATGTGTATTTGACCTTTCAAGACATTGTAACATTTAAAAAAGGTAAAAGTATGTAGCCTGCACTAACAACTGCTGCATCAAAGGGCTGAAATCACAAGGAATACATTTTTCATTTATAATATAAAATTACGAACAAAAACAAACTTCTTTCTCAATGCGAAAAGTAAAAATTAGTTTAAAAACGTTTTCTGAGCTTCAGCACCATTGACTTTGTGCAGTAACATTTACAGCCGATCAGGTTGTTTACTTTTTCATGCCACAGACCCCTACTTTAGTTCAGTCTTCTCTTTGTAAGTCGCTTTGGATAAAAGCGTCTGCTAAATGTCTAAATGTAATGTAAATGTCTTCTACTTCTTTTCTACTTTTCTATCCCCCCCAAAAGATTCTAAGCTTCGTATACTGTGATAGGCTGACTGACACCAGTTTTTACTGCACCTATTTACTGCTTCTATTGTTTTCCCCTAATGTGTACGTTGCTTTGGACAAAAGCGTCTGCTAAATGACTAAATGTTAATGTAAATATGATGAGTCTTTTGCGAGGGACCCCCTTTCTAAAATACATATATATTTTTTGTATAAAAAAGCATTTAAACTGTTAGTAAATAAGTGTGATATTATAAAGACAAAGTAATCAAACTGTAATAATCTTGAGTAGAAATTTACAACTTTTGCTGTATTTGTGTCTCAAGGGGACCCCTTTGAGCATTCTGGGGATCCCTGGCTGGACCCCAGTTTGAAAAAGCCTGGGTAAATTAATACAAATACCGTGAGGTATCTACAGTATTGTATATGTGTATACATAAAATTGCTCTAATCTCACCTTTTAGACCTTTGTTTCCTTCAAAGCCAGTAATTCCACTTTCACCTGGAAGGCCTGTCTCTCCTTTCCGTCCTTCAAATCCTTTCAGACCCTTCTCTCCAACCTTTCCATCGAACCCTTCCATGCCCTCGCCCCCTCTGACACCTTTTTTGTAAAGTATGTACATTTCAGAGCTATTCAAACTAAAAATCATGACAATAATGATGAACAGTGTTGCTTCCCACACAGGTCCAGTTACATAAAAAAATCTTTGTTTTGGCATAATAACTAACAAAGTTTCATGAATTTCAAGGAAGAGTATACATGCAAAAAAACACATTAAATCCAAAATGGCTGACTTCCTGTTGGGTGGAGTTAATCACTGTAATTTTGAAAGATGTTCAGTTTGGTGAGAACAACATATGTGCCATGTCTGGTGACTGTATAGGTAAAACTATCCCCACCACTATAGTCAAAAGGGCGCTACAGACCCACCACGCCCATCCCTAAGTTTTTATCCACATATAATGGACAACAAGTCACATGGTCCAAATTTCATAAAACAAATTTAGCATTAAAGTTTGATGTGCTGCAGTGACTTTCAGTAAAAGAACATTAACCTTTAACCCCTTGGAGGCCATCAAAACCAGGAGTCCCTGTTTGTCCTGGTTCTCCCGGTGTTCCAGTGTTTCCGGGCACACCAGCATTTCCAGGGTCTCCAAGGACACCTTTAAATCCCCTGACCCCAGAGGGACCAGGGTCACCCTCATCTCCTCTTTCTCCACTAAAACCTGTAAAGAGAAAATACAGCATTATTAGGAGAAGGTTGTTTGACAAACATTTAACAGCCAATATAGGATATATACAGAATGTATATATATATCTACTAATCTTCAAGGCCCAAAGGGCAAAATTATATTTTTACCCTTTTGTTTTAAGCATCAGTTTTGTTACCTGGTGGTCCAATGTTTCCAGGTGGTCCAGGGGCTCCTGTTTTACCAGGCTGCCCAGGATATCCAAATGTTCCCGTGGCTCCTGGCCTTCCTATCTCTCCCTGAAAACCTGAAGGGCCAGTTACACCCTTACGGCCAATGATACCAGGCATGCCTTCCATACCTGTGTGTCAGTGAATGCTTTAGTGAGTCTTGTGGACATTAGAACAAATTATACATTTTTTGACAGTTCTGTCTGTCTGTTTTCACCTGAGTGTCCCTTTACGCCTGGATCTCCAGAAAAACCACTGACACCCCTTTGTCCTGGCAGTCCTTGATCTCCAGGGGGTCCAGAAGATGCTCCTAAAACTTCCCCATGTTCACCCTTTTCCCCTAAAGCACCATCTTCACCTTGTTTACCAGGCTTCCCTGGAGATCCTTCTTCCCCTTTAAAGCCAGGAGGTCCTAAATCACCACGAGGTCCTACAAAACCTGAGTGACCAAAATCAGATTATCAGAGGTGACAAAAGAAGTGTGGTAGACACAGTCTATATATAAATACAGTGACAAACAATCGATTTAACCAGGCAGCGGTCTTACCTATTGGTCCAGGTGGACCTCCTCTTCCTCGTTCCCCTAGCTCTCCTTTGACTCCAAGATCTCCAGAAAGACCTCGGGGGCCTTGTGAACCTGGTACCCCTAGAAAACAAATGAGGGAAAAACATATTGTAAATAGAGAAAACATATATGAAAAGGGTTTGTATGTGGAAAAATTTAAAACAATCAAATAATTTTACCAGGAAATCCATCCAATCCTGGAACACCAGGCATTCCGGTTTCTCCGGGTCGTCCGGGATCTCTAAAACATCCTTTCAACATCAAAGACAAATATGACAAAATTTGGCTGCATTGCACACACATATTTGACTTTTATGTGTAAAAACAAAACTGACCACCAATCCAGCTACAGTACCTGCAATGTTCAACTGCTCTCCTTCACTTGAGCTGCAGTCTCCTGTAAAACATGTATGATAGAATATGTACACAAAGCTAACAAGGCAATATCAGAATGCTGGGGAGTTGCAAATGGTGTTCATAATTAATTCTGATGATAAAATAAATGCAGTTAGAGACTGCCAAAGGAGTAGAAGAGATCCTCACCTGATTCACCAGGCAACCCTGGATGTCCATCTGGTCCAATTATTCCTTCATCTCCAGGAGGGCCCCTTATCCCTTTGATCGCTCCAAGAACTTGACCAGATTCCCCTAAAAGACCCTTTGGGCCAGAGGAACCACGCCTACCTGGGTAGCCCTTCTCTCCAGGTTCACCAACTGGACCTTCTCCCTGGCGAAATATATGTAGACATTGAGGATCAGGATCCGGATTAGTTTATTTGGCATCGGAGCATTTCTTCAAATGAAAAACCTTTCCTTTTAAATGGTTTCACATTATTATATATAAACTCTACACTGTAGTTGTTGCCTTTTGATAGACTTACAGGAGGACCTTGAAGACCAGAAGCACCATTTTCTCCAGAATATCCAGTTCTGCCAGGCTCTCCTGGGTAACCACTGAAACCTGGGTCCCCCGAGTCTCCAGGTGATCCTACATACCACAAGCATGTGCAAAATAGTAAAACTTCTCAAATATATCCTCCTGTGTGTTTTTCTATTCTAGTTTATTATTGAATTTTGGACCTTTCTCTGTAGCTACAGTCAGGTTTCCTTTTGCCCCCTTTGGTCCAGTTAATCCATTAGCACCAGGAAAACCCTGTAGAGATTGAAGAGATTCAATTCAAAGAGAGTATTACATATATATATATATTTTTTAAAGTAATTTCTTTCATGTTCACTTATAATAAGAACCCTGTGGTCAGTAAAAGTGAATGAGTGATGCCTTAAGATACTGTCACAACAGTACACAAAGCCACGTTGCCTTTCACTGTCTCATGTGACCTAAGCAAGAGACAACTCATTTCAGCACTGTAAAGATGATGACATGTCTACTTACTGGCACCCCATCGTTGCCTCTTGGTCCAGGATCTCCCTGATCACCATGCTGACCCCACTCGCCTACCATGCCATAGTCACCACGCTCGCCTGGAGGGCCCGGAGGGCCTGAGTCAGATTGTGTGCTGCATTCACACAAACCATGGTCACCTGACCAATGAAATAAAACAGCTGTATTAAACAAATGTCACCAGCAATAATCATCACCGGATGCAGCAAATTGATCATACCTTTCGGTCCCTTTTTTCCTGTACTTCCTGGACGTCCTCGTCTTCCTGGTGGACCTCTGAAAAAGTCTTCCACTGTATCAAAGCACATTAATAATCATTAAGTGTGGTCATATATAAAATCAGCAATAAAATATGTCAGTCTTTTAAACCGCCTTAGCATAAATCACTCCTAACAACTGTATTTCACATTTCTATTTTTTTAAAATTGTATCTCATATTCTATATACTGCTTCTAATGTTGGGATGGTGTATGCTCTTTCATCCTTTAACACACTCACATGATCCCTTGGGTCCTGGTGGTCCACTGGGTCCAGGCCGTCCATCAAAACCATTTAGGCCAGGCTTGGTGGCAGGATTGCCATTTTCTCCTGCTTCACCCTTGATTCCTTTCTGTCCCTTTGGTCCTTCTGAAGCCCAGGGAACCTCTAAGGGTTAACAATCAAAATAGTGATGGCATTTGGTTACAAATTTGCAAAAGAACCATACAATTTTAAACAAATGGTTCAACCAACATTGAACATACTGTTAAATTAAAGAAATTGTGGATGAAGGCAAGGTTGAGCTAGAATGGTTGTTATTAGTTGAAATACTCCTTCAATAGTCTCACTTACCTGTTTGTTGAGAAGCAGGGGGACCTGGGAAACCTTGTTGTCCTTTTTCACCCTTAGGACCAAGATTTCCTATTGGACCACGCTCTCCCTCAGGTCCCGGAGGACCCACTATATGGCCAAGACAATGAGAGAAATGTTTAAAGTTATAAAGTTTATAAAAGAATACAGAGAATGTGAGATGTGGCATCAGAAGTAAAGCGCTGTAACCAACAAAGAGATTAAATAAGAGTTTATCAGGGAAACTGACTAAAAATGTATTTAAATACCTATGGTTTCGTCAAATGAACTTGGTGGTTCTCCGGGTTCACCTCTTCCCCCCTATAAAAAGATATACAGATTCATACAGCCATTAATACAGATTTTAAGTGATGACTAACTAAAAATAGCATTGAACAAATCAAAAAACGCATTTCAAACCTTCTGGCCCTTGCTTCCTGGGGCACTTGGTTGTCCAGCATCACCCTACAGACAGGCAAAGAGATGTACAGAAAGGCTTAAAATAAACAAAAATGCTGTGATAATTTTATGTATTTTAAGAAAAATGTTATACCCTGGGTCCTGGCCAGCCATTTGATCCTGGGGTTCCCTAAAATAAATAGTAACAGTAATTGCTTACATCATTGTTAGATGTTTTTAAATTCACAAATTTCCGGACATAATGTGCACTCAGTCATTTTTCATCAAAACTCATCAAAACAGTTTAAGGCTATACACAGAAGCATATATTTTATTTTATCAATAAAAAATCAACCACGTACATTTATATGAAACCATGCAAACTATGTTAATAAAGAAGTCTCCAATCATGTAATAACCTATGAAAGTTAATATTTCACACAGAACAGGATCAACCGATCACTACAGATTTTATCTTAGCTAACAACCTTTGTTATTGGACACTTTCAGTTGGAATGAATTCATTTAAAATAAATGAATTATGACTGACTGTATGCAGTATGTAAGTTTTGCTTTAGAGTTATTCTGCCTCCAAGACACTAGGTGTCAGTCCAAGACTACTTCAATGTTTGCAACATAAACAAAACATTACTGAGTGCACCTGTACCACTAATACAGTATATGAGTTCATACCCGTGGCCCTGGTAACCCTGAAACACCCCCCTCTCCTTTGGAGAAGTCAAATTCCTGGAACAATAAAAAATTTTTTAGTACGCATGCAATCCCAATTCCCCTTTAAAACAAGTTCACTCTGTGATCATTTTGGCAACCATCTCACTAAACATTTGCTTATTAATTATTTTAAATCCAGCTAACATTCATGCCATAAAAAAAAGACAATGACTGAAAGATAAGGACTATATAGATGCTATTTATACTAAGTTTAAATAGCAGTAGGTTCTGTTTACACAAAGTGAAAATAGCAGCATTTATTAGCGATATACTATTTACACTAACTAACTAAAGTGTTAAATGAAATGAAACTAAGGGAAACCTATTATGAGAATCAGAAACTTAAATGTCACATACCACATTTCCTGAATCGCCCTTTAAACCTTTTCGGCCTTTCACACCCTGTTTAAGAAAATCCATGAAATGAAAGAGATGAAAATGACACTAATAATTCATTTTTATGCAAATCGAAAAAGTTGTGTTCTTCTTGCCTGAATATCTGTGAGGGGTGGACCGATGTGTGGGTAAGGTCCTTGTGGGCCTGGTTCTCCAACATCACCCTATAAAAAGTATTCTATATTAAATACAGTCTGCTTCTCCCAGTGTTAACATAAAACATTATATTTGACATTATATAAGACATTACCGACTCTCCTTTGACTCCTTTTAATATTTTAGTGTTTTCACCCTGTAGTGAAATAAAACATGTTTATTTACAGTATATCCACTGAAAAATGCTAATTTATAAAACGACTTACAAGAGATCATATTCTGTGACAAAAAGTTGTTATTATTGATATTCATTCATATATTTTCTAAAGGAACAGACTGAAGGATTTAAGGATGTTTGTTTCTTAAAAGAGGTGACTAAAATTCATACATAAACCTATACAGTATTTTACTTGTTTTATCCTTCTGTTTATTTACTCATTCTTAATTTTTTTTTACTTTTGTTTAAAATTATGTGTGTGTTGTCTTCGCAAGTACAGATAAGGGAATGTTTAAGTTCTAACCAACTCATAGTTTTAAGGGCAATCTTGTGCAAAACTGCTGTTTTTTACCCTTTGTCCTTTTGTTCCTTTAAGACCAGGAGGGCCCTGAAGAAAGACAATACAGATTGAGGTAAATATGGTGGTTTTAGAATAATGCTAGCACAATTTTGTTGTACATAAGATAAACCTACCATAACACCTACATATCCAGGTAGACCTCTGTCACCTGGCTTACCATCGGGTCCCTGTAGTGATAAAATGAATCATAAGAGATAATCAATTATATTAATTTTAAATTATATTATATTAATTAAATTAATTTGTATTATTAATTTGATGGAGAAGAAATAAAAAAAAACTTACAGAGATTCCTTGGTAGCCTGGCTGTCCTGGGTCTCCCTGTAACATGAAAAAAAACATTTAATGACCCAGTCTTTTGCAGTTTTAGAGGCATTGATTATGTTTTTTTGGGTGTTTAACGATGTATGTTCATCTTTCCAATAAAAAACACTTTATATTTCACATATTTCAAGTCTATTAGAGGACCACTGTCCCTCTTCTCACAAAACGATTTCATCCGGTCTATATAAAGTCCCTCCTTTCGAAACGCTCTAATTGGTAAAGCTAACCCGGTCTGTCGTGACTGGTTCCCCACTTAGATCGTGTGTGTGAAGATGTCTCACCCATACCATATCAACGAGCTTCCGCTTCTCAGGCTGTTGTGATTGGTCGGCCCCCCTCTACGTGCACATGTTGGCTTTTAGCAATAAACAGTAACAATTGCGTCAACTTCACTTCATCAGTTATACACATGCGGATCGATTGAAGTGTAACAGAGGTCTGCTAGTGCATGTGCAAACGGGAGTCTTTGTTAGAGATTTTTTCCCTACTATGGCGAGGGAAATGACACTTGACTGATTGGAGTCAGACCGGTTATATTAATTAACACTAAGAACAGAAACGTTAGTTTTTCCTTTTTATATTGGACCCGAGTTGGATAATAAAACACGAAGATTGACCAGGAGAAATTTGCAAGCAGGACTTCAAAGGACGTTTCAAAGAAGTGTTTTAGAGGTAGAGGGCTGTAGTCTGATCCAGCCGTTCTCTGTAGTCCTTGAAAAGAGAATTCTGATAAAGTCAATATCTCGCTTGGCACTGAACTTTGAGATTTATCATTTTGCAGGTATTATTTATGCTCTAACAGCAACATTACACACTAACTAAAGGTTGAAAAAATGGGATCGCGGGGAATGTGGCCTTTAAACATTTACTATTGCATTTCTTTGTACTAATGAAAATACTCATGTTCACTATTGTTTGATTAATGGAGGCACTGAATATCCTTAAATACACTCTATTAAGTCTTGGACATAGATAATCATCCTGTATGGAATATTTAATAATCATTTTGTACTGATTTTTTAAGTGTTTCTTTGGTCTCCTTCGGAGCAGATAAGGTCACTTTTCAATTGTCATTTAGAAAGAGCATCTAATGCCCATCTTACCCTGAATCTTTCCATATAGATCCAAATGTCCAAGGGGTCCCCTTTCTCCCCCTTTAAACCTGGCCGGCCCTAAAGTAAAAAAAAGATAAGATCACAGGGTATAGAAATTGATTGAAATATAGAAATATTAAAAAAGTATTGTGGTTAAAAAAGTGTTTATATAAAAAGGTTTTGTATACATTTTGTGTGATGTCAATAGGAAACATAAAAACTTACTTCAAATCCAGGTGTGCCATCCATTCCTGGAAATCCTAGTATTCCAGAGACTCCACGTGTTCCATTACAGCCATCAGCTCCATGTTTTCCCCGAGGACCAGGTTGTCCTGGATGTCCCTAAGGAGAGTTCAGAAGAGGGTAAATCAGATGAATTGTTGTTGTTAATTACAAACAGTTACTGTTAAAGTCTTTAGCGTCACAAATGTTTTTGAAGGTCTGTTTGAACGGAAGCTATGTATGATTGTTTGAGATTAAATATGTGGAAAATTTTATGAGAATGAAAGTTTTAGCAAAGCAACAAAAAATGTAGGCCTACTTTTTTGTTGTTTCTTAGGTTTTCTCTGTTGTATTTAAAAACATTGATATGCATGTCTTTGGAAGAAATATGAAGGGAAAACAGCCAATAAGAGCCCAGAATAGAAGGGATCCCCTTCAGTAATGTTCCACACAGGTTGAGATCTCATGAAATTGCTTGATAAAATGTAGTAAGTTCTAGGCAAAGGGTGACTACACAGTATAAGCATTTCATCAAAAGTTGCTGTTTGAATTTAGAATATACAGTAAACAATGTGTAGTGCGAACTCTTCTGGCTGATTCCTTAATTTTACAAACAATCTTAAAACAAAAGATAATAATTTCTATATAAACAAAAACAATTATTACTTACAGGTACACCATCTGCTCCATCAAACCCTGGAACCCCTTGCATTCCCTAAAGAAAACCAAAAATATGTCAGAAACTTAACATATTAGTTCATCTGAACATTATAAGCTGTAGATTTTTCTATTAACTTTTTTTTTCCAAATCTGTTGTATTTTATATTGATTACCAAATAACATTTGTCAATATTATTGTGTATTTATGATTCTTTCAGACACATATGCATCCACTAACTTGAAATGGTCAATTTCAGATTATTTTTTCCATGCTTTGAAATAGAGATGTTGGCTATTGTTTAAAGAAAGACCCATGTGCATATAAAATAAGTCTGTATACAATTTAATACAATATGCAATACATATTATATAAAATTGATCTTAAAATTGGTACATGGCTTGGACATTTCTTTAGATGTTGGCACCACATATTTAATTTCAATTGATTGGAAATGAATACAATCAAATTCTGTATTGAAAACTAGCCCAGCTGGATATAAATTTAACCTCTGCATTCTATTTAAACAGTATCTACATAAGTTCTTCCATAGAGGTTGACTTACCACACTTCCTTTTGGACCCATAGCCCCTCCTTTGCCATACTCTCCTTTCTCTCCTTTAGGGCCCTGGAGGCCTGGGTCTCCTTGCCGGCCTTGCGGGCCAGTAGGGCCCTGGGGACCGAGTGGACCAGGGAAACCCTGCAGTTCAGACAAAAAGGCATGGTTAGGTTGATGAAAATAAAGCATGAAAGTATGCACATTTACAAATCATGAGGTTTTAGAGCAATACATGTGTAAATATTTTTATAAAAGCATTACATGTTGACCATGTTTATCTTTCATATCATATCAGGGAACTATAATGCTATCTAATTTGGAAATAAAACTGGACCACAAGATGGCAATCTTTGACCAGACATGTTTAAGCTCTATAGCGCCATCCAGTGCTCCAAAGGCCACACTACATAATGAGTTTAAGACAAGTTGGGGGTTTCCATATGTATTGTTCCTGTAATTTACTATCCAATACCCTACCAGACTTCTTGACTTTGCTTAATTCAAGTGAGATTTTAATCTGAATTGATGAATGACTTTAAACATCTGTAAAACAGCAAATAATCACCCAACATGCCCAATATACCCAATATATCTGATGTAGACCACATATCTTATGGTCATAGTAAAAAAAAGTACATGTTTGCACTTGCTGTTCTTTGATTAAACTATGATATTAGATGAGTTTCATAGCGACTGAGAGTTTGTGTTTGTTTTGAAGTCTGTCCCTCTTATCTGTGGATCGGTCCGCTTAGAAGTGGTGCATATCCATGGACAGGCTGCATGTGCTCAAAAAATTTTTTATGTGATTATTATGCAGCAGGTTTCATAAGTATGTTTTTTCTTGATCACTTAACAAATAATTTTACCAGTTTGAACATATAAGGAGTCATGAGATGCTATCGAATTTTAGGTAACTTGCATCCTTATGATATGCTTCATAAACCTCTACATAATTGTTTTTATTGTCAGTAAAATTGCAAACCATTTTGGGATTTAAATTTGTATCATGAAGTACAGGTCACATTTTGGTCAGAATCGTGTTTATGTAGATCTATGATGATTAAGAACAGAACACTGAACAAGCTCCTGATATACTCTGATTGGCTGGATTGATAAAAAGACGCCTTGCAGTCTCGCCAACAACAAGGTTTTCATGAAGAGGGTTGCATGATACACAGAGGTGTTAAGGGTGCTCATCAGTCAAACTGAAGTGAAACGTGTGCTTGAGATGTTCTGTGGTCTCAGAGGTCAAGTACTTAAACCCATGACCTATGAAGACAAAATCTACTGTTTAAGCTGAGCTACTAAAACCTAAAATATGTTGTTTTCTCAGATTTTATGCAAAGGTATGTTGGCACGGAGGCACGTATGAATTAAATTCTATGTTTGCATAATGTTATGTCAACTACGATGTCTTCATTTGGTCAATATTTAAAAGAAATACACAAGTGTGTGTTTCGACAGTTAATGGAAACAAAAGAAAATTGCGTTGGTGCTGGGAGGGTATAGGGGCTCGGCTACAGATGCAGCAAATATTTCCCATGAAGCCGTGAAATAAATAACTAAAAAAAAGTGGACCTTTAAATATAAGACTTCTAAATGATAAGATAATCTAATTTAAACAAGCTAAGATTTCGTTGAAAGTCATGGGAGAATATCCAAAAACATCTTATAATTGGGCAACTTATTTCCGTGGAAATGAGGCATGACGAATGTTTCAAGGGAAAGAACTCTTGACTATAATAACATTGAAACACTGGCATGACTGCTCGACTTTTTGTTGTTTTTAAATGACAAACCTATGGAACATATCTGTCATAGAGACATTAGGCGATAGTGATATTTAGGCTGCTCATCAAATACTGTAGCCACAGAAATATGTAATGTATATTAACCCAAGCTAAAAGTCTTAAAGTATAAACATAGGCTCTGTCTCCTCAGTGTTTCTCATCTGATAAGGTTTGTTCTGTTCAAGTGGGTCTGCTAAGCTGGATCAGGTACTATAACTTTTCATTTCAATTTCTGGAATACTTGGCATAGCAGATATATTATGCACCACTTTTCTCTTCTGTTTATCCAAAGTTACATTATCCTGTCCCCTCCGTCAAATATCCAACAAACATATGTACATAATCAGGGGTGCCTGCAGCTGTACGGTACTGTGCATACCATGAGAGGGTGCTAGTTATAGTTTTATTTATATGTTTAAATATTTCAATAGTATTAAAATTGATTAGTAATCTGTGTACATTCATGACATATCGAGAAAGCTAGAGAATGAGAGTGAATAAATAAAATAAATAGTTTGAATTGTAAAATCTAATGTGTGTATGGTTAGCAGTTGTCATGATCTGTTTAAGTAACATGTTTGCCAAATCTTTATAGATAAAAACAACAATCAAAGACTATCAGAAAATAAACAAAAAAAATCCAAATAGGTAACATTTTAGAAAACTCAAATATCCGTAACTGAGCATTTCTTTTTAAAAATAAAGTGCCGAGCTTTGTGAGCTACAGACCAAATATCGAGCATAAAGAGCGCACAAAAATACATGAACATGGCAACACTTCAAAGGAGCGCTCCGTGATACAGCCTTCCGAGCATAAACAAAACAAAGCATGCCTGTCAGCGCTAGTTTATTTTAAATTAAAGTTAAGTCTCAGCCGAAATAGATCAGGCTTATTTTCTTATTTACAGCTGCAAAATGCTAGAACAGCATTACCAGTGTGACAATAATCACTTAGTGAGGGAGTAACTATACCTGTTCCGTACACACATGGGATGATATTTTAGTGAATTCACTCCTGTATTTAAATGCGACTGTCACTTCCGAAACTGCAGTGTGTGCCTGGACTTGCTCTAATGAACATTAAAAAAATGAACAGCGAGGAGGTGCTTAAACAGGGAGGAGGAGAGTAAGCCTCAAACAGCTTTAACCAAGGTTCATCTTATATATATCTCATATATATTAATTAATTTTATGGCTGTTCTTGAGTATTTGGTATATGCGTGTGTGAGAGCTTATTATTGGTTGGGGGATTCTGTGCGAAACCTTAGATCCTGAAAATCCTGCAGGCGCCCCTGTGTACATTCACAAAATACAGAACAGAAAACATAACTATGTGTGGTGTCATACAGTCTCTGGTTTACATGAATATGTTATGTAAGTAAAAACTAGATGTGAACATTGCGTGTTAGGTACAGAATAAGAATCGATCATATGCGTGAGATATCAAGTCTTTGTCATTCCCAGGACTGTCATCAGTGACCAATTCAATCCCTTGTTGGCCTTTCCACATCCTGTCCCCTCCCATGGGTCATGATTTCTTGACCCACATTCTGTGATCTGCTTAAAATGAGATAACCAGCCCAAACCTCAACATCCAACTATCAATCATAACCCTACAATCTCCAACAAGGTATGTTTATCTGAAACAAAAAGGCTATGAATGGAGAAACTCTGATTTGTTACAAAATTTAAATTTGGTCATCAAACCAGACAATTCTCTTTTTATGGAATATTGCAGCAATTATTGTAAAAAAATCTAGGCCATTCATATTTTATTTTTTTATGTGCCCCTCATGATATTTATCAAAAACTTGAACCTTCCCTCACCCTCCAAATGACATCACTCACCAAAATTGTCTTTCCAAAGGTCAAGATTTTAACTACTACAATGCAAACAGTTCCTAGAGGACGAAATCTAATTTATATTCCACACAATGCAAAAAACCCAACCCAACTTCAGTTAACAGATGTGATTGAAAATATGTAAAAAAAGTCCATTTGTTTCTAATTTTGGTGATTGTTCTGGGGTGGCACCCTTTCAAAAAGTGCACCACTGCACCTAAAAGTGCATGTTAGTACCTCAAATGTACATATTGGTACCAAATGTGCATGGTATATAACAGGGTACTGTCCCAGAGACTGCTTGGGTAAATTATTTTGACCATTTTGTTCTCTCAGTGTTGTTCAGTACGAAACTATGTTAGATGTCGATTCAACATATTGTTTTACTCAAGTGTTAGTAATCTTTACAATAACAAAAACAGAGTACAATAGAGCTACAATTAAGCTGCAATACATCTTCACCCATCTGCAATATTTAGCTTTATTCCTAAATACTATAAATGGGGTCTTTACATTGAAAGTGACGATGCACTTCCATACCCCTTACATTAAAGGTGCAGTTTGTAACTTGTTTACCGTACAATATCCAATAACCACTAGGCCAATGTTACATATTTTGTTATGTTGAGTACATACAATATCTCAAATGTTTTCATCTATTTGTCAATCGTAAAATAAATTCCATTTTAATCAGTGACACGGACCGTGTCTGGAAGTCTCCTGTCAATGGCGTCATATCCGCGTTACCAAAATGTTGGATAGAGATGAAAAAAGATGGAAAGCCTGCAACCTTCAGTGGAATCCAGGAAAGGATACTAGAGGTGCTAATAAGATTGGCTGAGGTGCCTCATGTGATTCGTTTAAGCCGTTACGCTTTCTCCAGACCTTGTATCTCCCTAATAACACAGTCCCTGGCATTACCCTCGGCTTCCGCTTTTACTGCCGTAGAAACCATGACAACACAGTCTCGTGGACAAAGTGGCACGTATATATTGTCATGTATATATTAACTGAACAAGCAGTAATTGTTTTTAGATCATTTGACTAAATAGTAATAAATGCATTTTATGAACTACATCTAATGCATCTAATTCATTAACATTAAATAAAACCATGTCATCAAACGCAACATTTATAAAACTTTATTATTTTATATCATCCATAAAGGTGATTTCTCATTCACGTCTGATGATTATTGCTGGTGGAGTTGAAGACGACAGTTCCCATTATATTACACTCCTTCACAGAGTCATTAAGCTACGCCGTTGTTGTTGTAGAGAACATATCTGTTTTGAATGTGCACCCTCTAGCGGCAGATTTTACAAACTGCGCCTTCAGCAGATCTGAAAGACGCATGATGATAAACAGGTACAAACACTGAGAATCTGATTGAAATTCTTGGCACACTGAACAGCATATGTACTGAGATGAGAGTGTTCTTGGCCCAGATCCTATCTATCACAGATTAGAGGGAATGTGGATAAATGTGCATGTATGTAAAGATGAAGATTCACAGCTGTAGCCTTCTATTCACCTGCATAAACACACAAAGATGAAGTATTGGTCTCTGAACAACTCTCTCTTAACTACGCACAAGGGCAAGGATCTCTCCGTTTTCTTCTTTACTATGATCATCTAGTATTGCTGTGCCGATATGCCTGCCTAAAAACATCATTCAACTTTACTGATTGCGTTTTCCCTACTGTCCTTTCTCATCTTATCAGTGTTGATCTTAATGGGTAGTGAGTGGCTTGACTGAGACAGTACTTAGAACTGATACAAAGATAATGAGAATATGAAAGAAAATCTGCCCAAGTTCACCCAAAGATGAATCGTCTGTCATCATTTTTTTAAAGGTGCAGTTTGTAAGAATTTTGCAGGAAAATATCCAAAAACCACTTGGGTAGTGTTATATAATATATATATATTAGTCCTTACAATATCGCAAATGTTTCCAACTACTTGTAAATCGTGGGAAAATCACCGTTCTAAACAGTGACACGGGCTGTGTAGTCGCCTGTCAATGGCGTCAAATCTGCGTCACCCTTTGTTACCGCCTTTCATGACGTAGAAACCGCATGACAACATGTGTCTTGGACAAATGCGGAAGCAGAGTCTAGCGTCTAGCAAGCCACTAGCTTGTTTCGAGCAGTCCCTTATTTATGGACCATAATTATTCGCAACATTTATAAAAGTTTACCTCATCCGCTAACATGATTTCTTGTTTCTGTTTGATTGATGGCCATCAGCGGTGGAGTTGAAGAGAACATCATTCCACACTCCTTCACAGCGTCATCAAGCTAAAGCATTATTGTTGTTTTGATCGTGTGCCCCCTAGCGGCGGTTTCTACAAACTGTACCTTTAGGGTCCTTAAATACAATAAATATTTCTATTTAAATCTATTTAAAAAATCTTTATCCAAGTTTCCTGAAGTCATACAATAGGTTTGTGTGATGAACATGGTTAAAATTTTAAGACCGAAAACCATTTTTCACAGAATAATAAAAAACTGTACTATTGTCAACATTTTACCATTTAAAAGTCCAGTTTAGATACTAATTCCCCTTCACTTTCATTACATATGCACAAGGTGCGAAGTTATTTCTTAAAATCCAGAGAATTTCACAGAAGGAAAAAAGTCATAACAGCACATACTGCACATAATATAAGTTGTAATTTTTTGCTTATCTTTTTTTGGGCTAAGAGGGAAGACGGTGAAAATCTCACAACCAAAGGAAGGGGAGAGGGCGACTGAATGGCTCGTAATGCATTTAGAAAAACACAGACATCGCCCCAAGTGTTCGTTTGTGTGAGGAGGAAATGAGCGATTAGCCATTAGTTAAAGTCAATGACAGCGTTTGGGAGTGCCAGGTGAGGGTGAAACTCTCCCAGGGTTCTCCAGTTCAGAGTGAAGCTTTAAAACTTTCAGGTCATTTCCTGTTTCCATCACCAGTTCCCTCTGCCTCACACCATCACTTCCTCACTGCATAAATCCCCTGTCCTTTGTTAAGCCATTCATTCATATTATTGGCCTCTCTTACCACCATCCGATATAACTTTGTTTAAATTCCTTGTTTCTTTATCTACTGAGCCCTAGTGGATTTAACAAATTTGAACAAAATTCAATGCCTCTTGCACTACCCATGTTCGTTTTTTGTTTACATACTTAATTGCGTTTTTTACATGTAAAACCTCTTGTATGTGTGTGTGCGCGTGTTTGTACAGGTTTAGCTATATTTGTGAAGGCCAAATGTCCTCAGTAATACAGTGAATTATCGTTACAACCCACTTGTGAGGACATTTTACTGGTCGCTACTAAATAAAAAGGCGTATCATTTCGTCTTTAAATTAAATGTCTTGCTAATGTTTGTGTGATTATAGGATCAGGTGTTGGGGTAGGGTTAGGGAATATAATAAATCATAAGCCTGATATAAAATCAATGGAAGTCTATGGAATGTCCCCATTGCGTGTGTGTGTGACAGGAAAGTGACTTTTAAAAGGTCAAGTGTCTCCTCACCACCTCTATTATATGGAAGCAAATGAGAGACATAATGTTTTGAAATTTAACAGCCTATGAATACTTGATTTTGAATTATTTTACTTTGGAAACCATGTATCTGAATTTATTTGTTTCGAATTTACCTCTATGAAATTTAAATATGAAAATTTTTGATTTCCAATTTAATAACCTGAATTTAATGCTCACAAATTCAGACACAAAAAAAAACAACTTACAGAATTTCGGATAAAATACATTCAGATCTCAAATTTCAAGTTAATACTTTTCAAAGAAAACATGTCTAATTCGACTGCTCAAATTCAGATCGAAAAATTCAAGTTAAATATTCACATGGTAACATCCGGGCTACCCAGGATAGGAAAAACAGTTGAGCCCAGAGCCCGTCTGCAAATGAACCGAACCATTGAACCGAACCAATGAACCAAACGGACGTCGGTCGAAAAATAATAATAATAATAGTTCCAAAAAATAATTAGCAACAACATACTTTTGTTCTGTAGAGTCTGATTGTACATAAACAGCAAACTTACCGGAGGTAACAGGGTTTAATATCCATGCCTTGGCCTCTTCTTGGATCATGACAGACAGTCAGGTTGTCGTGCTCTGATATGCCACCCGACGTCGGTTCATTGGTTCTGTTCAATGGTTCGGTTCAATGGTTCGGTTCATTTGCAGACGGGCTCTGGGCTCAACTGTTTTTCCTATCCTGGGTAGCCCGGATGTTACCATGTGAATATTTAACTTGAATTTTTCGATCTGAATTTGAGCAGTCGAATTAGACATATGTTTTCTTTGAAAAGTATTAACTTGAAATTTGAGATCTGAATAAGAGCAATCAAATTTGATCAATCTGAATGTATTTTATCTGAAATTCTGTAATTTTTTGTATCTGAATTTGTGAGCATTAAATTCAGGTTTTTAAATTGGAAATCAAGAATTTTCATATTTAAATTTCATAGAGGTAAATTCGAAACAAATAAATTCAGATACATGGTTTCCAAAGTAAAATAATTCAAAATCAAGTATTCATAGGCTGTTAAATTTCAAAACATTATGTCTCTTATTTGCTTCCATACTATTACCTCATCGGTCAAGAATCTGAAGGAGAAAACAAGCGAAAAGGAAGTGCTGTGTATGTATTTATGTCTACTACTTAGCAGGATGTTTTTCAAGAGGATGTTGCCTTAAATCTTTTAATAATGTAAAAAGGGACTATATAAATATTAAGTAAATCACTTCAAGTACACTTCAAGTGAAATTGACAAGTTGTCTGCCCCGATCTATAGTAACAGTACACCACAATCAGAATATCTGATCAAAATTGGGTTACTGTAAAAGTTAAATAAAACAATCTGACATGAGCCATCTACATTCTTCTCATGCGAATAATTGTTATAAAGTGATTGTTGGTGGTCTGCTCTGTAACGTCTAAATTGAAATAGCAGTGAGCTCACAGTCACATGTTGGTGCTTCTCTCATTGTTAAAGGAGTAGTTCACTTTCAAAATAAATTGTCATGATAATTTACTCACCCCCATGTCATCCAAGATGTTTATGTATTTGTTTCTTTAGTCAAAAAGAAATTAAGGTTTTTACGTCAACTTGTAAACACTGGTACTTCCGCCGACGTCAAGCGTGACCTTTTCAACTTAATTATGTATTGTGTGAAGTCATGAAAGTCATGCAAGTCAACTACTCCTTTAAACACTGTTGAATTTAAAAACAGTAGCTCTAATCTAAGAGAGTGACTCAGAAAACAGGAAAAGCTCTGGAGAGTTCTTACAGGAAGCAAATGCCTGAGCATCAGGACTACTGTATATGGTCTTTTCTGAAATAGTATCTTAAAAGGATAATGAAAGTTCTTCCATCATTTACTCATTTACCATCATGTCATTCGGAACCTGACTTTCATCTCCAGAATATAAAAGAAGATATTCTGAAGAATGTAGATAATAAAACAACATTGGCACCCATTGACTTCCGTTGTATGGACACAGAACCACTGATACATTTCTGATGTCTTCTTTTGTGTTCCACAGAAGAAAGAGTTATAAACAGGTTTTGAACCATGCGAGGGCTGATCAATATTTTATTGTTGAACAAATGTAGGGTCAAAAATTGCTCTATCAATATGTGCCCACTGTCCTGTTGTTTCAAAGCCCAATGCTGTTATTCTCATCATGGCTGAAAACACAACAGATCTCCTGACTTGCAAAGACCATTCATAATGATCATGGCTATCAAACCTTACAAATAACAAAAGAATACTGTTGTAGTCACCACTGTAAGTAGTGCCATTGTATTGCAGGAGTTATGCAACTATTCTTGGAATAATTCTACAGTGTGTACCCTGGAAAAATAACATCACACAGGTTTAGAACATCCTGACGTCGAAAATTTCCTCCAAAGCTGTCCCCCATTACGTGTTAAACGTTCTAATACTGCATGAAAATGGCAGGAATCAGTTTAGTGTAGCATTTCTGCCAAACAAGTTTTCAACACCCATTCCAAATGGGATGTGATTTTTCAGCAATCCGCGACAATTCCAAGTTTCCCCACCTGCTTGTATGAGAGTGTAATGTAATGTTCCACTGCAGTAGTGAGATCCAGCCCAAGCTCTAGATGTTATTAGTCATAAGCCCTTTAAAGCATTAGTTCTGTATGTTCCTCACACCCCTGCCCCAACGAGTACATGTCCCAAACAGCTAAACACGGATATGAGAAAAGAACAACACAAACAGACAGAGAGTTTCTCAACGGCTGACATCAACTGTGTTTTAGTTGTACGTGAGTGACACTATATTATTTTGATACCGTGACAAGAACTGCCAAGCCATTACTTCACGATCCACCCACACTCCTCACCGCAGACACAAACAAGGATGTGCAGATGAGCTGAGTGCTGAATCTGAAGGTGTGTGTGTGTGTGTGAAGTGACTGGATGCATTCAGTTCTATCAAGACACTAAACTCTGTCCTTCTTTCACACTTCACAAACACAGCTTTTTCAATCAACCCTAAATTGAGATATAAAAAAAGAAAGTAGTCTCCTCTACTACTGTGTTTGTCCACAGGGCTTGAGGTCAAATAGTAACAACAGGTTTATACATAATAAAATTCACAATATTGAGTGTGTGAACCACCTACATAAATATAAAATGGTCTGTGGTCTTCTTAAATAGATGAAAAGCTGTTACTATACTTAAAATGAAAATAATGTCATCATTTACACACCCTCAGGCTATTCCGAACCTGTATCATCCAAGATATTTGGAAGAATGTCAGTAACTTGATCTCAACCCCCCATTTACTGCCATAGTAGGAAAAATAAATAATATGGGACTCAATGGGGGACAATATCTGTTTGGTTAATGACCTTCTACTAAATATCTTCCTTTTTTTTTAGAAGAACAAAGAAATGTATAAAGGTTTGGAAAAATCTGAGGGTGAGTAAATGATGACAGCATTTGTCCTTTTTGGGTGAACTATTCCTTTAAAAAATCCACAATGGACAAGGGAGTAATTTATGCTAATTATATGAGCGAATGTGAAGACGATAAGTCTATCTTCATTCTGTTTATTTTAACAGATTCTCTAAGGCATGGCCCGAAGAAAATTGACTTTAACACAAATAAATACCCTCATGTGATTACATGTGACTTCATCCTTCGTGTTATAAACATGAGTCACTGGAGCAGGTGCGGAGGGCCCTGAAGGGCTGGGATTAGTTAATCTTTCTACTAAATTTTCATAGTTTTCATTGAACAAAACTTAGTTTGGAAAAAGATGGTTCAGTCACCCGAGCAAAACATTCACATAGATGCCAAAAAATCACGCAGAACAGTGTACAGAACTTGTACAATTACTCCGTTAGTGCGGTATATTTGAGTATACAGTATGTGAACACTGCCATCCGAACACTGTTGTGCACCACACAGATCTGCTTTCACATAAACTCTGGTGTGGTTTGATTGAAATGTGAACACAAAATGGATCAAAGGCATGTGAACCAAATATGTTAACCTGAAATAAAAGGACTTGATTTGCATTTGTATGAATCCTAAGCAAACCATGACTAAATGTATTTTTGTGACATATTTTCTTTTTGTTCCAGACAAAAATGACCAGAAGGTCCACACTACAAATTTGAGAATACACTGAGAATTTTATTTCATACATTACAGTGAATATATTTAAAAAAAAAACATTTCAGCTAAATATGCCAGGATTGCAGTTATTTAACACTGGTTATATGCATTATTGTTATTTTATTCTGTTGAATTTTATATTCATACCATACAGTATATATTCATTTATTATTAATTCTGGACAATTAATGTATTATTCCATTGAATTGTATATTCCTCCTACCATACAGTATTTATTAATTAATTATTAATTCTGGACAAATCAATGTATACAAATACTGTAGTAAATTAACTTCCTACTGTCTCTACCCCTCACTACTGTTTCCCATCACTGCAATATAAACCGTTTTTACTGTAAATATGAAGAACTGGTTGCAAAAAATCTATACCAGGCAGTGATCTGCAAAATATGTATTTATGAAATGGAGAAATCAGTTCACATCTGCACAATCCCCAAAGATATGGCCTTTACAGAATGCAAATTTTACTGTGGGAACTAAGCAACCACTGCATAGTAACTTGGACTGTTGTTTGACTTTCTCTTCATTTGTTTGACATCTCATTTAGCCTCACTGTTATTTAGATCCTAAGAAGATACGCAGGCTTATGAAAGGGGGCATCCCATATGTAACAGGCAAACATCATCATCTGTGGTGTGCAGATGGACTGAGCATGTCATGCAGGGATTGTATAAAAGTTAGGATGTGCCCAAGTAAAACCTTCAACAAAATCAATCCGACTGTCTGAGTAATTTAACAAACCAGAAATAATACATGGGTAAGACATTTTGGCTCACAGTAGAAATATTTCCGCCTGATGAAAGGGTTAAGCCAATCAGTAAGATCTGAACTTGTGTTCGAGTAATGTACCTCCTGCAAATGCAGTCTTGATTTGACCTCTGTCTGACCATAAAGCTGTACAGAGAGGTACCAGAGTTCTGCCCAGCTCCCAGTCTTTGGCTTTAAAAGGTAAATGTGAGCTTCATTCTCTTGACATCCCCTAATGGGTGCCAATAAACACACAGAAACAAAGACAGAGTAGGCGAGAGAGAAAGACACACAAACACGCAGAGAGAGAGAGAGAGAGAGAGCAGAAGACATGGGATATGAGGAAATCCAGACCTGTATGTGCATCTATATGTGTGTGTGTGTGTGTGTCTAGATTTCAATACTGTCATGCCAACAACTGTACAGAGTGATATACCCCCTCAGGGCCATATACAGTCATACTGAACTCTCTAGAGGTTTCAAACACTCTCAAATGAAACTCAGTCTTCCCACGGCCTTCTGACAGGAATTCACAATTCTCTACATTTACACATTTTGCTGACGCTGTTTACGTGTGATTAAGAGGGTCAATGGAGTTTTTTGGAAGATATTTTTTAACCTAAACCATCAACGGAAAGGCTGCTTACATTATTAATGTCTGGCATGCAAAAAGACTATAAATTTAAATCTACTTTGACCACTTAATCTCCATTGGGAGAACATAGGAAGAAAACTATGTGAATATTACTAAAAGTAGCTTCAAGTCGCTAAAACACAAACAAATAAACATTCTTAAACCATGGTCGTCCAGCGTGATGGGAGGATGGGAAAATTCTTCTGGTTCTGATTTCAATATAGCCTCTCTGGAGCATCAGGTCAAGGGTCTAGGTCATAGGTTGGGCCATAAACGGTCACAGTGTCAAATTAAACTTCAAAGCTTCTTCTTCTTGTTATACTATATCCATAAATACAGCTGAAACGTATCGAGCTATAGAGAACATTCATATGAAGCTAATAAAACATGGATGACAGCACCGATCTGTTACTTACTGGTCAATCAGTTTTGCAAGAGAGGCTGTAAGTTCATTGTCAGCCTTTACCATTTCACTTTTAATAGAGACATTAAAAAAAAAATGACGTGTGAATGTTTTGAATTTAATATTTGATTCGTTTTTTATGTCTATCAATATTCTACCTTTTAAATAAAGGAGGAGAGTCATAAAAGTACTGGTTTTGTTGTGACTATAGGGTACCGTTTTAAGTAGGGATAAGGTACAGGCACACGGTTGTTGTCACAGTGAAGGGGCTTATTTGGGGAAAACTGCCGGCTGCTTGTACATTATCCCGCTTATTACACGGCTACTTGCCACATGAGAATTTTTTTTACATAAATGTGAATTTGAAATATTTTATTAGCTCATTTTTACCAAATGCAGAACTTCCGCGATTAAAATCTGCTTGCTTTTGGTTTTAAGGTAAGAAACGATATTCAGATATCACGTACAGGCAATTTGGTTTAATCATTTGTAAACATAATGTCATATATGTTATTAAAATATATATTAACATTTAATTTGTCAAAAAACCTATCAAAATGATTTGCTGCATCCGGGTTACTGTGTGTTATTAGTTTTGAGATGTTGTTATCTGGGAATATTGAACCTCTAAATGTCACATCTGGCCAATCAGAATCAAGCATTCCAATGAGCCGTGTAATAACTCGAATTAGCATTTTAGCATTTCCAGTTCCAGTTTTTTTAATGGGTTTCAACCCGCTCTTGATTTTGTGAAGCTTTATCGTGTTCTAAAGATGGCAGTTGCTAGTAAGTTGCTAAAAGTGACTACATTATATGGCGGGTACATTAAACGTTATCACGTTTAATGTGCAAAATATGTTACATGGACACAAATCTCTGAAAGTTATTCATTCACAGAGTATTAACTAACCAGGGAACCTGTTTTTAATACATTTTTAAAAAGTTGTCGGTGCTGATGTTAATATCGAAGGACTGTGATCAAAGTCCGGTAACAGAAGTTTACAGGCCATGTTTGCAATGCCTCTGGGCAGCTATTTACGTCATAGCAAGTTCACAGTTCTAACTACTTGATTTTCCGATCAATAATTAAACATGACATGAACTATGTAATAACTATGGTTTGCTAAGCTTAAATTACGCTAAAAATCACTTTTTCAAGGTCTTTTTGTCTACTGCGCCTGAGCACAGGCTGGCAAGCGCCTCATGAGAGCCCCGCCCTAGAGAATCCTCAGTCTTTACTGAATGCCGATTGGCTCGTTTTACTGGAAGGTGGGACTTCCTTCGCGAGTGTGGTCATTTTGATTGTTGCATTCCTCGCCATTCATTGTAACGGCAGTGGCGCATCTTGTTATTTCCAAAGTGTAGTCTGTTAAGAGCAGCATGTTAGCATTTTACTTCTGCTGATTGTATTTAGGCTTCAAAAATATTGTGTTAACATGTAAAGATCTTGATAGACAAAGGCTGTAAGTGTCACAAACTTTTGTTAACCACAGAGCTTATGTTTTGCGATCTTACAAAAGTCTATGGTGAAAAGTCATAGGCTTTCAGTCAAGGGATCCAGTGTGCGGCTAACTTCCAGGTTGGCGCAAAAAACACGTCATCTCTAGTCTACTCTATTGGTACTGTGAAAACCCTACAGTAATTCAGAACAATACAGAAACATGCATGAGTCTGGGACACATGAAATGTAAAATCAACTGGACAAATCTTCACAGGCCAAACATCCATAAATATACTCCTACCACATGGATAATGTATTAATATATTAATATACTCTATGCATAAAGGAACAGTTCCATCATGCAGACTAATGCTTTTTATTCATCCGGAGGTATATATTTGGAGATCACATCCCAGTCAGAGGTTGCAGTTCGTTTAACCTCCCCTTGGAGCTCATCTTATTTAGTCTATGACTAATCTTCACAATAAAATATATCCGGTCCTTGGGAAATGCGATAGTGAAAATACACGTGAGGCTCTAGGGCTGCTCCCACGCAGATGCAGCACATACACCACAGCCCCATTTTTCATAGGTCCTCTCGATTTTTTCCCTATGTATTTACTTTGTTGCTCAGCAGGCTAAAGGGCTAGAACGGCTGCCATGGTTCAGACTGTTGGTTTAGTAACAGATATCTCCCATAAGGAAGGCAGGAATCTAAACAGGATGGTGGACCGATAGATAGAGGCATTAAGTGGGTGTCTGATAATGTCAATATGTTGAGTGTCATCCTTGTCTGAGACCATATTTAAGCAAAACGTTACAATGACCTCAAAAGTATTTAACAGTTAAGTTGACTTTGTTATTAAAAAAATCAATCCAAAAACTATGACATTTTTCCCTTATTTTTGCCCCAAGGTTGTTTTTAAGGATGCATGTTGAAGTTCACACAGGTGTACCAGCAAAGTAACCACAGATGTGGTTCATCACAATAACCAAAGTCATGTTCCAAAACATTCTTTGTCATTATAAAAATATATTTTCATTTCAATGTATCATTTAAAATGATATATCACTCACTACAAAAAGATGACTGAAGCAGATATCACATTATAATTTGTGCCAGTAAATGGGTTAACTGTATTTTTCTTTGGCATGGTGACATAATGGGGTGTCAGAGGTGTCTGGCTTTTAAAACAGAATAAAACCACAATGACTAAGTTAGTGAAGTGGCCCACAGAAATGCTTTGAATCTCTTGGACCCGGTCCTTAAATCAACATCCTGGGGGGACAAAGCCAAGCAATGAGTGCAGAAGAGGAAAAAATTGTATGAAAGAACACACAAATTAGCATCTGCAGACTGAAAAAGGAAAGAAAGAAAGAAAGAAAGAAAGAAAGAAAGAATAAGAGTATGACTCTGTGACTCTATCCAGCCATAATAAGTAATTTTCTGACACTCTCCTGATAACTGGCTTGAGTTCAGAGGACGTTTTCAGAACAGGTCTGCTATGTTGAAATCCTGTGTCTATTATACTTTAATGTGTATAGATTTGGCCATAACTGGTTTAGACACATCATCTTGCACACGGACTGCCGCGCATGCCCTTCGCTGTATCAAGATGAGCACAACATTTTTTTAATACTGATGAGGGAAACTGACAAATGACAAAATAAAAGTGTGCTTCGAAAAAAGCATGTGAATATAATAGTTATTAAAGAGTCCTAGTAAAATACTACATTTTTTGGTATACCAATCAATGTTTTGTGTGGTATTGTTAAACAGGCCCTTAAGTACAACCCGTTTTTTTTCCCCAAATAAAATTCTTCCCCTCAGTCCAACATTTTTACAATATAATTGTAAAATTATATGATGTTAATTATAATTAACGTCAGCAAAACAGGTGTTTAGGACTATTCTTTGGTGTTTTTTTTTACTATTTAGAAATCATATAAGAAAATATTTTAAGAAATGAAAAACAAAAGTGCCCATTTCCCCAAGAGGCCCTTTTGCTGCAAAGCTCAGTCCAGAGACAAACAGACAATACAAGAAAGACACTTCAATAAACAAAGCACCAAGTAAACACAGTGTGATCGTGGGTGAGAGATTGATGGGAGGAAGAAAACAAATATGTGAAGCATTGCTGGGGCAAAACGGTTTTCGTTTTCCAGATGCCATGTGTGAACCTGATTTTCTCCATGAGCATGTGTGTCTGAATGCGTGTGGCTTTGTACACGCAATTCACGTGCGCACATGTATCTCTGGTTTGGGGGAACTGGTTGGGCCCCCCAGCCTTTGAAGAGGTGTTTGGATCCAGGCACCTGCACTGTTGCCTCAGGATTCAGGAATGAGCCCACTGCGGCTCAGGATATACTGTACAGTAAGAGCAGACAGGACACAGCTGTGATGTAAGTGAGCGTGAGCCTAGGGAATTCTGTAATGTATATATAAGAATTCAAGCACTTCAACCAAAAAATTATATAGACCCATTACTGTATCTCTCAAATCTTACAGACATGCCCACAGGAGCCAGACCTCAGGATTATACTGTAATATCAAATGCACATTATGTTTCCGTTGAGAAAATCATAAAATGCATCTGTAGCTTTTGGGTAACATTCGTTTTATTCTTTACAGATTTACAGTTAAGATCCAATACAATATGACAGATACCACACATAGGTAGTCGGGGATGAGTTTATATTACTCTTCAAAATATTTCTCACAAAAAAACTTGCGACGAGTCCCAGCTGTGCTAAAGCATTGCCCTTCAGCTGACCAACTGAGCAAGCAAGAAAAGATCCAAACGTGGGTGGACTGAGGGCCAGCAGTGGTTCAGTCCACTAAAGGAAATCTTCACACACAATAGACATTTGAGGGGAAGGATGTATTTGGCCACCAGACTAAACCTCAACGGATTAGACTGTGGGATTAGTCATCCCTTCCTCTGCAACATTTGTAGAACAGAAAGTGCCAGTGCTATCAGCAAGCTGGCTTGAAAAATATGTTTTGAGTATTAGCAGCTCCCGGAGGGAACCAGGGGGATTTGACAGGGAACATATGTGGGTAGTTTGGTTAAACCAGACTTTTATACTTGCATGTTTTCAGTGTGAAAATCAGTGTCAATCCTTAATACATATTGAATTGCAATGATTCATAATTGTCAATTCTAAGGTATCAAAACCTCCAAAAATGTGGCATTGTTGTGAATACGTTTGGTGCAACTAAAACAAATATTTGCAAATATTTGTGTTTAATCTAGTTGTGCTGTGTTTAGACGTTTTAGACTCAGTTTAAAAAGGCCTTAACTTATTTGACAGTTTCCTAAATACTCCAGATGGAGAATAAGAACTTTATACCAAACAAACATTAGAGATTATCCTGAAAATGAGTAAACCTGTTCTGAATTGTGGTGACATTTGGTGTGACAGCTGGTTATCACATAGCATCACTGAATCACTGATGCCTTTAGTGTTGCCTTTCAACTGAGTTCTGTACTGATGTCTTACAACAATCTCCTTTTTTGGCCTGTCTGTCTGAACAATTCTTTGAAATGCATGTGGTGTCCATCCCATGGTCTGTTTATCATTGTGCAGAACTATCAATGTGACATGTAAGTACAGTATGACATATGTAAATGCATATGAAAGTGGTGCGTGAGCAAGAACATGTGTGAGAGGTCTGGGTGTGTTTTAGAAATGTATGGGAACCATAACTCCGGGTGGAAGTTTTAAACAGCGAACGAGACATACCATAACATGAACTGATTGTATTAACTACAGTATGATGTCACTGGTAGACGTATAACTGTTTCTAGCTGTCCACACAAACTGTAGATTACCAGGAACGCCCAAAAATACTTTTTATTCACTATACATAAGCAATTTACAGCATAAATCTGTTACTATTCATTTCTGATTAGGATGGAAAAGTTTGGAAATAGGTAAGGCTACTAGATTTTGACATTGAACATCCCAACGGTAGGTGTGGCAAAAAAGGGAAGTTTGAACACATACAGATGGATAAAAGATTACGTAAGATACCACTCACTTGACTGGAAATCAAGTGAGGAAGGTAAGATCTATACACCTGTCTGAGAAAGGCAGACGCATGTTTTGAACATACGTCAAAAGTCATCAATGTGCATCTTTCCGTTTTCTTTGAAGTCACTCTTGGTGATTACACTTAGATCATTGTTTAGACTGCATATTGAGTGAAAGCTGCTGGTGTAATTCCTGTGTTGAGACTAGCACACAAAAGGCCAGAGGCTTTAGTAAAACAGGGACACACTTTTATCACGTACTGTAGCCTAAATAGACCAGAGTGAACTGAAACGGCAGTCAAAGGGGTTTTTACTAGTCTACTGTAAAAGTCATAGGTATTTAGATAGCCTTCTAACTGTGACCTACCGAAAAGTAATCATAATGTGCTTCACAACTCAAGGACAGTTTTTTGATATTCTTGTGTAAATAAAAAACATATCCAATAAATCAGCAAAATCACATTTTTGTTTATGTAGACATTTTCAGAAGTCGTCTATGGGAGTTTATGTCCATAAGTTATATTACAGTCAGTCAAACTGAAGGAGATATCAGAACATTTGGATTTAAAGAAACATATAGACAGAAAAATGTATGAGAGCATTCCAAATGTTAATTTAATCAGCGTTTCCGGATGTAATGTGGCCATTCCGGTCCAGTGTCTGTTGCATTACAACAAAATCAAACCTCAGGAGTGACAAAGTCGTCCAAGAGCAATGTGAAAGACTGACAGCATGACAAGACACATGAGGATTGTGATAAAAATCCAGATTATCACATAAATAAATGTGTTTTCTTTAACTTTTCCTAAATACATGTACAAATATTATTGCTGTATTGCTTAAATGTGAATATGAACTTGTTTTCTTTGCAGTATTTGAGGTCTGAAAAATACAGAGCATCTTTTTTGTTATTCTTATTTTTTAAACACATTTTTTTTTAATCTGGGAGAAATATTGTAAGTAGTTCACAGAATGAAAAAGTATATAATTTTACCTAAACACATACCTACCAATAGGAAATTCTGAAATAATTTAAATGCTCTCTTAATTCTTTCCGCCACTGTATAGTTTAGAAGTGACAATTCAACATAATTTAATGTATTTATCAGAATAGCCATGAACAAAAATAATTATAAAAAAAAAAAACATGCTACTACTGCTGAATGCTTTGTTTTGTCCGACAAGCAAAAGCAGGCATGGAATTATAGTCTCTCACATGCGGGGTCAACTCTACACTGCCCATGAGAGTAATTACAGATGTTTGGAATGCTCAAATCCCACCCACCCCAATAGGCGCCATAAGAATAGAAATCTCTCTATGCCTACTCGTATCGTCTGCTTCGCTCTGCTCACAATGCTCGTTTTGTCTTTAAATGTGTGATCTTCAAATCTAAAATACATGCAGTGTTTTCCAATAGTCTAAAAAACAAGTCAACGTCAGAAATGGAAAAGGAACATGGCTAGTGGAATGGGTGATATTTAAAATAGTAAAAAAAGTCCTTTAAGCAGAGTAAGAAAAGAAGAGTTCCTTTCAGTAATGACATATGAAGAAATTAAGCAGTGGGAAAAATGAGCAGCAAGCATTCGGGTAACAGCGGAAACTTCCACAAAATTAACCGAATCGGCACAGGAAACTAATAAAATACCACCAAAGATCCAAAAACGCAATAAACAATATTGGTCCCTTGACGTCCCAGCAAACATTCAGTATAAGGAATTTGCACTTGTTCGGGTGTATTTTGTTTTTTCCATTTTAACAATCTTATGCTCATAATAATGGCAGATCATTTCCAGGTTTCTGGCTTATAGCAAGCAGGCTTTTAGGTTTCTATAGTAAAGTAATGAAAGGTTGTTGTTGTAATAAAAAACACATGGTTAAGTATAATTGTGGTAAAAGGAATTTAAAAAACTTGGAGACTGGAATGGATGTGATCAAATAAATGTTTCCTCTCACAGAGACAGGAGATTCAAGACTTGCAACTGCATCCTCTCTCACAAAGACACAAAGCAGTCTATTAAAAGAATTTCAGGAAAAACAACTTATTTACATGGAATATGGAAATCCATTTATATAGACCCCCTAAAAAGGACGGGCGAGAGGGAAGTGTCTTTTTCCCACCATAAGAAATGACCTTATAGTCAGTGAAACGTAGTCCATACACGATCGTTTGGTGTTACAAAAAAATGAACTTTATTCACAGAGTCCAAACACTATGAAAGTACAAGGAAATAAACATTCTGACATTAAACAATACCAGACAACGATGGGGCAAACAGAATAAATAGTCCAAATGCATGTGTGGGGATTACAGATGAGACACATGTGAGGGAGCGTGACGGATCATGGGAAATGCAGTTCAGGGGGAAAACCGATGAGAAACAGAGGGAACCGTGTCAGAACTCCACCCTCCCGGAAGGCGGGTCGTCGTGCCCATGAACAACAACCAGGGGATGGGTCCTCCTGGCACTATAGTTCAGGGGTCCATTGGGGTGCCGGCAGCTCAGGCGGCCCCGGTGGTGCGAAAAGTTCAGGTGGCCAAGGAGGTGCTTCCCAAACTGGGAACCTCACCGCCATTGTGGCCATGACGGAGGAGAAGGTAGAGTCAAAGGTGATGGCAGCCATGAATGTGACGTGCGAGCCAGGAGACGAGGAGCTGGGAACGTCCGCCTTGGCCGTGACATTGGAGCCATGGAGACGAGGAGCTGGTCCTCTTGGCAGTGTTGGGGAAAGACAGGACGGCCACTTCGTCCCTACACTGCCCCCCTCCAAAAAAAAATTCGGAAGTCCAGGGATACAAGGCCATGACGGCCACCACAGGGGGGAACACGGGGAACTCTGAAGCGAAGAGCTCTGGGAACTCTGTAGCGGAATCCAGGGGGAACTCTGGGGGCTTGGCAGCGGGCTTTGGCGGCTGGACAGCCGGCTCTGGAGACTGGGCAGCAGGAAGTCCAGCAGCAACGGGTCCACCAGGCTGAGCTAAGGGGGCGGGAGTTCGTGGACAGAGGGGCAGGGAATTTTTGGAGCGGATGAGTTTCAAGGCACTGGCTCGGGGGGGCGTGAGCGTCGAGTTATGGAGGAGTGAGGTGTGGTCCCGGGGTGAGCCGGAACGAACCCACCGCTAACTACTGGTGCTGGACGGCCATCACTCAAGTCCCCATCAGCCCCCCCGACGCAGCATTCAGAGCCATCCGCTTGTAGGATGGAAAACCCCCAGCAGATACTCACCCACATCGGGGCGCATGATGAGGACGAGCAGTTCGTAGTCCAGTCCAGTCAAAAATACACGGTTAAGTATGGGCCTAATACCGCCCAAATGTATACGCAAGTTAGGTGGGCGTACCTGCAAGTACAATTCCTTTGGAACCTGATGCTCCAAATATGGTAAGAGTCGTTATATTTCCATCACACCCTTGCAGTATTCGACCAATCACTACGCACTGGTTAACTGGCCAATCATAGCACACCACGGTTTTCAGAGCGATGAGCTTTCTTAAAAATCCTAACTTTTCAGAGAGGTGGGGCAAAAAGGAGACACGAACATGCACAATATGTGGAAATTACAGCGTTTTTAAACCTTAAATCGTGTATACACATTGCATTACATCTTAAACAACAAGCATTACATCTGAAACAAACAATAATATTTGTTTTATCCATGTCCTTACACCCCTTTAAACAATAACGGACAACAATGGGACAAACAGAATGAGCATATATAGTCCACTGGTGATGGAGCTGATGACTAGCAGGTGTGGGGATTACAGATGAGACACAGGTGTGGGAACGTGAGGGAACAAAGGGAATCCTGACACTTAAGGACTCAGCATACTACATTCAAAATCCAAAAACAACCGTCTGTGAACTGATTTCGAACAAAATCTGGTCCAAACGTCAATTTGTTTCACAAGTTCGCCGCAGCAAGCCAAACAGAGCTCTCTGGGAAAGTTTGTGTTGGTTGGTAAACACCCTCGAGCCACCATTGGTCCATGGCCATCACGTAATAGGTGGGTGTGCTATGTAACGCCACGCGGTCTGTTGGAAATAACGCGTCATCTTATTTAGCCAAGGTGAGGTCAGATAATGTCTACATAAAAAAAATATGATAACATTTGAGTAGCTTGCATGCTTTTGAATGTCCCGTTGCAGAGATGGTGCAGATGTACCCACACCTCTATGATCACTCTCGCCACGTGCGCAGAGGCTATTTGAATACCTCACGTAAACCCCAACTCCAGAAACAAAATAGCTCGAAAACTATACGGTCTCTCAACTCTATCAAGATTCGTTTTACCCCACAACGCAGAACGAAACCGCAATTTGCCTGGACTATGCCGAGCCCTTTATGGTCCACATTGTGTCAACTTTCTGTCATGCATTCATCCCTTCCTTCTATAACATGGGTGTGTGTATTTCAATATAATGTCTCCTTATAGTGATGTTTAAAATAGTGGCATGTTATTTATTTTTTATTAGCTATTCTTCTATTTCTTGTTTTTCTCGCTAAAGTATAATCTCTTTATTTTATTTTCAGAAAATTCACAACTTCTGTAAGCATGATGCTGATATGGGATATTTTGGCTGCTGGGCTCTATTGGTCTATGTTATCTTCTCAAAAAGTTATCTTCACTTATTGACCCCCAACTTAAAAATCCCCAGCTATGCAGTAACACTATTTTGTCTTGCTTTGTTGCTGAAAGATACAGCAGAACATTTCAACAACAGTTCACAATGCTATAACAAACACCAGCAAACTACATTCCAGCATTGTGGTGTTTTAATGAATCAGAGTGTTATGCCTGTTGGTGTTTGTTTGAGCAGATTTTACGTCTCCCAACATTTTGAATTCATTTATTTGATCGTTTGTTGCTATCACAAATACCCATGTAAATAAACCTATATCACTTTTATATGTATTGAATTATAGTTGTATTGTTTTATTCAGTATAACATGTTTTTTCATATTTTGGTTTTACTAAGCTCAGAAAAAAGTTTGAAATATCAACAGTTACTCAGTACATATCTAACACCTTCCATGTTGAAAATAAACGGTCCTTAGATATTTAAGCATATTGAATTGCTTTCTGGTTTATTTTCCGCTGACCTCACATGACAAAGATGAACATCGGAGAATCACAAGGGACCCAAGATGAGAACTGTGTCCAAACATCTGTGAGGATCTATAACCTTATAAACATCATTCACATATATCAAACTGAGGACATTAGGAGTGGAAAAGTGTTTGACTAAATTAAGATGTTGAAAGACTGTAAAAGAAAACAAAAGATCTCACTAATATTGATAACAGCTACACAAAGTTGTTTAAGTTTCCGAGTTACGCACCAAAGTTGAATATTTTAGTGTTAGGAATGTTTTAGCTTTAGTAATAGTGATAATGTTATGGTGTAACACAAGCAATAATGTAAATGTGTGTTTGACACAGGGGTGCGTTTCCCAAAAGCATCATTAGCCAACTATTGCAAGTTCCAACATAGTTCAACAATTCAATTGTTTCCCGAAACCATCTTTCCATCAATCATTGTAGCATTGTAAAGTAACATGGTTCGAACTACAGGTCTAGAGCTGTGGTTAAAATAATCGTTCCATATTATTTTGACATGAAGACTTACAAGCATCAAGCTTTTGATCAAAGTAAGCAAGGAACATTCAGTGTATTCTTTACCCATCATTATAAATATACACAAATAAAATTTGACATCTTTTAGTTTGTTAGGAAAATAGAAGCGCTGTTTTTTTTAAAGTGTGCTCTAGGACCCTGGGGAATCTCTGGGCGGAGTTATGTAGGAGGAAACATATGAATGAGTTAAATATCCTGAAATAAAACAAAAGAAGGCAAAAGGATATCTACCACTTGGCAAAAACAGGAGAACCATCGGGCCATATACCCACAACCGTCTTGGCACTTACACTTTTAATAAAATGGTGCTATATAGCACTAAAAGTAGTTATTTGCTCCTAATCATAGGGGAACCACTTTAACTGCTATATAGCACCATATCTTGGTGCTTCAGAGGTTCTTCAGAGGTTCTTTGGGGTGACCGAGGTGCCATATTGCACAGTCCCTGTGATAAGTGGGATAAAAGCGTCTGCCAAATGACTAAATTAAATTAAATTAAAATTCTTTAGTGTGACCGAGGTTCCATATAGCACCGTTTCCATATAAAGAACCTGTTAAGCCCCTGTATTGCTCTTCGGTGGTTCTATGTAGCATCTCAGTCATCCCAAAGAACCGCTGAAGAAAGACTGAAGCACCAAAATATGGTTCTATATAGCACTAAAAGTATGATTACGAGGCAAGAACCACTTTCAGTGCTATATAGCACCATATCTTGGGGCTTCAGAGGTTCTTCAGAGGTTCTTTGTGAGATGGTGGTCTAGTGGGTTAAACCACTGAACCGGTAAATCAAAGGTTGCTGGTTAGATCTTTAGTGTGACCGAGGTGTCTTATAGCACCGTTTCTATATGAAGAACCTGTTAAGACCCTGTATGGTTCTTATGTGGTTCTATGTAGCATCTCAGTCATCCCAAAGAACCGATGAAGAACGACTAAAGCACCAAAATATGGTTCTATATAGCACTAAAAGTAGGATTACGAGGCAAGAACCACTTTCAGTGCTATGTAGCTATGTGTATGCTGTGGTTTCATAGATTTTTTTTAAATGTCTAGTTTAAATTCTTGTAAAAAACGAATCTATTAAGTCAGGATTTAAATAATTCTGGTGGTTGAGATAGACATTGGATGTGTATTAGATATACTGTATATTGGATGTGTAGAGGAGACATGTTGGATGTGTATTTTTGTACATCTCCATCCTTGTAAAGCACATTGGAGAGCAACAGTTGTATTAAATTGTGCTTTATAAATAAATAAAGAAAGAAAGAACAATCAGAGCCCTTTTCCTGCTACTGTAGAGTGAAGGAAAAAGACAACTGAACAGACATCTCAAGCTATACTTGAATAGAAAAACACAATTTTATATGGTTTTAAATCATTTGCTTTAGTGAGACACAAGAAGTGTCAGTAAACCATGTTAATTTGGTAATAACCATGTTATATAACACTTGCTGTTATATTCACAGCTGTCAGCTCCACTTAAAGCTTTATACATTACTTGTATCCAAGCCATAATGGTGGCTTTGTCCCAAACAGCACATTGATGTGAATTTGCTGTCTTGTGGACATGCAATGACCGTTGAGTGCACGTGTCTGTGAAGTCCGCAAAACTGTAGGGTGTCCCATTTGTCAACATGATACTGAATCGTGCTCACGAGCCCTTTATGTGTGCTATGCAACTGCTGTGCTGCTGTTGGTAACTGTTTTACCAACAAACGTCAGATGAAAAACACTACACTAACACACACACAATTAGACAATGTCTCCTTTTCAGCTCTACTATTCCATTTATATAAATAAATATCAACAGTAGGCATGCAACAATTCACCTTACACACAGTTCAACACGGACCTCGGTTTATGACCCACGGTTCAACACGGACCTCGGTTTATGTCCCACGGTTTTCGGCACGGTTCGGTTCTGATGGCTTCGGCACATTAAAGTGTTTTTTGATTGTTTTATGCTTGTGACAGGAACAGTAAAAACTTACGAAGAATTATTATTTTTACTGAAATTCTCTTTATTTTACTTGACTTTATTTTATTATTTTTAAGCAAAAAACAACTTGTACAAATTACTGATGTATTTAATAAATGTAAAGATTTAAACTGGCAGCTCACGGCAGTTTTTGGTTTACTGTTAATCAACAAGCCAGTAAAATAAGGTTCTTGAAGAGGTTTTGTGCATCAGAGTAATTAAAACGACGTAATGATAAACTTGCGATTGCAGAAATCGAAGTAAATGTGCACTCAATGGGAAAGGCCAAAGATAATATATTAACAAGGTGCATCACTGCCATTGCAAAAAATTAGAAGAAATTCAATGCTAAATAGCTTCTTGAAGGTGCTCTTGCTAAGACGTTAATAGCTGTCCGAAAGGCCGCCGAGTGGCAAGACTTTCGTTAATAGATATTGGGGATGCGTATATCTCAGCATACAGACAAACACAGACAGAGCCAGTTCACAGTGTAATTTAACGCACGGGACACCACAATTCACTTGCTCGTATTGGAGAAGTCGTACCGAACGGTTCAATATTATATTGAATATTGTGGCATCCTTAATTAACAGTGTAACAGACCTGCTGTTACAAATTGGTGTTTGTTTCCCCGCTTACTAGTGAAACTGACCCTCCAAACTATTGGAAACATGGTGATGTTGAGGAGCAACATGTGGAGACTTTCTTCATTTCATTCTTAATTTCATTTTGAATTCCACCACAGCATATAACCCTGGTTGAACAGAAGACTGAAACAGACTTACCCTTGAACCCTTCTCCGGATAACACTGACACCCACCACTGCAGTCTCTCCCTCCACATGGGCCATCATACTTCTTGACCCCCTGAGAACAGAAAAAAGAGAGACAAGATGGTAAGATGACATTTGGGTGAAATGTTAACCCTGTAAAGAATGAGACAGAATTGAATGTAAAGTATTTCTATCAGCACATACAACATCTTCATCAAGATTCAATATTGTTGATGTATATCCCTTTCACATTCAGGACACATTAGATGCTACATGATATCTTCTCTTTAACTCTGGGGTCTTTAAAACGTGAGATGACAATCAAAGATCCATCAAGTGAACACAGTTTTAAACATCTGAGTGAAAAAAATTGTCAATTATTTTTTTCAGCTAGAGGCGCTTTTATGTTCACCCATAACCATGACCTTTAACCATAAAATATGAGAATTAATCATTTACAGTAACAATGACTTATTAAATCATTAAATATAAAATAAACACTTTTTGTGTGGAAAAAAATGTAGGAAGACTAATATACAAACTAGTAAAACTGTGAGGGGGTCACATTGTTGACCAAACATCCAAAGATGTAGTTATAAATCCATAACGTACACTAAAGCCTCTCTGTGTTTTATAAAGCATGACTTTATGTTTGACCACAGCTGTTACTGTAAGTATTTCACCATGACATCAAGTTGTGCATTAACGTATGACAGCAATTCATTGTGGAAATTCTTTAAGCCCTGTAGATGAATGTTACTGAACTAATGAATACTATACATATTTGTGAATAAATCTCTTTGTTGGGGGAGGCTTTTCTTTTGGAGGGCCTCATTCTATGACGGCAGCATCTCCTTTCACACCTACACACTGATTCTGACCAATGAGACAATCCTGTGTGTTACCATGTCATGTCACCCCTTTAATAAAATCAGAATAAAACTGTCTGCTATTATTTCTGGTTGGGGACTGAGTGCTTCACAGAAATTCTAGTTCGTCTGATATGAGATGTTAGGGAAGCAACAGACAAAGGCCATATTGATGCTCCTTTCCTAAGTCACAATAAATTCTTTTACTGAGAACTCATTTATGGACAGTGATTTATGATCCTCCGTAAGAATTCCCTTCCTCTCACATATTTTGCTGCAGAGCTCAGAATTGCAATGAAATTGAAAAAACAGATATCCTGCACAACAAATATGACTGTATAGGTAATTTGTGTGAACTTACATTTTATTGAAAAATGGTGAGGGTCCACGTAAAAGTGCACACAATGTTTAACACTTACATTTACACATTTGGCAGATGCTTTTATCAAAAGCGACTTAAATTGCAGTGTATTATCCATTTGTTTCTGATCGAACCCATGACCTTGGCATTGCTAATGCATGCTCTAACCACTGAGCCACAGGAAATTAAACACACAGGTATTAAACACAACCACACTAAGAAATAACAATGGTCAATAGGGTTAGTTGAAAAACCCACACCAGTTGACCACAAATTAAAGCTTTGGGTTTGGAACAATGTATGCAGCAGATCAAGAGGAAAGTGGAGGTGTTGTCATACATGAGGTGGGAATGATAAAGGACTTTACAGCAGCACTAGTATCATTTCAACATAATTGAACAATGACCTGGCAGTTTCACAAATTGCTGAACAGTTGATGATCACAACAGATGATGAGAGGAGTATTGTTTTCTATCCTGTTCCACCCCTCCCACAAAAATGACCTTTTCCACCACTACCTGGAAAAAACATTTTCCAACAAAGCCTGAAACAATGATCACCTAAGTAGTATATGTTTGTTCCCATCACAGCCAAGAAGTCTGAAGTGTATGGGGAAAGAATGTGTTTTTGTCATCAAGTTGCCACTGGAGGTCTGATGTTAATGAGTAATTATGAATAATAAAACAGAAAGCATGCACAGAACAGCTCAGATTATACTTTTTTCTTCTAGAATAACAGACATACATTTTCTTTGGCTGAATCCAGACGTGCTGATTCTGTTTCTATTTTGTATCACAAAAGCCTAGTTTAAATTCACAAAATATTATCCACAAATTCAAAACAAAGTTTAAAGTGTTCAAATATTTCAATGTTCAACATGCTTTTCAGCATTTGCAAACAGTCACACATTTGTGGAATTGGTTACACGTTGTTGATTTATATCAGGGCTGTCAAGGTTAACGCATTAACGCATGCGATAAATTTTTTCCAGATTAACTCGTTAAAATATTAAACGCAATCAACGCAGCATCTGTTTATTTTGTCATCCTTTGTCTTCATGGCGTTACATCGTATAATCACACTCTTATTCATTTAAAGGCCTTTAAACCATTTAAATGCGATAGATAGACAGCTTCTAGCTGTGGGATAAGACACAATGCAACACGACAACGATACTGTCTGGTGTATACAGTCACGGGCTAAAGATTGCGTCAGTGAATCTCTGTCATACAGTGAACCAGTTTGAAGTTCTTTTAAAGCATTTTCGTTAGCACAGATTTCAACGTGTTAAATAAAACTCTAAATGAATGCAAAGAGTTGTGAAAATGGGAAAGGGCATAAGATCCTCTTAGGTCTTTAAACCTGCAGCTGTGACTCCTGTCATTAATGTTCATCAAAAAAACAAAAGAAAAGAGGAATTCAATGTGTTTTGTAGCTTTAATTCTATATTTAATTTTAGAATTAAGCATTAAAGACTGTAAAGTGTTTGAGAACTTAATTGAATTTCTGTATATTTACTTGTTAGACATGATAGCTCTCAATTATACTATACTTCAGTGTTTAACAGCTATAATTAATGTTAAAAAAAAAGACTGGAAAATGGATACATCAGTTGCAATATCATAATGTTGGCGTTCATTTATAAAATTATGTTTTTAAGAAAACTGTGGTTTCTACATTCATTAACGAGAATAAATGTGAAATTATTAGAATGTTAAATTATATTTAAGAAAGGAATGTTATGTTATGTTATTTATTAATCCTGATTAATCAAAAAAAAAAATTACAGAATCTACATGGGAATTACAAGAGTTAATAAGTATTCTTGTATTGCATGGGAAAGAGATGAGTCTTTTCCAGTGAAAAATGAATGTACTTAGAGCAAGACTTGTTCACATGACACAATGTTGTTCAATGTGCAGTGTGTTCAGCCTTACAGGAAGGTCAGAAGACATGAATGTCTGAAATGCTACGTCTAAAACCAAACAAAAACCAGACAAACCAGACAAACAAATAGAAGACAATAAACACAGATCTCAACAGTTTTGTTATTGTAGGGCCCATAAACGTCCCAGACAACAGTTATAACTGACTAAACACTGACGTCAAAAGAACATCCCACAAAGAAAGAACATGCAAAAGCATAGGACAGAATAGAAACTTAAGCCCTGATGCCTTGGGAGTTTGGTCAATTGGTAAGCTTTAATTGTGTTAACAGTGCAAAAATCATATGTTTGATCCCGGGAACACACAAAACTTACCCTGTATGTCCTGCAAGTCAGTCAGACTGCCAAGTGCATAATGTAAATCTACATTTTGAAAGATGAATGATGAAAAATTGTTGGATAGTGGACCAAGTAAAAGTTCACAAATGTTTAAATGGATTATTAAGGGGATAATTCATCCAAAAATGAAAATTCTTTCATCATTTACTCACCCTCGGGTTGTTCTAAACCTGTATACATTTATTTGTTCTGCTGAACATAAAGGAATATATTTGGAAGACTGTAAGTAACCAAACAGATCACATCCCCTATTTATTGCCATGATAGGGAATATCAATATGTTTGGTACTGACATTCTTCCAAATATCTTCCTTTGTGTTTAGAAGAACAACAAAATATATACAGGTTAAGAACAACCTCAGGGTGAGTAAATGATTCCAAAACTTTCCCTTTAAATTAATATTTTGATTTGCTAGTCATGGTCAAACATAATTTTAAGACGACACCCACAAATAAGCCATGCAACAAAACGTCTTGGTTACGTATGTAACCTCAGTTCCCTGATGGAGGGAACGAGACGTTGTGTCGAGAACGACAGATGGGGTTCGCCCTTGAGAACCAATCAACTCTGACTACTATAGAAAAGGCCAATGAAATTTGGCGAATGCAATTTGCATGCCGGGCTCCGCCCCCGGAAATCCGGTATAAAAGGAGGCCGGCGTGCAGCATTCACTTACCTTTGTTCTGAAGAGCCTGAGACCTCTCAAACTGCAGCAGAATACGATACGTGTTCGTGGCATAAGGGACACAACGTCTCGTTCCCTCCATCAGGGAACTGAGGTTACATACGTAACCAAGACGTTCCCTTTCTGTCGGTCTCTCGACGTTGTGTCGAGAACGACAGATGGGGTTGCCTATGGAAAACGCCACAACGCTGTATCGCGTCACAATCTCTAGCGAAGCGACGGTAACAAGCCTGGGCGTGTCATCTCGAAGCTTTCGTGAGACTGTAACCTTCCAGTGTGGTGGTCGGGGGGTTCCAGAGCTTTCTTGGAGAAAGATGGGTACAGCCCTGACCGGTAACTTTCACGGACGGGGCCTTAGCTCTCTATAGGCGAGAGGCCGTCCAGATCAGTTTACACCGGGTAAGCGCGACTCTTAATCAGAGAAGCGCTACAGAGGCCACCTCCTACCCGTGGGGAGGAATATGGTGGATATAGGTATGGTCTCGTCCTTGGAGGAGAACGCATGGAACGTGCGGACTGAGTAGTTAACCGCGAGGTGGAGGCCCACCTGGGGAAGCTCATGGGTTACCAGGAGTGGGAACCATTCTCATGAGGATACATCAGACGGAACAGCCCACGGAGGGGGTGTTACAGACGTCCGGTAGCACTAGGTCCGGTTAGAGCTATCTGTGATAGCTCACATGGTATCCCGGCCTAAGGGGGAAGGCTGCTCTGCCCAGCCAGCCCCCAGGGGGTGCTTGTTTGGTGATGGATGGAATGCCTATTCTTAACCAGTGTCTGGGTAAGAAGGGAGGCTGGTGAGGTACCAGTTTCTTAGCGATGTGTTCGGGTAAGAAGAAAAGGTAAATAGCACACTGACCCAACCTGTTAGAGGGTGGAAAGGTGCTTTCGCAGGCATACGCCCCCCCGGATGCCAGTCCTACATGTCGCCACGCAGGACGTGGGCTGACACCGGGTTTACGCGAAGGTTGTTAACCCTTGCGAAGGTGTTTGGGCATAGCCCAACCCGCAGCTCTACAGATGTCTGCTAGAGAGGCGCTTCTGCCAGTGTCCAGGAGGTGGCTAAACTCCGTGTGGAGTGAGCCCTCACTGCCAATGGGCATGGGAGATTCTGAGATCGGAATGCCGTCGTAACGGCGTCCACGACCCAGTGCGCCAGCCTCTGTTTGGAGACAGCCTTCCCCTTCTGCTGTCCTCCAACAGACACGGAGCTGGTCAGAGCTTCAGAGCTCTGCGTGCGGTCCAGTACGTACTGGACACAACACTAATCGGGTTGGGTCTTCCTCCCCTATGGGGAGCGCCTGCAAGTTCACCACTTGGCCCCGGAGGGAGTAGTGGGAACTTCTTGGGCACGCATCCGGGCCTGGGTCTCAAGATAACGTGAGAGTTTCCAGGGCCGAGTTTAAGGCAATCCAGGGACACGGAGGATGCTCGGTGGTCCCCTACCCTCTTGAAGGAAGTGAGCGCCGTCAGGAGGGCCGTCTTACTCTATGAGGAAGATCGGAACCTCCGAGGGGCTCTTTGGGGGGCCCTGAGGCTCCCCAGGACCACTTAGGGTCCCAAGAGGGTATGGAGCGGAGATGAGGCGGATTCCGCCCTCTCGCTGCTTAGGAACCTGGTGACCAGGTCGTGTTGCCCTAGAAACTTTCCACCGACTGAGTCGTGATGAGTGGCAATAGCGACTACATACACTTTCAGTGTGGAAGGGAGATGTTAGTCTCCAGTCTCGTGAGGAGGGGAACACAATCCTGATCAAGCACCTCAGTGGGTCTTTCTCGTTGAGAAAGACACCAGGACGAGAAGAGGCACCGTCTAGAGGCGTGTAACCGCCTAGTAGATGGGGCCCTAGCCTGGGTGATGGTCTCAGCCGTATAGGGGGAGTAGCCATCTTAGGATCTTCTCGTCCCGTCTAGAGACCAGACATGGGTGTTCCAGAGGTCTGATCTGGGATGCCAGAACGTGTCCTTCCCCTGAGAGAGCAGGTCCTCTGTCAGGGGAATGGTTCAGGGGGAGTCGCTGTCCAGAGCATCGGCTCTGAGGCCAAGTGCGGTTAGACCGGTGTGGTGTAACCAATAACACTTGGTGCTCCTGCTCCCTGACCTTGCACAGAGTCTGTACAAGAAGGCTCCTGGGGGGGGAAGGTGTGCTTCCGCCCATCCCGCGGCCAGCTGTGCGCAAGGATATCCGTGCCGAGGGCAGGGACTATCAAGCGGGCAAATGGTGGTGTTACGGGAGGTGAACAGGTTTTACCTGGGCCTACCCGAACAGCCTCCAAATGAGCTGGACTGCACGGGGGTGGAGTCGCCACTCTCCACGAGGCATAAACTGGCGAGAAAGCACGTCGGCTGTCTAGTTCAGTTTGCCCGGGGTGTGTGGCCTGCAGGGAACGAGTCACCTGTTGACTCCACCGGAGGAGGCGTCGAGCAAGTTGTGTTTAGCTGCTGTGTGCGAACGCCACCCTGACGATCTGTATTCGCTACAGCTATAGTGCTGTCCTCGGAACAGCACGTGTATGTCTCGCACGAGAGGCCGTAGCCTGCTCAGTGCAAGTAGCATAGCCCACAACTCTTGGCAATTGATATGCCAGCGCAGGCGGGGGTTCGTCCAACACCCCACCTGCGTGCCCGTTGCACACTACACCGCACCCCTGCAGGGAGACTTCAGTCGTCACCACGACCTGCCTCATAACCTGCTCAGAGGGACCTGAGTCCGTCGAAAAAGTCATAAAGACTAGGGGTTATGGTGCGTCGGCAGCAGGGCGGCATCACCATGCGCCTGCTGCCGGTGTGCCACGCTCTCCTCGGAACTCGACTCTGAAACCAGTGTTGGAGCGGTGTCATGTGCATCAACTCGAGGGGTATTAGCCCGCGAGGACGCCATGTGTCCCAGGAGCCTCTGAATTGTTTCAGGGGGACCGCTGTCTGCCTAAAATGTTCATTTCAGACAGTTCAACACTGGTTGGGCACAACTGCGGACAGGTGTGCCGACATGGTGACAGAGTTGAGTTCCATACCGAGAAAGAGGATGCTCTGCACTGGGGAGAGCTTGCCCCTCTCTTGGTTGACCTGGAGTCCCAATCGACCTAGGTGCCGGAGCACCAGGTCCCTTTGTGTACATAACAGATCTCGCGAGTGTGCCAAGATAGGCCAGTCGCTGAGATAGTTTAGTACCCGCTCGCCTTCCTCCTCTCAGGGAGAAAGGGCGGTCAGGGACAGACCGAAAGGGAGGACTCTGTACTGATATGCCCGCCTCTCGCACGCGAACCGTGGGAACGGCCGGTGTCGAGGAGGATCGAGACATGAAAGTAAGCGTCCTTCAGGTCGATTGCCACGAACCAATCCTGACACCTCATAGATGTCAGGACGCGCCTCTGTGTGAGCACCCTGAATGGCAGCTTGTGAAGGTGCTCTGTTCAGGGTACGCAGCCTTTGGGGGCAACCCGCCGTCTTTCTTGGGAACGATGAAGTGCGGGTGGTGACCCACTGAACATCTTGGTTTTGAGGGACGAACTCGATGCCTGTTTTGCCAGAAGGGTGGTGACCTCTACCCGAAGTACGGAGGCGTCCCTGCCTCTGACAGAGGGAGAGATGATGCCCCGAAACTTGGGTGAGTCTCTGGCGAACTGGATCGAGTAACCAAGACGGACCGCCCTCATTAGCCAGCGAGACAGTGTGGGCAGCTCTCGAGCTCCCAGGGACTGTGACAGGGTGACCAAGGGGACGGTCTGCTTCATCATTCCCACGGGGGGTGGTTCGTCGGCTGGCGGAGCTAACCATGTCGCGGGGAGTCCCCGGAGGGAAGGTTTTTGCTCCGCCTGCTTACCTGCCTGGCGGGACAACGGCACGCACTGTCGGTTTGAGAGTGGTGACGGCTGTCGTATGTGTACGACCTCACGCCTCGCCAGGGTGTGAGGTCGGTTCGCCGAGCACAGTCCAGTGGAGTGTGCGATCGGCTGCAAGTAAACCCGGGGAGAACAGAAAACTCAGTGAGTAAGTGGGCGCCAAGCCCTAACAAGGGCCCGGCTTTGGTGACGAGGCAGGAGTCGTCCCGTACCGACCGATCAGAGCCGTGGCTGTGAAGGTTCGGGCCCGATGTTGTTCTCCCTGGGGTCTTCCCGTCAGTGTCCCTTCTCGCGAGGAGGTTGCTGACGGGGTGGAGGTTTCCCCCTCGACCTCTGCTTCCGGGGTGCCGCCTGTGGGGGCACAGGAACCGGAGCCGATGTCGAAAGGGTCCTGGGTTGCAGGGAAGCAGACGTCACGTGAGATCTCGGAGGCCTGTAGGCGGCCGAGTCGCGGCGTGAAAAAAAAATGTGGTTAATTGCCACTGTCTGCTTCGCCGTCAAAAAACTGCTGAGCGCAGTCCTCGACGGTGTTACCAACAACCCACCCTGCGAGATGAGTGCATCAAGAAAGCGGACTTCCTTGCTGTCACTCTTCTGCACAAGGTATAGCCGGGGGTGTCTCTCCTGGACCACTACCGTGGACATCGTCCGACCCAGGGCCCGTGCCGCCGCCTTAGTCGCCCGTAGAGCGCTGTCAGCGGTGGCACGGAGATCCTGCATTATACCCGGGTCGGCCTTACCCTCGTGGAGCCCTCTCAACGCCCTGGCCTGGCGGACCTGCAGGATGGCCAAGGCATAGAGAGAGGAGGCAGCCTGGCCCGCAACATCGCAAGCTTTCGACACCAGTGATGCCGAAGTCTTACGTGCTTTGGACGGTAGGAGTGGTCGATCCCCCCCCAGGTGGTAGCCGTCCGCGGCACAGGTGCACCGCAGGCGGACGTTCCACCCGGGGGATCTCGACGCAGTCCTTGGCTGCCTCACCATCGAGGGAAGTAAGGGAGCCGGAGCTGGTTTCACTGGAACGGTCCGTGAGTGGAGCGTTCCAAGTTTTACACAGCTCCTCATGCACCTCCGGGAAAAACATGGCACCCGGGGTGGGCGCGGTTTGCACCGCGCACCGACCTCGGGAACCACGTATCCCCGGGTTAGCACGGATGACATCACTTCTGCTTCCTCCTGAACTCGACCGCTGGGGGTGGAGTTTGGATTCGGCAGAGTCGGATGCCAGTCTCCCTCCGATGCTGCGAGCGACATCTCATCTACGTCACACATCGTTTCCGAGTGTGTGCGTGAGGATCCGGACGGTATGCCACCGCCGGTTGGGGAACGTTCAGAAGAGCGAATCGGGGTGCGATCGGCCCGTGAGCACTTGGCTGGCGGGTTTACGTTCGCAGAGTTCCCCGTATCACTAACGCTGCTAACGTGGGTGGTCATCGGGGCCGTAGCCACAGATGTCACAGCCCGGGTAGCAGACGAAATGGTGGCTGGTTCCCGTAGGAAGACAGCCACCCGTGACCGCAACTTCTGAATGACAATCTGCCCGCAGTGCAGGCAGATGTGTCAACGAACGCTGCTTCAGTGTGCTGGACGCCCAGACACCTAATGCAGCGATCGTGTCCATCCCCCTCCTCGATGAGGGTGCCGCACCCAAGAGAACAGCGGGACATGCCGCGCTGGAGAATGCTCAGTCAGTCCTGAAAAGGACTTTTAGAAAAAATCTCTAACACCTCCGGAACCGCCGAGACGCCCAGGGGAAGGTCGCTGCAGGAAGGGACGATCCGCTGTAACACGTCGTAGCACCAGCGTGTAGTTGTAGAGGATTGAATCCTGAGTTGTACTCATGAGCGATGGCTCTGAAGAACAAAAGGTAAGTGAATGCTGCACGCCGGCCTCCTTTTATACCGGATTTCCGGGGGCGGAGCCCGGCATGCAAATTGCATTCGCCAAATTTCATTGGCCTTTTCTATAGTAGTCAGAGTTGATTGGTTCTCAAGGGCGAACCCCATCTGTCGTTCTCGACACAACGTCGAGAGACCGACAGAAAGGGAACTACAGTATACAGTAGGTCACCAGAACCTGCTTGCACCAGAGGGTTGTTTTATCGATGAGGACAGGCTCCCTTAAAAAGTATAAAACTTTACTAGAACACAAATGCTGGGAGCACACTAAGCCAAAATGCAGTCCCAATTATGTACACACTGCTTTGTTTGTTTTATCACTTTGTTCAACTGCTTTCTCCATACTCAAGTTTGCAATGTACCTTTGGCTCTCAACTGTGATATATCCACGTCATCAACATAAGTACCACTTTGAGTACTGGCTCCAGCTGTGCACCAGGACTGCCAGTTAATGGAAATGACGTCAGTTTTTGAGAATGGGTCCCCTTGAATTTACAGTCAAAACTGCACACAACTTATCTATAGACAAGTAGCTACATAAAAACATCAATTTTTAATAGTTAAAGACATGCAAAAATGCAAAACATATGATACAACAGATTGCCAGTTGTGTACCAGAGTTTACATTGGCCCTATCCTAGTGCACCTTTTGGTACAGTAAAAATATTTGACAGCTTTTGAAATGAACTACGATGTCAAATAAACTCGGATTCCCTTCAAAAACTTCATCTTAAAAGTGCCTATACACTGTAGACATGTTGCTGGTGTATATGTGTTATGTACTGTCAGACATATCTATGATGCATATTTCGAAGCCATTTAAGCCTTGTTGTCATGTAGATGGAAGCTGAGCATTCAATAGGGCTCTTTCATTCTGAAACATTTAAGGCCCCTAAAATAAGACATTGGGGGGAAGGCTATGTCTCATTCCAGAGCCCTGACTTCAGATTAGCCAGAAACAGTCTGCATTCATCTGCAATTACACTAAATGTCTCAAGCAGCCAAGATAATAATAACTCAATATTCAATATTAGACCACATTATGAACAATTATGCAATGAATGCACCCAGTGTTCATTTTCTTATTAGGTTTAATTGCTTTTCCTCAACTTTCAAAATGTGACCTTTTTTAGCAGTTATTACAAAACCTCTGGTAAATGTCTGAAAATACACAAAACCTTTATGGGCTTTTTAATGATTTACTGTTACTGACACTCAGATGTTACTCATTCATTTACATTTGGAAGGATAAAATGAAGAATGTTTTGAATGGAAGTCTCTTAATAACAGAAATACTGTCGATAAATCACATTCCTATTTCATATCCACATCCATACTTGATGTGTGTCTCTGTTGTTAGACATACTGTAACCCAGTACAGTGTTTCCCAGACGACGTGATGACATTGTGACTGTGTGTTTACATATCTGTGTGGTGTGTCTTTGTGTTTACATATCTGTGTGGCCACACGGCAGAGAAAAAATACTATTACTGTTAATGACAATAAAGTGACAGAAAGATCCATGTATGGTCGTCAGTGTTTGCCTCTGTAGTCAAAGACAATATGAGTCATGAACTTAATGCACCATAGTCAAAACTGTCTGTGGTTAACCATGGAGCCATAAGTCCCACAGTCATTTCAACACCAAGTGTCTTCCAGGTCTGACAAACCACTGCAACAGGTGTCTGGAAAAGACCAGATCCAGATGCTACATTGGAGAATAGAATCAGTGTGAAAAATGGTCAAAGAAAAAGAAGCCTAAAGTTTTTAGATAATGTTGGATTATAAGATTATAAAACTGCATTTAGGGACAGCACATGGACACGATACACATTAAAATGCTTACGTGGAATAGATAACAAATGAGCAGCAATTGTTCGAATATTGTTACACGGATTGTTACACCTCATATAAACAAACTGAGATGATGTAGACAAGACATTTAAGAGTGTCTTTACAGATAAGATTCTCAGTAAGCACTGAAAGATACTGTGGGGGGTTTACAATATCAAAATACTGTATACTATGAAACTGGCTGTTCCCAGACGACAGCCTCACGTGACTGACTTTTTCTCTAAAGGTGTGATCAGGGCTGGATATGAGGGGGTGAAGTCCAGGAAGTAGATTTTAAGGGGGGACAGAGTTCCACCTCAAAATGAAGAGAACTGCATCTATAGTTTAATAACATGAGCTGTGCCCCAACTAGAGTCTCTTCAATGAATCTTAGCCATCTCCACCACCAGGCGTGATGTTTTTAAATATTTATTTTGAAGGAAGCTTGGTTTAAATATCGAAAACAATCTCAGGGTAAAGAATAAACACTTCACACACCAAACCACTTTACCGAGCTGTAAATAAAGATGAGAGCAGCTGTTTACATGGATTGGCTTTAAATTCAGTCAGCTCTAAACTGGAGGTTTACTCAGTCTGTCATATTTATCAGAGAGAGTTTTGTAACTGAATTTGACTTTCAACCATTCACACACTGAACGCTGACCCAAGAGCATTCAACAATCTCACATTACTTTAAAACTTCCTGAGCACTGCCTTTTACCCTCTGCTGTGGACCTTTCACCTTAACTGTGCTCTTATGTCTGCTTGTGACCCTACCGGGAAAGAGAACAAGTGAATGGAATGTCTATCTTTTAAGTTTCTAATTATATAGTTACTGTTTGCTTTAATGTATATCCATAGGGATAAGAGTGTTAACAGCAACAGGAAATGTTGTAAGTCACATTCACTCACATAAGCACTGCACCTCTATGTGTCAAAAGATGTGCTTGGCATGTGCATGGACCGGTTTCTATTCTTGATTGTGGTAACATTAAAGATAAAGTGTGCAATAATTTAATAGTAAATCAAATTGTATCATAACAGATGTCATACAACATCTGCTTTGTTCCGAGCTTTTATTTACTATTCTGGCCATGGACAAAGCTGTTCCCAAACAACGGCATCATTATATGGCCACAAGAACCGCAGACAAACTTCCCTTTGAAGCACCACCAATTTCCACTTCCATTTACATTTTCGACTCATCAGTTTCCTGCAATCCTCATGTCTTGAATCATTTATTCGTTTGTTCTCTCGTTTTGTCGTCATGTACCATTTTTGTGGGGGGCACCAGTGGCCTAAACCAAGCAATGCAAATTTTTATAGTTCTGTAAAAATTCATACTGAAAATAAAGTTTAAGTTAGACTATGATAAACTATGACAGAATTTTCAGTTTAAAGCGAACGTGATGTAACATTTATATTATTTCACAATTATGCACTTGGCGGACTCTTAATGGTATAGTTCACCCAAAAATAAAAATTATTTCATTGTTTACTGTCAGGCTTTGCCTGTTGTTTTTGTATTTTGGTTGGTGTTTTATTTTCTCTGCTGTATTTTCTGTCTTACAGATTTCGATCGTCTGGTACCTTGTTTTCACTAATTAACAGCACCTGTTCCTGATCGCTGCTTTCCCTATTTGAGCTTGACTGTGCCAGCTCTCATTGTGGCGATGTAATGATTTGTTACTGTGTTGCTCTCGCTGTACTTATTATCAAACCTTTTCCTATTATTCGTATGAACGTTGCAACCCGTGAGCCTGGTTTGAATTATTTTTCTCTCCTTACGGTTCTTTTTGGTTCCCGTTTTCCTTTCCCGGATTTGTGGATTTTTTTGGTTTTCTCTGCCAGCAATGTACCTGTGTATTTGGCCAGGAGTACCCTGCCTTTCTTTTGTTCTCTCAGTGAAGCCTGTCTAATAAACTGTGTTGTACCTTGCCTGCATCTGAGTCCCTTTGTGCACCGTGACAGTTAACTCACTTTCGAAATCTGTATAATTTCTTGGCTCTGAAAATTTGTTCAGATTTTTTTGTATTGGTTTGTTCTGTTGACCACAAATGAAGACATTTTGAAGAATGTAGGACAGCGAACAGTTCTGGGGCACTTTTGAATGCCATTGTAATTTTTCAGACTATTCAATGGGGTCCAAGAACTGTTTGGTTTCAAGGCATTCGTCAAACTATCTATATATTTATATATACATAATTTAATTTTTTGACTGAGCTATCCCTATAACACCACTTAAGTGACTTGCATTTGTGGTACATTTTATCATATGTGTTTTGGGGGAATTTAACTCACAACCACTGCGCTGCTAATACATGCACTGAGAAACAGGATTTTTTGATTATTTTTCTTTACTAACCTATATATTTGCATATATGTACATTTAAAATTGACCTGCTTGAAAATGCCTCACATGCCTGCTCAATTTGCAAATGAAGCTGTGTTTGGTTACTCAGCAGACTTTTAGAATATCTTCTCTAGACAACTTTGAGGAGGAAACTCAACTTGAAGTCTGACAGACTGGAGGAGGGAGCCGTGCCACCTGCCAATTAAAAGACTTTATATTGAGTTGAGATGGGTTGGGAATGTGACCTGTGTGTTTGCGCGTGTATGTCGGCCATACAGGTCAGTGGGAGTTCAGGCTGTGTCGTTTCACATGTCTGAGGGAGTGTGGATAGCAGCTGGGCTGTAAAGTTTAGAATACCAGCGTGCTTTATGAGCTTCTTGACGTCCTGCTGATGCACATATGTTCTAGAGCATGATACTATGGGAAGGGATCAACCACACAAAAACAAACAATTATGAATGGAATTATAAAGCCCTCTAGTATTAAACAATGTAACTTGGGTTTCAAAAAAGCTTCCCGAACAATATTTTCCACATACGTTCATGTGGCACATATAAATGTGCTACTGGGTGAAGGATACCCATTTGAGAGGACAGGACTTATCTTGGCTACGTAATAAGACAAAATGTACACATTAGCCCCTAATCCAGAGCAGAGCCACATGAATGATAACAGTGTGAGATGGTTGAGCGATATGAATTAGAGATGTGAAAAACACCACTAGGCACCTGTGAAATCCAACTAATCTGTATGATATTCTTTGGGGAATGTTAATGTACAGTCCACTTTGGAAATGTACAAAAGCCCTGAAAAAAAGGATAAGAAATGTTGTGTCGGCCATGTTCTGTGCACGATTGTAAATAGAGAATTAAAGGGATAGTTCAGTCCAAAACTCAAATTTGCCGTTTATTTATTCACCCTCAGGTTTTCTTAATTGGAAAGAAGGTTATTTGGTAATTTCACAGCCATCTCTGCTTCATATTATGGGAGTCTAAAGGGTCAACCTGTCTAAGAGTTCCTAAAGCACATAATTCCAAAAAGTGGCTCCTGGCGACATTTCGTGAAGCGAATCATCTGATATTTTCATAAAACTGAATCTAATTTTTTTAATATAATACCCCAAAAACTCACATTATATGAAGCAGAGAGGGCCGCGGATTTACCAAACAAACTTCTTTATGGTTCTACTCAAGAAAAAATGACAGCGACATCCCGAATGGCCTGAGAGTGAGTAAAAAAATGGCAAATTGGAGTTTTTGGCTGAACTATCCCATTAAAATACTATTTAAAGTGATTCTTCACCCCAAAATGAAAATTTATTTACCTTCTAGTTGTTCCAAATCTATATAAATGTCCTTATTCTGATTAACAAATGGAAATATATTTGGAAGAATGCTTATAACAAGACAGATGCTGCCCCCCATTGACTCCCATACTAGGAAAATATACTATGGTATTCAAAAGTGCCCCGAAACCGGTATAAAACAATTATAAAGTACTTTTTCCTACTATGAGAGTCAATGGGGGGCAAGATAAGTTTGTTTATAAGCATTCTTCCAAATATGTTTCTCTGTGTTCATCAAAACAAAGAAATTTATCCAGATTTGGAACAACTCAAAGGTGAGTAAATGACATAATTTTCATTTTTGGGTGAGGTTTAAAGGTTTAAAGCAGCAATCTGTAACATTTTTGGTTAAAAACAAGGTGTTTCAGGTGTTAAAACATATACTATATGGCTATACAGAGGCAAAAGTTAAAGTATGTATAGCAACTTTAAAGAGATCCCAAAAATGTCTGTCAACAACTAGTTTCATCCTGTTTGCCTTTCTTACGCATAATACAAAATAAGATCATTTGAAAAACGTTGGTCTCCAAACCACGGTGATGCCCATTCACTTGAATTGGTTTTGTGTCCATAAAATATAAGTGAATGGATACCGCTATTGATCGGTTACTGACATTCTTCAAAATATCTTCTTTTGTTTTCTGCAGAAGAAAGAAAGTCCTGAAATGAGAAGAGGTTGAGTAAATTATGACAGAATTTTTTTGGGTGAACTATCCAAAAAATTACATTACGATTTAAAGTAAAAAAATATATTAAATGAAGTATGCAAATCTCATCAATGTCAATAAATCACTAAAGTGAACCATTTACTGTATTTTTCCATGTAGGCTCTCAATGAATAGTTCATAAAGCAGTACACTTGCAATACAAATGCTGATGAAATTTGTTTTAGTTTAAGTGTAGCATGTTGGAAACTATGACGTCAACCTCCCAAATGCAAGTGCACAAAGGAGACAGTGATCTCTTATTCAAAAGAGGCCCATTCAGTTCTTTTTGATGCTGATCTTTATTATCCCCTCTTATCTCAAGTTCACAGGACCTTTCTCTGCTGAGACAGAGCGCCAGCATCACATCCAGCCTGGCATAAAGACAAGAAGCCGAGGACGCTGGGTAAAAAGGGGTTGGACAGACGGGCCCCTATTGGAAAATACTGAGTACACGAACCACAAGAAATCAAGAGAAAAGTGTACAGAATACAAACCAAAGTTGGTTTAGATCTATAAAAGTGTGTTGTGTCTAGAACAATGATTTGTATTGACTCAACCTCACAAGTCTAAAGAATCAGAGCAAGGTACCTAACGTTCGGGTAAAGCACACACGCATCTCAAGTGCACAAAGCAAACCAGTTTATTTACATGAAAGAAACCCTTGTTTAAACATGCAGACATCCAACACAGATCAACAGATGCTAATGCTTGTTGAAATTTGTGCGATGCTCATGTGTGCAGGATTTTCCTAGATTGCAATGCAGCTGTTTAATATCATTTGTCGCTGCTGCTAAGCCAGCAACCAGTCACTTTTGCTTATCTAGGGGCTGCATCGCAACATGCTAAATACAACTAGAAAGACCTCAGCAAAGGCATGGTAATTCCTTCCTTGGCAACCACACACAACACCCTGGCATCACGATTGCAACAGATGCAAACAGGTTCTTAACAAATGGCCTCTTTAGAGGTATACTTATATTAGGTGTCCTTTGTTTGCTTGTGTACATGCAAATAGTTCCGCATACATGTTGCTGTTACATAATTAGCCACTCCATGTTGTTTTTACAGTATTCCTAAATGGGACAAACGGCTCTACAGAGCACGCTTTGTGAAAACACCTTAGTCCTGTGTAAGCCAGCGTATTGTTTTTAGAAGGGACTGGTGGAGTGAGCCATTGGGTGCAATTCACAACCTCACCACTAGATGCTGCTAAATTTCATACACTGGAGCTTTAAACACACACTAGCATAACAATTGCCAGATTTTGCTTAATAAACACACCTGGTACAAAACCTTTGATCAAGCAAAGACAAAAGATAAAAGGAAATCAACAAAATATTTTTCTGAGCTCAGAATTTCTTTTGAAATAATATATTACACAAATGTTTGACGTTCTTGCTTAAACTATCCATCAAAGCCTCAATTAAACAAGCTCGTAATGCTTAAAACGTTTTAGGTTGCGATTTTTTTCTTTGCGGAACATCATGAGCTTCCGAGTACTCTCTTCTCAAATACAGAACATCTCAAAAATCTGAAACAAAGTAAAGATTTTGTTTTAAAAGAAGAATTCATTAAAAGTGATATTGGTTTTGAGACAAAGGGAGGACGAGTAAATGAAGACAGAGTTATCGAGCACACAGCTTTGAAGCAGAGAGACAATGACTTTATAATTCATAGAGTGAGGGTCATGACGGCTGGTCTCTCTCTGTCGGCTGACAGACTGAATGTGCTGAGGGGAAAAAAGGGCAGCAGATGGAAACTAAGGACATTCCATTAGCCCTTACATGTAAGCAGCTGTGGATCCGTACACAGGATATCCAGCTGTTGAGTCCAATCTCCTACATTTCTGGAAACCTCTGTATTGCCCAATTTGCTTGGTTTTGTTTTACTAAACAGGTCAAATGTTACAAAACTACCATGGTAAGAACACAAAAAGATCAGACAGTGAACAATTACCATATCAAATTCAAGCCATTGTTCAGTATACATGCAGATAGCATATGCCTGCCTATAGGGGAATCTACCCATTTGTAAAACTGTGGTCTGACAAAAATGGTCAAGACATTTTTTGACCATATGGCCTCAATTCGACCATAAGCTTTGCAACAAAAACAATGATTTCCAGATGGGTGATATCCAATCATTCTCCCTCACGAAAGACACAATAGAAGCATAGAAACAGAGAGAAAACATGGAAAAGGGACATTGAAATTTGAACTTTGTCATTCCGGATGTTGCACTGACAACAATTTGGAATCATTCTGGAGACAAAACATTCCACCAGAATCCTTCGAGAAGTTACGGATGGATGAGAGAAGCAGTGTGAGGGATGGATAGACATAACACTGGGGGAGTGAGATGGGAGGAAACGAAGGAGAGAATGGACAGGACTCGGATATCTCACGGAAAAACACATTAAGAAAAACTGCCAAGCTCGGAAACTGTGAAGACTTGCAGATTGAGGAAGAATTGTTCATTTCAAATCAGAAATCTGAAATTGTATTACATTATGTCATTCCTAAACATAATGCATTAAAGTAAGTCATATCTACAGTCACTGCATTGAATTCACCCAGCTGCATATTCATTATAATATCTACTTTTGTGTTCAGCAGACAGAATGTCATACAGGTTTAGAATAACATGATGATGATAACAATGAGGAATTATCATTTTGGGTGAACTATTCCTTTAAAAACCCAGTGTGATGTTATCATAACCAGCATACTCTAGTGTAGTTAGTATCTCCATCAGGGTGTGTCATCAGGTTCAAACTGACAGGTCAGCACATTTCATATGTCTGGAAAAGCATACTGCCTTACAAACTGTTTCTGTATTATGCACTCTATACTATACTCTATTCTTTATGCTTGACTGTATGCTTTAAAACCTGGAATTAGTGAATATATGCAGTATTCAAAAGAAGAAGATAGCATTTGGTGCACCAAATAATGCAATGCTTTAGAATTTGCAATGTGTGACAATTAGCAAGGAACATAATATCAGCAGGGATTTTTACAAAACAACCTATTTTCATTTATAAATTATGAAACAATTATGAAAATGTAAAAATTGACCACAACAAAAAAGTCAACAGTGCATGCTGTCAAGTATGCAGTATGCTACGTTCCATAGCCTCAGACTCAGACAGTCAGCCAAACAGAAAACTCAACAGGTGCCAGTCATTCTGAGTCATATCATTGGTCAGAGTGTGGGAAAATGACTTGGTCTTAAGAACAACAGATACACCACAAAAATGAAATATACGAATATAGATCCTCTCTAACTACTACCGGCTGAAAAAACACATGATGCTTTCTGAAGAGACTGAAAGTTGTACTTGTTCTGGGTAGTTGTCAATGCATTGCTAGGTGGTTGCGAAGATTTTCTGGTTGGTTTCACAATAATTGCTTGATGACCATAGCCCACCTAGTCTTTTGACTTATAGGCCAGTCCGCAATTACAAGGACTCCGTGGTTTGACTCTTTCAGTGTAATTCTATAGGATGTTTTTCACTCATTTGGGCATAACATCTAAAAAGAACATTCGATGAAGGTTTGAGTAACTTTACTGTTCCACAGAATCAAGGTTCAGACACTTTGGCAAAATGAGCAGAAACAATCCTCCTGTCTCAGATCACTGCTGCAGTATATACAAATTCATACGGGGACAATTTAACTGGTATTCTGAAGACAAGCAACATGCCCAGCTCTGCACATGCAGAACAACACACAAACAGAGAGAGAAAAGAGAGAGAGACAGACAGAAAGAAATGGAAGACTAGAGCAGCAAGCTGACTAGAAAAGGAAATGAGAGGCATCCGGAAAATAGTGAGCATTGTGAGATCTTCACATGTCTTTGTCTAAACTCCATGGGTGCAGATAATTATCACAGGCCCTCTTGTCTCTAAAGCACCACATTACCAACATAAAAAGCATTGAGGAACATGAAATCTGATTATTTTGAGTTTCTGACAGGCGGCACTTCAATCAGTATCAAAAAATGTGTCTTCAAATTTAGATTTTAAAGAAGAAAGGGGGTTAACTGTGTGATGATGAGGACAAGACTGGAATGTTTGCAAGTTCAAAAGGAACACATCAGAGCCATAATTGACACGAAAATGAACCACAGTCAGAGATAGCAGAGGATGAAGATGTCATGCTCCATCCACCATTGATTCAGGCTGTAGATACTAGATAAGGTCTTGTGTCTAGTGTACAAGACATAAATGAAAGAGCTTAAGTTTTGGTCTGACACACTGTTGTTATCTGTATAATCAGACTGTAGTGTCTTAAATGTGTCTTCTTTAGCAGTAGCCCTTCTAACCTACTAACTCTCATCACGGCATGGGCAGCTGACAACTGGGCGTGCTCTGCTGTTTTTAAAATAATGTATTGGGTGGCAGCACCAGAACTCTCAGCATGTGGTCATAAGAACCATGCAATGGTTTACTTTAGTGCTACATGCTTTAAGTAATGCGGTCAGAGGATTTTCTGCATCATTAACAACCTCCATCAGTGCATAGAAAGTCAATTATTACATATTCACAGAGGGGGTAAAAATGTGAGTACAGGTTTGGCTATAGGATACTGACCACATCTTTTAAACTTATGCAGTTAATATTGCGAGACATTTTGAAAACAATCAAAACCATTAGAGAAAGTCTAATTGTTTCCATTAAAAAATATATTTTTGCTGTTTTGGGTATTATTGATATTGAGTTGACACAGGGTGCGCCCGTGGGTCAATACTCGTCCATATTGCCTGATGCGCTTGTGGAGACATGCGGTGTGGAGCCTGACTCAAGTGTACAACCAAGGAACGCCTTCAAACGATTTCAAAGCAATGGTCAGACACACGCTGTCTGACCGTTACACCGCATCACAACCAAACGCGATGCAATGAGATTCCTGCATAAGCAATTTGATTGTCTATACAGAACGCACAAAAGGGGCGGGACGCGACCATCAATCACAAAACACAGCCAATCAGAACAATTTTTCTCTCTCTGCACACCCTGTCACACCGCGGACGTAGAGTGCAAATAGATAGCGTCCTGTTCTCATGACTCCAGTGATGCCTCACCGGAGGCTATGCTGTCATTTCTAAAATAATCTAAATGTATCTAATCAAATGTATATAGCCTGTCATCTTCCATGTTTGCGATTAATATTCATGAGGTGCAGATTGTACATCGAATGAGATCGTTTTGTGGGCGGAGCTGTCAGCCGCAACGTCGCTAAAATAGAAGCGGCCATTGCTCGTTGCGCAGCGCTGTCGGGGCTCGTTAGGACAAAACCCTTGATTAACATAGAAAATATACAATTTTATCGTGTGTTACGGCGTCGCATCGCGTCTGGTTAGGACACGGTGTTAAACTGCGTTCAGATTATAAACGACTTTGTTGGTCCAAGTCGCCTGTGGGCGTTACCAGAAGTGGTTGCCTGAGTGAAGATATCCACTGATAAGGTTAGCTCTACCTTCTTTCTATTGGCGGTCCACTGATCACGTTAGCTCTACCATCTTCCTATTGGCTGTCGCTTCTGAAAATCGCTCTTCATTGTTTGAAGAAGACGATTTCTCAACTTTGTCGCGATGCCAGACACGCCCATCCGGTCACCAACGGTTGCGACTGCTCGTTTCGCCGGAAGTCGCCAGGTCTCCATTGAAATAAATGTCACTTGTAATCTGAACGCATCTTTATTCTGTGTTCACACCAAACGGGAAACATCGTTTTCATGGCTCTTATTACTCGTGAGTGTCGCGAAAAACAATGGGGAGTGTCTTCACACTTCAGGACGTGTCGAACTGTAGGCATCAATGAGCTCGTCGCAAGAGTACAAGTTGAATTTTTTCTGCTTGTGCGGAAGATGTGACTGAAGTGTGTTCGCGTCGATCGCGGCACCCGATTTGCGCCATTCACGTCGTGCAGCGCGTCATTTGTGTCTTTGAATTTACTTTGTATGTAATTTACTTGTGCAAATCACTTAATTTGCGTTTGGTGTGAAAGCAGAATCATAATAAAAACACCATCTATAATCAGCATTAAAAACTTGATTTTCACCAAAGAGGGACTACCCTTATGAACAAAATTACATAATTTTAACTCATTCAGTTCTACTTAACTGCATCATATAATGGGTATAAATGTCTTCCAAACCAAAGAAACAACAAGCGGAATTCACCAAGGTAATTACCTTTCCACACAGCGTACTTGGAAGCACATTATACCGCAAGGCATGTTGAGCAGAAACACTGAGTCACTGAGGCCTACGGAACATTTTGTTTGTCAAAAGGCCACATGCTCTGCTCGGACATGTGACAAACTCATGTTTTCATAACTCAAAGCTCAATTATTTTTTCTCTCATGAGCTCTTGAAGCATTCTGGATGTGAGCACATACACAGATAAAGCATATAAGAAGAACCATGAATGTAAATATTTAGGTTGAATGAGAGCATTTATCATCCAGTCTTGTGAGAGATCTTACTGATGTAAATGCAGATGAGTTGAGTTTCAACACTCCAGGGATTGGGTGAATACTGCAAGCGTGTGACGGAAATGTTATGCTTCTTACCATATTTGTAACATCAGGTTCCAAAGCAATTGTGTTGACAGTTACGCCCACCTTACTTGCGTATACATTTGGGCGGTCTTAGTCAAATCATACCACAAACTGATGTAGATTTGTGGGGTGTGGTTACACAAGGCGTTTCGGACAGGTCTGGGTGAGCAATCGCTTTTACATATAATGCATCTTTTGTTCCGAAACTTTCATTTTGCGATTTTATGTGTCTAATGGGCAACTTATAACACACAAAAGACACATAAAACACGTATTCGCCCTGTATGACCCTTTTTTAACTCATATGTAATGCTTCCTTAAATGCATCTTAAGTATATTGCTCATTCTAAACTTATGATACTCACACACAAGGCACAAACAGAACACCATGCTGAGGTCAGGAGGGTCGTTTTTGGAACAGGACATGGTTGGCAACGCTAAAATTCATTCATTAAATGCATGCTGCCTACTACATTTATAGTCCATCTAAACAATATATTTAACATCTGTAACAAACATATATTTCATAAATGTTTCAGGGTACTGCATGTCCATATGTGATTTACTTTACTGTACTTAGTGTAAGACGCACAGCAAAAGTTTCTCTGTAATATAGGTCTTCCCTTCGGAACAACTTTACATCCTGCCTTAGTCCCTCTAATCGAGCACAATAGATTTTCCCCCAATTGTTTTTTGCTTTTGACCAAGCAGATTATTTTGGCAAGAAATGTAGCAGCTTTTTTCCTGTCCTTATCACCCACAGACATATTTTGTGTTCCACCCCTTCAGGTTGATATAAAGTGCACACACTTCACGTGCACTCTTATTCTTGTGCACCACCTCAGGAACCACACTGTGACCATCTATTACCCCTTCCCTTATATGGACACTGCTGAAATGCATCCATTTGATGAATGTAATATTATATTTTTTACTGAAAATATCACTAGTACTATATGAGAACAAAAGTAACCGAACCACCGTAACATGTAGTTACATATCTAATTGGTTCATTTGGGAATATGGTATATTATTCAGCACTATCTTTTTCTTCTGTTTCTTACCAAAACTTTTATTACAAGAGAAAATTGTCACAATATTAAAAAACTGTCCAAAAGTAACATCTTTCAAGAGGCCAAACCTACAAATTTGATTGAGATGTTTTGAACGTTCTGTTAATGCAGTCTTCCTGCTTTTTAAAACCTTTTTATAAACAATTTTCCTATAGGGGAAAACGTGTGTGCGATGAATTTCGATCACAAAAGTAAGATATACAGTATAGTTACTATATAGTCTGCTGTAAAATAACTATTCAGTGGAAAGACATGAGCATTGATGCACTGATTGCATCGCTGCCGGCGGCTAGTTTGTATCCTCTGACACTTGCTTCACCTCACATTTGTTCTTGGTCTTATTATTAGTGTATTTTACTATCGTTACATATCACTGTCGTTGCCGAATTATTTATAACTTTATATTTTAAACCTATATTCATTGAAACGTAACGCCGCTAGCATATTAGCGTGTTAGCTTGCCTTCTGTTTACATTGTGGAATATCATCTCCCCCTATTTGTCTTGTGTGCTAACTGTTTCTCTTTTTAAGTGTATATACTAAGACTCATCAAGCAACCTTGGTAAGTTAGGATTGCACTTCATACCCGGTGAGTTATGGCTTCTATTCCTATTGTTGTTACTTGCACCTCATGTCATATGTTTAGTTTAGCCTTCTCTGTCAGCGGCGAGGGTTTTACATGTGATAAATGCAGGGAAGTAGTTAGGCTGACGGAGAAGATTTTAGAATTAGAGTCTCGCATCCAATCTTTATTTGAGGATAGTAAGAGTGTAAGAACCGTAGAAAACACTTCGGATGCGAGCAATGTTAGCGCACACAGCTCGGTTCCGGTTGAAAATCCCCTGCAGCTGGGAAACTTTGTGACGGTGAGACGGCATAGTCGCAGGACAAAACATCACTCAACCGTTCCGATTAAAGTCTCGAACAGGTTTGCCCCGCTCAGTGACGCACCGACTGAGAAACCTGCTGAAAGTGCCCTAGTGATCGGTGATTCTATTGTCCGGAACGTTAACATAGAGACACCAGCCACAATAGTCAAATGTTTACCGGGAGCCAGAGCGCCTGACATCAAGTCAAACTTAAATGTGCTGGCTAAGGCTAATCGTAAATACAGTAAGATTGTTATTCATGTCGGCACAAATGATGTTAGACTCCGTCAATCGGAGATCACTAAAGATAATATTAAAGAGGTGTGTGAGCTCGCAAAAACGATGTCAGACACTGTAATATTCTCTGGCCCCCTTACTGCTTACCGTGGTGATGAGATTTATAGCAGATTATCATCACTAAATGGCTGGTTGTCTGAGTGGTGCCTGCAGAATAATATAGATTTTATAAATAACTGGAAGAGTTTTGAGGGCAGACCTGACCTGTTGAAACGAGATGGTCTCCATCCCTCCTGGGATGGGGTTTCCCTCCTCTCTAGAAATTTGGCACACAGTCTTAATAATGCTAAAGTCTGACTACCTAGGGCCCAGGTCAGGAAGGAGACAGAATGGCTTAACCAACTGTCTGCTTGCCGTCTCGCGTTACAGAATACACAAAATATACAACATGTAATAATCCCTTCTTACAAACAACATAAAATAGAGACTGTGTCTGTCCCCCGGATTAGCAAACATAAGATATTGCGTAAACCTCTTGAAAGTAATTTAATAAACGTTAAACAAATCAAACATGAACAAAATACAGATAATCAGCTGTTACGACTCGGATTGCTTAATATTAGATCTCTCTCAAATAAAGCACTTTTTGTTAACGATTTGATAATCGATCATAAAATAGACATGCTTTGTTTGACAGAAACATGGCTAAAGCCAGATGATTTTATTACTCTAAATGAATCCGTTCCCCATGATTATTACTATAAACACGAGCCTCGTCTAAAAGGTAGAGGGGGAGGTGTCGCTGCACTTTACAAGAATTCTTTTATTACCTCTCAGAAGTCTAATTTTAAGTACAGTTCTTTCGAAGTCATGGTACTTCACGTATCGACACCTAATACTAAGGACAAAACATTTTTAAAATTTATTCTAGCTATTGTATATAGGCCTCCAGGGCACCACACAGATTTTATTAAAGATTTTGGTGGGTTCTTATCAGAACTAGTACTGGCCGCAGATAGAGTCCTTGTCGTCGGTGACTTTAATATCCATGTAGACAATGATACAGATGCCTTGGGACTGGCTTTCAAAGACACTCTTAACTCCATGGGCGTTAGTCAACATGTGTCAGGACCCACTCACCTTCGTAATCATACTTTAGATTTAATACTTTCTTATGGTATAAATGTGGACGATGTTAAAATCGTTCAGCAGAGTGAAGATATTTCGGATCATTATCTGATATTATGTTTGCTTCAATGGCCTACGGCTGCAAATCAAACTCCTTGTTACAAATATGGTAGAACGATTACTTCAACTACCAAAGATGCGTTTCTCGATAATCTGCCTGAATTGTCTAAAATATCCAGCATGAGTAATAACGTTGACGATTTTGACACTACTATTGAACATTTTAACTCTACTTTCTCGGAAATATTAGACACAGTTGCTCCTCTGCGTTTAAAGAAAATTAAAAATAGCAGCCCAACACCGTGGTATAATGAACACACTCAGACTCTAAAAAAAGCATCCCGTAAAATGGAGCGCAACTTTAAGAAAACGAATTTAGAGGTATTTCGTATAGCATGGAAGGATAGTACTCGAAATTACAGGAATGCAATAAAAACGTCTAGATCCGCCTACTTTTCAACACTAATAGAGGAAAACCATCACAACCCTAGGTTCTTATTTAACACCGTGGCTAAATTAACAAAAAATAAGTCGTCATCGACGTCAGATTCTGATTATCAGCATAACAGTGATGAATTTATGAACTACTTCACAAGTAAAATCCAAGATATAAGAGAAAAAATTATAACAATGCAACCTGTAGTGAAATCCGCTGAACAAACTAACTACAGCACCCCTAAGGAGAAATTGCAATTATTTTCTACAGTAGATCACGATGAACTGTCTAAAATCATTAAATCATCTAAATCATCAACATGCATGCTAGACCCTATACCTACAAAACTACTGAAAGAAATGCTCCCCGAAATTATAGATCCTCTTCTTAGTATTATTAACTCATCTCTGACATTAGGACATGTGCCTAAAGCATTTAAGGTGGCTGTTATAAGGCCTCTTTTAAAAAAAACCAAACTCGACCCCAAAGAACTAGGGAATTACAGGCCTATATCGAATTTACCTTTTATATCTAAAGTTCTGGAAAAAGTAGTTTCAACTCAATTATGCTCCTTCCTCCAAAGGAATGACATTAATGATGAATTCCAGTCTGGATTTCGAGCATGTCACAGTACAGAGACTGCTTTGATCAGAGTTACAAATGATCTGCTTTTAGCGTCTGACCGTGGCTGTATTTCGTTATTGGTGCTGCTAGACCTCAGTGCTGCATTTGACACCATTGACCACAGCATACTTCTACATAGACTCGAAAATTACGTCGGCATTAACGGAATAGCATTGAAATGGTTTAAGTCTTATTTATCCGACCGTTTTCAATTTGTAGCAATAAACAATGAGGTGTCCCGCAAATCACAAGTCCAGTACGGTGTACCACAGGGCTCAGTCTTGGGACCCCTGCTCTTCGCATTATACATGCTACCTCTAGGAGATATAATAAAGCGACACGGAATTAGCTTTCACTGTTATGCTGATGATACTCAACTTTATATTTCCTCGATGCCTCATGAAACCCAGCAGTTTCATCGAATAAAGGATTGCATAGTTGACTTAAAAATGTGGATGAGTAACAATTTTTTACTACTAAACTCGGACAAAACAGAAGTGTTACTTACTGGACCGAAAACTGCTATGCGTAACAACCAAGAATACTGCTTAACGATTGACGGTTGCTCCATAAAATCCTCGTCATCAGCTAAGAATCTTGGCGTTGTATTTGACAGTACTCTCTCATTTGAAAGCCATGTCGCCAACACCTGTAAAATTGCATTTTTCCATCTTAAGAATATATCTAAATTACGTCATATGCTGTCACTGTCAGATGCAGAGAAATTAATTCATGCATTCATGACATCAAGACTAGATTACTGTAATGCACTTCTAGGTGGTTGCCCTGCGGGCCTATTACAAAAACTGCAACTGGTTCAAAACGCGGCAGCTCGAGTTCTTACACGTACAAAAAAGTATGAGCATATAACCCCGGTTCTGTCAACCTTGCACTGGTTACCTATAAAGCATCGCATTAACTTTAAGATCTTGCTTATTACCTATAAAGCCCTACATGGTCTAGCGCCGCAGTATTTGAATGAACTTCTATTGTATTACAGACCACCACGTACATTACGCTCTAAGGGGTCCTGTCAGTTGGTAATACCTAGAATTTCAAAATCAAGTGCAGGTGGTAGATCCTTTTCTTATCTAGCGCCTAAACTTTGGAATATTCTTCCCTGCACGGTCCGGGAGGCAGACACACTCTGTCAGTTTAAATCTAGACTAAAGACTCATCTTTTTAATCTTGCATACACTACACCTCCATAATATTAATCCTCAGAGGATTTAGGCTGCATTATTTAGATCAACCGGAACCAGGAACACATCCAACAACAAATGATGTACTTGTTGCATCAAAGAGTGCAGAACAGTACTCTACTCTCAGCCAGTCTTGTCTCTTTGTTCCAAGGTTACCGCAGGATGCAGTTCATGCCCAGACCTGATGGCAGAGCTGAGAATGGGAAGCGGTGACCTGACAAGTGCTAAGAGGATAGAGCTGGATAAAGGACGCGACAACTTTGTTTTTTTTCTACAACATTTCAAATGCTATTAGATTGTTAATGATAATCTTTAATTTTTATATTTTTATTAAGCCTTGTTGTGCAAGCACTGATGAGCTTGTGCAGAGGCAGCAGCTTTTGCCAGAGGGGAACTGGAATCCCCTGGTTGGGCCTGGGTTCCCCTGAGGTTTTTTTTCTCGATGGGAGTTTTGGGTTCCTCACCACCGTTTGCATATTGTTTTGCACTATCTGCCTGGCCGGGGGGGCTGCTTTAGAATTCATACTTGTATTAAATGTGTCTCATGTACAGCTGCTTTGTAACAATGAAAATTGTAAAAAGCGCTATATAAATAAAGTTGAGTTGAGTTGAGTTGAGGTATACAAATCTTTCATTTAAAGCATGGCATTTATACATCTGTAATTACTACTGTAAAAATGTGCAAAAAAATACCATTCTTAATATGAGGACACATATTGTTGTTAGGTATTATATTAAGGCCCAGAGACAATCTGAAAACTTGTTTTACATTTTCTTCGTTTACTGTATTATAAAAGGAAAATATGTAGAATGGATTCAAATATAGCTCAACACACTTCTTAACTCTTATAAAACAACCCCCCCCCTCGAAAAACTACATTTACAGTAAACACACCAAATGCTGTATCACCCCTAAATAGGGGATTTTATTGTCTGTTCCACATTAAAAAATCTTAATCCTCTTGAATGTATTTACACAACATTGCTTAAAAATTGGATGCTTTCTACAGTGGGTGTAAAGACAAGTGTACAGTGAACAATAAAAGCATATTGAGTTTTTAACAAAAACCTAATTGATGTAAATTTTGTACATTTCTACTTGAAAGGTGAAAACGTTATGACTATTCTGGGTCAAATCCATGTGCAATAATAATATACACCATATTATCCTTACGCTCTATACAGTGTTGCCCCCAAATGAGGTCACTTACAGGCAGTTTTGTGTAAAATAATCTGAAAAAGTAATGAATTACTTATTAATACTTATTATTTATTTAAATAACTAATTACATATTCAATAGTGTAATTACTGTACAAATTACTTTCTCCAAAAAGTATTTAATTACTTATTACTAATGACTTTCTATATCTTACATCAACCTTGATTGGAAATGATTCAAGGAGAGACATGAAAGACTTATTTAATTAATTCAAATAAATAATAACTACATAACTTATTCTTATTAACTGAAAAGCATTCATTTTAAAGTTAGACTTATAATTTTGATGTCATTTCCACTAGTGAATATTTTACACATGATTTACTTCAAATACATCAGAAGTAACTGTAATTAAACTACAGAAAAACAAGAGTTGCCTAATTACCTTACCTTACTCTTCAATGGAAAAGTAATTCAATTACAGTAACTAATTACTTAGTAACTAGTTACACCCAACACTGCTCACAGGACCATACCCTGTACCCTGTGCCCAGCATGACAAATTACTGCCGGTCTAAAAATAGGTTGGCCTAAATCTAAAATCACTACACTCCTTGTACTGGTATAATGCACACACATTCTGCCCTTAGTGGAGTCACAAGTTTATGATCAGGAAAGCACAACATCTGATAAGGCTTTAGACAATGTGGCTTCTTATATTCAAATAAATCAAATAAACATTATATGTAAAACAACCAAATGAAACTCATCACTGGGTTGTTTCAAACCTGTGTGACTTTCTTTTTGTAGTGTATCTATGTGAGGATTGACCATCTTAATTCAACATCATTGTTGAATATATTACACTTTGTGATGGATCCATCACACTTTTCCACATTTCCATATAAGGAAACTGGATGTGGAATGGGACTGCCAAGCCTTAAAATGAAAAAATATAGAATATATATATATCCAAGTCATAGCAACAATGAGCACTTGGGTGTGTTGGGTAACAACAATCCACATAGGTTAGTTCTTGACCCAACAATTGAATTTTTCCTTTTTTTATTAAACCATGAAAATAAATCAAAATTTCGATCAGATTGCATAATTACCGATTTTTTGCTACGCTTCTATCTGCTACTTATTTAGATACTTGTATTACTCAGGAAGCACTTGTTTTACCTTGATCTACTATGGTAAACATACAACAACAATTTTGGAGTGCCTGGTCAGATTTGGCGTTCTGGATTCTGCATAAACATCATGTCCCTAAATAAAGATAAGAAGCTTGAGCTATTAGCATGATGCGGTGAAAGGTGTACTGTATATAGTCTGAAGCTGAAAGCTTGTAGCCACAACAAATATACAACATTGACCATGGATCATACTGGGGAATAACCCACTGTAAAAATAAAGAGACCTTGTGCTGAAAACTATAATAAAACATGAATCAACATCTGTTTGGCATTTTAGAGGTAGTTATAAAACTAAAAAGATTTTCAATGTTCCTTTGCAAGTTGTAGTTGTAGTTGGCAAAGTAGCTTACATTTTGGTATGTTCCTTAAAAAGAGCTGCCATAGATACAGCATTAAAAGACTTGAAATATAAAGTGTTTATATGTATAATCTTTAAGAATATCAGAACCAGAATGAAGGTAATTCTTCATAAATGAACTTTTGTGCTCCATGGAAGAGAAAACATACTGAAACTTTTTATCAACACACTCTTTTGGAAGTCATCGACTTACAATTTATGAAGCAGATGCTTATATGAATTGTGTAGCCTAAATCTATGTGCCAAGCAAGCATTGTCATTGTTTTAGTAAATAAAAATGTACCCAAGCTGTCACTGGAAGCGATACAGTGTGTACAATATACATTTGGTACCTTATGTACAGTGCCCTCCTCTAATATTGGCAACCTCGGTAAATATGAGCAAAGAAGGCTGTAAACAGAAATCACATTGTTTCTCGTTTTGATGTTTTATTAAAAAAATCTACTATTTTCCAACATTTAATTGAAGGAAAAAAAATTTAGGTAGGGGGAATATCACATTGTAATTTTTTTTTCTCCCATACATGTTGGCAACAATTGTTGCCACCCTTGTAATAACATTCTGCAACCTCCATTTGAAAGAAAAACAGCTCTGAGTCTTTTCAGTCTGATGTGGTTTTAGAATATATTGAGAGTCACCCGAGTCCATCTTCTTCCATCTCCCTCTTCTTCAGTTCATCCCAATCATTTTCTTTAGGGTTCAGGTCAGGGATGGCTATAGCAGGCTCAAGATGTTGTGCTCAGTGACCCATTTTTGGTTTATTTTGATGTTTATTTTGAACCAATGTGCTGATGGATTTTTTTTTTCATTTTATATCACCATAGTTTATATTTGGATGAGATTAGAAGATTTGTTTCTTGATCAGTGTCCCAAACAATTTGTGGTGATAGAGGTACAGTTTTCCTTTATATTTATATATATTTTTTTCTGACACTAAACTAAAACTAATTTCTATTATTCTCCATCTGTGATCTTTGAATGGTCTTATGCCACTCAAAATCTTATCCTTGCTGTGCATTAAGAAAATATAGACATACATTCTCTTTCAGGCAGATTTGCAAGATCTCAAGTCCAATTACACTTCTTTTAACACTTCCTGGTGTTGGAAATGGGATTTTTTTTGTTTCAACCATTTCGTTTTTAATCCGAAAATTTAAATATTAATGGGAATATACTTGGGAGATATTTTACTAATAAGAATGTCCAGGGGTGCCAATAACAATGTGAAATTCCCCCTACTTCAAATTGTTTTACTTCCATGAAATGTTGGAATTTTGATGTAAAACAATGCAGATTTATTTTTAGAGCCTTCTTTGATCATATTTGCCAAGGGTGCCAATATTAGTGGAGGGCACTGTACCTCTAGGTACTAATATGCACTCTACAGGTGCAAATGTGTACTTTTTAAAAGAGTACCTCCCCAGTGACCGCTTGGGTACATTTTTATCTGACAGTATAGCTGTTCTTCAGAAAGATTGCATATCACAGCTACCCTTAAATAAATGAATTAGGTTATAAGCTAAAGGAGCATTTACAGGTGGCTGGCAAATGCCCTACAGCTCTTTGAACCTGCTGTGATCGCGGCTGGTGTGAATGGTGCCAGAAATACATATCAACATGTGGATCAGCAAAATAAAGATGTGATCGTGGTAAAATCACCCCATAGTGTAAGAGCTGTACTCATTCATTATAACACATAAGAAACTGTTTATTAGTAAACCTACACATATAATATCATATGATGCTATATGCAAAACATAGTTTTACATGTTGGAATTGACAATTTTGTTCAAATATGGATGAAAGGAGAACTATCCACTACTATTTTACCAGAATAAATACCCACAAATGGATATTCCAATATTAGTCAAATGTAGTAAAGTATTATATAGAGCCTTAAAGGAGAATGGTAAAATGAAGAATAATGTTTTAACAGGTATTTATTTAAAAAACTGTTAAAGGTTCAAATGTTTAGGAATTGTAGTAGCCTACAAACGGGACACTCCCACTTTGATGGTCTGAGTTGAAGTTTTTTCTACTTTGTAGCACCAGGAGTGATGCACAAATAATACACCTCAATCTGCACTTTTCACATCTTGTTTACAAAATACATTAATAAACACTTACTGCGTTTACGTCTGTCGCAAGGATAAGGACTGTAAGGCACACCGACAAACATCTGCAGTTTAAGAAATAAAGTAAATATACGTGTTCACAAAAACAAAACACATGTTTCTAAAACACGAGCTTTTACCTTAATGTGTTCCAGTGCTGTAGATGATTGTCACCCTCCATCCAAGCGTACTAACAGATGAACTCTCTCCCAGTGTCCTATTACTGCATGCTCAATGTCCTTAAAGTTACAGATGGACTAAAGTTAGTAACGTTCGCAGTTTTATGTCACGTTTAAATAGATCGGCTCTTCAAGCCCGGTGCTCTTGCGTTGATGGCGCACTATCCATGCAGTTTCACATATCTCAACGTATCGTTATTCTCTAATGCGTTTTAATTATAATAATATCGACTTGAGCTTATTGATGTTACTAATAAGCTATATCTTTTCCAAAAATGAAAGTTTAGAGAAGCAACGAGTTTCTTACCACGATCCAGCAGACTCCTGGCGCACGCGCTCAATCGTGCGTTCACGCTTTGGGAAAGTTCGTCGTCCTACCTAAAATCCAACCTGTCTCAGTTGTATTTTAAGGATATTTCTGATCTTCAGACATATACGTCCTCTAACAATGCTGAAATGCAAGTGATAGTTTTCTAAACAGGGTTGTGTCGTGCGTATTGATGGGTGGTCGTGCTCCTGACAGGGGGTGTGGTGGGCTCATCTACAAGACTTTACTTTCAACAACAGGCACATTACGTTTAGAGCAAAGATGCAGACAAACGCATAGTTCAAGCTCGGTAGAAGATAGGCAACATTTGCTTGAAACGGAGAAGAATCCGTCAATAAATTGTCCTTTCGGACATTATTCAAAGGCGTGAAGATGCGGCTTTTATGTGGCACTCTTTTTCTTCTGACAGTCTCATTGAGCATAGACGAGAGTACAGCTAAGGTAAGTTCAAAAACAATTTGCCGATAACTTTATGTTGTAAGTTATTTAATAAGTGCTGTTGACCGATTTATGGTCCGTTAGAAGCTCGCGAAAGGGCGCGCAGAGAAGTGCGTAAAAGTCGTGCGCGAGTAGCTCAAGTTCCAGTATTTTTACTTGCAAACATTTTCACTTGACACATAGACGACAAAATAATTTCGTGAGTGTATGTAGCCGAACATTTTTAGGATCAGCAAACGTGAATTGATCAGTTATCTTTATAGTGCTGATATATTCAAAGAGTTATTAATATGGCCCACCTCCATATACCTTACTTTATGTGTAATAGTATGAAGACTGTTTGGAAATTTTGCATTTTTACTTGTTTGCTGTCTTCCTGACCACTTCACTTATCTAGCCAATGTCTGGGGCATAGTTTGGTTAACTTTTGTGCTTTTTGCAGACTTAAACCATTTTATTAATACAGTGTTGTATACAGTCTAATGTGATACAGCTCTCTGCTGAGGCGTTTCTCTCTACACTTTATATTTGCCACTCCTTTCGGTGTCATCTGGGGGTTGGATTATTCCTCTCTCTCTTTTTCTCTGTGAACCTCAGAAAACATTTTTTTAGCCATCTGAATGTTGTTTTCCTTTTGTTGAAGGCATTTCACCAGCCAATACACAGACAATGTCAGATTATGAATGAGCCCCACCACACATTTGGTTGAAGAGAATTAAAAATATGCAGCTTGTGTTTTTGTTGAATTTTTACATATATTTTATTTCAGAGAGGGGGAATTGTATTAAGGACATGTTTTGTGGGGGGTGTGGCTGTGGGCGGGAGTCCAGTGAGAAGCATGTGCAAAGCATGGACTCTTGACGGCACAGGTGTCTGGGTGATAAGAGTGGAGGATGATTTATGGCCATAATGATGAGAGAAATGCACAAAACTGTAACTTCCACTGACAAATAGGATTTTCTTCATTCATACTTCAATCCATTTATACCTGCCTTATTCTGTAGTGAAATATTGACTGTTTTCTACAGTATTAGTTTTTTCAGTGATATAACCTTTCCTATTTTTGATAAAGTAAATAACAATATTATTGTAGGGTCAGCCTTTCATTGTCTTAGAGCCTGTCAGGTTACCAATCATGCCTTTTGTGACTGGCAGAAAAGTCATGATTGTGTATAGGCTACTGTGCTGTTAACATACACAACAACAACAATAATACGGAAAACAATAACATTGTTTTTCCTCAATTGTGTGTGACAAACACCAAAAGGTCTAACCATTTGTTTTTATAGTTGCTGCTGTTATTTTAGAGAAGAGTTCCCAGGGTCATTAAAAACCTCAAACCTAAAAATTGTTATATTGAAGGATTATTTAAACTTTTAAGTGTTTGCCGGGGTGTCCTGGGAGTCTGAATGTTTGTTAAAATGATAGTTGGACCAAAAATGAAAATTCTGTCAGCAAACTCGAATTTGAGTTGTTCCACATCTGTATTAATCTCCTTGAGAAACATATTTCGAAGAATGCTTGCCAAACAGTTCTTGAACCCTATTGACTACCATAGTTGGAAAAATTTATATATATTTTTTTTGTTCAGCAAACAGTTTTGAGTTACTTTTGACTACATAGTAATAAGTAATTCTAAAAGTACATAGTAATTCTTACTATGGTAGTCAATGGGGTCCAAGAACTGTTTGGTTTCAAGTATTTGTCCATATATATTTCAACCAAAGAAATGTATGCATATTTGTAACTTCTATAGTAAGTATGATAGAATTCTCATTTTTGGGTGAACTATCCCTTTAAAGATGACATTCATGGATGATTAAAGATACAGAATAATTTTAGGACAGCCATTCTGTCTTCCTGAGTAGATTGGTGGTTGAAAATTCAAAGGGTAAAAGTTATTATCAATTTACCAAATCAGTGCTTTGCGTATTCTCGATTCTATATACATTAATGGAAGGCTGGTGATCCAGATGAGTTTCAGTTAGCTCAGCTGCATACCATTTCTTCCATGCTTGTTTATCCACTGTGATTCTCAAAAGGCCATGGGCCCACATGTCTACACTTCAGCTTCCATCAGATTAGTGGGACTGTCCCCTAGCACACTTCCTGTAGTTAATTCATTTCATTAGGTTGGTCGCACAGATTAGATACCCCACTTGAATGTAATGAAAGTGAACTCGGCAACCCTATTTGATTGTAGTAAATTAATCACTGAGTAAACTCAATCACATCAAAAACTACAAGGACCTTAGGTAAAAATCAGAAAATGAATTATGAGTGAATTGAATGCTTAGAAGTTTGTTGAGGTAACGTGTTTGAGAGCCTGGAAGTGACAACCATATTTTAAATAATAGTTCACCCAAAAATGGAAATTCTGTCATCAGTCTTACCTTCTTGTCTTTTCCATCCTTTATGACTTTCCTTCTGCGGAAGATAAAACAATATACTTGAAAGAATGTTGGAAACCCAGCAATGAAGTGAATGGGTACCGGCATTGGTTGTTTTATTGGAGATGCTGCTTTTGCACATGAAGGACTTGAACCATGCAAAAGCTTTTACTGGTATTGTCTAAATACACACACGTCACCTAAATGTTACACCAAATATTATTATCACACCCTGTGTTGGTGAAGGAAATTCCTCTGTTGACATATGTGCAGTGTGTTGTATTTCTGACCGCCCTGGCCCTTGAGACTGCCTGTGAAAGTCGTACGTGTGTGGGTCGTCTATCTAATTCTTGGAAGTCGCACATGCTATGATGGGTGTTAGTGGGGAAAAGGAGAATGGATGAGGTCCAGTTGGAGGGAAAATGTTACAAACTGTTCTTCCTTCACCAGATCAGGCTATTCCAACATCTCCCGAGAGAACGGTCGGAATGCCAGTACAGAGGAAGCAACAGTTACAACTTTTTATCTCTGTTCCTTTCACCCTTTTCTCCCCAGCTTACTTCACTTCTTTCTCATGCCATGAATACAATCATATGAGAATTAGTTTGAATGTGTGAAAGAAAGCTTTAAATGTCAGTCACTATAGCTTTTTTTACATTTTAAATAAGAAAAGCGTGTTTCTATCGGTTAAATTATGCTCGCTTAAACTGATTTTCTAAAAGGAGAATGTTTCTTGAGCACCATCCAACCATGTTTCGGATATCCTAAATGCAAAGCAGATTGCAGAAAAGTCCCATTTCATCTTAATTTAAACACTCAATTGTGTAGTGACTGACCACTCTTTTCTTCCTAAATTGAAAGAAAGTAGCAGCCACAGAGGAAAACGGTGGGATAGTCATATAATATCGTAAATTGTGATAATCTCATTTATGTTTACTTCAAAGTGCATTTCATTGACATTGCCGGTAATTTGACAAGGAAGTTCTAAGTGAAATGCTATACTGCTATAACATGCAGTAATCTGATCACACACACACGTACAACTTGTAAAATGCTCTTTAATAGAGTGTATGTGTGTTTGTCTTTCCCTGGGTGGTCTTGAAGCTGTCACTTGTCTTTATGCTCTGAACCTATTGGAGTACAGCCCAACAATTGTAAGTCTTGTCATTATGTCAAGACTTTACTTAAAAGATTAACTCGATGATGTGTTTACTAATAAAGCACTGACTTACACATACACATTTGTTATCGCTTAAAAAGTTGTGCTTTTCATCAGCTGTAATGGCGGCCCATGATCAGAACTGTTTGGTATTCAAAGATATCCTTGAAAAAATGATACAGATAATATCGTTGCTGTCCTTCCAAAACCTTTGATGTCCAAATGAGCTGTTTTGGAGGAAATGGAAAAACACTGTACTTATTGTCCCAATGGTTGAATAAATGGACAAACCCATCCAAGGGTTGAAAGGATAATATTGAAATTTCACTTAAGGTATGGGAATAGCATGTGAAGTTAAAGGGCACCTTTTTTTAGACTATTTGGACTGGTGGGTCCTCTGATTTATGTGATGTGCACTACACAGTCCTAACAGGGAAATTCTTTTTTCTGCATTGTTTAAATCAAGGCAAAGATTTATTCAGAACAAATGCTTTATTCCACTATTTAACTAATAGTAAATCACATCTATTTCACATTCTCAGAGCTTTTAATTGCCTTATTACACTGTGACTGTAGAGATTGGTCACAGTTTACATGGAGTTCCAGGTCTCAGGGTTCCTCAGCTGGAATGTGGGCTGGACCCGGGCAATACCATAGCAGATCCTTTGGTCTTACCCTCGGGAAATCAGCTAGCTCTTTTGGCTCAAAATGCATGAGACACCCATCTGCCCTGTCAGTCAAAGGCATGTGGAGCGATGACTCAGGGACAATGCCTTCATCAGATTAATATTACTCTCATGATGAAAATATGAGTATTATACTGTCTTTCATAATATTATTACTACATCATTGTGAGAGGTATGTTTGAATTTTTAGGTACAATCTTAAAAATTAAAGTTGCTAAATGATGGCAAAGTAAGAATTTTTTTTTGGCTATATTATTGCATAAAGGAACATCTGCATAACCTTTTTGTTTTAACAAAGGTTCTTATTGTGGGAAAAGACCCGTCAAACTACCAAAACTTAAGAAAGATATGCAACTTTTAAGAACCTTTGACTGAATGGTTCTTTGGGATGTTTTTTCTAAGGCATAATTGTTTAGAACCTATTGTAGCACCCACATTTTTGAGATTGTATTCTCTCACTTTGAAAACGTTTCACACCATGTATTCACACTTTGTTCTGGGTGGTTTGTTTATGCAGCTGTTTTTGTCGGCCTCAAAACAGAGAATAAATGTTCTGACTATCTGCACCATTCCTACTCCAGGCCATAAAACCTAGCGAAAGATACAGCCCTGTCTCCTGCGCACAGTCCCTTTAACACATTTTTTTCACATTTGAGGTCTTAAGACCCCGTGAAAATCACAATGCAGCTGTTGAGCAACACTCTTCCAGAAATGAGGTCAGGTTTAGGAACTATATCCACAAGTCGCAAAATCTGAAGGTCTGTGCAACCCTAGCATGAATTGATAATGGAAGCAAAGAAATCTGACCTTTTGTACAAATTAGTTCATGATGTGAATGTCACAAATTATGGGATTAAGTGATTGTTGGATAAGGGACCTATAATTGCACATCTTGAATGTTTATTTTTCAATGTACTTTATAACTTTCCTAAGTACTCTATTACATCTTTCAGAATCATTTAATTTTCTGTTTATTTTAAATGTTTTTCCAGGTCTTTGACTCCACTAAAGGGGATACTTCACCAAAATAATTAATTCTGTCACCAATTACTCATCTTCGAGTTGTTCCAAATCTGTATACATTTCTTTCTTCTGATGAACACAGAGAAAGATATTTGGAAGAATGCTTATAACCTGACAGATTTCACAGAGCCACATTTGACCAGAATTTTCTAGAACAAACAACTCAAATTGTCATCACTGTTGCAGATCAGATGATCCAGCCGAGCACTCAGTCTAAAAACACTGATGACGATGTCAGCATGAGTCACCGTGAAATGATCGCATATGTTTATAAACAAATAATTCCTAATTCATGTGATTCCAACAGAACGAGGCAGATAATAGACGACTCTGTAGAATCAGGCCTCGGAGAGCATTTATAAGTAGGCCTAAAGGCTTCTGTGCAATTTTTTGGAGAACAGATAACTATTGTTTATGACAGCCTCACTGGCCAGCGCTCTGAATGCAGGGTTTCAATTGCAGTTTGATTTCTTTATCGCTTTATTGTTCAGTAGACCAGCAGGGGTGGGGATCATGCATGGTTCACATAAGGCTCCTTACTACATACACACGAAGCCAGGACCTGTGGGTGTCTGTTTCTAGACTTGACAGATATGGCTGTAGTCCTTTTGTGCATTGTCATATTTTCGTGTGTTGGATTTCAGAAGAGAGTAAAATGAATTTGGCATTAGTCACTGCAATCTCTCTGTATCTGTTCTGAAATCACTGCTGACATGACTTCAGCTTGACACAGAAAAGCCAGAGCAAACGATAAACAAATGATAAACTTTGACTAAACACAAATTTCTGTAATTGGTTGCTCCAACCCTTGTTGTGCATCATGGGGCATTTGTTTACAGTTTTGATTGGCACAGTTTGTGGAACTTGTGCCAGATATCCACATGGCGCAGTTGTATTAACATTACACTAAAAAACATACTTGTTTCAGTAGCATGATTTTGACAATGTTATTAAATGTAAGCGACCTTGCACGATTTGATTTTGCTTAAGCATTTCTATGCATGTGTTATGATGGGTTTTTTTTGTGCATAGCTAGGGTGTTATTCATGGTTGCTTGGTTATTCTGGTTGATTGATATAGATTGTTGCTTTTTGGCCCAAGTTATAATATTCCAGCCTTTGCCTCGATGATATTCTGGGCCCTAGATATAAACACAGATAAAGATGTTGACATGTTTTTTATATCTCAGCACATGATGAGAGGACTGAAACTCTCAAGTTAGACTAAGCATAGACAATTATAATAGTTTACCCAACAGTTTCTTTATATACTGTATTTAAAAATAGAAAAATCTGAGTGATTGCTGTTATAAAAGCCCTTTGAAAACCATAAAATGAAGATAAATTAAAAGTGTGTCGCTTGACAACCATGAGCAGCCTTGAAGAACCAGTTCACCCATTACAATCCTGTTTTCATTTACTCACCCTGTTTTGTTACAAGAATTCCCCTAAATATATTTCTCTTTGTTCATTAGAACAAAGAAATTTATAGATTTGGACAAACATTTGTTTTGGGGGGTGAACTGTCCCTTTAAGTTTAGATAATGCCTACCATGGTAAGGGAATTAAACATTTACATGGCTCCTTAGAACCCTCCATGGTGAAATCACTGTAACACATATTCTCCCCTTGCTTTAAAATAATCCTGCTGCTTTAAAATAAACATCTGGCGACGAAGTACCTTTGACACACACTCCGTTCCGCACCTTAGAGGATGTTGTGGAAGACATTTTATATCATCTGGAAACCTATCAGACTGAAAGGAGACACAGATGTTATTTTAATTACTAAACCCGAAGCACGTCTGACATGCAGCCCCTAAATATAGTGCAACTACAACGGCTGTTCCAAAAACACAATAACCTGATGTGCCATCCCAGTCCTTCCTGCTCTGTTTTGGACATCAAGTGGAGAGATTTCCTGTCTCTAAAACAATGTAGGTTTATTGTTTGCTTACGCAAGAGCTGAGGAAAAGTCATGAAATTTGGCTGAGGAAGTCGTGATATTCTAAACTTTACAGTAGTTGACTTGTGTAGTATAAATTACTCATGTAAAAGAATGACACTGGGTGATTCCTGTGTTAACCACGTCCAGATGTGTCTCTCGAACGGTGAGATATAGCAGAGCATGAACAGCGATGGCATCTTCATTTGTCATGTGAGTGTGTTGCCATACTTGGCCTTGCATTTCTGTATTACCTGTGCGACCATAAAACCAGCAGAAAGCATTTCCACACCTTTCATCTGCATTAGTTCTCTTGAGGCCAAAAGGGAAAGAGCAAAAACTTTTTATGGCTCTCACACTCCCATAAGACTTCACAAACGGATTGCTGAAAGCTTATTGGCTCAAAACTACAGTTATCAAGTGATTACACATTTAGAAACAACATAAATCAATTGATCACAACTATTGGATTATATTGGTTTTAATGGGAACCATAATAGTCTCTGTTGGTCTCTGCTGGTGTGTGTTGCATCTATTGGTGGGAGGTTTTCTGGCAGATGGGCAGGAATAGAAAACCATTACATTTTACTGGAATAATGCACAAACACACTGCAGTAAGACATTTTGTAATGGTTTTAATGGAAAAAATCCAAATGATTAATGATAATATTTTAATGGAAACTATTAGAATTTCTGCAGTGTTTTATTATAGCTAGGATGGTAATGATTTGAAGTAACAGTGGTGTAGCAAGTCAGTACCTGGCCTATATGCAAACATTTTAACGGGCTGCTCTCTCTCCGTTTGCGAATGCGTTCCGCGGGGCGGGCTTCCCCTCTGTCCACTCACGATAATTTTTCAGGCGTTCCTGTCCATTCGTTCGCAATGGGCCCCAGTATTCATGGCTGCGGCCACCCCATCCCCCCGAGCCCATATGCACCTGCATAACTTATGTTCATAAAAGTATAGATTTACTGTGTATTTAAATATAATAACATATTTATTTATTAAATATCACATTCTTTTTCCTGTTTTCCATGAACAGTCCTACTTTAAACACGGAAACACTCATTCTTCTGTGGCCTGCACCTTGTTTTGCTCAGTTTTATTATAGCGCATTTTGAACAGTTGTGTTATTTCTCAGCATTTTGCTGTCTGCTTACCACCTTTCTCTTTTCTCACGTTTCAGGGTTTAACTGCTGTTTTTAGAGTCTGGCCTGTGTACTCGTTCCATTGGGATCTCACTGTGAATTTTCTCAGTGTCTCGCACTTTCCCACAAGAAAAGCTATTCTGTGCAAATGCTTATACGTTCACCATCCTCTTTTTGAGCCTCAAACAGTGTGTGTTGTAAATTAGTCAAACTATCAAATGACAAAAATGTGAATGTAATTAGGTTTTTGTATAGTACTTTCCCATGCAGTGCACATGAATTCAGGACAGCGCTTCCATGTTCCATCGGGTTATGTTATGCCTTTATGGATCTGTCTATAGTACCAGAAGTAGACTGTTTTGAAAAATGAAATTTGTTTCACATAATATATAGTAATATAGCATTTGCCTGTGGTTTAACAATAAACACAGTGTCATGTCTAGTTTATCCCACGTCATGTGTCTACCTCAAGCTTTTTTTAATTAGCATTAATATCTAAAACATGACAGATAATTCATGAGTTGTTTTGGTGAGTTCAAAGGGACTGTTCACCCAAAATTGACAAATGTGCCAGAACACACTCGCAAGTTGTTCCAAAACTGTATGAAATTTGTCGTTCTGCTTTGAGGAATATGTGAAATCTAGAAGTTCTGGGGCACCATTGACTAGTACCATATATTCATATTTCAGTAAGGTTTGTCACGATAAACCGATGATAAATGTCACGTGATTTATGCACAGTTTTTGAGGGAAGTACGAGAAAATGGTGCTGCATCCGAAAGCCAGAGGGCACTCTCATGAGGAAACTCCAAATACGCAATGCAAAAGAAGACCATTACATGTTCCGAGTAGTTTTTTTGTTTCCTACTATGGAAGTCAATAGTGCCCCATAACTGTTTGGATACAAACATTCTTCTAAATATATTTTCCGTGTTCAGTGACACAATCAATTTTACACAATGAATAAATGACGACAGATTTATATTTTTTGGGTTACTTTATCCCTTTAAAGTTTCTGTTTCCATAAAAATAAGCGTTGATTACAAAAAGGCCTCAAAACTCAATCCTTCATATTTTTTTGTTACAAAACAATCTTTTAAATAGGTTTAGTAGCTTGATCATATTACATGCATCCTCACATGTCTATGTAGCACAGAGACATAACTGTAGAGTAAATGTGACAGGCTATCTTTGCATGTGTGTGCATTAACATGAAGATGTTTTCTTGACACAATGCTATTAGTCTTTTTTGACAGCTTGTGGACAGAACATAACCATAGTCTTTCAGCATCCTCTTAAGGCAGGGAAACTCCTCCATGGCTGAAGGATTAGTTTGGGAGTTCCTTCCGTCTTCTGGTTGTGGTAATACTCCTACACAGAGAGAATTGGTTTCACAGTGCAATGATTTGATGAGTCAGAGACAGGGAGGGCTGATGTGGTGCTACCTCATCATTCATCAATATTTATGCTCTGTCTCAAAAATGAATGTGATGAATTGTTGTCCTGCTTTCTGGCTCAATTCATTAGTGACTTTCATATAGTTTGGTATGTTGCTTACCTAAGCATGATACTTCAAAATGCACAAAGATTAGATTTTTTCCCCTCTTTGTCCACCGTGTTGGAATTTTCTGCAATCAATTATGGTATTGGCTTTGCAGATGTAGAAAGTTTACTAGGTTTACAAAGTTATAAAAGCCTTACAAACACATAATTCCACACAAATGAAGAAAATCAACATCAGCGGTGTAAAAGACATGGTTAAGGGTCAGTGTACAGACAGTGTACGCTTGCATACGTCGGATAAACACGACCCAGGCTGGACGTGCCCCCCAAAAGGTCGTGTGACAACTGAAAATCTCTCCCAGCTGAAATGAAATGTTCAGGGGTCATATTTTTCAACCTCCCCTGATTCCTCCCAGAATATGCTCTTCATAAAATGTGCTTGACTGTGTGAAGGAATGTTTTGAAGATTTTATGTTAATGAGATGATTTATCTTTCGCATACTTTCTCAGACAAGTAAGAATGTTATGGGAGACACTCTATGCCCCTAACATGTTTATCGGTTCCTTGCGGAACAGCAGCTGTTGACAGCTTTGCTCTCTTGTCGGTGGATGGTTTTCCAATGGAGTCATGACATGATTATTCAGATTTCAATAGCACTCTATGCTTTCTTTTAGGCAGAGATGGTGCATGTAACACTTGTCGTTTTTTTAGAATTCAGCGCAGACAACCAACTTAGTTAACGCTAGTACAAATTGCTCTTGCTCCACATTAGAGTTAATTGATGACTACATGAAAATTTGTTGAGTCTTTACAGATGTTTAAAAATAGTTGCAACAGCAGTGACAATTTAACTTTTAAGCCTTAAAGTTTTTTTAAGGTTGTTAAGTGTTACATTTCCACATTACCAGTTAAAGGTGCAGTTTGTAACAATTTTGCAGTAAAATATCCAAAACCACTAGGCCAGTGATATATATTTTGTCTAGCTGAGTACTTACCGACTACTTGTAAATTGGGAGAAAATTGCCATTCTAAATAGTGACACGAGGCTATGCACAAACTATTTATAGCACAAACAACATTTGAAGTGAATGGGTGAATTCCATTGAAACAGAACATGCAAATTAACTTCGTTGTTTTCTGTTATTGACGTGCATACGTTTAACCCTTTCACGCTTAGAGTCACTTAAGTGAACACTTATTCAAAAATTGATTTCTTGTCTATGCATGGGTTTAGATGGGATAGTTGCACATCAGCCACCTATGACAAGCAATTTAAGTCGTAATCCAAATAAAATTGTCGTTAAAATACATAAAAAATGGCCAAGGTTGTCAGTTTAGACATTTAAGGGTTATAAAGTAATAGAAGAATAAGAATGGCAGCACAGCCACTTCTTTCTCACATAATCCTAAAATCAAGCCTGGTATTGCCTCCTACGGTACATTTGAACTTTTTATTGGAAATTTGATCCTCAAAATGTACTCTTTAAATCTCAGTTGGCTGTTTTTAACTTCTCATTCTAATATGATATATTAGGACCCACTTTGAGAGTTTGTGTACATGTACATATTTGCGCAAATGTATGTTTCATGTGTCACACATTGTGCTGAATGTAAGCAGAATTGTGATCTGCTATTGTCAGTAATATCCAGACTCTGGTCTTGATAAGAAGAGTCCTGAGGAAGAGTCCTGACAGGAAAAAAAACACTGAAATTTCTACCCTGGATCTAATATGACTCATGGGAAAAGCACTGTGGGAAACAGAAAGAAGTGAAGAAAGGTGGACAGAAATATAAAAAAAAATTCACAACCTTGGCTAAAAACAACTACAGCGTGCTTTTAATTACGCTATACCCTGGGGTAAATTAGTGAACGACATGCTTTCTATTACAGGACATCTGGTGTGTGTTTAAAAGTGTATGTTTTCTATCTGCTATGAATACCTTCTATACGTTAGTGATGTTCCACTGTCAAAATACAGAAAGCACTGAAATATAGCAAATCTGATGGCCCCACCCACAAACATTATTGTCATGCAACTTATTTAGTGGGAGTGAAATATTTCGGAAAATCTAGAGCAGTGTTTTATTGTTTTCTTTTTATCAAGTAGCTTCTGATTGCTGAGATGTTTTCTTTCATCTGAAAATCCTGTCATTTGACAAGTTTAAATCCGCGGGCCAAAAAACCTTCTCATTCAGTGTTTTTTGCTATCTGGAAATGAATATTCAAAGTAAACAAATTCAACTCACGTCTGCTGGTTTAATATCATCTGCTCACTTTCATGCCATCTATGGCAGTGAATCCAGCATGACCACTCCTGAGAGAGCAGATGGGAATAAATGGTTTCAACTGCGTTACGGTAAACTCCATTTTAGCACTCTAAAAAACATAACATTATTTCTGCATCATTTCAAGATTTTTTAGGCTGCAATACTAACTTTATGTGTAAAATTAGTTAGCCACTTTACAGCGAACCATAATCAATTTTAAATGTACTTTAATAACTAATTTTGTTTCAGTTCAACATTCATGTGCCAGTCCAGCACAAATCATGCACACAAAACACAATGGTACATTCTGTCATTGTTGTCCGATGAAGTCATTTCCAGCCTCCAAGCGTGTGTAGGATAATGCATGCCGACCCTCTGATAATGGAGCGTATAGGCCTTTGGCTCTCTCCACGGCATGTTGATGTATACATGTTGAAACAATAAAACACTGAATGACTGCGTTCATGTTTAGTGTTAACAGCTGTGGGAAAAAGATCTACTGTGTCTGACCATGCCGCTGGAATACATGTAGTGGATTACAGTACAGATGGTCAGTTCTTCGCAGTAACAACAATAGCACCTATAAAGGGCCATGACTTCATCCGAAAAGGGATGATCCGTTTTTGAGCTGGTGTGGAATCACCAGATTTCCTTTTATTCTTCTTGTTATAGAGAGCATTTCCTATTGGCAGTGCTTTTGGCTCCAGTAGCAGATGTCAAGTCCATTTGTCAAGTGCTGACACAAAGACATTATTAGAGTAAATGTGCTACTGTAATACGTCACGGTTGACCAGGAAAGCCACACTTCCTGTTAAAATAGGATGTTATACATTCCTGTATTGAACAAAGAGGAAAGAGTGGTAGGACGCATCCTTTGGACTTGACTCAGACATGCTTCATGTTCAGTTCACCCTAAATACTTTATATGTTTTACACCCTGCATATGCAGCCAAAAAGCAAAGTGACAAACATGAGCTCGATGCTAAAATTTTAATGCTGTTTTTTGCACACAGAAATTCAAACGTTTTGAGTATGTGGTTCACATGAAAGATGTTTAAACAGGTCTTGGGTGCTATATTTTCTCACAGTAAACTCAACCTGTTAGTTTCATTGCAGTTTTAGTGTTTAACAAGCTGGGGTTACACCCTAAAGCAAAAATGTAGCATTTCGCTTTGCTAATGAAATCATTAGCAGAGCCATGTTTAATGTCCTCCATATGGCAGCTGTAATCTGTTTTGATTTAGCGTGAATGTCATGATTTTACGGCCCTGTATTTGTTAAAGTGTAGGTAGATGCTGTAGACTGGACACTCTCAACCCTTCTGTAATTCCTATTGGGAATCCTCCAGTAGCTGTGTTTTGCAAGATGATAGCTGGTTTCCAGGAATCCTGCATCCTGATAGGACCGACCAAGTAATAGTTGTTAGCTTTCAATGTTAACAAAACCCTTAACTTTACAGATTTTCCATGTAAAATGTTTTTATGTATTTTTGAAATACAGTCAAAAAACGTTAAATTACAGAAAGGAAATTTACAAGAAAAATGGGAAAAACAATTGATAATATATCCTTATATTCTGTAATTTTACCGGCAAAACTATTATTTTATGGTATATTTCTGTCAATCCAGCTGACAGAAGATTCTGATTTTTTTTACAGTGTAGTTCAAAATCAATAAACTAATGCCCAGAAAACAGCCTTTATGTCCAGAAACCCAGTTTTAAGCTACAAGCAGAGAATGTAAGTTTTTTGAAGACATTTCTATCTGTAAAGGAAGGAAGCCTCCCTACTTTTTAGAGATATGAGAAGCCAGATAAAATGAATGTTGCATTTGGCAGGGCATGTCCAACAGGAAAGCTTTTGTTTTAGTAAAAAAAAGAAAACAATACTCTGATTCTTTTAAGATAAACATCCCTCAAGATAAGGCACAGAAGTAATCAGACAATCTTTAAGAGGCTTGAAAGAAAGTGCCCTCACGTGTCTAAACTACAGGAAATAATTGTGTGATTGTGAGACTAATGCTCTCTCATGGTGTACATATCTGTCGTCTTGTCCATTTCATTCTCACAGCAATGTTCCCACACAGCTTCCCAGATTTGATGTTATTTCTCAGAGGGTGCTTTTACATAGTTCACGAGATTTGATGTAGTCCTTCATTATGTTCTATATATTTTGGTATTAATTGTGTAAAAAAATCTGTACTTTTACAGATTATTTCTTTAATTTTTTACAGCTCTTCCACGTACAATGTCCAAAAAACTGTAATTTTACGGTACTTAAAAAAATACGGTCAGAAAACAATAATTTTAATAACTAAAATTTACAAGAAGAGAAGGTAAACATGTCATTTTAAAGGGGAAAAAGGTTATTTTACATTCTGTTTCTAGTGACCCAGGTGCCAGAAAATGTCAGTTTTTTAAAGTGATTTTTTACTGTTTTTTTTGACAATATTGTCAAAAACTGTAACATTACAGAAAATGACAGCACATTTGGGATAACAGGTAGAAAATCGGAAAAACATCTAATTTTACAGGAAAACATCTAATTTTACAGGGAAACTTGTAATTTTACAGGAAAACCGGTTTCATTCTGGTGCCAGAAAATGGGATTTTTTACAGTGTAAAATAATCTAGATGTGAATAAATTTGATGTGAAATGTTGACTTTTGATGGCAGCTAAAACACTTTTCCGACTCTCAATTTTTCATCCGATGATGTTTGATGTTGTCTATTGCACATTCGACTAAAGATCACCTTTGACTACCATAGTAGGAAAAATTACAATGGTAGTCAAAAGTGCCCCAGAACTATTTGCTTTCCTACATTCTTCAAAATATCTTCTTTTGTGTTCAAAAAATATATAAATATATAGCAATTGTTTAAACTATGGTAGTCAATGTTGGGCAAGAAGAGTTTAAAAGCATTCTTCCAAACATCTTTCTTAGTGTTCATCAGAACAAATAAATGTATACATATTTGGAACAACTTCTGGGTGAGTAAATGATGACAAAATTTTCATTTTTGGGTGAACGGTCCCTTTAAGGCAATATAAAATCATCACATCAGTCATTTGAGGATCATTTTTTTCTAAAGAAATACTATTGTTCCTCTGGTTAGGTAAAAACTGTAAAACATGGACATGAAGACTGAATTTGATGCATTGTGTCCAGGTCATTGCTCAACGTGACGAGTAACTGATTTACTAGAAATGTCCCCCCTGTTGCATAATGGGCATGTCATGGATTTTCTTTTAATAATAACTGTTGATTTTACTAGACAGCTGATATAATTCCTTCCCCCTTTCCACCACTGCATTCTGTCAGTGAAAAAGATCAACATGACACATGCTGTTTCTATCTCTCTTCTCACATACATTACACACTACATTTGTCTTCCACACTGTTTAAGTTAAAGACAGCCCGTGCTGGGTTTTCAGTGCTGAAATACACATGGAAGGAAGCCAAGCTTACAGAATTCACCCAAACTGTTTGTAACTCAGGCATTTAAGGGCCTAATTTCACAATCTTTTTCACTATTTAACACTCCCATCTGAATCTGCACTCAATGTGAGGAGCTTTTAAGTGCCCTCTAACACTCTCTTAAAATGCCATGTACATTTAAATTGCATTTGTGCTGGCCTCTTACTATCAAACTGATCTCTGTAATATCTGTGTCCTTGTAAAATAAACACTTGATGATATGTTTAGAATCTTGAGGCTTTAAAACTCACAAGAACACACATAGACCAGCATAATATCGTGGGAGCGATTTTACAATGTGGTTTATTTGTATGTTTGTGTACAAAATGCGTGTGTACCTGATTCACAAAGCAAACAAGCAAATGTTTTAGTTGTTTGCAGTGTGAATAGTGCAATAATACTACTTGACGTAGTTTAATAGTTCCTATAAGAAAAATATACGATTTGTGCATTGCTTTGACATATGTACCCCATTCATGGAAAATGCCTTGTTTCACGAAAACAAATAGTGGCCATGGCAACGGATACACAGAGCAAAATAAGCTATTAAAAACAGTTTTTTTCGATAGATTTATCATTTGCTTGCATGCACAGTCATGCAAAACAAATCTGTTTAATGTTTATTCTGTTTGCCTCAAAGGAACACAAAATAACTGCTCATTCACAAAATAAATGCATGTTTATAAAACAATCTCTCCAGGCTTGTAACAAATAACACACAATACTTTCTCCACAACATAAGTGCATTATTTGCTCTCAAGCCAAAGAAATGACAGGGTTAAAAAATCTGCCTTCTGCTAACACCGAAGGTGTCAAATATCTCACTTATTCAACTTTTAACCAGCACAAAAGCAAAGGTGAGAACAAGTTGCATCTGTGTTTGCCTGCCCGTTTCTTTTTTTAACACTGTCTAGAGTTGTTTGCTCTGAGAACACTGCAGTGAGGACTAGTTGATGTATCTATAAAAACATGTTAGCATTTACACTCGAAAGATCAAACACAAAATCTACAGATAAGACACTTGGACAATCATTGTTTTAAAGCTAAGACATTCCAGTATGGGGTTCCATTTGTGCCAAAAATGCTTTGTGTCTTGTATTAAACATTTTTCTTTGTCTACAGTCATTGCTTACTTGTTCAGGTAAATCAGTATATGTTGACGTGTATGTTGTCTGTTGAAGTCGTCTTAATCTGTCGTCCTGCCGTCTTTTACCTGTTATACTTGTCGTCTTCTAAATTCTGTCAACTTTACTATCGTTCTGTTCTCTCGTCCTTGCTGTCGTTCCTGTCTGTCGTCCGTGCTGTCATCCTGTCTGTCGTCCATTCTGTTGTCCTGTCTGTCGTCCGTGCTGTCATCCTGTCTGTCGTCCGTTCTGTCGTCCATGCTGTAGTTTTGATCCGTTATCCTGCTCTGTTACCTTTAACATTTAAACTGTGTCAAATATGTGCACAGGCGCGGACGCAAGGAAATCCAAACAAACGTCTTATCATCCTCACAAAAAAAAGTTTCCGAAAGGCAGTACGCCGGTGTTGCAGTGTAAGGTTCAATTGAGTTTCACCTCTTGATACCTATACTCTATGCTTTCAGTTCACTGCACAATGCAGAAAAAATATATTCTATAACGTCCACAACAAGAACAAAATACAGGGTCAGATGTCCATTGTTCAAATATTAAATTTTTGTGATAAATATTGTTATTCTTCCTGGTCTCCTTCCAGTCACAAGTCAGACGCGACTTCCACATTGCGCGTTCAGGAAAAAGTTATAGACATGTTGGTATGGAAACAGTTTGCAAACCTTTTTTTTGGGAGGATGATAAGACGTTTGTTTGGACATCTTTGCGTCTGTTCCTGTGCAAAGATTTGACACAGTTTAAATGTTTTTAAAGCTGACAGAGCAAGATAACATAAAAACGACAGCAAAGATGACAGAACGGACGACATCTAGTACGCCAGCACGGACGACACGACAAAACAATAGTAAAGTTGACAGAACCAGACGACAATAAGGACAACAGTGAAAAAGGCAGGACGACAGGATTATAAAGACTAATGTTTAATACAAATGGAACCCCATATTTCAGTACTATAAAACCATTACTTGTTAAGACTTTTATCAACACTCTTGTCTGCTCGTGCTTTTGTTTTGCTTATGGGATGTTTGGGTTTACTGGGATGCAAGACCAACCCAGGAAGGAAAAAAAATACACATTTCAAAGCAGTTCCCGTGCTGTTCTGATTCATGCTGCAGATTAACCTGCTGCGGTTTGAAGCGGCTGATAGAAATCAAAGGATCTCTGAGCGCTAGAACCCACACTCGATCGATAAAGCAATTTATACATATGCGTGGAGATCTCGCTACTCATGTGTGACGTCATGCAATGGATAAACAGGAATGTCTGATACTCAAAAGATCTGACTTTGGCCTTCAGAGATCTGATGGTTGAGTCTAACAGGAAAGAGAAGAGGGGAGAAAGATCTCTTTATAATCCTTTTTGAAGATCTGAGAGTCAAAGGTTCTTTCAAATATAAAAAACGGCTTGAAACTTATTTTGGATGCTGGCATGGGTAAAAGACTCGAATTTTATGTCATGTCATTTTACTAAGATATTGATATGATAACAGTTGAGTGGTTTATATTGGTCAAAAAAATGTTTTGATGATTCTTTGTACATTCTTTGGAGGAATGTTGTTTTTATGTCATGGAGGCATGGCAGCAGTTTTGCACACAAATACATGACACAACACGGCATCATTTTTTTCAACCTGGTCCAGCATCCAAAATGAGTTATAAATATATAAAATATTTTTACGAATAATCAATTTATTTAAACTGTATTTATAAAATGCTTTTCATAAGCGTTTCACAAGTAGTTTTTATGATAAATATTACTTCAATTTCTAAACATGATGATATTGCTGTACAGTACTGTACAAGTATGATTTGATTTCTTGATGGAGCTGAGGTGAGACAGGCCACAAAAAATGGTTTTACTTCCTTATTTTGACACATTTCCGAGTTTCTAATGAGGAACAACAGTGGGTGTGGCTTTTGTCTTTCACCACGATTTGATTGGATGTATAAAACCTCCATTACATTTGGAAATGGAATTGTCAGCAGTGGGACAGTTGGAGGGGAGGGGTTAATTTATGCTCCGCCCAAGCCGTCTAACATACGTCATTATAGATGGATTGTCATTTCAGGACGGAAGTGCATTTTCAGATTTTAAATTAAGATTATGAGGCAAATTTTAAATAACTTAAGGTTATCTATTTTATCAAACATCTTATTTCATACAAAAATTTGCAATTTGTGACTCCCTGTGGTTACAGTGATGGTTTTCTTATTTGCGTTGTTTTATATGACTGATAGATGAAACTAAACGTTTTAAAGCTGTGTAGCACTTTGTGAAAAGATTCAAAAACAACGGTGATAGAATGCATGGGCGTTTTACTTACATGACGTTCTGTTCCCTTGTAGTGTAGACAAGCGTGTTTGCGAATTTCTAAAATATTTCTCTTATTGGCACTGAGATTACAATAGGGATGTCAGATCTAATGTTATTGCCAGATTTCAGGTCGTTCACATACGGCGATTATACCCCAGGGTTGGAAAGCGTTTGTAGAAATTTCCAGAACTGCCCATAGCAGAGGTGATACTTGAGACTGAAAAAAGTGATTCTCATGGTCCTCAGCAGCCACACATTGACTCAGTTAGGACATAAGGTGGGCTCACGGGTGGGGGCATTGCCGTCTCAGGCCAGACCACAACAGCTGGTGGAAGTGCTCGCCAGGCCTGATTCTCCAGATGTGATCTGGCTGCAGACATTTGGCTTGTTGCCCCACACAGGGAGAGAGCGGCTGGACGGGGAGTGATAGAGGGATTCATGGATGGAGGAACAGAGAAATGTAGGTCTGTTCCCAGGGTCCGGTATCATGCACGCTCAGCCCAACCATTTGGGTCTTTGGTTCTGTTACATTCTTTTGCCAAAAGAAGCTATATGATATACGGTAGGACATCTTGCAGTACAGATAGTGTTGGGAGGACCAGACAGTCTGTATGCATGCAAACTAACTCCTTTCTCCTTATGCTACTCTGTGTGTTGCACCGGAATACTTTATTCTGGCTGGTCAGATGTGACATTCTGAGGTCAGTTTTTCATACACGTATGCTTAAAATAATAAAAGGCCGCTCACTATAAATGTAATCTTCATTATCATGCATACTGTGACTAAGATCCATTTTGCACACACATTTAATTCACTCTTTGTAAAACAAAGCAGTTTGTCCAGCTGTGTTCATGCTAACATAATTATATTGGCCATTTTATTTACAAAACAAATCAAAAATCCATTCGGCGTTCCATTGAGTCATTGGTCATCAATGGCATCTCTGAACCTGCTGCAAATGAGAATATCAAGGGTTTACTGCCTCCTGGTGGGTATGTGTGGTATTGTGGATTCAATTTATTTTATGTTCTGGGCAATTCCAGCGTGGACGTGACATTCTGCGTTGTGGACGTGACATAAAAATGCTCAGAGAATAAATGTGTTACGATTATATTGAACCATCTGTTTATATTTTGTTGATAGAGTCTAAACATCAAAAACTGTCAGTCTATGAAAAAAATATATAAAAAAAGGGAAATAAACATGCAACAAAAAAATTATGCGATTTTTGGGAGACGATAAACTTTATAGGATTTCTATAAAATAAAATGCACAATCCTGAAGCAATAATAGCCAAATGAATGGAGAAGGGATCCCCTTTAGAGAAAATAAAACAGCTACTTTATATTAATTTTCTTGTGTCCATTTATGAGGATTATGTGGCGTTATGGATGTGACAATCCTGAAAATGGCTCTGAAAAATCATGCTCTAAAAATAAAACAAATTTGAAGAGAGATCTCACATGTTAAAATCTGTTCTGTTACCATAGTAAAAACCGCTGGTATAAACATTTCCGTGATATGGTTGTCATTTTTACGGAATTTCCCTTCTTTTTCCTCTTTTTGCAGGGAGGATGCACAGGGTCTTCATGTGGAGGATGCGACTGCATTGGTGTTAAGGGGCCAAAGGTTAGTAATTTAAAACTTTTATTTGTACAATAAAGATTTATTTTATAACCACCGAGTCTGTCAGAAACCTTTAATGACTTTTAATAATTTGTTAAACATGTATATAGATTTTGATGTCTGATGTACATCTATTTATTTGGAATAGGCCTTGGCCCTGTTCAGTGCTCTGGTTAAGTCCAAGAGCCTTATTGTGTCCACCTTATCAGCGTGAGGGGTCAAAAGTCAAGCAAGGCTCAGGATCAATGTCTGGGGGGAAGAGAGAGTTTGGGATGTGGGGTCCCAAGGAGGTGGAATTTAGGGGAGGCAACATACTGTATTGGTGTAGGGATCAAGCAGTAGTAGGATTTGGAGGTCGGGAGGTTGCAAAAAGGGTGTACAGTTGGTTAAGGTCAGTTCAGGAGGGTGATATAAGGTAGGGATCAAGCGTACTGGTTAGAAATCATATATATTCATTTTAATACTCCCAACACAAGAACATTTAGTTCACTTGAGTTCATTATTTCAATCTCACATAGAAGAGTTTGTTACGCCATCTAGTGGTGACATTATGGTAACAGTAAAGATTCCTTCACAAGGTCAGGTGATGTGCAAAGAATGTGTATGAGGGGTGACTTTTTGATAAAAGTCAACAAGAATAAAATCAGTAAATATGGTACATTTTTATATGAAGTCAAATTTATTTTGTATTTCATCATTAGGGTGATAGAGGGCTCCCAGGCTTGCCTGGTCTGGTGGGATTTCCTGGATTACAAGGTCACGAGGGTCCCCAAGGGCCAATGGGACCAAAGGTACAGTATACTAAGAGCATCTTTTCAGCCCATAGGTGTCACTTTGGTTAACAGCATTTTGAATATAGAATTTGCTATCTGAATGCTTGGAGGGCAAAAGGCCAATTCATTTTACAATTCAACAATACCCATTGTTTCAAGCAGCTTGACAGAAAATCATACTGCAGTGTTTGTTGTTCTTTCAACACTGTTATTATGTTTTCTCACAGGGGTCTGGAGGCGAGCTAGGTACCCCAGGATCGAAAGGAAACAGAGTTAGTGTTTTATTTCATGTTTAGCTATACAATTCAATTCAGATGTATAGATTTTGTTTGAATGATTTGTCCTGAACAGGGCCCATCTGGTGTGGCTGGTTTCCCTGGTCGTCCAGGTATTCCAGTAAGTTGAGTTTTTTTTTTGAGAATAGTGATAATCGATTAACAACAGTTTTAGGGATGTAGAGTAAATCAGCATTGTAACATCTGCTTATGTTTCTGCTAAAGGGTTTACCAGGTCAAGAAGGTGCACCAGGACCTGTAGGAATCCCAGGATGCAATGGAACGAAGGTACAAAATGTTTTGGGGTGATTCTTGTGAGACTTGTGTTTAAGTGATCATTTAATTCACACGGTGGATTTGTTTTGTGGTTTGCAGGGGGAGCGTGGTTTTGATGGAATTCCAGGTGTTCATGGACTACAGGGACCACCAGTATGAAAATACGTTTTAATTATGTCATATGTTTCTAATATGTCAAATGTTTGTCAATGGTTAGTCTATTGTGACACTACATACATTTATATTATATCTGCAATAGCTGACTGATGAATTTCTTTTTAAATCAGGGTCTTCCAGGTATGCAGGGAATAAAGGTATGCAACCCATCCTTAAAAATATAACAAATACACAGGAGTGCATCTACCTGCATTTTACACTGGCTTATCCAAATAACATTTAGTTTCACAATCGACATATTTCTTTATTCATGTCTGAAAGAACATTTTAATTTGTCTGCATCTATATTTCACTCTGTTAGGGAGACCCAGGTGGTATTATCGGAGGACCCATTCCTCAGAAAGGAGACAGGGGCTTTCCAGGACAACAAGGTTCAGCTGTAAGAATTTAGGAGTTAAAACTTTTTGTTATATTTGAAAATGTAAACTTTCTGATTGCATAATTGATAAAGGTTGTAGGGCAGGCTGTCGTATGATCAATTGTTTCAATGATCCGATTGTTGTATTGTTTGTTTAGGGACCACCTGGTTTTCCAGGACCACCAGGGCCAAATGCCCCTCCAGGACCAACAGGACCCTCTGTAAGTCTGTGTGTTAGAATCTGGAAACATATAATAGTTCTTAATGAGTTATGTTTCATTAGATGTCTTCTGCTAAAATTATTAATCATTATGAAATATTTGTTTTTTGATTATAAACTTTGGTATCTGTTTTAGTTATTTCAACATCTACTCATATTCTTAAATCTTAAAGCAGTCAACTAACCAAAACATACTATTAACAATTTTGTACTGGATTATAGTCAGTTCCTAGGCATATCTTTAATTTTGTTATATTTTACGTTTTGAAGGGAAGGCCTGGTATTCCTGGTCAAAAAGGAGAGCCGGTAAATGTTTTATTGAACATGCTTAAATCTTTTAACACACATTTAGGCAATGTTGGTGTCTAGAACTGACCAATGTTGCCTGTTTTTGTTGCAGGGTGACAGGCTGCAATTTCAAGGGGAGAAAGGAGACAGGGTGAGGCTGGGGAACATTTTGACTCGCTCGTAATGCATCTTTCAATCATGAGACATGACGTGTGGTGGTAACAATTTAGCTTGAGTTGTGAAACCTGCGATTTCTGTATGTCTGTTTATTAAGAAAAGGTTTAGTTACTTGTCGACAAAATTAATTCCGAACAGTAATTGTTTTAAAGATCATAAAAACATTTGAAAATGCATGAATCGTACACTCTTAAAAACAAAGGTGCTACAAAATATATTATTTTAATAGTCTAAAGAACTTTTTTCCTCTAGAAAGAACATTTTCTTATTTTAGGTTTTATTATTACCTAATTAAATCTTAAAGAAATTTCTATAGCATTTTGATTTGCTTATCAGTGTTCTGTTTGTGAGTTCAAACTTCCAAAAAGTTATTTTTTACCAGCATTGGACCAGCATTGTTTACGTTTTCTGGAGTGGTCAATAGAACTACTTTAGTATATTACATAGTAATCTGTTGAAAAATTCCTAGATAGCCCACTATAGTGTTTTTGATCCTTATCATAGTACACTGCAGGATTTCCCAGTTTATATTCACAGATTAATTCACACAAATTCACAGTGAACATGTCAGAATACTGTAGGAAGTATGCATTAACAGTGTAATCATTACAAAATATACTACTATTTATTAGTAAACACTATAATATTCTAGCATACTTCGATTTAAAAGATTTGTGATTTCAAACAATGCAATACACTTAAAATTTAAACAGTATTTAAGGATGCATGTGTCGAACCTGTAATATTTTTCGAACCTGAAATAGTAATCCACTGCTGTACATCTTTTACTTAAATATCCTCTTCTCTATGAAATGCAAAGAGGCAATACATATTTATAGCTATAGGTGGCAGTAATGAGCAGTTTTCGTTTGTGATTTCTAGCCAAAAGAAACTGCTTCTTGAAGGGGCAATCTTCCGGTCTTTCTCGTGAAACCAACATGGAAGTGACTATAACTACAGTTCATTGACTTGCCCGTTAGAGACTGGCTCCAAAACAGAGCAGAATCTCATTGAGCACCATGTTAAAATGGCCAACTTTAAAGTAGAAAAGAACATGTTTACAGACTGGTACAAAAAAATATTTTGGTCTATATAGATAATTTTGCCCTCCATGACAACCGTGAGGGTGTGAATTGTTTTATAACTCATCCGTCTAGATTATATTAAACCTTAAAATTCTGCATAATTAAGGGCATGTAAGTTGTAAACAGCAAGTAAGTTGTAAACAGCAGTAAATGTTTAAATGTCAACCACCAAGCTCGACGTAAAATCTTGGCGGGCGTGGTTTGTTTCAGCAAATGTCCTGCCCATTTGTCCATTTTCGATTATCCGGGAGTGACGCGCTATGCCAAGATGACGACGACCGGCTGTGCCGACTGTAGACTTAATTTCACTCTTCACAAACTTACGGGTGACGTCACGGACACTTCGTCCATATTTTATACAGTCCATGTTCTTTATAGGTTCCCCAAACAGCAGCTTTTGCTGGCACCGCCAACTACTTGCAAAGCTACACTACTAAAAACAGAGCTGAGCTACTATCTAGCTCTGAAAAATGTAGTTAGTTGAGTTAGTGGCGTGGCTACTTGTAACTAGATACTCCCCAACGATGCACAAAAAACTCATTAACTTAAAAATTCGTATGAATATGTCTCTAATATGTTAGTTAGTGTTAGACTTAAAAGGCATATTTAGTCATAGTGTCATATTTTTTTTACGTTCTTCTTTAAGGGGGAAAGAGGTTTACAAGGTCCCCCTGGTCCACCTGGAAAGACTGATGAAGTTACAGGTGGAGATAGGACAATTTATGTTCCCGGACCACCGGTATGATGTTATCATATTCCTAGTATTCATTCTGTTGTGTAGCAATTAACCACTGACAATTACCGTGAAATGAATTACTCTACAGGTAGAAAACATAAAATGTGGTATTGTTTTGGGTACATAATTGCACCCTACTGTGTACAATGCAATTCCCTGTAATGTAAACAAATTCTTACCGAAGGCACATTTGCCCATGTGTTTTGAATGTTTTCTAGGGTGAAATAGGCGATAAAGGAGATAAAGGAGAAAAAGTAAGTAGTAACACAGAATCAGTCACATACTGTATGTGTAAATAATGTCAACAATTGGGTATGCTGCAGATTCATTTTTATGTAATGCAAATATCCATTGACATATATATCTTATCTGATAACAAACCTGTTCCCTTTTGCACAAAGGTGTCTTGCTTAAAACATCTAGCAGGAATCAAAGGTGAGCAAGGACCACGAGGACCTGAGGTAAGTTACTGATTGTAATTAAGTAAAGTATGCCGTTATGCTCTAATGGGGAATTTGATATCTTTTACTTAAATTCATTACGATTTTTCAACACAGTTTATGTTGAGGCATAATGAAAAACATGTTATGGTCAATGATATGATTTGTTCATACTTATTTTGATCAAAATTGTCATTTGCATGATTGATTTCTATCACTTCCATTGATTTTTTGGGGCCCTATTAGAGTAGCTCATATGAACCTTCATTTGTTTTTTTCAAGGGGAAACCGGGAAAAGATGGACTGAATGGAGAAAAGGTAGGATAGTTGTTTTTGGCTAAATCACTACTGCTTCTCATCTCAATGCAAAACCATTAGCTGTTTTCCATCTGTTATTATTATTATTTTGATCATCATTTTTTCATATACTTTTAACACAGTGCATGAGTTTTTTTTTATGTTTGTTTTTGATAGGGAGAAAGGGGCTTTGATGGCTATACTGGAACTGATGGCGTAAAGGTAAATACAGTAATCTTAAATAAGCAAAAAGCACTCTGACTAAAATGACTTTTGTCTGACTACATTATGGCTTTTGTTCATGTAAGGGTGACAAAGGAGAAAGAGGACCACCAGGTTATGTAAGTACTACTCTATCTATAAGTGTAGTAAAAGATTATTCTGGAAGATAAGTATTAGAGTATACTTTAAAGTGAATATTTACTTGAAAGGCTCAACAGGGTTTAACACATTGCAAAAACTAGACCGAAAAATGTTCATGACCACCTAACCGTTGACTTAGTGTTTCATGGGCTTGAGAAATTCCTATGGATCAGTAATTGTAGTAATTATTTTGAAGGGTGAAGGTCGGCCTGGGCCCCCTGGTCTACCTGGTCTTCCTGGAGCAGAAGGAGAGAGAGGTGAACTTAAACAACATTATTTCTTGTAAAGTATACAGCTGTTTCGATGCTTGTCTAAGATGATTTATTAATTTGAACCACCATGTTGAGAAAAACTCCCATATTAAAAAGCATACAGTTGTATATTCAAATTTTAAAGCCTGTTTATGTATTGAGTTGTTTTATTTGTGTGTAAGGTTACCCTGGGGACCGTGGAATTCCTGGTAATCCAGGTGAGTGTGGCACAGTATTTAATATAAAAAGATTTCTGGATTATTTCCAACCCATGGTTATGTCTAAAAGGGAAAAACCTTATTGTTGGGTTAAAAGTAGTGGTGGGCCGTTAGCGGCGTTAACGCAGTGAGACTCTTATCGCGCGATAAAAAAAATGTCGCCGTTAATCTATTCTCAAAGTTGGGTTGGGAGCTGGGTCTATACTACGCAAGCTATGATGACTTTCACCTTGATATTTAGCACGGATGTATACCAGCTTAACTGCACTGTACGGGGCGAGAACGAGATTTTTCAACTCGCGTGATTCGCGTCATTCGCGGAAGCAGAAGCTGCCTCATCATCTCATAACCAGGGCTTCATTCGCGCGATTCGCGCAGCAAGTAGGTCTATTGGCTCTTTGCATTAACACATAAATCACTCGCGCTTGACACGCCATTCGCGTTTGGTCTGAACACAACATAACGTTACTGTGAAATTACCACATCAAACGTGACGTGCTAACATGGATGCAGCTTTGAAGCCGCCGGGTTGCTTAAGGGAAAATGTATTTTTAAGAAGCTTCCCAATGGAAACATCGACAAGACTAAGGTTGTTTGCACCTTGTGCAATGCGGAATTGGTTTAAAAAAAACACTTTCTCTCAACAGGTAGTGGTCTAGCTTTAGTTGAAACCAGTAACTTTGTATTGAGATCTAATGTATTATGGCTCCTGTATGACAGGTCGCTTGTTGCTCCCTCACTCTTTGTAAGTCGCTTTGGATAAAAGCGTCTGCTAAATGACTAAATGTAAATGTACTGTAGGAGCTCTTCCAGTCTCAAGTACCACCTAAACGCAAATCATCCCTTAGCTAATGCGGAAGTAAACACAAGTTCATCTTATTGAACATAATTTAATTTTCATCACCAATTATCATAGTAGAACAGCTTTCTCAAGCAGTTTGTGATGCATTTTGGAAACAGGAGATGAGCCCCTGGTCTAATGCGCCACCTGGCTTGAGAAACCCGTTCTCAAAGACTTACTTTTAGTCATTATTTGGGTAGCACACATATTCTGAATGCCTTCGGCAGAATTCAAATGAGCCATTTTAAAAAATAATAAAAAAATAATCTATGCCCACCACTAGTTAATAGAATATGAAAACCTTTAGATTTGACCTTACCATGGGTTGAAACAACCCAGCATAGGTTAAATTATAACTCAACGGATAGGCTTGTCGCTTTTTGACCCAGCCATGGGTTCGAAACAACCCAGCATTTATTACAGTGTTGTGTTGGGTTCAGTTATGTGAGTATCATTTAATAGTCACCTCTTATTTCTCTCTTATACACGGACGGCTGCAGGCAGATATATTGAAGGCCCTCCTGGACCTCCTGGTTTCCCTGGAGAGATTGGCCAACCGGGAGACAAAGGTGCTGATGGTCAATCTCTTAGAGGAGCAGATGGAGCAGATGGACCTCCTGGACCACCTGGACCCCCAGGAGAGATCAGTAAGACTACTTCAGATATGAGTAACTTTTTCGTGCTATGGTAATAAACATTCATCGTTAACATCATGGAAAAAGCAGACTTAGCATGATGTACTAGAAAGCGTCAATGATACAGATACACATGAGGGGAGGGTGGTTCATTTGATTGGACATTCTGCAGTCATTTCAGCTTGTTACCAGCATTTTTATTTTATTTAAGATGGAGATTGTAATATTGAGAAAGGAGCTCCAGGTCTTCCAGGACCCTCAGGTTTGTCGGGGGAGGTGGGACAAAAAGGTGAGGTGTCCAACGGTTCATTGATTTTTTTTACTAATTCAGTCATTCAGACATGCATTTATTTATTAATTCAGTGCTGATTTGTTGTCCTAAAAAGTTGTTCATAATTCCTATTTTATCAGGTGATCAAGGCGACACATGCACTTCTTGCACAGTTCTCGGGGGCCCAGGATTACAGGGCCTCCCGGGGCCAAAGGGTCAGCAAGGTGAGAAGAAATTATTGTATTTTTGTATGTTGAGGTGTCCTAATGCCTGTCTTTTTGTTTGAATGAACACTGAGAGCCCATTTACATGACTTTTATGCTTTTTATTTGTTCCTTTACACGACAAAAGCACTTTGGTGGAATCCAAACGTTTGAAATGTGTCTCAAAGTGCAAGTTTTTGCATCTCCGTGTATAATGCACTTTTTCAAACAAAAAAAATATTTGCGCGGGCATACTCAAAACAATATGGCGTCCTCAGGAACTCTGCGTTGGTGGTGCTGGACATATGTATAAATGTTTCTCCAGCAAGAAGGGGATTTACTGCACCACTAAGACCAGCGGAGACACATTATTTGCATTCGTCAGACAAACACACATTTAAGTCAACCAAGGGTTTTAAAGGCACTTCTGGTGTGCAGGATACGTTATGTTTCTTTACAACGCAACATCCATGGCCTGGGATGGATAACATTCATTTTTATTTGTTTTCCTGGATCCTTTTAATGCAGACCGTTTTAAAACTGCTGTCGTGTGTACTTGAAACTTTTCAAAAACATTGTTTAAAAATTGTTTTTCATCTTGTAGATATACTCTGAGTTGTTATGTGTTGTCCATATTTATTTATCATGCTGGATGCTTTTATTTTAGGTTTTCCTGGAGGAGTGGGGGATAAAGGAGAGAAGGGTATATCAGGACCTTCTGGGCCTCCTGGATATCCGGTAAGAACATATGCCATTGTTATTAAGCAAAATGCAGTAATGTTTCTGCTAATGGTAGTTCCCACTGTCTGCAGTCAGACAGACGAGTGAAAGTCTTTTTTTTCACTTTAACTACATTTTAAAATGTATTTTCTCTTCCGATCAATACTACTGTATCATTAATAGTGTTTCATCAGTATTTTACATTTAGAAAATTCTAAAAAGTGTACTGCGTTACTACGTGTACTTTGAACCACTATTAAAAAAAAAAAAAAAAAAAATTCAGAACAGTTTGAGAATAAATAAACATGTACTGCTTGAATGGATTTGAGGCCATGGCAATCTAAGCACGATTTGAGATAGTTTGATTGTTGAGTTGAAACACCAAGGGCCCATCATACACACTGTGCAATGCGGCGCAAGGCGCAGCGTAAAATGTTTTTGCTAGTTTCTGCCCGACACATTTCTTATTTTCCCGTCCTGCGCCGCGTTGTTTAAAAAGCAAATGCACTTGCACTCATTCGTGCACCCATGGGCGTGCTGGTCTAAAAAAGAGGTGTTTTAATGCGCAATGTTGGCGCGTTACTATTTTGAGGAACTGACAATAGACTGCGCCAGAGACCAACTCAAACCTGGTCTAAAATCTAAAGTCAAGGGTGCAATATATAAATATATGATTTTTAAAGACCGCATTAGTAGCAATTGCACTTCTGGGCGGGTCCACAGAGGAAAGCGGATCAGCACATAAACATGCCAAGTATAAAAAAAATGATTACAATGTAAAGGATTATTATTGTGTACATAAAGATACAATTCTGGTTTGTCATGTAGAAGATCTGCGCTTTAACCTCACGCATGAGCAGATGCGTTTCATCTCTGTAGAAGCATCCAGTCATTGCTCTTGCAAATTCTGCCGTGAAAATAGAGAATCCACCATGGCGCGAGTGCAACAGGCTCTTAAAGAGAATGAGAGATTGAGAGACACTCTGATTGGTTTATTGCACGCTATTCCCAAAAAAAAAGCCATGCACCCAGGTGCGCCGACCGTTTTCCCGTAGTTAAACTAGAAAAAGTGGATTCAGACATGCACTGAGTGCACTTGCGCACTGCGCTTTAGATCATGCGCTTAGATCATGAAAATAGGGCCCTAAATGTCATACTTCATTGCTACCTTTTACGACCTTATTTAAATCAGATTTTTGAATTAGGTTTAATTTAATATTTTAATTTAATATTTTGAATTTTTGTTTTTATTTAAATACATTTTTTTTAGTTATCATTTTCAAACGATCTCCAAATCTAGCTAAATATCCACTGTATATAGAACATTCTTCACCGAAACGGCTGAACTTCGTGAACGCAGTGCTCTCTCACTCATGCTCCAGCTGGTTGACGTATGTGCATGTTCCTTCTCCCGCCTCCCTGTTTGATCTTCATTTAATGATTCGTGTCTTGGAGAAACTGTTGAGTTACAAAGAGATCTCTCATGTGATTATTTGCAAAAATGCATTTGGTAGACCTTTTGTTTTGAAGTAACTTAGTGTGAACTCAGGTTATACGATATATTTATCAGTATTTTTGTAAATCTTGTGAATCAAACCTGGGGTCTTTGCTAATGTAATACTCAAATGTACTCAAGTCAATAATGCTTGATCTAAATGCTGTCTACAAATGAAGTTCAGAATCCAACCAGATTGAAACCATACATATCTTTGTTTTTTAGGGTGAGGGTGGCTCTCCGGGTTTAATGGGTTCCCCTGGTGCTCACGGTGAGCCTGGTGATATATATGTAGCGCCAGGGCTGAAAGGAGATAAGGGTTTACCTGGTACAACAGGAGAAAGAGGGTTTCCAGGCATTGATGGTATCCCAGGAATAGATGGCCGACCTGGCCAACCTGGTCCCAAAGGAGAGCCTGTGAGTATAGTTCATAATGGAAATTATGGACCTGACAACGTGACAAATATTGCAAATACTTGCTTAATCCCATAGTCTGTAATTTTAATTTAAACACACAAATCTGACCTTTTTCTGGTGTTCAGGCTAGAGTTGGTATAAAGGGTGAACGTGGCCTTGACGGAGATCCAGGTCTACCTGGTCACTCAGGTGAGAGAGGTCCTCCAGGTACTCCGGGTATTGGTCAGCCAGGTGAACCTGGTGAAAAAGGCACTCCAGGGTTTCCAGGTGCAAAAGGAAGTCCAGGACCACCAGGTGTGTAACTGAGTATCATTTACTTAAGCACTGCCCATTAATACTGTGCTTTCAGAAATAACCATAATCCCAAATATCTTGTAGGACGTAAAGGTGAATCTAGTCCAAGTTTACCTGGACCTCAGGGTTCCCCTGGGCCTCGTGGGGAGACTGGCAGACCTGGTCTTCAAGGTAAATTCAAATATCTTGAACGTGTCACGTGGGTCTGCATTACACCAGTAGTGAAAAAAAACTTCTATCGGTATATGTTATATTCTAAATACTGGGCCTATATCATCTTTTTGCTAATTGATACATTGATACTCTGACATTGTAATAATTTGTTACAACAGCATTTTAAATAGTATTACCAAGTTTCTGGTACGATATTGAAGTCAAGATAATGGCATCGAACCGACCTAATGTGTGACATGTACTGTACTTGATAACTGCATACCTGTGAGACAGAGCTGGTTGGTGACAGCTTTATCAAATTGTCCCTCAGGTGATAGAGGTCCATCAGGTGAACCTGGGATTCCAGGATTTCCAGGAGAAAAGGGTGATCCTGGGCTGCCAGAAATTGGCCTTCCAGGTCCTCCGGGTCCGAAAGGTAAATTATAAGAGACAAATTGTAACGGTCAAAATATGTTGGAAGATGTGGAAATGGAAAAGTGGAAATACTTTTAACAGAGAAACAGTCCTGTAGCCTAATATGCTGTTTATATCAAATTTAAACAGATATATAAGTATCCTATATATCCGTTACTGGTAGAACACCATACGTAATCACTATACAGGTCTCCAGACTGCGACTTTTCGAGAGCATTATTTACAAGTACTCGCGCATGGATGTGGATATCACCCAACACCAAAAATAATACCAAAACACTTCAAAACAGCCTCCATTATTCAAAAACGGTGCAAAGAACCTTGAAAATTAATGTATGAGACCGCCAAATCACTGAGATGCCGATATGCACGTGCTTAAGATCACAGATAACCTCTGCAAGTATTATAAATGATTAGAACTCCCCAGGTAATACTAATCTCATGTGAATAGTGCTTAGGGCCCATCAAGCTCTGGGCACATTTTTGTCATTCCACAAATCCAGTGTTGATCTCTGCCTTGTTAACGAAGGAATCCTCAGAGAAATTCAATGAACAAACACTCCAGGTTATCTTTAACAGCATGGTTATTGCTTGCTCGCTCTATCTGGTTTCGCGCCACTTGTGTTACTTCAGAATTGTCAGGCACAAACAATTGGGCAGGGTTAGAGTAGTAGTCCTTGATATTTTTCTGTGGAGGCGATGTTCAACCTGTCAGTGTCGTCGCAAGATGCGTTTTACCACTAATGTTATGACACAACACCTGTTTTTGGACCAATGAAAAGTCTCATGTTCAGCAAACATTTAAACAACAGCTTCTAACATGCTGAACACATTATTTAAAAAAAGCAATTTAAAAACAGTGTGTAATACTTACTTCTTGCGGGGATGAAACTTGTTAGCGAAACAACAGGTACTGATCCACTCTTGAGAATATTTGATTTGGAAAAATCCATGATATACTGACCCGCGTGACTCGCAGCGACCACGGGAGCCGGAGACACATTTGGCGGAAGGTGACTGGCTGAAATCTGGTCTACTGGGTGTTCCTGACCAACGAGCCGGGTCGCTGCACCTCGAGCCTCCTGGCCATCGGGTCCCAGAGCTTCTATTTTTCAACCTTTCTTGTTACATCAACACGCGGTGTGCTTTGTACGGAAGCCCCAGCAGAGCCCTTTCCAACATGTCCCGGCTAGTTTCTCTAAGTCTTTCCAGACCGCAGATACAGACCGGGATTGTTGGTTTGTCGATCAGAAAAACTTAAATTCTTCCCGAATGCTGTCACCATCATCCAGCCGGGGACCTTCGATCTTTAATACCTCGGGATCCAGCGTTGATGGAACATAATGACTTTTATATTCCATTTTACATCCAACAACAGCTTACCTTGATTTTTTTAAATTTTCGTCGCTCTTGTTTAATGATGTATGAACATGTGGCTGACAGCATGTCTCTGGCTGAAGGGGGAACTGCACGCTCATGAGGCGGATTCTGTGAGCGGTCAGCGGCGGGCGAAAATCAATGTGACATAACATTGATAGGGGATCATCAACAGCCTGTTCTAAATCACTGTTGTGGTTTAAAAGAGATTACAAAAAGGAGAATAGATGGATTTGTATAATTACAGGGTTTTTCTGCACACATGCTGGCGACTCAATTTCTGGCAAAAAGAAACATTGAAAAGTGCATTTTCTGGGATAGCTGCCCTTTAAGGTGTGCCACAAAATTATTTGATTGCACTCCAAATAATTGAATCAGGGGCTACAGTGCTCCTTTTAAAAAAAGTTACTCTGGACTATGGCCCTGCCATACTTAAAAAACGTATGTTGCCTGTTTGTGTTTTCCGTAGATGTACTTGTACATGTTGGTCTGTTCAAATACATGCATACATGATCATCAAGGTATGATTCTCTAACCTTTTTCTGTTTATCTCAACCATGTGATTTTTCATTTGCTAGGGTATTCTGGGATTCCAGGAGCCGCTGGTCTTCCGGGAGAGCCTGGTCGGCAAGGTCAGGATGGCTTTCCTGGTCGTTCAGGGACACCTGGGCAAAAAGTACGGATGTCATTAACATCTTTGAAAGCATTTTATTGGATGTCTTCAAATATTGTATACTTAAGTAAAATTAAGTAAAATGTATTGTATACATCTTTCTACTGTAAGATGTATAGTGACTACATATTTAAAAATATCTTATTTAAATGTCAGATAAATTACTATAAGAAAAGTGTTAATGTTTTTATCTACTTTACACTATCTGCTATAGGGTGAACCCGGCAGGGGTCTTCCAGGTCCTAAAGGCTCCATAGGTCAGCCAGGAGTGTCAGGATTTCCAGGAGAGAAGGGTAAAACTGGAATGCCAGGGGTTCCTGGAACCGAAGGACGTACAGGTTCACCTGGGCCTCAGGGAATTAAAGGTAAAATTCTGTGTTGTTTTTTGTAATTCCTTTAAATATGGGTTCCTTCCAAAACCTCAGATGTATAAATTCACGTTTTTTCAGGAAACAGAAAACCACTGTACATTTTAAATGATTAAATACAGTTTGGTCAAAGTTGATGCGAGATTTCAGAAGAACGGCAGTGATATAAATTTTCACAATACTTTTTTATTAAAAGCTTTCCTGTAGATCAGTGGTAAGAGCATGGCGCTAACAACGCCAAGGTCGTGGGTTCGATCCCAGAGGTTTGCACATACTTAGAAACAAAAAATGTATAAGATAAAGACAAAATCTTAAAAACTCAAATCAATAAGGTGCAGTATTTGTGATGCCAAGTGTTTTTGGACCCTATTCTGGGAGAGTAGTCTGCGTTACAGATTGTTACCGCAGAGAGGTAGATTCTGGGGTATCATAGCTTTAAATTCTTGTTTGAAGGTGACCTTGGACCACCAGGACCTCATGGTGTGGCTGGACCACCAGGACCTCCAGGGCCTGGAGATCCAGGGCCACCTGGATCAATGGGTCCACCTGGAGGCCCTGGACGTCTCGGTGAGTATGCCAGCAAAGTAGACAACATGTTAATTTAATAACACTAGCAGGTGTATAGCGTATGAACAAACATGCAGAATTTTTACGAATTTGTTTTTAACAAGACTCCATGATATCTCAGGTGAGACAGGTATAAAGGGAGAGAAAGGTTTACAGGGACAACCTGGTCTGGAAATGGCAGGCCCTCCAGGAAGCAAGGGTAGCCCTGGTGTCCCTGGGTTACCAGGCTTAAAGGGGTGGTCTGGACAACCAGGACTTCCTGGTAAAGATGGTTTTCCTGGTGAGCGTGGTAAGTGTTTCTTCATATGTTTTTGCAACTGTCCTGGCAAATCCAGGTTCACCGTAAACTACCAGTTGCTGATTAAACGTATGAATGTTATTTATTTCAAGGTCCAAAAGGCCAAATGGGACAAATTGGGATTACAGGACCTCCTGGATCACCAGGTACCTTTGGAGACCCTGGGGCACCTGGGCCAAGAGGTATTTGAATGCACATTTAGAATAAGAGTTACTGAAACTCTCAGTGGTAGATCTTTTCTCTACTGTAAATTACACAACTTTTATTTCAAATGGTGTGTTAGTGTAAGGAACTTAATAGGATAAATCATCATGTTGTTGTCTCCTTCAGGTGACCCTGGCTCCACTGGACCCAGGGGAGACCCAGGGCTGACTGGTTTCAAGGGTGAAAGAGGAGAGACTGGTCTTCAGGGGCCACCTGGTAACATGACTGACTTCGACATGGAGCACATGAAAGGGGACAAAGGAGACATTGGAGCAAGAGGTATTTTTAGAATAGATATATTTTTTAGATATTTTAGAAAAAATCTGCACAATTTTGGACCTCAGGATCGGTGTTTATTGATAAATGGTGGAGTGGCTGATTTTGAAAGGTGCTAACTTTAGCCTGCAAGCACCGAAATTGAAATCCCAACCTCTATACGATTCGCCTGAATCGATTTTGTAAATCCACGTAACGAATTACAAACTTATTCCATTACATTCTTCTCGAAGCATGTATCGTCTTTCAGATCATTTGCCTGCCGGAGCTTCCTACATTTGTAAAAGCTGAACCGATGATAATTGGCGTTTTTCCTCTTTCATGATCGGGACATTTTTTTGTCACAGCTTTTTCAAAAATGACTTTCGTTTTGAAGATTTACTTGTCGGATCCACAGAAAAAGTTTGATTGTTGCTGTTTTTCCATCATTCTCCCTACATTGACACAGCGGAATTGAGCACACTGCAGCGCTGATGACATATGAAGTCTTCTGAACAGAGTGGGCAGTGGTGTGCAAAATATGTCGCCTGAAAATGTAAACATGACCATTAACAGCGTTTGGCCAGAACATTTTGATCGGGCATTCATTTTTTTATCGTCTTTCACAGACGATATACTGTATATTTAAAAAACATTATTTGACCACTATACTTATTGATTGTTATCAGGATTTGAAGAGATGTCCAACCAACATGACAAAAATGTTTCTGGACAGGATCACCCACACTGCCTTTAAAACGGAATGATCTGTAAACTCTTTCAACGTTCTTTGTCAGGTGATCCCGGTCCTACAGGAACAAAAGGGTACCCTGGAACACACGGAGACCCTGGAATGGCGGGAAAAAATGGAATGCCAGGATTACCTGGACAGCCAGGTTAGTTCCCCAAGCAACATTTCAAGTCAAAATAAAAGTATGGTGACTACTAAACTCGTGTAAGGGATGTTACATTGAAAGCAATTGAGTTTTCCATTTCCACTGCAGGTGACAAAGGTGACACTGGAGTTCCTGGGTCGCCAGGAAATACCGGAGAGCCCGGAGATCCTGGTTCAAGAGGAAACATGGGATTACCGGGTACATACTCTTCTCTTCTACATACATGATGTAACTGGGTAAGGGTCATAACAATGGTTTCTACGTTGAGATGCACCAATACTACATTTCTCCACCAATACCAGAGCCCATTAGAGTGATACCGATACCAATTATTGCCCAGTATATCAGTGCATCTCTATTTCTAAGAAAACCTTTTGTGCTCTTTCAGGTCCAATGGGGCCAAAAGGTGTTAAAGGTACTAGTGGGTCACGGGGCCACCCTGGATTTAAGGGCTTTGAAGGGACCAAAGGAGATAAAGGAGACCCAGGCATGGCAGAACAAGGATTCCCTGGTCCCCCTGGGGATAAGGTACGTGATTTTGCATGAACGTTAACATCAAGTCTTTTGATTTGCTGTGCTTATAGATTTTGTTTCTCTTCTCTCCACACATTTTACCTTTTAAGGGAAATGAAGGACCCAAAGGTTTACCGGGTGGATCTGGAGAGAAGGGACAGGAAGGCACAATGGGAATTCCAGGTACTCCTGGAAGTATAGGACCTAAAGGAGACCAAGGACTGACTGGTCGCACAGGCAAGTATTTTTTTTTTACATATTTGAATACCTTTTATTGATTATCAACACATAACTGAGACAATAATACATAATACACGTTGTGAATTATATTGATTGCTAAACAGGTACTTCAGGTAAGCCAGGTGAGAAGGGTGCCAGTGGATTGCCTGGTTCTTCAGGAGATCCTGGATTTCCAGGGCGTCCAGGTAACCGATATGATCACTCAAAGTATTTGGTGGTTTGTTGTTTGGGTAATGTGTATTTGCATTTTACAACTGTACTAAATATAGATGCTACAGAAAGCATTTGGATGGCACTATCCAGTCATTGCTGTAAATTCTCATGAGATGTTTTTTGACCAGGTAATCCTGGTCTACAGGGTGCTTCAGGTCCACATGGAGACAAAGGCGAAGCAGGAGTTGATGGCATTCCTGGAAATTCTGGAGAGAGAGGAGAACCTGGTTAGTGTCTGTAGATGTAAAGGTGTTTGAAGAAACTAAGAATGTGGAATTTCTGAAAGGTGTACAAACACAACCTACTGAGTGCCAACCCAAATAGCACAGGGTACGTCTGCAAGATGTCTACTAGAGATCTGGAAAACAACTGCTGTGTAAAATATAAACATCTCACAGACATCATCTAAAGCAGCGGTTCTCAATCCTGGTCCTCGCGGACCCCCGCTCAGCATATTTTGTATGCTTCTCCTACCGCTTCGAAGGATTGTTCAATACGTGTAAAGAGCCCTGCAAAGTAAACATCATTAAATACTCTGCTATAATTCCAGTTTGAAATGGGCGTATATGTTCCATCCGAAGGGCACTAAGCCTGACTATGCAAATTTCAAGATTACGGTTGAATAACCCTTCATACTTCCGTAGTAGGTTTTGTCTGTGTGAGGACGCTGTATTCGTGTTCTTAAATTATCTTCAGCCGTTCTTCTTTGTGCAGTGAGTAGAGAGCAATGAACACTGTTCAGGGAGCACGTCAATCGGAACGATTCGTTAATTGAGCTCTCTTTTAACGAGCTGGCGATTTAAATCAGGTGTGTTAAACAAGAGAGAGACACAAAACATGCAGAGCGGGGGTCTGCGAGGACCAGGATAGGAAACCGCTGATCTAAAGGTCCTTAATAACAACTGACAGGACATATGTCTTTCAGATCTAAATGCTGACATCAAATAGATGTCTCCGAGATTCTCATTTTACAGTTATTTTTGGATGACTTACTGCTGTAATTACCAAAATTAAATTCCATGTGGCTAATAAATGAGATGCAACACGGACTACCTTGTGTTCTTCGTCAGGTCGTCCTGGGAAAGGAGTTCCTGGTATCCATGGTGAACCTGGCAGCAAAGGTCAGCATCACAGATCCCCAGTTGTAAAAATGAAATAACGTCTAACATAGTTCACCTCATGTTTAATAAATAAATGAAGGATGTGTTAGTGAAACTCTGAAGTTTTTCTAAAGGTGATAAAGGCAACCATGGTCATCCTGGCATTCCTGGCAGTCCAGGTATACCTGGAAGCAAAGGAGACAAGGGTCGGCCAGGTTTTCCAGGGGAATCAGGTCGCCCTGGAGAAATAGGATTTCCAGGACTATCCATGGACGGGCCTAAAGGAGACCGAGGATTTCAGGGGGAGCTGGGAGAAAAAGGTGAACCCTGCACACCTCTCCGTAGAGAACTGCTTTGATCATTAGTATAGAAGAAAGCTTAATACCTTATTAAAATTAACGGTCACATGACTTATAGATAGTTACTTATAGTTGATATTTTTGCTGCAATGAACTTCAAAGCTTTATTAGAGGTCTAATGTGTAAGTTTTAGAGGATCTATAGACAGAAGTGCAATAAAATACACATAACTATGTCTTTAGAGATGTATAAAGGCTTTACATAATGAAGCGTTGTTTTTGTTCTGTTAGAACAAGCTATTTCTATTTACATACACTGTGAGTCACCTTACCTAGAATTCACCTTGTTTTTTTCTACAGTAGCTCTAAATGGACAAACTGCTCTACAGGGCGTTTTTCATAAATGTGTTATCTCCATCGGCAAAAATGTGATGACATCTTTGTCTTGTCTGCTGATGTAGTGCTTTGAAAGGGAGGGGAGGAGTGATCCGTTTGTAGTAAATCACAAACTCACCCCTAGACCCCCACAAAATTTTATGTTCTTAGTTCTAAGTTTTAAAATATTTTGAATTCAAATGTTTTGGGAGGGTTGGTATGCATGATGTTTAATTACTAAGTAAAAACTCCATCCTATATTAAATACCTCTTATTTAACGTATTTTATCCTCAGGTGCAACAGGTGCAACAGGTGCACCTGGTCAACCAGGTGCTTCTGGAGCTAAAGGAGAGAAGGGAAATGCGGGCTATCCAGGTGCACAAGGGTCTTACGGCTTAAAAGGAGACAAAGGTTTCACTGGAATTCCTGTGAGTTTACATCATCATCCACCAGCTCTATAGTTTTGCTTTTAACCTAGTCAAGTATAACAAACGGAGTCTTATGTATGTGTGGCTATCACAAAAATGGATTCAGAAAAATAGGTTTTTCCCTGAGATGCTCTAAAACGCTACTTGGTATCTAAATGATCTTATCGGTAGAGAAAAAATTTAAGCACTTTAAAACATATGTGCCTTTTAGGGTGAGTCCGGATTACCTGGTATTAATGGACAAAAGGGTGAGATGGGACAACAGGGCGTTCCTGGTTTCCCTGGTAAGAATCTTGACCAAGTTGGACTTTGCAAAATAATGTCATTTTTATACTTATATTAAACATTGCTTGATAGAGATGACTGGTTTGATTCAATTGCTCTCTGCCTCTCCAGGTACTAAGGGTGATGTAGGAATAATAGGCTCTAGGGGTGAGATTGGTGACAGAGGATTTCCTGGGCTTAAAGGTAATTATAAACACTGTTGCATTTGTACATGTGCAGATTTTTTTTGTGTGTTTTCTCTTTTTTTGATGAATCATACTACAAAATCCGACTGTAGAGAAGTAAATATTGTGACACCCTTATTCTGAAGTTTGTAACATATAGAAAGTTACGTATCAGGATTGTACTTGTAGCTTTGGCAGGTTGATATCTTTTATATTCACTTCTAAGATCGTATTAGCCTCTTGAATTGGTCTTCATGAATGGAAATGGTGAAATGACTAATTGACTTCAAATGTTTTAGGTAATGTAGGCCCCCCTGGACCCCCCGGGCCACAAATATATGTGAAGGGAGATCCCGGTTCACCTGGACCGCAGGGTCCCCAAGGTCCACCTGGACTCGAAGGCTTCCCTGGACCAAAAGGACAAGAGGGTGACTGTTGCAAATATCTAAACTGGCAATCTTAATACAAAGAGTAACAGTAGAGATTTCAAGCTAACGTGTCTTATTGGAAACCACACTTCTAGGCATGAATGGTCCTCAGGGTTTAAAAGGAGCTGATGGGACACCTGGCTATAATGGACATCCCGGGGCAAAAGGAGAGCTTGGCCCAGCTGGAGTCACTGGTATGTGCAAATGATATTTGATTAATATTCCTGGATGTATTTCATAGAACTAGAATACTCTTTGTTCAAAAGGTTCTACACAGTTCTTACACAAAAACAAAAAAGTCTTGGCAATACTATAACAATCCATATGTTTATTTTCTATTTATGAATACTTTTGCTGTTATCCTAAGCAATTTTAACTTTGTTTTTTTTATTCTCTGTCCTATAGGACCCAGAGGTTTCCCTGGACCCCCAGGGCCTGATGGTATCCCAGGTCACAGTGGCCCTCCTGGTCTTTCCTCAATGGACCATGGCTTCCTGGTTACTCGTCACAGTCAGAGTATTGAAGTTCCACCATGTCCAGGGGGTACCACGCCCATTTACGATGGATACTCCCTGCTTTACGTCCAGGGCAACGAGAGATCACACGGGCAAGACCTAGGTCAGTCTAACAATCATATCACACATGTACGGTAGTTAAAGGTCTCCCATTATGCTTTTTCTATTGTCGCTTGATAATTAAAAAAGTGTGTGCACAGTGGCAGAGCTCAAAAGCTTCACTTTTCCAGAATTACAAAATCAGCTGGTTTGTCAAATGTGAGATAGGATGAGTCATGACAGAATTTAAATTACTAAGATTACTCAAAGATACACAGCATCTGACCTCTCTAATCTATAGGTACAGCCGGTAGCTGCCTGAGGAAGTTCAGCCCTATGCCTTTCCTCTTCTGCAACATCAACAACGTATGTAACTTTGCATCTCGTAATGACTATTCGTACTGGCTCACCTCTCCAGAGCCCATGCCCATGAGCATGGCTCCAATCACCGGCCAAAACATTAAACCCTTCATCAGCAGGTTTGTGTCGTTTAACTTCCCATTTGATCATACAGACTGTATCATTTGTGTGGTACTGTACATTCTTGTGTTTGCTTGTGACAGGTGTGCGGTATGTGAAGCACCTGCCATGGTGATAGCAGTACACAGTCAGACCATCCAGATCCCACTCTGCCCTCAAGGATGGGATTCCCTGTGGATCGGATATTCTTTTGTAATGGTGAGGAGATTGTTGCGATAATTCCTAAAGAAAGCAATACTGTAAATCATTGTGAGTGTTGAGATAACAAGGCAGGGCTCTAGACTGCGACCAAAATGGTCGCAAATGCGATCGGTTTTTATAATAGTGAGGTTAAATTTCACAAGGTCGAATTGGTGCGAGGGCGTAAAATGAACTTTTGCCCAGCAAAGATTTTTAGTTAAGTTTTGATGTCATTTATGAGTGGGGAACGATGCACACTGTAAGTGCAGGAAAGAGCAAGCAGAGATCTCGTGCACTCCCTCGTGTCCTAACAGCTGTGAATAACGAACAACGTATCAATGTCCGCTTACGGTATGTCCAATTCGTGACCTAATGATGGTTGGAACAGATTGTTTTTGTTGAAACAACTTGTATGTCAAACACTTAACTCAAGAAGAGACTCACTGTCTGAACCCATCAAATCAGTCACTCAAAACATATCAGAACACAAGTGTGCTAAGACCATCTAACAAGACTGATTATTATTTATGACAATTTGTCGCATGTATAATAATTTGAGTTGGTTTTGAGTTTTGAGCTAGCTCATTAAATTAAATTAAATTATTGTGGTAAAAATAAAGATATTATTTAAAAAATAAGGTCTGGCAAATGAAGGCCAGTGGCAAAATTACCCCTTTTTGCAAAGAGGATTGTGAGGAGTGACAGTTTATATTTGTTTCAGATCATTTCATAGCCAATATTTAACTTGAAAGAAGTTATGAAACGTAATAACAATAACTGTATGAAATTAGCAAATACAATGTTTCTTTACATTTATTTTGAATTTATTGGGCTCGCAGTTCATAAGTAGGGTACTTTGAGCATGGTCCCACCACCGAAGACCATTTTTGACCCAGGAATAACCCTGCCTGTTAACCAACCCTGCCGATTCGCCCCTCCCTCCCACACAAGAGTAAAAGCACAAATATTAAGCGTTCTATAGCCAATTCATTTAAATGACAGAGTAACAAATTAACAGAATTGATTTATCAACTGAGATCAATATGCAAGGTCAACAAATTACAATAAGAGAGGGTGCGACCAAATTTTAAATTGGTGTGCCCAATTGAGAAAGTGAATCGCATCAGTGTGACCAGTGAAAAAAAATAGAAGCCCTCTAAGGCATAATATACAGTCAGTTTATAATAATTCATAAAAAATCATAATAATTAGAAAAAGTGTGGCACTGTATTGTTCATTGGCAAGAATGGAAGCCAAATCTGACATAAATGGACATTTGTTGCTCATAAGCATTGTACGATTTTGATCTGACTAAAAATCTCTCTCACTCCTGACAGCACACCAGTGCTGGTGCTGAGGGTTCAGGTCAGGCTCTTGCCTCTCCTGGCTCTTGTCTGGAAGAGTTTCGCTCTGCTCCCTTCATCGAGTGTCATGGACGCGGCACCTGCAACTACTATGCTAATTCATACAGCTTCTGGTTGGCCACCATAGACGACAGGGATATGTTTACGTAAGCTTGAACACTTTTTTCAGAGCATTTATCGTAAGCATTTATTGATTCTAGGACTCTTATTCATTTGATCAATGTTTGTCTGTCATAACAAATCCACATAGGTTTCTTTTAAAGGACCCCGAGCTGGATAGAGTGCAAGGATGTTGTATATATTGTGAAAAATGTAACATATGTGCAATACTGCATGAATGTATTTGGATACATTTAGCTAAACCATAAACTTTTAAAGGGATATTTCACAATAAAATTCTGTCATCATTTACTCACTCTCAGGTTGTTCTGTATAAACTATATAAATGTCTTTTTTCTGCTGAAAACAAAGGAAGATATTTTTTGAAGAATGTCAGTGACCAAACAGATCTCATTTCCCATTTACTGCCATTGCAGGGAAAATAAATTGTATAGGTCAATGGAGGAAGAGATCTGTTTGTTAATGACATTCTTCAAAATATCTTCCTTTGGGTTTAGCAGAATAAAGACAGTGATGACAGAATTTTCATTTTTTGGTGACCAATCCCTTTAACACACATTACTACATCAAATTAGATTTTTACCCAAAAGATTTTAATATGCAAACTCTGCTCTTTTTTTTTTAATAAGTTTTAATATTTATACAATTTTTGCTTAGTAATGTAAATAAAGTCAGAGCTCCAACATGTGGGGCAGTTGCGCTTTGGGCAATCTGAGTTTGAATCCCGATTTGTGGTCCTTTCCCGATCCCGGCTGACTTCGCTTCCTGTCCACTCTCCTGAAATAAAGGCAAAAACGCCAAAAATCAATCTTAAAGTAAAAATGTAAATACAAATATGTGACACAATCTGTGAAAACCAGGCTTAAGTCTACCTTAACTATGAGATAACAAGCATTAAAGTTTAATTTCAATTTTTGTCATTACTCAATTAATATGGAAGATTGTTTTCACAGAAAGTTCTTTACATAATGTAGGATAACTTTAATAAAGAAAACAGTAAATTACAAAAAACGAATAGCTGGGTTTCCACAGGCAGGCTCACAAAATAACAATATTTAACTTAATAAAAAAGAATAGATTTTAAGGCAAACAATAATTTAAAATGATTTGACTACTATTATATGTGCAATAATTGAAAGTGTCTTCCAAATGTAGAACACACTCTCTTTATCCACAAGGGGGTGCAATCTTTTTCTAACATCAAAGGCACTTTAAAGCTTCATTGTTGCCCCACAAGTATTTTCAATATTTTATTTTATTTACATTGCGCTTTCAATCTTTACTCTTGGTTGTTGAGGTTATTGAATATAACTGATGAGCAGTCAGTTCAAAGTCAAAGATTAGATAAGAATTTACTTTTATTCTGTGTAGGTTTCAAACTTTATCAGCAAAATTATTTTATCCGACACAGTTTGTACAGAAGTAAGGCTTAATGTTCTCATTATTTTGAAATGGTGTAAATGTGACCAAAGTGTCCAATGGTAAAAGTATTTTTTAGTGAGTTACGTTTTAAAGATTAGAAATGTAAATGTTTTATTTTTCTGCCTTTCTTACTGTGTGTGTTGTGGTTTGCAGGAAACCTGTCCCTACAACTCTAAAAGCGGGGAATCTACGAACTCACATTAGCAGGTGTCAGGTGTGCATGAAGAGGGTATTATAGACCAGTCTCAACATTACATCTGGTCTGTATGTTCCAGCTTTATGAACAAAAATATATGGTGCTACTTCTATGAAAAACCATGGAAAATCGTCAAGGAAACATGTACAGAAAATACACACGTTCTCAAGATCGCAGCAATGGAAGATCAAGAACTTTTCTTACATAGTGCTTAACTTACATTGTTCCGTTGTGTCTTTCATGAATGACACCTGTTTACACTTGCACTGAGAACATCTGTTAGTAAGCAGGTATCATCTTGACCAACAGTCTATATGCATCGGATGCTCTTCCGTCTAGGCCTTTTTTATCTTTATTTATCATGCCACTGAATACTATCAATAGCAAATATCCTGTTTATTTCTGTCTCTCTTCATTTTATAATCAACTCTCACTAACATTAGAGATAAGTATTGTTTTGTAATTCACAGTCTGCGAGTTTGCCAGCACCCTCTTTGTATGATGTAGGAAAGGCAAAGTTCAAGCTTTGTTGTAAATACAATGCTTTGTTTAGTACTTAACACTATGTCACCATTAACTTTTAAGGTAAATGGATTTTGTTATACTTAATTATTTATGAAAGTGTATGAGAGTTTAAGCACCCATAGGCCTTTTCTTTCAAAAATTAATGGTTTATTACTAACCACTGCAAAGTAGTATCCTGGCACATAAACTGTTATATTCTGCACTGTTTTCTAATGCTCGCGTGTGGCCTTAAGACTGAAACCTAACATGTTTCAATTCATACTTTTGGTGCGTATGTGTGTGTTCATGCCTGTGCGTGTGTCTGGTCCGCCTGTGTTTTGGTGCAGTAATGTTGTCATTGATCTTGGATAATGGCACAGTTTCGATAAGGTGGCCATACTTTTTCTTGCCAGTCATTTTCCCACGAGGCCGTTCAAACTATCTTCTATAAACAGATGCTCGAATGCTCCAGTCTTCCCTTCCGTTTACTGTATATATACACAAATCGGACATTAACAATACCTTTAACAAATCTCTTTAAAAAAGTCAGGTGAATAAGTTCACCTAAAAACAGAAGTATTATTAGATATTTTAAACCAAGATGATTTTTAACACAACAAAAAATGTGGTCCCTTTAGGATGACTCAATCATTCCTTATAAATTTTTCTAGGTTGTGGAATAATAAAATAATTCAAAATTATGTTTTTGTGTCTTCCAAATAGCTACCATTTGTCTTGAATTTTCAGAATTGGCATTTAATCAGCCAGTTTCTTCAGGTCTCACTCTGCAATGCTTTTTAAACATTTCCCATAGATGCTGTTCTCTTATTGGCTGCCCTTTCCTCATTTTTAGTCCAAATCATTTTTGACGTTTAAAGTTATAATTATCAGTTACAAAATTATTTAACATATATAAGCAAATGCCATTAGAGCATTATTGTTTCAGTCAAGTTATTCACAGTTTTTAAACAGTCGTTTAACTATTTCACAAAGTGGTGATTTTGTATGAATTTGTACAATTTAGGAAAATATTTGTTGTTGTTGAAAAAAAGCAAGAATTGAACAACACCCCTAAACATAAAAAGATACTTAAAAGTATTCAGATGAATTAGCCACCTTATAAAATAGTTACGATTGCCATGAGATTGCGTTTGGACCTTTCACGATAAAATGTAGCAATTAAGGTTGATGAAATTCAGTCCCATTTCCATCCTCATATCACTTTAATACCTGACTTTTTCCCATTGAACATAAAGGATGTTAAAGTAACCGAATGGTACCCGAACAACGGCGGCACCCATTCACTTCTATTATATAGACACAAAACCAATGCAAATCAATGGGTACCGCCGTTGTTCGGTTACCAAAATTTTGCAACTTTTGTGTTCTGGAGGGGAATGCTATACAGGTTTGAAATGACAAGAGGGTGAGTTAATGATGACATAATTTTTGGGTGAACTATCGCTTTAAAAAAAAGTCAGAATTGTGTTTACCTAACAAATATTTTTCTTAGTTTGCTTCAAAGGTCTTTCCCCTTCCACACACTAAATGAAAAGATAACCACTGCACTAACTTATCAAACAACACCCGAATAAACGTATCATTGTTCTTTTGATCGTGTTGTGTTTCGCTGAAGGCACCGAGAAGCCAGATAGAGGCATGACGCTCATGACCGCTGTTGACTTACAAAATCTTTTTGTCAGGAGTTCACGTGAACTACGTCTTGTTTGTTGACTTTCCATTTGACATTCTATTGACCTGAACCCAACAAACACCCTTTGATTCCTACATCTTGGATTAGTTTCAAGTCTCGTTACAAAGGGCTTATCCAGAATGAAGAGTCTGAGGTGAAGATTTCCTGTCATGTTTCATTCGAACAACAATTTCATGGATTTTATGTTTGGTCTTAATGCATCAGATACTAGACCAGTGCACATTTCCCATCTATACAGAGTTGTTGCTTATGCTGTTTATATTTTTGTCATTTACATTACACTGATAATACTTGACTATGCAATCTACACTACTTGGCTCTACCAAAACCCCTTGTATATAAAGTTCACTACACTTGACTTTTTAATAGTTCATGCAACCAAAGCTTTTCAACTTATTTAGCCAAAAGAAAATAGCTAGTTGTGTTTTAAATTGTTTTGAAAAAGCGCCTCGAATTCAGGTGTGAAGAATCACAGATGTGTTTTAGAGTCCACACGCACTTGTTCTTACTTTCTGTAATGTCACTGACCTCACACACCCGCTGGAGCTATGTGCATTGCTGTACCCATGAATGTCCATTCCTAGTATTAACAGCTACCGCTTTGTTTGGTGACATTTGTAAAAATACCTTTCAATTGATTTCAGTGATGTCCTCACCCCATACTGTGTCATGCAATAAAACGTTTGTATAAATGTGTGATGATGCATGTTCGTTTTTATACCAAGAATGTTTACATTTTTATTTCTCCTACAGTTAAATACTAAAATGTCTTGTCTTTAGAGAGATAGATACACCCAAAGTGATAGCTGTTCACCCAAAAATCAAAGAAGCATTGTCATCATTTATACTCATATATGACTTTATAAGAATGCAAAATAAGATATTTTGAGAAATGTCTCAGTGGTTTGGTGCACGCACAATGGAAGTCAATGGGTGCCAATGTTGTTTGGTAACCAACGTTCTTCAAGATATCTTCTCTTGTGTTCTGCATAAGAAACGAAGCCATACAGTTTGGATTGACATGAGGGTTAATACGCGATAAAAGATTTTTCATTTTGGGGTGAGCTATTCCATACAGTTAGACCGGATCATAATTGCTTCCAAATGTAATATACATACTTATATTGTTCTTGTGTACAATGTCTGGAATAAAATGCACAAACACTGAAACGTTTACCCTTAAAAGGCACCTGATAATATTAGTAAATAAACAATGAAAATTTACAAATTCAGGGCACTAAAGTGTATGCGTTAGCCTGTGATGTTTAATAGGTGTAAACAAAAAATCAGTCTACAAATGGATTACAGCTGTAATCTGCACATCAAATTGTGACAAAAATGCATTTAAAAATTTTTTTAACTTGTGAATTTCCATATAAAATAACTTGACTGTAACGGCCACAAGAGGGCACTCTAAGTACACTCATTTCTTACAACGTGGCAGCTCCATTAGAGGTCTGACTTTTAATGTACACGTTTATTAAATTACAAAACATCCCTATACAGTCTTTTTTCTCAATACATTGTTTGCCTTGCCTTTTGACCCTTAATTCAGAACCAGTGTGGGAGTTTTAACTGAAGAAAGAAAGATCTGGTCAAAGATGATAAACCGGGGCCTCATTTTTAAAATGCAGCGTAGAAACTGTCCTAATATAGATTTTACAATCATTTCTAAAACTGCGTGCGTATGATTCATAGAACGAACGTACGCATAGAATGCGCGTGTACACCTGTCAGTCTGAACAGTTTCAGTTTTCCGCCTTTTAATGTCTTGTTAATGTCATTGGTGTAGGCTATATGAAAGAGCACATGTCAACGTCCAAATCCTATACGAGCGGTAAGAATGACTTATATTTCCAAAAACTTGCAGCACCCGGACAAACAAAAGTGCGTATGTCTGATAAGACCCAGAATTTTTCCCTTACATGTTTCCATCTATATGCCAGGAAAAAGTAAGTTTTTTGTTGATACTCCCCAGAGGTTAATATACAACAGAATCTGAGTCAAGAATATTTTCCACATTTGACAACATATTCTGAGAAATACCAGTGCTAGTTTATCTTTTCCAGTGAATAACATCAGTTTCAATATGTATTTCCGAAGTGGTTCATTAGTATTTCCATAAAGTTAATGGCACACCTTAATTCTGCCAAAGAAATAATCCAGCCTTACTTTGTGTTTAACATTGATGCAAGAGACAACAATTTTCCAAGGTTTTCTTCTTAGCTTTCCGAGAATTGTTTAAGGATAATATTTAAGGTCATCTGGTCCTCAACATGTTTACTTGCTAATGATTGACCAACAAGACGGCCCAGAGTCACTTACATTTTACAACCCCTCCATCTGAGTTTAAACAGCACTAGACAAAATGCACGCTGATGGACGATACTGAAGTGCAGTCATTATAAATGTTGGCCTTTGCTTGTGTAAGCTGGTTATAAAGCGTGCTATGCTTTTGTGGGTTATCAACATACTCTAATGTGTGTAAAGCAGAATGCGGGAGTGTCCAGTTTCTGGGTTACGCACACAGATCAATAAGCATGAGATAAACTTTTTGAACTCTGATGGTCTTCATTGAAGTCTCATTTTTTCAATCTGTGTTTGCCAATTAGGCAAACATGCCCTTTTACCTCCTTTAGGCATGTGTTGCCGCTAAAATTACTTTTGTGAATGGATGACCTTTGACCCGAAATGTAGTAAACAATTTATAGCTTGTAGAGACTGAAGAGCAACAGAATGACAGCATGTATGATGAGAAGTCAGAAATAAAGTAATGTTATGTAAACAGTTCTTATTCAGATATACAGTAGTAGCCAAAAATAACGTCTTGACGGCATATATGTATATATTAACTTCTATTTATCCATCATAATAGAATAAACTAGAGGTCTACCTACATTAAATTTCTCCACTATTATTCAGAGTGATATCTGTCGAGACCGATCCTGAAGATTAAATGACATATCTTTACTTTCTGAATGTAATAACTATTCATATTAAACATCAAACTGGTGATGTTTCTTTACATTTTGTTTACAGAGAGCACAAATTCATTGCATATTTTTCTCCTCTTTTGATTGAGAGGATACATCGGCCCGTATAATCTGCTGTTTTTAAACTATTTTGCAGATAGCGTGAAAAAAAACTTTTTTTATCAACCGGTAAACGGAAACCAATTATTGGCAGATATACTGGTGGACCACTAGATCAAAATATGAGGTGAAGGGTTAAATTGGAAAGAAAAACATTACAAAATAGGAAAAAAACCCATATTTTTTTTTATATTCAGCCAGCTGGGGTGGGAGGAAAAAAATATTAAATGTAAAATTACAGTTTTTTCTACATTATTTTAGACCAAACTTAAATTTAGTTTCTTTCTGCAATTTAACATTTTTATTCAATAGGAAAAACATATGACAATATCTTTAAAAAAATGTATGGGTATAATATTACAAATTATTTTTAGAAGTATTAATTATTAAATATATATATTTTTTGCTTATGCTTATAAAATAAATAAAATGGTGTTATTTACAATAAAATAAAGTTACACTGACTATAAATGTATTTGTTATTAATATATTTTAAAAATAAATTATTAATATATTATTTTTATAGTAACATTTTGTAGTTGTTCTCCTGGGCCTCAGCTCAGAAAGCTTTACGTAACGTAAAATTAAGTAAAGTTAAATGTTTTTCACGTTTTTTTACACCAAACTTGTAAATGTCTGTAATGCAACAATTTTAACACAAATTTATAAAAAATGTTTAACAGTGTATCATATTACAAACTATTTAACAAGTATTAATGCGATATTATGCGATAAAAAAAAAAAAATGTTTTATTTTATTTACAAGAAAGTTACACTTACTATTCTAATCTAGCTGTCCTACAGTTTACACTGTAAGCATGACTAATACAACTTTTTAAATTCTTTATTAATATATTTACATCTTTAACAATATAAGACAAACTCGTCAAGTTTTTTATTGGTCACTAATATACAATAATATATCTGCTTTCCAGAGAGTGCCCAATAAGAGTAAAAGGAAACATAGATTGACATATAGTGTTTTAGCTATAAGTTTGCGTTCCTGTCTGTTTCAAAGTGACCTTCAGTAACAGTTAATTTGAGTGTGAGTGTTTATGGGGTGAGAGGAGCAGCTGAGGAGTGTTGTGAAACCCTGTTGGTCAAAGGCAACACACTGCATTGAGAGTATGGCGGTAGATTGAGGTGAGGGGTCTCTGCTGTCACCTCTAGGATTGGGGACACAGACCTCACCCTCTTTGAGAAACACTTGTACAGTCGACACACCATCCAAAACTCATACCATATCTAAGAGCTTATGAGAACAAATATGTCTATGGTTAGCCAATGAGATGAATGAGCATCACCACAAGACCAAGAAATGGAGGTGTGAGTAGATGTTTTCACACACTTATTAGGATTTCTTAAAAATGGACAAATCTTAAATATGTGCACACCCTACAAATGCCCTTGTCTGTGCATACGCAAACCTATTCGAAGTTTTAAAAATCCCCAGGGGTGCTGCTGGTGCCCCCTCGATGAAACCACAGGTGCCCTTGTCCATGTCCCCAGACAGCTGTGTTTAGATGTATACATGTTGTGAATAAATCACATCCTGAACTAGGCTAAGGTTATTTTCTGGTCATCTCTGCATTAAAACAGGCCGGTCTGAGCTGTGTGTTTCTCTTTGATAACGTGAATACTCATGATATGCAGTGGCAATGTTTTCCTCCACCCTCACTTATCTTTTGCCAAGAGCACACAAAGGGCAAGTCTGTACACTCAACAGACTTCTCATTTTTTTCTTAAGGTTATTCTCCCTGTGTCATAATGAAAGCAAACAAAGAACCGTTTTGCTTCAGAGCCATGACACACGAGAGAAGAGCGAGGTAAGTTTTTGTCTGCTGTGCCATGAGGCAAACTGGCACAGCTTGCACAGCCCTATCACCTGTGTTCACCTGTAACTGCTGTGCCAGCTACACACTGTTAGACAAGCACTCATATTTGTGACAAATCTTATCCACATCATTGGCTTCTTTTACTAAACTCATACTTACTCGTACTCGTACTCGTAAACGCACCGATACCAATGACAGATACTGTACATCATGCAATATAACTGACAGAAATTTGTTGTGAAATTTGCTTTGAATTTTGTGAAAAGCACAGAATTGAATTTATTATTTGATAATGTGTTTAAGGAGGAGTTGTTTGTAACTATGAAGCTATTGTATTTTTATTAATCTTACTGTGTTGTGAAAAGGTACAGGCATCGGTATCAAAAGTATTCACTCCCCTTTATTTTGTTCACATTTTGTTATGTTTCTGCCTTATCTTAAACTACTTTAAATAAATAAGAAATACATTAATCTACACTCCAAAAAAACAGATTAGTGATAACTTTGCAAATGTATTAAAAATTTAAAAATTAAATAAGTACAATGCATAAGTATTCATACTCATTTCAGGCTCACTTAAAATTCATTCAAAATTCAGAAGCATTCATTTTGCTTGTTGATATTTCCTGTGGCAAATTCAATTGAATAAGTATGATTTGGAGCGGCACATACCTCTCAATAAAAAGTGCCAGGCTGAAAATGCATATCAAAGTAAAAACCAAGACATGAGGTCAAATGAACTACAAGTAGAGCTCTGAGACAGAATTATACCAAGACACAGATCTGGGGAAGACTCTGGAATTTTTTTTGCTGTATTGAAGGTTCACAGAAGCATGTAGCCTCCATTAATCCTTAACGAAAGAGGTAAGGAAACACCAGATCTTTTAATTAAGCTGACCTCCTGTCCAAACTGAGCCATCGATGGAGAAGGGTCTTGGTTAGAGCGGTGGCCAAGAAGCTGATGATCACTCTTGTTGATCTCCATGGTCATATATGGAGATGGGAGAAACTTACAGAAGGGCAAACATCACTGCACAACTCCACCAATCTGGGCTTTATGGCCGAGTGGCAACACTCAAGCCATTCCTCAATTGAGACACATCAAAACTTGAAATTTGCAATAACGTACTTTTCAACGAATCTTTAATACCTTCAGAAACAAGATTCTCCGGTCTGATGAATCTCAGTTTCATGCATCATGTCTGGAGAAAACCAGGTGCTGCTCAACACCTATACAATACTGTCGCAACAGTAAAGAGTGGTGGAAACAGCATCATGATGTGGGGGTGTTTTTCAGCTGCAGGGACTGAGGAATTTGTCAGAGTACAAGAAACGCTCAATGACTGAAAGTAAAGAGATAATGATCATGAAAACCAAGCCCAGAATATTAAGAACCTCGGACAGGGCAGAAGGTTCATTCTCCAACATGACAATGATCCTAAGCACGCAGCTAAAACAATGCAAGAGTGGCTTATGGACAACTCTGTCTATGTACTTGAGTGGCCCACCTAGTGCTTGGTCTTGAACCCAACTGAACATCTCTGTATAAACCTGAAAATGTCTGTCTACTGATGATCTCCATCCAACCTGACAGAGTTTGAGAGGATCTGAGGAGAAGAATGGCAGAAAATTGCAAGATGGAGATCGGTAAAGCTTGTCACATCATGCCCAAAAAGATTTGAGTCTGTAAAGGTGCTTTAACCAACCACTAAGTTAAGGGTATGAATACTTATGCCATGCACTTTTTTTAGTTTTAATAAATTTGCTAAGTTTTAAGACAGAATCAGTTTTTTTGTTTGATATTTTTGTGCATTGAGTGTAGATTAATATACAAGAATAATTTAAAGTAGTTTAAGACAAGGCAGCAACATAACAAAATGTGGATAAAATGAAGGGGGATGAAAACTTTTTCAAGCCACTGTATATATTTCCTACAAGTCACTAAAACGAAAACAAATAAAAATGATAAGGCTAATTTTTCTTTTGAAAGAAAATCTCATTGTTTTGGCACTCATTATGAGATTAAAACCACAATTTAAAATGTTATGTTGTTCAACCAAGTATTGGTGTTAAACAGGTTAAGTACAAAGTGTGTGTCAGTTTGTATTGTACAGACTATGCATGTCTTAAACTGTTTCGCCAGGGCCGAGTGGACACCAGGTCAATTTCACCGACTGATTGTGTCCTCACCCTCTAACCACATGACCTCAGCGTGTGCCAACCACAACTTCAGATACGGCCAAATACAGTATGTTCCGTGTTTATGCGCTCTGAACCTGTACGCCAAAATCCTGTAAAACATTCACATTGTTGAACAGTCAAAGCGGTTTTCTGTCACTTATTTTCATAACATTACACTATTTTATAGCTACGATGTTCTGTGGGCAGTACATGGAATTGGTCTGTAAATCGTTTTAAAGGCTGGTTTTCATTTAGGTTTTGACATTAGTGCCGCGCACCCTCTGATTCAGTGTCGACGCGTCGGTGATTCTATAGCCTAACACGTGAAATGTGGAACTGCTGGCTAACTTGGTTGTGTTGAAATATTTATCAGGTGTAGCATTAGCCATATGCAATGGTGCCAATAAAGCATGCGATACAGTATTAAAGAGCTCCAGGAGGTCTTCTCTTTACATCTTCAATGGCACATTCTTTCACTGAAGTGTTTTTTTTCCAGTTTTGCTCTTCAGGTTATTGGGTTTGAATCATGTTGGTAAGCAAGTCACAGAAATAGAGTCTCAATGCAATCTTCCTTTGTCTCATTATAGGGTACTGCCAGGTTCTGTCAAGGTATTTGAGCACGGCGTGAGCATGCTGTTCCAGAACAGGAAGATTGCTCTCATAGCTATTAGAACACTGTGTGTATGTGCCAAAGAGCGCACTGTTTGCCAAATAACTCTACTGTTGGCAATACCCAAACAAACAGCAACCTTCCCCCACCATACACGTGTTGAAAAGACCAGCAATTCATTTTAAGACTGGCTTGGACTGGTCTATGCTGATAAATTGTGTTCTAGATGGTGGACCAGTAGTAATGCTGGTTGAGCAGAATGATATTTCTGGCAAAGCTGGTTGAGCAGTCTTGCTGATTTAAATAATCAAGAAGTCTGATAGGAGCATGCTGGTATCCCACAACCAAATAACAACACACTTTATGCAGGTCTTCTTTCATCATAACAATCCACTTGAACCATCAACAGTAACATTATACAGGAAAAGTGTTTTTTCAGGCGTCAGACATGAGTCCCTAAAATCGCAAGTCAAACATGATTTTATGCATTTGCTTTGTAAAATTCGATGCTGGTCCACCAAGGAGATACATTGACAGAAACCATAGTCTGCTTTTTTTATTTTCTGCTTGAAGTGTCAAATGTGACTATGAGCTACAGAGCTAAAAACGGATTCATGAAAGTGAATCATAAGGAAAATGAGTACTGAGACATGTTAATCTTTTTCATTGCTGCATGGCAAATGATTCATTCCAGTATACTTGTGCAGTCACCAACTGTTTGCATTCAGAGCAATGGTGCCATCCACTATTCTCAAGCTAAAAATATTTTTGTTTATCGATGTAATAATTTAAGTTCAAATGATGTTAGTTATACTGAGGCACAACCAGCACCCAAAATGCTTTAATACTGTACATGCCAAGCATTACAGGTTCGTATATTAAACACTATTTTATGCCATGAACTGACACCTCAGCATTAATAAAGTGAAATCTGTGAAGGATTGAACAGGTTGAAACGACACCTAACCTTTTCTTTAATGCAGGACTGTGTGACATGGGAGATGTAGAGGAGACCTTTGTGAAAACAATTGTAAATTGTACGGTTCTGTTTGGTGCTGCTAGTGCCGCAGAAAAAATATATAATTTTCTATATGCGTCATTCAACAGAAGTGGTGGAAAGTGACGTTCCCCATTCATACTGTACGTTTAAAAAACAGAAACCTACACATATTTACAAAAATAAATTCAGAAGTCAATAACTATAAGATGCACTATGTAAAGCATTCCTTATACTTAACTGTTTCCTATATTAATTGCAAATTCTTTAATGGATTTTTGGTGGTGGCTAGTGTACGGTTTGACTGATTTGTCGTTGTGTTTTCTGACTTGCCGTTTTGGTATCTGACTTGTTTTGTGTCCGGCATTGTTGTTGTGCTTTTTTTTTTTTAATAATTTTTTTTGATATTGCATTTTTTCATTAGTATTTAGGGTTTTGGATTGTTGATTTTGTTATTAGTTTTTATTTGTTTTGCACCTTACGGCCACCATACTAAAACTGAGAAAATGCATACATCGATTTCGACGTAGCAAAAAGAGAAAAACATTCAACCTCATACAAACCTGACTTTGCACCACTTCTGTAAATTGAGCCATATGTAAACTATCAATATATAAAATAATTTAATTTAAATATATTGGTAATATATTACAATATATTGAATAAATATGGAATTGGTACTTATATGTATAAAGAAAAGCATGTTTTAGTATTATTAATAAATTCCATTATATTTTCCGGTACATTCCCATATATTTTGGTTTCACGAGAGCTTTAAAACCCAACTAACATCCACACAAAAGTATGTGAATACCCATTATTAAGTGCTCCCACTGTGTGAATTGAAAAGTGTGCATTTGATAATTACACTTTGTGAAGTATGCATGTGTATCAGTTGAATTAATTACAAATAATAGAATATTCATGAACCCATGTGGAGCTGTTTTTCTCAAGGAAAGTCTCACAAATCATTGGTGATTACTGTGGTTACACGTGTAAGTAACAATAGCATGATAAATGACTTAAAAGAGGAGTGTGTTTTCCCCCTAAATGCATACGTCTATGAAAAATAAGTGCATTTGATTCTATATTGAATTGTGACAGATTGGAATGCGGTATGACATTTGATCAGTCCAAATCATAGAACGGATCAGCCCTCAGGTCACCACCAAAACACTTGAGCTTTGCTGATCGGGGATAACCCCCGTACATAAACACACACACACACACACACCTACACACACACACACACACCTACACACACACACACACACACACAAACACACTTGCCAATCCAATGAAAGTTAAGGACACATGGGGCTGAAATTACAAGCTGATTTGATATGAGTGGCACATGGTTCAATGCTCCGTAATGCTCAACTAGTTTACCCCTTCTTACCTCATAGATGTGAAACTGGGACATGCAAGTTGACACAAGGTCACATAAAAGCCTCACGGATGGCATTAGACTTTCTAGGATTTTCCAATGGATATTATAGAATGCCATAGCAGAGAAACGTCAATCACAAAACCTTTCTAAAGATGAACTTCTCCCAAGATATGAACGAACATAAATTACTTTGTAAGTCTCAAATATTCAAAATGGTCTTGGCTTTGTGGACCCCACTCTATGAGCTCATTTACAGTGCTTTAAATCGCTTATTTGCCATTACAGAGAAAATAAATTACATACATCAACCGTTATTAGTGATCACATCTGTTGAGCTCATGGCTAAAGTATTCCATTTACATCAAAAAACCTGTATTAAGCCGAGCTACAGTGCAGAAACCTCTATACACAAAGATGAAATCATGCACCTGTCAAGCATGTCCACTCCAGAAGGCATGCTGTGACAAATAGCACATTTATAACGTATGTAAGGAAATAAATGTGCTGTTTTTTTTCAAACTGAAGCCAATGAAAGACAAGAGAAGCATCTTCAGATTTCAGCAGCGTACGGTTACAAAGATGTAAACTTACAGACTTTAAAGTGACAGTTCACCCAAAACCTGTATGACTTTCTTTCTTCCGTCAAACACAAAAGAAGATATTTTGAAGAAAGTTCGTAAGTACCCATTCACTTGCATTGCTTTGGAGGATGACAGAATTTTCATTTTTGGGTGAACTATCACTTTAAGGCTAATTCACGCTATCAGCGTGAAACCAACAAGAATGTGTCTTACCGTTTGTTACCGTTTGTTGGATCACTGTGAATTAGCCTTCAGAAATTCAAATTAAGTCAAATTGTTAAGCAATAAATGTTGCTAAGCTTATGATGAAATTCTGAAATTCTCAATCATATACATACTGTAGTTTGCACATGTATTGGATTAAACAAACTGTCCTGGTTTAATTAGAAAAAAATCCCACTTCTTCCATCTTCCATCTTGAAGCTTTTCCCCTCAGTGTGTTGCAGAACATTTTGGGATTACATCTGTTATTAGAAGTTTGACTTAGATTTTATCAGCCTAACAGTCTTCACATCAGTAGCATGCCTTTGTTGTCTTCAAAAGCTGGCAGCTACATTTGCAACTTTTTTCACTACAATTTGTTTATCCACGACATTCTGTTTTGATTGGACTGGTTGTGCAAACGGTGCATCAGCTAAGGAGCAAATAACTTTACGAAACAAACGGGAGAAAAAAAACGAGTTATTCTGATTCAAGAAAGATGTCATTGGTTTACTGCTCTTTAGGTAGGAATGAAGCAAGATGTGACATGAAAGGGAATGGTTTAGTTTTACACACTTGCACACACACGACAGGTTTTAGGACAGGGTGGGGCCGTTGGCTCGGGTGTAATGTATCATTGACTTTGAAGGTTAGATACACACTCCAAAATCATAACAATAACTTGCTGGTCTTTGAATTGTCGTGAATAGAATATATAATACATCACCACAAGGGAAGAGGAACAGAGAGCCATCGAAACCAACAGACTGTGGAAATGGTCATCAGTTTCTTTCTCATGAGCTGTCTCATAAACCAAAAGTTATTTTTTCCTTTTTTTGGAATCGTTATTTGATTCTTAAGTCTTTTTCATGCCAGTGTAAATTTAAATGTGAAAAACTTCTTGCAGACCCCGTTGGGCCACTAGCTGTTTTGGGCAACTAGTAATATAATATTACTGTAGTATATTTTACGTTCATATTACATTCAGCCATACAGTAAATTCAAAAATGTGACCATGGACAATAAAACCAGTCTTAAATTGGTTTTAATCGGAAAGATGAATAAATAAGCTTTCTGTTGATGTATGGTATGTTAGGATAGGAGATTTTTTTACCCTTCTTATTACCAGTGTTCTCATGCTTCTTAAAATTGGTTTTGTGATCCTAGGTCACAAATACTTCTGCCGGAAAACAACACCATAACTTTTCATAATTTTCAATCTATTTCGACTGATGACTCTTATGATCAACCGCAATCAAAACAAATGATCATCTACAGTATGAGAGCAAGCATGTACTTTAAATCAATATTTGACCCAGTAAAGTAAAATAACCCAAAACTTTCTCACACCGGCCCCACGTGCTCAGGCCAACCATATCAGTGAATCCCTTTGAAGTATTGTTTAAAATAAACTATAAAGACAAACACAGAAGTAAAGAACGTATGCAGTTTCCGGTTAAACAACACCTTTAACATGCCTGGCTTTGTGTCCTTGGGCAGAAGTCTTTCTGTTTAGTACCTAAATTCTATACACAGTTATTTGAATCTCTGTGTTGAGTCACATACTGTCAGCACGTGAGCTGAGAGAAATTTAGTGAATGCCCACCCACACAAGGTCCAGCTGCAAACAAACAAACACTCCCACTCACACACAAACAAATCCATCGCACACACTCTCGGCACACACAAAAGGTGACTTTAGATTCATATTAATGAGACCACAATGACCATTGCTTCATGCATATCTATAGTCATGCATATTCCCTTCAGGGTCTGGAGTGTGGAGGTTAAATGAGGACATATATCATCTCACACACAGGTTCATGGGCTATTTAAAGAGTTTCATGTAAACACATTCCAAAACGATGAGAAATGAAAGTAAATCATATTGAACCTCTGCTGGGTGCGTCAAGTGGATAGGCCCAGCGTCCAAAAGTAAGACACGCAAAAGATGAGTAAAACGACTTTGCCAAGTAAATTAATCTTGCCAGTTGGCCAGTAACTACAAAATTACATGTTTAGGTTAATTACAAAAAACACTGTGAAAGTGACATTCTTTATTCAATTTTAACTAGTGCTGTCAAATCAATGAATCACGATGAATCGATTCCAGAATACATATTGGCGTTTATGTAATATTGTGGTCTGTATATTTATATGTTTATATAAATGCACACATATACATGTGTATTTAGATTATGTATAGACAAATATACGCTGACCAAAATTATAAACGCAACACTTTTGTTTTTGCCCCCATATTTCATGAGCTGAACTCAAAGCTCTTAGACTTTTTCTATGTACACAAAAGGGCTATTTCTCTTAAATATTGTTCACAAATCTGTCGAAATCTGTGTTTGTGAGCACTTCTACTTTGCCAAGATAATCCATCCACCTCACTGGTGTGGTATATCAAGGCCACAATAAAAGGCCACTCTAAAATGTGCAGTTTTATCACACAGTAAAATGCCACAGATGTCACAAGTTTTGAGTGAGCGTGCAATTGGCATGTTGACAGCAGGAATTCCCATCAGAGCTGTTGCCCGTGTTCATTTCTCCAAAGGTGTTTCAGAGAATTTGGCAGTACATCCAACCGGCCTCACAACCACAGACCACGTGTAACCACACCAACCCAGGACCTCCACATCCAGCTTCTTCAACTGCTGGAGCTGAAAACATCCCAGTTCTTGCATGGCCAGCATACTCACCGGACATGTCACCCATTGAGATGTTTGGGATGCTCTGGATTGGCGTATATGACAGCATGTGCCAGTTCCTGCCAATATCCAATAATTTCGCACAGCCATTGAAGAGGAGAAGACCAACTTTCCACAGGCCACAATCAAGAACCTGATCAACTCTATGTGAAGGAGATGTATTGAATGTAAAATTGTATTGTATTGTTCCAGGTTTATGTTGACCGCATTGTATTACATAAAAAATGAATACACAAACAATTATAAAGTACTTTTATTTCAGTTCAGTCGGGTATAATAGTTCATTTTTGATGCCGGTTAGACGGGGCCAAAAGGTCAGTAGATCTACAGTCTCCGATTTCTGGAACTGTCAGCAATCCCTGGTTGGATCACACCCTACCCAAAGGGCACATTACCAAAGGGTGTTCTTGAATGCCTGCGTAAAGGTGCACTTAAACCAACAATATGTTCTCAGATAATAGATTCGGCTACAGGACCAGATCTGGTTCGAACATGTGGTGTTTTGTCTTTCATGTTGAAATTCTGTTTATAAAACCTCCACCTGAGAGATTTCGATTGTCTGGTTCAAATAAAAATTCCTGGTGTCTACATGTCAACTTAATGAATTTTCTTGTCATTACAGTGAACCCAAGTCTAAGTAACGGGTAAAACAGGGCGTGAGGGGCGTGTTGCTTCCACATCAACTTCATAACATTGAGGCCAGGTATTAATGAGTGATGGTTCAGTAATCCTTCACATTGTGTGACCATAATACCACAGGAGACATTGTCCAGAGAAACAAGCCGGTCTCCATGGAAAGTATGATGCATGTTTTTATAGGATTATGAGCGAGCTTCGGAAAGCGCTGTTACTACTGGAAACTGGCCCACTGAAATCAAAGCCTGGTTCATCGGCTTGAGGTAACATTAGGACACAAGGAGCAAAAGCAAGACCCACCTTAAGCCCCAGAATCCTTTGCTTGCCATTTCATCACAAAATAAAAACACGAATCGAAGTGAAACATTGCGGCTTAGAACATCGCGTGATGAAACAAAAGCTCTATTTCAAAGTTTTTATTCAGGAAGAACAAGAAATAAAGCTTTCACACCACCAAACATGGTGCGCTTTCCTTTTCCAATTAAGAACCGGGAGCGTGTGGCGCTTCTGCCGATAGAGACCACTGAGGTGGGGGGGTGAGGATGTGTGGTGATGAGGAACAGCGTGTGAAGCGGAGGTGTGCGGATGAATGGGCGAGCAGACACCCACGCAGACGTGTGGAGGATTTGAGTGGAACGTCACAGGAACAGAGCGTGTGTGGGAGAAGGAAGTGGGCGTCTAGTAGGCTCGCAGCCACTACTGCTCTAAATCTGTATGTTTCTTTCCTCATATTTCCTCTGTTTCTTACAACCATTCTGACGTGGGTGAGAATATACATTCATGCAATTTAGAATGCATTTTTATGCTTAACATGTATCTGATTTGTTTTATGAAACAATATCACAGGATGCAATGTTTTTTTACATTTTGCTCTATCTATATATGCATCAGATCTTTGGCGGGTGCTTCATGTCTTGCTGGTTTATGTGCTTCTCCTGCCAAGAGCATCACATTTTTAAGATCTTTTGAGATCTTCTTTCTCTGTCTCGAGACCCCTTAAGCTGCCTCTTATATTGACAAAGATTATATGCAGAGATATATTTCATTTCATTTTGCAGTGGTGAAATTTAAGAGCAGTTTAATTTATGTCTGCTTATTTAACACACAGAAGTAATCTAGAGAGCTATCCTTAGGGAATATTTGCACAATATTTACTTTTAATTATCCAAAGTAAAGCAGTAAGTAATGGTGTTATTTAGCTCATTTTCACAGTTTGGACCTATATGATTTTTATTTTAACTTTTTTCATTGTCTCTCATTTATTTATTTTTGAACAATGTGCAATTTATGTAAAAAATACACATATGTTTATTTTGTCCCAATCACAGGCGTGTTTATCTGTGTTAAATCAATTTTATAAAATGCAATTTGTTTTTGTGAAAACATCCTAAAGAAAGAAAGAGTTCTAGTATGGGTGAAAAAATATCTTATAAATGTTGAGATTGAACAATACATCGCTTAATATTCATTAGTAAGCCTGAACACCACACAAGTCCCAATATTCAAAATGTGACTTTTGAATATGCATGCCCATGCCAACTGTCTATTTTCAATATATTCTGAAACTTTTTCTGTCTGCTAAATACTCAGAAATACTCTGGACTACAGTAAAATTGCCAGTGTTAAAAAAGGTCAGATTAACACTGTGGGAGTTAATTTGACCCTTTTTAACACTGCCGATTTTATTGTGCATGAATTTCCCCTCTGCACTTTGGTCTTGTCTTCTTGGTTCTAACTCATACTTCTCATAGATTTCTTGCAATGGATTGTGTAATCTGTCTGTCTTATATTCAATGCATTGTCTGCAAGAACCTCCTGTTATGTCACTAGCGTCAGATGGCTGGGGCGCCCATGCTCAACCAAATGTCGGGAACCAGACGCTCATGTACAAATGGGCACATACAAACACACATACACTGGTGAGGCAGATGAACCAGGATGAGCAAAATCTGTCCAGACGTATGTGATATGCTGAAGAACTTTTTCTCCATAGACACATGCAGTATATGGTGTAATAAGAAGAAATAGAGACTTTAGAGAATCAATATGAGGATTCAAATTAAAAAAAAAAAAAAGCTGAGGTGCATACTGTAATTGAGCCATTCTAAACGTCTGACATCAAACTAGCGAATCAACACAGCACATTTGCATGTCAATGATGCATGTTGAGTGTTTAGAAACATTGCCTGCTGAGACACAGCAAGCAGGACAGATACGGTTATACCTAAACACCAGAAGATCTAATCATATAGAGTTATATGTAGGAAAGTCTGTCAAACCTTGTTGGCTGTGACCAGTTTTTCTACTTTGCTGGAGAAATGCCAGGTAGCACAAACACAGGTAGAACCATGGTACAGTGATGGACACCCAAAGTGTCAGTTTTCGTTCTTTCCATTTTCATTCAACAGAATGTGCTAACAAACTACCTTTGAAAAGTTTATATAAATGGCGGATAAATGGCACTTTAATATTTCAAACAATTGACAGCCTTACAAACATTACGTAAGGTGAAAAGACATGTAAAAAATGTACAGTATGAACCTTTTAAAAAGAAAATAAATTATGTACATACCAGTGTTATTTTAGGCACTTTCAAGGTTACAGTCCATCAGAAGAACCTTTGCTGTTGTTGATCCAAAGCTCAGCCTTGACCCTGTGACCTCATTATCACTTCCTGGGTCAGGTCACTTAAGTCACATAGCTGGTCACACAGATCAAAGCAAAATCAACCTTTCATGGCTTACGCTGTAGGAAAGTAAACAAAGTACATACTTATGAATGAATAAACTACTTCAAGGGGTCATGTCATGTTTTTAAAACTTTGTTAGTTTGCTTTAAAATGCATGTTGAACCTTTCTGTGACCGCTTAAATTCATTGTAAACAGCAATTAAATAGAGGTAAGAATGTAAGAAATATTTGCAGTGGAAACTCTGAAAATGATAAAACAGCAGCAATATGGTTCAGCCCCAGATTGATCCTGAATTAAATCTATGTATTTAGATCCATAAGTACAGGAGAACAAACCCATTTTAAAAGCATTCATAATTCTTTTATGTTGCCTCTCCATCACTACCGTACGCTACATCCGCATTATCGATTCTTCTTTTTCTATAGAAAATTACTGAAGGGCAGCAGGGTTGTGAAGGTCATGTAAGCTGAGGGCCCAGGAGGACAGCAGGTGATGAGAGTGATGGTCAGGGATCAGAGGTTTCCTGGACGTCTGTTATAAATAAATCAGAGAATGTTGGTGAGTGTATCACTGACGACCTCTCACCTCTAACCTAGAGACACACACAGCTCTGAAAGACAGTGACATAGAGGTGCTCTGCGCCACCAAATGGAAAACCAAGAATCGTCATTTCAAATATGTTTTCTGAACACTCCATAAATCTTTCATTTTTCAAACAAATTCATTGTCTTGCCTTAAATTTTGCTATTGGTTAGACCGGTATTGCAGTCTTGGATGGGTCAGGACAAAATATAAAAACTGATTAATTTGACCACAGAGCAATACAAAATTATATTCTAATTGTATTCAAACATAAGTCTTTTTCACAATCTTTTATTCTGATCAAGATACCGTAGATTGCATGAACTGTGCAGCCAACTGTTCTGACCACACCCAGAGGGCGCATCGGGATGCTTTCGTGAGCGCCTCTTTAATATAAAAAATGACAAATGGGACACCCTTCAAATTTAGTGGACTTCTCAGACACATGCGAATGAAGGTCACGAGCCTGCAAGTCCAAATCAAGCAAAGTCCTAATGCTTAAGATGCTCAGCCTGGGTCTACACACATTTACCATCAGAGCTACAAACTGAAAGATCAAAATTGGAAAATGGCTGTGTAATTTGGATTGGTTCATTGGTTTGGTGGCACATCCACAGTTTTTGATTGGTGACATCCCCACAACGGTTCCTCCCCAGTGAATAAGCATTCACCCTTGTATTTACCCTACCCAAACCTATTCTTAGATGTAATAAGATATTATTAAGTCACCTTTTACAAACAGACACACGCACTTACAGCATGATTGATGAACGGCATCTCTCTCATGTAGCCTCCAATGTTTTTTATGCTAAATTAACCCGGCTAACACCAGATGTCCGCATGTATATAGAGTGATATGATAATACTTCACATTTACTTATCGCTGCACTCTAAATCAAATCCCCCCAGTAGCATCATTCTTCAACTTCAGATGAGCGCCTTCCGCCAGCTTTGTACATGTACTTATCTATCTATTTGAGGACATTCCACAGACTTCTATTGTTTTAATGCAAAGCTAGATATAAATATTACCATAACCCATCCCTAATCCTAAAAGAAAACCTTTTGCATTTTAAAATTCCTTAAATAACCTTACTTTACATTCATATTGTTTTTCCATGTCCTTCTGAAACTTTGTATCTCCATATTTTTATTATTATTGTTTTTTACCATAAATCAGTATTATTATCGCCCTTTATGTTTATCGCTTAGTTTTGCAAATATCTAAACAAATTAACATATTGAAAAGTACTTTGTAAACTAACAACACAGTATTTAATTATATAAAAAGGACTTTTCTCTTTCCATTTCCAAGGACAGTGACAATATAACCCCAGTTTTGCTCAAGATTTGGTCGCTTATTGCCCTTGAAATATATTTGTACACGGTCGCACGCATGCACACACATTGATTTTGACTAAAAATGATCGAAATTCCTTTACCATCACCTCACCCTTGAACCAAACTCTCACATTATTTTCTGCATTTTTATATTTTCAAATAAACATAATTTAGTTTGATTTATAAGAAAGAAAGAAAGAAAGAAAGAAAGAAAGAGGGAAAGAGAGAGGGAAAGAGATAAATAAATAAAGATATGGACCACCACAAGAGCAGAAATCGCTTTCTCTCTTAAAGCTTGAGTCAGGGGTAAAGCCACACAATTTATTAGCGACTAAAGGCTCATTATTTCTAATAGTGGCTTAAATTGAGCCAGAGGGACAAATCCAATAAGGCTGTAGCTGCAGCGACAGACATCCAAAGGATTACCACAGTCGCTAGATAATCATTTATAATGATTTTTTACATGACTGTCTGGAGAACATTCCGAACGCAGCGATTAGCACTCGTCTGCATCCGTAGCCATACCTTAAGGACCCCCCTGCCCCCCGTACAGAGTAAAAAGCAGAATCTACTTCAGCAGCACGTGGATCGCGGCCTGGTGGCATTTTGCACTAATGCAGGTTTTCTTGTGTAATCAGATGCACTGTACTTTCTCTGGGGGTTTGGAAAGCTCATTTCCCGGTGACTTTGATAGGTCCTGCGCCACCAGCTGTGCTGAGAAAACCCTCACCCTGTGTGAGATGGCCACAGCCAATGTATTCTGTTATGATAATGCTGGTGTTCTTAATTGTGCGGCTGCTGAATTAATTCATGTATGTTCCCACTGGCTCACTTTCCTCAAGGTTGACAGGGTTAGGAAAACAACAAACACAAATCAAGCCTTCTCGATAATCGAAGAGGCACATAACCACAACAAAAAAGCAGATTTGTGACCAATGGCTCACCTGGCAGAAATAATCAATACGCCTTATATTATATTCCAGTAGACGCAGTTTTATAGTCCACTGCATGTGTAGGGATTGTACTGTTTATCTGCTCATATATTCATTCTTGTTGTGTGGAGAAGTGTCAGCTATTCAATTATTTAACACTCCTACCATATACATAATGTATAAGGAGTGGTAAAGGCTAGACAGGTTAGGTTTGCTTTCTATAATGAAGGGGCCAGAGGTGTGACACAAGTTGTGGGCCCCATATACAACCATAGGAAGACATTTAGAGGCAGTGGTTTCTCATTATTTGTTTAAGATATGAACGTGATCCTGCCGTTTTCATTGAAGGAATGGTTTACCCATTCTCAGCCTCATGTAGGTTCAAACTGATGTGACTTTTGCAAGTTTGAAGGAGATGTTTATGCAGAATGTCTGAGGTCTTTATTTCTTTACTTTTAAATAATAAAATAAATGAACAAGAAACTAAATAAAAATAGATACTATTTAAAACATAAAATATTTAATAATCACCATTCGTAATACAAACCCCTGGATTATATTTATGTATTTAAATGAATCACATATACATATTTTTTGTGCGACGTGCAACTGTTCTAGAAATTCAGGAATACATTGATGGGCAAGAAAATCTTAATGATTAAATATTATATTATATTATTGTAATAATGGCGTAGATTTTTTTTCTTTTAATCTAATATAGGTACGGCTGCAGAAAAATGTGAATCACCCCAACCATATACTGTCTCTTGGAGGCAGACAGCAAACAATCCTTGTACGTTTCCTCCCATAATCTTTTCATCCCCTTGAACCACATGCAACAAACATGCCTCACACTTCGTAAGGAGGGCACACCAGCAAACAAGCCTCCCGGGAATTGAATGGCAATGGACGGGGGACGAATCAGTAAATGTGCTTACACAACTCGAACGCATGCTGGCTCGACACTCTTCCCGCGTACAACTGTCCCTCAATCTCTCCTGAGGAGCCTCGGGCTGGAGATGAGATTGGAGAAATGCCTTTCTAACAAACACTTCACAGCTGACCAGCACGCTCATATCCTGACCTTTATTCTGTTATCTACAATGCCAAAAAATTAGGTTTCGTTGAGCATTTTGCACATATTTGCTTTGAGCCTCAATGCAATGTTTCTAGTTCTGTTTACATCACCTCATGTGACTGAAATATGCTTACGACATTCAAATGTGATATTATGATGGAGCATCATGTTATTGCTGCAAACAGCAAACTTGCCCTGACAATGATTTGTTTGATTTTGGGTTGTTTTTTTTCTCTGAAAGATTGACTGAAGAGCTGGTGTGGAGGTATTCCAGGGTCAGGTCCAAAGGTCAAGGTGATCGGAGTAAAAGGCAGCATATGCCTGTGCTGTCATTCAGGAAAATTTAGATTCATGTGTAAATCTGTCAGTAGCTTAGATGGAAAGCTAAAAAACTGGTTGTTAGAGATTTTCCTTACACACGTGTCTATGTTCACACCATCTTTTGAAATAAGCATTGTAGGTGCTCGGATGGGGCTTAAAATTAACTAAATGGTTCTGTTAAAGGTCCAGTGTATGAAATTTTATGGCATCTAGTTGGGAATTGCAACCAACGGCTCTAACCTCCCTTTTGAATCACTACGGTGGCTGACACAGAACAAAGATGTCACGTTTTCACTTCTTTGCCGATGGAGATTACTTATTTACGAAACGTGCTCTCTAGAGCAGTTTGCCATTTAGGGCTACAGCAGAAACAACATGGTGAATTCCATGGAAGGGAGATGTAGATAGAAATAGGTAGATAGAAATAGCCCATTCTAAGTTAATAAAAAGCAATACTTCATTATGTGAGGTCTTTATACACCTCTGAAAACACAGTTATGAATATTATATTGAAAAATTTGACCCTATTTACTTTGTTGTGCTGTGTTCAGACTTGACTTGGCCAGAAGCTGCTAGCATCTGTTGTACATTATAATACTATGGATTCAACCGTGTTTTCAAAAAACGTCCTGAGCGCTTTTTATAATGCCAGCGTCTTTTTCTGCTGCACAAAGCGTCTTTTGAGGTTGAAAAAAGTTAAACATTTTTGAAAAAAGACTCCCTACATCTTGCTCTTTTTTCACAGCTAACTAATGATAGTGACCTGTCATTTCCATAACAACATTCGAGGAACGTGATCGGTCAAGAAGGCTTTTAGCTAGAAAAAATAAAATGGCGCCCGAAATGCCCATTAGAGCATAGTTTTGTTTAAATGTAAGTTTAATTTTCACTCTCAACAACTTCTGACTGCATTTCTAGCGCGACATTGGTACTGTAGTTTTTAAATATTTGAAAAGTTATGCAAAGATGATCTCTGTTTATAATTCAAATAGACTTCCATTACGCTGTCTTTGTGCACAGACGCTGCCTCCGAAGTCATGGCGTTCTTTTTTTTAACTAAAAAAGTGCTTTTGTCAACTTTTTCTTGTCATAAAAGAAGTCAAGTCTGAACACGGCCTTAGTGAAAATAGTTTATGGTGAACAATTCATCTGTGCAAGTCAATCCATATATTAGTAGCATTTATTAGAAATGTAGCATTTATTCCCACTGTATAAATAGGGATTCAATCTCTGTGAAATTATAACAGCTACTTAAATAAGTACGTAAATAAGTACGTAAAAGTGGGAAAATATTTTTCACGTTCAAAATGTCTCACAAATCACACTCTGGTTCACAAAAATAATCAAAACACAAATCCTACAAAATTAAATTGCCTTGTCTTCTTTATACAATAGAGTAATTCCACGATTATTTGTTTAGATATTATTTTGAAACGTCTTATAATAATTTGATTTACTAATATTTTATCATAAATTGCTCATTGTTCATTGTTCAGACCAAACTTCCCATAATACAATAATTGGTGTTGGAATACAATAAACCAATATTGACCATGTATGAAAAAGAATTGCTAAATGTATTTTTGGTGCTGCGACTGGTGCAGAAAAAACGTGTGATACCATCACTGTACCATGTCACCTCCATGTTACTTTAAATTTGTGTGTGTATATACCAATGTCATCATACTATGGCATTGAAATTGGGTTGGGCTACGTCTGTATGTGTGTGTGTTGCCACCACGCTCCTTTGACCTGTGTGGCTCAGAGGTCAGCTTTACAGAACAGAGTGTTCATCCATCATAGCACAAAGCTGACAGACTCGCTCCAACCTTATCTAGGAGTCTGTCTCTCATCATCGCTCCAAAAACCCCAACAAAGATGGCGAACAACTGCCTATTACATGACTGATCACTAGCCAAACAGGAAGTCATTGTTCTGAACCTATAAATCAGCCCATGAGAGCTTGCATGGCGAGAGAGGCTCTCGACTCCCTCTGAGACTGACAAATGCGCCTTCAGTGTAAAAACAAGATGGATGAAGTAGCAGTAATGACTTTGGACTGGTTGTGAGCATGTGCTCTCAGTTTTGGTGCCTTCATTTCACACTGGAGTGTGTTAGAGATGTGCAAAGCTTGGCCTGTCTGAGATGTTGAGAGAAATGGCTCTCTCTGCCTAGAGAGGTGACTTTGGCCGCCTTCGAAAACTGCAGCGTGAAGTGCTGACAATAGAATGAGCGAGTCAGTTTGTCAGAAGCGTTGGAGTTTTTATTTGGATAATGTTTCGTTGTAGGTCAACCGCCTGATTGTTTAGGCTGTGTCCAGATCGTTTTTAGAGTTTTCTACAAGAGTTTCTGTATCTGTGGTGAAATGCTACTGATGAAGACACAATAGTTGTCATGGTTTGTTTGTTCATTTGTTTGTTAGTTTTATTAAAGTTCGTATTTGAATTAGATTTCATTTTTTTACCTTTTTACATTTAGCAGTTTTGTTCTATGGATTTTATTTTTGTATTGCTGAATAGGTCTTATTTATTTATATTTCAGTTTTGGATTTGGTACCTGCAAAAACAGTAACTTTTCTGCAACTGGGGCATCAGAAAATAATGTAAAAATATTTTGTTATTATTGTTATGTTTTTTCACACCCAACTTTTCCCCCCCAAAATTTGCATGAAAAATTCTTTACAATATATAATTGATTTCAATTGAGAGAAAAGTTTTTAATAGTTTTAGTAAACGATAATTATTATTATTCATATTTGTTATCTTATATAATCAAAGTAAGCCAGTAACATACTGTACATAAGAAGAAAATAATTCTGCACATCTAAACAGACCTTATGTACTTAAAATGATTCTCTGCATCTCAGAAACTCACCAATTCTGTTCCTACACTCTTTAAATCAGGTTCACCTCTGTGTGGCATTAAAGTAAAACGTCTGTGTACAATATATTTGAAGTTATAATTCAGAGACTCAATATAGACAATACAATTACCAATACAACACCCTGTGTTGGGTGGGGTGTTTTGGTCTCGGCCCGTGTTTGTGTAGCGTGAGGCAGATCATGTTCAGACATGCTGTGTTGCTGATGTCAACGGGAGAGGTGTTTATGGCCTCTTCTGATTACAGACACACCTCACTGCGAAGCACAAGGTGTTCCGAATTAAACCACCGGTGAGGTACACAGTGACAAAGTATAGCTTCAAACTGTAGTCTTGAGCTTTCACCTAAATGTCACTGTGGAACCTTTGCAGAAAGAGAGCTTTTAATTAAAATATGCAAACTTAAAAGAAATGTAGCATTTATTCCCACTGTATAAATAGGGATTCAATCTCTGTGAAATTATAACAGCTACTTACAGTTACCACATCTGCAACATCTCAAGCTCCCTTATAGTCTATATAACAAACATAATGTATAACAATAATATTTTTGTTGTTATATTATTGTATAATTTAAATTGCAATGTCAAGCACAATGTGACATACCAACTTGTGATGAAAGACGTCAAGTATAGCAAAATGTTTGTTTATACTATTGCAGATACGGACTAATTGGTTGTTAAATACAAACCCTTAGAGAAGCACAGCGGAAATGCTTTCCAGATGAAGAATATACAACAGAATGAAATACGAAAGAAAATGCAAAGAAGCTCATATGGCTGAAGTTGTATCTCAATAGACACACTGGTCAGGGCAGCTTTGCTGACTTAAAGTGCACGAGTAGCATTCTGCAGCACTGCCAAGCTCACACACACACAGCTGTCAATCACAGCACCCTCTCGATATTCAGCAGGCGATATACTGAACATGAAAAATCAAGCCCAGGGTTGTTTTGTCTTTTGTTTTTCTTCACCGTAAAGGAAAAGTTCATCTCAAAATCAAAAATGTGTTATCTTTTACTCACCCACTTGACGTTCAACATGTTTTAAGACCTCCCAGCGTCTTCGTTACAAAAGCAAAGATATTTTAGGGGACATTCGAGAGATTTCCAGGCCTCCTCATAGGTTATAGTTGTTGTTCATTCAGAAGAGTTCTAAAGACATCGTTTAATTGGTCCTTGCTCATAGTGGCTCTATTGAATTTTTTTGAAGCGACAAAAATACTTTATGTGCGAAAAACAAACCAAAATAACAAATTTAATCCATATATTCTAGTCTATGGTGTGCCATCACAAGAGCACTTTGATACATGCGCATTCGGTTGGGTAAAAAAGTGCAAGTCTTCCTCAATATCGATATCCTTCGAAATTTTGCGAAGACCAGCTTACATACAGTGTGCGTCTGCCTGTAAACACAGAGTTGCGCTTCCGGGTTGTCAGTCAGAACGTTGCATGCACATGCGTCAAAGTGATCTTGTAAATAGTACACATTCTTAGAGATTTTACTCACCAATGTGTCATTTCTAACCTCTACAACTTTTTTTACAGAACACAAAGATAATTTATAGACTGTTGGTAAACAAACAACATTAGCCCCTATTTACTTGTATTGTATGAACACAGAGACATTTCTAAAAATATCTCTTTTTTTGCATTTCACTTTAATCCTGAACTATCCCGTTAAAAATACAATACTGTATACACTGTAAAAAGTGATTTGTTGTCTCAACAACCACATTGTATCATTTTAAGTAGCTTCTAAAAAAATAAAAAAATAACTTTAAATCCTTTCTTAATGTAACACAAAAAAAATAATTACAAGGAAAGCTCAAAAGTATGCATAAAGTGTATGGAAAATTAAGTAAACCTAACATTATACATTTCCAGTGTAATGAACTTAACATTATCATTATAAATGCTGTGAAGAATACCCATAAGACCTTGCGCCTGAAAGTTTGATTATTTAAACTTTTTTAAATAAAAAGCATCTTTGGGGGATTTATATAGATGTTAGTAGGATGTATAACAAAATTTAAGATGTATTTAGTATTTTTAATGTTGTTTTGTAGTGAATAATGGTTTTCTGTGAAGTTACCATTCAGGTGATTTGTGTTTGCTTTGATAAGTATAGACCTTGTTCAACCGATCATATTTCTTACCACAATATGGAAGACACACATCAGAAATTCAGTATGTTGTGTGTTTCTGTGGAGAATTATTCAATGACTGACATCAAATCCGTCATCAATTATTTCAAAACTATTTGTTATAATAATATACTTCACTATGCTATATGAACATTAATGTGGATGAAATATTTAAGTACAGCCCACACAAGCACTGTAAGTTGATTGAGCTTGTGCTACATAATTTTTTAAGTAAAGAAGGTCAAGCGAACTGATATATTTGTGTAAATGCAACAAAGATTACCTTGTTATTTTTACTTAAAATCTCCTTAAATTGAATTTACTTAAAAACCATGATGCAAAAATGGTGCGCATATATTTTAAGGAAAGTCAACACATAATTTTTTACAGTGTACTTCGGACTCACTAGTGGCACTAAGTGAAGTTGTACAAATGATCAAACACTCAGAGTCATTCAAACCTAATCAATCACCTCACACTATACCAATATTTCTGGTATCAGGATGCTTGTGAAATTGAATGTTTAATAAATAAACGGGGCAGGGATAAGTCGAACATTTGAAATGTTATGGCTCTAGATGATCAACTTTCGCACTTCAGGCTCTCATGAATGATGTACAACTGTAACGGTGCTGAGAGCTTGTGTTGGCATCAGACACAACTCAAGACTTCGTTTGAAAATAATCCCAGAGGTGAGAAGAACCTCACATGCTCTCAGTCAGGAGGGGCTGACAGATTGGAGGGGCTGTTAAACTTCACATGGGTTCAGATTGCAGCGCATCTCTCATCAATAGTACAGAGATACCCCTCTCTCTCCCTTTCTGCTCACTCTCAGCCCTTAATGTATATAAAGTACTCAAAGGAGAGTGACGGAGAGACAGAGAAAGAGAGAGGACACAGGAGATGAACAGGTTCTGCCCATGGCTTTCTATGTGAGTCATGGCACTGTATGGGTGATCTAATGAAACCTGTAGAAAACATGGCTGGAATAAGATTTATATTTAACTTTTGAAATGCAGGTGCTTATCAGGATTAGGATTGCCACTACACTAAATGCAAAAAAGTTGATGTATGAAATGAAAAGTTAAATTTAGATTTTACATTTGATTATATGGAACAATCTAAAAGTTCAAAGTTATAAAATACCTGCAGTGGATAGTTATCAGTCATGTTTTTTTAAAAAACCCTGATCTCATTCACAAATCGACACCCTCTCAGATACACACAGACCTTTCATTCTGGGAATTACGGCTCTTTATTTAGCATAGACAGCCGATCGGCTCTGCCCTACTTTGTAACCAAGTTCAGTTCATGTGACGTCATACAAAGACCCAATGAAATGTGTCAGGTAAAAAGATAGCAGAGCAATGTATTTTCCAAAGCACGACATGGGATACAGTATGTGGTCAGCTGATTCACAGAGACGTGCTGTGTAGCGTTTTAAGATGTGAACTTCTGACCCTGGTGTCACCTGTTGTGTTAAATGAGCTGTGATGTGTCTATCTCTCCAGTGTGTATTTCTGCCTTTGGTCAGTTGACCACAGATGCTAGTTTCTTACCTTTGCACAAATACAGTACAATTATGCACATACACTGTCCAAAAATTCTTACAAACATAAATGAACGAATTGAATAAAGTACGCACACACACTGTTATATGCTGTTTAAGAGGACTATCCATAGACAAAATGATTTTTATTCCGTACAAACTGTATATTCTATTCCCTTTACTACCCTTGTGGGGACCTTTGCTCCATATGACAAGGATTGACATCTTACCAGGGTGTTATACAATAAAGCAAATATATAAATAAATAGTCTTATTCCTGATTAAAAACGTTTGTTACAAGTTTATTAGTGGCATCTCTATCAAAGCCCTTCATCTGACACATTCCTAGAGAAGCCTGAAATTTTCATTTTTTGCTGCCTGTAATAAACAAAAATATATAAATGTTTTTTTTCTGGAAAACATAACAATTAACAAACTTCCTTTTCTAAAGTAATAATGTATCCAACATACATCACTTCCATTCAAGTCAAATTGGTTGTCTGTCCCTTTATTTTATATTTTCACCTTTATACAAACAGAAAAGGAGGTGATGTGCTTCCCCTTAAAATATCCAAGTGTTGCTCCGAGGGCCCAAGGCTGGATGACTTCATAATTCACATGCTGCTCTTTTGTTGTTTTGGTGGTGCCATGCCAATGTACAGACATTTGTAGGTTTGGCTAAATGTTTATTTTTCTTTTTTTTTCATCAGTTCTTGAAAATAGATTTAAACGATTCTCACTATTTGATAGGCTCAGTATTGGATGAAATGTGAGAGGGTTAAGGGGTAGGGTATACATACCTTATGAAATTTTCAATGTGACTGTCAGAGGTCTCCACTGATATATGTTTGAATGGTCATTCTCTTTGTGTGTGCGTTTGGACCCAGTTCATTCCGCACTGTCAGAATTTTGCAGTAGAAATGCATTAAAATCTCTCTTTTATCTGTAAACAGCCGTGACTGAGATAAATCATATGCAAATGTCTGCACTCACGTATAATTTTAAGGTGGAGTCGTGAATCTACATCATCTCTAATGTGCTTATGATGTATGTGTCTGTGTGTGGTACAGCACCACACGCAGCCCATTCCTGGCACTTATCCATACATATGAACTCCTGAGAAACACATGGAATAGGATAGAACAGCAGATAAAATGTGATATTTCTTGCACAGCTTTCTGAATGGATTGGGTACAGCATTAAAGTGTTAAATTTCATATATGACAGACCTTTCTATTATGCATTTATTTTATGTTTAAAAGAACAATTTTCACAAGATTATATTTTAAGTTAGTTTTCTTTGTTAATTGTTATAAATGCAATGTAAATGACATGTGTGCTTTATTCCAAATCTTCTGTAGCCATAACACATAACATTGTGTTGCTGCTTCGATTTTAGCCTGTTCCAACTCTTTAGTAAAATAAAGTATAACAAAATGCAAATCATCATTTAAACAACTTCAACCACCATATCAATATGATATTTGTGTCCCAAAATGATTTCCAAAAAAAACGTCTGCCAAATTAATAAATGTAAAAACAAAAAGTATTATATAATTGTGACACGCAAGAACATAATTGTGACCCTTTCATCTGAAAAAAAAATGTTATGTATATATTTATTATTTATGTTATGTTAAAGTTTACTAAAAACCAAAGCTACCAAGCAGCATTTGATTCATTGTCAACCTAAATTTAGTCACAGCTAAATTTGCTTTCCAATTTCCAATTTTGGAATATCTTTTTCATTTATCCTTTTTTTTTACAAATATGGAATATTTAATTTGCATGTTTATACTGGAAGAACGTTAGAAAATAACAAATCGGAGTTGAAAAGAAAATAACGATAAGAGAGTTGCAAAAATTACAAAACACATGAAAATGATTAGAAATCTGGGTAAAGGCCAAGCACATCAATTCAATGACCTTTTGTTATAAAAATGGATTAACAGTTACTATAAATGTCAAGTCAGGTTTATTTATAGCGCTTTTTACAATGTTGCATTGTTTCAAAGCAGCTTTAGTGAAAAGCAGCTTTGCATGACATTTTTTTTACTCAGTTCACCAATTAAAAAACACAATTTTAAAGCATATCATACTGTATAATGCCAAAGAGAAAAGACAAAACTAAAATGAAAAGAAATGAGTTTACGTGCATGAATAAAGTCTTTAAGCATCACTACAGAGTCAACACACAGCGCTCAGCTCTAAATCACAGGCAAAACAAGCATGTCAGGCATCCGACAGTTAAGCAACTCCCCCACCCACCCATGAGTCCCTCAAACCCATCTCTTTACGATGCGGGCGTAGGGGAGGTGTGCGGGGGTACTGATGCATACTGAACACCTCTCTCGTCTTCATCCCCTCCTCCTACTCCTTCGTCCCTCTCTATCCTCCACAGCTGTTCCTCCCCCTTCATCTCCTTAGCCACCCATGAGCCTGCAACAATGATTGATCCCACTTTTAATTCAACTGTTCCATGTAAATCTATTTATATACACGTATGGTGCCCTTATCAAATCCATACAGACGTCTTACTCCATCTCACGGTCGCAGAGCCTCTAGGTCTCTCTTAGACTGTCTGTCCACATGGCGTGGTGGAGATCCATTTGCAGCGGGATGGAAATGTATGCAAATGATAGGGGGGAGAGAGAAGTAAAGAGTCTGTCTCTGATATGTTGTCCCTAAGTACACGGCTGCCCTGTAGATAAAATAATAACCTTGTGTCTTTGCCGAAGAGGGTGGATGTGACCCTTTATTTAGAATCAACTGTTTCCTTTCTTAATGCTTCAACGGGTGATATCAGACGAGTGATATCATGTTCCTTTTTATAAAATGAAGAGTTCTTGTGGAATCTAAAATGGCTGAATTTAAATCTTATTTATAGATGTTTTGTTTTTATCCAAAACCACAGCTTTTCAGAAAACCAACAAATGCAGTGTTTGTAATTGTAAAAAAATATGATGTTGTCCAAGTTGACTTGCTATTTTAATGACTTTTTTTATTGGATGAATATTTGGAAAACACACAGAAGAAAAAACGAAGGGTGATAGAGTATTGACCTATGAAAAAAAAATACAATATGTAACCCTGGACAACAAAACCTTACGGGTCAATCATCTGAAAGCTGAATAAATATCAAACCAATGTTGGGACAATATTTGGCCAAGATACAACTATTTAAAACCCCAAAACTCAAAATATTGAGAAAATTGCCTTTGAAGTAGTCCATCAGAGGCGCTGTGGCAGGCCGTTGCTATAGAAACAGGTTTGTTTTAACGCTTTCTATTGGTTTACCGCTGTAATGACGTTGTGGAGGGTAGATGAACCCGAAAGCTGAAATTCGAAGCTATACATATAGACACCAAACTTGAGTGGGTAATTCCACAAGAATGAGTAGCAGGGAGCGATGGTTGTAGGCGTGTTTCTGGCCATTTTGTTAGCGATTTTGCTGCATCCCTTTTTGGTGCATCCAGGTTTTGATACACTTATGGTAGGAAATCTACTAAATATCTTCATGGAAAAGGATCTTTCCTTCTGTATCCTAATGATCCTCAATAATTTTGATTCATAAATTGTTTTGTTGGATTTTAGCACCAATATTGCCGTGCCCCTTAAGACGTTTTTTTTTCCAGGGTCACATCTTTGACAATATTATATATATATTTGGAATTATTTCATAAAGTATAATTGTATAGTTTTTTGTGACTATAATATTTTTTTTATTTCTTTTTAATCTGCAATCAAAGTTATCAATGTCCCCGTTAGCTGTAATATCTAGCTACAATTAAGGGAAATAGATATATTACAAGATTCGTTACTTGCGTTACTTCCCATGAATAGGGAAAGAATGCAATGCTCAATACGTCCCCTCTAGCAAAAGAAGTTCTTTCAGTAAAATGAGCCAAATTTTCAATCAACGAAGTCTTGCTTTCACTGGGGGGTTTTGAGCTATAGTCATCTGTGAAAAGTTTCCTGTTGACCACAAAAGCCCTTTAAGCTCATTTTATTATAGGTTGAGATTCATAATAGCATCAATTAAATATTGCATTGACAGGAAACTATTGTGGAATCAATTGATAATTCTTTGTCCGACAATGTTTTAGGCCTACTTACTGTAATGCTTAAAAAAAATGAGATTTTTGGCAAAATGTGGATGTTTTTCAGAGTTGCTAATCGTATTAAAAGCATGTCCAACTTGTCAAGAGGGAATCTTCATATGAATTCTCTCTATCTTTGAAGGAAACACAGATATGCCAGAGCTGATTGTGGTAGAGAATCAACACCCTGAGGGGCAGACTGTGTTGTTTACTGCATAGTTAAAGGCTCTGCCAAATCATACAAGAGCACCCGTAGTGTTATGACTTTTTAGTCGGGCAAACGGACAAAGTCCCGTTGAGGCATGTTTGTATCGTTGCAGGATGGCTCCACTGATGGCCTTCATTAGCCTGTTAGATAGTAACTTTTGGAGGCATTAAAAGAGAACCATAGGGCTAAACATGTTACATTTTGTAATAAGTTCCTGCACAGATAAAGGCTCCTAATTGGGAATGCTTATTGATCCGGTTTGTGTACTATGACTAATTACACGATGAATGAATATTTTTGATATGGCTTCGTCCCAAAAAATTGTAAACAAAAACTTTGGAAAGGACAAGAGCAACGACTAGTTTAACAAAGCACTAGTTCATTAGTGAGGTTGAAATATTTTTTCTTTTATATATATATATATATATATATATATATTTTGTTTTGGTCCATTTAGTGGGGCGCTTTAATTAGCATGCTTTACATGGTGAAATCCCACTTGGAATTTTTTGAAAACTGTCATGTCCCGTCTCACACTGTTTTTAAGATGTCGTGTCAAGATACAAATAGCACTTGTTCTAAAAACTCATCTTAAGACCCATGCGTTCCGTTCTGATGCACTTCCTCTGGCTGTTTTTGCATGCAAAAACAGAAGTAGCCTACCCAAGGAAATTTGTCTGGTTGGAGTTAAAAGAACCCCAACCAGTCTAATTATAAAGAGCTCGACAAGTTGGTGGGTAACCAACTGATCAGTCTTTAAGTAATAGTCCACACAAATATAAAAATGCTGTCCTCGTTTTTTGACCCTCATATCATTCCAAACCTGCAAATGACTTTTTTTGAGCTCAACAAAAATTAGATATTTCCTTTCTTTGCATTCACAGTAAAATGGGGCCCAATGTTGTTGGGTTACCAACGTTCTTCCAAATATCATTTTTATGTGACAGCAGAAGAAAGAAATTCATACAGGTTTGGAATAACACAAGGGTATGTAAACGATGAAAGATTTTCATTTGCGAATTGCAACCAACATCTTGCTCCTCGGTACAATTAAGAAGGTTTGGAAAACACATAGTTTTGCACATGCACGATGTGTACTGCAAACTCTTAGAAGAGTGAAGGAATGCTTGACTACCCATGCAGAAAGCCAAGCCAATGACTCAGAGCAGGGCGACATTATGTGTGAATAACAAGGGTGAGCGAAAGAAAGATCAACAGAGACCCCCAAGGTCTCGGTTGCCTGACCAGATTATTTCCCCACCTCCAGCACTGACATACACAGTCTGTCCTAATCATTTCTGTCCTGTCCTCCACACTTCACTACTCCGAGCCCCCTGAGAAACACTGGCAAACCAAACAAACCCTGAGGGAGCCAGCAAAGTCATGAGAACCAACAAGTCAAAAAGATTGGGTACACAATGAGTGAGTTACAGCCTGGGAACGACATTTTAGTAAGCTTTACCACAGGTGTTGGCTTCAAGAGATTTTGAAAATTAGAGTTTTTTTAATTAAAAGTTGGAATAATAAGTAGGCGTAGTATGTGTACTTTATGTGTTGTTGTCTTTTTAATATGTAGCCAGGTGGCAACTCTTGTATAACCTGTGTGTGTGTGTGTACATCTGCCCAGCTCATGGTGCTGAATATTATGTACATGTAGCTGTGTATGTGTTTGGATGTAAGTGTCAAAGGGTTAAAGAAGAGGAAACGTCACCTGTCAATTCTTCCTATGCTTAATAAGGCAGATAACGGTTGTATGTGTCATGATTGTGTCAGTACTTCCTGTTCTCCTGCTTTAGACATATGATGCATTTGCTTTATGTTCTGTTATGACAGCAATAGTACATGCTGTATACTGAATGACACAAAATGTACAGCACAAATGATGTAACACCCTCTTTGCTGTTCCTGATCAGGCAGCGTGTACTTCCTGTTCTATCCTGTGTAGCTCACCTGCAATTGCCTGCCGATTGCTGTCAGCTGCTGGGAAACTGCTTAAAAGTCAAGGACACACCCAGGCTGTCCAAAAAGGGAAGCAGCTTTTCTTTTTAGTCAGTTAATGACCCCCAAAAAAATCTGTCATAATTTAGTCATCGTCTTCTGAGAGTATGACTTTTTCTTCCGTAGAACATTAAAGGAAATGTTTGTGTACTGCTTGAAATCATGCTAAAACTGCTAAATCATGCTAAGGAACGTCATGTCTGATATCAAGATGTGCGATTCATGAACAAAGATTTTGGTTCAGTCTGACCTATCTAATGAGTCACATGGTTCACAAAATTCACAATTTAAACAACACACGAGAAAAAATATGACTATTTGGGGGTGTGAACTATTTCTTTAACAGACATCTATTTAAGCCACCCAAGATGGTTTCAGACAGGCTTCGGCACCATATTGCCACATCTAATTAAAGGGATAATTCACCCAAAAATAAAAAATTCTGTCAAATTTTATTCACTCTCAAGTTGTTCCAAGTATGAAAATATCTCTTCGTTCTGATAAACACAGAGAAAGATATTTTGAAGAATGTTTGTTACCAAACAGTTCTGGTCCACTATTGACTACTATTGTAGGATATCTACTAAAGTAGTTAATGGTGCCCCATAAATTTCTTTAAAATGTCTTCCTTTGTGTTGAACATAAATAAATTTTTACAACTTAGGGTTGAGTAAATGATGGATATTTATTATTTGGGTGAACTTTCCCTTTAAGGGATACATATGCAATGCCTATATGTCTGTAGAAATGAAATCGTAAGTTTAAACAAAATACATCCAGACTTTAAATTGCAAACCGTGCACGCAACAATGAAGGACACATAAAGAGGATGCATCTACTGTATGATGCTTTCTGAAACCAAGCAGATATGGAATTTTAGTATACAAGATGTTACACAAACATTTATTTGGGTGTTTTTCGATGCCTTCATACCTCTGTGTATAAGTTGCATTTTTTCTCTATCTCTCTCCTTCCAGTTTGGCATTCTGTACGGTCTTCCACAACATACTATTTTCTCCTAAATTTCCCTATAATAGAATAAATGAACGTTGATTGCCAGATCTGGTGCTTTAGTGTCTTTTAAATTCCCTAGAGACAGTGTCATAACAGTGAACTCAAAAGAAAATGGCTTTCGATGAAAACTTTAAATGGTAACTGTCCTCCAAACGTATGAAATTGCTGTTTGAATGGACCTCATGTGTTCATGCTCTTCTTAGAGGTTGTGGCCAAAACAATTTTTTCAATTTAATGGTTCTCGGTAAAGTGATGTACTGTAGGGTAGCTTCAGGGTAGCTTGTGTAATGTTCTGCAAAGATTCAACAGTTCGCCATCAACTAATTTTGATTGATGATAGATCTCGTAAAGCCAACAACTGGAGCCCCAGGGGTTTACAAAACACTCAAACATCAATACTTAATATCATCTTCACAAAGATCTCTTAGCATATTAATGACATGCAAACCTCAAAACGCCATTTAAGACAGGTGTCATTCGTTGTCACGTTCAATTATGTAAATACGAATTAAGCCACCATGAATTATTGATTGCATGCACACCGATCAAGAATTAGAAGATCGTGTTGGACATGGGACTTTGGAGAAAAGCATTCTGGAGTATGGATTTCGGTTCAGGTGTGCTGGAAGTTCTCTCGGTCCGTTGCTGTCTCACTGCACGACTAAAAAGCCTAGAAGCATAAACACTGGAGTCTGATTGCTGCCAATAGCCTGATGGATTCCTGGAAAGCCTTTGTTTCCCCCGCTGTGCACCAGACACTAAAAATACACCTGCATTTGACAAATAGGAGAGGACATGGCTCATTGGGTGCGGAGACAAAAAGGGTGTACATTTACTGGAAATCTGTTGACATCATGATGACAAGATATTTGTGGATTTTAAGCCCTAGTAAGTTTAATGAGTAATAGAATTTGCAAGTTTATCAAGCAACAGTTGGTCATGGCATTTCTGTCTTTAACTTGTGTCCTATTAACCAACCCACAACCCAGTTATCTGTTTAGAAATAGGGCCACACTTTATGTATTTAAAGTCATTGTTTGTGTTTTAGAGCTCGTACTGAATTTTGTTTGAATGAAGGATGGTTTTGTACATTTTCAATTGATTTTCTGCAACCACCCTCAGGGCTGCACTCAGAGGCCAAGTTCAACACCGGCAAATGCACTGTGCAAATTTGCACTGTAACATGATTTGCATTCATATTGCAATATTAAAAGTTGTCTGAGGGTGCAATAAGTTCATATTGAATTCCTCTCTATCTCAGGTTGTTGTTTATGTGATCGTGGTGAGTTTGTGTGTGCCTATATACGCCATGGTATGTGGTTTTGTGTATTCATACATCTTCTGCGTCTGTAAACAACAGGGCCAGACCCCAGGAGCAGTGTGGGAATATGTCTTGCCTCATGCACTGCTCCCATTGAGGGTCTCGGGTTCCTTTGGCCTCTTCTTCCATCTCTGGATCTCCGTGTCTGGAACCCTTCCCAGAAACTTCGGCCTGGGGAAAAGACTAAGACCCCTCTCCCACACACAGACCAAGACCCAGCCTTTAGCACTCTGCCAAATATGGACGCTCGGTACACTCACGCAGTTTCTAAATATAGCCTGATATTCACATGATGTGTCATTTAGAATAATATTAGTGGCACACATGCCCTAAAGCGGGTCATTGTCTCTGGGATTGGCTAGTTGAGAATGGGAGGGCAGCGAGTAACATGTGGGTTGTATTCTTGCTGGTCTATTGTTGGGTAATTCAGACCAAAATGTCTCTTTTAGAAGCATCTCTATTGAAAGGCAGTTTGGTAAGTTACGTAGAATTTACAGTCTGTCAACTCTACATTTGACTTTTCAAATTGTTGTTTGATTGATTTTATGAATGTTGATTACAAATAATTTATTTAATTATGAGTTATTGTATGTTATTTTGATGAGTTTTAATGTGAAAAATCAGTGTTGATATTTTGCGAGTAAAATAAAGTATTTCAAGAGCTGTTTGATTTGGATGTTTAAATGGCAGGCAGTTCCCCCATAAATATTTTCCCCCTCACTCTTACACCTTTATTCCCCAAACTTGTTCCCCGTATTCTAAAGATTTGTACTGTAGAGTAACGCTGTAGAGTGTTACGCTCTAAATCCTGTTAAATATCGGTATATTGCGGGCCGTAATCTGAAGCGTAACGACTATTTATTTAAACAACACAATCTAATTTTTGACACTTTTTGTACTGATCAATTATCTTTTCTCTCACATCTATAACTACAAGTAACAATGCATTCTGGGATTGACAATCCTACCAAATATATGTGACCAAAAGGAGGGATCTTAGAGGATAGTTAAATTATACTGCCTACTTTACAGTATGTGATACTTCTAAATCACTAGGTTTGGAAACTGAGTGCAAATACACTGGATCCTCACACAGCTCCTCACACAAATAAACAAACCACCACACTTCTCCTTTCCGAGCCAGAACTAGACCACTAAAATCAGACAGCTTTAATGTGTTAATGTATGTACAGAAATCCTCAAGGGTTCTACTGTATAAAAACAAAAGTCCCAATTTCCCTTAGGTCATTTCTGTAGTTGTACAAGAAGTAGAATAGGAGACCAGCAGCTGTGCTTCCATTTATACCATTCCCATGGCCAAACGACTCTCGGCACAGTAATCACGGAACCCTACATCTTCCCCCACACAATCTCAACTCCTTCACCATCCTACCTCACCCTGTAGGCAGGTCTCACGTCTTCCTCCCCCACTGCCGGTCGAGGGGGAGAGAACATACAGAATAGCCATTTCAATACTAATGGGTATCCACCTCACAAGAATAAGATGAATGTGCTTTAGCTAGATAAACATTGTTACTTCCAGAAAATAAGTGCATAAGAGACATGCTTTGTAATAATCCAAGTGTTCTAAGAATCATTAGAGAATGCAAGGTAGGTCGCCGGCTCGTCCCTTACACAGTCGAGATCAATAATCCTGAAGAAAACCTCTCCCACTTTTGAAATGGGAAAGAATGGATACAACTTTCTGGAGTGCTGAAAGAGAAGAAAATACAATTGCATGTGATATATGATGAAGCAGTATGGCATCCTACGCTCTTTGAATTGATGATTATAGATCTCAAGTGCAGTTTTGTAAAAGAAACTGCGCAGAGGTGATTATTGCACCGATGGGCTGATTGGAAACTCAAAACGCTGCTTCTACTCGACACAAAAGAACACAGTGATCCATTCATCATACAGTACATACGGACCCTCCACAGTCCTTCTAGGAACACTGATAAACCTCATCGCAGCTCAGTTTATTGGGATACCGGACAGCTCCGCGCTGAACCTTTATTCCCACTGTATGGAGCTAATAATGCACCACATGGCAGTCCATATGTAGGGCATTAATATTTAAGAACAGAGGCTGAAGAGGGCAGGAATGAGAGGGGCCTTTTACGACCAGAGAAAACATTACGTATTAATAATGTCTTAATAGTGAAACACCTCATATAACTGAAACACACAATATGCACAAAGGTTATATATCTAGATGCAGTTAAGCAAATTCCAAACTAGCACAACTGGTATAAATAACAGGAAAAATACACTAAAGTAAATGTGCACATTTTTCAAATAATTTGCTAGGGAACCACTGGGCGAATATGTGTCATTGTGAGTTTAAGTTATTTTAATTTGATAATTCGGTGATATCACAATTTCTGGTTGATGCGTCATCAACAAACCCATTACTGAGTGTAAAATCTAGCAGTAAGGTTGCGAATTTGAACACCTAAAATACTAAAATATATAACATACACGATCACAAACTTTGATAAAATATCAAATTGATCATAAATCAATTTGTTTTTATTAGAGTGATGTTTTTACAGCGTCACCTATGGCAATATAGCACAACAGTAATATTATTTATTTCATCATTTTATGTTGAAATACATATCGCACAAGACAGAAAGAGACACAGAAAGAACAGGATTATCGAAGATATATAAAGTATGTTGAGTTTATAGGCAGGAAGAAATGTCTTAAGCCTGCGGCAATGCAGGTGATTCATCTATACATTAATTAACAAGCCAACTTCAGTTAGAAAATTAATTTCATTTAATAACTCATAATGCATAATTAAGCCCTGCTCTTTCTGTCAAATTATTGTCTAGCCATTGTCTTTCCAAGCCTTTAAGCATTTCTGTTCTTTTAAACACACACATAAACACACAAAATACATTGAACCTCCGGTTTTGCCACCCCAGAAATGGCTGACTAGCAGACCGAAGCAGATTTATCCTCAAGTGACCTCAGTGAGATGAAAAAAAGTGCTGAAGCAAAAGCTGAAATGAAGAGGGCTTGTGTCAGTTTGAAATATATAATTACATATAAAGAGCTCTCACATTTCTGCCATCTTGGCAGCACATTTGCAGAGAACCATGGCAGGCTGATTTAGTCAAGCTCTAGGTATATTTCACATATTAGTTTATAATTATTTTACAGTAATATTTCACTTAGATCTCTTGGTTCCACCGCAAGGGCTGTTAATGCCTGTAGTGGCTTAGGTAAAGGGACACAGACCCAGACCAAAGGGGGTACATATGCCAAACCAGCGGTGCCACTGTCTGACTGACGAACCACAAATATGTGCAACCACATCATTGTGCCATCATGTTTTCCTTTATACAGTATGTTTTCTCTGTGTGTATATGTCTATTCCTGAATGATCAATTCAAGTAAAGGCTAATTGTGTCTGAAACTGATGACCCTCCATTTATATTTGCAACAAACACAGTATTCATGGTGTATTTGGCACTATCAGTGATATGAACATTTTTGTGTTAGTGTAAGAGCTTGTCTGGACATTGACTCTTTTACTTCACTGGCTAAAAATCCTTTTGTTTCACCGCTTTTTTTGTCCTGAAACGTTTCTCCCACAAACTGTAGCAGTAATGAGAGGGTTTTACTGTGGTGCATTTCAGAACAACATGATATAACTTGCCCAAATTTGAAACTCATATCTGAATGATGAATTCACTTACAACAAGTTACAAACAAGTGAAAGTATCATTATTCATTAAGCACACTCAAAACATCATGAGACACTGAATGTATCATATTTGTATTACCACAACTGTTTTTAAAGTATTTTTTGGAGGATCTATGAACAGAGATGCAATACATAACTATGTCTTCAAAGGTGTATAAAGACCTTACATAATGAGCCGTTATGTTTTTATTACCTTAGAATGAGCTTTTTCTATCTACATACACTGCAGTCTCTTTGCATGAAATTCTACATGTTGTTTACAGTAGCCCTAAATAGACAAACCACTCTACAGAGCGCGTTTCATAAAAATGCTATCTCCTTTGGCAAAGAAGTGAAAACGTGGCGACATCTTTGTCCTGCTTTGTAACAATGAAAATTGTAAAAAGCGCTATATAAATAAAGTTGAGTTGAGTTGAGCTGTGTCAGCCACTGTAGTGCTTTGCAAGGGAGGGGGGAGTGGTGGACTGAGCCATTAGTTGCAATTCGCAACCTGCCACTAAATTTCACACACAGGAGGACCTTTAATGTCAAATTATTATTTTGAACTTCTTTTACTTGCATATAAGTAAATTCCAGAAACTGTTACTGCAATTTAAAACCTATACTAACATCTTGTAGGCCAATTCAATATATATATTTGATCTTATTTATGTAAAGAGAGTCAATTATTTTGCACATATGTTTTATACATAGATATTGATATTGACAGCCTTTAATCCCATTAACTTTGTAAGTGCACCTCTGTGTGCCATAGGATTTTTATTTTAATACTGTTGTCCGACGCCACATTCAACTCTTTAAACAAAGTCTGTAAAGCATTTGGGCATTTCCATGTATCTTGCCTCTCCCTCTATTTTTTATTATTTTTGCTCTCCCCCTGTTGTTGGACCTTCTCTTTGTAAAAATGCTTTAGGCCAACACACAAAAAAAGAAAGGGTGTGGAGAGAGAGAGAGAGATTGGATACCTGTATGTGACCCAGTATGAACTTCACTAAGCCATGAGGGAGAGGAGAAGAAAAAGGGGGAGATGGAGAGTAAAGGAGTAATACGAGGGTTGATGGAATCCCCACCATCATTACTGGATTCCTCTTGAGATCTCCACAGGGGCCGGTCTGAGAGAGAAGCACAATTAGAGCTTCAGGCCTGGTCGCATGTTAGGCCAATTTCAATTTCATTCAGTTAGGCTGCGATTTCATTTAATGTGCTGGGTGTGTTTTACAATCTTGGTTTTACGGATTCAATTTTCATTTGTCGATCTGAAAAAGGTGAATATTTTGACCAAAACTATGTTTTTAACCTTTTCGGATGTAAATTCCGATGCGAAAGTCAAATGATCTATTAAGGATTGCTATTAATAAAAATGTTCAATCAAATTATATTTGTAGTGATTATATTTGTACACTCTTAAAAAAGGTGTTGTAAAAGGTTGTAAAAATGGTTCTCTTTGGCAAAAAGGGTTCTTCAGATTATAAAAATGGAAGAATGTTCTTTAAAGAACCTTTGACTGAATAGTTCTTTATGGAACCAAAAATGGTTCTTCTATGGCATCGCTGTGAAGAACCTTTTAAGCAGTGTACATGTAGCATTAACTTTTTAAGCTGTTAAGATGATCTGTTGCACGTAGTTGCTGTCTACATAGAGCATTCCCTTAAACGTAGAGTCCCTTATACTTTCCCTCCCAGTTAGTCTCTTGCCTTACATGGGATTTAGAACAGAACTATTGTCTCAATTACCTGTAATCCCTTCAGCAGGTTATCTTACACTATTTGCTGACCTAAAGCTCACCTTGAGGTTCTCTGCAGATTTGTGCCTTGCAATGCTTGCAAGTACAAGGATCTTAAATGAATGACCCCCCGGGCTCCACTTTTGACAGCTCTTGAATGGAGAGCTCAGTATGGACCTAGAAAGAAATCCGAAATCACATAGAACATTTAAAAAAACGACTATAAAGCTTTTTAATGGAAAACCGCAGATGCCCACTTGTTCTCCACTGGATTCCAACCATGATCCATGAGGTCTTGCAAGTGAAATGATATAAGATGGTTTATCTCGCTATGCATTCCTCTGAGGTCACCTGCTAAACAATGCAGCCCTACATCAAAGATTGATTCCATGATGAGAAGAAACAATGAAGCAGTTATGCTCTTGTTGTTTTATGTAGCATCATCTAACCTGCTTAACTTCCACCTACTCAGCTAGATGCAAAAGTTGCCCTTCATTCATTGTAGTGGCCCCATTGCTTCAGCGGCGACCCACATTCACATGATCAATATAGTCCAGCTATACATTTCCTACACCTCTTGAATTATGAGGCATAAGTTTGATCTGGTTCTCCCCTTTTCACATACATGGTAAAGGTCACTATATAGAAGAACGTACACTCTTATTAAAGCAGTTAATGTGCTGTGTGAGTAGATCTAGTGAGGTCGCCTTGGAATCTAGGCCACTCTGGAAAACCTTTGTGTAGGTCCAGACATGGTCTAATCCATATTCACCGCAAAGCAGGTTCCCCACTCCACCTGCAAGAGAAAAACTATTTCTCACTGGTTCTTCTGGAGGTAAAGAGACTTAATGGAGTTCTCAGTTTATGTCAAACTTTGGTGTTGTGCGCAAAATTTGAGAGGGTTTAAATCTAAATGAGACATGGGCGAGGTTGGTCATTTTTACATAAGAAAATTCTGAGGAAGTAAAAGATCTGTTTGGTCTATTTTATTGTGTTACACAATCACAGGGGTTAGCAACTTTTCAGAAGAAGTTCAATTTTTGTCATTATTATTAACTGGTCAACATTCCCTCCCCAAACAGTATTCAATGTTTTATTTCTGTATTGCTGGATGCAAGACAATCTCAGTATGAATAAATCATGCAAATTGCCATTGCCATTATACTTGACTGTTTAACACTGGAGTTATCCCCTTCACTATGTCATGTGCTGATAATATAGTGTGCATCTCATCTCTCATCCCATCTTATTGATGTAATTTTGATTCACCTTTATTATGCTTTGTGTGTGGAATGGCATAGGGCTGTGCAATACAGAATGATAAATTGTCCCAAGATATTATTCTGCCGAGATGCTCATTCTTAAACATCGCTCACAGTCACATCTTTTAATTTATTCAAATGTTTATTTTGAGAGTGAAATCCAACAGAAAAGCAAACTGACCCATGACAGGCAGCTTACGGCATTTAAATGCCTGAAAGAAAATACTAATGAAATGCCAAATGACGGATTTGTTTTGACCCATTAGACCTGTTTCGTGCTCAGTGTTAATTTCATGTCTGCTGTTAATTTTCATATCGTATTATCATACAGTTTATTATTTATGAGGTCTCCTTGTAATTTCTAGGCGACAATATAAGTGAATTTCCAAGTGATCAGGAATTTTTCACATTCATGTTATGTCCTTCAAAAATCTGATTTGGGATGATGTCTTTAAAAGAAGGGCTTAAACATATGTAAGATACCACCCTGAACTATGTTATAGAGAGAAAAAGTAATATTTATCTTTGTACTGTTTAGGTCTCAAAGGAGAAATAGTATCTAAGACATTGGTAGACAGCGAATTAAACATATTGAGAAGATTAAGATATCAACATTTTAAACTTTATCACAATATTTTACTGAAATCATATAACATTTCTTTTCAAACATTGCAATGAAATCCTCAGCAGATGAAGGGCTGAATAGGCCCACTCTTGACCATTTTATAGCTTTCCTTCTTTTAACAGTAGCATGGAAGCTCAATAGTAACAGGACAGGCCCTTGGTCAGAGTAACTTAACTCCACAATTTGGACATCTAAAATGGATAGACCATAAGACAGGACCGGATCTAGTATGTGGCCGTGAATATGTGTTGCTTCCTTGACCCATTGAACTAGTTCACATGAATCAATGAGATTTGCAAAGTCTTTAGCTAAAACAGCAGAATTACAACAAACACAAATGTTAAAATCACCAAAAATTAAGAGCCTTACATATTTGGGATTTATAACTCCTTTAAAGTCTGAGAATTTGGTGATAAAATCTTTGTTTCATTTCGGTGGCCGATAAACCACTGCTACCATCAAAGATTAAGTCTGGTCCAATGAGAAAAGCTGATCTTTAAAACTTATGTATGGGTCTGTTTCAAGAGTATGACAGCAATAGCTGTTAGATACCAGCCCTACAGCCCTCCAGCCCGGACGGAAAGTTAGGGGGAGTTTAAAATGTTATAATTGTGCGTTACGAGTACAGTGAATACGCTGGAATACCCATAGAGCCACTTTTCTGTCACAAGTAAGAAATCCAAGCTGCAAGTGGTTATATAGTTATTCAAATTAAACATCTTGTTGCCCAACGATCTGGCGTTGACTGAAACCATTTTTATAGATGTAATGTCACTGACCGGTTGCGAATGTGTTTCCCGACACAGTGGTTGAAGAAAAAGCTGAAACGATGGATCCACAGACAGGTGCATGATCCACTGGTATATCTAAGGTACATCGAGGAAGACAGAAGCCACGGTCCAATGTCGGCATGACAGTAACCCAGTGAGGCCCATTAACCAGTTGGGATGTCAGGAGCAATTTCAGCCTGACAGCTAAACCACCCCATAAAGAATATAGATACAGGAGACGAAACCCTGGTGCTTTTTGAGAAACAACGCGGCTGCCATTTTGGGGTGAAAATGCATTATAACTGACATGGATTATCATCATTCAGGCAATACATTCACACAACAGCAAAAGGCAAGTCACATTCACCCCGAAATCGCAGAGGCGATTGTGGGGGCTGGTGTTGCAATGGAACGTTCTATTGAGTTTCGCCTCTTGGTATCTATACCCTTTGACCCTGTTTTCCGCATCTCCTCCAAGCCAGAGCATACCGCTCACGGCGCAGCCACTCAGGTATGGCTGTCAAAGAGGGGGGAGGTGTAGAGCTGAAGCCTCGACCGCTCATGTCTTTGTTGCAGTGCATGTCGTTTTTTATATTAATCAGCATTTGATGCTCATACATTACTACTGGAACCACATATTGAGCGGCATTTTGCAATTAATGCCAATTAAGCAGGTAAGAATAAAAGTAGTAAAGTATATAGATGCAAACAAAGACACAAATACACGGAGGATCACATGCTTGCAATAAACACTGGCGCCATCTTGAATATGTCCAACAAAATTATTTTTTTCAGTGTGTAATAGAAACACAAGTAGGTGATGATAAATGTATAAGTATTGTTAGTATGCAATATATGTCACAGGAGAAATATAAGCAACTGATATATCTTTAAGATATATTCTACTGTACCAAACCGACATTCAGAGCATTTGTGTGTCATAGTGTACAGGCAACAGTCAAAACATCCTATTTATCATTATTCATAATTGTTTTTGGTCATGTGCCTTCCACATTACTGCTTTTGATCTATGGATTTCATTGTCATAAACACCTCAGGGGAAATGAAAGATAATTGCAGTGAGAGAACACTGTGAAGAATAATAGCTAGCAGTGTTAGTTTAACCTCGTATGACATTCTATCACTTTCACACAAATTGCCTTCAGGCCATGTAAAAATTAACATCCAATAAATCCATGTTTATTAATTATCTCTGGACTTCATCTTTGACTATGTGTTTTATTCAGATGTTACATTCTATATTTATTCATCACACTTAATGGTGTCAACAATATGATCAGCAATGACATAACTAACAGCCTGTTGGATTCAATGACTTCCGGCCTTTCCACATTTCCTTCCTTCCCTACCCTAGCGTTTGCTTCATTTCCTTCCTATCTCCCACAAGACACACGAGTCTTCCCACTCATACAAACAGCCCCAAAACAGACTGCGTATCTATGCTACTCTGAGATTAAGAATGACGATTTAAATCAATGATCTCTGTTGGCTCCTCATTCTAAGCGCTCGCACTTCTTTCTTGGGCTCGTGAATGATTCATCCTCTCGTCAGCTCTGGACCGAGTGGGATGCAGAGGCGGAAGAGGATGTGGGACTGTGTGGAGGAGAGAGGCAGGTGCACAGAACCACCCCCGCAAACAAGGAAAAGAGGTTGAGTCCAAATCAGAGTTCAATTCTCTTCACAACCACCATACAAGGGAATGGGACAGCACTGTCAAACAAGAATGAAGAAATAGGAGAAAATTTTATATTTTCAAAATCATACTTTTATACAGAACTGTATTATGTAACATTATTTTTATTATTATTATAACTAGTAGTAGTTGTATTGGACATTTCAGTCTAAAAAATATCATTATTTCACCAATCTAACACTTCAGAGTAAGATAAACTCAAAATAATGATCAAATTATTGTCAGAAAAATCTTAAAATTTATAGGAGTCATATGACGGGTCACGGACATGGCTAAAACTAATATTATGGTTTGTTTTAGATGTAATGACAAGCGTATACAGTTTACACCGTATTTTCCACACACCGTGCATCTCCTCTTTGCCCCGCCTCTCTGAAACGGGTGGAATTTTTACAAAGCTCAAAGCTCTGAAAAGCGAGGTGTTCTATGATTGGCCAGTTAACAAGTGCGTTGTGATTGGTTGAATACTGCAAGCGTGTGATGGAAATGTAGCATTGTACTGACAGGTGATAAAATGTCATCTGTACTTTCCTTGTCTGATCAAGAGGATAAAGCCGATACATCAACTTTGCCAGTGCGACTTGAGCAGGATGCAAATGATTGGAAAGGTTTTTAAAAAATATATTATGTTATATAGTTAAAAACTATAGCTTGCTGTTTTATCTTTTATATATGACGTTATAAAGATTTGCTGTTAGTGATTAACCAGTGTTATGCCATGTACATCTCAACAAAGACAATAAACCCCATTATAAACACGACATTTGTTGCCTCTAGTTGGAATATAATTATGATTATCAGGACATGTAGTCTTTTTTCACGTTGTGCGCATGTCTGCATTTAAAGATCATTCAAAGGGACAACATGTGCTACAAACACAAAACAAACTCAACTGTAACAAAGACTTTTTACGATGAAAATTTACTGCGAATCGGAAGTGCAAGACTGTCCTTGCAATGTTGTAATGGTTGGAATTAACCACTTTTTCACAAAAGCTTTCGCGCACAGCCGGCCTTGATCTCTCCGAGGTTCATGAAACAATCATCTGTGAAATGCGCTGCACAAACTTGAATATTCGAATTGTACTATTCTGGAACAGTATTGATAATAAAATGTAACCATTCATTTTTAGTTGTCTCATCTGTTGGAAGGTCAAACAAAGAGGCTTTCTTTTTATAACGAAACACACAGCGTCTCCAAGACAGATTTTAGAAATACGCCTACCTTAGTTGCGTATACATAGTTCATAGTCAAGTCATACCATGAAATGACGTACATGGGGTTGTGGTTGAGCGTGGCGTTTCAGGCAGGTCTGGGTGAGCTATCACTTTTAGATAGAATGCCTCTTTTGTTTCTGACACTTAAATTTATGCAATTTTACATGTCTAATTCATGCATGGGCAGCTTATAACACACCAAAGACACAGAAAAGCACATATTTGCGCCATATGACTCATAATCAGTTACCTTTAAAGCGGGTGTAACACAGGTTTCTGTCAATCTAATATTAATCTTGAGTACCTATAGAGTAGTATTGAATACTTCATATATTTGAAGAGTATTTAGTTTGATCACATTTATAAAAGATAGATACAGCTTTACTATTGTTTCCGAAAACATACGAAGCGTGCGGGGGGAGGGGAAGGCTGAACCAAAGCACTTGCGCACCCATTGTTAACAAACAAAGACATCAGTTTCACTTATTGCATGTCCGGCATCTTTTAGCACTGGGACGGTTTGCTAAAAGGAGAAAGTGATGTCTGCGCATGCTCCTTCTCCTGCTCTCCTTGCTGCTGTGTGGCTGTGCCGCGTGCTTTTCCGGGAGAATTGTCCAATAAGGGACTAAGAGAAGTTGTTACAAAACAGTTTTATATGTTCGAAAAAACTTTCTGAAACCTGTACGATCACTGGGGGAGTGTATCGAGCACAGAAATACTACGTAATACGCCCAACTCGTTCTGTGACAAGTTGACCATGTTAAGCATGAGAAGACAGCATGTTTTTACATTATAAAGAAGTCAGAATGCATGAAACACCATTGCACGGCCATTTTAAGGAATGTGGATAGGGCCCTCTTTTAATTTTAGCAATGTAGAATTCTGAACACAGAATTTAAAACAAAGCACACACAACTTTGCTGATAGAATTTTTCTGATTTTTCATTGAATTATCCAGAATATCCCTTTTAATTGACAATACAGCATTAGGGTGTCCGGGACCCCAAACCTCCATCTATTATTCTCCAAACCAGCTCCTCTACAAATATAAAGATAACCAACAATACAGTTAAATATAACTCTAAATTAATGTACATGCATTCTAAAACAGAGCATGAGGGTTAAATATACAGTTAGTGCAAATGTTCAACTTCTAGAGACAAAAATATCAAAATCCTGACACAGGAGGAAAGGTTCCTTCACTTGTTAAGACAGCATTTTTTCTACCCTAAGAATACAAATGATCTCTTAAAGAATTCATCATGGGCTCAATATTTATTAAACCATACATCTTTAGAATTGCGTATCCATGTAATGGGGCATGAATATTGATGGTAGGGGAAGAATATCTGATGAGAGAGGGCGTATACTGAATGCTCTAACAACAGTGCAATTGAATCAAATTCATATTACATGATCATAAATTGAGTTCTTTGTTGCTTTCTGCATAATGCATATCATGATGTGGCCTGATATGAAGAAAACAAAAAGTATGGAAGCAAAAGAAGAGTAAAAAGCTAAATCTTTTAAATGTTTCTTTTGGCATAGCCTACATGTCCAGGGAAATTGGGTGGATGCATGTATAATAATTAGGAAACCTGGAAGGAGGGTTTGTGGTGTAAATAACAACATGGTTTTTCAGAAATTTCTTAAGCAAAAATCTAAAATCTGCCTGTACTCCTCAGGGACAGATCAATTTCTGGGTATAAGATAATGGTTAATTTATCGTCATACGGTCATGGTTGAAGCTCATTCCACAGAATCTCGAAACCACGTGAACGTGGTACTGCAAATTATATTTTGTTGTGCTTGTAGTTTGTTATTGGAACTGGAAATTTTAAACTGTTGAGAAACAGAAATATTGGTAAAGCTACTGTAGTTTACCACTTTCCGTTAATGATTATTTAGAATAATTTAGTTGTGGAGATTTAGGAATAAACTAAACAGGTAATGGGGAGGTGAAGGATGCTGTGTAAAATGGTCAATCCGTGTGTAAATGAACAAACCACGTTTACACAAAATAATTATTTGACCTAATTTGCATTGCTGTTTTTATATTATGAAGGAGATTATGTTTTACAGCAGCCTTCCTTATTAGATTTTCTATTAGACATTTTTTTATGATTAATCTTTTGAAGATATTGGCTGGTCCCAATAATAGCTGCTTTCAGCCTTTACTAGCATTGTGGAAAAGTAATCCTGACCAAACACATACTTCTTCACATTTCATTTTTTTAATTAGTTTGATATTAATTATGATATATCATTTACTGAATTATATAAATTACTGATAGAAATGATGAATTAACAGAAAAGAAATTGTAGTACAGTATTTTGTATATTGGCTAGTTGCAAAGGTTTATGGTCCTTTTCAGTACTCGTGAAATCATAAAAGGCTTATTCTGCATGTTTGATGTGGGATAATTTCCTGTAACAGCAGTCCATCAAAAAAAATCTCAGTTTAGAAGATAAAAGACATTAATCCTCTGTTTAATCCTTAATTATTATAAACTTATTTTCTTGGCTGTAAAAATGCACCTCACTAAAATAGTGAACCTGAAAACTGGAAACTTGCACACTTTAGAATGCAATTTGTAGAAATACACTGATTTATTTTATTCTACAGAGTGTTAATTAAATAGTAATGCATGTATTATTTTTTATTATTTTCAATTAGTATTGTAATTATTTACATGATAGCAGTACAAATGATAGCTTTAGTAATTTCATTAAACGCTATTTCAATTCTATATACTATTTGTCTCCAGCAATTATTAATTTGCCTTGTAAAAAAACATCACAAATTTATATACGTGACTTAATTTTACTGCCTCGCTCATACTTGAAGATAGTACACAGATGCGTAACAGAATACAGCCTCGTATGGTGGCACTCAAGAACAGCCAACTTTGCAGCCTTGTAAATAAAGTTTAGACGGGCATTTAATTACCTAGTAAATTAATGGATCACAGCGTGTAAATTTTAAGATGATACATATGCATGCTTTAATAAATAACCTACAAGAACCAGTATGAGCAGATGGACTTGAGATGGGCCTTATGTTCATTGTGTGCATGTGTCTGCTTCCATATGCATGTGAATGTGCATATACTACTTTGCATGTCTATTAACATGCCTAATGCAGAAGAATCATGCACTTTATTGCACTTTTATGAAGCCCCGATTTGCATTTTACTCATATAGACTTAATGGATAAATACCCACATAAAACACACACATCTACTCTAATCCTTAGCCTTAATATGGGGTGGGGGGAGAATAAGATAACTCTGCTTTATTATTCTCTATATATGCTATCATTTAAAAACAATCAAGAAGGGAAGTGCTGCTTAATTTGACCACATATGTCTCACATCTTGAAAGTTTCATTTTTTACTTCAAGATTGTCTTATGCCTTATCAATGCTGAAAAACATTACAGAACGTGGGCACAATTCCCTTTTAATCGCAGCAAATGAGTGTGTCAAGTGCTGCTATTGTTCACAACGGCTAGCGTCAAAGTTAGGCATCAAATTTTCTCAGCAGTAAGCCGATCAGGGGTTCTTCTTTAGTTACAGCAAATACTGTAAAAGAAACAAGGCACTGAAACAAACATTTTATTCAAGAGTACACATTTATTAGGAGAGGCTTTTACTTTTGTTCCTGTATAATTCATATATTTTGACACAAAAACACAATGGCACCCAAATTTAGAAACTGAAAAGGATTCTGGTTAATGGTGATGCATTTATTTCTAATATGAATTGTTATGCTTCACATGATAAATTAGTATACTAAATTCATTCCAGTTAACATCATATTCATACCTGCTTCATGCAAGCTGATCATGTGCTAGGTATTAGGTGACAGTGTGAAAATCAGTGACATTATTAACATCTAAGCTTGACTCTTAGCCCGTAACCAAGCTGTTGAATTGAGTTATTGGTGGCAGAGAACAGATGCTTTAAGGAGGTTGCGATCTGATATTATGATTTCATTTCCACAGTCATTCCCGTAAAATCCGTATATCGTTGGCACAATTGAACTGGCCACTGAATAAAGGGCATCTGTTCAGCTGAGCCAACAAAAACTCAGTTTGCCCTCAACAACTGAAGGAGGACTTCAATCCCTGCAAGACAATTTAAGGACTGTACAAGCAAAAGAATAAATAAGAAATAACAAACAAAGTTGCAATTTAAAGGGATAGTTCACCCCAAAATGAAAATCATCATTTTCTCATCCTCAGGTTTTTCCGAATAGTCTTTCTTCTGCTAAACACAAAGGAGGATATATGTAAAAATGTGAGTAACCAAACAGATCTCAACCCCTATTTACTGCCATAGTAGGGAAATTAAGAATGGGAGTCAATGGGGGATGAGATCTGTTTGGTTCCTGACATTCTTCCAAATATCTTCATTTATGTTTAGCAGAACAAAGAAATTTATACAGATTTGGAACAACCTGAGGATGAGTTATTGATGACAGAATTTTCCATTTTGGGTTAACTGTCCCTTTAAAATTTGATTTAATTGTCATATAAAGTTGTTACATTTAACATGTCATGTTACTTTTATTCACATAGCACTTATTTTACTCCAAAGCAGCTTTACGACAGGGACAAATATGCAACTTACAGTAGATGGTAATAAAACAGAAAATCAGTCGTTAGATTTTATCAGTTTCAGGGTGCACACCATCTTTAAATTTCAAGTCTTAAATGGGAAGCTTTGAGCATTTATATTGGATATAAAGTAACATTGTAGGCTAAAATTTACTGCGAATCATGATAACACTTGTGTAATTTTTTAAAAGTGTTTCAGAGCCCATTTTGACATTTCAGAGTTTATGCGTAATGCATTTATCAGTACATTTCACTCCAACAGACCTGACTAATGCATTCCTCAGGCTCTGCTGAAAAATAAACAAATACAATTGAGTAATTCTATGTATTGGTTTTCTATTTTTAGAGTTTTGGCGTAATGCATCTATCGGTAATTTTTTCTCCAACCGACCTGACTAATGTATTCCACGTGTTCTGCTGAATTTTTTTTAGGAATTCTACGTATTGTTTTTCTATTTTATTTATCTCAAACGAAAGAGACATATTTTCCCAGGAGGCACGCGCATTATTGGAAACTCACATGCACTCAGTACATTTCAGTTCATGTGAGAGGAGTGAGCATCTCCATGTACGTACATAGCCAGTCAGTGACGTATACTGAATCCTCAGCAGAGCTGCATCGCGTCATCACTGGTACCCACCACTTCAATAGTATTGCTGCCTTGCCATTTCTTCATATACCTACATATTTTCACAGACACCCTTCTGGCTTTAAATGGTCCGTTTATAATAAAAAGCGAATGACATCTTCTCTGGTCCACTTATTACCACGCTCCATTATAATAAACGAAGCATCTTGGTTTTGTCCTGAGTTTGCAGAAGGCAGCTGCGTTTATTATAATGAGAGGGGATTCGCCCAGTGTAAATGGGATGATGTACTGTACATGACTGTGAATGCGTACTGTACGCAAAAGGCAATGACCGTAAAGAATCTTCTATTAGGAAGTAAACACAAGTCAAACAGGCGAACATATAGCCGGGAACGCTAGAGGCAGTCGCGTAACACCAGACAAATTGAGACTCGATAAATATAGAGCACCGGTTGAATTACATAACAACGAACTTTAGGATATACGATTTGCCTTGAGCCAAATGCGTCAATTGTATTTAGATGAAAAATAAGTCGTGTGCGTAAAAAAGAATAAAGGAATGGGAAAATTACGCGACGCTCGTTATATAAAATATATGATGCGTCAGTGCAGTTTTTCCTGAAATGACGTTTATACGGAGATATTCGGGCTGTGCTGATCACTGGATATAAAGTTTACAAAATAATACTAGGCAGATTAAAATCATGTTATTCCACAAGCCTAGGTAAAATGCAGGGGATTTGTTGTTCCACAAATATAGCATTTCCTTTAAAAACAAGCTACAGTGCGTTTCCGCATATAAATACGATGCAAATATAATATGCAAATATAATTTCACGTGTAAAACGGGGTAGTATAGGAAGTTACAAACCATCTCTCTACAGAAATGCAACATTACAATCATACGATTAGGCGCCTTTCTCGGAAGTCTTACTTGTAAACGATAATGATTAAAACCAACATAAAAGGGCGAATAAGGAAAAGATGTAGAAAAAAACTTGCGACTAGTCAGTACTTACTGGTTGTTTTTAAACAGCCCATTTGTTCCCGGCTGTTTAAACCAGTGCAACCTACCATAACATAAGATTTACCTTTACATTTTCACATTCGAGTAATATATAAAAATGGAAAATGTAATGGTTATATCCAACCTGCGAGCTCAGTACGTTATGTTCCTGTGACAATTCTCAGACATCTCGGGTCGTCGCATCGAGGGCGGAGCGCCACGTTCGTGAGAGATGAATTTGATTGGTGCTCTCTACTGTCAAACAGACCTTTCCACCAATGAGCCCAATGAGCTCCTCAAACAGTCGTCACGCCTTCCCCACGAAGGTTGCGCCGCCCATATCTATGTGTGTGTGCGCTTATTTTCTTTCTATTTTTTGTAACCAAAGCTGGATGTGTAGGACGTCACATGTTGTTTTTCCTCTTCACTCCAGTCACTTAGCGATATGTGTTATTTACTGTTAAACTGCTCATCGCAGCGAACGCGCAGCCCGCGCCGGGCACAGAAGAGAGCTTGACTGGATTTTCCCTGCGCTTCAGAGACAAACTGACTGACAGCACAAGTTAAAGAAAAGTGAGAGTTCTTCTTCACAGCATACGAGAATGGCGAGTCCGCCGCCGACGGGAGGACAGCTGCTTTCAAATATGATCGTGAAGAATAACAACCACGTCAAGAAACGAGGATATCTGAGGAAACAGAAGCACGGACACAAGCGCTTTTTCGTGCTGAGGGAGTCGAGCGAGGGCTCTCCTGCCCGGTTGGAGTACTACGAGAGCGAGAAGAAATGGAAAAACAAGTCGGCTGCTAAACGGGTTATACCTTTGGACTCCTGCCTGAACATCAACAAGCGAGCCGATGCCAAAAACAAACACCTGATCGCCCTTTATACCAAGGACGAGTATTTTGCCGTGGCTGCCGAAAACGAGCAGGAGCAGGAGGACTGGTACGAGGTCTTAACGGATTTAATGAACGAGGGGAAAGTGAGCGACGGCTCCGCGTCTAATTCGGCGTCGTCTCTCGTCGGGTTTGACGAGGCGAATTACGGCGTGATAACGCCGGTCTCCGCCACCTACAAGGAGGTTTGGCAAGTCAATCTGAAATCGAAAGGACTTGGACAGAGCAGGAATTTAACGGGCGTTTATAGGCTGTGTTTATCCAGCCGGACCATCAGCTTCGTGAAACTTAACACGGAGGTGGCATCGGTTGTTTTACAGCTGATGAACATACGGCGATGCGGACACTCTGACAGCTTTTTCTTCATCGAGGTGGGCCGATCCGCGTCGATAGGACCCGGCGAGCTGTGGATGCAGGCGGATGACTCCGTTGTGGCGCAAAACATTCACGAAACCATTTTGGAGGCGATGAAAGCGATGAAGGAGATGTCAGAGTTCCGCCCGCGCAGCAAGAGCCAGTCCTCGGGTACCAACCCTATCTCCGTGCCCACCAGGCGGCACTTTAACAATCTTCCGCCGAGTCAGACGGGGCTGCAACGCCGATCGCGCACTGATAGCATGGCAGCGACGTCGCCCGTGACGAAACTCACGTCCTGCAGAATACGCACTGCGAGCGAGGGTGATGGAACTATGACGCGGCCCATGTCAGTGACGGGCAGCCCCATAAGCACAGGCGTAAACAGGACGCATTTAAGCCGCTCCAACACAGTGACAGTTCGCCCGTGCAGAACATTTGAGACCTCATCCCTGCAGCATAGTAAATCCATGTGCATGCCTGTGTCTCGCTCCCCTCCCTTTGCTATCAGCCCTGCCAGCCTGTCTTGCAGCAGTGGCTGTACAACGGAAAGCACTCCTCGCCCCTCCAGCTGCACTGCATCCATTTCGGGGTCGCCTATCGACGCTGGTTTTATCTCTTGCGATGAATGTGGCTCCAGCCCCGGAGATATGCGGCACTTTGCGATGGCAAACCGAAGCAACACACCTGAGTCCCTCACTGGCACGCCCCCCTCTCAGGAGGGCAATGACCTGTTCGGATACATGATCATGGAGAGGCCGAACTCCGTTGGGCGGCGAGGCGCACGAGCGGCGGCAGAGGAGAGCTTAGGAGATCTGGAAAAAGTCTACAGGAAGAGGACGCACTCTCTCACCATGCCTTACCAGAAGAGGGTGCCATCACAAGTGTCCTCAGCTTCACTGGATGAGTACACTCTCATGAGAGCCACTTACACAACTGGAGGCCATTCAGGGCGCTGCTCACACACTGCATCCCCAAAGGTCACATACCCTGAGGATTATGGTGACATTCAAATCGGATCGTTATTGAAAAGTTCCAGCAGTAATCTGGGCGACGATGGCTACATGCCTATGACACCAGGTGTGGCTCCCCAGGGGGGAAAGGCTGACAACTATATGCCCATGAGCCCTATGTGCGTTTCCGCTCCAAAACAGATTATCAACCCGAGGACACACCCCCTTACTATAGCTAATGGTTACAGAACCAATTCCCCCAGCAGCTGTTCTCTAGATGACAGCGGCTACATGAGGATGTTGTGTAGCTCAAAGTTTTCAGTTGATAGCTCTGATGGGAAAATGACTAATGGCGAGTACCTCAACATGTCTCCTGTAGATTGTGGCTCTGTCACACCACCAGACTGCTATCTTAGCCCTGTGGGTGTAGAGCCCTCTCCTTGTCTGAGACAGCTTCACTCGTTTAACTCTCTGCCACGCTGTCATAAGCCCCAGCAGAAGGATACGGAAAGCGATCAGTATGTTGTCATGAATCCACAGAATAACAGGATAATAGAAGAGACAGTAACCACAGCATCTTCCCCTGTACCATCTCCTCTAAGACAAGGCCGGACCGACAGCCTTATTCACAGGCATAGAATAAGCCGACCCACTCGCCTCTCACTAGATACACTACGGACATTACCCAGCATGAATGAGCACCCCCTTCCCACTGAGCCAAAAAGCCCTGGTGAGTACATAAACATAGACTTTGGACCTATTGCTGAAAGCTGCTCGCCACCCTCCAGCGCTTCCTCAGAAAGCCCAGCTTCATCCCTCGGGTCCTCCGGCAGTCAGCGGCAGTCCCCGCTTTCTGATTACATGAACATTAAAGTAAGTTCACAGTCACTCAGATCTGGAAATGCGGCCCCATCTGACGCTTTGGAGACCCTGCCAGAACTGACATCCTGCCCTGCCCACCCTGAGGAAGAGGAGGAAGGAAAGAGGTACCACCTGACGGTACAGGTGGCATCAGTAGGCCTAGCTGGCAAACCTAAAGACGATTACACCGAGATGACGTTCGCCGTGCCCGCTTCGCCTCCACAGCCTGTCTCTCAGCCCTCAGAAGGTGGGCAAACCACCAGCCCATCCTCCTTTGTGCAGAGGCTGACTTTGGACGAGAGTGGTGTGGGAGTGCCCGCTGTAGATTCATTTCTGCTGCGCCGTACCACTCTGGCTTTGGTGGATCCAGACCGGGGTGCCAAAGTGATCCGTGCGGACCCCCAGGGACGCAGACGGCACAGTTCTGAAACGTTCTCGTCTACCACAACAGTTACACCTGTTTTTCCCGCCTTCGTGCACGAGACCAGGCGGCACGGTTCTGCCTCTGTGGAAAACGTGTCCGTCTCTGTGAGGGACGGTGAAGGATCGGATGAAGAGTATAACAGTCCGATGTGCAGAGAGACGTCGGCTGGCTTTCAGAATGGACTAAACTACATTGCCTTAAACTTGATGGATGGGGGACTTGCCAGCTGTGATTCTCTTGTGAGGTTCAAAACTGCCAGCTGCTGTAAGGAGGGCATCAATGGGATACATGCCAGTCCTTATGCCAGCCTTGGGTTCAAGGATACGGCAACGACAGTTAAAGGTAAACATGGTTTTTCCAATTTATGTAACACCTAGTAATGCTACCTTTTCACATTGTGTACGCTTTAATGTAATAGCTAAAGTGGCCAATGCATTTTAGTTTATGATAGCGTTATTTTTCATAACTGGGATTGTTGATAAGAAAGCAGTCAAATTCTAATCAATTCAACTTTTATTAAAACATTGTTACAGTATATTTTGGTCATCTGTATAGCTTTATCAACAAAAATGGTTCAAAGGATCTGGGTAAATTTACTACATCATGATATGGCAAAACACACAGTGTATATATTTATTTTTTATGCAGAAATAACAACGTGCACCAGATTAATGTTCCATATGATTGATTCTCCACTTATGTGTGAGAGTTAATTGAGCAAGTTGGTGTGTCAGAATGATGTAAAAGCCTCTTTGAAAGCTGTGGCGCAGTATTTATTTTTAGAGGCTGATCTCTTCATCCGAGTCCGCAGGATTGTTTTGGGATGAAAACAGTGCAGCTCTGCCTAAGGGTTTATTTATCCACAACGATAAATTTATGTTAAAATGTTTACAGTCGTGTAAGAGTAACTCTGCAAAGTGGGGTTTAAAAGGATGTATATGTGTCTGAGAAAGATAGTATGTCAATAAGAATTCAATAGAGAGGGAAATAAACATTTTCATTATACATCGACTCGGTTTGCAAACGTGACACAATTGAAACGTTCTGTACAAGAGCTTCACAGCAGCCCCGAAAAACAAGTGAGTCAGTTGTTTATCAGTTGTCAGGTAGATGGTTGAGGACTGGAATGCAGAGCATGTGCAAAGGTTGTTCAGGGAGGTTGTTTTTCCAACCAGACACGTTTCTTTTAAGGAACTGCACACTCTTTTTTTTCAGCACCACGTGAAAAACAGAGATGTTTGTGTGGCTCAGAGATAACATGTGCTGATAGACACAGATCTACACATGCATGGAATTTATGCTCAGATTTGAGTTGTAAGATATGAGTTTTTTTTTTTGAGCATTATTAAATTCTGTGGAGGGGAGCATTTATATATACTTTGGTTCAAAAGTTTAGGATCTTAAAAAGTTACAAATATTATTTCACATTTTAGAATAATAGTACTATTAAAAACTCATCAAAGCTATGGATTAACACAAGTTTACTTTTAAGTATTATCTCGTCAGTAAAAAATGATGAGAACGATTTTATTGAAGTGACCCCCCATTTTTGACTGGTTGTGCATTAGGAGTACCCCACACTTTAGTGAGATGGTTTATGTCGTGGCAGAAAGTCAAGTTGAAGGATCTAATCCAAGAAAAAGGCATTTGCATTTGAAGGATAGGGGGTCATTCAAAAGTCTTTGGTGAATGATACTTTACGAAGAGTCTAGAAACATAAGCCTCTCAAAACAACACACCGAAGAGAGCAAATACAAAACCATCAAAAGCCGCGCCTGAGCGCGTCTGTGTGCGAGTAGCTAAAAAAGCAGGTGTTTCTGCCATTCTGTTTACCTCCGCAAAGTGGACAGAGGAAAAAGACATAGCCGCAGGCAACGGAAGCTCTGGAACAGTGGGAGGAGACCACAAAAAAACCTCACACAAACATTGACAAGCATTTGCCAGCGCTCGCCCATGCAGCCCTGTGATTGGTCACAACTAACATTCCAGAAAAACAAAAGATGAGCCACAGAGACAGAACACAGAGCTCTTATTTGTGTGGAACAGCCCGATAGGATCTTGGGTCTGTACGGGGCAGATCAGCTAGGTATATTTAGCCGAGATGAGAGTATTGATAAGCTGTGCTTTTACTACGCTGCCATCTTTACTGCAGCGTCACATTCCACTCGTTCCCTCCACCCTCACTTTGACACGCACATTTGCCCAGAATGTTTGTGAATGGAATCACGTTTTTTCAATACAAATGGCCAAAATTCCGTAACAGCCGCAGGAGACATAAGACAAATCAGACGCACTTTTATTCAATTACACAATCTATACAGATCAGCAATGTGTCCGGGATGTTTGACTCATTCAGCAGGTTTATGATAGAGTTTCATCATGTTTATGGATTTATTGGTTTGTGTCACGCTTCCTCATATTTATTTCTGTGTTTTCGCATCGGTGTCCTCAACGAGTCATCGAACATGCACACAAACACAGGCAATGTGTTGAAAATCAGATTGGTCACCTATGACCTTGCCTTGAGGGCTGTAGCCTATCCAGTGCTATGTTTGAGGAGTTCCTTGTGGCCTTTCCAGACCTCACCAAATGAATGTCCCCTTTCATATTATGACTAGAGAAGAGAGTAAACACTGTCTTATTAAAAATTTACAATTCGGACATCCAGAGAACTCATTTCAAGTCTGCGTAGGGCTTCCAGAGATGCCTTCCCCTTGAGAATTGTGCTCGAGTGTGTATGTGTGTGAGGGGCCGGGCCGGCAGATGGTGGGGGCCAGGGTCATGCACCTGCCATTCCAAGCAGTGCACAGTGGTTATCGGGCCCATCAGAGGCCCTGACAATACACTAATGATTACTGACCATCTGCTACCCCACACAAGACCACAGACAGAGACAGACAGACAGGCGCAGGGACCGATATAGAGAGATACAGTCGGATAGCAAGTGAAAGCAGTTGGTAGAAGCTTGAACTAAAAGTGCAATTTCGCTTTTGTCACTGACAAACATAGTCATGCCCCTACCCACTTTGATTTAATTGAAAAGTACGCCATTGAAAGAGAGAATGTGTCCATTCATTTGTCTTTTGTATTCTTTCTTTTATTTCTGAAAAACATTCTGACTGCCATCCCTCGCCACAACACACAAACACACACCTATCCCTGTTCCTTGAATCTATCATCGGTCTATCATCACACCACTCTCGCTCCTGTCTCTCTTTCTTCCATCATAAATCCTTTGCTAATATTTTCTCTCCATAATTATGTTCATATTTGAGAAATTACCTTCGCCCTCTCTCCGTCTATGACCGTCACCAATCATCGGGCCGACTCCACCTTCCCAGCCTCTCTCCTCCCCACCCCCTCCCTGTCCTTCTTCACCTTTCAGTCTTGTTGTTGTTGTTGACTTTGTAAGTACCTGCTATTGTTGCAGATTTGATAGTGCTAAACTAGTCCAAGATGTTCTGTTGGGGGCTCTTGCTGGTCCCCATTTTTAGCAGCGCAGATAAGGCGGATTACACATTGCCACAGATTAGACATTGTTGAGCAGCTTTGTTGGGTGTCCAAGCAAGTGGCATATACACGCAAGCACACAAAGCTGTCAAAAACATGTCCAGGTCAAAATAAGCCTTTTGTGGGATTAGTTTGTATTGTGACATTTTCAAGTAAGCCTATTCACATTGTTATTTACATTAAATGTATATTTATGCATTTTAGCAGTTGAGCTATACATTATGGTTTTGTAATAAATAGATAAAAATACCTACATTTTATGTAAATTTTATTATATGATAAATAAATGGGTCAAAGACGAAAAAGGGTTTAAGCAACAAAACAATATTTTTTTAATTTAATTGCATAATTGCAAATGCTAATTAGTTTAATTTTCCTTTTTTTTTATTTGCCCCATCCCAGGTTTTGCCCAATTGTCAATTAGAATTTTTTACTAATTTAAAGCACATTAATATGTAATATGTTCCCTTATTCTTTTATATATTGTAATATGTACAATTCAGAATAAGCATTTGAAATTGTACATAAATATTGTGTTACATTGAAAGACAATGTAACAATTATTTCAACCAAATGTTGACATTTTATTCTCCAAAAACTTAGTTGAAAACATAAAGTAAACATTTACTTACATTTAATGTGCTTTCTATGGACATACAATCACTTTTGTAAAATGTTTTGATGGGCATGAATTTGGCCCATATATACCGTATGCATATTTGATATAACCATACTGTATTAATTAATCCAGGTAGATAATGGTAATGGAAATTTGCATTATTGTCACATCAAAATAATTTCAAAGGTTGCATGATAAATAGGACACATTTTTGCTAAGGATTGTACTGTAGATCAAATGTTCACCTTGACCCTCTAGAAAACTATGTACCCACAAGAAAACAAAAGACCAATGTCCTTGTTGTAAACCTCTCAGGGAAAACGACACCTGAGACATAAATAGGCACATGTACAATTCATCACTCTCTATTTAACATGTTGTAAAGAAAAAAATGGGATAGTGCTGAACCATAAAAACATCATTGCAGATCTGCATGGGACGCTCTTTAAGAGCACGTGCCGTGTGTGGGAATAATTACATGTCATGTGACATGATTCTGAATGAATGCTTCTTTTCTCTCCTGACTAGCTAAGTGATCTCGGTGTGTGTATGTGTGTGTGGCGGCGCAAACATAACGTGTAGTGATGCTCTACTGTCATGAAATGAATTTAAATGGCTCCTTGGGCTTTACTGTTGGCTTCTGTTAGCTGTACAGCTGCTTTTGGGGTTTGTTTAAAACCGATCAGTTGAGCTTACTGACTCACTTGAAGAATCTTATTCCTGGACTGGCAGTTGTTTTCATGTGACCGCTACGCTTTGTTGGCTCTGTTGCCTTTTTAGTGTTATGAGATAATACCGTGACATTTACACATGGAGATCATCTAACTGTTCGTACAGTATATCATTCAGCCCAGAGATCCGCTATACTTATGATGTAATGGTAATGATGTTGACTTCTTCAGTCTTAGTCGCTGGTAATACTGTAAAGTTACAGTTTGTTAATTATATCTGTCGTCGATTTTCACCATTTATGAGTTATTGTTTGTTTTTTAATAGATTGTTTGGGTTTAAATGCGTTTTGAAGCAATGATATGAGGTGTTGAGTGTGGAAGTGGTTGATGTAGTTCAACAAAACAAGGAGTGACAATGTTTACTTATTGGAATAACAATAGTTGCATTCTGACTGACATCATTGTTAGTTACTATGGGGTGTTTTCCGTATGCAGTTATATCGTCATATAGAATGTAATCTTTACTGTCTGGTGGTTGCTTTCAAGCACACAAAGAATGATTATTATTTTATTTACATGGAAGACTTTCACTCACTTTGTTGTTTCAAAACGATGTTTGTAAAGCTGGCACAGGTAAATACATTAGTAGCACTAGCAGACATTTACAGTATGGCCAGTTTATCGTCTCCAGTAGCTTGCGTGTGTGAAAACAGTTGCAGGTTTCATGTGTGTGGGAACGCAAGATAGTTCCCGGCCCTGATGCAAGGGGGCTAAATTTAACCTGTGTGAAATAAATAAAAAATGACTTGCAGGACAAGTGTGTGGAGGCTGGGCATTTGTAGGAGGGGGCAGTGGGTTCACGGGCTGTTCCAGCAGTATCCAGATTACAGTTGCTTTAAATACCTGTCAGCGCCGATTCGTCACGTGGACGCTCAGCCATAGAAACACAGTTTTAGGATTGCAAATGTGTTTCGGAAGTGATATGTTGCATCTGACTACACAATCGTGACGAAAAGAGAGAAAGAGGGTGATAGAACGGGAGAGGAAATTCAGGGTCAGACAGTTCAGCCTGACCCCAAACTTGTGATTGAATTAACATCAATATCTTTTTTGTTTTCTACTTAATCTCAGCAGTGCAGAAAACAGATGAGCTATACGAAGGATAAATTCTAATGTGATTGTCCCATGACCTTATTGGTCTTTTCCCTCGTCGTTCATGCTGTATTTTCTGCCCATCCGGATCGTAACGGGACGTCCATGGAATTACTGGGCTTCCTCTTGCTTAATTAGCTCTGTGAAATTCAAGCTGCCTTGCTGACCTCCCCACACACGCTCACATGACTCGGGCTTCATGGCATTAGTGTGAATGTGAGAACCAGTGAGAAAAAAAGAAGGAGCGCCAGCTCTCTGTTTTGAATCTATTAATATACCTGACCCAAGCAGACATTCAGTGTCTGGGTACGAGTGGTCAAAGTCAAGTTCACATTGAGCTTTATGCCGCCTGGCCGTGTCAAATGTTATCCTGATGTCTCTATTTCAATATTGTGACATTGAAGAAAGAAGAAATGTTGCTAAAGCTCTCAGCGGTGTAGGTGTACTGTAGTCTGGTAGGTCAAGTCATTTTATGCGATTGCCTAATGGTCACTTTAATTCAGCAATGCATTGGACCTTCCCAATTGGGCAAAACACTTTTTCGGCGTGACTGAACGGTATGAATAAAGAGCATTTAAAGTGTTTAAGTAAACCAGCCTGTGATTTCATGTGAAAACCGGCACAGCTTAAGAACTTTGCCCCAATGTTGTCACAATATCGCACCGTCTTAAATGGATACTTAAACAAAGAAACAAAATGTTCCCATGTTTTACTCACTCTCAAGGCATCCTAACCGAATCTGACTTTCTTCTTGAAGAATAACACATTCAGAGTTATAATAGAATGCACACTTTCTTTTCCAAGCGGAATAATGGGAGTGAATTTTTTAAGCTCCAAAAACTGCATCCATCTATCAAAAAACTGCTCTCCGTGGTCTTAACAAACAAACGGGGAATCGATGCGTTTCTTTAAGAGAAATATCCATATTGACAACGCTATTAACGAAAATGTCTAACTTCAGTTATCCCTAAGTGAACCAGAGGCTTGTTTTGCCGGCAAATAACAGTGACGGTACTCCCGCACAGAGGAAACGGTGTCCTACTGGAACGAAACGAAAAGCGACGCCAGAACTTGGCCGGAAAAACAAGCCTCTGGTTCAAATTGTGTTTCTTGGCTGAAGTATCCCTTTCAGTGTTTTGGGACACAGAATTGTACATTATTTTATGAAGCAATTCCCTGCATTTTTTTTGTGCTAACCCCTACTGTGACCATTTGTGGTATACATGGTTTTATTGTTGTCGTTGGTGGTATTATGAATTTGGCTTTGGGGTTTCTTACCATCAGAAAGCAGCATAAACATGTTATAATGTGTTTTTCCAAAGTCTGTAAAGTTGATAGGACAACAGGAAAGTACCCTCTCTCTCTCTCTCTCTCTCTCTCCATCTTTACTAGTTGGCTGTGAGCAAACAGACCTGTCAGCATTTAACTGGAAGAGTAATACCTCGTAATGCCACACAAAGGGAGGTATCAAAGAGCAGGAAAAGATGAGGCACTTTACGACCATGAAAACGCTTGACCTCTCTCTGGCCCCTCCTCCCCGACTTCACCCAGCTCTCTGTGTGAAAATGCAACACTTCTGACATTCATCTGTGTCGGAGTGGATGTTGTGATATCGGGCTCCCATACGGAAGTGTTCAGAATGTGCGCGGGCAGCCCAGATAATGGGAGCGATTATAGCGTGCTGTATAGCCAATGGCCGTGAATCAAGGGTTTGTTAAGTGTGCGAGAGGGAGTCTCGCTCTGTGAAAACATCTCTTGTTCTAGGCGGGTAAAAAGCGAGAGGAGATCGGTGGGGGGCGGGACTTGTGTGTGACCGGGAAGGAAAGGCCCGCGAGGGGTTTGTGTTAGCAGTGACGTCCGCCCGGTGTGAGGCCTTCATGCAAATGTAACCTCACAAACAAGTACAAGGGGTGAGAGGTCAGGATAGCGATCTAGCCTCTAAACAGTTCCCAGATACTAAATACCTAAAAAACTCAAACTTAAATAACTTTGTTTTCTCTATGAAAAAATACATTGTAATACATTTTGTGGCTTTAATGTGGAAATTACAGAATTTTTCTTTTAGCACTTTGCGGTACATATAACACATTTAATATGTACATTTAATATTAAACAACACATTTTAAATGAATATTAATAACCATCTGAGCCCATGTTACACGTGTCTGCATGTGTGAGAGATGGAACGTATGACATACTCAAACACTGTTTCCGTCAGCTGCATAGTGCTAAATGCCAGCAAGTGTTTTCCTGCGTCTCTCTGAGCACCTGTCACTTCTGTTGCTCGTACTGAAAGAGCTTGCATTCCTTACTTGGTAAAGGAGAGGAGGACAGACAGAACGAGAAAGAGAGAGCGAATGGGAGAGAGAAAGAGCGTGTAACCTCTTATGACCCTTTCAGACCTATCTTATTCCAGTATAAATCACACGTTACGTATACTCATGGAAAAACACACCGGTCCATGTAACCACGGGAGATTTTCCAGACAAGGCACGGAGGAGTACGATAACATTTCCGAAAAACGCCGAAACATGTGTGAATGCCCATTTATGGCCGTTTGAATCGTAGCTCTGATTTCGAGGGAACATTTTGTTTTATTGGTTTGTGCTGCTTTTGTCTGTCTGGATATTTTAAGAGATCAAAATGAACGTGTTTTCCAATTCTCTCTTGTCTTTTGTTTGTTTCAGACTAAACAGAGCCAGTCTCTTCAAGTCCTTCACGACCAGAGCCAGGGATGAGAGGAGGTGTTTGTGTAGACAGATGGACCACGTTGCTGCTGCTTCAGCCCTCTGCTGATCTTTGACCCCCCCCAACCCATACGAATGGTCGTCGTCACAGCAACATGGACACTTGACCCCAGTGCGAGGCGTGACGGTGACTCACAGACAGAGAGGCGGGACTTCCTGTCCATCTGTAACTCACTACAATCGCTTCCCTCTGGATCCAGACATTGTGTCATGGACTTTTTCACCGGTTTTGTAAAGAGCTCTGGACTTTGAGTGTCCCTCAATGTCAAAACCTGTGAAACCAACCTGGAGAGAAACATCTGATCCCCACACACACTCACACACTCTTACACCCGTCGCACATGTCACTTATTTAATTGCGTGCATATTCGTGTGATGGTGTGCATGTGTGTGCGCATGGGTGGATGCAACACTGCACAAAGGTGGCATTTCAGACATTTATTCAACAATTCGAAATAACCAGTCACTTGAAAACCCTACCTCAGAATGAGCCAGGTTGAGACTTACAAAATATATATATTGAGAAACTAATTTATTTTTGCAAGTGAATGTTTTCGTAAACACCAATCCAAAGCCTTATTGACTGTACTGTCATACAGTGTTTCCTGGAGGACATGCGTTACGGACCTGCGTTCACTCAGACAAGAGTTTCAAAGATTAACTGTTTGCCATGGTAACTGAATGTCTTGTACTGCAGAGGAAGAAGGCGTTCGCCTGCCACATTCCGTGGCTTCCGCTGCAATCAAAGATCTCGTATATTATGACTTATTATTCTATTCCACACAGATATTTAATACATTTTAATATAATAATGATATTTATGGACCGGATGGGCGGCACGCCCAGCACATACTGTATGCAAAGCAGGCTTTCAGAGTAGAGGGTTGGATCGAAGCCACACGTGATTTATGGTACACATGCTATACAAATGATGTCGTGAGCCTCAGGTTAGAGCGAGGAGCACCTCACTGAGCCTAGGCAAGCTAGCACACTTTAACCCTCCTTCTTTGACCCCGACAACCCAAAGCCTCTGTCGAACTGCCCTCTCACGCCACTCTGTAGACACCGCCTTCCCTTTGCCTTACACCCGCACCCGTCGGCTTGGCATTTAATTTAGCGTCCACGATCGACCAAACGGCGACGAATGAGAGCGGTAGGTTTCAGATGCATCACAGAAGGCTTGACACCAATACTGCTGCTCCCTACCATCAGACAGGGGTAGACCAGAACCAATGCTTTGTCTTGCACTTACAAGCTCCCTAGATTGTAACACAAGACACTTTGAATGTAGAGTATTCTGGAGTTCTCCGCAAAGAGACGTATGGACAAAATATCACTTAAACATCCACAGACAAACTGATGTTAAGACAGATTCAGATTCACACATGCAAGTGCAACATGGTACAAAAACACACGACCGGACTTAAGTTTATGAAAATCATTTGCCTAGAAATCTGTAAATAATGTATAAAGAGATTGCAACTGATGTTTTTAAGTTAAAGATGATAACTTATGTCGTTTTTATGTATATATCTATATATACTGTATGTGTTTGAAAGAATTCTCCCCCAAACTAAAGCACTAATGAAGGTACTTGCCAAATGCCAAACTTTGGCCTGGCGATTTTCTTTTATAATTCTTCAGTACGTTTGTAAGAGTATGTACACTGTACAATAAATGCCACTTCAATGATATTTGATAATGCTATGGTATAAAAACGAAAAACATGATAAAATGAATTCATTGAATTACACTTGATATTACAAAAGTAAATCTTGGTACATTGGTACACAAACGGCATATGCAATATTTACATTTTATAAGATTAGTTTACAGAAAGGAACCAAATGTATAAATACTGTGTTAATATATTTAAAACCTTTTTCGCGGTACACATTTTTTCTGCCAACTTTGAATGGAAAAGTGTTTTTTCTTTTTCGTTTTTTTGCTATTGAATCCTGACAGTAATTTCAGCAGTGTTTTTGAGCGAATGCTGTTTCTCAGTATGGAAAGGTTGAATATTTCAATGCTCGGTTGAGTTTTTCTTGTGTCTTCCATTGTATATACTTCATATTTTTTTGCATTGTGATGCTACTTAGAAGTGATAATTTAAACTTAGTGTAATTGCTTTACAAACTGTATTGATTCTGAATAGCCACATGCAATAAAAAGTTACGTTATTTAAGAACACCCGTTTCGCTGCTTGCATTTTTTCGTAATTAAACATGACAGTTCTTGTTTGGCATCTTCCTGAGAACAACCAGATTCAGCCAGACAGCAGATGTCTTTATTCATCCAATCATCTGAGCAACATCCCAGAAATGTTACACACATAAACACTCATGTTCAGATTCATATGCCTCCTTACCTTTACATTTACATTTACGCATATGCCAGATGCTTTTATCCAAATCAACTTTAGATCAATATACAGCATAGTTTTATTGGCATGTGTGTTCTCTGGGAGTTAAACATATGACCTCATGTTGCTAACACAATGCTGTTCAAACAGGAATATTAAAAGTGATGTTGGAACCTCAAGGAGGTTGTTTGGTTAATTGAACGCCAACTTAATAAAACCAATTTGTGGGTCAATGTTTCTTGCTTTATGACAGACCGATTTATGGCCTGACCCAGAATGCATAACTGACTAAAGGGATTATGATTTTCACGCCCTGAGCAATAATGAAGAATTATTAATTCTCAAACCCCTGCTAATTAAAATAGGAATTAAGTCTAGGGAAAGAAGAAATTGCACAGTCTGCTCTGTGCCAAAAGGGGGGGTAAAAATCCAAACAGACCTGGGATTCTTACCCCCCTCCTGACTACTGTTATGCGTCCGTCGCCTCAGCAGATGCAAGGGATCACACTGACACGGCCGGCTTTCTGGGTCAATAGTCATTCATATGTATGGTCAACACGTCCTGACTGATTAGACAGATTTATGTATGACCATGTCAGCTTTCAAGAAGTACAGTCTGGCCTCCTCATAACTCATTAAAAGACATGTCCACTCATGCAAATGCTAGCGGTTTCCCACAAGCGTATGAGTCAGTATGCGAGGACCAGAATCAAGAAATGAATTTACTGGGAACTGTCAACCACGCCTCAAGTAGGCGAGTCAGACTTGTTTGGCAGAGATAAAAAACAAATGTGTGTGTATGTGTGTGTGAGATGAGGAAGGGGCTAAGAGCCGCAAGTGAGACCACAGAGAGAGAGAGTCCCTTAGTGACACAGCTTTCCTCAACGTGATGACAGTCACATCATCCATCACAGCTCTAGACTGCTACAAACAGCTCATTTGGGCCACTAATTAAGCACACTAATTGATCTTATTAAATAATAAAAGGTAATGGATGTATGAAAGCGCTCCGTAGACAGTGGAATGGATGCTTAGGCTTGTTGACAAGGGATTTGCTGTAAATACTGCGGTCCTGTCACAACAGATATTTGCCGTAGGGGATGATCAGTTCCTGGTGACTTGGAAAAAATATCAACCCACTGTATTTCATATAAGAGCACAGAGCTCATATAAGCCTAATATCAACACTTTAATATTTTAGTATATATATTGAATTACATATTGAGTATATATTTTTTAATAGTTTCACATTTAGCTGTTAAAAAATGACACCCGTTTAAAGCAATAAATCTCAATCTTTTTGACCGCGAGGCAAGTTTGTTTATATTTTATTAAGTTCATTCAGATTACTTTACATAGAAATTATTTAGAAATAGAGGGGGGACAAAAAGATGTGAATAAATTATGAAAAATTTGAATAAGGTTTTCTAAAACATTATTATCATTATTCAAATATGTTATTTAAAATCACAAGATAATTAAGAATGTAAAATAGCAACAAATAGGGGATCACTGACTGCAACCATATTTGTAGACCCTCCCACTCAAAATTTCTGCCCATCATATGAAATATGCAGTATAAATAAACATGACATCTTCTACAATTATACCTGACCTTAGAGCCTTAATAAGAAAACATTTCTATCTATTAGCGCATTAGAGTACAGTGCTAATCCAAGGTCAGTAGTTTACACGTTATATGTTTATAATTTATATTATTTAGAAATGTCCCCTTACACTGCTGTATTGTGTTTTTCTGCCGAGCAGCTTTAATGATGACTCCTAGTGTCTCTTTTATCATTAAACTAATCATGTTAAGTGTATTCAAAGTGCTACATATTAATTAGACATTATTTGGTTAGACATAATCCCTGATCGACAATAAATACTACATACTTAAGTGAACAGAAGAACCAATAATGCTGAAGGACTAAGAAAATTATACTGGAAAAGTATAATATATGGTTTTAAGAGGCACATTACTATTTACATAAGATTGTTTTCAGACTGTTTGGGTTACGAATACAGCTGTGTATAAATGTGCTATGAAACGTGCATGTGGCCCATCATGCTTTGCCACCAGCCCTTCTGCTCATCAAACAGCCTTCATCACCATGGAGATGAACACACGATTATGCATCCACTAGACTATCATTACCAGACAGGACCTAAATGTTCTTAGCAGTGGGTTTGGTGAGCAGGTGGGCTTCCATTGCTCTCAGACTGGGGAACAAGATAGGAATGTATTTGTGTTTCCAAATTTGGTTTCATTTTAGCGCTCAACGAACGAACAGGTTACAGGATTCTCTCTGCATGCGCAAGTTGGAGCCTAAATTTGTTGCATATCAAATGCTTCGGTCATACCAAACGCAGGACATACTGTAAAATACACTGTAGACCTTTTTTTGAAACCCAATTATTTCTCCCCTGCAGGCTTTAGAAAGAAAGCCTTAAGAAAAGAAAACGTTTGGATTAATCCACTCAGCCCAAAAAAGATGTATGTCAGGCTGCACGTGCAGAAACAAGCACCTCATAAAAAGCTCAACACGTGCCTATACTGTACACGCTGCAGGAACCGGCCTGATATTTTAATGTTTTCAAGGCCCATCAGCAATACATAAGAGTTCACTATTTAAACTGGTTAGTTCTGGCTCATTTCAAAGTTATTTTCCAGAACCTGCGGGTTAAGATAAGAAAGATACATTGAAATGGCGGCCCCTCTCAGAACTACAACTTCTGAGAAAACATCATTTTCCGAAACCATTTCTACTCTTCACAGAAAAGCATGTTTAGCGTTTCTGACTAAAGACAGCAGTGTGATACTGTTATTGTAGCTTATTACACGGCTCGTTGGAAAGCTTGATTCTGATTGGACAGTGGCAACATTTGCGAGTTCGTTATTCCCAGATAACAACATCTCTAAACTAATAACACACGGTAATCCGGAAGCAGCAAATGATTTCTAAATACGTCTTTTCATAACATATATGACATTATTATATTTACAAGTGGTTAAACCAAATTGCCTGTTTGTGACATTTGAACGTAGTTTCTTATCTTAAAACCAAAAATAAACATATTTTCCTCATGGAAGGTCTGAATTCGGTAAAAATTTATAAAATGTTTCAAATTCACTTTTCATGTCCAGTTTTTTTCTAATGTGCCGTGTAGCCGTGAAATAAGTGGGATAATGTACAAGCAGCAGGCAGTTATCGTGAAATAAACACCTTTAGTGCGATACTGGAATGCTGTTGCGGCTGGTTTAAGCTGGTCATGTGCTGGTCTTTGGCTGGTTTAAACTGGTCAAACCAGTATCAAAACATACCTAACCCAGCATAGGCTGTTTTTTTCAACAGACTGATCACACTGTTTGGGCTTATTTATGCGATAAAGACTGGCTACCTATAAATTATCCCTTACTTAGCGATTGCTTAGCGAACTTCCCATTAGATTTTGGACATTTGTTCTGCACCCTTTATACTACGGACATGAAAGATGCCCATTGTGCGGCTCAATGAGAAAATGAGTGCTTCATAATATTATCGAAGCCTGGGGTTGAGCATTTTTGACACTGGGTGCAAAAAAATGCACCTTTTGAGATTCCATTCAGATTCGTACATCCTATATCATATATCAAAAAATAAAGGGGCAGTTTACACCACTCGAATCCAGTTTCACTTATTGTTCTCTGAGGTAAATGCACATAAAGGTCAAACTGTAACAGTGTGTGCGCTGAGGGTGTACTGAACCGAAAGAGAGATGGGTCTAAAAGGCGCCAAGTATTTCTCAGCTGATTCATGTTGTTTCCATGTAGCAAAGGACTTTCGGGATTGCTTAAGAGCTGGAATATTGTTTTTTCCTTCTCTTCCTGCTTTTCTCTCTCTCTGCTGCTATGCAGTGCAGATCTGACCTGCAGAGACTCGCCAGATGAACTATCAGAGACTCCTGTCTGGCAAACAGATCAAGGGACTCTTGAACATCAGACAGCTTAATATAGTGTCTATGGCAGAAAACATGGAATGAACAAAGACACCAAACAGCATGAGACATACAAAGAGCTCATGAGACATAAAAACAGACTCAAACACCTGAGCGTACCTGGGATGACTCACTATCAGCTTGGCCAGGATTCAGGAGGTGAGCTCATGCCCCCTCACTGCCCCTCCCCTTCTCCCGGTCTTTTTCCTCTAATGCTTTGGTTGTTTTTCCCAGTACTCTCAGCAGCAGCGGTTAGGGGCGTGGCGTAGCCGTTACCCGCCCACAGCTCACCTGCTTCAACATACAAACGTGATTTCATGTGTCCGCGGGGGCACCCGACAGAGAATTGTCACAGTTTATATTAGGGAATCATGGGAACACAGGTGAGAACGTTACCTCACAAGAGGAAAGTTCAAAGGAGGCCAGACCCACAGAAAACGACAAAGCTGAAACCACTAAAACCAACATCAAATGTCGAGGATATAAACGAACAAAGGCATTGAAACGTATCAAGTGTAGTTAGACATCTGAGATTAATCAGGCTGATAAAGGAGTGTCCGTGAAACCCAAATTCGCATTCAATTCGGCTTCAATTTCAATAACGTCGTGAGTTTCTCACACATTCTTGGGAGCCGGGGCTCATTAGAGTGTCACAAACATGTTGACTGTCAAAGAGCTTACAGGAAAGTCTTTGAGAAAATATGTGGGAATTAGCCAATTCTCGCTCACAAACTCTCTCTTGTTACTTGCTCAGACAAGTCTGTGGAATGCAGTGCTTCTGCAAATGCTTCCATCTATGCTTGTTTACGCTCGGACGCAGCCTGTGGCTTTTTCCCAAGCCTGGCCGGGATAAGTGGGAATGTTTGCCATTTCCCGGGGGCTGTGTTCAGACTCCGACCTCTCTCATACTCAGACCCGTGAGCAAACAATAACAGATGACTGCCCATTCACAAAAGACATTTTTTGGACATCCATCTCCTTTTGCTAAACTACAAACATGTCCTAAATGCTGATTCGTCTCATTTTATTTTCCTGACATATACTAAAAAACAACTTTTGTGAATAGTGATCAAGACATGAAATTAAAATTCGACACACAAGATTTATAGAATGTATTAGTTTGGCCGATTCGTTACGTTTTTACACTAGCATGTTGTTTGCATGTCGGTGATAACTGCAAACGATGGAAAATTATGTTTATCATTTTATATGTCAAAAGCACTTCTGACCCCAGTTACTCTGATGGGTACATAGTTCAATTAGTTTGACATATTTAATCCATTTGTAAAATTTGCATAAAATCAGGTTGACAAATTCCACATAAGCTTGTGCAGTAAACCTTATAACTGTAACTTGATAGATACCAAACAACATCTCTCCCTTAGTTCCCGACACTTCATTTGTTATTTGTCTCCTTTTGCACGTGATTAATGTTGTTGTGCGATTCCAGTGATAATGGCCTGATGAAACCAAGGAAAGTGTCGTGTTTACTACATTCTGAGGTGGTTATGCAATTGAGGAAGAAAATGCTTTCTCTCTCCTGCTCTCTCTGTTTGTGTGTGTGTCTTGAAACATATGATGGTGGGTGGATAAAAACAAGGCGAAATAAATATAGACCACTTCTGAAGATGTAAACGGTGCTGGTCCGGCGTTGGTCTAGACGTTTGAACAAAATACAACCAACAGAACATTTATAACCAAATGTTAAAGAATAAATTTATCCTCTAACAAAACATGTATGATTTAAAAATATATAAAATGAAACCATAAATGCTTCTGGACCAGTTTTTGGAAAGGGTCCTATAACAATTAACTACCTGTATGTGCATGTGCACATGTGCAATATTTCTTTCTTTTCATATCTGGTGCGAGCATTTGCTAATATGGCTGAAAATGCCTTGGGACCTCTGCAACCCACACCGCACAATTTCCACTTTTTGAACAAATCCTTGACTTCCTACTCTCCACTGTTCCACTTCATCACACGCTTTAATCTGGCGTTGTCCTCATCATGTTCGCTCCTGGCTATCGTTACGACACGTTCTGCCGAAACAGCCGGCAGCAACCTCCATTGAGGAATCCACTGAATGAAATAGAGTGAGTAAGGAAACAGTGAGGCTCAGAGGAAAAAAAGAAATACTCAGAGGTTGCTTATCCACTGTGTTAAAACTTCCTGTTATGAGACAAAGGTTGACATAATAATTTGTCACATTTATATAGAGCTTTTCTGGGTACTCAAAGCGCTTTACAAGGGGGAATCTCCTCAAGCACCACCAATGAGCATCCACCTGGAGGTTGCGGCAGCCTTGTAAGGTTTTTGAGCAACTGTTCCTCGCAAAACAGTGCAATATTATACTGACTGATCCACTGATCTTGCACTTTTTCTTGTTGTTGTTAGGATCGTGTGAGTGTGTGTGTATGGCTGGCACAATGCATGGTTATGTAAGATTGGACCTGCCCAAGAGATGACCCACATCATGACTCTCATAACGTGTTTGGCTCTGGCGTACTTCTGAGCTAACACACACATACACTCCTCCACTATACAAATGCAGTCATCTCAAGTGATGAATCTGTGTTTCTCCATTACAGTATCTGAAAATATAATATAATCTCAATTTAGTTTTCTGTTTAGCACCCACACAGACAAAACAGCAGGCATGTACTCAAACAAACCTGCACACGTGAAGCTAATGCCCCTCCCCTCGAGAGGGGGCTGGGTGACTCAAATGTACGTGTGTGTCTGATTCTAGCCTTTTGGGAAAGGGTGTTTTACAGAAGCTGCGATGGGGGAAGGGGGCAAATAAATAATTAGCATCAGTATCACTCTTCTGCCCGTAGCCACACAAGACAGAGCCTTGCAACCGATGCTGGTAAACACACTGACATCATTAAAGGAGTAGTTCACCTTCAAGATGAAAATTCTGTCATCATTCACTCGCCCTCTTGTCGTTTTTAACCGCTTCGACTAGCTTTCTTCCGCAGAACACAAAAGAAGATATTTTGAAGAATGTTGTTAACAGCCCCCCATTCCCTGCTATTGCTTACAAAAGTAAATGGGGGGCTACGCTGTTCTGTTACCAACATTTTCAAACTATCTTCTTTAGTGTTCTGCATTAGAAAGAAAGTCATATTGGTTTGAAATGACAAGAGGGCGAGTGAATGATGACAGAATTTTCATCTTGAAGGTGAACTACTCCTTTAAACGAAAACATGTGACTACAAGTGAGCAGACATTGACATGTTTCCTTAAGGATGTGTCAACATAAGTGTAATCGATATGCTTTCATTTCATTTTGTGTTGTTGGATAATATCTCCTCCCTCTTGCTAAGATACACTTCCAGCTAAACACGCAGAGCCAATATTGTTCCTCAAACAAGCTGGGCCGCGGGGCCGGAAGCACCCTTTCCTCAAATATTTATTCTAGTCTTTTTACTTTTGATTGTGTACCTAGCGATCACTTTATAATGACTGGTTAGGATGTGAATCCTGCAACAGGTCCACGCTGCCTATTTCCTTAGGTAAATATACAGTACGTTATGTTTTGAATGGAATTCTGCAGTGTATTCCCTTTGTTACCGTTTTTAAGGCGCAGTTCATAACCTTTGCCTCTATATCGCCCCCTATGTTTGAAACACAAAGTGCAGGTTACTTTACATACTTATCTTTATGTGGGCTGAAGTCAAATGTTATGAAACTGACATTTATGCAAACTTTGTACCCAACAGCTAAATTTACTGTATATTATAGCATTATATAAGCTTTCCATTGTGAATTGGGGTAAGGTAAGGTACTTGCTCAATAACTTTAATTAAAAAAGTCGAGCAGTTGTGTTCTATATTGTTGTCATGACCTCATCACATATGTCTCTTCGGAAAGCGATTAGCAGTAATATTTTTTCGCCTGTTGCTGCTTTTTATCTTTGTGAGTGAGACAAACATCTTAGGGCGTGTTCACACTTGACTTCTTTTTTGGTTTTTAGTACAAAAAGGCTTGCAGCATTGTGGTTACAATAAGCAGCCGGCAATGTTCAGAGAAAGCATTTGTGCACCAAAAGACAGCTTAGAGAGTCAGGCTTCATATGCAGCCTAACAGAAGCTTATTTGAATTATAAACAGAGAGCGTCATTGCAATAACCAATCACATATTTAAAAACTACAATACTAATTTCTCGCTAGAAATGCAATCAGAAGTTATTGAAAGTGAAACATACATTTGCACAAAAAAATGCTCTAACGGACGTTTCGGACACCATTTAATATTTCGAACTTGAGCGGATTTGACCAATCACGTTCCTGGCATGTTGTTATGGAAACGACAGGTCTCTGTCATTTGTTAATTGTAAAAAAGCTTGTGGTATGTATTTTTTTCCCGAAAAGTTTACCTTTTTTCATCCTCAAAAGACGCTCTGAGCTGCAGAAAAAGATGCTGGCAGCTAGGTAGACGTTGTCGTTTTCCTATCAAACAGAAGAGTTGTATAGTATCCTAAAATAAGCCTGCTAATACAAAAAAGGATATAAAAACGTTGGTTCCTGTTGACGTGGTTTTCTCCTCTAATAAAATACTTTGACAGTGTAATGTGAAGCATAAAAATGAAACATTTAGCGATATAGAAAGGCATCCGTATAGAAAAACAATCCCATGCATTGTTTACGGACTTTAAAAACAAACATAATTACTATAATAAAACCTAATGTGTAACAGGGGTCTATTATGTGCATTATTGCATGCTAAGCAGGCGGACAAATGCACTTTGAATTAAGAGACTTCAAGCTGCCCGACTATTCATAGTTGTGTGTAGCCATGTGAGCAACGTTAGTGATTTTTGTTTGCTTTAGTAAGTATAATATGCTGTGCAAGCATTATGTTTATATCTTGTAAAATTTAGAGAAAATATTTGGAAATGGAAAACTGGAAAATATGAAGACACACTCCTTGTGGTGCTCAATTCATGTTATAGGAGATTAGAAGACTCTTGGACCTATTCTGGCTGAGCATGTCAAATATTATACATGTATTAATTGTTTATATAATAAGTGTTCCTGTTGCTCATATGCATTTCTACACACCATTGTTTTTATAAGATATTGATTTTGTACCAATCAACAAAAGCTGGCATTGTGCCAAACTGAGATTTTTTAAAACCCTACAGACCATTAGCTTCCTTCAGCCTGTCACTGTGTGTGCTGCAGCATCATCCACTATTCTTAGTAAATGGCACATTGAATATCAAACACAAGAGTAGGGGTGGATGAGGCACACACACACACACACACACAGTCTGCGCATGAGCATGAAAGGGGAAAATGATGGATCAGATGAAAGCAGTCCCTATCTCTCTTTTTCCTATTCTCTCTTTCTCTCCATCCCATCCCCCTCCCCTCATCCATCTGGGGTGTCCTCTGTGAGAGCAGGCAGACAAAAGAGGCAGACTGCTGGCCCCCATCCCTCACTCAACCTTTCCTTGGAGGGACAATTGGTTCTCTCGGTGGCCCCTGGCTGAGGGATCGGCCCTTTTAACTCATGGTCCTGGATGATTTTATATGTATGTGTGTTTAGTAAAAAATAAGGTAAGGCTGTGTTCTGCTCCACGATGTTGATGTATGTATCTTTCCTTCCCACAATAATTTTGGGTGGTGCTCATTATGAGGAATGTTCCTAGGGCGTAACACTTATCAACCATTACAAGAGATTAAGAGAATCATGAAGCCAGTAAACAGACGTCAAAGAAACTTGATGCTGCCATCATAAATATGATTAATATTGGCGATGAACCGGAACCATGTTTGACAGTGCTGCACCTATGTCCTCTCTGTTAACAGCATGGTATTTCCATGCACTTCAAAGGAGTCTCTAGTGACCACTTATCTGATGTCTACGGCAGACACTTAATGTGTCAGCGTGTGTGTGTCGACTAAACGCAAAATCAAACTGCGATTTTAATCTCACCAGAAGTGGGATGCTTTAAGCAGACTGATAATTGTTAATATGTATTATTTTTTATTGCCAGACAGACTTGATTCTGATTGGCTAGTCGTGTATACTGTCCAATAATTTACAAATGTATAGCCAGTCTGTTGTTAGCGCTAAAAAAACAGCTTTAGTGTGATGCAAGATCCTTTGCTTTGTGATAACCCTGTTCTGGTTTATTCAGTGATAACAACTGGTTAGCTTTATTATCCCTTACTTGACAGAACGTCGGTGATCGGTGCTGCAGAATTTTGGTTCATAAAGTCTTTTTAACTTGATCGAACAGTGGAACGTAACATTTTTACCGATTAAGAGGTGCCAATTTCGTATGATTATTAAAAAGCGTAAAGGTCCACCATTAATCCCACCCCTGTCACTGATGCAAAAGCACACTGTAAAACTTTGCTGTAATTTCACAGCAGGTTTGCCAGTAAATTACTGTAGATTTAATGTACAATTTTGTTTTAAGCATAAACTTACCAACCTCCATATTTTTCTTAAAACAAGACATAATATCTTGAGTCACTTTTGTTGTAAATGTATCATAATTTAAGAAAATTGAAATATTTTTACAGTAAACGAGAAAAATGCTTAAGAAGAACGTAACTTTTTGAGGTGTTGTTGTGCTAATGCCAGTCTCTTTTTGTTTATTTTTAATCTCAAAAATCAAAGTGTTTTAATTCGATTAAAGTAGCTAAAAACAGTAATAATTGGAAAGTTTATTAAATAATAATTAAATCTACAGTAAGTTACTGGCAAAACTGCTGCAAAAACTACAGCAAAACTTTTCAGTGCACTTCATATACAAACTAACTTAAAATGAGCTAAAACGTCAAATTTTTCGAATTGCATTGTATCCACGCCCAAAAAGCAAACGCGTGTTTTAACAGTGATTGGTTGACAGGCGAGTATGTGGTCCTTTAGCATCATTTGTGGGTCATTAGTATTAACACTACAAATACGATGTGAATGTGAACATCTTTTTTCTGTTTACTGAATTTAGAGCTTTATGTCTTTATGTTGCTTGAGGTTACTTTCTTGTGCAAAATCACAATGCATAAAATCAAAGAACAGAAAACAGATTAAACCGTCAACATGCTGGTTTTGCGAGGTGAAGTGTCGAGTGCGGCAAATCAAATATCAACCTTGACTTCACAACATTAAACCACTCCTAAACCTAACCTTAAATTCATCAGTCACACTTAAAATCTCCTCAGAAAAAAAACATTTTTGTATCGCTCTACATATGACATGAGAAAGAGCAAGCTTTTATAACAGTTAGTTTGATAACAGACAGATCACACCACCAGGAATCCAACACGTATGACTAATGGGTTATTGCCGATGCCTGTCTCCGACTTGGCACATTATTTCGTTTGATTAATTATTTTATTTTCCTCTCTCTCTTTTGCAGAGCCGCAGAAGCACAAACACATTCCTGACAGAATTCCTGAAGAGGGAAAAAACTGCATTTGGAACACTTTGGCCTTGTTTATTACCTTGCATTTGACTCTGCATGGGCTGATCCGGTCACAAGTGGTCACCTGAGACCGATCACTGTTAAAAACAAGCGTCTCAAATGTAGTGGGATTTTGCTGTAGAAAGGGCCTTCTGATTTCACATCCTCATGACAAAAAGTACAAAAAGAGGGTTGCTTTGTAATTTTGCTTTTCACAAACGTGACATTTTAAATATTATTTTTATGGAATAGTTACTTTGATCGAACACCTGTGTTAACTGTATTTCATATGTGGCTAAAGAGATAAACAAAAAATTATAAAAACTGTTAAAGGGCTGCTGCTACAATGTGTCATGCATACTTACTTCTTTATAATGTTAAGTGTGCATTCTTCTCATGCTTAACATGGTCAACTTGTCAAAAAACTAGTTGGGCGTATTACGTAGTATTTCTGTGCCCAATACACTCCCCCAGCGATCGTACAGGTTCGGAAAGTTTTTTTTTCGAACATATAAAACTGTTTTGTAACAATCTCTTATTGGACAATTCTCTTGATAAAAGCATGCGGCACACCCACGCTGCAGCATGGAGAGCAGGAGATGGAGCATGCGCAGACTGTAGAGCAGAGCTGTATCTATCTTTTATAAATGTGATCAAACTAACACTAACTAATACTACTCTATAGGTACTCAAGATTAATATGAGATCGGCAGATACCCCGTGTGTTAGGGCCGCTTTAAGTCAAGTAGATTTGCAGATGCCAGACATATCAAAGATGTTCCCTATGCCTTGTGTACTGTGGCTTCTCTACATTTGATTTAGATTGTTGTATTAGATTTGGCCCATATTTACATTTATATTTAGATCTGACCAGATGCTCCAAGACATATAGTTAACACCATGTGTACATACATTGAGGCCTATAAAATAAACACATTGAAATCTAGACAAGGACATACACAGACATTCTCGTTGCTCTCTCACAGGTGAACAAGCTCTGCGTTTTCCTCTCTTGCAAACACCTACACACAAGCACCGTCTAATCCAGTGAAAATCTGATCAGGAATGAGGTGAAATTCCATGTAAACAGTGAGTAAACAGCGCGGTAACGAAATACCCAGGAAAAGATATAAGAAAAAACATGTCATAACGTTTCTTTGACATATGTCAAGCCAGCCATGCAGGGACCGAAACTATGTGTTTAGTTCTCTAGAAGTGTTTATTTAATATTAAAGAGAAACTCCAGGGTCAGAATAAAAAGAAAATAGGGCTCGGTGTCCTTGGGGCAGGTGCAAAAAGTCGAAAGATAAAAGTGTGCGAAGTTGTTTTAGAAGCAGTCCAAATCAGTCACCGTCGCTTATGAAATTGAGGACTTTTTGTGGAGTAGGTTTTTTTTTGTGGTACTGCAACGCAAGTTTGTGACATCTGGGAGGAGGTGTTGTAGTACTAAAATATTCTCTTATACTGTATCGTCACTTCATCTCAGGTCTGAAATGAAAAGTTTGTCATCATTTAGTCACTGTTATGTCATTCAAAACCTGTCCATGACTCTTTCTCCTGTGAAACACAAAAGAAGATATTTTAAGAAATGTCTGGTTGTGTTCACACAATAGAAGTCAATGCGGGCCAGTGTTGTTTGATTACCAACATTCGTTAAAATATCTTCTTTTGTGTACTGCAGAAGAAAGAACATCACAGGTATGAAATTACATGACGGTGAATGTAAAGTAACTTGAATTTAAAGAATTTTCATATTTAACGGTATATTAACCTAAAAGTCATCATCTACTCCTACTCTTACAAAATAAAATACAAAACTCATTTTGAGATGAGTATTTGGGTCACAGAAGCGCCATCGACAGAGAACAATTAACCTTTAAATTCAAGCACAAACACTACGAGAAGAAAGAAAACAACACAAGGGTGTCAGATATAATCTAACTGGATATCTAACGGTGCGCAGCAAAACATGTAACTAGTGACATAACAAGTGTATGTTTGGGTTGGGTTTTTGTCCCAGCGAGGTCTAGACCAAAAGTCTGGCTTTAACTGACTAATATTGGTGAGGGTGTGTTTACATAAAATTATTACACAACAAGCACAAATATAAACATTCAAGCTGATTAGATCATTTGTTCTTAGTTCTGACACAAACAAATGACAGGATATGATTTTCTTTTTTAATAGCTTTTTAATAGTTAACTCTAGTAAAATTACATTTTGATGAAAAAAAAAGATTTCCATTTCAAGACCACTTGTCGAGAAGAACCAGCATCATGAATGGTGTCAATATCGTGACTGAAGACGATGAAGTGAACGAGGCACTAAAGTAAAGTCTGTTCTTTATGTGGCACATTCAAAAACCTTTGTTTTGCGTGGCACCTATCATTCTATAGCGGCAGTTTATTTTTGATACAGAAGAATTAATATTACCTTTTTTCAGGGCATTGAAGGTACTATATCTTGTGGGTTTTGCTCTTACTTATGAAAACTTGTCAACATGGCTTCTTTAGGTGAACAAGAGCGCATTATCAATTATCACTTAGTAAGGTTATCAATGTCAATCGCTGGCAGTTCCCTTTTCTGTTGGTCTCTCGACGTTGTGTCGAGAACGACAGATGGGGTTCGCCCTTGAGAACCAATCAACTCTGACTACTATAGAAAAGGCCAATGAAATTTGGCGAATGCAATTTGCATGCCGGGCTCCGCCCCCGGAAATCCGGTATAAAAGGAGGCCGGCGTGCAGCATTCACTTACCTTTTGTTCTTCAGAGCCATCGCTCATGATTACATCTCAGGATTCTCAAATCCTCTTCAAACTTCACTACCGGATCTTCGACGTGTTGCAGCGGATCGTCCCTTCCTGCAGCGACCTTCCCCTGGGCGTCTCGGTGGTTCCAGTGGTGTCAGAGCTATTTCCAAAAAGTCCTTTTCAGGACTCGGCACTCTACAGCGCGGCATGTCCCGCTGTTCTCTTGGGTGCGGTACCCTCATCGAGGAGGGGGATGGACACGATCGCTGTGTTAGGTGTCTGGGCGTCCAGCACGCTGAAGCAGCGTTCGTTGACACATCTTGCCCGCACTGCGGGCAGATTGTCATGCAGAAGTTGCGGTCACGGTTGGCTGTCTTCCTCCGGGAACCAGCCAACATTTCGTCTGCTACCAGGGTTGTGGCATCTGTGGCTACGGCCCCGATGTCCTCTCGTGTTAGCAGCGTTAGTGATTCGGGGGCTACTGTGAGCGTCAACCCGCCAGCCAAGCGCTCACGGGCCGTTCACACCCCAGCACGCTCTTCTGATCGTTCCCCAACCGGCGGTGGCATACCGTCCGGATCCTCATCCACGCACTCGGAAACGGGGCGTGGCGAAGATGAGATGTCTATCGCAGCATCGGAGGGAGATTTGCTGGCATCCGACAATGACGAATCCGAGCTTCCTCCTACGGGGGGCCAAGCTCTGGAGGAAGCAGACGTTGAGATGTCGGCCATGCTAACCCGGGCTGCCGCGTTGGGTTGCAGTGTACGGCACTGCCTCTACCCCAAACCCTCGCGGTTGGACACATGGTTTCTGGGGTCGGATCGTGGTGTCAAGCCACGCCCACCCCCGGTTCCATTCTTCCCGGCGGTGCATGAGGAGCTGTGTCGGACATGGAGCGCCCCACTCACGGCTCGCTCCTCTCAGTCCAGCTCTGCCTCCCTCACCTCCCTCGATGGCGGGGCGGCCAAGGGCTACGTCGACGTCCCCCAGGTGGAACGGGCGATTGCGGTGCACCTCTGCCCGCAGACGGCCGCCACCTGGAGGACCCGACCTCGCCTTCCGTCCAAAGGCTGTAAGACTTCGGCATCCCTGGTGGCGAAGGCTTACAATGCTGCGGGCCAGGCCGCCTCCTCTCTCCACGCCATGGCCATCCTGCAGGTCCACCAGGCTAAGGCGTTGAGAGAGCTCCACGAGGGCAGGGCCGACCCAGGTGTCATGCAGGAACTCCGTGCCGCCACTGACCTCGCTCTACGGGCGACTAAGGTGACGGCGCGGGCCCTGGGTCGGACGATGTCCACTCTGGTGGTCCAGGAGAGACACCTCTGGCTCAACCTTGCGAGAATGAGTGACGCCGAGAAAGTCCGCTTTCTCGACGCACCCATCTCGCAGGGTGGGCTGTTTGGTGACACCGTCGAGAGCTTCGCACAGCAGTTCTCGGAGGTGAAGGAGCAGACGGAGGCTATAAGCCATATCTTACCGCGTCGCGACTCGGCCGCCCCCAGGCCTCCGAGTTCCCGCGCACCACCTGCTCCCCGCCAGCCCCGGACCCCTTCGAACTCTGCACCGGCTCAAGTGCACCCCCGTGCTGCACCCCCGAAAAAGAGCCCGAAGGGAAGACCTCCTCCTCGTCAACAACCTTCTAGGAAGAAGCGGCCCTGACGAGAAAACACCGGAGGAAGCAACATCTGGCCCGACCCTCACAGTACCATCTCTGACCGGTCGGTATGGGACGATCCCTGCCTCGTCTCCACAGCCAGGCCCTTTTCAGGAACCACCCTCGGTCGGAATGATGAAGCAGACCGTCCCCTTGGTCCCCCTGTCACAGTCCATGGGAGCTTGGCAAAAGTTGCCCACACTGTCTCGGTGGCTAATGCGGACGGTCCGTCTCGGCTACTCGATCCAGTTCGCCAGGGCCCCTCCCAAGTTCCGGGGCATCATCTCCCCCTCTCTCAGAGGCAGAGACGCCTCCGTGCTTCGGGCAGAGGTCTCCACCCTCCTGGCGAAACAGGCGATCGAGTCCGTCCCACAAGCCGAGATGTACAGCGGGTTTTACAGCCCGTACTTCATCGTTCCAAAGAAAGACGGAGGGTTGCGCCCCATTCTGGACTTACGTACCCTGAACAGGCACCTTCACAAGCTGCCTTTCAGGATGCTAACCCAGAGGCGCATCCTGACATCTATCAGGTGTCAGGATTGGTTTGTGGCAATCGACCTGAAGGACGCTTACTTTCATGTCTCGATTCTTCCTCGACACCGACCGTTCCTACGGTTCGCTTTCGAGGGTCGGGCATATCAGTACAGAGTCCTCCCCTTCGGTCTGTCCCTGTCTCCACGAGTCTTTACGAAGATCGTGGAGGCCGCCCTTTCTCCTCTCCGGGAGAAGGGTGTGCGAATACTCAACTATCTCGACGACTGGCTTATCTTGGCGCACTCGCGAGATCTGTTGTGTACGCAGAGGGACATGGTGCTCCGGCACCTAGATCGATTGGGCTTTCAGGTCAACCGAGAAAAGAGCAAACTCTCCCCAGTGCAGAGCATCCTCTTTCTCCGTATGGAACTCAACTCTGTCACCATGACGGCGCAGCTGTCCGCAGCACGCGCCCAGTCAATGTTGAACTGCCTGGAACACTTCAGGCAGTCGGCGGTCCCCCTGAAACAATTTCAGAGGCTCCTGGGACACATGGCGTCTTCCGCGGTGGTAATACCCCTCGGATTGATGCACATGCGACCGCTTCAGCATTGGCTACAGAGTCGAGTTCCGAGGACGGCGTGGCACACCGGCAACAGGCGTATGGTGGTAACTCCTGTCTGCCGACGCACTCTAAACCCATGGTCTTCCAAGACCTTTCTCCGAGCGAGAGTTCCCCTCGGGCAGATTACGAGGCACGTTGTGGTGACAACAGATGCCTCGCTGCAGGGTTGGGGTGCAGTGTGCAACGGGCACGCAGTAGCGGGGCGCTGGACGGGCCCCCGGCTGCGCTGGCATATCAATTGCCTAGAGTTGTGGGCGGTGCTGCTTGCACTGAGAAGGCTCCGGCCTCTGGTGCAGGGCCAGCACGTACTGGTCCGCCTGGACAGTACGGCAGCCGTAGCATATATCAATCGCCAGGGTGGCGTACGCTCTCGGCAGCTAACACAACTTGCCCGACGCCTCCTCCTCTGGAGTCAGCAGGTGATCCGCTCCCTGCCGGCCACACACATCCCAGGCGTACTAAACGAGACAGCCGACGCGCTCTCTCGCCAGTACACGCCCTGCGGAGAGTGGCGACTCCACCCCCGCGCAGTTCAGCTCATTTGGGTACAGTTCGGCCAGGCACAGATAGACCTCTTTGCCTCCCGAGACAACACCCATTGTCCGCTTTGGTACGCCCTGACCGAGGCTCCCCTCGGCACGGATGCCCTTGCGCACAGCTGGCCGCGGGACAAGCGGAAGTACGCCTTTCCCCCAGTGAGCCTCCTTGCACACACACTGTGCAAGGTCAGGGAAGAGGAGCAACAAGTGTTAATGGTTGCGCCGTACTGGCCCAACCGCACTTGGTTCTCAGAGCTGATGCTCTTGACAACAGCTCCCCCCTGGCCCATTCCCCTGACAGAGGACCTGCTCTCTCAGGGGATGGGCACGTTATGGCATCCCAGACCAGACCTCTGGAACCTCCATGTCTGGTCTCTGGACGGGACGAGGAGATCCTGAGCAGGTTACACCCCGCTGTGGCTGAAACCATTGCACAGGCCAGAGCGCCATCCACTAGGCGGTTATACGCTTACAAATGGCGCCTCTTCTCATCCTGGTGTCTCTCCCAAGGAGCAGACCCACAGAGATGCTCGATCGGTATCGTGTTGTCCTTCCTACAAGAGAAATTGGAGACTAACATCTCCCCTTCCACGCTGAAAGTGTATGTAGCCGCAATTGCCTCTCATCACGACTCAGTAGATGGAAGGTCTCTAGGACAACACGACCTGATCACCAGGTTCCTAAGGGGCGCGAGAAGGCGGAACCCGCCTCGTATCCGCTCCGTACCCTCTTGGGACCTTAACGTAGTCCTGGGGGGCCTATCCAGGCCTCCCTTCGAGCCCCTTGAAGCATCCGATCTTCCTCACCTGACGAGTAAGACGGCCCTTCTGTTGGCGCTCGCCTCCTTCAAGAGGGTAGGGACCTCCAAGCATTCTCTGTGTCCCCGGATTGCCTTGAATTCGGGCCTGGTAACTCTCACGTTGTCCTGAGACCCAGGCTCGGATACGTGCCCAAAGTTCCCACTACTCCCTTTCGGGACCAAGTGGTGAACTTGCAGGCGCTCCCCATCGGGGAGGAAGACCCAACCCGGTCCGTGTTGTGTCCAGTACGCGCACTGCGCCTCTACTTAGACCGCACACAGAGCTTCCGCAGCTCTGACCAGCTCTTTGTCTGTTTTGGAGGACAGCAGAAGGGGAAAGCTGTCTCCAAGCAGAGATTAGCGCACTGGATCGTGGATGCCGTTACGACGGCATACCGATCACAGAATCTCCCATGCCCATTGTCGGTTACGGCTCACTCCACACGGGGTCTGGCCTCCTCATGGGCATTGGCCAGAGGCGCGTCTCTAGCAGACATTTGTAGGGCTGCGGGTTGGGCTACGCCCACCACCTTCGCAAGGTTTACAATCTTCGCGTAAATCCGGTGTCAGCCCACGTCCTACGTGGCGACATGTAGGACTGGCATCCGGGAGGGCGTATGCCTGCGAAAGCACCATCCCACCCTCTAGCAGGTTGGGTCAGTGTGCTATATATATACCTTTTCTTCTTACCCTATCACATGGCTAAGAAAATTGGTACCTCACCAGCCTCCCTTCTTACCCAGACTCTGGTTAAGAACAGGCATTCCATCCATCACTAAGCAAAGCACCCCCCTGCGGATTGGTTGGGCAGAGCAACCTTTCCCTTAGGCCGGGATACCATATGACCTATCACAGATAGTTCTAACCGGCCTGGTGCTGTCAGACGCAGCAACACCCCCACCGTGGGTTGTTCCGTCTGCTATACTCTCATGACTATGGTTCCCACACATGGTAACCCATGAACTTCCCCAGGTGGACCTCCACCTCGCGGTTAACTACCCAGTCCGCACATTCCATGCGTTCTCCTCCAAGGACGAGACCATACTTTTATCCACCATATTCCTCCCCACGGGTAGGAGGTGGCCTCTGTAGCGCTTCTCTGATTAGGAGTCGCGCTTACCCGGTGTAAACTGATCCGGACGGCCTCTCGCCTATAGAGAGCTAAGGCCCCGTCCGTGAAAGTTACCGGTCAGGGCTGTACCCATCTTTCTCCAAGAAAGCTCTGGAACCCCCCGACCACCACACTGGAAGGTTACAGTCTCACGAAAGCTTCGAGATGACACGCCCAGGCTTGTTACCGTCGCTTCGCTAGAGATTGTGACGCGATACAGCGCTGTGGCGTTTTCCATAGGCAACCCCATCTGTCGTTCTCGACACAACGTCGAGAGACCGACAGAAAGGGAACTGAGGTTACATACGTAACCAAGACGTTTATATGTGAAAGGAGGACATGACAGCAGCTGATGATGAGGTCAAAACCAGCATGTCCAGTTCTTTGACTTTTTAATTTGACTGAACATTATTTTATTTATCCGTTGAATTGAATAAACATTTTGAAAGAGTTTGTTTTATTATGAGCACTTAAGCTTAAATGAGACTTAAGTGTTTGTAATAGACGTTGGTTAGGGTGTCGACCATGATTTGTTGCAATTTTTAGGTGTTCAGTCTTATTTTGCTTTAAGAAAATAAATTGATTAATAAAAATAAAGTGATTGCTTTCCTCACGAATCAACTGTTTCTTGTTTTTCACTGACATGTGCTGCTTATGGTTTACAGGTACTCTTTACACCACTGGGCCAAAGTTTGCATACCCCTGATCCTTAATATTGTTTGATGTTACCTAAACAATCAATGACAGTTTTATATTTAGTCAGAAACATTCAGATAGCACGATTCATTTAAAATCAGGTGGGTGTAAAGTCTCTGAAAATGGTTTCGGTGTAAATTGTTATTGTTTCATTTATACATCTTAATTTTTCTTTCACTAATGTCCTTCAGTAGAAAAATACATAATTGTTTTTCAGGAAATTATGTATTTTTTTACACCACAACCATTTTCAGAGGTTTACAACCACCTGACCTTTTCCAGATTCTGCAAGGGGTATGTAAACTGTTGAGCAATAAACAAAATAAATCAACTAGACATAGAACTCTAAGCCTGCAAAAGTTCAATAATAAAACATCTTTCCCCACACATTATGGATTTAACCATATGTATTTTGCCGCCTCCCAGCAGTTCTGTGCTGGTACCCGCATTAACATTTCAGTGAATAATGGCATTTTCATCGTTCTGCTTTGATAAGTACATTTCACCATACAAAGAATGCAAACACTGAAGATCCTCTCTGGGTGTTATTCATAAACACATTATTATTGAGTGTTCTCTCCGAGTCATAACCTAAAGAAATATTTGCGCCAGTGTAGAAAACCCATTTAGTCTGCGATAAATATTTACTTCTCCATTTCATTCTCTAGCCAGTTATCAATACGGGATACTACAGACTTCCTATTAGCGAATTCAGAGTGCTCAGGACTTCCTGTCAACTGTCAGCATGCATAAATACATCACACACACGTACTCTATTCTTACATTTAGACATTCACATGTCTAAATACAAGAACCATTCATTCTTGTGAACTCGTTTCCCTTCTTCATTCAGTCAACCAATAACTTCCTTCCTGCACCCAATGTTTGACACGGGATGCGAGGAGAAAGAATGAACGGGATAAACAGAGGAGAGAGAGGCTCATGGAGAGGGTCAGATTCAGATAGAGGAAGTGGCAGTAAGTGAATGATAAACAAGGAGAGACCATGAGAGAGAGAGAGAGAGAGAGAGAGAGGGGCCATGTGTGCAGTCTTTTCAAGCACAACTAATAGAAGTCTTCCTCCCTGTGATCGCTATCAGTGCAAACACACACAATCACGCACACATGGATGACTCTAAAACAGCACTAGGATAATGTTTCCAGCTCCCTGCCATCACCTCAACATGCCGTGCAAAAACAATCTTAAGCATCAAGTCTGCCAGTGTGCTACAATCTTGTTTACCGCAGCGAGAAATGTAGGCCTATTTTTGATTGTAAAGTTTATAAATCGAATTGACATACGATTAATATTATTGTTTAATATTTTTTTTTCAAATAAATAAATAACCATTTTGTTTCTCATATTTTGTCAATAATACTATCATTTTTTGTGAAAACAAGTTAGAGTGTCATTTCTACATATCCACAATACGTTCCTTGAAGTTATGTTCATGAGATTTCCTGAGCTCTGAGAGGTTCTTGTGTTATGTAGGCTAAGAGGTACAGTAATGTGCACACGATGAGGGGAGATTTCCATCTCTCCCCCTCTCACGTTGGATTTCCGGAGGAAACTGCTGGAATAATGAGAGGCCTGAAAGCCGTTTCTTCACAAGCAGAAACCCATAGTGCTCTGGCCAGACTCCAGAATAGTAGCACTCGCAGCTAACGTGCTGTGAACTCAAACACACACACTTACTGTACACATACATTCAAACCAAAATACATTTACAGTGATATAGCAACACCCTGATAATGGGTTTCATTTCCAAAAAACATAAACATACCGATGAAAATGTACAGTACACCTTAAATGCACTGTATATGTCAATTTGGGTAAAAGTTTCTGTCAAATGCATGAATGTAATACAAATTTTATCTACACATTCTATCAATGGAATGAACATTGATATGTATATAATAAAGTTAGTACCATCGGTACCCATGAATAGTGCACAATATATAGCCTAATGCATATTGTTTATTAAGAAACAGTAGTTGTTATTCTACAATGAGCGTTTTAAACATTATTATGAGACACTGTTCTCATATGACCTCATCAGGCCTCATGTTTAATGCAACAAATTGCAGTGCATGAGCAAATATTTTTACATAATGACCACTCTGTACCATATAATTGACTTATCTGTGCAAGTTTAATGGTTTTCATATCTCTGCAGTCTCTTTATTGTTAAGCAATGAAATAATTTTAACTCAAGTAAAATATGTGACGTACAGGTTTTTATTTATTTATTTGATGAGTAAACATGTATTATGCAGGTTGAGTGTTCCTAGCCAAGAAAAATAATAGTTGGCAATGGGTGCTGCACAGTGATATAGAAAGATGAAGATTAGGTGAAGAGATCTTAACCGTGCTATATCATTCATTTGAGTATTTTAGCATCTACTGACCAAACAACAGCATGCAGGACTTTTATTATGTGTTCTTGATTACTATTTTACACTGTATTACTGGAAGCATCTGTCTTCCAATGCATTGCAATACATAAATGATGGTGTATCTCTCATTTTCTTCAAACACCCCTTCAGAGGTGACAGTTCACTTTGAGCTCCTCGGTTTATGATAAACCGTGCAACACCCAGATAATAAACCGGACCACACAGATGTGTTTTTCTGAATGCCTGTAAAATAAGGTAACCTTGTTTCCTTAATGGTCTCTATCATGAAGATTGGATGACATAAAGCTACAATTTCTCAGAATCCAAACGAAGAAATTTCTAAAATGTTGATAAAAATAGTCAACAATGATCACTGATCAGGGATGAAAAAATTAAAATATTCTAGAAATTATTCAGTGTTTTGAAAAAACCTGACCCATTAAAGGAAAAACAGCTCTTAGTCCTTTAAACATGAGCCTAAATGCAGAAACGCATAGCAACTGTCAGCACACACACTTTTAGGATGCAATTAGCTTCTAAATAAAATTTGTGGCTATTTTTTTAATTTATTTTTTAAAGATTTCTTTTATTTCAAGTAATATGTAAATTGTAAGGTGGGAGTCCTTGTTATTTGGATGCGTCTGTCATGCACTCCTCATTGTTAAGGTCAATTAAAGAAATGCGTCATTCATATATTACGCTCTAAAAATGCTGGTTTATTATTAAAGAGGTCGAAGAAATATAGAAAAATAATAAAAAAAGTTATAAAATGTTTGAATTCAGGATTAAATACTAAACCAAATTTGTAAAGCTGTTCATGACTGCTTTTAGAAAAGGTCTATTTAATAGATTTAAGTCACTTATTGTTTAACGAACACCTCTGATTTCCACATATTTGTGTTTTTGTCTGTAGTTTATAACAATGGGGAGTTAATTATACATACAGTATAGAAAATTGCTTATGATTTTATTAGACCGACTTGAAGTAACAGACAACACATTTACACATGCAGTAGGTGTACAGAGCCAACGTCAAAGTTATCCCCCCGTGATTGATTTTTCTCTGATTTGATTTCGTAAATATTGTGTGGTCTTTGATTTAATTGAGACAATCTCTCGACTGAATGGCTAGACAGACAGCAAAACCTACATGAAGAGACAGTCAGATTGACATGCCGTTCCTCGCAGAGTTCTAAAAAGCTTTGAAATTGATTTTTGAAGGAAGCATTTCAGTGACACGATTAGGATATCCGTTTCATCAAACTTTGAAAACATTGCAATTTGAGAGATGCTTTTCAAAGAACATTTCAGACACATTGGGTTGGAGACCGTTAATCTGGTCAGCCTGTCTGCCCTGTGTTTGTCTGTGTGTCTGGCTACTTGTGAAAATCTCAAGATCCAATAAACACCTCTAGCAGTGAGAACGCACATGTGTGTGTATAGATGTTTGTTTGCACATGCAATTCTGTGTTTACGTGGATACAAGTTTCTGCTTAATTCAAACATGTGTTTATAGAAGTAAATGTGCTCCAAGTACACATTTTTAGACTGATGAGGAAGTCAGTTTTACACGAGAACATTGATTATGTAACATTCAAGCTTTCCGTTTTTCAGAGGAAGAGGAATTTGATACATGGACATGAACCATGATGTAACATTAGACCGAACACAACGAGACATCAAGAAAAAACAGATTCAAATCACATTGGTCAAAGGATAAACTCTTGACCAATTGATTGTCAATGTTATGCCATATTCTTAAAAACAAAAATAATTGTATTTTATGAGTCTGATATAAATGTATCTTTTTGAGCCATTTTCGCAAACTTATTTTCCCCAGATCTCAATATTTCACATGTTTCTTCCTAAGATCTTAAATCATTATACTAAACATCCATGAGATTTTTTCCTAAAGAAAATGGAGATTTTTAGTAAGTCCACGATGTAATGGTGTTTTCTTTTTGGAATGTTCCCAATACACACTGGCATTTTCGAAAAGTTGTTCATGAACATTAAAACATCTGCAAATGCTTAGCTTTGTGCATTATAAAAGAAACGAAGTGTAGGGCGGTACTTATATTCAAGATATTTTCAAGTAATATCAAATGTATATTTTATGTTTTAAACCAGTATCAAAGTAAACAGAAGGGCACAATAGTGTTGGTACAACATCACGTTGCAAAACTGATCATGATGTAATTTTGCACTTTTCCTTTCGTCTATGGTGTCTCTATGAGCACAATTGGTTAAAGCATAAAGAAATAAAAAAATTAAGAAGCCGGAATATTAATAAAAAGAGCAACCTCCATGCAATAAAAAGACTTAAAAAAAACAACTGTTCCCCTAAATGTCACACTTCGATTATTAAAAAAATCAAATGTGCTACATTGATTCTACAGCCAGCACTTACTTTCTACTATGTTCGAGTTGAACAAATAAAAAGTTTTTAAAAGTCCACCCACAGAGTTGTCGTTCTTTTCTCACTAGTACATTTTCTTCTCATCTCCTGCTGTGATATTCAGTCTTTATTTGAGCATGATAAGCAGCACACCACTGTTTCCCACAACTCTGTTTGAATTTCTGCACATGCGGTCGGCTCATAAAGAGCTTCTTTCAACGAAGGAGAATAGACACGTGTGGCAATGTGACACGGGCGATAAAAGACGCAAACTCTATAGGAAACACACTGCTCGAGGCCGGGACCCTGCTGTTTTTCCATGGAAAAGTTAGTGTTCCGGGCTGAGGGAAAGATAAGGCAGGGAGGAAGACAAATCCAAAGATGTTCACTCGGTTGGACAAAAGGGAGCTATAACACCAATAAACTGTTAATGAGATGTTACGTTCGACACTTGGATGTTCAAAACAAAATCAATATTCATTTGGCCAGTACATATTACTTCTGTTCTATTGTGAGCCACCTGCATGTAGCCAACATAACAATCTTAAATACTTTATAAACCCTTCAAATTATATTTTGTCAAATTGTATTGGTCTTTTGCAGAGAAGCCAAATGAATTACACTTGCCAAAAAAATGCAAGATGGCAAGCAAGGTGAGGGAAATAAATATAAATAGATTTTATTTGTATACTGTGTACTCATGGTACCCTACTGCACTAACACACAATAGACAGTTGTTTTGCACACACAGTTCTTTTCACACATACTTTCAGCTTCGCTATAACCTCATCACACCCCCGTCTGCCCTTGGTAATAGCTTTGGATTGTTTGGGGGCAAATTGATTTCCAATGTTTAACAGATTTCTTCTGTGTCAGGATTCTATCAAGAAACATACTTTGCTTTTTATTTCATAGGCAAGGTGGCCATTTACATTCTCAAATTCATGACAAAGATAATAAAGAAGCATGTATGATATCGCATTGTAGTATTTTAAAGGTTAACACCGCTCTGAATGAAAATACTGTTATTTTCCATCCGTGTGTTTTTTGTCATGTAATGTAAAAACCTGTGATTTTACAGAATATTTTACTCTCTGTAAAAAGGTTAAAATTACAGAAGACTACAAATATACAAGAGATACTTTAAAATGAACTCTTATTTTATTGCATTTTTTCTTGCACCCCATCTACAAGGAATTTTTTAAACAGTGAAATGTAGTAAAGAAAGTAAAATTACAGAAAAGACTGCAAATTTACAAGAAAGACGTGAAAAGCAATTTAATTGTGTGTTAAAAACTTTTTTTACAGTATTTTTTTGCCAGACAATTTCTGTTTTTCTCAAGATTTGTTTACAGTGTATGCTCAGAAACTGTATGTTTATTGTATATTGATGAACAAACTTACTTTTTTATATCAAACTGTTGAATAAAAGCAATGCCACCCACCACATAACACACTCCTGCATGTGTGATATTTAGGCTTTAGTAGCCTAAGATATAAAACAAACTGAGGTCTTATAAGAGACACCGACGGAACAAGACATGTGGTGGCACCTACTAATGTACAGTATTGAAATGAACATCAAAGACCAGACTCTGAACCTTGCTGGCTAACTTATTTTTAGTCGACTGTTAGCGATTCTTGCTCTGTCTACACAGTCCTACCAAAATAGCAGGTGCATTTACAGGTGCATCCTCTCTCTGCCTACTCTCTCTCAGTCTAACCTTCAATCTCTATGTCCTCTCTGAGCAAAGCTTAAACCTCCTCACACATCCACACAAACGTCAGTCCTGCTAAAAGACAAACAGTGAGGGTGGCATTATACAAGAGGCGCTGTTTTATCTAGTCTGTCTCTATGCTTTCATAATATTAAGATGTATAGTTTATACAGTAGGGGTGCGGGTTTTGTACATATTTTCCTCATGGTTTTGTATTGATATTCTCATGCCAAGAATAGTTGTTAGTAAACTGCTAATGATCACGGCCACGCGTCAACCAGCCAGCGTGAGAAAGAGCACGCCCATCAATGCTGCTTCCCTCGGCTGACGCAAGTTTAGCGGTGTTTGTTTGCTCACTGAATTTCGGTGATAAATAAACGGTGGATGTAACGCTGGAATTGGAGATCGTATGAAACTGGTAGATGGTGCGGTCCAAGCGGTAAAAGATAATGGACATCAACCGCATGCGGGAGGGTCAAACTAAGTATGTTTGTCGGCATGTACGAGCATAATGTAAACAACACAATATTAAAGTGAATCAACAGTTATACAGGTATCATGCGACGATATATTGTGTGCTCGTGCTGTACGTCCAATAAGCTGATGTATTATTTTGACTGCCTGGTGTTGTGGGCTGCTCCTGGTGAAGAAGTACAGGGCCACTTTGTAGTCTCAGTCCGCCCCTGATGTACTATATAACAAAAATTATAAGCACTCTGTTCCAATATTTGGAAGTGTGTTATTTCATAAAATTGCATAAATTTTCAATTATATTCCGATACATTTTGTTTCGTAAGGGTAACACTTATTTTGAGCTGATCCGAGTGATCAGGTGTTGGAGTGCTTTTCACATTAAAGCGACCTTTGCAAAAGGTTCTATTGACCCAACCAGCCAAACAGACACCTGGGTCATGCAAATGATTTCCTGACTTTAAAGAGAAGAGAGAAACAAAGATTGTATGTTTTGATGTGAGTCACCACTTTATCACGGGTAAACACCTGCATAAGCGGGCTTGACAGAAGCGCACGTGTTGTCATGGCTACGGGAACACGTGTGATGTGGGTGCATGTTGTGCTGGTGTGCTATCATTATTCAGCTGACCTGTAAACCACAGACGGGCTGGCAGTAGGCCAACTCTCCGTCCAGACATGATTTGCAGTGCACAGGCCTCAAAAACTGCACAGGAGTTATCCTTGCGCAGGATTATCTTGCAAAAATATAAACGTTAAAGTTTAAGAAAAGCTTTTATAAAGTAGAAAGCCAACTTTGGTTGTTGACATTGAAGGGAACACAAACTGCTAACAGCGAGGATGAAATGGAATGGAAATTATATTTTGGTTGCGTTATGTTCTGTTCCTTTGCAAAGTGCATGGCGAAACTGCTGCCAGCCACTGGCACAGCTTGTGAGTGAGAACAGAGTGTGGCACACCGCTCCCCCTGAGGACCTATGTACCAGAAACACATGGCATCGCAAAACCGCAGTCATACTCTCGACGCAATCTACACAATATAGCTCTTTCTGCTTACATCAAGGGATTTCATTTAACATGAATATAGAGATCACTCTGTCCTCATCAAGACAACGAGCACTTTTCTGAATGTCTTTGTTAAGAGATGATGTCATAGAGCCAAGATCCGTGCAAATCTCCTGAATAGCTGATGTGAAGGGCTTGCTTGTTAAGGTTCTCCCACTGCAGTGACTCAAAGGTGTTTGTGAGCCTTTTGTCCTTTTCTGAAGAGTTGTTACGAAAAAGATTTTCATGTTCTAAAAAAACTTTCCGAAACCTATACGAACGCATGGGGGGTGTATCGAGCACAGATATACTAAGTCATGCGTCCATCTCGCTTTTTGACAAGTTGACCATGAGAAGAGAGCACGTTTAAACATCGTTGCAAGGCCGCTTTCATAAATCTGCATTTTATATCAAGTTATTTGTTTTATTTACAGGGTTAGTGCACATTAATAGACATATCTGTAAATGTGCCAGAATTAGCCAAAAAGGCTATTTTTCATCTGTTGACCCTTGACAGAATGTTAAAATGTCATCATAAAAACAAAAGCAATGCATCACATATAGTAATGTACACACAAAATCATTATAAAACACATAATAAAATAAAAATGCTGTACATGATTCGACAAGAAATCGTATTAAGTACAAAAAAAAAGAAAATCTACCACCAATATTGAACCTGAAATGAAGAGAGATGGTCCTTTTATTTATGTTTTTTAGTTTTTTTAAACCAGTTTTTCCATTATAATGAACTGAACTGTAATATATTATGATTTTATGAAGCTTAAAGTAATAGTTCACCCAAGAATAAAAATTCTGTCCTCATTTACCCTCGTGTCATTTCAAACTTATTTGACTTTCTTTCTTCCGGAAAATAAAAGAAGATATTTTGAAGAATGTTGTTAACTGGCCCCCATTCAAATGCATTGATATGCATTGAAATGCATCAATAGAACTTTTCTCAAAAAATCTTATTTTGTGTTCTGCGGAAGAATGTCATAAAGGTCTGAAATGACAAGAGGGTGACAACTTTTCATTTTTTTATATTTTTATGTATATTCTTTGCAGTAGTTGTGAAACGCTTTTCTATAATCGCTCTGCTTGACTCTTATCTGTGAGAATCCGTTGTCCCTTTCTGCTGTATCAAGTCGGCATTACCTGTGTGAGTAATTCTATATCAGCTGTTAATCCTCACACTTCCCTGTCTGTGTTCAGTGTTTTTCCCTTGTTGATCGAGTGTAGGTGTACTGCAATGGCCCTTTATTAGCTTGGGAACTTTTTAAGATACGCTGTGTTCTCTCCGCAGGGCTGTGGAACATGACCCAGATCTCCAAGAGCAAAACAAGAAAAGAGAGGGCGGAGAAAAAGAGTGAAGGAGATAAATAGAGGGATCAGGACAGCGTGAGACTCGACATGCACTGAACACCGCTCTGAAAATATGTCTAGCAGAGGTACCTAAACAGTATTTTATGTGAATTTATCAATTTAGTTAAGTTAATATATGCGAGTATGACAAGCTACTAGATCCATCTGGCACAAAAATGAGGAAAAACATGACATTTTTTAAGAGATCAACATATACAAAACTACTGTATATACAATATTTATATATTATAGAAGTACAAAAAAGGGTCTAAACTTTAACAATTTAAATGTAAAAATGTTGTAAAGCATTCTTCACACTACTCTACACTTTACTATTATCGGCTTCTTTGGAAGCATGTGCCTGGAACAAAGTTAACTTCCGTTCTGTGTTTGGTAATGTCTGTCAGGACTCACAGTAAACCGTTATTGTGGTATTTACCATGCTTTTATTGGCGTATAGCAATTATTGGCCGATCCGTGCATCTCTAGCTTTTAATTTAGTCTTAGCCACAATGGATATCTCTCTTTCTGCCTCTTAACTCGTGTTTTAATGTGATTTATAGACAAAGAAAATTAACAAAAATCAAGACAAATTTTACTGATAATATCATTTATTACTTTTAAAGACATTTCACCTAAACAACATCGCAATAACACGGTTGTGGATTCTTTTTTCATGATACATGAAGCAAAACTCAAATACCGTGACAGCCCTGGCGGGAGTCATTTCTCTTCAAGCAGTCTATAAACAATTTGTAAGGTCTGATGAAAAGCCTATGTGCTCGAAACGCCACGAGTCTTTTAATTCATCTTTTTTATATATATTTGGAGCTTCGGTTTGCAAACTTTTTTAATGAAATACTATAAACAATATGTATAAATTATTTTGCAGGCTTAATATTAATGATAAAAAAACATTGTGGGCTTATCGAACATAGGCATCTGCACAGTAACAATCTCTGTATCTTTGTTTTGTTTATTTGTATTTCATGTATTCTCTGAAAAGCGAGATGTGCTATGATTGGCCAGTTAACCAGTGCATAGGGATTGGTTGAATAGTGCAAGCATGTGATGGAAAGGTAACGCTTCTTACCATATTTGGAACATCAGGTTCCAAAGCAATTGTATTGACAGGTACGCCAACCTTACTTGCGTATACATTTCGGCAGTCTTGGTCAAATCATACAACAAACTGATGTAGATTTGTGGGGGTGTGGTTACACGAGGAGTCTCATGCAGGTCTGGGTGAGCATTCGCTTTTACACAGAATACATCTTTTGTTCCGACACTTTAATTTTTGCAATTTAACGTGTCTAAACATGCATGGACAACTTATAACACACCAAAGACACAGAAAAACTGATTCATATAATAATGATGTAGTTTAGTTTTGGGGGACTGCATAAATAATGTCTTTACTAAATTTTAAATTATACTTCAAGATTACGATTTTGACTATTAAAAATATAACAAATATACAAACAAATAAATGAATACAAATAATAAACCAGCTTTGCATATAAAATAACTTGCACTGGAAGTTGTCATTAATTGAACCATCCGAAAGAAGCAAGTTAGACAGTTCAATGTCTCAGAGAGAGCAAGCGCATGCTGAAGGATTACCTCTGTAATAATTATTATCTGTGTGTCCAACAAAATGGGACCAACATCAGCAATGTACAGTATTTGCTAAATGAGCAGTTTGTAAGAGGAAAAGGTTTTGAAAAAAACTGAGCTAATGTCATTCCACGATAGCACCACAACTCATAGTTTGCTACTTCCTATTAAGTAATCAATGTCAAATGTCGATTTGTGTGTTTTAATAGGTCTACAAACGTGTGAATATGTGTGTCAATATGATCCCCTTCATACATGTGTGTATATATACGTATAAATGAGAGTTCTCCCCAGAGAAGCCCATTTAATCTCCCCCCTCATCTGTTGGCTGGACACTACACTCTTTTCTTTATAGCTTGTCTTTCTCATGGGAGGTGAATCAATTACTTTTTAATAAGAGCTCCAATTAGTCCTGAGCACATTGTGCTAAATATAACTCTTATTGTCTTGATCTAATAAGCAGTAGGCCGGAGTTTGACCCTTGTCAGATGAGCACTGGGCGCTGTGTTAGGGCCCTTAGAGTGCATGAACACGAAATATAATTTATCATAGAGTCTCAGTCTAATGAGACAAGCCCACCACACGTCAACACGAGGCCTGTCAAGCCCACCGGTGCAGGGTTTGAAATTATTTTTACCTTGTGGGATCGTGAAACGTCTCAAATCCCAACCATGGCCCTGCAAAGGACAAGGTGAGTTGTAGAATGGATGAATGAAATGTCATCTATAGAAATGGAGGTCTCAGTTTATGTACATACAGTGTACAATACAATTTGTTATATTTTCCACTCTTTTCTATTACTCGGCCACAGCAACATTTGGACTACATACACAGGACACATTGTTAGGTTCCCTTTGTTTAAATTTCATAATGTTTTGGACACATTTAAGATCTGCAATATGACTGTTCATAAACATATTTTTCATTGGATTATGGGTCTTCGTGTTCTAACAGTATGATGTTCACAGGCTTGTGCCAGTTGGCACTGACAAACGGGTCTGCTGTGTTCTGCCGCGACCTGGCCACTCTTTAGCACCCATGCTATTAGAGAAGGCAGATCTGAACAATCGCATGAAGGCCACATACACATAATCATAAAGATAAAAATCTCTGGCTTCAAGCTCCTTTGAGTCCTGTTCCAATCTGACTCAAGGTCGTTCTTTACCACATAGAAATCAGACGCTGGCATGAACGCATGGGTCTGCTTCTGTGCTGCGATACAAAAGTTCTTTTTTTAGAGTACCTTGACGGACGTCATCACATACGCAAGTCGCGAGAAAGATGGAAACTAGGAGCGAATATAAATGTAAACGATCAGAAGATCATCCAATGAGATATGAGCGTGTACCCACTACTGTTTCAACGTTGTACCGAGTATTAATAGAGCAACAAAGTTTGTGTAAAAAGAAAACACAAAAAGCAGCTCAGTTTAGATCGTGTGAATATAAATTCTGTAAGGGACAAATGGCCATGCAGATGATTTTCAACATGCAAATAATAAAAGATTAAAATAGAGTTTATTATGAGCTGTCGTTTTAAATTCGAATAAAGCCTTGTTCATTGTGGAGCTACAGTCCTTGGTTAGCATTTTTATCCACAGTGGATCTTTTTGCAGAGGCCATTGGCCATTGCAAGGACGTTTATTCCAAATGTTGAGTCTTATTCAACTGCAAATTAAACAATAAACATGTTTTGCCTGAAAGTATGCGGTAATTTTACAGTGATCTGTACAAGAATAAAAATGATTTACAAGAATCAATCATTTGACAATGCATACAATAACCCCAGGGATGAGAGAACTTTAGCAGTGCACAGAGGTGCTGAAGAAAGAGCTGTTGGTAGTAATTGAGTGGTGTGAGAGAAAATTAAATCAAAAGGGCCATTTACCCCAGAGGCTTTTTAGCACAGTCGTACCATTCATTGTTCGTGTCAATGCTGTGTCATGAAGACTAGCCTAACATGCTGATCACACAACCCGACTAGCATAATCATTTTATTACCAGTCAAAATGTCTCTGATATAAAATGAGTAATTTTATCAGCCAATCTGTTGATATGTTATGATGTAAACACACACAAAACTGTAAACAAAATCAAGGACGAAGTGTACACGAGGAAACAAACATATTCTTGGAATTTGTGTAACAGAGTTGTTTATATAAATAGTGTTACCAGATTGTTGTACATGAAAACAATATGTACATGCATTGTTAAAACTTGATCCTGTTGTCGCCCGTGTCATGACATGCATGTGCGCTAGGAAGTTGAAGGGTTATAGGACCAGTTTAAGGGATCAATCGTTGGCCATTACTGAGTACCTTTGCAAGAAACATTGCTTTTACACTTTTGGTTGTTCTGATGAACACAAAGAAGATATTTTTAATAATGTAGGAAGGTAAACAGTTCTGGGTTCTTTGACTACACTGTAAGAAATATATTGTGAAAATTACAGTAATTTACTGGCAGCCATTGACAAGTAATACACTGTTTTTAAAAAAATACAGTAAGTTACTTGTCAATGGCTGCCAGTTAGTAACTTTGATTGTTTATTACAGTAAGTTTCTTGTCAATGGCTGCCAGTTAGTAACTGTGATTTTTTTTACAGTAAGTTACTTGTCAATGGCTGCCAGTAAGTAACTGTGATTGTTTATTACAGTAAGTTACTTGTCAATGGCTGCCAGTTAGTAACTGTGATTGTTTATTACAGTAAGTTACTTGTCAATGGCTGCCAGTTAGTAACTTTGATTGTTTATTACAGTAAGTTACTTGTCAATGGCTGCCAGTTAGTAACTTTGATCGTTTTTTACAGTAAGTTACTTGTCAATGGCTGCCAGTTAGTAACTTTGATTGTTTTTTACAGTAAGTTACTTGTCAATGGCTGCCAGTTAGTAACTTGGATTGTTTATTACAGTAAGTTACTTGTCAATGGCTGCCAGTTAGTAACTTTGATTGCTTTTTACAGTAAGTAACTTGTCAATGGCTGCCAGTAAGTAACTGTGATTGTTTATTACAGTAAGTTACTTGTCAATGGCTGCCAGTTAGTTACTTTGAAAATGCTTGTTAACTTAAATGGTTTCTGGCGAGCTTATGTTTTTTCATCATGTATTATCATCATACAGGTTGGATTTCAGCTTCAATGTTTTACAAAGCAGCTCATATTGCTATCAAGAAAGAAAAAAAGACGAGTCACTTTCACCCCGAAACGGTCCCCAAACGTGTTGCAATGGAACGTTCTATTGAGTTTTGAATCTTGGTATCTATAGTCTTAAGCCGCTCACGATGGCAGCGCTGCTCCCGGACGCCGTGTGACATCAAAGTACTGCGAGAGCGATTGTAATAGTTACGGAACAAGCTGCACTTAGATTCCCATCACGGTATTTTGATGTAATTTCTGTGATCGGATTTGCGCAGCGCTGCATGATGTTTAAGTCATTACTAGGGAGTTACAAGGTGATTTTGATCAGGGTTAAGGCTGCAGGAAGTTGACATCGCGGGCCACAGAGTTTAGAACCACCAGTAGTCTACATCATAAGCCTGTGTCAATGCCATGCATTTTTGCTGCTTGTAAACAAAACCTCATGACAAATCAATAAATTATTTATTTGAGAAAAGTCTATTTTCACAAAAATATTTAATTATCAATTCACAGAAGGTTATAAAACAGTTCAATGTTTAATGTCTAGTTGTGCTGGACTCAAAAGAAAAAAAGCTATTAAAAGCTTGTGCAAGACATTTGTATCCTTTAAATAATGATCATACTTTGTTTTGGATTATGTCTCATTTCAGAGGTGTGCTGAATATCACACAAAATAATGTAAATTATATACAATTTATTATAAAGAACATATGAACATTCATGCTTGATTGTTGTGATTTACCACAGGCCAGTGTTGTTTAGGTTAAGTCATTTTTCTAGCACATTCCAATAATGTGATTTTCACAATATTTTGACCAGTATTGTAATTTCTCATTGAAACTACAGTAATTCACTGTGACCACTAATGCAGTAATTTCACACAGTGAATTCCTGTAGATTTCACATGTATTTTTTACAGTGCAGTTTACATTGTAACTTGCCCTGTTATGGCAGTCAATGGTGCCTCATGACTGGTGTCCAATTATCTTTTTTAGTGTTTATCAGAACGAAGAAATTTAGACAGATTTGAAACTCCTCGTGGAGGAATAAATGATGACAGATTTTTTGTGTGGGGTGAACTTTCCCTTTAAAGTCACATGAATCAAAACAATTTGAAAGGCATGATGTGATCTCAAATCGACCATTTTGAAAGATTTAATATATTTGCAAACTGTTTGATCTTGGCATATATTGGTGTATGTTTAACTCTTAAACTGTTGGTTGAGCATTTTGATTTAGCTGATTAATGATTTATGGATATGTATTCTGTTGGCTGTATTTTCTTTTGTTAATGTAGTGTCAAAACGGAGAGAGGAAGTGCTTCTGGAACAGTATTGTTTACGTCTTGCAAAACGGTCTACAGCATATGGCCCTGTGGCCGTTTGTAATTGTATTTAGTCACTGTTCCTGCTTTTGTGTTAGGAGTAAATATTGCAACACAGCATAAATGTTTCCTAAAGTGAACACATACGGGACAGGAGTAAAGATTGTCACCATAAACACAAGTGTAGAGGTCAGAGGTCACTGGAGGAAAGGGCACCATAGGAGGGTCTCTTGGGATTGTGGATTTACATGAATTGTAGTTCAAAGAAAGATGACTGGTTCATCTGGTTTGACATGTCTTGATGGTTTTAGTATTTTACAGTCTAGACTTTCTGTGAGTGCAAGCTAAATGAATAAAATCATTTCTAACATCTAATGTCCTCAACTTAATGTCTTAAAGCAAATACCCAATTGCAATAAAAAGCTGTTAGACAGCGATCATATGTTTAAGAATATTCAAAAAAATTGAATTTAATTTTTTTACACTTTTAAATATATGTCATATTACGTTTAAAAAATAGTTGGGAATGTCATTTTACATTCCTTTAAACATGAAACGTTTCATTTCAGTAACCCGACATGATCATCAAGAATGAGAGACAAAGCAGGTAAATACTGCAAATCGATCACAGTCATGTGGCACTGTTACATGCAAGCACTTCATCAGTGTGATTTATTCGCTTTCTGTTTTGCTGTGTGTGTGCTGTGTGTGTATATGGCCCATTCCTTTGTGCGTTTATATGTAATCTCTTCAACTGTATGAAAGTTTCAGGTTCAGGTCCGTAGAGAACAAATAACCAATAAATGGAGAATGACTAGAGGTCCTAGACAGTATTGAGCAGACAAACTGTCACCAGCCCCAGTGTGTGTGTTTGCATGTGTGTGTGTGTGTGAGAGAGAGAGAAAAGAGAGAGGGATACCTCGAGTATTGTCTGGCATACTAATGTGCAGAGTGGGTGTGGACGGATGCATCTGTGAGTTAAACCAATCGCACAGGGGCTTTTTTGTTATGGACCCTGTCTGATGGAATGGTGCTGCCCCAGACACTACCAATAGGGAGAGAGATAGGTAGGGTTGAACGAGTGCAGGATCTCTCTTTGTCATGGCGTGCTGCTGATGTTTCAGGCAACAAATCAGGGTAACAGCACCCGGTAATCCTATTCAAGCACTTTATCATGGAGAACAACGAACCTCCTTTTTCTATCATTTCTCTGCTGCTCTCTCTTTCCACCTCTCTAACATCTCAGAATATTAAAGGGACAGTTCGTCCAAGAATAAAAATTCTCTCATCATTTACTAACTCTCGAGTTGTTGGAAATCTGTATAAATATATTTGGAAGATGGCTAGTAACCAAACAGTTCTTGGCCACGATTGACTAGCATAGTAGGGAAAATTACAATGGTATTGTCAAACGTGCCCCAGAACTGCAAAATATCTTCTTATGTGTTCAAATCCTCAAATAACGTTGTTTGGTTATAAACATTCTTCCAAATATCAACAGCATACAGATTTTAAAGTTCACCACGGATTTCATCCCTGTCAGCATTAACAGGCAGGAAAAGAAATATGTCTTAGAAATTTGATTTGTTGGTTTTAACGGGAGCGTTTCCGTTTAAAGGGGTCATATGACCCGGCTAAAACCAATATTATTGTATGTATTAAGAATCAAAACACCGTATTTTCCACATACCGTGCATGTTTGCATATCTTCTTTGCCCCGCCTCTCTGAAATTCGCAGATTTTTAACAAAGCTTGTCGCTCTGAAAAGTGAGGTGTGCTATGATTGGCCAGTTAACCAGTGCGTAGTGATTGGTCGAAAACTGCAAGCGTGTGACGGAAAAGTAACGCCTCTTACCATATGCGGAACATCAGGTTCCAAAGCAATTGTACTTACAGGTATGCCCCCCTTACTTGTTTATACATTTGGGCGGTCTTAGTCAAATAAAACACAAACTTTCATACATTTGTGGGGGTGTGGTTACACAAGGCGTTTCAGGCAGGTCTGGGTGAGCATTCGCTTGTAGACAGAATGCGTCTTCTTTTCCGACACTTAGATTTTTGCAATTCAAATGTGTCTTATACATGCATGGGCAAATTATAACACACCAAAGAAATAGAAAAATACGTGTTCGCACAATAAGACCCCTTTAAGAGTGATGTAGACAGGGCTTAATGTCTCATGCCATCTGATCAAAACGATGCATTAAAATAAATGGACTGCTCAAAATGCTTGGCTAACATAGGAACCATCATGTCCATTTAAAGAAATACTCCTTCAGATATCTCAGGCAATTAGAGCTGTTCCCATCAGGGTCGTTTTTAATTAACGTGTGCTGATGGATCCTTCGTTTTCCACAGACGCCATTAGAAGGTCATTACACTGAGTCAATGATTTCCTATATGACCATTCAGTGATGGCCGGACTGATACCATATAGTTGCGAGTGACAGAGAGATATCAGACTTATCATGTGGAAAAAACGGATTTGGCTCCGGACAGGTGGAAACATGCACTTTAAAGTCCATTGAGCTCTGTCAGACAGAAAGATGCTGCAGGCGATGTGAAATCCTGTGATATATAGAAAAAATCCTCTGGAACAGGATTTCGTTTTTTGTAAAGTGTGTCATGACGTAACATCACATCACAGTTTTTTAGCTCACTGCCACTGAACAATGTTAGAGTGACTTAAAGGGATAGCAGGCCAAAAATTCACTTTCATGTCATTACAAACCTGTATGACTTAATTTCGAAGAAACAACCTAGGAACCCAATTGACTTCCATTGTATGCACACACAACCACTGAGAATATATATCCAATATATAACGAAAATATCGTCTTTTGTTTTCTACAGAAGCCTCAAATTCAGGTTTTGAACTACATGAGAGTAGGTAAATTGTGACTACATTTTTTTTGGGTGAACTATCCCTTTAAGCACAAGAAAACATCCGGAGTGCATGGGTAAATGTTTATGGGTATGTTGTGTGGTTCAGTTACAGAGGAAGGTTAAAAACCTCATATGTTTAAGGGGAGAAATAAGATTGACAGAAGCATATTGGCCTCCTCCTGTTTTTCAACAAATGTGAAGATGATTTTAATGATGCATAACACTTTACACCATGAGTGACACAGATAACTCATCTATCCATTTACGCATCCATCAGTCCACACCAATGCTAACCAAACACACCTAAGGTGCAACGGACAAATATTTCATTCAGTTAATGTGGTGTCAGTCCTCCATGCGTCTTTATGTCCTTGCAAGCAAAAAGCACAGGTCAAAAACTGTATATAAAGGGAGATCTTCAAGCCCTAAAAAAATGGAGACTTACTTTATATTAAGGTGAGATTTGCTTTACGCCAGGGTCTCAGGATAATAAGCTAGATTTACATTAACTCTCTTATTACATTGCTACGTGTCAGGAGTAAATAATGGACAAAATATTGATTTGAAATATTTTATAAGCTCAAATCAAACCTGGTCACTTAACTTTGTACCACTCAACTAACATGATTTAAAAAAGGTATTAAAAATGCTTGCACGTTTTATTCGTTCAGTCATCCGGAGCACCAAGTGAGGCAGACGACCAAAACTAAAAAAGGTTGTTAACCTCAGCATCGGAGCTAAAGTATGAAAAATGATTCTTAGGCCGTCTTTCATTCTCTCTCGCTCCGTCCAGTCTCTTTCATTATCTCCGCATGTACTACAATTACTCCTAATAAATCCTGTTAAGCACTAAATGACCTATGTTAAGCTAAAGAGATACATCTAATAGAGTTTAGGTTTAACAGCACCAGTATAAGAGACTCGATACATTGACCTATGTAAAATCACATGTAAACAGTACATGCATGATTTTGTCATCTTGTGACTGCAAGAATAAATGCAATTTAAATAATCCATGCATAATATCTTTTACTTCAGCAGTTTTGAAAGTAAAGATAAATATGTAAGGAAATGAAAGATTAAAACTGCTATTTTTAACTGCTGTCTTCACCTTCGGCTCTAGTGCTAAATAAGTAAACAGTAAATAATGTAACCAGCACGTATGTACGAGTGTCAATGCTTGTGTAACTCATAGTGTACAGTATATAATGTTTTGTGTGACAGGCAGTGTGAAAAACATTGCCATATATGCTTTTATGACACTCATAACTTGTCTCGGTTATTATGCAAATGACTTAAGCTATTAGGTTGATTACAGAGTTTACACATATATTGCATCATTGTTGACTTTAGTCTACTATTTCCATGCTAACGTACGTTTTTCGCAAGAACTGTACATAATGGCACACAGGTGTTTGATCAGTTTGCCTGAAAACAAAGAAGTGTTTACCAAGAGCCAAGAATACAATGGGTGCCTTTGAGGAAGAAATAATTACTGTATTGGCCAGTTTACTTTAGCTACGTTAGTACACGTATTGTTTTTGGTACAGACTCTCATTTTCAGAATCCAAAAAGTGTTTGTGATTTATCTGAGTGAATGTTTTCCATGTGGTCTTATTGTGCTATAATAAAAAATCCACATGAACTAGAAGAAAAGGGAGCTAAACAGCAACAGTGGCCTCATGTTGAGATCAGGGAAATGACAAGAAGGGCAAAATCACATATTTTTGTTTTTTATATTTATGTACAAGACAGGCGCAGTTAAAAACAAGCCAAGAGTGAATGGCCAGGTGAAAGGTCAAAGCATACAGAGATGTGTTGGTCAGTCGTAATCCAGCTTTATCGGATGGTTGGCAGTTATATGAAGGCGGAGGGGGGAGAAGAGTGTCATTTTTACAATGTGGCATTTAAAGAGAACGCCATCAATGACCTCCACTAGACTTCAGGGACTATAAATGTCAACAGCATTAAGGGTTAATGTGACAGGCCTTTACCGAGAATCACCTGCAATGCAAACACACATACACACAGACAATATACGCAGGATTATTTCCACAAAAACTGCCAAGCAGGTGCATGTGTTCAGGAAACACATCAATTTTTCATTCCATGAAAATTCCCTATTCTTGGGAAAGCCCCATTTCTCACGGCGGATTCGCAGAGTTTGTGTATGCTCACTGTTATGCCGTGAGTTATTACACTTGTGTCTAGTAAAGGAAACAACGATTACACTTTCCATTGACTTTATTGCTTTAAAACTGGGCTGATGATATGTTACATGTTGTAAATCTACAGTTACTTTTAAAGAAACATTTCTGCACAAAGAGATTTTAATAAGAATGTAACATGTTTATTATGTTTGGTTAGTGGGTGGTACCAAGTTTACTATCATTGTGGGGACCGCACGCACAGGAAAGCAGCCATGCATGCACGCACAGAGAAGTCTTCTTTTTTTTAACAAATTAAATAATGTGACCCTCACAAACACAGCCAAACCTGTACACACAGACACAGACATGCTTACATGCACACTAACAGGAGAGCCAATAAGAGTTTAAAATAAAGATGTTAACATCATTTTTGCTCACATATTGATTGTTGAGAGTAACGTGACATTCATATTTACCCACTTCATCATCTGTCCTGAACACATACACCACAGCCCTCGGAAGAAAGGTTAGATCAATTCATCAATTTACATTTTTATTTAACCTGTCATCTTCAAAAGTGAGGTTGTTCTCCTGTGTGCATTTAAGGATGGTGGGACAACATAATGACCTTCTCTTATAAAAATGAGAACATAGTTAATGAGTTAATGACCATTTCTGACCACACACAAATGAATTTTTTTTCTGCTTTGTGCTTTTTTTCTTAATGACAGTATGATTAGGCTCTTGGCAATCACATTGCCTCTCATGCACATGAGGCCACCGTAACCAGAACCATTATATTCCTATTCAGTCATCATAAATGCTTCATCTAAGACCTGCTTGTCTCATTTTGTGCTTTTGGTTTTGAAAACTGTGTGTATGAATGGACAACACTGGTGGGACAAGAGAAGATGAACAGCTGCAGGGATGAAATAAAAGATCTCAGACACACTCAGTTTTATAAGCAGAACCTCATGCTTAATTAAAACTCTTAATGGATCTATTTAATAAGTGTGTGTGTGAGAGAGACAGACAGAAAGACGGTGATTATGGAAGAAGACTATTGATAATTGAAACAGGGCTAGTTATCACCGTTGGTTTTTATATAGCAGAGGTTTTGTATAATGGTAATTCGAAATATCTAAAACAACAATTTGTGACAATCTTTTGTTTAGTATAATGACAGTGGAAACATTCAATAGATTTTTTGTATGAAAACATACATACTTCTATAAAATGATTTAATTTATGTCATGTTATCAGTGTAACTATCAATCATTAAACGCAATAAACATCATTTCTTTGTCTACATGTATCTCCCCCATCTATTTCCAAAATGACTGTAATCATGACGGCAGAACACAACATTGCCCCATGTTTCTGCCAAAATGCATAATTAGACTGTGACACCTCTTATTTTATGTAATGGATGTTCCAACTGTAAAAGAATGAAACGTTAGATAAAAAACATATGGATGAATAAACTAAATAAATAAAAGTTATGACATTTTCAGAAATAAGTATGTTGAAAGAATGTTAAAGTTATGTAAAGAAGAAATGAAAAAAGAGATGACCTTTATTATTTTAATTAGATGGATTGAGTGGACATTTATGATTTTAAAATTGGAGATAAAATCTTTGAGTTATGTTATCTAGACAAACCCTTCACCTTATCATGTACGTTTAAACATAAAAATGATATTAAATATGAAAAATCAAGTCTTTTGTCAAATTATTGAATATAGAGCTTATTTGCAAAAACAGGTAGCCTAACTCATATTCTTTTAAATTGTGCATTCCAAATAATATTAATGGCAGTTGGGTTGTTTCGCTTTACTAACTACAATAACTAAAAAGACAAAGCTAACTAACACAATAAAAACATGATAACATAATAAAAAACATGATTTTTGAGCGTGTTATGTTTTTGCAAATAAAATCTTCAAAAAAATAAAAAATAAATCAAAACTATATTATATTATATTTTAGCTCGTTTTTATTAATTTTTTATACCAAGTCTTCCATTTGAAATACATTTTAAAGGCATTATCTGTAGTTTAATATTGTGGTATTCTAGTGATTTTTTTATACATCATAAATACAACAATAGGTAGATCTACATTGTTACATTTTCATGACAAATGACCGCATTTTCGACCAAAACACTGTAATGAAAAAAAAAAAATAGATTATTTCAGACACTTTGGATAAAAGCATCTGCTAAATGACTAAATGTAAATCTAAATGTCAGTATAATGTATAGTTTTAAGTTTAAAGTTTTTGTTTGTACTGCCTTTTTGCAAATTTAGGATATATATTAATATTGTACTGTACTAATATGAATCTACTTAAGAACCTCCAACAAATAATAGAAATAACGAAAAAATCTAGTCTAATAACTGGATTCTAATTTAACGTTATTACATTAAATTCTATCAATTATTTTCTTACACATCTAATAATATAATCATGTAGTGGTTGTAAGATTCAGCCTTAATTAGCTAATTTCTTCATGGCTACATTAGATCTCTGCTGTAATTGCTTTCTGTCTTATTGATTTTAGAATAGAAAGGCTTACTGGTTCGCAAATATATTGTAAGATCTGTTTACCTGTTTACTGCTTCACACATTTCATTAACTCTCTTTCCCTTTTAAGAACGGTCTTCTCCTCTAATTCTCTTTTCATCCAATTTAAAAGGTAATGAAATCAATTATGGTTTGTAATTAAACAGGGTTGTATGATTAAAGCAGTGAAATATCTGAATGCTCACAGACATTCAGAACTTCATTTTAAGGATGTCTGTCATTCACATGATAACCTTAGATGTGAGGCGCATGAAGCTGTGTGAAACAAACAAACACATCTCATTCCACGCCACATGAAGTAATCTCATAAAAAGGAATAGCATGCCTTTACTTTCTCGATTTAGAATACAGAGACATATCACTCTGAAGTGCTCAAATACCTTGCTTTAAATATTGTCCAGACATTTTTTAATGCTCTCTCTAAAATTGACTAATGCAAGAATACATCTGCGAAAGAGCTTTCCCAAACCCGTTTCCACCCCTCCTCCAACTCCTGCCTGCATCCCACAAACCCAAGCGGCTCAGGTCTATGTTTGCCCAATGCGCGAATCAATATTTTCATTTCAACACTGTCTCAATTTTCAATTAAAGATGAGTACAGTTTCTCCAGACTGCTCAGAGGGGCCGTCAATCAGAGAGCCCCAGATGGCCCCTCCTAAACCAGATGTGTCTGCCACTTTTTTATGATCATACTTCATTTCAAGGCATGTCTGGAAAATAAAGGTAAGCCACAAAAATCCATTTTAAACAATGGACACCCTAAAAGACCATAAAAGGTTGAGTTTACAAACCATGTCAAAACTACAATTCTATGAGCTGACTTTGTTTAACATTTGAAAGACGTGAGTTTAAACATGGAAAAATAAATAACTAGGCCTACTTGACTAAACTTAACATAACAATTGTATCAAATGTCTTCATATTTTTCTCACGATTAAGTTTATATCGCAATCATTATACTGGATTTTTATGGTGATGTTTTATTGCAATTCCAATTTATTTTCATTGCATACAATGGCATGAAATTAATTATAATGAAATTAAACAGCAAATCTTATGGCACATAAACCCAAAGAAAAAAAAAAGAAAAATTGCTGTCTTGTGTGTTTCAAAAAATCAATCCAAATTGAATAATTTTAACAATTTGTTTTGAAAGAAAGAAAAATTAGAATAATTATATACAGCCATGTAAAGAAACCAATACAGATTATCTTTTGATTCAAAGAGCATTGTATGTATTAAGCTATTTAAAATATATTCATTTTTGAACTTTTCCTAAATACATAAACAAATATTACTGTTGTATTGCTTAAAAGCTAATACGGACTTCCTTTCTTTGTATTATTTGAGGTAAAAAAAATACAGAACATCTTTTCTGTTACATCCAGTTTTCATTTTCTGCAAATAAATGCAAAACATTATTTAATTTACAATTTGGAAGTCAATAGTTTATAGAATGAAGCAAAATATATACTTTTGCCAAAGAATTTATCTATACATTGATATATACTGTACATTGACTGTATGTAACTGTTTATGTTTGTTTAGTGAAAACTGTTAAAAAAAAAATTCAAATGAATATCTTTCAACTTTAAAGCATTTTAACGCATACAGTAAGTTAAACAACAGTATAATTTAACAGTAAATTTGGATAAACTGTATTTCGGTTTCAATTTACAACAATTTGTTTTGTTTGTCCATATCTGACCCAACCAGTGGCTGAAAGATGTTTTTGCCCTATTCAAAACATGTGCTCAACATTTCAGCATGCCTTCAACAGAAAAATAAACACCCAGTGTATTGTACAGCACCAGATCAACCTCATATGCAGACCGGGGATGGTTGTAACGTGTCCGTTTTAACACTTCCAAATCACCCCATTCACTTCACACACACACAAGTTTAGTCCATATTCCAATTGTGAGAAAGTAGAGCCCTGTGGCCGGTACAGCAGATGTGGGGAGACTAAATTTCATGTTTTTTTACTTAACTTATTTTTGTGATGGCAATTCCCTGATTTGTACAGAAACATCAGTTACATCATTTTAGTTGTGTCTCTGTGTAGATTTATTTCATGCAAGTGGTTCATGCTAATGTGTTAGCTTTTAGCTGCAAGGTGAGATAATTCATGGGTACAAGACTCTGGGTCAGTTGTAACAACAACACTCGACACACAAATAGAATCAATTTTCAAGTGTTCATGTTTAATTGTAATATGGTCATTACTATGACAGATTAACTAAGTTACAGACACACACATATAAATGTTAGCTATTCAGTTTTATAAGAATGATGCTTATGTACACACACAAATAGTGTTGAACTGTTGAATCTGATGCACATTTACAAAAATTTAAAACGTTATACTGAAAAGTTAGTGTTGAATAAAAAGCTTAAACATCCAAGTTTTTGTCATAATCCTTTGACACTTTATATTACATATCACCCTGGTGGATGTTATAATGTTACATCTCACCCCAGGCTATGTTACAACTAACCCAGATTATGGTGTGAATTGTAACATTTCACTACTCGAGTTTGAAACTAAACAATACTTTTCTTTTTGTGCTTGAAAGATAACAGCGATGTCATTTAATAGCAGACAAGTTGGATATGCAATTTGAATGCACTGGCTTAAAAAAACCTGTCTGATGCAGATAGAAATGTAAAAAATGTTACAACCGTCCATCCCCGGTCTCCTCTATTTAATGTAATATCTCATGACCGTCTCATATGGTATTGGTTTGATCGACAGCGGCAAGCTGGCAGCTCTCTCTTTTTTAACACGCTGTAAATCGTCAGCAGCTCCGGAGAAACAGTGCCGAGGTCTTCAATAATGAAACTAATTAACAGAGCAATTAGCACAGGGCTGTAGTGCTGACTGAGCATGGCCAGCAGAGATGATGGGAAGGTCTGGGGCTTTTTTGTCTGGCAGTTGCAAAACCCCCAGAGACCCGTGTAATGAGCTTTAATAAGGAAGGGTTAATGTTAGCAAAGTAATCAACACAAATCCTATATGTAACATTCACGTGTGCTATCAGCAGGAGCCTGAAATTAATCTCAGCATTTTCCTGCTGCTAAAGTTCGCTTATTTTTAAATCGGTCATAAAGCTAAACATACACACAAAAGAATCAGTAGGCAGTTCATTACAAATAGTCTATAACAGATGCATCGTTTCCTTGGTAACCACAGTCATGACCTTAGCAGTACTGCCCAAAGCGTGTTGTTTTCTCCTGCTTCCTGTCCAAGGCCTTAACTTTAACATGTCACTCTGAATGATTTTCTACAGTATCCGTCCTCACATTGTTTAGAGATACAGGCTTGTGTTGCATCCTATTTCCCAAAACAGCTGAGGGCAACAAAGGCTCAGATCAATACTGTCTAAACAGAACAGACTCTGTACAATAAAGCCCTTTGTGAAGTCAGTCATAAAGAACTGCTCAAGGGAGCTGATAAACCTGAAGCTCAAACGGTAAAGTATGGATATTGAAACCCGCATAGAAATATCGTTTTCCGATATTAGGCTAGTTGTTCTCAACACATTAACAAAATATCCTTGACCTTAACCATTGGTTGGGGTCATAGCCTTGCGGGAATGCCCCCGACATTTCATGCAATGGGTGACATGAGTCCTGGGTCAAAGGCCATTCTCACACTCATTCCTTTCATTCCTCTCCTGTGATTTATATATGAAGAGTTTGTTTGCACAAACAGATAACTCGGTTATAAAAAATGTTTTTTTATTTTGCATTCCAATAATATGAATGTGCAGTTTTTACTTATTTACAAGGCCTGTTTCACACCGCGCGCGCATTCAAATCGCACGTGTAAGCAACAGTGCAGCAATCATTTCGGCCCCGGCTCTATTTTTACTGCGCTGCTCACGCTCAATTTTTTATTCATTTATTTATTTCGGTTCTCACAAACAACTTTCACAACCAAACAACTTTCCACATCAAAACAATACATATCAACCAAAAAAGGCGTAGACGGAAGCCTTTGCTTGTTAAACCTATATACATAATTATCTGATTAAATTAATTAAAGTGAAGTGCATTCTTTAGGGTTAAAATCCACATGGATTGACAGGATAAAGTTGCACCTTTAAAGCATGTAAGTGGTGTCTGTGTTTTAAACAGTCGCCATGACTCCCAAAATGATGGCTTTTTATTCATAGATCTAATGGAGAAACAGGTGGATATAATCGATATAGTTATGCAATCTACTTAAAAAGCGCTTTGACAAAGTTCTGGAAGATATTTTGCTCATTGACGTATTAGGAATAACGTAATGCGAAATTTCAACTGCCAATGGACATGTGCTGCCATGGCTCTCCCTACGAGCTTCTCCCGCTCCACCATACAAACTGCTTAAGCGTGTGGTGTAGAACGGACGTAATACAATAAAACTCGATAACATATAATAAAAAACATGATTATTGAAAAATTTGAGTAATAAGTATTTAAACTTAGACTCTAAATATTTGTATGTGTTGACCCTCACAAAACAACAGGAATTTAACATCACCCGTGGACAACATGAAACATTTAACACATGAAAAACACATGATCACATGTGAAGCTTAAGTGTTATTCCCATCCCAAAACCCAGGAGATCACACGTGAAACCCCTGGGCAAAATGTTGTGTTATTCACATGTGATGAGATGTTTTTCATGTTCCACATGTGATCACCTGAATTTTTACATGAGACAATGTCATGGGATTCTAATGTAAGTCTTCCAAAACCACACGTATTACATTTGATCATATGTGTTTTTAGATGGGAAAATCATGTTGGGGAAATATGAATTTACAATGTACAAACATCAGAAAAGTGATTTACTTGATGAAACAAAGGCTATATATTGTGAAAGTTTCAGACATATTCCAACATAACACTCGCAATTGGACACGCAATTGAGCGTTTAGTATCAATAAAATATTTTTGTATCCCTTTAACATTTCCTTTTCTACAACTATACAGAATTAATGTTATTATTTGCATTGTATTGCTCGTAGCTTTGTTTGTCATCAGCACAGATCTGCAATTCACTAATATTGATGTTGACCACTGATGTTCATGTTTGTGAACTCCTTTTTGTTTGTGTGCACACAGAATGAGACACTTTTGAACTCTGAGCATGATCCTAATCGAATCCTGCTTGTCCGACTGTTTCTGAGGGCAGAGTATGTCAGACAGGAGGTGTAGTGAACATTTCTGACCTTCACAAAAATCAACACATGCGTCATGCTTTTTCAGTCTAAAGTCAAATCTCCAAAACAACACAACATTGCTGACACCGAACAACATTCAACTCATCATTGTTTAGATTCAGCTCATCATTGATTATTCGGGTTCTTTATCGTGACCTGTCGATCATCATAGGCAGCAATACTTCAGATTATGACCCTTATAACATTTCTGTCTCTGCGTGTTGATGTCAGGCAAAAGGACATTCATATACGTACTACCAGGGCTGGACATGGACAAAAAATACAGCTCTTGACTTCTTTGCCAAGCGGCCTGGCGGTTTTATCCGTGCACAATTGTGTTCCAGGTTTTCCGGCTTCTTTGCGATTGTGTTCCGTCCGGGATTGCATTCTGGTCATCGGTCCGCATTCCCCCTTTGTTCATTTGTGTTCCTGCCCGCTGCGCATCTGCCCACCGGGAAAATACTTGGCATGTCCTATCACCAATTAGAGCATTTAACTGTTCTTCACTGTGGAAAAAAGGATAGAAAATCACCTGATCGCGTGTGATTTATAAACTTTATTTTTCGTGCAGCCTTGTAATTGTGCCAATACATTATGTTTTTTTTTATTTTTAATATAAAAAAAATTATACACTTATGTTTGGAATCGAAGGCGTTTAGAAATTGATGACTTGTTTTAAAGGCATCTTAAGGCGAAGCTACTGGACAAACTGTCAAGAAAACAATTCTTAGGCTACTTCGGAGTTGCTAAAGGTAACGCAATGTTTTCTTATTCCCATGGTGTGTCTTATTTTATAATTTGATAAGTAACAAAAAATGTAACATTTGACCAATCTTTGATCAGTACAGTACAACCTGATCAAATGGGAACTGTTCATTTTTATTCATATGAATTTGTACAATTTGAATCGTACAAATATTATTAGAAGAAAGAAATACTTAAGCCCCTCCCGTATCCCCACCCTTAACCAAACTGTTACTGGTGCAAAAACAAATCGTACTAAAATATACAAAAAAGATTCAGTTCAGAAAATTAACCACCTCGTAATATAGTTACAAATTCTTGTGAGATTATGTCGGTTTGTACTTTTACAAATATAATCAAATAAAATGCTTTGGAGAGATTTGCATTCACAATACAAACACAATGTGGTTACATTCATTACAGGTACCCATAAGTGTGGTTCGACTGATGTACTCATAAAGCCTTGTGATTTTTATGTTAAACCAGGACCGGCGCAAAGGCGGCCCCCAACATGACACAAATTCATGCAAGAGATACTGAAAAAAATGAATCACATTTTTAAGTGGAAATGATAATGGTAGCCTAGCCTATGTGTATACTTTGTAAAAGATGAATCTAGTCCAGTTGTTGTGATGATGCGTCATTACGCAACGTATTTATGCATGTATACGTGTGGAGGAAACACGCTAGCAATTAGCAAAGTGACATATGCTCGATGCTACACAAACGGAAGGCTCAGTTAGTTCAGCTTTGGAGCATTATATCACAGCATAGGTTATATTTGTCAATCTGTTGCTTTATTGTGACTGTGTGTGGTAATATTTTTTAGTTTGTGTTATTATTGTTCACTTGTATGGAAAATAGCATCCTGCACGAGTTGTAAGTGTGACCTTGCACAAATGTGGTACTTTTGATTTTTTGTATTAATGATGCAGATTCTGTGCCCTCCCACTGGGAGCCAGTTGCCCCCCAGTTAGTCATGGTCTGGCGCCGACTCTGTGTTAAACAGAGAATAAATAAGGCCCATACTCTTGGTTTATTAGCAAAAGGGAAACGTGCTGAATTTTAAAGTACACAACTGCTAGACTTTTCTTTGAACCTGTCTGTCTAGAGCATGAGCAGAAGGCCGGTTCACCTGCAAACTTCATTAATTGCGTTGTGCACATGCTTGTGTGTGTGCAAGCGGTGTTTGTGTACTTCAGAGCGTATTGATTCTTTTTCTTGTCGGTTGAAGTGAGTTTACTTGTTTGCACCGCCAATTTGGTCGACTGTACATGGACTGTGTGTGTTTGTTTGTCAATTACATTGCGGTACGGGAAGATGGATGTTCTCTGTGTGTTTGGAAAGCACCTCACTTTTCTTCCTCTGGCATTTACAGGTAATCTGACAGTTCGGGTAATCTCCTGCAAACTCACTTGCTTCTAACTGCTCCTTAGGGAGCAACGTGGCAGTGGGTGAGGAAAGGAAATTGTCGTCTGGAACGACAGACATGGGCGGGGCTAATTTACAACAAAGGTGACCTGGAGAGGGAGACCCGTAGCTGAGGAGGCCAGAAGGTCCAGGGTGGTCTGGACTGTTATTACCACAGCATCAAGGGGCAGTTTGAGAGCAATTACACCCCTAGCCCATAACTCTCCCCCCCTGCCACCCCCCCCTCCCAAAGCTGTAATGGAGGACCTTTCAACCTACACAAAATGGCCTTCTAGCTGTTTCCATGAAAACAGAAATAAATCAGATGAAGGCATACTACTCCAACGCTAGCGTGTAGCGTGTGTGAATTTGTGATTGCAGTGGGGTAACTGGACTATGTTGGATGAATTGAAAGATTTGACTGGCCATATATTGGTTAAGGTGGGAAAAAATGTTGGCGGGGGGAATTGCGATTCATTTTAAGTGCAGTGTTGCCTGTTGAGTGTGTGATTTGGGATGTATTGGTCCTAAGGCTGCAAAGAGAACTAATCAAGCCATGATACGTGTTGCGCCGGAAAAGCTGTAATCGGCTGAAAGCCCAACTTTCTCTGTCAAAATGTTGTTGATTCTGGTCTTTTGCACCTCTTGAAAGGATTACAAGTTGACAGGTTGAAAGATTGTTTGCCTTAGCTGACACTCAAGCTAAAATCTGGACTCTGATAAAGGCAATTACTGACAATAGCCGGAGAATTGTACTCCATTTCAAGCAGCAATTTCAAAAGGTGAACCGTTTCAAACACTTAAGTGGGCATTTAAAAATGGTTCGCGACTCTTGAAAAATAATGCACATTTGAAAAACACTCAAAAAAGTTTATGATAATAGCTTCTGTGGTTTCCAACACTATCCCTACGCAATCCGTAACTATTATATGAGTTGAAAAATTTGCGTGAATTCGTATGATCTTCTCATTATTTTATTTCTGGTCTTTTACACCTTTATTTTGACCAGACAGTAGAGAGATTTTGACAGAAAAGTAAAGGGTGAAGAGAGGGTTGCATGATCGGTAAAGGACCTCGAGCTGGGATTCGAACTTCTGCTGTCGTGGCGTATGTCGGCATTCTGCTCACAAGGCTAGGCATTGACCTTTTTTTCGAATAAATTTACATTAATGTACGATTCACTTCATACTAATTCATAGGTAATAGTCAGATCAGGCTGCGCAATCTCACTCGTTTTGTGTTTAATTTTATATTTCAGTTTCTGATCTACTTCCACTCCAGTGACATTAGGTTCTGGAGGGGAGCCATCTCAATTGCTTTCGTACAATTCACATCGTAGGAAATTATATCTTCCTGTGATATCAGGTTGGTGTCTTATGAAGATCTACATGAGATTCAGGATCTTTTCACACAAAATGCTTGCAGGGAATCAATATTCTGGCAGAAAATAGGGAAAATAAAAAGTTAAATTGTGATTTTATTTTACACGAAAATTTCAAATATACAGTATATTTCTGTACTTTCAAGATCCTGCAAAATAAAACTGTAAAATTACAGTTTTTCTGTGTATGAAAGGTTGTGAGGTAGAAATTGTTCCTTTTTGCTTTAGATGGGAACAGAACTTAAGCTGCAGTACATCTGCAGTCCAAAAGGTGTATTTTACACCCATTTTAACACTTTGTTTCTTATGTACTAAACCTATTATTCCACAATTTTGTTGGGGTGAGTGATGAAGGTTTTAGCGAGGTTTATGCGGCATAGGACAATATAGCGGTTAGGTGTAGGGGAAAGGGTAACCACAGGTCAGTCTGGTATTAGCGGTGGATTTAACAGGCTTTCCCTCTCTGTACCTCGACGACCCCACCCAGCTCGCTTTCTGCCTGGGTTTCTAATGGTGGCCTTGAGTGATTTTATTGATTTTTTCCCAGGATTTCCTGTTTGTTCAAATCCCTCAAACCCCCCCATCACCCGTTATGTTTTTTCAAACTGTCCCAAATGTGCTGTACATTACATTCAGCATTCCCTTCATATAGAATCAACATTTTTCATTAAAAACATTATCCGCTTATAAATATTAATTAGGTAACATACTATTCAGCCAATAATACACAATTCATTGATGGCTTTGCATCACTCTTGAACCGTCACTACTTGTACTGTTAAACAGCAGGCAGCAACTAAACGGGAGCAGTGTATGATTTTTTTTAACTGTCCTGACAGGAGCCTATTCATGCAGAAGTGAATGAGATACAAGGTCAAATGTTAGAGAACGTTCTAATGTAAATATATACAGCTATTTAAGTGCTTTATTTTAAGCCTTCAATTTCAGTTTCCCTTGAATCAACATCTCACTGTACTACAGAAAAATATTATCAAAACGTAATCGTTTTTCACTGTACTTATGAAAATTCCATTATGAGGCTTAATAATATCATTTTTTACTCATATCAAATGTGAATTGTATTGTATTGGTCTTTGGAGTTTATGGGGTTCAATGTCCAATAGCCAATGTCCAAATGTTTCCACCATCCAGCTGAACTCTCGAAGGTCTGCTACTGTGACCGGCATGAAAGGATTGGGTAAATGATACATCAGCAAGCACAGAATGTGTTAAAAAATAAAATGCAGAACGAAGTCAATAAATTGCATTATGCAGGCTTCATGGGATAAAGAATGCAAATCACAAATTAAACTGGTATTTGAAAGCATTCCTCTGTCTTTCTATGCCAGAATCATGGTAAGCATCTGAGGAGCCAAACTGATTCGCCCAAAGCAAACCCAACCGAATATGTTATCATGTGTTTGCCATGGTTGCACTTTCTACAAAATTCCACAACGCAATACACTGAAAAACCACCAAAATCTACAGATCATGGGATCTTTAATATGGCCGGTGTGAGGTTGTTTACGGCTTTGCCATTTAAGGTAGCCTGTATAGAGGGTCCGGCTATCCCCCAGAGGAAATGCAGAGACACTTGTAAATAGATGAGGCCGCGCGGCAGCTGGGATCCCTAATTGCTGGTGTGACTCGGGAGACTTTGGAAGATGTTTAGATAAGAAATGAAAATTGCCAGAACAGGTGACAAGGGCACATGCTCGGGCCCCTCTTATTTCTTTTATACTGCCGGCAGTCGATCGCACACATACATGCACATTCACATACACACAGGGTTGTGTACAAAGAGAATGGATATAGTTTAAGAGCGCAGTGACATAGCTTCAGTACTGCTAGAATTGTGGAGTAACCGGCTAGAAAACAAGCAACAAAATCGTGCATTCTCATTTAAAATCTTTTTTTCGCACTGCAAGGCAAAAATCCTTAATCCAGTCACTTAGAAGTGAAACGCATCTAAACAAACCACACATTGGGAGCTATCATTCATTTCTATAACACAAACGTTGGAACACAAAAGACAAATTATGCTTTATAGGGTTTTTCCGTGTTATCTTGAAACCTTTAAAAAAAACTCTTCACAAAGTGGAAGATATTCTTTACAGTCATAAAATCACATTAGCAGCTGTACTGTAGGTGTGGTTGCTTATTTTGTTTTCCCATGACATCAGCCTGTTCCCAAGAGTCCCGAGCGTAATCTTCTCATCGAAGAAACTCACTTGTAAACATTGTTTGTGAACTTTACATTCAGCTACTTAAATGCAAATCAGCCCACTGCTTTGTTCCTGTGAATTACGTGGAAACACGAGAACATCTTTCTGAGCTGTGGAAAGAACAAGGAAATACCTGTGAGAGCAAGATCAAAGCTGTGAACCTGTGAGCCCCAACACCTCATGCGCTGTGGAAAGATGCGGCATTAAACTGGGAAAGATAAGGATGACATCACAAAATAAGATATTTTCAAGGATGTTGGTACCCATTAACTTGCATTGGTATTGTGTCCGTATAATAGAAGTGAATGGGTGACGTCACTGTTCGGTCACTAAAATCTTTAAATATATCGTATGGTGTTCTGCAGAAGCAAGAAAGTCATGCAGGTTTGAAATAACAAGAGGATGAGTAAATGATGACAGAATTTTCATTTTGGGTGAACTATATCTTTAATATATTTGACTTTTGGATACATTTACTTTTTTTCCTGTTTCTAAATCCTTTTTCTGTTCAGTTTCTTTGTATGTCTCTAGGGTTAAAAATGGATTAACATGGCTTAGAAGTCTAATTTCAGTTTCCACGGTAACAACTTCCCCCAAATACTGTAGTACTGGTACTAGTACTGATAGTAGAATAACTACTACAGCTCTTACAAAAATGAACCATAGTATTTACTACAGTAGCCATATTTAAACAATGTATTAAATATAGTAAAACAATAGTAAACCACAGATTTTCCATGGCCTCACCACAATAAGCATAGTTTTACCATGGTATTTTGTGGTAAAAATGGTAATAAATATATGAATGGTAATCAATCTGTAAAAATGGTGAATCAATAAAAAGATCTACATAAAAATATTTATATTTTTTAAACTCTGTGTCCTTGTTCACAATTCTGTACAGTCAATGATCTGCACCTTTACTGTATCACTGCCAAGTAAACAATCACGCTTAAAGGAACAGCTCTGTCTTCATTTACACCCTCAAGTTGTTCCAAACCTGTACAAATGTATTTGTTCTGATGAACACAGAGAAAATTACTTTGAAGAATGCTTGTGACCAAACAGTTTTTGGCCATTATTGACTACCATAGAAGAAACAAATGCTTTATACGCAAAGACAAAAATGCTGATGTACATGGATCGGTTATTATCACAGGGTTAGTACACGGTGTGATCTGTGCGAATGACAAATAAATACTTGATTTGACTTGCTTAAATGGGTCAGTCTGTTCATTTGAATGATAGATTGTTGCTTTGTAAGGTAAAGCTGTGCAGCTGTTCCTTTATCACCAACATGAACAGGTCGATTAAAAGGGTGTGGAGTTGTTTTCGCAGCAGTGTTGCTTGACGTAAACAGTCAGACAATGACTTTCACTTTCTTTCAGTTATAATAACAAACATCGGGAAAGCAGGAGCGAAAAGCACCTAAAAACACAACTGAACTTTCAGTCAAATTTCACTTACAGCCATGGAAATCTCCCCCACAATTCCTTTAGATGTACAACAACAAAATGCTTTCCACAAGTTATGGCTTGCTGCATGCTTTGCATCCACTTCATTGTCAGAGGTTAAATGTCACCTTGTCCACTGCTGGGGTCCTCACAGTTAGTCACATACTGTACCTAATGCCCTTAAACTGCATTTAAAGGTCACAGCACCATCCTGAGAGGTAAAATACAACAGATAATGTGCGAGTGTGTTGTGCTAAAGCATGTTAAGAAAGCAAAAGGAAAATACGAGCATTAAAGTATATCATACCGGCCCATTTTATATATGCTGTAGAAATGTAGATTTGAATCTGAGCTCCAATTGAAATATACTCTTAAAAAAAGGTGCTTTAAAAGGTTCTTCGATGACAAAGAAGAACCCTTTGGTTCCATAAAGGATTTTTAATATCTGAAGAACCTTTCTGTTACACAAAGGGTTCTATGTGGTGAAAAAGGTTCTTCAGATTATAAAAAATAAGAAAGAGATGGTTCATTGTAGAACCTTTTACTTAATGGTTCTTTGCGGAATTCTATGGCATCGCTGTGAATAACCTTTATTTTTAAGAGTGTACTTTTACTTTACTTTATAAATTGAATGATCACTCAATCTACACAAGCAAACTGTCAACCAAACCTGTATTGACCAAGGTTTTACTATCCGACAGAGGTTGTTTGCTGCTTTGTATTTTGCAGTGCCAGCCGTCTGTTTTATCTCAAGGAAACATGCAGCTAATGATGCAACCCTGTGAATAAAATTAATGAGAAAAACAAGACATCAAACCTGCCTCGCATCACTGTTTTGTTTTTAGTTGCATTCAGTTTTGGCAGCCACAAATTCCTCAACATGTTATCATGATCAGCTGGCCCCTTTTTCTTGAAGGTGTTTTAAGTGCTGATCCAATTTGTAAAACACTTATACTGTATCTTGATATCTAACTAATCCAACTGCAAAGATAAAATAGAATGGAAAAAAAATGCATTAGATGGACTGAAACAAGAAAATCAAATGATAAGCATCTGAGGCTAAGCACCGTTATCACAAAACAGAGCTAAAGCTTCACGGTATGTTGGTTAGTGATGCTTGAAAAGTAATAACTTTCTGTCAGCATAGTTGTCGAACGTTAACCCAGCCAGTAACAAATACAAGGTGGTTTATTGAAATTCTAAAGCTGGACATTTATTGAAACTGGTGGTGTTGGGTTTTCATGCATTAGACGGACATATATTGATCTCTAATTGCAATTGAAATGCCTCAACTTGACAGAGCTTATATATATGATATGAATAAGCTGGAGAGAGTATGCCGCTTGGGTTTGAGAATATATGTGTTAGACGGATCTTTCACGGACCACCGAACAGCCAAATGTGAAGTACATCGAAACAGGCACGTTTAAGAATGTCCACTGCTGTGCGTGCTGGAGATCATAAATGTTCTATGTTTAGATAAATCAACTTCACATGACTTTAACCTGGACCACGTGTTTCTCATTCAGTTCATTTCTGTCTCCTATAACAGTATTGCATATAATTCTGTCACACATGCAAGACTGTATTTCATGTCTCGATGATATGATTTTTTCTTATACTTTCTGCTATTCCAGCATAATGTACAAAAATGACGGTAGTTGTTTAAATAAGGCAGACACTGTGGCTCTGTGGGACTACTTACTGTGATATACATCACTGTGATACATTTCTCATATATTTGTTTATCCCTATATAGCGTAGTTATTATAGCTTCTATATTTTATTTTAAATTCATGTTAATTTTAAATTCATTTTTAGCAGTTATATGCTTTTGTCATTTTATTATTTATATTCTTTATTTTGCTTTATAAAACAAGATTTTTTTTATTTTTTCTTTGGTTTATTTCCCCACCCCCAAAAATAGTCCAATATCTTATTTTATTTCAGTAAACAGATTTTTTTTTGTAGCTTTTGTAGGTGGTGTAGCTGTAAACGATACCATAATAAAGCAAGCACATTTCCTGGACTTTAGGCTGAACACATCCAGCTGTTCTTCGCCGGAATGACAATGTTTCTGATAATTAGCTGAGAAGTGTAACACGCCTTATCTAATGGGCTCTTATACAGGGATCCCTGAAGAAGGAATTTTTATGTTTTTTGCATAATGTCAAACGCATGCATTTTCCATAATCAAACACTTACACACACAGACTAAAATTCAGAAAACTTTATTTCTTGCTTTATCTTGTTAAAACTGACATTTCACAACCTTCTAACTAAACCACGGGTTTGCTGTTAAAACATTTGAGTCCATCCCATCTCAAGAGGGTCCGTCCTCAAAGGCCATGCATTGTCAAAGCAATCTGCATTTGTGATTCAGATCTAAAAGCTCTGGACTGGCTGGAATGTGTGACCGAAGCCTCTGTGTCACTGTGGTCGTCCTTGATATATAAACAAAAATCCATTAAATAAACATCAGGCTATTCTCTCTTGATCTCTCAGAAGCACAGAGTTTGAAGAATATGGGTCCTGTCACATCCCCCCCAACACATACGTATCTACACAGGGATCTATTTACACCACCACAACTGAATTGAAAAACAACAACCATAACACAGAAGAAAAATTTGTCCAATTTCTCTTGTTTTTTCCACATATGTAGTAATCTCACCCTTCAGGCTTTGATCACCTCTGCTTTTTCTTAACGCCTGAATACTTTGAAGTCAATACATGAGGATGGGCTTTCACCCATGTTGCCCGGAGTCTGAGCTGCAGAGCATATTTCTGGGAACATGTTATCGCTGTTGTCTGGGGAGCGAATGTTTTTTCCGATCTGATGTAGTCTTGCATCAGCGGCGAGCTGCTTCCCTTCTCATGCTTCATGTTGCTGTTTTGTTGCTCTTTTGAGCTTTATATCCCGAAGAAATGTTTATGGCAGTATTGCTTTTATGGCCTCGGCCACTAGAGACCAAGCACCCGAATGATGAAAATGTTTGTGTTCTCCAGGGTATTTTTAGCCATCCTGTTTTTCATGCTGCAATTAACATCGCACCATTCCTGCCTGTGATTTTATTTATGCTTGTGTACATTTTTGTATTGATCACTAGAGCAGTTTTATCAAATCGTGATTAAATGATGGAGAGATACGTCATAACCAAAGAGCTGATTCAGGTGTTTAAACTGGTCTTAAAGGAGCCGTGCTGTACAGTATGCTGTTCTTTAACGGAACTGGTCTGCAAAATAAACACTTGCATTGTGCAAATTGTGTTCAGTAGTATTTTCTGGGAATATCTAGACATCTGGTGTGTCTAAGTGGGTCATTCTAACGAAAACCACTGAAACATTATGGCAGACTAATTTAAATGATAAAACATAAAATTTGGTAAACTGGATGCTCTTCCACCATAAAATAAAATGAGATTTTATTTAAAGAAACACATCTGCAAGTACCTTTCAAATGGCTAACAGGTTAATAGATCACTTTATATTTTTCTAGTTAAAAGCTTAATATTCTCATCAGGGTGTATCAACAACTTCATCGTCATTACTGATACAAGTAGTTTCAACTTTAAAAAAATGAAACTTCTATTTTTTATTAAAATATAGTATAATAAAATATATATATATATTATATCCTATTACCTTACATAGGCATCGTTTTTTTTTTTAGAAAACATGCAATGGGACTGACAGTTTTAAACAGTTATGGTAATGATCATTTTTAAGGCTTTTTTTTTAAACGTTCAAAATTAAACTATTTATTTTAACTATCAATAATGGATTTAAATATGGCAAGTGTTTTTAAGATGTATTGTAAAAAAATCTTACAGTAAATGGCATGTCAAATAAACATATCATCATGTGCGATTCATTCCTCTTTGTGGTTAAATATTTATCACACATCACATAATCACATTACATTTGACTCTTGACATTAAGAGCCAAATCGGCTCACTCTTTTCCAAATTAAATCAAACCGAAGCACCACAGATCAGGCAAAGACAACAAAGAACAGACACAGCTTGTCAGACGCAGAATGAAAGCTTTATCACGTGAAAGAGTGTTCAGAAACCTTCCAGACGAAACCCCCCTCGCGCAACCGTATAAATTGATCTGGCATTCATTGAAGCCTAGCTGGCATGAAACAAAAGGAGCGCAACACAACGACAGTCTGCCTCGCCAAAACAACACCGTCTGCCCAACAAACGCCTCTGATTGCATTAGGATTAAACGAATCCACTGCGACGTCTTTACACTGAACTGATTTAATTTCAAATTCTAAACATTGAAAGTATCAGTTCCTGTACAGTAACTTAATCGTCTGATGAATGCGTCCTAATAAATCGGATTTTATGGCGGTTGGGTGAAAATAGCATCCTTTTCCACTCTAAAAGGTTAAGCATGATAAAGATGCTGCTTTAGAAACGCCCAATGTGATGTTAAAAAGTACTGACAGGCCTGTGATTCACAAAGAACATTTCAGCACGTATCTGATGAGCGACGAAACGTTCTTCACGTCTTCACATTGACTCAGGGCATAAAAAATATTTAATAGATTGTTTATTTCCATGTATTTACCGAGGTACAGTTTATCCTGTCTGACTGGAGTCGTGGCTTGGCACCACGCATTGTGGTCGCTTATGGTCAAGTCATCATTTACTCGCCCTTCAGTTTCAAACTAGTATTTTGAAACATGTTTTTACGAAACACAATCTAATTTACATCATTTAAAAAATAAAGTGTTGGGATTCTGTTCCAGTGACGTAATTGAAATGTGTTTGTCGTAAATGAATACGAGTAGCAAACCGAAATATGCGAAATGGAAAATTGGGAAGTTGGCAGAGCGTAATTGTTGAGTGAATGATTTAAAGTATTATCCACTCCAAACACAAAGACAAAAAAAACTACTTATGGTGATTTAATATTTTTTCGAGCTAGACAGACAAGCTGTTGTATGCAAAAGAATAGCATTAAGATTAAAAACATTTTGAAATGGCATGAGATTCAGTTTGACAAAATGTGCTTTTTGGTGAATTGTGGCTTTAAGAGCTAGAGTTGACAGATTTAGCATCAGTAATTTCATCTAATATAAGCCGGAGTCTTTCGCAGCACATTCCTATTCTCTCCTGCTTTATTCATGGTCTCAGTTTCATTCATTCAGTCCATTTGCCTCTTAAGCTCTTCTCTTTTCTGCCCTGAGAGGATAAAAATCCATTGAAGGGTTGCCTCATGTCTCCTAGTGAAACCAATTCAGAACCCACAGAGTTTAAGTGTCAGTGTTCTTTAGACTGAGACAATGTGTAGCTGCTATTTAGTTAAGTAATTTTACTATATTTTTAACCAATTAAAATTATACTTAGTCGACTTATTGTTAACTTTGTGGCAACAATACAATACAATACAATTTGAACCTCTTTTGCATCTGTGACTTAAAGACTCTTGTGTAAATGTGAAATTTGCATGTGAAATGAGAAACTGTCAATAGGATTCTGTACACTGGAAATGTGTCATTGATGTGTAAAGGTGGGCAATCATGTTATGTACAGTAAAATATAAGTAGACATATCTTGTTTTTAAAAAAAATCTATGAAGCTTGTAATATAGTTTTTTTTAAACTACATATGTTAGGTTAACTTTATGATTATTTAAACAAATAAAAGAGTGCTGTCTTAAAGCTGAAGGTTGATAAAGTCAAGGAATTTTCTTTGGTGCTGGAAGCTTCTAGTACAGACATTCAACACAATGACAATACAAATATAATAAGATTTACAGTCTAAAAGATTCTAAAATATGCATATATAAAATAAAGATTATAGTACAGAAAATGGGAGATAATAACATATAAGAGATATTGTACAGCGTAGTATATAGTATAATATACATATTAACAGATTGTATGTACGCTTGTGCAAATGGATAATGTAGTAAGTAGAGGTAGTTTTACATTCATGTATAAATAAAATGTACACATAATAAGGCACTATAATGGACACTATACGAGTAGTGAAAGTGGAATGACCTTTAAGGCTTAAATACATTTTAATAGTCATGTGTGTTATTAAAGGGACAGTTCACCCATAAATAGTTAATCATTTACTCACCCTCAAGTTATAAATCTATAAATCTGTAAACCTGTATACATTTCTTTGTTCTGATGAACACAGAGAAGGGTATTTTGAAGAGTGCTTGTCACCAAACAGTTCTTGGCCAAAACTGACTTCTATGGTTGGATAAATACAATGGTGGTCAAAAGTGCCCCTGTTTGCTTTTCATACATTCTTTAAAATATCTTCTTTTGTGTTCAACAGAAGAAAGAAACTTATAAAGCGACTTTTCCCACTAAAGACATCTTGAGTCAGTAAATGGAGACAGAATTTTTATTTTCGGGTGAACTGTTCCTTTAATATGCTTGTTTTAAAAGGAGTAAGTCTTCGTTTTATATTGAAAATATGCCAAACAACATTTTTCAGCCTATGAGTATAGTCACAATATTCATTTGGAAAAAAGTGCTAAAAAGCATTTGCAAGTTCTTGCCATTAACCAGTCTTGTGAAACCGTTTTCCACTACACAGAACCTTTCATGCAACACAAGCGTTCTGTGGACGTCAAGGCTCTTTAAGAAACAATACAGTCTGACATAGAACCTTTCCAGAACCCTTATTTTGAAGAGTGAATGCTCATTTAATCCACTCTTTCCGTAGGCTGTAACATTACCCAAATGTGTTAAATGACATTACACCCACACTGCTGGACCAAAGGACAACACGTTTCACACTTCATGTATGCTGTCTTTCTAATGAGCCTTTCTGTACTTCCTGTGCCCTCTGTCCTTTTTTTAACTGTCTCACGGCCTGTAACTGTTTCAGTCATTAAACAGCACAGACACACCGCTCATTAACACCACAGAGAAACACTGTCACGACACAGGGTGAAATCACAAGCATGCTATATTTCTGCCTTTATCTCTGATGACCCTTGACCTGTAGACCGCATGCCTCTTAGAGAAGCCCACTGGCATATGGATAATGACTGGATGTAAGGAAGGGTGAGGGTTAACTGTCTTCATCCAGCTGTTCCTTAAGTCAAAGGACTAAAATACATTAAGAACAGCTAAGCCCCCATCTAAAGCCACCCACTATACATCAGTTTTAGTGGATTAAAACAAGGAAAAGATTCTTGCTTTGTTCCTGCATGTCATTGTTGTCAGTATTTTATAGCAGTGCATTTGTCCAAGGTGTGCTTTGTGTTGTGATGAACAGTTCACCTGATAATGAAAATGTCTCATAATTGACTTACCCTCATGCCATCCCTGATGTATACGAGTGTTTTCTTTACTCAAGCCCACATGAAGATGTTTGTTGTCACTGTACATGTCACTTTATGTCCATATTTAGGTTCCAACTTCTTGAAGCTCAAACAAGCACACATGTCCATCATAACAGTAATCCAAATGACTTCAGTGGGTAACTTTTTGTCTTCTGAAGTGGTACAATAGGATTGGGAGGGAAACGATTCATATGTTGATATTTTTATACATAAGGTCTTTAGCAAATTTAAACATGCGCAAACAAGCGGCAAGTTCAAGTATGGCAATAAGTCAAATCTCATTGGCTCGTACATGTCTTGTGACTTTATATCACATGATAGCTAGTCACAAGACACACAAGAACCAATGAGATTTGAAACGATTAACGTGTTTCCATATTTTGTTTAAACACTCACAATCTTAGATTTTCCAATTTCAACTCAGGAAATTAATCTAATTTATCCTAATTTAAATAAATTCATTAATTGAGTTGATTGATTGTATTTTCTGATTGTTTTCTATATGGTCACTATATGGTCTCTCTACCATTGCACAGTACTGTACAAATTGACATAAAGTGGTAATTGTTTATGAAAATCAACATTTGTATTCATCTGATGAAAGAAAGTCATATGTGATGGCACAGCGGTGAGTAATAATGAGGGAATTTTAATTTTTGGAGAAATTATGGTAACACTTAACAATAAGGTGCTATTAATTAACATTAGTAAATTCATAAGCAAACATTAGCTAACAATAAACAATTTCATTTTTCAGCATTTATTAATCCTTGTCAATGTTAGTTCATGTCGACACAGTTAATCATGTTAGTTCATGGTGCATTAATCAATGTTAACAGTGACAACATTTGATTTTAACAATGTATTAGTAAATGCTGAAATTAACATTATTAACAAATTAATATTAATAAATGCTGTAGAAGTATTGTTCATTGTTAGTTCATGATAGCTAATGCATTAACTAATTGTTAACAAACAGCACCTTATTGTAAAGTGTAAACACTTTGGTTGTGCAATATTGCTTTAGTAAAATAGTTCAATAAACACAAGACTTAATTACAGAGTAAATTCACCCCAAAAATAGTTTCAAGTCTGAAAATAATTAAAAAACCTGTAAAACAGTTAAACACCTTTGTAATACAAAGTTCTATAATAACATGCATGCAAACAAAGTTTAATAGATTGTTATACAATAACAATGTGTGTTTATTGTCGAGTGTACTGATTTGCCATAAGCACACATATGCCAGAGGAATATTCATTCTTGCAAGGGCACAGTATCTTCTCTCATTTAAACCATTTCCGGAACTCACAATCGCTAGTTGGAGAGTTCCTATAGTCAGAGGACACACAAGCGGGGTCATTACGCAGGCTTTCCTGCCCAGCTGTGATAGAGCCCATTCTCCTCATATGTTCTACAAAACACTCCTTCTAAATGACCTAAAGAGGTCATATGACACGGCTAAAACGAATATTATCGTTTGTTTTGGATGTGATGTAATGTGTAAACGCGATTTATGGTTCAAAAACGCTGTATTTTCCTTATACTATGGAATCTCCTCTTTGCCCCGCCTCTCTCAAACTTGCATATATTTTACAAAGCTCATTGCTCTGAAAAGGGAGCTGTGCTATGATTGGCCAGTTAACAAGTGCGTAGTGATTGGTTGAACACTGCAAGCATGTGGCGGAAAGTTTACGCTTCTTACCGTATTTGGAAAATCAGGTTCCAAAGCAATTGTACTGACAGGTACGCCCACCTTACTCGTGTATTTGGGCGGTCTTAGTCAACTCATACGCCGAACTGACGTAGATTTCTGGGGGTGTGGTTACACGAAGCCTTTCAGGCAGGTCTGGGTGATCATTTATTTTTAGATAGTATGCCTCTTTTGTTCAGACAATTAAAATTTTGCAATTTCACTTGTCTAATACATGCATGTGCAACTAACACACCAAAGACACAGAAAAAAACGTATTCGCGCCATATGACACCTTTAAGTGCTTTCTTATGTTGTTGTTTTTCAGTCACTGCTCTATCCACTGCTTTGCGTGTGGGCATGTCACAATACGAATTTGTATTGTCTGTCTATGTTAGATAGATCTAAAACTAATAATGTCGTAGAAGACCAGAGATCAGTTTATTTTTTTGTTGTGCTGCTCAATGGAAGTTTATGGAATATTTTGTACTTGAAATTTTGATAAATTGTGAACTTTTCTAGACATTTTACTAATAACTAATCTTTACAAATTGTTTTAAAACTAATTCTTAAAAGGCAGAGTATGCTTTTCCTGAAGTTCGAATGAAACAGTCACTTTTAGTGAGGGTCATCAACACCCATGATTGCTCTCACCATCTGCCCTTGTTCTTTTCAGCCCTGAGCTCCAACTGATTGGAAGAAAATCCTTGTAAATCCAGCTCCTACCTGGAATGAAAGAGACGCTTTTCCTCCTAAACCTGCTAAATGTTTGAACACAGGCAGATGGCTGGATAAGATGAGAGGACATCCTCTTCTTACCCTTATAATAGGTGCCTTGCTATGGAGGAACACTGTGTGAAGCCCAAACCATATATCAGTGGCTGATAATAATTCTCACATTATAATCTAAAGTCATCATTTCATTTCAGATCCAGCAGCGCTGATCTACTGCTGGGCTGCACGGCAGGTATAATACTGTGTCTGAATGTGTAATCAATAGAGTCAGATTTCCATTTAAATGAAGAGCCTATAGAGATCGCCTAACCCCCACCCTCCATTATTGGCAAAGGCAGATGAACAGCATTGATATGTATTGATGTATTTGATGTATCCTATTGACTGCAAACATACGCATGTGTGGTGTCATTACGAAAATTAACCATGTTTTTATTGTGGTACAAGTGTAGTAACCATGTTTTTTTGGTGCATTGATTACTTAGGGAAAAAACATGGTTTTACCACAGTAACCATCGTTTCCTATGGTTTTTTACAAAAAACCATGGTAAATTTGTGATAACCATTGTTTTACTACAGTAACCATGATTTTTGGTTTCAACTGTAGTAAAGCCATGTTTTTTTTATTTTAACTGTAGTAAAACCATGGTCAGTAGTCAAAGGCCTTCGTTCCTGGAGCTTTCAGATGCGGTCCATGTGTGGATTTTTCTGTGTATTGATAGTAACTTGTGTTGTTTCGATAACGTACTGTAAATGGCAAGGTGTGTTCGTCGTAGCAGATTCTGTTTACAGTTGGAGAGCATGCTGTGTTGTTTTGAACATGTGACTGGGCTAGCGTGTGCGTGCGCTCTACTGTGTGGTCTGATTTACGAGTCTTTGCTTGTCTTTATAGCCCAGTAAGCGATAAGAGTGTTATCAGCTTACACAGGCGCTGTACCCAGCCCAGCACCATCTAACAGTAAACACACACACACATACACAGCCAACTCTCATTCACATATCTTATGCAATATTTTACACAACACACACACACACACACACACAAGTGCTGACTACCCTGTGTGCTGGGTAACAACACCGGATGTTTGATGTTTTAGTCTTAAGGAAAAGCCTCTATTTATAGCCGGTCTGTGAGATTTTAATCTATCGTTTGTTGTTGAAGATGCAGAACATTGTGATATTGAAGTGTAACTGGTTAATGGTCACTGCAAAACTCTCCGATCTATATCTTTAGATAATTTATTTAAATTTTGAATGGCTTGTAAAGTTGATTTTGTTTTGAAGGAACCAGCATTTCAACTACAGTATATAGCCATCAAATACATGTAACATGCAAATCTAACATGCACAGTCGTTTTTTATTAAATAATTACAAGCAAGAGTGAATAATTTCATTCATCAATTTAATGGCCCAGAAATCCACATTAAAAGGCCATAATCTCTTAATTTTATGTCACCAGCAAGATTATCGTTAATATATTTTAAATATTGCTGCTGTCCTTCTGAAACCATGTATATTCATATTTATTTGTCATAAATCATTATTTCAAGTCAACTTTTATAGTGATTGTAAACTTTGTACTTTTAAAATGATTAATTACTGTGTTTTTCCCATTTTTTGAAAAACAGAGAATTTGGACATCCAAGGTTTCAGAACGACGATATTTAATCAAGGTTATTTCAATTTGCAAAAAATTCTGTAATATTTTGGCCTAAAAATGATTGGAAAATCTAATTATATTAATAAACAAAAATAAAAAAAAATTGAAACAAAAAAAAATCTTGTAACAACATAAAAATAAACAAATAAATAATAAAATTACAAAAGCATGTAACAAAAAAAATGCTACAAAAATTAATGTTATATCTCTGTTTTAAATACATCACCCAGTCCATGCAGTATATGGGCTGCTGGTTTCAGTTATTCTGAGTGAACATGAACAACAAATTTGACTAAGAAACAATGTTTTCTTTTACTTCAGTAGACCGACACTGTTGTGCTTTATTGCTGTACAGGAATTTTATAAAACATTTCGAAAACAAAATAAGGTACCAAGACTTACATTTTTTTTCTTTCCCCTCAAACACACGTATTGAAGTATTAGGCATTATTATAATGTACAGAATTATCCGATTTTTTTGTGATAAAAACAAACACATTGACTACAAAAGACAGCAACAGCCAAGTTAATTTAACATTCTGTCGAGCTCCATGTATCTGGGCAAGCGCAGGATGAGTTTATTTTCATCTCTAAGATAAATGTTCTCCACAATCTCCATGTATTGTGCTCGGATGAACCATATCGGTTGTCTCTGTTTTGCCACCAAAACAAGAAAAATAAAACAGCCTATTACGATGGGACTGAGCTGGGGGTTGGGAGGAAGTTGTCATCACGTCACTTGAACATAAATTGTTTAGCGAGGGTGTTTGGATGGTTCCACGGCACCAGGTATGAATGAATGATGTCTATAACTCCACAACAAAGCAGACTAAGCACAAAAACCCGACAGACGCCACGGATGTGGAGCTAAGAGAGTTTCATGCGTTAACATACGTTCCCTTTTTTTCAATAACAAGGTAAAAAAGTGAGTTCATACTGTACAATTCTTTTCAGTCTCATTCTGCTTATAGTATTGACGACGAGCCAATACTACACATTAAAAAATAATTATTTTTCTATAAATAAACAAACATTTTAGATACTAGCATTATTAACCCTGTTAAGCAATGGTGATGTCAAGCAGACTGAAATCCCTAAAACTGTGAACTGAACCCAAAGAATGTGTCCTGGTGTCCACCAGCACTGGCCTGAATGAGATAAAACTGCACAGTGATTTTGAGTCTCTGATCTGCAGGACTACACAGCAGTAAATGATACATCCAATGGAATGGCTGAATGGAAAATAGTCACATTACACGGGTAACATAGGTGTAGTTATGTTAAATGACAGCTATGGAACATAAGCCACAACACCCTAAATACTACTACAGTGATTTGGAAATTGTGTTAAATGGTTTATATCCGCAAAGTGAACTCTGGGTTTGAATGGGGGATTCTGTACCGTCAGAAGACCTACAGTGTAACTTGTGCATGCTCGCAGCAAAACATTTCAACAAATCTAAAGCTGAAGTGTATATGTTTTTCAATGTCAAAATGTGTTTGTTTATCCTTTCATGTGCAGAGACAACTTCAGGCAACCATTGGTAGGTTTACTTCCAAAACATGTTAAAACATTGCCCTACCGAATATCCAACAAGATCTCACGACAAAAACGTAACTATTTTATTATGTGGCTAATTCGTATGAATTCAAAATCTCCTTCGTACAGTTAAATACGATTTGCTTTCGTGCTAGTGGCGTTAGGGGCAGAATTTCAGGATTTTCTTTCTCGCAATCCTGAGCCTTCTCGTAAAAGAGTTTATAATTCTCATAAGATCAGGTTGGAATATCCCAACTAGCCTGACATTGACTTATCCAATAGCCTTGAGTTTGGGGCCCGACTACCTGTTTCAACCAATAACCGACAGTGGAAAACCTGGTGGAAATGTTTGACCTTGTTTTCTAACTTTTCAACATTTCTTTTGGTGAGGCCAGAGGTGCAACGTATTACACACTTCAGCTTTAAAAACAAATCTATGTCATACATTTGAATGACACTGTTTCACATTGAACATAAATTACTTGAATAAACTGCATCGATACAATCAATAAACACACCTGGCATTATATGTTGTCAATTTTTTTCCAAATTTGAAGATGTAATATGTATATAACAGGCATGTACATTAATTTTTTTAAAGAGACATGACATGTATTGGGATGTGTATTGGGTCAGTCATTATTTCAGCATGGGCTCTTTTTAGAAGCTGTATCACTGCTATACAATGTCAGATCGTATATCCCCTTTTTTAGATAGGACACAACCTTCAGAATAAGCACACGCTCAGTTTCATGAAGCTTAAACAAAAGAGCCAAAAGTGCAACTCAAACATACTTGCACAAACACAAACATTCTGTACATTTTAGATTTTTATACATATTGAATGTTGACCACAGTCTAGTTGGGATGGAGAATGGGTATAGAGTTCATCATGAATTTTCATACTATAAAATTAACCCCCTTAGTATTTCTGTCTCTGCAGTCATCCTCGAGCATCTCTTTTCAATATATAGACAACAATATGTCAATATACTCATAATACATTCTGCCTTCACAACCTGTATATTACCAGTTCAATCATAGTTAAGATAACCAGTACACGTGAAGCACCAAGCGCTGTTCATTCTCAAAAAAAGAAAAAAAGATGCCTGTCAGGTACATGGCTGTTTTTTGTTGATTCATCTGGTGCAAAATATGTCCAAAAATATTTATTCTCCATATTTATTCTGCATGTGCCCACTGTATGTACAAACCAAATTTCCCACGACTCTTGAGAATTCGGTTTGGCGGTCTGTGTTCTTTCACACATGTGGAACATTGAGAAAGATGGACTGTCTGAATCTTCTACGAGGCATGTGTTCATGTTATCCACATTTCCCAGCATTCTTGCACGAGCACCTTTGAAGAAAAGTCCAAAAATCCTTAATGCGGGAGATACTGTAGAGGTTTCTGGGTCAAATTGGCAGTAACTCCCATTAGTAATGACTGTTCGGTTTCCAGGTGTATTTGAAGAATTGTGCTCCTTAACCATTAGATAAATGCAGCTTTATGCATTCCAAGGTTGTCAACAGAACAACAAGTTGATCAAGTTGTAATCACGTGTCTGTATTGGCCTAAAGTGTGCAAATCTTACCACAGATGGATGTATTCCAGAAGCTGGTGGAAATGTCATGAACCTGGGATGTCACTGGTTATTTCCCTGAACCCTGACCTCTTCTTAAGGTCACAACCTGTGTGTGATGGTTGCCACCTCTGATGGAGGGTAACCAAAGCACCTGAAAAGCATGAGGTGTAGCTGCTTCTCTGAACCTGAAGGACACAAGGCTAGACCTCTGAGGTCAACAAACAAAGTCTTGTAAACTTTAAGGCTGTCCGTCACAACCATGTGCCTTTCAGTGCTTGAGTTGAGAGAGAACTGGCACTTTTTTCCCAACCCAGGCTAGGACAATCACATGTGAAATGAGCAGCACCAGAGTTTCAACTAAAATATGACAAACCATGTAGACTTAGACTAGCACATGGTAGCAGAGAACAGGAAATAGATGTTTGCACAGCCATGAGATTAGCTCGATCAAGGCTACGAGATCAGATCTTACAAACATAACAACATTTAGGACATCGTAAATGGGATAAATAGCCGTGCCTCTTTTGGCTGCCCTGTGATGATCGTGGTAATAGACTTAGAGCCTCTTGGTTTTGGTCCAGTTGGCCTTTAGTTTGAGTGGAAAGTTGGAGCAATTGTGTTTCCATGGATCTCTTCATGCTCTCAAATGAAGTAAATAGAGGACAATGGGTAGAGGAAAATTAGCAAGTCCATCTCATTAGGATGCCCTTCTTACCTGAGTTCAGAATCTGGGCCTTCATACAGAAGGACAAGTGTTTAACGTAAAAAGGGTCATCGGGCCAAAAGAGTTGGGTCAGGATACTTGATGTTTGACTCAGGAACATCACAATCTTTAGGACGATGCTTTCTTGGTCATGGACGTCTTGTTCTTCAAAGTTAGGGTGGGTGAGGTGTTTGTGTGGATCCAAGCGTTCTGCCAGTCTGGTCGGCCATCACAAACACTTCTCCGCCAACGTAATAAATCCTGCAGAGTGGCCCGATGATCTCCACCCGCACGTGTCCTCTGGCTCACCTAGAAAACACAGTTAGGCGGATTAGAATAGTGCAGATATGGGTGCATCTACATTACTTACCATTTTAGGACATGCACAGAATGCCAATGATCCAAATTATCATTCCGAAATAATTTGGATCTCAAAAAAGCTATATGATAAAACCGGACATGGCAAAAAGCATCTAAGCAGGGAATGAAATGAATCCGGCATTGAGTGGCATGGTGAATGAGCAACAAACCTGATGCTCATTTGGACATTTAAACCATGAACATCTGTCCAATCCACAATTTACAAATGTTACTCATAGTACCCAAGAGAACTGAATGTGACTATCTGGACAAGCAGAACCTAACCCTCTCGTGACAGCTGCTGCCTAATGGAACACAACCCACAGCTCCAGCGCATGCACATACACAAAACCCACCCACGAGCCTCGCATCCATCACACAAAAGCAATCAATACCCAGATTCCAATCAATCCGTCCCAATCATCTGCAGCTGGTAAATGCCACCAATTGATCAGGACCTCCGGCTGCGCCTCCGATTCATTCATGACGGATATGAGGGTTGAGAGGAAGTCACATGGCTTTGGTGTGGTCAATGAGAAAACCCCCTGTCTATTTGTTCTCTCTGTTTAAAAGGACTCCCAACTGAGTCTGACAGCAAAGAGCGAGTAAATGCAAAGTTGTGGCGCTTAAGTTAATAATGATTCGTATTATAGACGTTTCAAAGCAACAACATACTGTGCCGACATGCTTTTGTGGCCCAAACTTAACTTCCTGTACACATCCGCAAAAAAATAGAGTCCATGGAGATTATTTCTGAAAACAAGCAAAAGAAATAACAAGTAAATTACATTAGCTAGCAAGTTAAAAGAATGTCTAGCCAGGATAATTAGGGGTCACCAGTAGAAGAGCTGTTACTTGGCTAAATTTAAATGCGACCCAAGTAACGAATAGTTTATTTAATAAAATGAATATAACAAAATTCAACATATGTTTTGTTTTTTATACAATTATTATACAATAAACTAGTGATGTTAACTAATATTAATATAAATCCTTTAAAATAGAAATAGTTATATTATTAGCCACTAGCCAGACTGATCAACAAAGACAGGCCGTAAGTTTACTTTGGGCCAGCACATGCATCCAATGAAACCATCTACTGTATGATAAGAGAATAGCATCAATTGGGAGTCCATGTTAGTCAAGCTCGCATAAATTCGGCTTCCATGTCAACCGATATGGATACTGCACATAGTTAACTATTGTCGATTTAAAAGGATAGTTCGCCAACACATGAAAATTCTGTCATCGTTTACTCACCCTTATGTCATTTTAAACCTGTATGACTTTCTTTCTTCTGCAGAACACAAAAGACAACATTTGAAGAATGCTGGTGCTTTCTATGGATACTTGAAGACCGGATCTAAAGAGCCAATTAAAATGATCATCCGATCCAAAGAAATGGCTTGATTTCTTTATGCCAAATTCACACAACTTTTTCCTTTATTGTCTTACAAATTATAACTATGATAGCTTAGAAAAGTACACGTGCAGTTTAACCATTAGCTAATCAAATCATAATCTTATGGTTGAGAGAAGAAAAATGAGTTCAAGAAACAAAAGTGGAAGTCCAAATCCAAGAATCTGATGACACTTCCCCAAACCACTCATGTTATAGCTGGGGAAATCTATGCAATGGCTTTAGGATCTCTACAGTAGCAAATCATAAAACAACTGCTTTAACCTTGAGGATTAAGTCTGATTAAAGCGGCTTATCTTCCTGTTCTCTGCATGACAACGATTTAGAAAGTTAGGCTACGGTTGGGGCATCACACAGCAGAGACTGCTCTCGGATCAGCACTTGATGGCATGATGTAATGGGATGTCCCTGGTCTGTTTTACCGCTTTTTTCTCGCAGTGAGAAGGAACTCATGCATAAACTTTTCGGGGATGTTACAGCACAGCATGGAATTCAGGCCATTTTGAGAGAGAACCAGTAGGACACACAGCCCTTGATCCATAATTTACATCTCCTATTGGTCACAACTTGGCTCTTAGCACAAACCCTAAGATGGCACAGAGTGAACAGGACTGATCAGACAAACGGTCACTTGCCCAATCACATGCACTCTTTGAAACCATGGATGACGTTGGTGTTAATCAGTGCATTCACACCCGTAACGCTATCCGGACGTTACACAAAGAGACACATAAAGCATCTGGATCACATGTAGCTATTCATATTCAAGCGAAAAGGCCATTATGTTTAACCTTGCATTATTTATGGACATCATCAAAGGGCACACATGCACGCTTAGAGCTGTGGGTACAGACAGCCTGACTGAACACTTAGTGTTTAAATTTAGCCCACCCTTCATCGGGGACATCCAGAGGAGATTCACAGAGAAAGAACTGCGCCTACTGATAGCATTGTTTATTTGCACGTGGTGTGGTAATCACGCATTTTGCAGGACGGTTATGAGTGAAAGGCTTTGGTGCTATAAAATGCGAAATGCTTGCTTAACTAACAATGCGTCTGAACGTATGCACAGTTATAATCAATTGTTTATCATATCATAAAAAAGCTGGATTGAATAATAAACATCTCTTAAATAACATTTATCATATCGTTTCTGTCACTCCCAAACCTCAAATGTCCAAATTTGCAGTTTTACAGTTTACTTATTAAATTATTAAACACTGTTTTATCAAAGTTGCAAAGCACTTCTTAATATGTTTTATTGCTTAGATATTTGAAAAATCAAGTGACAAACATAAAGGGTGACAAATAATAATACAAATCTTCAAAAATGGAGGTGTGTGGTTTCAGAAAAACAGGAGCGGTATGCTTTCTGCAATTGCGCAAGTTTTGTGAATAAGCTGCTATCTATATAATTTCTAATTTAAAGAGGTGTGTTTGAATTAAAAAATGGCAATTCAATAGGCTGCATGACTAATTGCGACTAATCGTTTGTAGAATAAACCTTTTGGTTAACACAATACATGTTGGTGTGCTGTGTATAATAAAGATGTATGTATGAATACACACACAAATAATTTATATCATGTATTATAAATATTAAATATACTTTTTTCTTAAACTTATGCATGGATGTGTATGTATTTATATAAACTTAATTATTATACGCAGTACACCAAGCTATATTTTGCAAATGATTAGTTGCCATTAATCGTTATGCAGCCCTACTGTGCCAATCATTTGACCATAAAAAATATGTTTTGAGCTAGAATTTCTGTGTCAGGTAGGATTTAACAGGACATGTTAGTCGTCACCTGACTTCAAAAGACTTTCAGAAAATAATACAAAGCACCTGCAATTTTGTGTCTCTAACAGAGATGGCGATATAGAGGCAAAGTTCCAATTTTAAGATTTGAATACAGTAATGAACACGTCACAGGTGCCGTTGCTAAAATATCGAAAGCTTGTGACATAACCATTAAAGCTATGTCCCAAATGACACACAACACACTTACACTATGTAATTTACATCAAGTGTATGACGTTTAGAAGAAATAGTTTAATATCAACCGAAAGAAAATCAATTTGTACGCTGTACTTTTGATGTCAGTGTTTTACCCAACATGACCTCAGTCACTATTAGACAATAATCTTCTCCACAGCTGAACTTTGCTCGCACACTGTGCTCACACGCTTAAAATTTCAAACACTACTTAAACTATTTACACTACAAATTGGCATAGAATAGTGCATATGTGTGCGATTTGGGACACATTTTCAGTGATTGGGCCCTGTTTTCAAGTCCATGTAAAACACCTGAATAAACTCCAAATCACCTACACCTTACCTGATCTCAGAGCAAAATGAAGCCGTTAGCTCGGAAGACCATTAAAAATCGTATTACAACACACTAACAGCGTTCACAGAACAAAAGGAATGTCACCATTAAACCTAAAGGGGGCTTATTTTGAAAGCATGCATGCAAATGAGATCATCTGGTCAGCAGGATCAGAGGAGGAACAGGACAAATGGAAATATCCTGTCCCTGGGGACAGGGTCGGCCCGTGGCCTGACATTCAGCCCGGCACATCCCATCACAGATATATAGGGCTGGAACTCAATACAGGTCATGCCTGAATGTCACCTCAGCACGGGGTCACGGGGGACATCGGGCTCATCGCTGTCTTATCAAGAATTAGGCTTCTACAGAAAAGAATAGACTGCATTAACCCCCAGAACCAACTCAAGCAATCTTGATAGAAAGGGCAAAGGGCGAGAGAATCATTAGTAACAGGCGTTTTATGAGATAGCAAGTCACATTTTCAGTCCGATGGGGCAATTGCTGCAATCTCTCCCTGTAATGTTCTGTCCTTTAGTTGTCGGAGAATAAGTTTCTCTCACTTATCTGTGCTTTTTACAGCACTGTATGCATAACAATGACAGCACAAATGGCTTTTTAAGGCTTCTAACTGCCTTTGGTAGTGACTAGCATATTCATAACAGGGATTGTCAACTGGTGGGTCACGACCCCAAGATAAGTGTTCGAAAGGATCCGAGCAAAGAGAAAAAAAACAGCTAAATGCAAATAATACAATGGAACTAAGGATACAATCACCACCGAACATAAACAGGATAACAAAATCAATAGACATATATGTATTTGTTGTTATATGGCATATGTCAATGTGGGCAGGATGTGTGACACCATCTTCCTTGAAAACCGTAAACATAACCGCACAAGGTACAGCATAATATAAGCAAGATAACTTTAAATAAGGGTTCACTGAAAACAAAGATATACAGGGTTTGTGGAAGGGACTTCATGGCTGAAACATTGAAAATGTAAATGTGTTTAAGCCATGTTAGTAATTTTGTACAGATCATGATTATACAGTAGATGATGCATTTTAATGGCTGGCCACTTGTTGTCAAACGTAAAATTTGGATCTTGAAGAAAAATCATTTGAGATCAACTGTACATACCGTAAAAGAATTTCAAACAACTATTGTGTTAATTCCCCGTTAAGTTCCAGCGTGTAGATCTCTATATCCTAACATTTTCTGTGCTAATTGGAATATGCTTATTTTTGTACATATTTTGCCTTACAAATAAATGTAGACAATAAAGCTAAATATTTAAATAATTGAACACTAAAATTATTCCAAATGTAGTAAAAATACGTTGAACTTTTTGTCTCATTTTGTATAAATAACTATCAAACCCACTATTCTTTGTCCTCTTTCACTAACATTCTCTGGCTCTCAGCTGGTTCTCCATTCACATTTTGTTGATTCTACATTTGGAAAAGCTACGTTTCAGCGGCACATGAGCATCATAAGCCACGCTGGGAATACAGCTGTCAACTCTTTCGAGGAATGCCGAATCTCATTATGTCTTAATGAGATGAAAGTCTGAATGTTTTCCTTTGACTCAAATCGCAAGCTGTGTTTATTGAAGATTAGCCCATCTGAGGAGGCAGCAGAGGAGGCAGTGAATGGGACGGTGGTGTTGATCACTGAGAGAGGAAAACACAAACCTTCACCTGCTAGTTGGTTTTGATCGGACGCCACAGAACCCAATTGTGTGGATACACAAAAGGCGTGGAATGGGGATTAGGGCCGGTTTGTAAAAATGTGTGTGTGCTCTGTGTAGCCTTTATTGTATAACGTGTTGTTTATATTTGAAACGAGGCTTGGAAGTCACCTAACAAAAGAAATCATGCGATTGCATCTTTTGAATGGTATGGTAATGACGGTGTGCCCAAAAGCTTTCTGGGATGTAAGGAGATGCTGCTAAACCTCTTGGGAGACATATCACTCTTTATGGCCCACATGCAGGCTTGGGAAATCAAGTACACGTCCTTTAAAGTAACTAAATTCCTGCGACCAGACTCACTGCTAACAATAATCTCCAAACAAACGTTCCTCAGCTGCTCTCCTTCACGTTCCTGAAAAGCCTCCAGACTGAGCATTCGAGGACGTCTAAACCGGACACTGAAACCTTGAGAGACACATCAAACCGGGTTGGGCCAGAATGAACCTCGACGATCCTCGAGTTTAACAAGCTCATCGGACAACCCGGGTGACTTTTAAACCTATATTTGCCTGAAGCCACAAGGTAAAGGACACTTGGGGTAAGATGTGTCGCAAAGCTGAAGGATAACATTGAACGCCTCCGGTTACCAGCCCTGTGATATCAACACACATTTTCGTTCGCATCATTTACACACAGTTCCCTGCGGCCGTATGCGTGGCACATGTGAACATTTGTTTGTGGTTGAAACATTAGAGCGTGAGTCATTGATTCAGTGCAGAGCCGTTGCTCGGCTCCATACACCCTATAAGGCACGATTCAGCAGGCAACAATGAGCATATCGGCGTGAGGACAAACTCCATAAAAAGGCTCTGTCTCGGAAGAAAATCAATAAGCAAAACTTTGGAAAGGGGAGAACACAAAAAGGAAACGGATTGAATGAGGGATCAACAGGAGAAAGCAACGAAAGAAGCACCGGTGGTGAGGAATGGAGGGATTTCAGCAAAAACTGCAGCTCATTTTATAAGTGAACAGAGACCCAGTCGTAGAACTGCGACTGTGTCTAACACATTCTTTAAAAAAACAGATCCTAGATATCCTAGATACTTGGTATCGCATATGATCCTGGATTATCATATTAGCGGCCTCCATTGAGAGACGGTGTCATTGCAAGAGCTGCTGCTATGAATGTTGCAGTGAGCTGCAGTTTCCATCCAACGCATGGAAGGCAACAAAGGGTAAAGTGCGAGGTGAAGGGCAGCCAGTGCGGTACTGTGCAATAGACCAGACTCACCCCATCCCTACACAAGCCGGGGGATCATTCAGCCCCCCCAGCCTACAGCGCCGCCCCTGCACCGAAGGGCGAGAAGTTGAGGTGAGCCCTCTGGAAGAGAGGAGAGAGAGAGACAGGGAGAGAGAGAAAGAGAGAGAATTCAAACACACATATACGGCATTTCATACATTGCTTTCACAACATGAAATGATGTGCTAAGTACATGTGAATGTAGGGATGAGTTGGCATTATCAGAAGCCGAGGAAAGACTTTATCAAAGCGAAGCTGGTCTGGTATGCATATTTTGTTTTAGTATGTACTACTGGAACAAGCAGATGAACAGTTTAAGTTGCCACGAAATAGTGTTTGGTCACTGAAAAGTGGTAATTGCATTGTGTCACAAAACAACTGTTTTGGCCAATTGGCAGGCTAATGTCAGATAGGTCAGATGTCAATATTTGGTGGTTTAAATACCCATATGAAGTCTTGGAAAGTCATGTAAACACTTTTTAAACCATAGTTTTCCATAGGTAAGTGATTTGTCACATCCATAACTGAATTGTCACATCCATAACTGTCCATGTTCTTTTTGAATGGGCATAAGAAGATTCAAATATAATAACTATTTCTGCGAACAGCCACCCCTTCTCCATTTGTTGGGTATTATTGGTTCTGTTTTTTATCATTTTAATTTACAGAAATCTTACGAGGTATGTTGTTTCTCAAAAATGTACATCCTTTTTGTCACATCTCTTGTGCTTAGACTGTTCATTTTTATGTCTGGAGTATCTTAACAGGGGTTTGGTAACATTTAAATAGACGATTCAATATAATGGACATTAATAGATTATCTGAGAATTTGTATGTAAACGTTTGACTGAAAATGTCACGTCCATAACCCTGGAGTAGTCCACATTGTTTAAATTGACTGAGAATTGCTGTTAAGAGGTGTGTGAAGTTAAAGGGATAGTTCATCCAAAAATGCTAAATGGCCGCACTGTGCACTTCCGTTTCCCCAGAGCCACCGCTTCGGGCAGCCACTGGCGGACGCCCTTCGTCCGCGCTGCCCGAACTCTCCGGCACCGCGAGGCCACTCGGCGGCGAGGACTCTCCGACAGCATGTCTCTCCTTCCTCCCGGGTTTCGGCACCAATGTAACAGATCTCAATAAAATGGAAGGAAGGAGGCGGGAACCGGCAAACATTTAAACATTTAATAAAGTAATATAACAGCCGGCGGCCCCTCACGGACGACCGCCGGCGAACAAAACATAATATAAATACAAACATAAGTTCGGGCCCGGTCCTCTCTCTTCGACGGTCCGGTCGCTCGTTCCTTTTATGCTCCCATCTCCTACGTGATTCGAGGCCGGTGTGCGCACAGCTGGCGCTAATTCACAATTACTCACCGGACTCGAACCACGGTCTCGCCCCGCCTACTCTACTACATAGATATTTTGAAGAATTTAGGAAAACAAAGAGTTCTCGCGCACCTTTGAAAACCACTTAATTCTTCCTACTTTGGTAGTCAATGATGTCTCGGAACTAGAAATTACTAACATTCTTTCAAATATCTTTCTTTGTGTTCATCGGAACATAGTTATTTAAACAGGTATAAAAGTACACGAGCGTGAGTAAACGATGACAGAATTTTTGGATGAACTATCCCTTTAAGATCTTCCTGGTTAACATAATTTTATTAATCAAAGCACTGTGCATGTGTCTGCTGTTTATAAATTAATCACAGTATATATATATATATATATATGCATATAATATATATTTTTTATTATTAATTGAAACCTTTTAAACATTATATAAACAACAAATTGATTTCAAAAAGGGTGCATGTGCCATATATTTAGATATTTTGTTGTGATGCAATGACGTACATTTTAAAATTCAAATATTGGTCTCGCTGAATCTAGAAATGTGTATCACACAATCGTGGAGAACCCAAAGATGGCCTCTTGTGTGACCTCTTTAACCTTCTCGGACACAGACACAAATCAAGAGCGCTCCATCACCCGACGGCCAGTGCGGGAACACTTCTGCTGTCATTTTCTAAGGAATCTTTACCACCTGCTGGATCAGAATACCAATAAGACCGGAGCGTGTCCGTCACATTCTCGCTCTCAATCGCAATCTCCGGCGAAACCAAGCTGATCAATAATTAAACATCATGATCTTCCGCGTGTTATGGGACATTGCGATGCGGATCAATAAAGACCGGATGGACCAGATGAGAGGAGAACTGAGATACAGAGAGCGGAGACAGGGAAATATGAAGCAGACGTGCGCTAATACATGTTAGGGGGCATTAAAAGGCTGCTTCCTGTTTCCGAGCGCCATAAGGACATTAAGAGGAAGAGTGTCCGTCTGAGGATGACCCCTGGTGGGGTTACATCTGAGTGATGGGAGCACATAGTCAATGCCATCTGTTTAAAGTCAGGTCTTCAGATAAAAGGATGCCTGTTACTGGAACAGATAAAACCTTGTTTCAGGCCCGGGATGGGTTCTTTGATGGCACATGGATAACTATGTTAAGACTGTCATGAACTCTGGTTAGGATCACGGTTTGGGCCTAATATTATTATAAAAGGAACAGTTAACCAGAAACGAAAATGTTTAATTTATTCATTATTTAATCAGGTTGAGGTAAAGATTATCAGTACATCATTTTGTGCTTTAACTTCATAGTTTTTCATTGCACTTTGTGTCCATGAATTGTTTTTAAAGGTAGAAGATCCATGTGACGATTCTTTACAAATATTAAAGGGATTTCCATAAACTCAACTTCAGTTGTTCCAAATCTGTATAAATGTCTTGTTCTGATGAACACAGAGGAAGGTATTTGGAAAAATGCTTATAACCGAACAGTTCTTGGACCCCATTGACTTCCATCGTATTTTAAAGAGTGTAGGACAGTATTTGCAGTGAGTGAGTATGTACTCTAGCTGATGTGGTTTAAAAGGTTAGTGTCCAGTTTCAGAGAGCACTAGCATGTAGCTCTATTTCCTCTGCAGGGGGCAATTCTGTACATGTGAATATTTCATTATCCATTTAAATAATTAAAGCTTTATTTATGGTGTATGGGATGGAGCCATGTATACTACAACAACTATTGTTAAACGAAAAATTCCACAATGTTTGGAAAAATGCATACTTTTAACTTACTATTCAAAAAAGTATAGAATATACACCAGATGGTAAACAGTAAGCTAATATATCCACGCAGAACGAAGTCTAAATCTTTTTTTCCAGACACTTCCGCATCATTGCAATGCAGCCCCTGTGACCTTGACCCCTATCATGTGACACGTGCAGGAAACAGAGGATAGAATGAGATCCGATAACCAGAGGGACCGTGGCATTCAGTGCTGCATGAGGTACGATTGTCTCGGGTATCGCCAAGTGAAACACAAAGTGCAGCTACCCTGCCTTCCGAAAAAAACAAATATTGCATTTCAATTTATTAACACAAAGGCACTTCTAAACCATTCGGAAAAAGAACGCTGCAATGTTTTAAATAATGTGCTCTGACAGAAGTTTACATAAGGTACGGGACAGAGTGGTTTGTGTGTTCATTTGGATAATGACAAGCTTCTTTCGTTCTCGGCTTGGGTCAGAACACACTGGATTGGAAACGCAGGATGCCCGGGCTATTACAGAGAAATAGGAAACATATTGCTCCCTCATTTTTATAAATAAACAATCTGCAGCTTTCAGCACTGGGTAAAATGACAATGCCGATGAGTCAAATCCAGAGAGGACTCTTCACTCAGGAAACATACACAGTTGTAGTCAGTTCTGATAACTACGGCTTGTTTCTTATTCAATAACATGTGACGGATATGAACGCTCGCATTTTACGGAAGAACACCTCAGGGCCAAAGTATATACATAGTATACTCATAAATCATTATGGTGCAGCACAAGTCATACAATGTGTCGGCCTCTATTGTGGGGGGGGGGTGAAGGGGGGTGCAAATTATGTGTTGCGACTGACAGGCGCACCTTGGTGTGTAAAGGAGGCACATAAACATATATCCTTTCCTGCACTTTCGATTATGATGAAAGCACATTTCCATTAATGTAACACACATGTGACTCGTGAGCAAAGCAGAGAGATTATTCAGGCACGGTAAAAATTACAAGCTCTGTCCCAAACCCTCACACTCGAATGGAATCACATTGATTGACGCTTTACAGAGGTTTCTAAACAATCAAGTTAAGAAAGACACGGCTCACAATTGACCATAGCTGAGTTTGCTATTAGCATGTTGCTAAGCTATTAGCATTGATACGTGTCGGATTTAAGAGTTACGAGATGTAAAAAAGCATTTACAAAGATTTGATAATGGGAACCTGTAAACTGGATAGTTCTACCGGAAACACTTCAAATGTAGTTATGTTGTTATCTCATAATATTTCTGTTAAGAATTAATATAACTGAAAAACTACCGCAGTAGAAAAAATCTTGTATCATTTTTTTGGTTCTGTTAAACACAAAAGATATTTAGGAAAGCAAACAGTTCTGGGCCACCTTTGACTATAATTTACTTCTACAATGGTAGTCAACGATGCCCCAGCATTGTCAGTTGCAAACCTTCTTCCAAATATCTTTCTCAGTGTTCAGCCAAACATAGAAATTTCATTTTTGAGTGGAGTGTCCCTTTAATTTAGACTAATGTCTTAATGCAAAATTATTGTGGACATAAATTTAAAGACATCCAATATAGTGTCATATATTATATAGTATTATATATAGTCTATAGTGTTGCTATAGAAACAGATAATTTTGAGTTTGAGAAGTCATCTTATACACTCAAAGGTAATTAAACATCTTGTATAAATATGTATGTATAAATAAATTGCACGTCAAAAATGTAAATCAAACTCTTTCACCCAATTTATGCTTTCTGTATTTTTTCGGATTAAAAAAAATATATTTACAGCAGAGCACTCAAATATATTTTCCTTAATGTGAAATAAAACAAATTCATCATCATTCAGTCACCCTTGTATCATTGAAAACATGTATATGACTCTTTATACTGTGGTCTTGTGTCCGTACAATACAAGTCAAAGATTGCTTATCAACATTCTTCAAATTTTTAAAGAAAGTTATATAGGTTTGGAATGACACAAGGGTGAGTAAATAAGGATTTTCAGTCCGTCCTGTATCTTCTCACTGAGCTTTTAAAAGTACTTTCTGCCTTCACTGTGATACAATATATGAAACAACTTCAGATTCAGATGTCAAATCAAATGGAGGTATGTATGGTGGCAGCATAATTCTCACTGGAAAAAGCCTTTGCCTCAGAAGTATGCCCTTAAAATGCTGTCGGGTAGGCAGCACGCTAGGTTTTGGAGCAGATCCACAGTCATTCAGTGCTGAGGATACAGTTATGCGAGACAGCTGTAGGTATTGGATCTCGCCACAAAGCATACAAGTTTATAAAATGAGCATTTGACTGCCATAAATCAAAGAATGATCTCTTTGCTGTCAGCATGTGACATTGCCATATATCTGTACCCAATCCCATCAAGCTAACAGATGGTGTCTGCTCTAGCTATGGACGTGCGCATATGCTCGCACGCATACGTATATTTGACGTAACTACCTCAAATCCTGTGCGTTCGGCCAAGGCTTTCTAATTCCTATTATGGTCTTCCTGTTTGTGACAGTTACGTGCATTCCGTTGTGCCCACGGCATGCCATGAATGTCACAGTCATGGCTATCTATAAACTAGACGTTTCGGAAGATTCAGCCTTGATTCATTTTTATCCGGCATCCGAAGCAATCGACCATGTTTTATTTACAGTCAGGGTCATGTATTCTTAATTTAATTCGAGATTTTTAACTTCAAGAAAGGAGCTTCTATATATATCATATTTCTATTCATCGGTTGAAAAACATCTTGTGATGCACCGTTCAATACATGCGTCGTTCTTCAGAACCAATTATAGGTCTCTTCTATAAGTGACACTTGAAACACTAGGTAGTAAAGAAATGTGGACAGAATGTTTTACGTCAGTAGAGATCGGAGGCGCTGGTATTTCATGCTTTTGCTTCAGAATTAAGGTTCCTGAATCATCATTAGGAATGATTCGCACTAACCTCATTTCTAAATACGAACCGGTTGTTGATCCCCAACCCCACCGGCCGGAAAGAGATACAGATAACGTTACAAATGCAGAAGCTCTTGGAGTATCCTCATTAAGTTTTCATGGGTGGTGAGGGTAACCCTGCTTTCGGGACACACGGGTGAGATGTTGAGAAGCACACGGTGATCACTCTGACCTCTTCCTGCGGTGCATCCAAAGCCGAGGAGAGCCGGGCCAGAGCGTCGCGGCACTCTCTAATGCAACTCTGAATACGATCTCCAGATAAGCTTCTGCTCATTTCATTTGGCAGAGTGCTGAGTCTGGAATGACATGGGACCCGCTCTCGCTTTCATTACCCATGATTACATCTGCCATTTGGGGTCACAGGAGACCTCCTCCCCGTGGAGGAGCGGATGACAGATGCCTCAAGAGAGCGTGTGCGAGGTGTATCGGAGTGTACGTTTGTATGCGTGCTTCACCTGAGTGTGATGGCTGTCCATGTGTCTGTGCATCACAGAGGTGCTGGATGCATTTGACTTTGGATGCCCCTCGTCTTCCAACATCCCTGTTAAAAGAGAGAAAATACAGATCTGAAATGTAACATCCCTCCTGTGTTTCAGAATTTCTTTTGCAGAATTCGTAAGCCTTAATGATCTATGTCTTAAACTCTCCTCTTTCAATGCTCTAAAGGAGCAATGTGGAGATTTTAGCGGCATCTAGCGGTGATCTTGAGAAATTGCAAACAAGGGATCACTCCACCCCTCCCTTTCGAAGCACTAAGGTGGCTTAACAGGACAAAGATGATGTTGCGTTTCTGCTTCTTTGCGGAAGGAGATAATGTATTTACGAATCGCTCTGTAGGGTGTATACTACAAACAACATGGTAAATTCCATGGAAGGGAACCCGCGGTGTATGTAGATAGAAATAGTTCATTTTATTGGGTTAATAACATAACGCTTCATTATGAAAGCTTTTTATACACCTCTGAACACATAGTTATGTGTGTTATATAGCATTTCTGTCAATAGTTACTCCAAAAAATTCCTTCAGTAAACGCATGTGTAGATCATTTTTCATCATCTTGAAGATGAAGGCATATGGAGTAATGGCTGAATGTATACAGGTTTATCTATAACTTCCACTTGCACTATGCTATTTACTATCATGTGTTAGTTTAAGCCTCACTGAGACTAAAGACAAAAGGCTAAGCGACCGGCCTGGTTCTTCCGGAGAGCACTTTATCAACTCCAGGGTCTTTGACTTTAATCACAGACTGTCTCAGTGAAATCTTCTGGGTCAATTCACGTCTTCCTCTCTTGTCCAATTCTCCATTTCTCTTCTCTATGGATCTCATGCACTTCCTTATTCTTTTTAACATTTTCTGTTTCTCATGCATTTAAATCTCTCTGGGCTTTCTGTCTGCGGTGCATGTCACACTCAGGTGGGCCAAGGTTACGCAGTTGTTGGAGCTGCGAAAAAAAACCTTGGGGCTAGGTTGGCCCAGCCAATGATGTGCGATTGACCTTTGAATAAATTGGATGGATGTATATTAGGCCATGCAAAAGACAATGGCCTAATCTAAAATGAGATTTTGGCTTCGGCACAGTCTCTTCATTTCTTAAAGAAATTCATCCGTTGTCATTAATGCACCCTCAATATATTCCCAAATGATTATATTTCCTTTTATGATGATTTTATGTGTCGTTTTTAAGGCTCCGGTCCCCATTCACGGTAATTACAATTGCAGACTAGCAGTACAGTAGATTATAAAAAGTAACACAATGATACAACGTTCATGTTTGGGTGAACTTTTCCCTTAATCACATTTGAGACGGCTGAACCAGATTTTTTTGGCAATTCATAACTTTTTTACAAGGAGAAGATTTTGTATTCCTTTGTACGATTTTAAATTGAATCCTACGATTATCACAAAAATAGGATTTATTATAACATTTATTATAATAGGTAGAATATATATTTATTTATTATAATAGGTAGATTATTATAACAATTATTTTGCCCCAGTGTTTAGATCACAACTACTCATAGGTTTTCTTAACAAAATCAACAAATAGATAAATAATTAATAAATGTAACACTTGATTTAACATACTGAAAATAAATATATTAATAATATATACGTTTATTATATGTAAATACTTGTAAAAAACAAATAGAATAAATTATAAACAAATAACATTAAAAAAAAAAGAAAAAAAAAAAAAGAAAATAAACATGATAAAATGAAATGGTTATTTTGATTTCATAAATGTTAGAAGACAAAATCGAAGTAGAAAATGACAATTATTTGCACAGCTGTAGTACAAATGGTATCGTACAAATTCAAACAAGTTAGTCAGGTCATAAAAAAAGTTACGAATTGCCATAAGATGGTGATTGATGGGTGTTTTCCCTTGTAAAACATTTGAAGCACGACATAATCCAGTCTTTTATCAGTTCTAACCTTGTGCGCCATTACCATTAGAGATCTGGTTGCCGTTCTCAACGGGAGCAGGGTTTGAAGAGTTAGAAGAGGTGTGGTTGTTGGCGTTTTTGTCCTGTAACTGCGGTGACGGAGAGGTGGGTCCCTGATCCTCTCGACCCGGCAGGTTTATGTTGGAATTTGAGAGTCCTGTGGCATAAAAATGAACATAACATTCAATAAATACACAGATTCATTTCAACATCATGTATAATGCATCCTGCAGCGCGGTGCACTGCCCTACAGGTTTCCGACTGACAGTGTGACCCTTAACCCGTGCGTTCCAGGTTCATGAAAAATAAGGGTGATGATGTGGCATGTGAGTTAACACCTGCCACCTTGAGTCACTAACATCTCTGCTGGGGCCTCTGCAGCTGCCCTACCCGGGCATTGTGGGAATGATGGGGTCCTGTGATGACGTTAACGGGCCAAATAACGGAAGCACGAGGGGCTGTTTAAGGCTCACGGCATGCGGGTCTGTTTGGATCCAACCGCCACAGGAATGGATATAGCAGTGGGGTCAGCTGTGCCTCTAAAACTCTATTACCAGCCCTGTTTCCATTACAGCATGAGCTCACTTGTGTCATAAGCATCTGACTTCAAAACGCCATATGATCAAAGCAATGACACTACATAACCCTATACTGGCTCTTAGAATGTTATATTTCTGACATACAGTATAGGAAATAAAATAAGTATGTGTGTAGAAATATTTATGTCATTCGTAAGGTCAGATACTACAAGACAGATCGAAAGGGAGCAGCAATCAAAAGTTTACAATTTTCATTCATGCTTCAAAATCCTTTTAATATTAATATAAGTTAAATATTATATTTTAATATTTTAATATTAAATAAAAGAAAGAAAAAACAATGTGCTGATCTCATTTCTACAGCCCACTGTCGGAAATAACATGACTGTAATGTCACACCTAAAACTATGGGGACCAAACATGCAAACGAAAATGACACCCCGCGTGACACAACTGTCAATCAAGATGTCTGAATCAGTGACAGAGCATATCATTAATGCCACAAGAGTTGGCTTCACCTTGTCTTGCATTGTGACTCTACTTTATAACGACTGACAGATGAACAGTTATATCTCATCTCATAAAAAGACAAGAGAGCAAGACAGTGAATACTGTTCACATTCTGAAGAATATCTATGAAGATTGAGCAGATAATTCGGCAGATAAAGGAAATTCTATTTTGGACAATGTCACAATAAAGCTGCGGCTAAGATGAATGGCTAATGTTAGAAGCACAAGAGCATGTGGGAAACATGAGACCTGCTTTTAAATATTTCTCAAACATTACACGTACACAAACGTTGTGATAGGTAACCTTTGTTCACCACACACACACACACTTGTATAATAATCTAAGAAGCAAAAGTGTGCATGATAACACACACTTTTATTGGTCTCATATTAGGCTCATTTTACCCCTTTATCCTCCCTAACAAACATCAGGAGAATTAAATGTTTTGGCCAATCCATGTGCATTTCAAACCAGTAAAGTCCACCTTATACAAATTACACACAGGTTTCCCCATATTTTAAGGACATTGAAATGTTAAGAATTGGCACTCATAAGAATAATCAAATATGTACACACACTGCAGTATGCAGTACTCATCACAATGATTCACACTCGTCAGCAGACCTGGAGACTTTGATATTTAATATTTCATGGCTACCATCATCTTTAGTCCATGTAATATTTATGTGACTGAAGCTAATACCCCCTGAACCGACAGAGAGAGAGAGAGAGAGAGAGAGAGAGAGAGAGACAGAGAGAGAGAGAGAGAGAGAGAGAGAGAGAAAGGGGAAAAAATATAATGAAGATGACATTTTGAAATAACTCCGTAGAGTTTTATGTGCACTGTAGAAACGTTATGTTCATTAACAGTATATGATAAATAGTATATGTCGTGTACTGTAAGCATGTGTGGAAATCAAATAAAAATCAAATAAATAAATACCCAATTTAATTAACAATCATAAACATAAGAAAGTGTGATCATAGTTATTGATTCTTGATTATCTGGTTTGATTTGTGTTGGTTGTTAACTTAATTTGTATCATTGTTGTGTTGGTTTTAATTACTGACAAATTTAAGTTTTCATTTGTTAATATTTATACTTTAATTGTTTTACTTTTATAAAAACAACCACATTTACTAGCATTTATAACTTTGTAGTAACAATGTGGTATCAAATTTAGTACTACAGTAGTATCAACTATGCTACATACTTTTGTATATGGGATCCTGGACAACAAAACCTTCTTATGGATCAATTTTTTGAAATTGCGATTTTTACATAATCTGAAAGATGAATAAAAAATATTTATTTTGATGTATGATTTGCCTTTGAAGTTGTTAATCATAGGCACTGTGGCAGGCCATCCACTCACAAAAATAAAGTTTTATATATTCAAGGTAGGAAATTTATCAAATATCTTAATGGAACATGAACTTTACTTAATATTCTAATGATTTTGGGCATAAACGAAAAAAATATAATTTTGTTAAAAATATTCCCGTGCTACTTAAGACTGGTTTTATGATGTAGGGTCACAAATGTGTTTTTCACAATTTCACACCTCAACAGCATTAAATACCTTCCATTTACATTTTAACATCATCAAAAGACATCTGTAATAAAGTTTACAGTAGTTTTGAATAGCCCACTGCCAATATATGTCAGAATGTATGACTGTGACTCCTAAAATAGTAAATTTCCTGCATTGATCTGCAACACAAACACCACGAGTGTAAAGGCTCAATGGTTGCCTCTTGCTTCTCCATTTCCATTGTGTGGATGCAACCAAACTCTGCAGGAAACTCACCTGACACTAAGCATCCTGAACTAAGAACAGTCAGTACCGGTGAATAATTATAAAAGTAGGTAGTATTACTAACTATGTTATCTAAGATCAACAGCAAGACATACAGTATAAAAAAATCTACTTCCAAAAAGATCTGTGCATGTAAACATTGGCTTGCTCTTTTCCAAGGAGGTAACCCAGGCGTCAAGATCAACAATTACCTTACACATGCACCCGATAAATGAAGCTCATTGATTGGGTCTTTGTTACACAGCACGTATTGCTCTTCACACAAGTTCAACACACCAGACATCTCAATCCTTCGAGACGTCAAATAAGAGTTCTTGTTGTTGAAATGAGTTGTTCTTTAGATCTACATGTATAGTTTGACATTTTCTGCCTCTGATTGATGCAATTAGCAGTAGTGGCTGCTAAGTTAATTGTATTGATCTTTGGCAATCGATGTGGATGGGTAGGATGCAAAAAACAGGCCAAACATCTCAGCATGGGCCGAACTTTTATCCATTTCCTGAATGTCGGACATTGCCCTTATGGTAAATGCAAACAATTATTTTGTTTAAGGTTATGCGTCAGTGAGTTCGCATCAAATTTAATTTTCCATTAATCTTACTAAACAATTAGCAAAATAATTAAATTAAAATAAAAACTGGAATGAATAAAATGATTGAATTCAATTTAAATACAATCAAAATTAAATTACATCTAAATGTTCCAATCTTAGAAATCAATATTTAAGATAAAAACTGTATTTACATATATACATTTCTTTGTGTTTAGTGATTTCACTTATAATTAATAATAATTACATTTTATATATCATTTTATATGTATATTTAAAAATATAATTATTCAAAATGAATGATTTTTTTATGCTTGGATGCAAATCTTGCGTTGGACTAATGAAAGTGTTAAATTGAACTGCAATGTTACAAATTCCATTCACTTTCAATCCAGTTCGAGTTCTAATTGAACATCCGTACGGCGTGACTAATAATATTCAACTTCTTGCTCATGAATTAAAAGACAGGCAATTCTTCAATTCTGAATTTTGTCCAACTCCGAGGATTTGCATATTTGCAGAACACATACATGCTTGTGTGAACAGAGGTCACGCTGCATCCACGTTCATAAATCCATATAATGAGAACTGCCCTAAATCACCTTTAATTAAATGTTAACATGACAAAACGGCAGACGTAAAGTGGAATTTCTACAACTGTCAAAGCATTTTTATCACATGTGAAGCAAGGTACCCTAAACAAATGAAGGCTGAGTTTAAAAACATTGCTTAAACAGAAGTCTGTTAATTGTGACTTTACGTCCAAACGTAAATAAAGAAACATCACGTCACTAAAAATGAATCAATGCACTTTGACTTGCCGAGTTCCAGGTCCAGAATTTCAGTGAACATGAAATATCACAGAGCAAAACAAAACATATTTGTCATAGGTTTTAGGCAAATTAGATGAAGACTACTCCCTCAATACGTACAATTGTGTCTTTGGGCATATCACGTGAACTCAGTCATACACACTCAACGTAGGTCCCGGAGTCCCTGAGGGTTTCTGTCCCACCAGGAGACAAATGACCCTGTTTTGATATGTCATTAAATACTCGTCTTCTCTCCACATGGATATGCACCTCATGCGCCTGATATATTTGTCTGCATGGGCGAATGAGCACTCTTTTGGCTCGTGATCAATGACAGAAGCAGGCCCATTGTGCAGCTGCAAATAAAGGAATTTGTTCTGCCAAAAATTTAAATTCTGTTATCATTTGAGTGAACTGTTTCTTTAAAGGCAGCTGTCGTGTACGGTTGCTGTAGTGTAGTAATAAAACTGATCTAAAGCAGATGCAACACACATCTAAACCTGCAATCCTACATAAACACATTGCTCTCATTGGAATGTCTTTCTGAGAGAGCATTGTGGCCTTTATGGTTAATCTCTGTTTTATCGGCACCGACCTCACTGCTTTTAACAAACACAAAGCCTGGCAATGGATGAGTCAAGAAAAACCATCCCCAACAGGACGTGCCTTTCAATGACCACACAGACGATAACCAAAGGGTGCTGGGAAAGTTTCTATAATTCGACCAGACTATTTTAATCCTCTGGCAGTAGATTAAACATGACCACATGTGCCGGTAAGTGCACTTTTCTGATGGGCTATAAATATGAGAACAAATCTTATAAAATGTGATTAAAGTAGCAGCATGTGAGACTGTATAATAGTGCTGTGTGTTTTTCATATATGTGAAAATATAGTCATATAAAGAAGCCATTTGTATGATCATTTCCAAGGAAAGCGGACAACAAAACACACTTTAGACTTTCAACAAAAACAATTTTTCAAAATCAATACTTTCCCGGATAACCAAGCGTCATACATTATGATGTTATGAGTTTTGATGATGATTGAATACGTTGCACAACACATTTTTGAAGATTATTGCATACATTGACATTTTTAGGAATGTGTCTGTCTCGTTTCAAGAAATCAAATTATTCTTGATTTTTCTTAAATGAGTCTAATAAAAGTGTGCAATAACTTGACGATGATGTGAGAAGTGCCGATGGAGGACGTCAAATGATTTTCTCCATAGAAATATTACAAACTCAAAAGACCTATATTAATGACCTAAACAACGACCAGGGAAATCCAAATTCTGTTGACCCTTACTTGGAATAAACACTAGCTAGAGTCCTTACTAAACGTATAAAATGAAGAATATTGCATTAAGCGTTATGGAAGTCCATTAAAATGAAACAGCTTAACGTACCGAAACAACGGAAAACAACCACAGAAAACTAAGTGAAATACATTTGTTTATAACTGATACTGTATCAAAGAAAGATATGATAACAGAAAAGTTTTATGTTGTCAGTTTGTCGCTGTCTTGAACCACGTTTTGTGGTTTCTTTATGATGCACTTCTATGAAGAACTAGCTTAACGTGAGACTATTCTTAACCCCAAAATACAAGCTAGTTCTTTTAACAAGAGCTTGATTGTGTTTATTACAATCAAGGTAAATAGATATTACGGTCACACTTTATTTTAAGATCCAGTTCTCGGTATTAATGAACCATTAACTATGAATTTTGCCTCAGTAAACTGCTAATTTGTTGCTTATTAATAGTCAGTAAGGTGGTTGTTAGGTTTAAGTAGGATTAGGGAAGTAGAATATGGTCATGTTGAATATGTGCTTTATAAGTACTAATAAACAGCCAATATGCTAAAATAAGGCATCTAATAAGCAACTAGTTAATAGTGAGAATTGGTGAGAATTATACTAAAGTGTTACAGAAATTATGGTTTACATGGTTATTATTTCAGTGTGTTAAACTGTTTCCTTATTATGGATTTCACTTTATCCGTTCAATAAAGACTCGTTCTTATAACAGCTGTTGTTTATTGCAAGGTTTGACAGAAATGTGAGTTGTTTAAGTATGTTAAACCTCGCTAAGCATTTGAAAAAGATTAAACGACCGCAGATTCAGGTTTACAAGCCACTTTTATCTCCGTTTCTCAGTCAATACTTGCATGTTCCCCCTTCATGAACATCAACTTTTGTTACACAATAAAAACATGGTTTCTCTGTTTGATCGATTTGAACATCAATGCAAAACGTAGGCAATTTGAGTGTGTGATGGTGAACTCCTTTGGGAAAAATCAATTGCTTCCCTCCATCTGCACTTCGCGCAGTGCCATGAACTTAAATGCAACTACCTTTTTGCACTTACACAAACATGACACACTTCAAGTTTATACTCACCGCTATCTCTGATTTTTCTTCCTGTGGTGGATTTACGGAGAAGGGTGCGGCCTGTGCTGAAGAGTGTGTTCAGCTCATCCAGGGGGCTGGTGAGGGATCGCCCATTGGCCGGGTTAAAGAGCAGAGGAGAGGAGGAACATGAGTGTGCTCTGCGGGGTTCTGGACGTGAGGTCTTTACTGGGGAGTAGGGAGGCTTTGCGCTATTCGGGGGAGTCTCTGTCAGACTGTGCCCGGTTTTATGCGGAACTTTGGGTGAATCTGTGCTGGCTACAGATGCTGCACGGGTGTGAGTAAGGAAGCCTGGCTCAGGGGGGAAAGGAAAATGAGAAGGGGGCCGGTAGGGAGGTGGGAGTGCTGCGGGAGGTGGTGGAAGGGCAGGAGGAGTCAAGGGCGGTGTTGATTTGTCTGGCATTAAGATGGACAGGCTCGGGGACGAGTCGGCCCTTTGGCGGGCGTACTGGGGTGAGAGTGGGCTGCCTCCATCTTGGCTGGTGTAATTGAGGTTGGTCTCAAACACCGGGAGCTTCTTCACCTCCAGAGGGGTGAGGGGGGACTCGTCCGAGGCGGGTGAGCAGGTTACAGGGGACGGGGGAAAGACCAACAGCGGGGGCCGGTGTGGAAGGAGATTAGGGAATGGAGCTGGAATGTCACACGTCCCATCTTTGACCTGTTGCTTTCCCAGCAGTGTACTGGGGGGCTCCATTAGGGTCATGGGCCTCTTGGCTTCCATCACTGGGGCAGGTGGGGGAGCGAGTTTGACGGCTTCGGGCATGACGACCGGAGCTGTGCCCACATCGTCAGATGGGAAGTACTTCATTTCCTCATAGACGGCCTCACTCAGGTCTGGGCTCTGAGAGTTGGCCAAGCCGAGGGACCGCGAGGCCCCCACCATCTCAATGTACACGTCCTCCTCATCCTGACAGGGGTAGAGGCTTAGCACAGAAGAGTGAGGGCCATCCACAGACGCTGCTCGCTGGATGAGGCCCAAGCAGTGGCCGCCTCGTGCCAAACTGAACAGCTTCATGTCCGTCGGGCGTGCAGGGAAAGGTATCGAAATCTCCTCGTAGGAGCCAGTCAGTTTGGTGTTGGGGCTGCGTTTGGGTTTTGGGGGTGGGATTTTCTTCATGGTGCTATAGTCATCGCTGTGAGGGCGTGGCTTGGACAGCGCTAGATGATGGATGGTTTTGGAGAGGGGGGAAAATGCCATAAGTTGGGGTAAGATTTTTAAATTTACAATAACATTTTTACATTTTAAAAGCTAAAACAGGGAAAATGAAGTGCTTCTGGACCAGTGTTGTTTTTAGTCTAGCAAAATAGTTTATAGCTTGATTTTTAAATAAATGGGGTTTCCACATATTGCTAGTCATATGATGTACTGTATGTAAATAGACATTTGGACATGTTTAAACTGAAACAGCATCAATACGTACGATCAGAAGGAGAAAGTTGAGTTTTGGGTGGGCTTCCAGACGGAGAGGCCTGGCCGTCAGCAGGGCTGTCTTTAGGTGCTATACTCAGCCCTGCGCTCACAGCCTCATACGAAGCGCTCAGACGTGTATTAGGGTCTCGTTTCGGTTTGGGAGGAGGTTGTTTTCGTGGCGAGGACATGCTTCCCCCACTCCCCTCTTCAATGGAGTGTGGCGCAGGCTGAAGGGCCGCTTTGATTGATGTCCCAATGCTGGAATGTACCAAGCTGTCCATTACCAGGGGGAGCGGTACAGAGCTGGAGCGGAAATGTCGGAGTGGTCGGCCTCCCCCACGGCCCGCTCCATCAGTTACCCTACCGCTTTTTTCGACGATCCTGAACAAAAGAATGAACAAATTAATAATTCAATGGAGTTAAAGGATAAAACCGTTTGGGTACAGTGCTGATTCCCTCAATAGGCACCTCTGGCACCCCCTTTGCCCTTCCCCTCTCAAGCAAGTCATTATTCATTCATTCATACATTTATTCTTTCAGTCGTTCTCTCCCCATCACGCTAGAAGCAAACATATGTCCCGTCTCTGTGTATGATGGATAGAGAAGGTGCTAAGCATCTGCCAAATGTGAGAGGATCAGTCTCAACCTTCATAAAATCAATACATCGGTGTCAAGCTGTCCGCTCAGATCGGTGCAAGAACATTTCATTGCACTACACTAACTGGAATGGGTGTTGTCCTGTTTCCTAACAACAGGGTTCTTTTTTTGCTGGCCGGGTACCAACAGTTTACATTTTTGGCCTACTGGTTTAATGACTTTTAATTGTTATAATGTCAGAAGATTGGATTAGTTTTATTACAACTCATGCTTCTTATCATTTTATGAAATGTTAAAGCCTCCGAGACTGCACAGGTTGTAAGCAAAGTCTTTTTTCGTGACAAAAGAAGATGCTCAACAACAAATTAGCATTACATTATCAATCTTAATGGGGTAATACATTAATCTAGGCCAGAAACGATTATTAACATTGTTGATTTTAAGTCTAAGCAGACTGTAATACCGTAATGTGACATCCACACTCATGTTTGATATTTCCCCTTTAATCTGGATCTACCATCTGTTGTTCTATCACGATAGGCATTTGGGTGTTTGATGTTGAGCAAACAGGGGGTGGTGGGGGTTACAGTGATTTACCCTAAGGAGATTTCACCAGCCCGGAGTGGGGGTGGGTCTTATCTCTCTGTGATTAGCAGAATGGCAGCTCAGATTCACAGGGTTTGCCAAATCTAGATTAGCTATGAACCCCCCATCATTCAATCACCTGATCTCACCCCCATTTGTGATGCAAATAGAACCAAATGTATGTGATGAATGTGAGTGCTTGTTTTGAGGAACAATAAGCCCACCTCCTTCATAACAGCAGATGGCTTTGTGTTTAACGCTGGAGACCCGTGCTACCCAAACACACCTGTATGCAATTTTAATTGTGCCTATTTATGTACTGTAGCTACAGCTTACAATTAGTACAGTATATAGTATATGCAGTTAGTATAGTTTATATTACATACAGTATAATACATGCAATTCTATTCAAATGTTTATGGTCAAGTACTAATGCACTAGATCAAAAGGTCTTTTGAACGATGGTGTATGTACAGGTCTGGAAAAAATAAGAGACCACAATTTGCCTTCAGTCAGCACTTCCACGTGTAACACGGCCATTTCATTCAAGCGTCTGTTGAACTCAAACAGAAACAAACCTCTCGAGTGTCATAAAGTCACCCAAAAGCAAAGTGAAAGACTGAGATCATGTCAAGATGCATGATCAGGGTTATTTCATCAAGTATACTTTTGATGTAAACAGTTGTTTTTTATTAAAGTATTTGTTATATTTTCTTACCTTCTGCAAATATATGCAAACAAAATATGATGCTGTTTGGAATTAAACAGAAATTACTGTCAGAAATGTACCCAAGCTGTGACTGGGACCATACCCTCTAATAATATTATCATGTATTATCATTTTTTGTTTCATTCTGTAAACTACTTACAGTATTTACAATAACAACAAAAGTAATATCTCTGTTGTAGAAAAAAAACAGGTCAAAACCACAGAAAAGACTGTATGTTGCAAAAAAAACAAGTTTAGATTCACTTTTAAGCAATACAACTGTAATATTTGTACATTTATTTAGGAAAAGTCTAACAATTATTTTATGTGATAATTTTATCACTGTTTTCATGTGTCTTTTCATCCTGTCAGTCTTTCACATTGCCCTTGAATGATTTTCGGACGGCTTCCCGGACCGGGATAAGACTTGTCCAAGACTAAAATAAATGTAAGAGCTGTCCAAACTGAAAACAGCTTGCACTGACATTTCTTAAAATACATGAGTGCCTTTGTGTTGTCTCAAAATGCACACAAGTGATGTTTTTTATACGGCATGTTTGTTAAAACTACGTACATTTTCAAAATAAACTAAGGGTAGTACTGTGTTAAACTAATCCCAGTCCGGGAAACCGCCCCTTTATGTCACTCATGAGGATTAATTTGTTGAAATTTAACAATAATGGTCTGAAATGGCTGAATAAATAAAAACTTGGAATGATCTCTTAATTTATGTATAAATTCTCCAATGTTAAAACACTGCTTTTTTGGATTACAGCAATCTTATTCATTGAAAAAAAACCTCTAAAAGTGCCTATAAACTGTGTTTTAAAATCTAAAAATCAACTCTGACCATGATTTTTTGTTTTTCCCTCAACTCAATACACGTGAATGCATTTTCCACTAAAATGATCTATAACTGAATTTAGATCAGTCTTCCTATCTGTTTAGTTCTTACAACGCTAACATCATCACGTAAAGTGAAATTCCTTCTGACATCAGTGACAAATGGAGACATTGTGTTCCCATTTTGTTTGCACTGCAAAGAACAAGTGGAACTAATAAAAGCCATGAATTTTTATGGCTTCTCTGAACCCAAGTGGAAAAAGTACATCTTGGAGTGTCTCCTATAATCAGACACTCCAATTTAATTCAGACTGCTAGAGTGTCTGATATAATCCTTCAAGAGGACACAGTGTGTAGTGTAGACAGATCTGTGCTGACCCGTATGATTGAATTTCAGCCAGAAACAAGATTTCTTAATAATGAACCTCTAAAGGAAACAAAAATGAACATGATTAACTTGTTATTAAGAATTAAATGAAATAAACAAGATTTGATTAAAAACTTATTCTGTTATTTACATAATTATTCATGTATATGTGCATTATAATGTATACATGATTTCTTTCTTATTTACATACATTTAGCTTACATTTTTTGTGTGCAGTATTTGTTTTCCGTAAATACATATTCCGTCACGTACAAGCTGTGTTTTACCTCTTAGGCGAGTCTTCTTCTTTCCCAACGGGTTCGGGGCGCTCGCCCAGAGGCGGTGCGCTGATGTGACCCCGCAGGCGATCGTTCTCCCGTGCGATATCAGCTGCGTTCTGGATGACCAGGCTGTCGTAAACACGCATGCCCAAGTCTTCCGCTCCCTGCAGGAACCTTTGCACGCTGCACTTCTCCTGTGTCCGAGAGGTGAGCCTGTGACGGGCATGCTGCCTGGCCAACCATCCACGAACCACTAAATCACACACATGCGTTAGCACAATAAAATAGTGACAGACTGTGACATACTGTGTGATGGTCAACTTACCTTTCTGACACATGATGATCTTCCTCTGGAGTTGATGGCAGCGATCATTTAGGTGATCGGCCTCCCAGTATCTCAAGAAAACCTTACTGTTACCCATCTGATCCGGTGAGAAAGATAATAAGACGGAGGGACAGAGAAAAGGGGAAGATGTAACTGGTTTTGTTTGTATAATAATAATAAAACTATTTTTCACATTTAGACATTTCCCACTAAATTATACTAGATATAAAAAATCTAAATGAATCACTATTAATAGTTCACAGTAGTTGTAAATCAGGGTAAGGAGGAGTATATTAATGCACTGATTTTTTACCAAACAAATTATGGATTTTACCTCTGATAAGCTTAAATACAGGCTGGATATCAACGAATGGGTAGTCGATTTTTATTACAACTAACAGATAATTGTCAGTGTTACATAACATGTTTAATAAAAAGGCATCATTGTCCAGATTAACTTCCTGGAAAGCTTTTTGAAATTATACTGCAAAAGAAACACACTATACCTTTTCAGAAGGTAGAAAGGTATTGTGAGACACACCGAATGGCCCATCCCTGTTTGTAATCCTCTTTTATGTTGTAGAGAGCATTTTACTAGACGACAATATTTGAGTGTGTAGTCATCAATATTGTGAATAATTTTCCCCAAAGGAAGAGGCTGAAACGTTTTGTGAACTGTTATGTAAATACCAGTATATAGATATAGATGGACATGGACTAATGCCACAAAACTCTACAAGGTCTTTAAAATACTGCCTCCGCAGTCAGTTTACTATGTTTTGCAACAGAGCAAATCTGTCTCTTTACGATGTTTCCTTAAGCTTTGAAGACGCCTATGCCAGCTCACCTGCCAGCCCCGGAGTTTACAATGCTGCAGGATGTGCCGGCACTTCTCCTCCGCACACATCTTCTTCTTTTCCGTGAGGATGGTGTCCACCAGCTCTCTGTATCTACAACACAAACCCACAGAACAGCAATGTCATACACATCTTAATGTGTTCGAGCTTGTAGCCGCTAATTTCTGTTTAGGAATGTTGCCTGCATGAACCGAAGCCAAGCCGCCTACGCCAACCTACTTGTTCGAGTCGTGTGATTTTTCAATACAATAACCATCTGAGACAGCCGAACTGAATGCCACACGCACGACTCTACAAAGAAATCTCAGGAGTGATAATACACAAGTAAATGGCCGTGCCTCCATTGGTGGGAAAACCCAATGAGAGGGTCAGAAGGTTTGAAGAATCTGTGTGACTTCTCAGCATCTGCTGGGGTGGGTTGGCAAAGCAACCATTCACAGAGAAAGGTCAAACTTGGAGAGCTTTGCAGCATTGTTCTGGATTGGAGGGATCAAGCATCTGTGGCACGCAGGGTAAGCCGCAGACACGCCCATCAAACACGTGTGTTTGTGTTTGCGCATTTGGATTATGCATTATGAACATCTGGCGCGAGCGTCTTCTATTTAACAGCAAATGATTTTGAGAGAATTCACAAAGAAACCACCCCGTGCATGCATGATGCATAATAACGTCTGCGACTAATATGTAAATACAAGCATTGGTGCTTTCTGACCTCATTACAATTTTGACAATTGAGATCTTTGGTTCCTTACATATAGACGCGTACATTCATTCATGAAAATCACAGCGTACACCATAACGAAAGGAGACAGGCTTGTTTTGCGGATGAATGGAAAGGCCAGCACGCATTAACTGACCTCTGCATGGTAAATTTGTTCAAGTATGCATGTTGAGCCGACTCTTCGCTAGTCAGTTTGCTTCTCTTCCGAGATGTTTGGGATGCGGAGTATTAGAGTGGAGTGACAGCATTTCACAAAGACTTTTGTGTTTTGTATAGTTTGTGTATAAGTGGAGGAACAAGGCAACAGAAGAATAGCAAATGTTGTGAATAAAGCTTGACATCCACAGGTTTTTGTTTGTAAATGATTATGCATAGGTCCCTTTACCTACTTAATGTTCAGTGAAATCCCTCATGGTGTTTTGTAACTGTTTGATACAATATGCAAGCAGTCAAATATTGCTGTTTATTAATTATATGCATTGACATATGTATACATCTAAAGAACTATGATTAAATTTTTCAATTAACTAAAATTTAAATATATATGTAGAATGAAAAACCTGAATTTTCATGCAAAATTGTATTATTATAATTATATAATAATTAGTCCCACAAGCTGTGTTAATAGTGCCTGGCCCGAAGTTCACTTCCGGTATGTGTTTGGTTATAAAATAACAATTTATTTGACATTTATTAATATTTTACTGTATATTAATTGCATTTAATTAAATTAAAACTACAGTTATTGATTCACTACCGGAAGTTAAGATTGGGCCACATCATGTTTATATAATTCCTGAACGCATGTATTCATTAAAACATGAAATTGGGATTTAGTCAAATTATTATCATAGACAAAATTAAATAATTTCATCTTTTTACTTAACAGTAAATATTAAATATCAACAGGAGTTTTTGAGAGATTAAATATTTCAGTGATGCTTTTTTAGTGTTTGTCCTCACGTTCTGTAGACTATTTATTCCTATTTTAAATATCATTTTAGTATTTTCACTAATGCGCATTTGACATCGCATATTGTTAGGACTGTGTAGTCCGTAAGAATATGATGCACACAGCATTTTAATGTACTCTATAATTTGACATTAATAATCAAAATAAATGTCATGCCAGATGCACTATTGATAATAAATATAATAAAAAAATTACAATAATAACAATAATAAAGTTAAAAATAACCAATATTGTGGGCAATTATCAATAACTGTATCTGTTGTTGTATACGAGTATCGGGTATGCTGTATCTGACAATTATAATGAACATTTGTATTTTTATTATTTAATAAAAAAAGATTAATAAATGGTGTAAAATAGTATATATATATATATATATATATATATATATATTTCAAGTTAAATAATAGAATACCTACTGTTAACAAATGGAACCTTGTTATAACTGTATACCACTTAAAGCCGTGCCCCCATTAAATCTTCTGTTTTGTAGCAATTTTTTTGTCGTAAATTCGATTCCCTTAAGCATGCAGACACCTTCAACAAAAAGCTCCTCGCTGCAGGCAACAATTACACAACTCCACTAACAGACTCTGGTGGACCAATACAGATGCAGAAGCACATGGTGAACAGATGGATGGGTGGGAGCAACCAAGGAAGGTCTTATGCAGTGGGGCGGCGGAGGGGGATCTCCTCCGTGTGCCGGGTGAAACACTGGTTTAAAGCTCAAGCCAAATTAACTCAGCATCTCCCTTTCAACATGATTTACAGCAGCCCAGCGGTTCTGAACTTCCCCTAACCCCCCCTTCTGTATGGTAATGTCCGCTGACCAAGACCTACAGCATCCCACAGGAGTCGTAAACCATAAAAGGAGCCAGGGGAGACCCAGGACCTCTTGTATATGAATATGAAAATTATCGATGCCCTCAGAGTTTGTGGGGCCTTTGGGGATTGAGTCATATGAACTCTAAAGGGCCGGACTGCCTGGCAGTTAAGCTCCAAATTGGGGTTATGGAAGGGGGAAAATCAGCCAACGTCACCCTTGTAAATAGCCACAATAAAACGGCAAGATGACAACAGACCATCATATCTTATCTTGAGTATCATTATAGCATTAAAGAACCACTGACGGCATTTCTGCTGCCAAATAACAGCCAGACGATATAGAGCTTGACTTTGTTTGTGTGTATGAGCATGCATATTAATGTAGTGCAAGTCAAATTGCGATGGCTTTCACAAAAGCAAAGCTGTACCCCCTCCCCTTGAAATTAGAAATGTATGTGTGTGTATAATAGAGAGAAAGTGAAAGAGTGAGAAAGCAGGGATGTGGTCTTATGTAAATCAGTTTATTATTGCAGGGTTTCCTGTTCTCAGCTGTTATCCATTAAGCCACTCACTAGGTGAAAGTAAATAAATATCACATGATCTGTGAGTTCGAAGTGTTTATGCAGTACAAATAAACTGGGTGAAATGAGCGGTGGCAAATCACACTCTCCATGAATAGAGTAGCAAAAAAAGAGCTTGAAATAGCAAGGTGACTGGGTACATATTTAGCAAATATAATAGTTCTCTAAACATAACACATGGGAAAGGTCCAATGTGTAATTTTTGGGAGGCTCTATCGACAGAAATGAATGAAATATAATATATATATATATATATATATATATATATTGTATACAGTCAGGTCCATAAATATTGGGACATCGACACAGTTCTAACATTTTTGGCTCTATACACCACCACAATGGATTTCAAATGAAACGAACAAGATGTGCTTTAACTGCAGACTGGCAGCTTTAATTTGAGGGTATTTACATCCAAATCAGGTGAACGGTGTAGGAATTACAACAGTTTTGCAAATGTGCCTCCCACTTGTTAAGGGACCAAAATTAATGGGACAATTGGCTTCTCAGCTGTTCCATGGCCAGTTGTGTGTTATTCCCTCACTATCCCAATTACAATGAGCAGATAAAAGGTCCAGAGTTCATTTCAAATGTGCTATTTGCATTTGGAATCTGTTGCTGTCAACTGTCAAGATGAGATCCAAAGAGCTGTCACTATCAGTGAAGCAAGCCATCATTAGGTTGAAAAAACAAAACAAACCCATCAGAGAGATAGCAAAACATTAGGCGTGGCCAAAACAACTGTTTGGAACATTCTTAAAATAAAGGAACGCACCAGTGAGCTCAGCGTCAACAAAAGACCCGGAAGATCACGGAAAACAACTGTGGTGGATGACCGAAGAATTCTTTCCCTGGTAAAGAAAACACTCTTCACAACAGTTGGCCAGATCAGGAACACTCTCCAGGAGGTAGGTGTATGTGTGTCAAAGTCAACAATCAAGAGAAGACTTCACAAAAGTAAATACAGAGGGTTCACCACAAGATGTAAACCATTGGTGAGCCTCAAAAACAGGAAGGCCAGATTAGAGTTTGCCAAACGACATCTAAAAAAGCCTTCACAGTTCTGGAACAACATCCTATGGACAGATGAGACCAAAATCAACTTGTACCAGAGTGATGGGAAGAGAAAATTATGGAGAAGTAAAGGAACTGCTCATGATCCTAAGCATACCACCTCATCATTGAAGCATGGTGGTGGTAGTGTCATGGCGTGGGCATGTATGGCTGCCAGTGGAACTGGTTCTCTTGTATTTATTGATGATGTGACTGCTGACAAAAGCACCAGGATGAATTCTGAAGTGTTTCAGGCAATATTATCTGCTCATATTCAGCCAAATGCTTCAGAACTCATTGGACGGCGCTTTACAGTGCAGATGGACAATGACCCAAAGCATACTGCAAAAGCAACCAAAGAGTTTTTGAAGGGAAAGAAGTGGACTGTTATGCAATGGCCAAGTCAATCACCTGACCTGAATCCGATTGAGCATGCATTTCACTTGCTGAAGACAAAACTGAAGGGAAAATGCCCCAAGAACAAGCAGGAACGGAAGACGGTTGCAGTATAGGCCTGGCAGAGCATCACCAGGGATGAAACCCAGCGATTACAAAGGATTTGCAACCAAGTATTTAAAAGTGAAAGTTTGATTTATGATTATTATTCTGTCCCATTACTTTTGGTCCCTTAACAAGTGGGAGGCACATATGCAAACTGTTGTATTTCCTACACCATTCACCTGATTTGGTTGCAAATACCCTCAAATTAAAGCTGCCAGTCTGCAGTTAAAGCACATCTTGTTCGTTTCATTTGAAATCCATTGTGGTGGTGTATAGAGCCAAAAATGTTAGAATTGTGTCGATGTCCCAATATTTATGGACCTGACTGTATGTTCAGAGGTATATAAAGTCCTTACGTAATGAAGCGTTATGTTTGTATTATCTTAGAATGAACAATTTCTGTTCCATATACACCGCGGGTCCTCTTACATGGAATTCGCCATTTTGTTTCTACAGTAGCCCTAAACGGACAAACTGCTAGAACGTAATTTGTAAATACGCTAGCTCCTTCGGCAAAGAATGGAAAATGTGAAAGTATCTTAATCCTGTGTTACCCACCAAACTGTTTCAAAAGGGAGGGGTAAGTGGTGGAGTGAGCCATTGTGTGAACCTTTAAATTATACTTGTTTATAAAATAAAACAAATGCTTTACAAATTTGAAGAGAGGTCTCACATGGGTATTTGAACCACCAAATGTTAAAATCTGTGCTGTTACCATAGTAAAAACCCTGTTTTCGTGGTAAGGTTGACATTTTCGCGGAATTGCCCGTGTATAAAAGTGGATGAGTAGTATGTCCTCAGGACTTGGGCTTAACCATGATAAATAACCCTGTCATGTTCATTACTGCTGGGGCAGAGAGTACCGGAGACCTCAGGCACACACCAAGCTTCAATCAGAAAGACAGAGAAGCATGTCATGATGATAGAGAAGTTTAAAAAAAGACAAAATATCAAGAACTTCTCATTCGCACGTCATAACCAACATCCATTAAAAAAAGGATAACTTTCTCCTCAGCCTCATCCGCGCTCATGAATGGTTTGTCGGAGGCGCAAGAGGCTGTGAATGGGTTCTTTGTGACGGCAAGTCCCTTTCCGCCTGGGGAAGTCAAAGCATCCTTGGAAGCGACGTGCTCAATGGTGGGTACACATGACTTCACAACATAAGCAAACACAAAGCAGCATTTATCCAAGGACTTCACTTCTTTATTTATTCACATGTCAATGGAACTCAAACACATGCGTGTGCTCAAACAAAGCATGAATGAGGCATCGGGGGAAATGCCAAACAAATAGTTTGTAGTGATTTTTGTTTTCCCTAGTAAGTGTAAATGTGATAGAAGTACCAATATTTTTTTTGCGATATATGCTGATGATTTAGAATTAATTAAATGTTGTGATGATAGTTGAGGTCCAGTGAAAGAAATTTTGTGGCATCCAGTGGTGAGGTTGCGAATTGCAACCAACAGCTCACTCCCCTCCCTTTTCAAAGCACTACGCTGGCTCTCACAGGACAAAGATGAGGTCATGTTTTCGCTCCTACAAAAAGTACACATTGGACCTTTAAGAGTTGCAATTTAATGCACTTTATACTTTCACATTTTATACATAGACTGCCCGCTATCCCATACAGTGACAGTTTGTGCCGTAATGTATTACAAGAAGTACAGCCTGACTGTTAAAATCAGTATATTATAAAACGTATGTATATGTGAAGTATGCATATCGGAAACAATACATTCACCAGGTTTGCATACCACTCATTTAGCATACTGTATATTAAGGAAATTTGTACATTTGGACTTGGACGGTGGCTGCATCTGGTCACATGACTAAAAAAAATAGCTGGACAAAAAATGCTAGAAAAATTGCTGGAAGAATTTATTACTTTTGTTATTTTTTTATGTGTTATAATTGTCCGTTTTTTACTGGATTTAATTGATTTTATCTCAAATTTGGTTGAAATGAAAAAAAAAAGTTTATTGAATATTATCAAAGGTCAAAAATGAACGAGCTATAAAACTTTCTTGTGACATCTTGGCAATTCCATGCAAATGTCACCCCTTCTCCATTTGTTGGGCTATTTTTGTTCTTTAACATTTGATTCACATAAATCCAAGTATGTTGTCTCTTCATGTCACATCCACAACATAATTTTTTCCTCTTTTAAAACACTCTATACATCTTATATTACCATATATCTTATATTATATATTAGAATATCACTCTTGAAAGTGATAGTTTTCTGATATCTGGACATTCAGGAAAATATAATCAGATAATTCAATCGATTGGTAATAAATACATTCTTATATTTCCGTCACACCCATTATGCTGGAATTGCCCATCTGTTATTGAACCATTAAATCAAGATACAGCATATACTGAAACTTATTACTTAAGAGAAGGTGAACAACGCTGGCATTTTGAAAACCAGAATGTGTCTGGGACAGAAGAAAAGCAGGATTTGCCTTACGCATTCTTATATAGACGGCGAGTAAGATGCAAAAGCTCACGTGCAGACATATATGAGCAGCTTGACTTTCATAAAGAGCACACACACATATTGTTGGCGATGCGTCACCCATGAAAATTGACCTCTGCATCAACCTCCCGCTCTAAAAGCCTAAAATTTCCATCACAATCGTCTGGCCTCTCTGCCGCCGCTCCCCTGCCCTGTCTGGCCCGCCACAGTCTCATTGTGATGTTAACACACGTTGTACACACTGGAACGAAAACAAACCCTGCACATGGCACCGCGTCACCCATTGAGGCGCTCGCAGGGAAACACAACGCATCATGAGAAGGTCTCTCTGCTGCTATACGTTATGTAAATAAAGGGAAGGCATATGTCATAACCTGACAGGTTCTGTTTCAGCAGAACAAATGACTCTTTCCTAAGGCCATAAAATCTAATGTTAGCTAACTTTTTTTTGGTTGACAATCTCAATAAACATCCACCGTGAAACATGTATATACAGAGTTGGACGTTAACAAATAGAAACATTTAAGAGGGTGAAATGTATCTACAGTTAAAGAAATGGCAATCTACACAGTCTCTGTATATTCAGAAAAGGATTGGCGTATTTAAACATTAAAAATGACACGTATGGCTTTACAGGTACTTGTTCATGTCAGGTCATGTTAAATGTCATCTCTACATATACTAAAGCAGAACAGCTCATAACTCGGGAGTTCAACTACCTAATTTTACATAGTCAAAAGTAATCATGATTCAATATCACAAGAGAATCTGTGCTCTGTACTTTATCCCGCAGACTAAACACACAAATGTAAAAAAACAGTCTGGGCCATTTAATCCCACATCAACAAGAGCTACAGTCTATAGGCTAAAATGTTTTATAAGGATAAAGTGTCCAGTAGTCCTTCTCTCTCTCTCTCTCTCTCTCTCTCTCTCTCTCTTTCTTCTGGTCTTGCTCTCTCTTTCTGAAAGATTCATGATGTTTACACCAGAGTAGTGGAAACTTTCAGTGTCATGTGACCAGCAGTGTCCCGATTCATTATCACGCTGGAATGTTACCGTAATCCTTTTTATCCCTTACACAGAGAAATAAAGAGAACGGTGTGCTCTAATGAAAGCACGCTGAATTAGATCGCTTAGAAGAACAGCGGGGGGGAGATTAGATGATCAGACACCGGAGTAAATCTAAAAGAAGACACGAAAAGACAACTGACAGCAGAGCTGAAAAAAGCAATGATGACTATGAAGCGTAAACAAGAGCTGTTGTTGTACGTTACAAATAAGAATCTTTTCTACAGTATTTCGATTGAAAACATCTATGCATCTTAAAGACAAATGTCCTTGAAACGAGAAAAATAAGTTTGATTTAGACTAGAACGTAATGTTGAATTTAAAGAGAGTTAAAAAGAAAAAATCTGTCATCATGAATTCCCCCTCATGTAGTTCAAAACCTGTAAATGAGTCTGAAGATGTTTTGAGAAATGTGATTTTGTGTTCATACAGTTCAAGTATATGTGGTTCAGTGGTTGTTTGGTTATCAACATTCTTCAAAACATATTTTGTGTTTAGCAGAAGAAAGAAAGTCGTACAAGTTTGAAATGACAAGATGGCGAGTAAATGATGCAAGAATTTTCATTTTTGGGTGAACTACTTAGTTTATTTTTATCTGTGAATTGTGTAATGTAATTTAACATTGCATAACAGAAATCATATTTACCTACTTACTTAGTTACTTTGGTGATAAATTAAAAACATGTCTTGCCCAGGAAATACAAATGAAATGAAGTAAACTAAATTAAAAGAACAGAAAGAGAAATGAGCAAAAATGCCGAAACTACACTGTAACCCAGGTTTAAACATCAGACAGAAATGAAGTTGAAAGGGGTTGTAGAAGAGAAAGTGTCAGAGATGGAGTGAGGAGTTTTTAAGCCTCTCTGGCACTGTGTGAAATGAGCAGGAACACTATGCCGAGGACCCGTTCTGTTCTGGGAGTGTCAATGTGACATGAAGAAGAGGCGCCATGATCCAGAGGAAGATGAACCCGGAGTCACGCTGAACCTTTCTGTCTGACAGAAGGAACAGCCTGCTCCCCTTTCGTTCTGCCTCACGCTTTTATCTCTCACTTTCACATTCTGAGAAGCACGGGCAAGATTTCTTGAAATTACATCCTGCCCCCTTTCTCAATCCAATTTCCAATCTTTCCCGCCGCACCGTCTCCTCGATGCGTTATCCCATTTCTCTTTGTTCCAGTCATGAGAAGTTGAGCTAAGATCAGGGTGACCTATCCGAGAGGACTTCATGCTCTCCAAAACCGCCCCATTATCACCCCATCAAAAAAATAGGGGCGCAAAAATACAGTTCTCACAATCGCCATTAAAGGTATATTTCAGCCAAGAAACAAAATTTCCCTATGTTTTACTCGACCTCAAGACATCCTAACTGAATATGGCTTTATTCTTTAAGAATAATGCAGTCAGAGTTATATTACCACACATCTTTTTACTTCCAAGAGGTAGAATGGGAGTGAACGGGGGGCAATTTTTGAAGCTCCAAAAAGTGCATCTGTCGATCAAAGAACGGCTCGACTTGGCCGACGTGGAAATGTTGTTTCTTGGCTACAAATCCCCTTTAGTCACACCCGGAGATGCAGTTTTCAACACCTGCGCACACACACCATATACAGTTGTGTATCACCTCGGCTGAACTGAAAGCACATCTCCAACTCGTAGTGCAGACTAGAGTCGGCTGACACACATCAGCGTCTGAGAAAGTGCACTTACGATATATTTCCCCGGAAAGCCACTTTACCTTATTTGACCGGGCTGAAATGGATTGAGACATTGAGGTAAACACCTAGTGCTCCTTCGCAGAAAGAAACATAATACAGTGTACGACCACATAGAGTTTAAAAGATGCCGTACCTCAGTCTGTGTTAGTCGGGATTGACTGTATATGTAAACAAAACAATGTGTGCGAAAACGCTCTGAATTTAATTATTTATATGGGAGTAATATATATATATATGCAAAATATAATGCAATAATTTGGAGTTCTTACAAAGAACATTGTGCCTTTATTTCGTAACGGGACAGTCTGTAACCCATTTTTGGAATGTGCCATACAATCGGTTTACTCACTTAGGGGTTGATATAAGATTTCACCTGCTCAGGAACTTTGTGAAAGAAAGCCGGACCGGGTATCCGTAGCGGATCATGCGGACCATCTCCAGAACCCCGACATACTGGAGCTGAGAGGAGACGTGGAAGCTGTCAAAGACATCAGGCTTTCCGAAGCTGTTAGGCCTCACGCACTGAACGAAATGGGGTGTGCAGGCTTGCAGTTTACTGGTGATCTCAGATAGAGAGTTCTGGAAAGAAAAAGGCAGGAACATTATAGAAAATGAGCGCCGTTTGCATAATTTTATGTTTAACTACTTCAGTCTGTCTCAATGACTTTGTTTGCGTCCATTTTTTGTAGCAACAAGAGTAACGGTGCATCCTCCTCTTAACATCAAGCTGATTTTTTTAAATGTGTTTTTAAGAAGTTCACCCAAAAACATTGATTTTATTCAGTCATTCTGTCTACATCTAACAATATGTTATTTAAAAAAGCTTAATACAGTTTCTGTGGGTTACAAAAACAGACAAGTTGAGAAACAGTAGCCAGTCTTCTTAAAAATGAAAGTTAATGGGGGCTGAGCCCTTCAACCCCCGAATGACAAAAAAATCATGTTTCAAAACATAGTCCATATGAGTTATGTTTACTTAAAAATTGATACGTCATTATACTTGAATCAAAATATTTTGCAATATTACATGGAGTTTTAACAGACTTTATGGCATCATTTTGAAGAGTAAAGGGAAAGTCAACACCCGAAAACTGTTGTCATCATTTACTCACTCTCATGTCATTCCAAACCTGTTTGACTACTTTTTAGTGCAGAACACAATAGTAGATATTCTGAAGAATGCTGGTAACCAAAAAAACGTTGCCCCCTATTGACTTCAATTGTATGGAAACAAAATGGGACATTTCTCAAAATATCTTCTTTTGTGTTCCAGAGAAGAAAGAGTCATATACAGGTTTTGATCTACACGAGGTTGAATAAATGATGACATAATTCTTAATTTTCATCACTGTACAGTACAAGAATACACACACTCTTCATAAATTCGTTTTAAAGAGACCAAAAACCTACTGGTGAACTATTCCATTAATGATTATCTAAAAAAGAAAAGCCATACAGCTTTGTCAAAATAAGACAATGAGTAAATAATGACTAAAGTGGGCGAACTATTCATTTATACAGTTGATGGTAATACACTCTTCTTGATAGTTAAATGCCTTTTGAAATTAGTCAGAATAATTGTTCCTTTATCTAGGGACTAAAAGCCAAAGACTTGCTTTTTAGACACAAAACAAAACAAAAGACTGTAGGCACTGTAGTGTACTGATGGCATCATAGGCCCATGAGTCTCTGCTCTTTCGGTGCTGAGTCAGCATGACCTCCAGTGTGCCCGTCATCGTCATGTGACATTTCTCCTGACGCCAGCCAATAAAAGAGCGATGGGGAGACGCGGCAGCGGGCCATTACACACACAATAAGCTATTCAAAGGCCTAAAGTAAAAAAGCTGCCAGTTACGACTGTTCCATCTTTCCGTGAGGGCAAACGCTAATGAAAAACACATTAGACCTGAATTTATTTATTATTGTGAAGAAGGATTTCTGTTCTCTTCTGCTGCTCCCTTCTGGGAGCTATTTAGTTGCGGATAAATGATGCCTGTGTTTGTGAGGATGGTGAGCATTGAAAGTTCTTTATGATGTAATCGGCTTCATGCCCAGCACAGAGGGGACGGATTAGATAGGGACACAGTGTGCTTTTCCCTGCAAACCCTTATAGTAGTCTTTTCAATCATCCCGCACAAACACAGAAACGGGTCTGAAATCAGGTCGTGGTGCAGGCATGTGCGCGTGCACATATGGTGTTCATACGTGAAGCTGCATGCCACTGCAATGACAACGAGGTCGCGAGGCACGTCTGCATGGATGAGGTGGGTGTGCTGCAAGGCGCTCTTCCCATTGGTGGAAGGAGAGCTATGTGTGTGCTTCATGTTGACATCAGCAGGGATGGCATGTGAGAACCAGTTCTTCCTCATAACCGATTAAAAAATACTCAAAAGTGGATTCAAAATATATTTTTATAAAATTTTCCTGCCTGAATTGAATAAAAAACATTCATAAAACTGGTGTATTTATTGATTAGTTTATAAATGTTACATAATTTTTATTTGTATATTTTTTTCTAAAGTAGACATTACAGACTTGTACACACTGCGACGATAATCGCAGGCGCTTATCGGCAGCATTTTTTGAGACATTTTTCAGCGTTCATACCCAACAATTTTCATTGTCGATGAGTTGAGTGAACGTGCAAATTCACTCTCTGACATAGATGGCGCTTAATGAGAAACAGAAATACCCCGGTGCACAAGGTGGCGCTGCGCAACTTTATGCTTCTGACACTCGCTTGTCACACAGAAGAAGAATTAATCTGGTTTCCGCTTCGTCAATAGCGGTTTCTCGTTTCGTAAGTCTGCGTCCTTGTGTCCTCCAGAGGCTGAACACTCTAAGGATGCGGTATACGGAGGATTCAACGAGACGTCCTTCCTAGGACATATTGAAAGAAAAGGAAATAGGAAGTAGCACGTTGCTATGACAACACGTTGCACTCGCACACCTGTCAAATTAATTAAAATGATATCTACATGATTTAAAAGGTAAAAAGTTGCTTACTTTCTACCCTAAACAATGCCAAAATATATATATTTTTAATATTTTAAAACATTTAAAAATCACTTAAACTTGTAAACCTTTTTCCTACATACGCCTGCTAAGATTAAAAAAACGTGACACAAATTGTAAACTGTTAACATTTAAAAACCACGTCTTTGATTGAATGTGCAGCTGTTGATGTTTATTCAAATAACAGACGATTGCCGTCGCAATGCATTATGGGTTATCTCTAGCAACGAAGGATACACCTCATGTGTCCACCAAATTCTCATGAAAGTAGCACGCATTAGAAGGGTGCATACGGAGTGTCCTACCTGCATTTCTGAAACGAGACAGCACATGAACAAAAGCGGCAATCTCATTGGTCGGCCAGTTGTTAACGCAGCGCATCAAACCAAAAAAACAAGCTTGAGGTATTTTTCTTTAAATGACAATTTTACGTCTGCCGCGCGTCGGTGCACACACACATTGGCGCCCTTTGTGTAGTCACGAGGCGTTAAATGTCGACGATAAACGCACACGATTATCGACCTGGTGTGGACAAGCCTTAAGGAGTAGTTCACCGAAAAGTGTTATTTATTATCCTCTTATTGATCCAAACCCATATGAAACAATTGTTCGCGATACTTTATGTCAGCAAAACAATAAGCTCCAAGAAAGACATACAACATGTGCACTACATTTGAAACGCAAGAAAATGCAAACACAAATGAGATTTGTTTGCTTTTATTTTATGGAGCACACATGTTTGAATCGAGTAAATAAATTCAGTGCCATTTTCTGTGATCAAACCATTAAACAGAATTGTGATAGGTGATAGGTAGATGTTCTAGTTCATCATACTGGCTAAAATACTGATCATAAAATGCAAGATGTTTCATCAAAACAAACCCATCTGCCATCAGATAAACAGAACAGTGTTCACAAAGCCATAGTGTTTACAATCTTCAAGGGAACCGAGTACTATCCAAAACCATGCCCTCATTCTTTATCCACCCTAATCACCAAGACATCTGCAGGCCAAAATCTTTTCTGCCCACAAACCACACTGGGCCAAAGAGACCGGCAGAACAAAAGAGCACTTCTTCTGAAGCCTGTTCTTTAAACCATAAACACATGGGCTTATAAGGGAAGTGCTACTAAAAAAACGTCATCTTTTGCTCTCCGGTATGCTTCTTGCTTATTGTTTCTTCTGTAGTGTGGTTTAGTTAAAGGACACACAGAAATCAATAAAATTGAACGGTATTGACACAATCATTGATTTCAGAGTAAATAATGACATAAATTATGACCTTTTCATCATACAAAGTAACTCTGAGGACATAAGTTCAGAAGACCTGGATTAAACCACTGGAGGCAAAACACTGAATCCATACGTTTTGGTTTAATGACAACGAAAATATTTGAATAACTTTATTTTGTTCACAGTGGACAACCATTAGGGCAAGTAAATAATCTTATTTTTGGGTACATTTAAGACGTTTCTTTGCACATATATTTTGTTGTTTGGCAACTTTTTGGTGCTGTAAATCAGGAGCGTTTTTCTTTTTAAGCCAAAGCTAATGGAGAAGCACGATGACATCACAGCATCCAAATAGGTCAGGTCAGGTCCTGAAGCTGGGCAGGTTTTCATGTGTCTGTGTACTCACCCTCAGCTGAACTGCCACAGTAACCGGTCCACAACGCTCCAGCTTCTGGAGGAAGGACGTCGCTCCCTTCTTCTTCAGGAGCTACACGGAACCAAATAAAAACACAGGACACTTTAAGACACCCGAGCATTTCCATAATTTTAGGGCCAATTAAGCCACAATGCAAAAAGTATGAATGTCATCGCAGAGAAAGGGAAAAAGGGCTAAGTGCAGGATCCCTGCAACGTGAAGCTATCCATTTTTTGTCTGGCTTAAGTGCCCCAAAACACTTTGTGCCAACAGCATGAATAAAGCAGAAATTGAAAAGGATGAGCTGTGCTGCACATATGCCTAGTCATATCCCCATGCCTTTAAAGGATGATGTTGGCATAGCAACCGAGTTGTAGAAGAGCTATGAATGAATCATTCAACACACACACCCACACACACTTTTGATTTACATAAACACAGTTTTCTGTCTTTCTGTAATGCGCTACTTCTATTCAATAAAAAAATCTGAACCTCCTCACTTGTTATCTTCATTTGCTCTCTATACTTTAGAATCATGTCATTTGCAGGAAATTGAGTTTAGATGGCTTAATCATAAGTCAACATAAAGGCAGCCAATTTCATTTCATCTAAAGGTGACTCAGGATCTGGAAAGTTTCTTAGATCATAGTTCTGCTATATCATCAACATAATGATTTTTAGCACTGAAGAGAGTCGATTATGGGAACTGGAGTCATTCTGGATTACAGTAACAGATAAAATATCACAGGACGTATGTCTGATTCTGTGTCTGTATCGCATTTGATGTAATAGTTTGGTGTGAACTCAAGATTAAAGGAGCAGTTTATTGGGACGTATGTTTAAAATTGAATTCTTACCGCTTCAGTGTACAACCATAACATATAGAGCTTGAGGTTGGCTGAGTGCTGATGTACATTATGGTCTGTCCTATTGTAATTCAATTTAGAACAATCAACAGATTCAATAAACTTAAGATATAGTTTCTGCATGCTGCTTTTAAAACTTTCAAATAGTTTGGAGCCACACACATTTCCAGCGACGCTTCATTCAGAACTTCCATAACTCTTTATTGTTTTGTAAAAATAAAAAAGCCTTTTCTATTCTCTCTCCTGTTTATGGGCAAAAGAGACAAAATATGTAAGATAGCAATACATCTGTAATCTTTGTCTGTCAATAAAACTTATTTGGAAAAAATATAAATAAAAAGCACTGTAATGGTGTCCATAATGGTATTATCATGTAACTAAATTATTAATATTATATACGATTTATTTTATATGATGCTCTAAGGAACTTGTATTACCAAGGTCCTATTTTTTTTTTATATTTGAATGCTGCATATTTACGCAATACTGATGTGCTGTTTTGACGACCATTCATTTTTGTTCTTTTTTTTAAAGTGGTGATATCAATATACAAACAGGACAGAAAATAAAAACAACACATGACTGTAATGAACAAATCTGATTTTAAACTATGTTAATGTTAAAAATGTGAAATATGCTTTTCTTAAGGCAAACAGATGTTCTGATGGAATAAAGGCAGACGCTGATGACATGGCTTAGTCATTCAGCAACTCATTATGAAAGAAGATTATGGCATTTCGGAGTAAAGGCCTGTTTTACATCAAAATATCTTTGGGTTGCCCCAATTTCCAGAAAAATTCTTACACCATGACCACAGCAACAAATCTCATTTCAGGACACAATAAAAAGAAGGTGCCCAAATAAAACAAAATCATTTTTATCCAATTCTCTAATCAAAGGTCAAACCGAACCAACCAAACCGCTCATCTGTGTTCTTTCCTTCAAACTGCAGCAGAATCTCATAATCTTACTTCATATTACCGTCTCAGTCACTCAAGGGGAATCAAACAAGCGCTTATGTAAGCAGGGAACTATGGGTCTGGTCCTCATGATGTGGGTATCCAGGGGTGCCAGCAGCTCATGTTCTGTTTGGCTTACATAAGACCGACGCTGTTGGAGAGCTCGCACACACACATACACATCTGGTTTATCGCCGAGGGGACAGTCTATAGGCGTAATGTTTTATATACTGAACATACTGTATATTTTATCCCCTAAACTTAAAGATCATAGAAAACATTTTGCATTTTTAGAATTTTACAAAATATTATTCTGTACGATTGATGAGATTTTTTTCCCACGGTCACAAAAGTCCCCATTTGTTGGTGTGCATTCAGTGTTAGGTCCTGACCAGGATATAAAGTCCACACACCCCTCCCTGACCTAGATATACTCAAGAGATGGATGGGAGAGAGAGAAATAAGGCATAGACAGGGATTTTATCAGGAAAGAAGAAGTGCTCAAAGTTCACTGATAAAAATTAAGCATTGGGTGAATAAAATAAAATAAAAAAACAAATCCATTCAAGTAACAAATTCAAGTTTGCTTCAGGAAAATGAAATGGTTTTCTCAAACCAATACAGTTTTTAAGCACATTCTACTTTCTGAATGCTATTTACCTCGACTCAAAACATTTCTCTTTTTTTAATGTATTAATGTAAATTGTTAATAATGGCATAATTCGCCCAAACATACAAAATGTGTCATCATTTACTCAACCCTTTTGTCATTTCAAACCTGTATGGCCTTCTTTCCTCCACAGAACACAAAAGAAGATATTTTAAAGAATGTTGATAACTGGCCCTTATTCACTTGCACTGGTTTTGTGTCCATTTAATTGAAGTGAATGGCTGCCACTTTCTTCAAAATATCTTCTTTTTTGTTCCGAGGAAGAAAGTAAGTCATAACGGTTTGAAATGACAAAAGGGAGAGTATATGATGACAGAATTTGTCATTTTTGAGTGAACGATCACTTTAAGGTGAGGTGTTAAATAGAGGAAGGAAAAGAAAGGGACATGAAATCACTAAAACAGACACCAAGAAAGTAAAGAAATAGAAATGACGGTTGAGATAAAACAAAGGAAAGAGATTTGAAGTACAAAGGAGAAAGGGGTAATTGGGAGACGCAGGAGATAGAGCTGTGTGTTTGTGACCGGTGTGACGTAGGCGATCGGTTAAAGCCCTGTGTTTTCCCTGCAGAGTTGGCTGGCTGTGGAAAGCGGATCAATTGAAAGAAGGTATTTGGGGTAACTGTGTGTAATTTAGGTCACTTCCCAGCACAAGCTCGATAAGCTAAAAATATAGTTTGTTCTGGCGTGTGTGCTTGTTTGTGGACGAGTCATGTGGTGTGCGATCTCTCTCACAACTACGTCATAGCGGAAGGGAACCACATGTTTACAAATCACACAGTCATTTACCACAACAGTACACAACGTTGTGAAATTGAAAGGCCTTTTCACACCATGTCCGATGTGACCAAACAAGCATCCCACAATATCATTTTTTGTAAGCGTAAGTTGTTTTGCAATTGGGCACCTTATTAAGCTCCACATATTTCTTGGCGTCTCTGGCAGGGTTAAGCGTAGCACTCTTGTTAAGCATCGTGCCTTTGGGCCCACGAAGCCTCAGTCGCTGGTGCTGTGGAACCAGGGAGCCCGTCTGAGTCAGCTTACACTGGAACATTTGATGGACGAGCACATTCTCACTAGCTGCTCGAGGGGAAAGAAAGAGAAAATAAACACACATTTAGAGCTTAATTACGACAGGCGCCAGAGCTAATTGTCTTCCCTCATTTACACCATCCCCCCTCGAACCCACACACAAACAACAGCAGCCCATTCACATCTCGCTGTGCGCACACGCTCCTGCCTCACGTCCACCTCTGACCTCTTCAAAAGGGAGGAGTTACATGAGGTGAGGGTCACGGTTACAAACGTGTTTCAAAAAGGACAACTGTGACGGTCATAACAGACACATGTTCACATGTTAGCACATATCAGATCAGATTCAATGGAGTAATTCAGTAAAAAAGTGACGCTACTATTTAACCTAAATTTTGAAATAGCATTAGATGTGTAGTGTTACATAATGAGTGTAGCTTTGTGTGCCCACGGATTTTAAGTCTTGCGAACAGAAAAGTGAAATGTGCTTTTCATTACTGCATTATATAAGAATATCCGTTTTTTTTTTTTTTTTTAATGTATTTCAAGATAAAGTGTTTCATAAACTTTAATGAACGTATCTGATCCTGGTAGCAATTTATAATTAAAAGAGTATTATTATTTATGCTTTAATGTTAACTGGCAGAGAAACAGAGTTTTTAGGCATATATGCTTGTTCTTATCAAGAATATGGCAAACAAAATAAACAATATAATCCTATACCACAGACTGTCAATATACGCCTACATTGTGTTTTGTACATTTTGTTTTTGTTACATGTGTGTTTCTCTTTTTTCTCTTTTTCCCCACATTGCTTATCTTTTCAATATAAAAACACATATACGGATATAATATTAGTGCTTTATTAATATTTCATTATAATTATAAACTTAATGTGAAATTGTGATTGAATAAAAACGTTAAAACGGCGTCTTTATATAAATATAAATATGATTTTGGCCATCCCTAATATTTGGGCACCTTGCTCTCACATAAACAACAAGCTTACAAAATGCTTTCAATTCCAACAATAACTATAAATAAGTTGTTTATGTTCAATATTATCGTAAGGTTATTTGCTTTGTACAGTAATGTAGTCTCACTGGTGAATGATATGAGGAGGCCTGTCTTTAGAATGAGCTCTAAATTGAGCTCTCAAATGGAGATTTTTCTCTATTTTAAGAGTTCAAAAATGTAATAAAATCACATCATTCCTGATTTGATAGACATTTATAAAGATTTTGTAGTATTTTATTAAAGAGCAACTTGATGTAGTTAAACTGCTCTCAATTATGAGCTTGCAGTTTGACTGCCTCAAAAAAGCTTCAATGGCACATTAGCAGACTCAAACGCTCGAATGTAAGTGCAAATCATAAAAAACAAAAAAACAACACAATCTGTAGAGACACGATCATAAGCAAAGTGTAAACAAAGCGATGAATCAATCTCACTCCTTAACTAGACAGCCTCCATCAATCGGCCCCTAGTATTGCAGTGCCAGTTCATTTAACATTTCATCAAAAACTCTACAGTGTCTGTTTGTGTGTATGCGTGACAGATTAAGCCAGAGAAAGATTCAAAGTGGCTCATCATTGAAACTGAGGTCGCAAAATTGGTGTCGGTTGGCCCTTTTTTCACCACATTATAATTAATTGGCAATGCAATTACAATAAGGACAGGTTTGGAAACCCTAGAAAAATCATTCAAAATAGACAAACACAAGGTTATTTCTGTCATGACAACTCTCGGTGGGAATGGCATGGTAGTGTACATAACATCTAAAAGTATTTGGTCTTGTCGGAATAGTTCTGCTACGCTGCTGCGGCGGAGCAAGTACGGACACTTGCTACTGCCAATACGTTCACAGCATGTTGCTGTGTTTATATAAGGAATGCTGCTGCTGCAAATATAACATATGAATAAACCCCCATAGCTTAAGTGATCACCTTGTAGCGGATCTATACATGTGGAGCTGGGGAAGGAGGAGGGTTTCTGAATTGCGCACGTTGCTACAACAAACACTAGCCAATATTTAAACGTGGAAAAGCAAGCTTATTGATTGCTGATACGGAGGGAACCAATCAGCTTCACTGTGTGTCATTATTTTGTGACTTTGGGACTGCGCCATCTAGAGTTTCGAGCCAGAACATACTCTGTCATATAACATCTTGAATTAAATTAAACAGTTTTTATTACTACTAATCAGAATTATATGTCTATTTATTAATAATCTTGCAACATTTTGTAAATGTAAATTCAAAGGTGCATTACGATGCCATATAATAACCTTTTTTTATCTAAATGTTTCTATAAAGAACCTTTAACATCTGAAGAATCTCAAAAATGGTTCTTTGTGGAAAAAAAGGTACTTCAGATTGTAAACTGGTAAGAAAGAGCTGGTTCTTTAAAGAACCTTTGACTGAATAGGTCAAACTTGTGGTTCTTTCATGGCATCGCTGTGAAGAACCTTTCAAGCACCTTAATTTTTAAGAGTGCAGGTGCACATATATTGATGTAAAATGATACCTAAATAGTTTGATCACTTATTACTACTTTAAAATCATTATAGCAACTATGGCATTTTGGCTACCGTGGTTAACTTTTTAAAGCTGTGACTATGTAGAGATCAAATCAACAGCTTACATTTCATAACGAACTGAATGTTTTGTGGCAGAACATCCCTGTTCCTCTCCAGCGAGCCGGTCAGGTCGTAGGTCATCTGCAATCAGGAGGAGACACAAACACATGTGAGCCGAGCTCTATTAATAACCTTCTCTCTCAGCATGACATAGCATGTTGACTCTCAGGAGAGTTTCTCGGAAGGATCTGACTATGCATTGGTGTTTGTGTGTGAAATGAGGTACCGCGGCCGAGCACATGAGCGTGTAGCTTCCAGTAACCCACCTTGCCGGCGTAATGAGTGACGGTAAACGATGGCCCCTGATCTTTGGGTGGGGGGTTCCCGTTGCCATCTTTGGTTGTGAGGGAAATGCAGTCAGTGCAGGAGGAATCCAGCTGCATCTGCAGACGCTTATAAAGGTTGATTTCACACGGTCGGAGGGATTGACTCTCCTCATCAATGATGCATAGCACGCCCTGAGGCTTCTGCAACACATAGAGTTACGTTTGGGGCTTTGCCTGGAGAATGTACCGAATAAATAAATAAATAAATGGATGTGATATAATTATGTGAAATGTGAATGCCAAGTCATGCCGGAAATCTCTTTGTCTTTTTAGAGATTCTATATAACATCACGACGCAAAATGCTGCAACTGACCAATTAGAATCAAGGATTTCCAGAGAGCCACGAAAATATACTATACAGCATTGACGCCACATTGAGAAACTAAAGCCGCAACTCATAACTCTTATGGAAAAAAATCTGTTATTCAGAAAGTACATAAAAATCTGAAACTGTCTCTTTACATTTCCCTAATTTGATAGTTTAAATTTATAATAATGATTTAGAATTTCAGCTATCGGGTTAGATTTTGCGGGTAAGTACGTAAATACCTGCAATTTAATATTTCAAACAGAGATGGTGAAAGAGGCAAAAGTTACGGACTGCTGCTTAATATTGACATATCTTATTATATGAAATGTCTTTTATTTGTTCTTCAATGGAAATGTTTAATTAGGTTAAAATGAACGAATTATACTAAATGTGAGTCTATATCACATTTTTAAGGAGTAGAAAAATAAACAAAATGTTAAATATATTAATAAGAGTTATTATAGTTTTGGTTTTAAATTTAAATTGCTTTTATTTTCAGATTTTTTCTTTGTTGTTCATTTTAGTTACATTTGAAGCAATTTTGTTAAATGCTTTTGTCATTTTAATATTTATTTCTTAGTTTTTTATGTTGTTATATAAGACTATTTACTTTTATTTAAGTTTTTGTTAATTTGCTTAATTGTGTGGCTTAAACTTATTTCATTTTCTTTCTAAGGCAAAATTTCCATTTTAATTTATTTTAAGTTTTAGGGAAATATTTGATTTGATTTCAATAAACAGAAATGTTTTCAGTTTTAATTTTAGTCAACTAAAACAACCTTGATATTTATCAGAATTGATGTGGAAGCTTGACAGTTATAAACATACAGAAAACAACAAAGTTTTCATGAAAACTCTGAAATGTGTGTGTGGTAAGAGAACATGTTGTTTTTGTGAGAAAAATGCTGTGTCACTCTGTTTTGCCAAAGGCCAAAATCATTTGATGACTCATAAAATGGTCACATCTGACAAATGGCTAAAAGTCATGGTCTAAAAAACAGACTTCATCACATCGAGGGGAATTCATCATGTCTTTGTGAAGGTGTATATCAACTTGTCTTTTTAAAAAAAGTCAGCAGGCACATCTATTATTTAGTCACTAAATGAAGAGACTAGTCCTAGCAGTTAAAGAGGCGACAGCGGGGGTCTTTACAAAAGATCAACAGCCTCAGGGTGGGAAAAAGCTGTTTTTTGCTATTGCACTCTCCCGTCTCCTCAACTCCCAGAAAATCTCCATTACTCTGTACCTGGAAGAAGAAGTCCAGAACCGCTGGCTGGTTGCCGAGGGAGCGTATCGTCTCCATGGCAACCCCCTCCTGCAGACATTCCTGTTGCTCATACTGGAAGAGGACCTCTGTGGTGTGCTTCTTAATCCGCTCATTCACCATGTTAATGCACAACTACAGAGAGAAAAACGCTTTGTTAAACCTTTTAGCTTATTTACATTATGCTCATCAATACAATGACATACGGGACTTTGCTTGATCTGTTCCTTTTAAACAAACAGGATGTGTTCTTGGATCGACATCTTGAGTTCAATATTTTGATTAAAGAATTATAAAACCAGAGGGCAATGATAGGCTGTGAAGAATTCTGTATGAATATGAGAAATGTTCAAGATCCAACTGAAATCGCTGGAAAATCTAAGCACAATTTGTGCATGTTAAGATATTCCCTGAAACTCAAATTACAAGTAAAAACATAAAGTAGCGGAAGATCTAAAATAAAAATCAACAAACTAAATCACATAAAGCAATAATAGCAAGCGCAGGTAAAGCGTAACCAAAGCTCACTCGTGCTCTAGATGTACAGTATATATTTACTGTTCCACATACATTACAAACAATATCCCCCGGACATGTGTAGTGTCTCACTGTAACTTTTATCGGCACCTACACATTGTGTGTGGTGACACAAAGAGCTAGCATGTGTGTTCACTTTTTGGCTCTTAATCAACATGGCTTCTGTCATCATTTACAGACCCTCAAGTTGTTCCAAACCTGCTTATATTTCTTTGTTCTGATGAACACAGCAAACTAGGCAATATTCGCCTCAATTGAGTCTTCCGTGCAATGTAAAATTAAAACTTGAGCAGGATATATGTGCAATGAGCTTACCAACATAGTTTGACACGTTCAGGTGCACAAAGAAGACACTTCTCGAGTAATTCGAGAAAAATAATCCTTTGAGTAATCTTGAGCGAGAAACGTGATGCTTTTGGTGTGCAGAACAGAGATGGGCATGCTGCAGATTCCTGTTTAAAATTCTCTAGGCATTTATATTATTATATAGATTTTGATTCACGATCTTTTAGATGGTCATTAGTCATTATTCTTTGTTTGAACAGGCCCTTTAGAACTCAGCTCAGCCAACGATGGAAGCTTTTCCAGACAGTGTGTCTAAAACCCACAAATTCTGATGGAAAGAGTAGAGGGTACGTATCTTCAAACGAAACAATTCTTCAATTTCAAGACCATTTTGTCTCTTGATTCCACTAACAAAGCTCAGATCATATATGATTGATATGTTTTGATACAACTGAGCAAAAGTTAAGCCTGTCAGAGGGAAGTATACGGCTGTATCAACATTGGCAAAGTCCACGTTTTATGTGGCAACACTCATTGGATAAAGTACAAAGAAGAATGGCGGACGCGAGAGAGAAGACAAATAATCATCTTATGGGAGCGGGTGAGCCTCATCAACCTCTCATCATGAACTTTCGCAGCGCCACAGGATGTCATAGGATTGCCTGACCATGTTTAGCAAACATCATAAAAGGAGAAAGATCAGAGCTGCTGAGATGAGGAACATGAAAAAAGACGCAATCAGAGTTGGGTCCACACACCAAAAAAGATCCGTCCGTTGAAAAATAAATGACCGAATTTTCATCACGGTTTATCTTTAATTAACATAACAGATCTGTCTCAGTCCTTCATCACTGTCAATCGATATCATTCAGTCACAATTCTTGTGACCTTAAAAGAAGGTCAAGACTGTAAATCTCTCCACGTGTGGATTAAAGGCATTTAGGAGACGAGCCATCGACATCCGTTTCATAAGCATTCCCAAACCCGTCGCGTACATAGACATCACAAGGTGGTCTCCCAGGGGATTGTGGGTAAGCTCTTATCTCTCACAGCACCAGCAGTGATTTACACCTCCTTGTCCAACACTGTCAAGATAGATTCAAGATGACACACGCTCAGACACACACATGCCTACCTCTCAACAGCTGTCAAGATGGATATCTGGCACTCTGCAGGTCTACCCAAACCATGACCCTTGAGCAGATCAAACCTTTCCGACCTGTAGGGTGGAAACCCCTATATGGAGATGGTTTGGGTGTACATCACATTAATCTGGACTCATACAAGTAAAAACACGCATTGTGAATGAGACTCATTGTGAGCGGAACACTTCTGAGAGTTTTCAAAACCCTCTGTATATGGAGAAATCAGTCAACTGGTTTAACAGCTGGAAGGAGTCAAGCAGCTCAGACAGAGGCTGATATATATTAACCATTACATCACAAACGCCCCTGATTTACCTCATACACAATCCCTATAGAGTCTAAATCCACAATGACATTGCTCGGTGCCAAATCCAGGCCAAGTCCAACTGTGCACAAAGTCTTCTTTGTGTCTGATGCCAAGGGTTCAGCTAAGGAGAAAACACTCCCTCTGTCTCACACATCAACCTCGGTACAAAAACAGCTCACGCAGTAGACGAGGCTACTGAGAATTCTGGGTAGGGGGTGGCGATGTGCACATGTGGCGACTTAGCCTTCAGACAAACATTCATCTCTCTTCAAAGCAGAAAAATAACACTACTCTGGGTTTTGACGGCGGTTGCTTTATATCACACCACACTTTGGGGGATTCGGGAAAATTGAACGTAACGTATGCATCTGGGTCCAAAATAACACGTGACTGTAAAATACACATGCCTTGAAGTGATAGCTCGCCCAAAAAGAAAAATTCTGTCATAATTTACTCACCATCTTGTCGTTTCAAACCTGTATGACAAATTACCTGTAAGTCAGAATGTACAGTCTCTTACCTGTTCGTATCCATTCCTCTGGAATTCCTCAAAGCCAAAGATGTCGAGAATGCTTATCTCAAGCGCAGGATCTCTGCCAAAACAGACAAGAACACAATTCAGAACTGCTGGTTCGACTGCTGATCTGAGGTCAGCAATAAGTCTTTGGTTGAAAGACACATTTGGGCTGAAGATTTAATGCTGTTATACTGTTTAAAACAGTAAAGGCCACACACACACACACACATACAGTACATATCTATTTTAACGTGTATAATGTATATAATTATATTGTAGTATAGTACATTACACAACATTATATTATATTACATGTGTATGACCTTTCACTGTTTTCTTTGCCTTTTACAAAGGAAATACTTTGAACTGGTGTTGAATTTTCTAAAATAGTCTGTGAAGTCAAAAGCAAATGTCAAATAATCGTGACTGCTGAATATCATTTTTCTAAAGAAAAGGTGATGGATACCCATAATGACCACCTGCATTCACTCAGATACTGAAGTGTGCATTCAATGCCTGCCTCTATACATACTCAATAAATCTGAAGTACATATAACAATTGCAGTACATGCAGTAGTGTTAAGGTAAAAAGCTTCTGGTGCATAAGTGGAGTCTGTTTGCATTAAAAGGATCAAAGGTGTGTTATTCAGCTGTCAGTTTGAGGCTACATGTGGCATAGGTTGCGAAAGCAAAAAGAAAATGTAGAAAAGAATCGTAGCATTCCATAAGCTAGTGTACATATTAGACATAAGCTACTGTACACACTGTATGGCTGAAAACAAAAGCTCATCCAAATTAATAGACCAGAGACCAATAACACAGCTGAATATCATGCATCAGTCAGCAGATTTTAACTTATAGTTTTAGATTTTTTTATTTAAACACATTAAAATATGTAGTACTGAAATCTATATTTAGAATGTATCCATCATATGAATTCATTTTATTTATAAGTAAAATAATTGAATCAGTCAGATAAGGAAACAGTGACTGAAGTAACTGCAGCATGTCCAAAATAAATATTTATTGATTATGGAAATCATCCTGTTTTTAAGTACTGTGCCAAGGCGATTGTAACATATCAAAGGTAATGTACTGGCGTTTTTACATACACAAACAAACAACAAATGTCAAAGTTCAGCTTTAAGTCACAGTAAGTGTGAGTTTCCTTGTGTTGGTAATATACGCAGTTACAGTATCGTGCCCTCACTGACCCGTAATGAACATTCTCATGTACACATCGATAATCATTAGCCTCATCCAAAGCTGTTCCTACTGAAACGCTGACCAGGACAAACCAGGTCCAGCCTGCAGTGCTTATTTATCGATCACGCATCAGAATGTCCTAGGAAGCCATTTATGCGTGACAACTTCATTTCCTTACAATGATAAACCGTTTGTAAATAGATTACAAACAGATTTTGATCATGTGGGTATGTGGTAATTTCTTCTTAATACTTAAAACATCAAGACTCTAAATTAGCAAAAGCGAATTTGACAAGTAAGTAAGAACAAGTTCCTGTTAGCTACTACACACAAAAATGTGCATGTTTAAATTCAACCAAGACTTTTGTTTTCAAAACTTAATGCGATGACACATGTGAAAAATGTCTTGCATCAAGCCACCAAAATTAATCATGATGTGGTGTTATAATGTATTATTACACGGCTCATTTGAATGCTTGATTTTGATTGGCCAGTCGCGACATTCCAAGGGTTGTTATTTTCAAATAACAACCGCTCAATACTAATAACACCCTGTAACCAGGATGCTGCAAATCATTTTGAGAGGGATAGTTTGGTATTAAACAAAAATGTATAATAAATATGTCTTTTAATAACACATATGACAAAGGATTAAACCAATTTGCCTGTTTGTGACGTTTGAACGTCGTTTCTTACTATAAAACCGAAACTAAACAGCTTTTCTGAACGTCTGTATTTGGTAAAAATTAGCTAATAAGATATTTCAAATTCTGTCAGAAAAATATTTTTGACTTTATTGTTCAAAACAATAACTACTGTACCTAATAAAATATTCTAGAGCTTAGCATATGTCAAAATATTTTTATAAGTTATAACTATTACCGATCACTAAGATATATCTTGATTTTTAGTTACGTTAGCTACTTTTAATGTTTGTTTGAATTTGAAACTAAGTCATCTTGAGGCCTCTGGCCCTCTGGTTGAAAAACATTGACAAAGAGAGTGTGTCACATAGCAAATAAAAAAGCTAAACAAGTTTGAAGTTTCCAAACGGGGACAATATGTTTACTACGTGTTCCTGGATCTTTTAGCAGAAGAAATTGTGAGAAATGATGACTCAGTGCACACATATTTCGAGTTCCATGAGAATTTCACTTATTACAGCAAGACGCCTTCTTCATAACGCAATGAGTCTGGGTGTGTTGCTCTGTCACTCACCCTTCAAATGCATCAGTGCGCTATGTAAATTATTTCAAAACTTTACGGTAAGCCCTTGTTTTGACCGATGTTATCGCAGAAGGTCTTTGGGAAGGACTTGTTTTGTTTGTGTTACTACTAGTCACAGCTGGAGTAAGTTCAGTGAACTGTTGAGATGTGTGAGGATCAGTGACTGGCAGGATTAAGTAAAGTTATGTACTGTGATGACAATAACAATTCATACCAGGTTCAAATAAACATTTTTCAAATAAATCATTTTCCCCTTACGCTTTCAGCAACATAATCTCTTTCATTCAGAACTTTTATTCATGCAGAGACACTTCATGTGCATAAAAGACACACGTTGCATATGTGATCTTACCCAATGTTTTCTTCCTGGCCTTGGAGATAAAAGTTAATGTTATTGACCAAGAAGCTGAAGAGTCGTCCGTACAGAGCTTTGGCCAGGAGGTCTCTGAGACAGTTGGACATTTCCACCGTGTGGCGCCTTGTTATGACATCACCTGGACAAGAAAATAAAGTGATCTTTTACTTGACCCTTTATATATGTGGTTACACAAGGTGTTTCATGCAGGTCTGGTTGAGCACTCACCTTTAGACAGAATTCATCTTTTGTTCCGACACTTTAATTTTTTCAATATCACGTGTCTAATTCATGCATGAGCAACTTATAACACACCAAGACACAGAAAAACACGTATTTGAGCCATATGACCCCCTCCCCATTGACTTCCAACATATGGCCGCAAAAGCACATTTCTCAAAATATCTTTTTTTGTGTTTTACATACTCATATACAGGTTTGGAATGACATGAATAAATGTGAAAAAAAATCAAAGAGTTCAAATTTTTGGCCTAACTATCCCATTAGCTACTATTGAGCAATAGATCTGCTTAAAAATTCTCGTTGGTCTCGGCTACTCTGTGCAACAGGGTTGGCAGCACATGAAAAGTAGCGACAGGAACGAAAAACATCCAAACAGACAGCGTCTGCTCCAAACAACAGGGGAACAGAGCAAAGAGGAAAACAAACTGGAGGCAGTATGTCACATTCTGACTGATATACAGCGCATGTGGGTGGCAGAAAAACAGGCAGCCTATTGTTGGTCGCTCCGACTGTGGGACATCGAATATGCTGATGGGGTGGACGTGCAGAACCCGAGCTCTGTGACCTTTGATGATGTCAGACTCTGAATCACTGTATTCGCTATCTCATTCACGTCGGGCCACAGAACGTCAACTTCCAGATGCCCACGCTGCCAGCGTTACGCAGGGCACTAAAGAACATCAGAGATGAATTCATTCGCTGCGTATATCAGACTACATAATTGCGGATGCGCACAAGCGTGGCATTATAAGCGTTTGTTTACTCGCCTGAAGGAGACAATAAACAAAACAAAGAACAATCGAGATGGCACATACGTATGAGGAGGAGAAAACCAAACAATGCCAAGCGTGCTTGTCATTTTGGGCAGCAGGTCAGTGGCTGAATTGGATTAACATCCAGACACTCGATCATGTGATTCACACACACATTGCGCTTGTTGTGTAATTCTGCACACGGGCAAACGTTCGCCCGGTCTAGACCCTCGCGACCGAAATGTGTGTTTGTGTCTGCATTTTATGAATGGGGCAGTTGTCCAGTTGAGCTCAAATTGAGCCAAATTGGGATCGTTGGTAATATAATCTGAGCCCAAACGCCGGAGGCCACGTTCATTGATGAGATTGTGAATGGGTAAAGGCCGGTTAAGCTGAATGAACAGTGTCATCATGTCGCAAGTAGTGAGATTTCACTCCACACACTATTAAAAATAAGGTGCTCAAAAGGTTCTCCATAGCGATGCCATAGAAGAACCATTTTTGGTTCCACGTGAACCATTTGGTCAAAGGTTGGTTAAAGAAACATCTCTTTCTTTCCTTCTTATAATCTGTTTTTCACCACAAAGAACCTTATGTGAGACAGAAATGTTCTTCGGATGTTAAAGGTTCTTATAAAACCATTTAGAAACCAAAGGTATTTCTATGGCATCGTGAAGCACATTTAGCTTTAAGAGTGTATATAGCGCAATGTAACAAAAAGTATGAATGAGTGTAAATCGAAGGTCATACCTTTAAAGTACTGCACGTCAGAGGTGAGGGCGGAGCCTAGATCTTCAGAGTTCACCTGTAGCATCCCAGCAACTACAGAGAAAGGCAAAAACAAGCGAGAACTCAAAATAAAACAGAAATGTAGAATTCAGACATTAAAATCTGACTGGTAAGCTTATAATAATGACTTAAAGTGGAACATTCCCTGAAACGAAGTTTGACATCAATTGACTTTAACCCACATAAAGATAAACATGTAAAGCAATCTGCAATTTTGTGTTTGAAACAGAGACTGCAATACAGAGGCTTTACAAATGTAAAATCAACTTTTAAATCTGACGTGTAACATGTCAGCACCAGCAAAAATCACATTAAAGGGATAGTTCACCCAAAAATGAAATTTAACCATCCTCTTGTCATTTCAAACCTATATGACTTTCTTTCTTCTGCAGAACACGAGAGAAGATATTTTGGAGAAAGCTGGTACCCATTTGCTTGTCTTGTATGAACACAAACCAATGCAAGTGAACGGGTGCCGGTTACCAATGCTCTTCAAAATATCTTCTTTTGTGTTCTGCAGAAGAAACTCAGTCACACAGGTTTGAAATGACAAGAAGGCGAATAAATGATGACTTTTTGGCGTGAACTATCACTTTAACAGAAACTCCTGCACTGCGCAGTTTTTGCTTCATGGTCTGACATTTTCATGAGCTCGTAACTTATGACAGACTTACCACCCTTCACTTCCCTTTACCTCGAAGCTATATCTCAGTTCGTATTTGCATGCAGTTCAGCATTTCAAACTTTTTGAAGCTCTCAGTTTACTCAACTCCACTGTGTTTCACAAAGCCCACGCCCCCACCCGCAAGCCCGTCTCCCACCTGCCCGTTCCACGCTAGTGAATAGGTGTGGTTGTGACGGCTGTGATTCCCTGAGGGGACTCCAGTTGGACATATTTGTTATATTGTTAAACCATCGACGCAGAAAAAGCCACTTTATGCACGTAAGTAGTAAAAGCTCTACATTTTGAAGTGGAACTTAGCCCCCCCTTAAAATACACTCCCTGGAGCCCCCCCCTGCATTCCCCTCATTTACAGCCCTGGACGTGACACAAAATTCTGTTGAAAAGTTTGAACCTAATATTTCATAAATAACCACAATAAATAAATGAATATGTTTATTCTCCTGATGTAACATTATGTGATCCTGTATAAACAGATTAGGTGCAATACATACAAATGTGTGTTTAAAGATTTGAATGGGACTTCAACGTCCAATCAGATTTCAGAGTCAGTGTCAGTTTTATAAAACATTATACGCACAGCCCTATTTCCTATCCAACCCTTCTTTTTATTCTATCGTACGTGCTTACAAATCAAAGAAAACAGCAAACATGAACCGCAATGTGTGTTTGCATTAGTATGTTTGGTTAAGTTGTGCGCATTAGCGTATAATGGGTCATGTTTATCTGTGCCGTCACGAGGCCCACTTTGAACTGTGATCACATGTATCCATAACAACAGAAACCTCACACGGCCGAGCGTGTTTCTTGTGTATTTGTGCATGCTGACATCACTTGTTTACCCGGACTCGGTATTATACATATCCTTATGTAACTGCGAGGTCAGCGAGTGGCCGGTCTGTTCCGCCCCTCTGCAGTGCAAGGCTTGAAGAAACAGGTGACACCGTGTTTGTGTAAGGCCGGAGAGTGCTAGGCCGTCTGAAAGAGAGTGTGTGTGCTCCGGTGCGTTGTGTACCAGAGAGGCCGAGAGAGTTTTCCATTGCGTGGTGAGCCATTCTGCTATTAGACCACGGTAGAACTGATGTAAACAACCCAGGATGATGTGTGACACAATTCTAACTGCGTAGCTACCCGCCCACTTTCTATCTCTCTCCCTCCCCTCATTTGAGGCTTCCCGGTGGAGTAGATCGCCCCCTGGTGGCCTCCGTGCACATTGGCATGACTGACCTCTATCCAGCATCTGTAAGTCGGACGGAAACGCAGTGTCAGCGTCTGTGAGGGCGGTGAAGCGCAGATCTCCCAAATGCAGCAGCGCGGAGAGGACCACAAACAAATTCTCCACCTCCTAACATAGACACAAAGTTATGAGTCAGACTGGATCAAGGACTTTTGTGCAGGTCTTAGAAGAAGAAAAAGGAAGGATTGCACAGCACAGTATACTTGTGGGCAGGGTCCAAAATAGCAGGAGCCACATGAAAGTAAAAAATTGGCATTTTTGCTGCCGTTTTTGATGTGAGGCTTTTGACAACATTAAAGGGATAGTTCATCCAAATATAATAATTCTGTCATCTTTTCCTCAACCTCTTTTGATTTAAAACCCGTAAGAATTTCTTTCTTCTGCAGAACACAAAAATAAGATATTTTGAAGAATGTTAGTACAGCAACATTGGCACCCGCTGAATTTTTGTACAAACACGGAGACGTCAATAGGTTCCGCATATTTTCGGTTGCCAACATTGTGCAAAACATATTTTGGTGTGTTCTTTGGAAGAAAGAACATCATACGGGTCTGAAATCACAAGAGTAAATGATGACATACTTTATATTTATGGGTGAACTGTTCCTTTAATGTGTGTGTGTTTTTGTGAGGGTTGTTGTGCACTTAGTGGAAAGAAAGAACAATCCTTCTATAATGAAGCAGATTAACAGGTTCCTAGTAGGATTAGAACACCATGTCTGTCTGAAAGTGGGTGTATGAACTCAACACAAATCTCAAGGCTCAAGATTGTAGACTGATATTATGTACGTTTAGTTATAACAACATATCCATGCCGCACATTAAAGGTCCAGTGTATGAAATGTAGCGGCATCTAGCGGTGAGGTCGCGAATTGCACAACTCCCTCTCTTTCGAAGCACTACGGTGGTTGACACTAAGATATCGACACATTATCCGATCTTTGCCGAAGGACAAATTATATAAATTATTAATATTTACGAACGTAGAGCAGTGTACACCCACGGTGTATGTAGATAGAAATAGCTCATTCTATGGTAATACGCACATAATGCTTCATTATGAAAGGAAACCTCTGAAGACACAGCTATGTTAATTGTAATTTTGTCAAAAGATCCTCCAAAAAATGACACACTGGACCTTTAAGTATTTGCATGCATGTACTATAGATACACGTACAGAAATAAACAGTAGGCAGCAAATACTATGCGATACGCTAGGACTCGTCTTTACACAACCTTAATAACACACTGTAACACGCAGATTGACTGAGGTACGCTTCGGGGTGAATAGAGATCTGTCTTGTGTGTTATTACAGTCTGTAGACATGCTGTAATAAGTTTGACTGTAAATACTGAATGCAGTTACTGTGCAACTAATGTAAACCTACATCAGTCAGAACAAAACGTCTTGTGACTCCAAAAAACAAGGCTACTGTACAAACCGTCTACATGCGAGTCACTTAAAAGGTGATTCACTTTGCTTACGTTGGAGTAGACAGTAAAGCACAAAGTCTATTGAGGCTTTAAAGTAATGATGTGATTCAGGCCAAGCAATCCAAAAGCTGGCTAAATAAATATATACAGATTAAAAACCATTTTTTGGCTCCATTAAAAGGTTTTATGTCACAACTTGGCCCATTACTTGTGTCCATTTACTAAATATGTGTATTCATGTGTGTCCTCTGCAAAGACATGTGTATTTTATTTACGTGTGCAAAAACTCTGGAGGAGACATGGAGTTAATGTGCATCTTTGTATGTGTACGCATACGTGCGTATGAGGATGCATGTGTTATTAAACATGTGTGTACCAGTCTGTTGAAGCCGAGGGCACGCAAAGCCTGTTTAAGAGCCAAGAGCTTCTCTCTGCTCTGAGGACATGACGTAGCGACCGCAGGAGTTTCATCTGGAGCCGCTGTGCTCAAATATCTGCAGAGACACACAACGATGGCAAAAACATCATTAAAGAAACATGATTTAGGTAGTATGTTGGATTAAGACTTCGTATGATGGCAGTGCCACCCTGAGTCATTTTGGACATGTACAAACTCTCAGCAGCATACTCAAAAATTCAGTCAAACAGAGGTGAACTTTCAATTTTTAACCATAAACTTCCATTGACCTCCCCATGTGACATAACTTTGATTGACAAAGAGTTACGAGTAATCAGCTGGATTTATGAGATGCGTTTTAATAAATCCTGATGGAAATGTGCAACAAAGTTTCATACATAATTGACGATGGCCAGTGTCTTACATGTTCATTTCTTACCTAAAATTAAATTATTTGTATGGGATGGTATGGATAAATGGTGTGTTCTCGCAACAAAAAAAACACAGTATAATAAAAAAGATATTCAGACCTATACTGCATTGTGTGCGTGTTACCTATGTGCCAGGAGATTGTTGAGATACAGATTACTCTTCTCCTCAGCTGAAAGTCCTTCAGCCATCAAGTAGAAGATGTTAAAGTTCTGCTGATGTGGCCGTGTGCAGATGACCCTTGACTTTTCCAGCATATATGTATAGAGACGAGCTAAAAGCACGGAGAAAAAGAGATGAATACGTCAGGCATCTTAGTACATTTTCGTGGAGCATCAGCGCCCTCTGTAGGTGATGGATGCTAAAGCACCACAACACACGAATGACCAACCTCTGAGTAGAGTTTTTCTTCTCTCACAGTACTGTAATGAGATTAACTTTATAAACCGGCTTGCAGAGGAGTTCATCGGAGTCTTAGCGTGGCCAAAAGCTTCCAAGATGGCATTTACCTGGAAATATATATAGAAACAATCACTCTGGGCATTATGAGGCATTGTAGATGCTCATACTGCAAAGGCTGTATAATTATTAGAAAATACTTTCTATTCATTTAGTCAAAATGAATGGCAACAGTGATTTACGATAAATTCAGTGCTCGTGCTATATCTAAAGTATTCTACATAGCCAGGAGTCTTCACCCAGATTTTCCTTGGGCCTCTCCAAAAAATGTCAGTCTGACAATCCAAAAACAAAATCTAACATTGCATATTTGTCTTATGTATTATCTATTAAGCTTTCCTGTAGCTCAGCGGTAAGAGCATTGTGTTAACAACGCAAAGTTGTGGGTTCGATCCCTGGGGATTGCAAATACCTAAGTATAAATGTATAGGTTAATGTAATGAAAGTCACTTTGGATAAAAGCATCTGCCAAATGCGTAAATGTAAATGTAAATTAAATAATGATCTGTCAAAATTATGCATGCAACGAACTACGAGTATATTAGAGAAATGTTGTCCAACCCGAACATGTGAGGATTGTGATGTCATTAATTATAATACATAAATGTTCACTATGATTTGGTCTGGTTTCACAGACAAAGCTTAGCTTAAGCGAGGACTATGCCTTAGTTAAAATACGTTATTTAAGTCGCTTTTATTAAAATGCCTTATATTATATTAAAATGTGTGCATTTTGAGAGAAAACAACTGCAAACCCAGCTCATGAAAAACGGATTCTCAGATATAACTAAAAACAAACAATATGCCAGTCCATTCATGATGTTTTATATTATCTGTGCAGGTGAAACTTTTCCCCAGAAGGTGGCGATAAGCTACCACTGTTAAAATGTACCCTTCATCCCGAGTGTTAAGCTACTAACTGTAGTGTTAAGAACACACACAAATGTATCCATGTGTAATAATGTCAGCCGTTGCTCCCGGTCATAAAACTGCTGTATGTCATTTCTGAATGCGGATATAAAGTCATTGGCTTCCAACACATGCCTAGTTAATATTCGACGATAAGCACTAGCTGCCTGCTTCGGGCCTTTAGATAATCATTTAAAACATTTAATAAAAATAAAAAATAACAGCAGTTTGAGGCTATTATAAGTCTCAACTTAATCACAAATATACCTCGAGCGGTCTAGATTACAAAGCTAACCAAACAACAACTGAAAGTTTAATACCTCAAACACAACCACTACATAAAAACAATGTAAGAGCTACTAAACTAGAGGACATTGAAAATGCTAATATTTGGTTAGCACTGCGTACGTTTGAGGTAAATGAATGTGCTTGGCATGATCAGTAGTTTAAACGTTATTGTTCTATACAGCTATAGCTACAATGTGTAGTAAACTTAAATTGGACTCAACAAAATCTTACAACTGATAAGTTCTGTTTGGCTGGTTCTGTGGTTGCATTTACATTTGTTGTTGTTGTAAACCTAGACCAATGTGTCAAGTTAGGAGACAGAAAATTACAAAAAAAAAAAAAACTAATTCTTGTTTGTACTCTTAATTGTCAGCTTGTAGATGTTTGTGTGAGTGTATCTAGATGTAAAGGACAGACAGACTTACATGCTTCATGCGTGGTTCTAAAGCGAAGCCTTTGGAACTTGAGCGGGCAGACTGGTGCTTCAGGATGTGTTTACAGGCCATAGATTTCCCAGAACCACTCTCTCCACTAGGCACAATGAAAAGAAAACGAATTATATTTCTCATAAAGAACATGAGGTCACTTTAATTTTGAATATGACCTGGAGGGTCTCGACAGGTTTCATAAGTCACACAGGTTTAAACTGAAAGTGTTTTCTTTTCTTTCTACAGACACGATTGTATAAATTGTATTATTCATTGTACATAATTAAAGGGGTCATATGGTGCAAATACGTGTTTTTCTGTGTCTTTGGTGTGTTATAAGTTGCCCATGCATGTATTAGACAAGTACAATTGAAAAAATTAAAGTGTTGGAACAAAAGATGCATTCTATCTAAAAGCGAATGCTCACCCAGACCTGCATGAAACTCCTCGTGTAACCACAACCCCCACAAATCTATGTCAGTTTGTGGTATGAGTTGACTAAGATCGCCCAAATGTATACGCAAGTATGGTGTGCATACCTGTCAGTACAATTGCTTCGGAACCTGATGTTTCAAATATGATAAGAGGGGTCATATTTCCGTCACTCGCTTGCAGTATTCGACCAATCACTACGCACTGATTAACTGGCCAATCATAGAACACCTCGTTTTTCAAAGCGATGAGCTTTGTAAAAAATCCACCGTTTCAGAAATTTGGGTCAAAGAGGAGATACAAACATGGACGGTATGCTGAAAATACATGCGGTTTTCAACCTTAAAGGTGTGATTTTATAAAAAACAGACGTTTTTTATGTTTAAATGCTAAAATCGGGTGTCTTGTGCATCTGCCAACTCCGAAAACATGAAAAAAGACAAATCATTAACTTTTTTTTAATCTCTTCAATCCTGTGAGAAAATGAGTGCTTCAGAAATCGCTCTCTTAATGACATAAGCAGCCGTTCTTATTATAATATTTCCGCCCCTTGTTCTGAACGTGTCCACCCGTTGCGCCGCCGCCATTGTTGTTTTCACATGTGTGAAGTTCCAACATCATGGCAAAAAGTAGCAAAGCTTACGAACCGTTCTGTTGTTGGCTGCACAGACCAACACAGAACAATGTTCCCAGCCTCACGGGAGACAAGAGAGCAATGGATTTATTAAGTTTTCAATGGAATCCTCCACACTGACGAGGCAAAGCTGCAAATAAAGACATTGTAAGTACCCAGGGACCTGCGGCAACTTAAAGTAGATAAATTGTCACTGTGACACGTTTGTCCGTTCACTATTAGAAAGCAATGTCTGTGGCTTGTAAACATGCGACGGGATTGTGTAACGTTAATTTGACGTAGAGAAATAGTGATGCGTTCTAGTATCGAGTATCTTCACTTCAGAAAACTGTGTGAATGGTTTGTAAACACGCGACCCGATTCTCTCTCCCGAATGCGGTCGTGACCGGACCAACAGACACATTCTTCGCAAATGGCCCCGGGGGAAACCGGTGTGCTTATCGAAAACAATATGTTTGTTGTTCAAAAAGACAAGACCTTGTTTCTTGTTCGCTTTATGTGACCATACTTTATTGTTCTGTCGCTGGAAGCACAGACTCACAGCCCTGGCTGTGTTTTCTGCTGAAAAGGGGGCGGAGACTAGCAGCTCCAGTGCACTTAAAGAGACACACACCAAAACGGTGCGTTTCTCCTCTCATGCAAAAGAGGGCATGCAGCGCATGGTATATTAAAGGTCTGTGGTGTTTTTTTGAGCTGAAACTTCACAGACACATTATGTGGACCCCTATTACCTTATGTTACATTTGTGTAAAACTAGAAAAAAATCACCCCTTTAAATCATGTGTACACATTACATTACATCTAAAACAAACAATATTTTGCGCTTTAGCCGTGTCATATCACCCCTTTAACTCACCAAATTTACTGTTTCTTAACTATGTAAATGTAATCAGATTTGAAAATTTAGGAGTTATCTGGGGGACCCAAGTCCACTTTTTTTACTTCTAATGTTACATCACATGTGTCCCCATTACATCCAAAACCCCCTGTCCCCCCCTCAATTCGAGCACTGATTCAAATGCTATCTACATAAGCGGCTAATTAGGTTTGGCAACAAAGCAACAGTAGTGAGTTTTTTAAACTGTGACTGACACGCTGTGACTTGTTAATTTATTTTCCCCAACATTATTGACAGGGTGTTAATCCACATCCCAGCCGAACCACTAACAAGGGCTTTTGTAGACTTGCTGAATAATGAGGTGCCACCTCATTTCCGTGATGATGTACGCTAACTTTATTAATTGCCCCACTGTTCGATGTTACGACCTCTTAAAATGAGCCATAAAGCAGAGTCAAACACCTCACAGCGATAACTAACATCTCCATGTGCAGCGCGGAGAGCCTGGTTCCTTACGGAGACCCGCTGAGAGCAAGCGAAGAGATGAAAACCGGCCCGAGCAGATGGTTTTTAAAGGTCGTTTGGCCTCCCGCTAATCATTTTCTGGAGGGTGCGATGTTTTTTTCTCCGATTTTCCATTTCTTTTAGGAAGTCTATTCTAGGTTGTAATTGAACTCAAGGGCACAATGCATTCCTGAGCCATCAGCGAGTGGGTGTTTGTGTGTGTGTACATGAGCCCCTTGATCCTGCATTCCACCACTTTCGTTTCCATGGTTCTGTAGTCAGTGGACTGTGTCCGCAGCGATCTGTTTTCACCTGCGGGATGTGCACGCGTGTGATGGATAGCCCATGCAGAGAGGGCATTAAAGTAGCTGCCAGATCCTTTCTGGCTCAGCGAAACATGGGGACCGGGCCAATGAAGGAGCATCAGAATGTGAAACTGGATTTAATTGCAATCAGAGATGACCGGGGCGGAAAAGGACATCGAGCAGCTACTACACAGACCCACAATCCATTAATCTCCCTAAGAGCGTTTAACAGGTTTGGATTTACAACGTCCCCAGTACATTTGTCTCGGTGACAGCATTTAACAGGGGCTGCTATGGTGATACAGGAGTCCCAGTACTGGGGTGGGACCCTCAACCCCATTTGCACCTCTCCACTGACACAAGATCACCACAGAGCTGTGGACGGATATTACAAACTGCAAGCTGGTGCATAAATGAGAGGTAGAATTTCTCTTATACAAGAAAATCTGGGTGTATGTTTTATTCTGTTTATTTACAAAGTTCCCACACCTTTTGAACCAATACATTTCTTCCAGTAGTTTGTAGTAACTTGATAAAGATTTTGAAGACAAAATGCTAAACGTTTATTTTCAGACCACGATTTTTTGGTTGCAAAATATTTTAAAGATCAACATTACGAGATATATGTTCCGTAAAAGAAGACGTCAGGCATTTTAGTACATTTCTATGGAGCATCAGTGCCCTCTGCAGGTGATTAATGCTAAAGCACCACAACGCATGAATGAAAAACCTCTGAAAGTTTTTCTTCTCCCACTCTCTTAACCTTTAAGGGTACCACCGCAGCGACAGAAAAGGTACAGTTTTAAATCCGTCATTGTATTTAATAACACCAGATTTAAGAAAATGTAATGTTTTTGTCATTGTAAAGGTTTCAAATAAGAAAAAAGATTGAAATCAAAGGTAAAAGATGATAAGGAACGACTGACAGGTGTGGTAATGAAATGTTATGTATTTTGTAGTAGTACCTGATGATGAAACACTGCGGGCGTCTCTCCTGAAGCATCATGTGATAAGCACGTTCAGCTGAGGAGAAGATATGAGGCGGGAGAGAGGAACAGAGACGTCCACTGGAGCTCAGATACAACTGACTGACCTGAGAAAGAGAGAAAAGTCTAAATGTATGACATGTGAAAAACAATCATAATTTAACATGATCGTGGACCTTACAACAGAGTTTGCAACACTGTCTTGACAAGTCCCAAACATTTTGGTTAGGGTTTGTTACAAACATATACAGTACATTATAATAGACCATTATATGTATAAAAACATATACATTCAAGAGAATATTTAAAAATTATTTAAAAAACATCTATATTGACCATTTATAGGTATGTGCTTAGGTAAAATTTTAAATAAACAATATTTCTCCCAAATGTCAAATACCAATATTGTTTCTATTTGCACTTGTTTGCAGAAAATGAAAACTGGAGAAACGGGTCAAAATAACAGGAAAGATGTTCTGTATTTTTTCAGTCCTTACATATGGCAAAGAAACCAATTTCATATTCACTTTTAAGCAATACAACAGTAATGTTTGGACCTATATTTAGAAAAAGTTCAAAATTACTTGATTGACAACCTTGAGTTTTATGACAATTTCCATGTGTCTTGTCATGCTGTCAGTCTTTGACATTGCTGTTGGATGACTTTATGTCACTCCTGAGGTTTGATTTTGTTCAAATTCAGCACATTATAAATGCTGGTTTATTGAAATTTTGTAATGGTCTATTTATTCTTTCCGCAGCTCTAAATAAAAATGTCCGATCTTCAAATGAATTCATTCTGAACCACTTAATGTACATGCTTAAACTCTTTATTTTCATTAAACTTTGTTTTGTAAATTATCTTACCCTCAGGTGTGTAACAAATAAACAAGCATACCATTTGGTAAATCTCTCATTGGCATACAGTACACTGATAAAGTGTTCAGCATTCAAAATCTGCCAAATCCAACTGATTGGTTGTCAGTTTTGTATTTTAATACTGTATTGTGTCTGGTTTTCTGTCTGCCATCTATCTAAATTCTGAATTTGATGCTGTATCTTTTCTACAGAACTAAACACTAAAACCTGTTCAGTTGTCGTATTTCAATACAGACATGCAAATGTACTTCTTCTTTACTCAAGACCAGCTGTATTGTGTTCGACACAAATACGTGTGATATGTGTATGTGTGATATGTGTAATAAGGGAGAAAGACTCTTGTCTCTGCATCTTTACAAAACCGAAACGTGAAATATATAGCGTGACCTCACACAGAGCTGGAAGGTTGTTATAAAGCATGCAAATGTGTGTGCAAAGTAAGCTAAATTTTAGACCATTTGGGGAAAAGGCAAATGCTGAGATCTCATTACCCTTCACCAGTGAGACACAACACACACACACACACTCAATACAAGCTATATGACTGAAACACGGAGGACACAGAAAGGACAGAGAGTGGCTGTTGTACAGCAATGTATCCAGACAGTTAGAAAAAAAATGATTTCCTTACAATTTACAGAATAAAATGTGGTTGTACACAACAACACGAGATCTAACAAACTAATAATTATCAACAGCGCTGTTGAAACGAACAGCATATGCTGGGTTAGGTATGTTTTGATGCTGGTTTGTGCTGGTTTACACTGGTCATGTGCTGGTTTGAGCTGGTCATTGGCTGTTTTAAACTGGTGATGAAACAGCACATGACCAGTTTAAACCAGCATCAAAACATGCCTAACCCAGCATATGCTGGTCTTTTCAACAGGGAGTACAAGTACTACTCCATACATTAAAGTTTTCATATAAGTGAGGGATTCCTATAGGTATATTGTTATTTGCTAGCCTATCATATACAACCTTATTGAAAAGTATTACACTGAAGTTTGTAAAAAAGGGTGTTAGATGATGTAACGTCAGCCTGTGGGTGGTCTGTGGCCATCACAGATGACGGGACATATGTCTCTCTCTCTCTGCGTCATTCTACTCTCGAGCCCCACTGTGGTGGACACACAGGAGTACCCATGCCTGAAATGAGTCTCTGATCCAAGGGCCCGGCACGGGACAGGCGGTCCACCAGATCCACAGAGGACCAGTTTTATAAAGTGTGTGCGCTTCATCTACTCCTCTGATCTCCTTCACGTGCCAATAAAGCGTTACGGAGGACAGATGGTTGTCTTGTCATGTTTTATTTTTGCTAGTGGCCAGCAGCACGTGCTGTGATTCCCTGATGAGTGCGTTCACATCAACTCTGATCTTCTGTGGACAACCAGATGTATCAGTATGGACAGCAGACAGGGCCTTCAAAACGCTGTCCTCATTTGCTCCTCATTAACACATGTTATAAATGTCAAAGACGTTCTTTTACGTACAACAACAGGCACCAAAATGGTCATTCTACATAAATATATATATTTATCACGTATATTGGCACCAACACCAAAAAAAAAAAACATAATTGTGTGTACTCTACCTTACACAAAGCACAATTCTAAGATAAGAATGAATGAATTACATAAACAGTATATACCAAATGTAATTCATTGCCTTTTCTGCAGAAATTCTCATTACCGTATTGTGTCACGTGATGTTTGAGTGCTGAAATTGAGTAAAATTTAAATATTCTTGAAATATTCTAAAACGTTCTCAAATGACAAAAAAATTATTAAAAGAATATTCATGCATAAGGAAATGAGGTAAAAGTGGAAAAAAAAGTGTTCATGACTGATATTCTCACCCTCCATTACAATTTTAAAGGACTGTTTACGCACACAAAGACATTTACATTAAGTTTGATTTTATGTGACGAAACACATCTGCCAGTACATTTCAAATTGCTATAAGGTTAACAGATTACTTTCTATTTTTTTAAAGGTTATTAAAAGATTAACATTCTCTTGTCATGCTGTGTACAATAATCATTCTCATTACCGACATATTTAAAAAATGAGACGTATAATTTTCTATTAAGATATTATTCATAAATATGACTAACTTGCATAGGCATCATTGCTTCACTTTTTTTTAGCAAAGCATGCTATTGACAGTTTTTGACGTCCTTGTTTGATATTTTTGTTTCATTTTTAGGAAAATAACGTTTGACATCTCGAAACCAAGATTTTGTAAGAATCGCCCAAAAGCACTATACAAGTGTCGTATTTGAAGTCTTTTGTTTGTTTATTCACCCACGCAAGTCATTGTTTGCATGATAGCGTCAGTCTCCATTCACTTTCAATGTTAGTAAAATGCTGCTTGAAAATCTGCTACACAACTCAATTTGTCTTCCACGGACAAAAAATAGGTCATGTTTGACACAGCAGAGGGTGAATAAATGCATTATTTGGGGGTAAGCTACCACTTTAAACTTGACAAGAATTTGCAACAAGGAACGAGAGGGAATAGATGAGAAGATACAGAGATAAGGAGAGGAGGGAGGGGGCGGAGATCTGACGGGCAAATGAAGAGGGCACAGGAAGTGGGCGCTGTATGTTGAGTAGGCTATCACTGTCAGGAAGCTCATGAATTATTTATCGAGATCAAGTCCGGCAACAACTAAATGTGCGCTGTGCTTACCAGAAAACAGTATAAATTTGCCAGATAGAATGAGACAGACTCAAATAACAATGGTGATTTATTAAAAATTGATGTTCACATTAGACCAACAATACAGAAATCATGTAGATGTACTTACGAGATTAGAGTAGATAGGCAGGTCCTTGTAAGGGTTGATGAGGAGAAGAATGTGTCCAATGTAGGTCTGGAAAGAGGAGACACAAGTTTACTCCTAACCTAGTCTAGCATAGCCAGACCTTCAGAAAAAATGTCTGGACTCCATCGTGGATTTCAATCGTGTCCATATGCATCACACGTTCAGCCAATGGTCTTTCATCCCTGTAACAGCATGCTTTACAGACACATTCATCCTGGAGCAGCCTGAGGTTAAGTGTATTGCTCAGGGGCACCAAGAGGGGTTTACACTTACAACCTTTAACCGTAGTTACCAACCCAGACCTTGATCCACGATGCCAGCCTATTATGTTGTTTTCTCCAGCATTTAAAATTCTGCTGCGCCCTAGGTGTTCGCACAGGTCAGCTGTTCATTTCTCCCATAAGGGTCAACTGGAGAAGGATCTGTACTGTTGGGTCAGGCCCAACGTTCCTTCTGTTCAGAACACAGATAATCCCCTATAACAGGCTTGGATAATAGAAAGTGGCCCTGTTATCACTGAGACGACAGCAGTGTCCACAGGGAATAAAGGGCCAGGGGCTGTATGTTAGAGCTTGTGTTACATTAGTGTAGTGGGCTCTCAATGGCAAAAAGAAGGTCAAAAACCTTTTAGTCTCATAGATCATATACAGACTATGTAGTGCTGTCGCACACTCAATATATGCACAGTTTGCCACACAACACATGTTAAATATACTTATGGAAACTTCAATCAGACTTTAGTACAAGAATAGAGAAAACAATCAAATCTTTGTGACACAAGTTCACTTTCAAGGTCGAGTCTAAGTTCGACATTTCTGACCCATCTGAGCAACAATCAGGGGCGGACTGGCCATCTGGCGTTCGGTCGTTTCGAATGGACGATTGGGTTGTTCAGACGGACGTTTTTTAAATGCGAATGCACGCAACACCAACCCCTAAACATCCCCCCCCCCGGTCGTGAGACTTAACGATGTGGCCCACAAATTGCAAGGGACGATTTTTCTTCCAGTCCACCCCTGCCAACAATCGGATGTATAACAGTACATCTTCCAAGGCATTCGATTTGATCTTGGAATAAACGGTTTGTACGTTTGCAGGTGAAATAACTGAGAGATAAATGGATCATTGGTCACTTATAAAGTGCCCGTTCAGCATCTCTCTTTAAATGATCAGTAACCATCAGCCTCTCCATCCATCAGCGCAGTAATGACAGACATCATTAGGTCCCATTACAGCATAACACAAAAGGCCCCACATCTCTGGCATCTACTTCCATATCAGTCTCAGCAGGAAGACTTCATTGGAGCCCATTGTAAAGTGTGAGAACAGCGGCAGCCATTAAGCATAAATTTGACTCCAGTCATGAAATGGCACAGTGTGTCGTCAACTACCGGACATGACAGCCCGCCTGCTCGAATCCTTTCACATCAGGTAGGAAATGAACAGAAAGATAGATTTTGTCCTTTGTCTTGTTTCACAAGATTCAAGCTCTATTATTCAGTATGACATAGATGAACCACATCTGAAAAAAGTGTTTAAATGTGTGTGCTGGAATAGATGTTTTAATGAACGGAGTACACTTTTGTAAACGGTTACATGTATTCTATCCAAAGCCTCGGACATTCGTATTCACTGCTTTTCAAGAAATCTGAAAAAATATTATTTTAAACTAAAAATATAGCCTTTTGGTGGCAGTGACAGAAAGGAAACAAATTTCTTCGGTATAAGTGGTACTACTGCCAGCGTTGGATCACAGTAGTATCAAGGCCAAAACTCAAAGACAAAAGCCATGATTTATACCACCAACGTTCATTGTAGTAACAGTATCAACAGCAGCCGTTTACAGAGTCAATGTAAGAATGTCTTTTCATCTCCCCAGGGTTGGCTCGAGTCTTTGGCCTGAATACAGTGAGACCTAAAGGGCTGCCATCCAGACACCAGACCCTGGCCAGCCTACAAACAGGGTCCTTGGCCAATATCCAAGACCACAGAGAAGAGAGTCAGCAGCAGTGGGTATGTGTGTGTGAGAGACCAGAACACACAGTGGACCGGATGGCATGGTAAAAGATCAGCATCCGGGCGTCACCTCCCTCAGTGCGGCATGAGACAGAGAATAAAGAGCTCTTCCTGAAGTCATGCCCCGTCAGGGAACTAAAACGGTGGATTGAGTTTCTAACTGAGAGTTCATTTCCATTCTGTGACTTCAGGAAATGACATGGTAAATCATTCTGAATAACAAACTGTCAGCTTTATAACAGCCCAGCAAGATTATATTTACTGTATTTACAACAACTCAGCGAGAGTTCACATGTGTTTACATACATATATCTGGTCGTTGGCGAAGCGTTTCTGCATCTCATACAACAGGCTGCTGTCCGTGAGCTCGCTGAGGGATGCGAGGTCATCATTAGGAGCAGGGGGCATTAGTTTCACCTGAAACACAACACAAAACATCCCTCATTAACAATTCAGAGACAGTCTATTCATATGTTCAGAGACGATATGACAAATAAAATAGACTCTTTTTCTAAAATATAGCAGATATAGAGTTTATTTATAATCATGTTATTTTAAACCTGTATGTAATCTTATTTTAAGGAGGAAAGTCAATAAAGCATCGCAAAAAATATGGACTTCTTGCTTTTTTTGTTTGGTTTCTTTTATTTATGCTTATGATTTATAGAAGAAAAAATGTCTCTAATGATTTTTTTACTAAATGCCTCTGGTCTTATACATGTTAATTTACTTAAAGATGCAATCTGTAATTTCCCCCTCTCTATTGCCATCTATGTTGAAATATATAATTAAACATGTATAGCCATATTTTACATCGTCATATTACAGTGTAAGCTTCAGAGTACAGCAAGATTTAGAACACTGATGTGCCATGTGCTTCCTTAACAACATATTTTTTACTCTAAATCCAAAAAAGGATTGTCGCTTATAAGCAAGATGTTAAAAAATATATGAACCAATAATGTCGCACTCAAATCTCTGTTTCACTTATGAATGAATACACTTTGAAATCGAACCGAAAAATTCATCCAAATCCACAATTTTCTATAAGCTCAGCACATTGGTTTCAGTTTCTGTCAGAGTTCACGCTTAGGGTCAATGTGGTCAGGCTGTGTGCAGGACAGATTATCAAGTCATGTCTTTCTATATTTAAACAAAGACTGATTTAACACGCTGGTCTTCAAAAGCAGGGCATGACTTTCCCAAAGGCATTCATCTATTCCATTTTTATTTAGACTTAAAATATATGTAAACTGTTGGTTTTAACCAAGCTCTTTAGTTGAAATTTAAGAATTGTTTAAAGCAAGTGTAAAGTTTAAAGTGTAAAGTTTTTCAATGGCCTACATTAAACTGCATCACACATATATCAACACTTAAATTCCTATATATCAGTATGAGCAACAGTACAAAATACTAAAAATAAAGGTGCTTTACGATACCATTTTTGTCTAAATGGTTCCATAAAGATCCTTTAACATCCGAAGAACCTTTCTGTTTCACAAAAGGTTCATTGTGGCAAAAAAGGTTCTTCACATTATAAAAAGGTAAGAAAGAGATGTTTCTTTAAAAACCCGTGGACTGAATGGTTCTTTGTGGAACCAAAAATGGTTCTTCCATTGCATCGCTGTGAAGAACCTCTAAGCACCTTAATTTTTAAGAGTGTACCCGCACAAGAACACTTTAGACATTTTTCACTTCACTGTAGGATTTAATAGTGAAGCTAGACACGCTTGAGGTGCAGTTTTTCCCAGAATTCCATCTGTCCTCTGACCTGCTCCAGTTTTCCTCCTGTGCTGGGAACCGCTCCATCAAGCCCATTATCAAGTGAAGGTTGTCTGGTCAATGCTCCTCCTGTATCCCTGAACATCGCCTCCTTCTCCAACAAACTGTCCCTCCTTGAAATGGGTAGAACCATAGTCGCCCTGAAAGAAAAACCTTCAACCATCACTCTCAATACCAAGGCGATTCCAAACGTTTCATATTTTCCAACATTGTTTATATTTTATAATCATGTGTTTTGTTTTTTCATGACAGTTGATAAAACGTACATTATACATGATCCTAAAAAGTAATACACAAGAGCATCTACGTACAGTTTTTTGACAGGCAGGCTGCTGTCCTGGTTGGCTTCCGTGTAGCTCTCGTCTGATGTAGGCGAGGCTAAGGGGTCTGTCTGTCTCTGTACCCAGAATTCCTCTGCTCTCAACAGCATCTCTGCAATCTGCTCTGTTGCAGCTATATCTGCAAGCAAAGGTCACAGTGGGAGTAATTTAAAATCATCTTACTCAGTTTGTGTGTAATACATAGAGTTAATAGAAAGGAAGGCAAACTGCAAAATCAGACGTACATTGAACCATTTTAGCACCTTGGACAATTCTAAGTGAGGATGCCATTTAAAAGAATCCCTTGATGGGAATTACTGAGCTTTAATTTTCCCTAGTGTCCAATCGTTTAAGTCCATTCCTTCTGTCGCCCCCCCCCCCCCCGCTGGCTTTCACATGGTTGTGCCTGCACTGTGATGGGCATTGAGCCCTGCTGCAGACCGATCCATCTGTGCTTGGATCGGGTGATAGAGATGATTAATCTCACCCATTGAAATGAGCCGTGAGCAGGCACGAGGCGCCAGCATTTTCTTTCTCTTATTGAAAATTACACTGAAAGATTATTCTCTCAGGACTCACACACATGCTTTTACACAAACGCTCCTCTCCAATGAGACTTTAGGAAAACAGAAAGGATTTACTTTGGCTTCCTGTTTCATCTCAGATATCCTTGAGTCCTGGAGTTAAGCGGGTGAGTTAGAATGAGCTATTGATTAGAGTCGGAGAGCTCGGGAATGATGGGCTGGAGAATCAGGAGTCTGATCTAACATCTTACAGGAGCTTTAGTATGAGGAGCATGGCTGTCTGTGGTGCTCCTGAAGGCCATGCAACACACTGACTCTTTAAATGACTGACTGATTGACTGTCTGAATGAATGACTTTTGAATGAATTTACCGGTGTTAGGATTGAATGTTCAATAAAGATGTCACAGAATAAATCAAGTAAATAAATGCATGAAGATTTCGCCAATAATTATAGTTACATTTATTCCTTGGGTCGCTTTCACACTTGAAGTTTAGTTCGGAACGGGGCGCGGTTCGCATGAAAAATTTCTAATGTGAAAGCTGTCAAGAGAACCTGGGTGCGCACCTGGCTACCGAACCCGAGACTACATGAAGGAGTTGGTCTGAGTTCCGTTGCTCTCGAACTGTGGCGGGGTTCGCATGAGTATGAAAGTAACACGGACCCGGGTGCACACTAGATGAGGACGTAAAGTGACCCGCGCATGTGTTTAAGACGATTACGATGTATTTTCTTCAGTAAATCACATGTTGATAATTTAGAGATAGTGTTTATGTGTGTATTACCTTTGAATGAGCTACATGCAACGTGGGTCTCCTTACATGGAAATCACCATGTTGCTTCTACAGTAGCCCTGAACGGACAAACTGCTCTACGGAGCGCATTTCAAAAATACATTGTATACCTGTGTTAGCCACAGTAGTGCTTTGAACGGTTGGGTGGGGGGTGGGTGGGGGTGGGTGGGCTGAGCCGTTAGTTGCAAAATAGATGCCTTCACTTGATTATGTATATGGGCCGTTTCATCGGACGCACTCGCGCCTGACCCCCAGTTAACTTCATATTTGTTGAACAATTTATATTTTATTAAATTGATGTTACAATTAATTTGTATGATTACATTACTGTCTAAAAATAGCACTGAATAAACGATTTGTTGAATTTAGTTGAATGTTCATTTTATTAAATACCAATTTGTTGAATGGGTCCTGTTGGTCGGTCGATTAAAGGGGGGGTATGAGAGACCTAAAATGAATATTAGCATTTGTTTTAGATGCAATGCAATGTGTATACACCATTTAAGGTTGAAAAATGCATGTTTGTATCTCCCCTATGCCCCGCCTCTGAAACGCGTTGATTTTGTGAGGTGTGCTATGATTGGCAAGTTAACCAGTGCGCAGTGATTAGTCGAATACTGCAAGCATATGTACCTTTAACCATATTTGGAACATCATGCAAATTTACGAGTCTTATACATTCTGGGCAACTTATAACACACCAAAGACACAGAACAACAATATTCGTGCCATAAGACCAATTAAAAAAAACACTGTGGTACATTGAAATCTAGCGGTTGAGCTTGGTATCGCATTCTAAATTCAAAATATTGGAGAGATAAGTTTAGCCAAGTAACGCATCTTCTAGTTTTCTTTTGCTTTGCTTTGTTTGTGAATGTGTACCAGAAGTTCAGTTTGGGTCACGAATGTTTGTTTATGTTGTTTAGATGAAACCGTCTATGCTGTGATAAAGTTTATTTTATAGGAACATGAAACATTTCATGTTTTTATATGTATAATTTTTATATGTTGTGCTATGACCCATGCTGAGCAACAGGCTAGAGGAAGCTATTCAAAAGCCATAAGCACAGCAGAATACAGAGAAAGAGTTTCTTATACCTAAGAGCTACAGTAAATGAATTTGCCTAGCTATAAAATATCCACACCCACACAGAAGCTCTGAATAGGAAATCTAGTCTAGCACGAATAATGTAGTCTAGAACACATAAGAGGCATAAGCGTGTAACACATCCCTGCGGAAATCCATTTGCCGCACAAATCATTTATAAATGTCCTAGGGCTGTCAGCATTAACGCATTAATGCATGCAATCATTTTTTTCTGATTAACGTGTTAAAAATATTGAGCGCAATTAACGCAACATCCATTTTTTTACATGCATCGGCATATACACAATGATATCTCTGTAAAATGTGCTGGATGTGTATTTTCTTCGTGCGATTCGTCCACTCACGTTACGGTGTGGTTGATTTACCATAGTAAAGCAGTGTTAATGACAGTGTGGGAAATTATTAGTGTTGGCAGTGAGTGTATGATCTTAGCTCTTATATGTAATTAAGTCATCACACTGCATTGACAGAGATGCAGCTGCTGAGCAGTTCAGCCCTCCATTTCTACTCCATTAGCTGAAAACTGTTTATACACTGACATGTACATCTTAATGTTAGACTGATATATTGGACAAGCTGAATAATACCCTGATAATTACCAATTTAATCAGCATTTGAACATTAGTTCAACCTCCCTGTACACAATTTTCATTACGGTAATACCATAAATGTTTTAGTTATTATGTCCAAGTATGGAAACCCCTTACTATGTTGTAATGATTTTAAAATATTACATTATAGAGTTTACAGGTAAATCATAGTAAAAATATTATAGTAATGGGAAATCTGCTTATTTGCTGTGACTTAATTTTCCTTGCAACAAAAGGCAGTGTTCACACAAAATGTTGACAATGGTGCTTTTTTAGTAAATAAAAAAAGGCTCACAGCAAAGTGGTTACAAATAGAAGCTGGCAATGTTCAAAGATAGCATTTGTGCACAAAGGCAGCTTAGAGAGACTTCATAGGCAGCGTACGGTAGTCCATTAGAATTATAAACAGAGAGCCTCTTTGCGATAACCAATCACACATTTAAACTTAAATACTAATTTCTCGCTAGAAATGCAAATAGAAGTTATTTAATGTGAAAATTAAACTTACATTTATACAAAACTATGCTTCAACTGGCGTTTCGGCCGCCATTAAATTTTTTCGAGCTTGAGCATTCTCGACCAATCACGTTCCTCGCATTTTGTTACGGAAACGACAGGTCTCTGTCATTGCTTGGCTGTGAAAAGGTGCTTGACGTAGGGTGTTTTTTTCCAGAAAAATTGAACTTTTTTCAACCTCAGAAAAACACTGCTGGCGTTTAAAAAAGCGCTCAGGACTTTTTTTGAGAACAGTGTTTACACCATAGGATTATAATGTAGAACAGACGCTAGTAGCTTCAAAAAAGAAGTCAGCTGTGAACATGGCCTTAGTGTGCATGTGCGTACCTGAGGGCTTGTCCTGGTTGCAGTTCAGAAGAGTGGGATCTGCTTTATGTTTCAACAGCCGGCTCACAATGTGGGTCTGTTAGGAAGACACAAAAACACAAAGACATCTCTATGACTTCAGAAGAACTCAAAGAGAATAGTAAAATATGTAGTTCAAGCTGAAGATGGCTGATCTCTCCATCACCTATGAAATCTACAACATCAGCTGTCACTAGAGAGGCACGGCACTGCCTCACATTCACACCGTCAGCAGTGTTTATAAGATGCAGACATGCACACAGAATGACTCTAATCAAAAGTGTGGCTGGTATGTGTGTGTTTGTATGTGTATTCCATGCATGATGTAATGAATAAGTGTATGATGTATGAGTGCGGGTGATGCATGTGAGCAAATGCCCCTATTTTCACAAGGTAATGTAACACCAGTGATCTGAAGAATAAGTGATCTGAAAAATCCAATCTACTAAATAAAAGCATCTGTCTTCATCAGTCGTTTTTCGCTGTTTGCTAGATAAGTAAATTTAAACTAGACTTACACTAAACATTTTCCTTTATTTATGGTAATGTACCATGTGAGCCATCACATAAAAAAAATCCGAAAAGAACTGCACTATATAAACGTTATGTAAAAACCTTCTCTAATTGATTTGGTTATTTCAGCTACATATTTTAGTGGCAAAAATCAAGAATAAAGCCAATTTTGTAAAATTTTGCAATGTCTTCACTTACATACAGTACATGCAGGGGCGCCGTATAGGGGGGAAAAGTTAGGACAATTCCAAGGGCCCATGACTGACAGGGGCCCCAAACATATGCAAAAACTTGCATAACATTATCAAACCATCATCATTCATCTTATAATTTTATATAACAATACAATTAATGATCGCTTTGTTTTAAAAATCCCCATTGACCAAAAAGTAAACATCCATATTGACAGACCACCCCCCTGTATCTGCATGAAATGGTTTGGTCCTGTCTTGGCGCTCTCAGTGACAGTGTGTAGCAGCAGTCAGTAGATGCGCCAGAACTACAGTGACCACAATGTTGCGTAGTAACGTTAAATCAAAATCTGGTTTTCCATAAAAGAAAGGAAAGACAAAGGAAAGGGTGTCAAACTGTAACCCAGTTTTTCACCAAGAAAGGTGTGTAGCCTATAGCAGTGGTTCTCAACTCTGGCCCGCGAGATCCACTTTCCTGCCGAGTTAAGCACCAACACTGATAAAACACCTGAAGAGGCTAATCATTGACTTCAGGAACAGACACGTTCAACTTAATGTTGGGCTGCGCAGATTGTTTGGCATATCGCATTAAAGTACCGCGCAATCTGCACTTGAATCTCTTTTGCGGTCCTTAAATGTCATACGTTTATAGATTTGCGCAGCGCCACATTAAATTGAACACATCTATTCTAAAGACGCTGATTAGCTTGTTCAGATGTTTTATATCAGAGTTGGGGATAAACTCTGCAGGAAAATGTATCTCGCGGGCCAGAGTTGAGAACCACTGGCCTATAGTCTGTGAGTGGTATTAACCTGTTGGCTTAATGTCCGTAGTGAAATAAGCTAGCTAGCAACAGACTAGTGTTAGCCTACATTTAATCACCATTTGATCAGTGAAGGGAAACGTTAAGCACTATAATAACCCTGGTGTGGAAATTCCATTTTACATGTCCACTTTATCTTCTTGTTGGCACATATGTGCAGATTAGTAAAATAATCTGCCGTTTCCATTGTTTTGAGAGGATAATGTTAATTTTTAAGTTTATTCGACTTTCTTTTTTTAAATCTATCATTAATAATTAATAATAACTTTGTTAAGAGAATTACATTTTTTGTCAAATATCACAATAAAAATACATTGAGACTGTAAAAGACAGCCTTCATCACATTTTTATGGCTGCTTTTAATCTTGATTCAAATAGTGAACTGCATACTAGACTTGCATGCATGTACAAATCACCATCAGTAAATATTGTGCTTGTACTAGTATTAGACTACAAGAAACAGGACAGTTGTACGCCTTTAATTAGAGTTATGTAAAGCTTTTAATAGGACAGTTAGGTCCTAGAGATGTGGTGACAACAGCTGCGCAGAGGGGGCCCAATTTAATTTTTTGTCATGGGGCCTAAAATTCCTGGCGGCGCCCCTGAGTACATGTATATATAGCTTTGTAATTTAAACTGGGATTTAAACTTTATAATATTACAACAATACCAAACCCTATTTTACATCGGTGTTCGTTGTTTGTAAATCAAATGTGCCATATTAATGTCCAGTAAATGTCTACGTTGTTTCAAGAGCCTGATGAAGAGTTCATTTATGACCGTTTCTGCATTAATGGCAGTTTCAGTAACCACTGAGACGGTCAAGACACACTGCAAAAAATTATCTTCTTTCTAAGTGTTTTTGTCTTAAATATGTAAACATTCTAAAACCAAGATGCTCTTTCTAGACACGAAAAGCGACCCAAGCTATTTAGCCTCTTTTAAAGGAGAAAAATATAAGAATTGTGTACATTTATGGTAAAAACATGCAAAAAAATCTGCCAACGGGTGGAAACGAATAAACTTAAATTAGGTTCTTGAGAACCCCATTGGGAGATGTTTTTGTTTGTTTTTACCATAAAGTTACTTTATTCTTGTATTATTATCCATAAAACAAGACTTAATGCCTTAGGTCACTTTTCTAGTCAAGTAATTGTATGTTGATTAAGAAGTTTTGGATATTTTTACTAAAAATAAGAAAAAAAGCTTAGTAAGATTGTCTTTTTTGCAGTACAGGTCAAAACCACACATCTTCTAAATCAGGTCTAATTCTTCAATATGCGTCACAACACCTGCATCAGTTACAGCAAACTAGAGTATTTACCACATTCACAGAGCACCGTGTTCCCAACTGTTAACAGCTCTATAATGGTGCACTGACTGACTTACGGAGCTGGAACTAAAACTCTTAAACTGCAGTATTGCAGTTTTGCTGACTCACCCAACCATCTGCAGTGCTAATGACTCCGACTTTACTGTCATAAATTATGAAAGCAGGCAGAAAAAGCATTTGTCTGTGTGTTTTGTTATTTGTGTTTATGAGAGAGATTATATGCGGAACATCTCAAATTATACTACCTACAAACGTTACGCTACTATGCAAAGCTTTCCTTTTGCTCAGAGGTTAGACGATGGCGCTAGCAACGCCAAGGTCATGGGTTCGATCCCAGGACATTGCAAGTAGTCAGAAACAAATGTATAAGACAATACAATGTAAGTCGCTTTGGATAAAAGCGTCTGCCAAATGCATAAAAATGTAAAATGTAAATGTAACACCCTAACTAACAAACACACTTACAATCCATCAGATTTTGATGACGGAAAGTTTTTTTAAAACTATTAACCATTGAAATCATAACCTTTTCTTCTGTATTATGTAAAACATTTATAAAAAACTATTTAAATCCATGAAATTCTTGATTTCAGATGATGGCCGTGAAACTAGCACGCAAATGTGTCGCAAATGTGCTAACACAGCACAATAGAGCAGACAGAAGAGAAGGTAAACAAAGTAGCATGAACAATGTCTCAGAAATAGCAGACATAGAAGAAATGAGAAGTCTCTTCATCAGCAGCCAGAAACATTATTAAATATTTGACCATGTCAGCATGTTTGTCCTTTTTTTTCCAAAAATCAATCTCTTTTCAGAGTCTGTGAAAGCTGTTATTCAACTCATATAAAACACATTAGTGCACATATAGAATTCTCAGAGCTCTGGTCATCTGGCTAGGAACTGGAAAGATCAATGCAATGCAAGTGTCATTAATCAGGAAGAGGAAGGGCGGGTGATGATGAACTGGATTTCGTATACAATTACTCTAAAATCGATAAACTCCCACCACTATAAACAGCAATCTGAGAGAACGGCAACACGCAGGATGTTTGGACAACACAACTAACAGGAATAGTTCACCTTTAAAATAAAATTCTGTCATTATTTACACGCCCTCTTGTCATTTTAATCCTGTATGACTTTCTTATGCAGAACGCAAAAGAAGATATTTAGAAAAATGCTGTTAATGATTAAGTAACATTGGATCATGAAAATTACATTTCATGCAGTCTGTTACGTTGCCGCGTTTGAAAGTAAGCAGTATGCCAAGTTGTAAGTCCCCCAAACACTGTTGCTCGAATGTAATGCGTTGTGAAAATAAGTCTGTCTTATTTAACTACCAAAGGAAGAACTTCTGAGGAAACAATGGTTACAGTTCATTTTTCAAACGATGAGTGAGTAAAGGATGACATAAGTTTCATTTATTCCATAAAGGTCATGAACAAAAATTTAAGCACATCATACAAATTGCAAGCTTTACTGTAATATACACTGCCCATGTGGAAAATTTGCAAAAAACAAATTTATCCCTTTATATGCCATTTTTAACTACAAGAACGTGTCTCATATTAAAGAACACAAATGCATCTGATCACATGCCATAATTGGGGCTTTCTTAAAGGGAGGGTTTACCAAAAAAATTAGTTCTTTCATTGTTTACTCACCCTCATGTCATTCCATAACTGTATGACTTTCTTTTTTTCACAAAAGAAGATATTTTGAAGAACGTGGTTAACCAATTAACAACTCTGGTCTCCATTGACTTTCATTGTTAGGACACACAACCATTTCTCAAAATACCTTTTTTTGTGTTCAACATTTTTTGGTGTACTATCGCTTTTATACCCAACAGTCAACAATTAGTACATGCTGCCCACTGCTTGTTAATTTTGTGAACATGCCCGCTACTGATATTTACCTGCCCGTATTTGGCGGCCAGATGTAATGGGGTCCAATAGCTGCTGTCAGACACCTGCACATCTGCACCGTTCTCCAGCAACACAGACACCACCTCCTTATAACCGCTGGCACAAGCAATGTGCAGCTGGAAACACAAAGACAAACATACATGGAACATGTATAATCTGACCACAGTCCATTAAATCGCCACCTGCGCCTGTTGGATTACATTCTAAAGAGATAAATGACTGTAACAGGGCTGGACTCACCAGCGACACCCCGTCGTCGTTGTGTTGATTGACGCTGCCCCCGCTGCTGACCAGCTGCTTCACGTCAGAGAGCATGGTGGACGACCGCTGGGTCTTCATCTGATGCATAGAGCTCATGTCCACTCCTAACAAACACACACAAACATATGCAGACATGAGCTCACCTCACATTGCTTTCATCAAAGTAGATCGAGTACATGTCACTTTGGATCAGTGGTGGATACTGACGTTATCATGAGACCTGACATACAGATGTTTAAAGGTAGTTCTGGCTGGATTGGGTTGCTTTAGTTTTCTTTGTTTATGTTTGTACATTATGAAAGCTTAACGGAAAAAAGAAAGTTTAAGGCCCTGTTTACACAAAATGATCTGCATTTACATGGATCCTCGAAAATGAGTAAAAAGCTGTATTATGCATACAGGCCAGTATTTGGCAACATCACTTTGTAAAGAAACACTATGTCACGTTTTTACAGTTTTGCGTTTACACAGACACGACAATGGCAAAAAAAACTTGCACTTTGAAACCAATTTCAAATGTTTCTGTTTTTAGTCCCCCAAAACGGCCCCTAAAATATTGTGGATTTTTTGCACAATTTTGAGAGCAATTTCTGTAGAAAAGAGAAGCGTGCACTTTGGTCCTTTTCACTACTTGAATACTCCAAAAGTACTCCACTACACAGCGTTGAAAACATAAAAAAAATGAAATAAGGCCCTATCTCAGCATGTTTGTGGGTACACTTGAAAGGTCCTTGAAAGGTTCTTCACATAGAAGAACCTTTTTCGGTTCCACAAAGAACCATTCAGCCAGTTTCTTTAAAGAACCATGTCTATCTTACTTTTTCTAATTCTTATTCAGAAGTTCAAGGTTGTTTATGGAACAAAAAAGTTATTCCATGGGGTTAAAGAACGTTTTGAAGCACCTTTTTTTGAAAAATAAATGTGTCCACAAGATGTGTCCAAAATTGTGTCTTATGACGTGACAGCAAAAATGTAGAAAAAATCTAGCATAAGAGACAATTTTCATTGTTATTTTAAATTAAACATAGTAATAATATGAAATAATATATAATTAAAGTTTTCTAAATTTGGACAATGTCACACCATAGTAGGGTTTATTTGTCAACTAACCATGTGGAGTTGTTCCTGGCCTTAAAAGGACTAAAAAGTTATTTGTTTTTAAAATGGTTTTCAATAAATCTTTAAAACCTATTAATAGCTATTAGTGTACAATGTAACAATACCTGCCAAAGAAATTTCAATCAGTATTTATTGATCATGTGGTCACAGAAAATCTGTGGTACAGAGCTTTGTGTGGGTCAGTGTTTAAGTACATCCGGATGTAACATTAGTTGAAGGTGATTCAATCACAGAAGGTGAACACACACATTTGCTGCACATCCTAAAGTTGTCGGTGTGGAATCACATGTTTAAAATGTATTCTGCTCCTCCCAATATATACTTGTACATTTTATTGTCACTATAAAAGTATTGTTTCAAGCAAAATGCTTACTCAGCTGTATGAACTGAAATAAAGTTGTATATATACAATAGTAGGACTTTTGCCTCTGTGGAAAACAAAATATTTTGAGAAATGCCTTGATGGTTTTGTGAAAAAGTCAATGTGGGGGTCAATGTTGTTTTGAACATTTTTTTTTATATTTTGTACTCTGCCAAAGTAAGTTATACAGGTTTGTAATGACATTAAGGTGGGTAAATAATGAAAGAATGTTAATTTTATATATTGCTTTAAGGGCATACCTAAACAGCTAAGTTCAAAACCCTTGTTTAAGTTTGATTGACAGGCAGGCAGGCAGGGCAGTCCTTTGCTATTTTTTAGTAATTCAATGTGGTCACACGCATTTCCGACTACATATGAATCTAATGTTAATAGACGGATGTTAATAGCAGGTGTAAACGAGTCCTTTGTCTTTGTTACAGACTGTTACCCAATGGGATGTGATCAGGTGCTGATGAGGAGGAGATCTGAACAGATGTCACATGACAGATTCTTCTTCATCAAACAGTCCTACGGGTTCAGATCTCACGCTCTGTTCTAAAATCCGTTCTCCGTTCTTATCATGTGTCATCTGAAGGACACATTGTTCAGTTTAATTTTTCTGATTCCCACATGCACGAGGTTTCCATAAGATACAGAGCATACCGATCTGCAGTAATGGAGCACGTTGAGATGGCCTTCCACCTACAAATAAACAGATGCTGCCATCTTGAGAAAGTAAGAATGCTGATGGTAATGATGAATTTCCTGTCTGAGAGCGGCTCTAGAGAAATGTGTCTCTCTGGATCTGGCTGATTGATTAGCAGCCTGAAGAAACTCTTCCTCTAGCCAGCATGTGTCCTGACTAAATGGATGACTGTTTACAGCTGGCCAGGGGTGGCCTATATGGTATATAAACTGTACCATATATTACAGTAGAAATGTGTCAATGGGTGAAAACACAGAGAAATACAGAATAACAAAGAAGAGGTAGCCCAATAAGCCACGCTAATGACGTTTCTGTCAAGCTTTCATACTTAAACATGCAGTGGTCCAGTTCAGAAAAACCAGTACACCGCGATGGATGTCTGTCAGCAAGGTAAACGGTGTTGGTATAGGCCACCTCTTAGAAATCATGGCTGACAAAAGGAATAATCAGAACTTTGAAGCATTTTTATTGGCAAGTCACCATTTAACAGTAGCTTCATTTCATTCTTTTCACTTGAAAGAAAATGGCTATAGTAATGTACAGTCTTGTGTTTAATTATGAGCTGTCATACAATGCAGATACTGTAGTTGCTCAGTTATTGATTTCATGTTTATTCTGTTTATTTATTTCAGAAACCGTGCACTGATTCATTATTTATGCTTTCATGAGAAATAATGAAAAGTTCAATGTCACCTGCATTCTCTAATTGAAATTCTATTGCAGTCAGTGCATCATTTATCTTAATCTAAATTAAGTTTATTTTTTACATTACCTTTTCCACAGGAAAAGAAATTGAGAAAAAAAAAATCACAGCTTTGATCACCCAAATAACCGAAAAGTAGTGTCAATTAAATAGAAATTTACAAATAAAAAAAGTAAAAAATAAACTTTTATAATATTTAATAAAACAAATACAAATATTGAATATAAAATGATACAAATATATAAAAAAGTATATAAACTATATATAAAAAGAATATACAATTATTTATTTTTATTTCCATACTTATTTTAATAAGTAATTTGTGATACTATAACAAAAGTATTAAAACATTTTGTAAAACATTCAATAAATGGCAATGATGGGATATAAACCGTATATATAAATTCTCTCGGATAGATTCACAGTTGTACTGTATTTTACTGTGAACTTTTATGTAATACTGAAAAAAATACTAAATATATAAAATATGTTTTATGTTATTTGCGAAAACTTGACGATATAAGTATAGTAACTTGACAAAATATTTTAAGTAAAATACACTTAAAACAACTAAAAATAGTAAGTGAATCCTATTGGTTTTTTATTCAGTCTACCATAAATATTACATTCGCTCTAATCTGCTACCCTATAAAATTACATGTGATGTCTCTGTAGGAATAAATGGTCAATGTATGTATCCAAAGTGTCACTGTTGTACCGTGTCAAGTACAACTTTGATTGCATATTGGTACCTCAGAGGAAATTTTTGCTGCTTTAAACATTTTTCAAAAATCATGTTTTTCTATTGTGCATTTCAATGAATATAAATCAAACTGCTATTGGTTTGTTTTGATTTAAGCCATAATAAAAAAAAATACAGCTAACTAACACAATACAAGCATTATTGGCACTTTCCTAGTAAAACACTATATATTATCAGATTCCATAAAAATGAATGTATGTAAAGGGACCTACCATTTTCCTCCAGGTGTCTGATGAGGATGTAGCTGGTTTCCGTCCCCTCAGTGGTATAATCAAGTGGAATGTTCCCGTTCACGTCTTGAAGGAGCACATTGACACCGGCCTTCAGAAAAGGTATGATGGAGAGGTTGGGGGGGGGGGGTGATGGCAGGACGATAAAGCCAAACAAGACATAAACAAATTGAGTCCCTTTCGCCTCATTCATCAGTCTGCAATCGATGATAAACTAGGGCCAATTATCACGCTTTCCCAGCATTCCCCAGGCACATGAGCTCAGGGATGAGCTGCGTGAACAGAAAATAGTGCGTTAACTAACTCATTAAGATAGGGGCAGGTTAATAGGGTCTACGATGCACAGTCGGGCATTTGGGTGGCAGGGGCTGATTTGATTTATGAGCGTTCAGTCTCTAGAGACTCCAGAATGTGATAAGGCTCCATGCGGGTGGGAAGCAGGACGCTTGATTACACATGAGGGCTAATTCATTACATGCATGTCGGAATAAGGAATACATTTAAAATAGATGAGTGAATCTCACAATAACAGGTCAAAAATTAGACAACAGAAACTGTAACACTGATTATATTTAACTGATATGTGACCCTGAACAACAAAACCAGTCTTATGGGTCCGTTTTTTGAAATTGAGTTTTTTATTAAGCTGAATAATTAAGCTGATTGATAAATGTAAGGGTTGTTAGGATATGACAATATCTGGCAGAGATTCAACCGTTTAAAAGTCTGGAGTCTAAGGGTGCAAAATAATCAAAATATTGAGAAAATTGCCTTTGAAGTTGTTAATCAGAGACACTGTATCAGGCCATCCACTCACAAAAATAAAGTTTTTATATATTTTACAAAATATCTTCATGGAACATGATCTTAACTTAATATCCTAATGATTTTTGGCATAAAAGTCAAATCGATCATTTTGCCCCTAACCATGTATTTTTGACTTTTCCTAACAATGTTCCTCTGCTACTTAAGACTGGTTTTGTGATCCAGGGTCACATTTTGTAAAAGCACTAAATCTAGCAAATAAATGCGACTTCATATTTCATTCAAAAAATAATAATGTGCCCTGAAGGGTGGCGGTAAAAGGTACCAGCTGAAAAGTTGAACCATGCAAGGGATCGATGTCAATCTGTTTGAGGTCATCCACATACTAAAGTATCCCCACCTCAACAAAAATAAAACAGTCCAAAAATATTGATGATTCATCGTGCCCTCACAGATACTGTATATCCAAAATGGAATAGACTTCTTACTAGTCTGTATTTGTACACTTCCATATTCTAGAAATGTTACCATTGTTAGTCCCGATAAATGAAAGCAGGATCAAAATGTGAGGAATAAACTAGAGTCCTGTCCGATCGCAAGTAAGAGCTGCTTTATTAGCCCCATCAATAGAGTTGTACAATGAGTGTAATAGCGATGCACTCATTTGCGGAGACTGAGAGAAAGAGAATTGCTTGACATTTAAATCACAAAACAAACTTCAACCAATCATTGCACAACATTTACAACTATCTCTTATAATCGTCTGTCTCCAATTAAAGATGCAAATGGCATTTCTCGACAGGCTTGGACACAAATAAAAGCGGGTGACACATTTCTGGCGTATTGTCTCCTTTAGTATTTCAGCTCCAGCACATTCGGACCAGAAAGCTGTCAATCAAAGTGAGGTCAGCACCAGGTTAAACAATGTATTAATTAACATTAACTATCAGCGGCGTCTTTGTCTGCATTTATGAGCAATTGCCACACGCATAAACTCAAAGCTCCAGAGACGCTGACGGGTCTGACAGGGATCCACGGGAGCGCGTAGCTGCCGTGCTTGACCTTCTCCTCTAATAACCGAGCTCTCACACCACACAAATCACATCAGTAATGACCCACTACACCACAGTGTCACAACTCCCAGGGGACACATGGGGACATGGACTCTCTCTGTGTGTGTGTCGGGTAGAGTGTTGGTGGTCATCCATTGATCCGTCTTGCGTGGGACTATTATTGAAAAGAATAGCAGGAGTGAGCTTGTATTGATCAGGTGGGGTCAATGTGAAGGAGATGGTTGAGGCGATTAGGATGTGTGTGTTTTCCCATCGAATACCAGAAGAGCGCTGATGAAGCTGTTGGGTCCACCTCCACCCCCCTGCTTAGATCGACAAACTGCACGGTGTCCTCTTTGACACTTTGAGAGATCAGAATACTTAACTACTACACCAGCACTGGCTTACAAACGTTACCTTCAAGAGCATTTTAAATATCAGAATGAACCAATTTTATGTTTAAGGTTTTCATTAATATGATAAAGATCCACGGCGCTATACAAAATGAGATGAAGCACGTATAGCTATAAAGCAAATATAAGACCAGGGGTGTCCAATGTCGGTCCTGGAGGGCCACAGTCCTGCAGAGTTTAGCTCCAACTTGGCTTAAAAACACACCTGTTTGGAAGATTCTAGTCTGCTTTGTGAGGCCTTGATTAGCTGTTCAGGTGTGTTTGATTAGGGTTGAAGCTAAACTTTGCAGGACACAGGCCCTCCAGGACTGACTTTGGACACCCCTGTATAAGACTTTTAATGGTTGGATAGACACCAATATACAGTAGTGGCCAAAAGTAATGTGATGTATATTTGTACAGTATTTGCTTTTAATGTCCCCTCAGGCATATGTTACATCATCGCCATGAGGTATATGGTACAAATTTACAAAATTTGGAAAAGCAAACTACTGAATATTATGTTATAGGGTTTTATTAGAATACACAAAGAAAAAGAAAAACCTTTCAGGGATTAATAAAACATTGACTACTATTTGGCAATTAGAATTTTTTACCCATCCATGTAGTAACATTCTGTCCTTAACTCTTGCCATTCTCCAATATGCACTCCAAGCCTCCTTAAAGTCTTTTTAATACATCATATTTGAATTAAAAGCAACGACGTCACTTTTTTCATAAAAGTTGGATGTCATTTGTAATCTATAGGTGTGTAGGACAGAGTATTAATGGTAAGCACTCGATGTTTATCAGCAAAGAAATAGTTTATTCTGATTATTAGTATGAAATGACGAATTTAACTTTTTTATCAAAGACTGGTTTCTTACCCTAATATGAATTTACAATTCCATTCATTACGTTGTATCTGAGACCCCTGTGACTGATCTACGGGACCAGACTGAACACAACCGTTTCCGAGATCAGCAATGATTCAAAGCTCCTTATAAATGACCTCCATTGATCTAAGGCGAGGAGACGGGAGGTCATATTTCCTGACACATAAATTGTGCCTCTGTTGTTTAGATGTTTAAGGGCAGCACATGGGGTTAACAAGCCAAGTGCTGACCTTTAGGACATTCACAAAACATCTCATATCTCATAACATCTCATATTATGATTGATAACAATAGTATAATTCATTGATCCCATCCGGACTGACGTTAGGACAAATACGCAGGGCCAGTGGACATAGCAAACATGTTTTGGCCATAACATCCAATAGTAAACTTAAAGTTTCACCAAGATCAATAAAAACACTTTGTTATTCGTCATAAATTATATTAAACAACTACATCATGTTAACGGTTCAATGAACAAAGTTATATGATGTATGGGAAGATAAAAGTTACTACAGACGTTTTTGTTGGCAACAACATAAACAAATGTAATGGCCCAAACTTAACTACCAGTAGACCTCCGAAAAGAATCAATAACTGTTGAGTAGTTTAAATGTAATTTTGTTCAATTAATATGCAAACATTTTTATATAAATTGATTTAAATATGAATTCTAAATTAAAATTGAACTAAACACAGATCAGAAGTTAATTTGGGGCCAGGCGTGTGCGTCCGATGAAACCGTCTGGACACTCTTAGGGGCGATTCACATTTCGCATCAAAAACCTTGCGGGAAACGCGAGCCATGCCACTTTATCTAGTCAAATGACCTGCGGAGTGTTGCTCTGAAAAGTTGAACTATTTCCGTCTCGATGCGGCGTTTACACACCTAGAAAAATGTGCGTGCCCTATTCCCTATTAGTATGCGCCTGCCGCATGTCTACATTTAAAACAACAAACTTGGGACGCACAAAGACTTGAAATGCTAATTGCTCCTTACAGCGCTAACATGTATGTATTTAAAATGTACTTGTATTTCAATATTTAAAAAAAAGAACATTTAATTTTTACTATTAACATCTATAACTTTCTATACATTTTATGACTGCATTAATAGTTCTGTGATTCTGTTGATTTACAATGTGACATGGGATCGATTTCAGAATAAAAGTACACACTTGTTTTCAGATTTTCATATACAGACTTAAACATACCATGAATATAAAATTTGAAATCAAAGTTCGTAATGTTGTGATTCTTTTCTGAGATATATGGTTGAAAGGATTAAAGTCGCATTTGAAGAATTGTTAATATATTTTTTCTATGGCGGAAATGATTGGGATCAATACCAAAGAAGTTTTCGAGGTGTTTTCATGATTTCAAGAAAAATGTGGAAAATACTGAGATATTATAAATTATAAATAGTTGTTTGGGGACATGACCTGTGCATCCCAGTGTGGCTAACACGCAATGGTGCTCATCCAGAACATTCACGTTTAATGTGCCCTATCGATCCTTCTCTGCCCCGTCTCCCCATCATTTTCTTTCGTCTAAAGATATTTTGATTCAAGCAAGGTCACGCAGAGGAGCAAAGAGTGACGCTCACTTACTGAAGCTGAACCAAGTTGTGTTTCAGAGGACACAGTAACTGAACCTGACAGCAAAGGGAATAACTGTAGACTGTCAAATCATTCCAACAAGAGTAGAAAATGAAACAGCCTCCCCGAGAGGAGGAAAAAATCAACATCCCACTTCTTCCTCTTCCTCTGACTGCATCAGGAAACATCGAGGACAAATGAGTCATTTAATCTAATCTGCATGATGAGGGTCGCCCGTGTCCCATTACGGAGCTATGAGTTCGGGCTTAATTGTCTTTGTTTAATGTAATAGTAAGCAAACAGCCATGAAAGTTAAGAGCGTATTGTTTATTTGTATGTAAGATGCAGTGTAATTCAAGGGATCACATTCATTTATAATTGTGAGTTCATGTAGATCAGATCACATTAAACAAGAATTCAATGTAGAAATCCAACTCGCAAACGTTTTTCTCCAACGCCAAGTCATCTTTAGGAAATGACTCAGGGTTGACTCAAAACTATGTTAGGTAAGATCTTATTTTAGATTGATTGGCATGTTAACATGGTACTTATAAAATCCTAACACTTACTAATCCAAAAAAACAGGCAGCTGTGGCCCAGATTTGGAAGCAGAATATTCACGGAGTAATGTATGAAGAAGTGACAGACTGTAAGATAGAGAGAAAGTGCCGGAAGTATAAGAGGGTGTGAGAGATTACGACCTAAAGCACTGCATATTGCACTACGGAGATAAGGGCATTAACTCCAGAGAACAACAAACAAAACAGAATGAGGAGACAGACAGACTAAGAGAGTGAGAGAGAGAGGAAGAAAATGTAACGTTAAAATTTACTCTAACAATTATGCCACGGTCACACTAGACATTCAGCAGCAAATTTCTATGCGGTACCTGTGCATATGGGGTGATATCGCTATTATAGTGTCCAAGAATAATTTAAAGCAAGAACTAATAACTAAATATAACTTACACTGAAAATACAGCGTAAGGTCAAACGAGTGCATTGCATTGTGGGATGCAGTGTTCTATGCAGTATGTAATGTAAAGTGTTTTTTCAAACAAAATTATGTGCAGATCACGATAAACATTTTTCATTCCTGTTCCATTTCTGTCTTGTTTTCCAGTACAAATATCTGAAGAAATAAAATAAATGACTTAGAATTCAATTGTAGCTTTTAATCCATGTTTATTTTGCTTATCCCACTGGAATATTTTTGGTTTGTTTTAAAGGGATAGTTCACTCAAAAATAAAAAGTCTGTCATGAATTACTCACTCTCTAGTTGTTCCGAACCTGTATGAATGTATTTGTTCAGATGAGCACAGAGAATGATATTTGGACGAATGCTTGCAACCAGACAGTTCTTGGACCCGAATGACTACCATAGTAGGAACCCAGAACTATTTGCTGTCCTACATTCTTCAAAATATCTTCTCTTGTGTTCAACAGAACCAAAAAATGATAAAGCAATATTTTCTATGGTAGTCAATAGGGTCCACAAACTATTTAGTTGTAAGCATATGTCCAAATATCTGTTTCGTGGTTCATCGAAACGAAGAAATTTTAACAAATTTGGAGCATCTCAAAAGTGAGTAAATGATCAATTTTTTTTGTTTTTAGGTGAACTATCCCTTTAAACATAAACCTAATTTTTATATATTTTTTTCTTGAATCAAGACTATATCTGAGGTCACTTGGAGTCGTGGAGTAAAAATGAAGAAAAAGCAGCTAATTACATCATAAAATTAACAGTAATTGTAAAGTTATTGTAATGTATATACTGGTTTTCTTCTCCACAGAACCAGAATGTCTGACTTATTTCTTAATAGAGATACAGTCATCAAATAGTAAAGATTGTGAAGTGAAATGTGAAAGGTCTGTTTTTAAATCAAATATTTAGGGGCAGCTTTAGAGTAAGTGAGAAAGGATCATGTCTCCATGCAGATAATTAACTCATTCAATTCATTTTATCTCTGCCGCACGAGAGCTCAATGCACCCGACTTGCGTGCTCTCATGCAAATGTGGCCTAGTTACAGAAATATTCATTCACACAGCGCTGAGGAGCAGTTCACACGCATTTATATTTGAAGATGTTGTGAGTATACCATCAAAGAGAATCCTTCACAGTGTCATGGCAATATTTTTCTTGCATATATACCCACACATAACCAGACAAAGCACTGTTTATTTACTATTTTTGGTTTTGTTCATTGTTCCTGGTCATGGGATGTTAAAGTGGGTAATGCCCCCCATGTTAAAGAAAACTAATCATTTTTGATACATGGTTTTCTATTAAGTGTTGAATAGGTTTGGATCAGATTCAAGCCAAAAGCTTCCTTCAGTTCTTCGGTGTAAGTTCAACGATTATTGCCAAGAGCACGAGTGTCCAACCCACCAGCTGAAAGCGATACACAAAATCAAACATGTTGGATGTTATCAGAGATTCAAGCAGGGCCATTAACTCAGCGGGGAGTTGAGTCAGCGCTCACGGTCGTGTGCACCAACCCCATCTGATTCTTCAACGACTATGTAAATGAAGCTTGAGACTTAAAATGGGCTGAAAATTTTGCTAATGAAACAGAGACCGTAAATGCGGCACCACAGGAAAACTGAGTCAGTTTGGGATTTTAAGTCGTCGCTCTGAGAAGCAGAGAAAAAGATTTCTACTATAAATGTGTCATTGAACAGCACAAATTATGAGCTGTGGGGTGTCATCAGAAAATCTAAAGGGAACATCCCACGGGACATACTAACAAACATCACGACAACCCAGAAAACTCTTTCATCCTCTTCATTCGAAATATACATTTGATGACTTAATTATTTCATTACAAACTAATATCTGGCTACGGCTTGTGAGTGCCACCACATTTCCTGCTTAAACATCCATTTACTGAAAACAAATCTAAAGTACGTATTTTAAAAAGACTTCTAAATCAATATTACGGTTATTGTTATTCTGAAGGTGTGTCATACACCAGTTATGCCTGCTCTACTTTTTATAGCATGTGTGTGTGTGTCAGACTCAAGACCACTACTGACCTGATTTTCACTGAAGCATGAAGCATCAAACCATGTGCCGCTGCCAGTTCACTTCAATCACAGAACCCTTCAGGAATAGTGGCCAAAAATACACTTACTACAATACTACTACTACCGATCATGCACACTGGATCCGAGACATCCTTTCTGGAGAAAAAACTATAGAAACCATCACACAAATTCTAATGGATTTAATGGGAACTATAATAGAAACTGTAATGGTCTCTGTGGGTCACTACTGGCAATGTGTTGGGTTCTATTGGTGTAAAAAAAATTTGGCAAATGGGAGCACCATTCATTCTTACGGGATTTACCAGCCCAAAATAAATTATTTTAATGGTTTTAATGGTTCATAGTGTATGGCTGAAGGCTGATGGTTTATTTCTGTATTGGAAGCCACTCAAGTGTTTAGGGAAATTTAAGGGGGTTTAAAGGAGTTTTTGTGGTGTAAAATATTTTTTTTAGTCTGATATCTCTTCGTATCATACAAAGCATAGTTGGTTATGACAGAACTTACAAATAACAGGGAAGTACGTCTGCCTGGCCAACAAAAATAAACGTTTTAAAATAGAAAAATTAAACATGCTAACCCGTTTCCCCAAACAATTTGTCAACACTGCACGTCTGATTTAGCAAGTGACTGAATATTTTTTTAAGATTATGTGCTATTTCATCCATATTTACATGAAAACTATTCATGTCGAATACTTAAGAAGTAGCAGGAGTTGTACGGTACAATGCTACTCCAAACACGGCTCTTAAAGTAACAGTTCACCAAAAAATTAAAATTCTGTAATGATTTACTCACCCTCGATTTGTTCCAAAACTGTACACAATTCTTTGTTGTGATGATCACAGAGAAAGATATTTGAAAGAATGTTTCTAACCAAACAGTTCTTGGCCACCACTGACGACCATGGTAGGAAAAATAACTTTATAAATGTTGAACACAGAAAATAAGATATTTTGAAGAATGTAGAAAAGCAAACAGTTTTGTGGGCACTTTTAACTACCATTGAAATTGTTCTTCAAGGGTGAGTAAAGGATGACAGACATTTTATTTTTGGGTGAACTGTCCCATTAACTCTGTAACATATTCCACAATAAAATGTGTAACATTGGTTTTCAGTAAGAGGCAATGAACTGACATGAACTGTGGCCTGATTGGAAATTGTATGCATTAAAAATCCTGAATGCTGATTATTGAATTATATATACTACAACATGGTAAGGACATAAACCATATCATAAACTATTCCTAAAACCAGAAAAGAGTCGACATTACAAAGTCCACATACGCAAACATCAACTGCCAACAATATCATATACCACAGACCCAAACATGCACACACTGTATATCAATGCTTAGAGCAAACAGCCTTAATCTGCACGGTGTGCTGCACTGGAGCCAATAAGCAGAAATAATCTTGAGCTTCTCCTTTCCACTTCAACATTTGGAGTAGAAATTCTCCTCAGGAAAGGGACTCTTTGGAGTCACAGATCTAAAAATAACCCCGGATTTAACACTTTATGTGTCAGTTAGAGCTTCAGAGTGGCTGGAAATACAAGAGCCGTGACACACTTATGAATTAATGGTAATGGAATCCACAGGTGAGCCATGAGCGTTCTAGTGGATGAGATATGGGTCCTAAAATATAATCGTGCTTACGGTAAAAAACAAATCTAACCCAGTTTTTCTCGGTTTCCAAATTTTATCCAGTTCTAATTTGCATCTTTCCCAGCCCCTTCACATTTTAAATGCTATATATATCTTATACATTTAACATTATTAAAATGCATCTATTCAAGTCAAATCCTTCTAAAAGGAATCTTGCTTCAAGAAAATGGTTAATCGTGTCTCTTTTTAGGTTTGGCTGTGTTAGTCTGTAGTAAATGATGGCACTGATCTGATCGTGTGTAGGCTGAGGTCTGTCTAAAGACGCAGGGAGATCCTGAACCCCATTGTAACTGTCAGCGCTCTGAAGGATTACGCTCATCTGATCACAGACTTCCGGTGTATGACAGAACTTTACTCTAAGCTGTCTAACTCAGACAGTTCTCCTGCAGGAGAAAATCCATCTGTATCTACACTCACCTTAAGGATTATTAGGAACACCTGTTCAATTTCTCATTAATGCAATCATGGTGGTTGGTGTAATGGTGTGGGGGATGTTTTCTTGGCACACTTTAGGCCCCTTAGTCCCAATTGGGCATCGTTTAAATGCCACGGCCTACCTGAGCATTGTTTCTGACCATGTCCATCCCTTTATGACCACCATGTACCCATCCTATGATGACTACTTCCAGCAGGATAATGCACCATGTCACAAAGCTTGAATCATTTCAAATTGGTTTCTTGAACATGACAATGAGTTCACTGTACTAAAATGGCCCCCACAGTCACCAGATCTCAACCCAATAGAGCATCTTTGGGATGTGGCGGAACGGGAGCTTCGTGCATCCCACAAATCTATGTTAATAATGTACATTTCGGCCTGTCTGTCACAAAATTTATCACATGGCTTGAGAAGTATTGTTAACAAGTCATATAAAATGATTGTTATGATACTTTGGGGGGGTTTTGGACAGGGCAGCCCCAGTCTCCATTTACTTTCATTATATGGACAAGATCTCCCAGTAAAAATCAGCTTTTTATGCAATGACTTCAATCACAAGGGTAAGTAAAGAATAAATTGAAAGTATAAATTTGGGAGGACTTTTCCTTTAAAAGACGATATTACAGTTCCACATCTTTCTCTACACATTTTGTGTCAAATGCACTCACACACATACACACACACAAAACCACTCACTAATGTAACAAGGTTGTTTAGGGGTGTGGTGGTGTGTCGACTCGAGAAGCTCATTAAATTCACAACACCCCGGTGAGAGAGTGCAGGGAGGCAAGCAGTGATGCCTTTCATCTCTGCCATCTTATTTTCACTTTCATCCTTCAGTACACAAACCATTTAATCACATTAAGGACAAGTGCCACAGATGATACATCAAAAGAGAACTACCAAGAATGCTTTCGAAGAGCACAACTCGTGTTGGGGTTCTTACAGAAAGTTTGGCGGGACATATCAAGGGCTTTCTTCTTCTCCGTTTTGGTTACATCACAGCTATGAAGTATGACTTGCTAGTCAGGTGCTAGTAAAGAAACAAGTGCCTTGAGGGATTGTCTCACTCTTTTATTTTTTGGATTAGACAAAAATTTGAATACTCCCCCTGCAACTATCATCAATATTTTTGGTTTGTTCTCTCAGAAAAGAAAAAGAAAACATTAGATATGTAAAAAAAAGTCAAGATTGACAAATTTGAGAGTAACCTAGCATATAGCGAGTGACCTCAAAGCAACAGAAAAAGAGGAAAAGCTACAATTGTGTACGTGTGTGGTGTCGTCCTCACCAGCAATAGCAGTAACACCATATCAGCATGATCACATGCACAGGCCACATGCAGGGCGGTCCAGAGGTCTTCATCCTGCAGGTTCACGTTCAGTCCTTTCTCTATCAGAACCTCTGCTGCAAACACATTGTCATGGCGGGCGCACTGAAGAAATAAAAGCATGAGGAAGATAATCAAAGGAAATAATCCCAGTCAATAAAGAACACAGCAGAAAAACTTCTTGTTAGAGGTGGAAAATTAGAAAGTTGCACTTCGGGTGTTGTAAACAATACTGGTGCAGCGCTGGTCCAGAAGAACTTACTGCTTCATTTTTTAAAGGGATAGTTCACCCAAAAATGAAAATTCGGTCATCGTTTACTCACCCTCAGATTGTTCCAAAATTTAGTAAATTTCATTGTTCTACTAAACACTAGGAAAGATATTTGGAAGAATGTCAGTAACCAAACTTATCTCATCCCTCATTTACTGCCATAGTAGGGAAAATGAATACTATGGGTGAATGACATTCTTCCAAATATCTTCCTTCGTGTTTAGCAGAACAAAGGACTTTATGCAGATTTGGAACAACCTAAAGGAGTGGGTAAATGATGACAGGATTTTCATTTTTGGGTGAACAATCCCTTTAACGCTACACAAACTACAACAAAATACAACCAACAGAACATTTATAACCGAATCAAAATGCTAAACCAATATTTTTAAGGTTTAATTATGTAAGAATAAAAAATAAAATAAATAAAAATGAAACCAAAAGTGCCTCTGGACCAGTGTTTACATCTTGCGTAGTGCATTGGGTATAAATGGTTCATTTTACGTTTTTAGGTTGAATATCTCTGACTCGAGCCAAAGCTTAATTAAACTGTAGCCAATTATCACTGAAATTGCATTTGTTCTGTTTAGATGTACTAGACACTTGCGATCGCAAAAAATGCTTTCACCTCTCTGTGGGCAAAAAATTAACCAACAGAAATTGAGTCATCTGTCTTGCTTGAGTACAGCGCTTACATGCTGCAGCGGTCTATTAAAGTCAATGTCATTGAATGGTATCAAACGTTTTCCAGTACACTATACCCACTGGTGGGAGTGTAATAGACACCAACTATTAAATTGAGAAAATTCATTATAAATGACACATCTGTTCTGCTCACACTGTATATAAACAGAAACGGTAATAAAATATTATCTAATAAGCGATATAATAATAAGAGAAATGCCAAAAGTGTTAATGCCATAGTTCATATCAATCAACTTTAAATGAAAATCCCATGTTCAGAAAGGAAAATCCTGCATATTTTACAATTTCTAACTATTTCCTTTTTATGTGAACTGTTAGTTTAACATGAAGGCTAGACAGACGAGAAAGGATAATTCTACTACTGCGCAGTGAGATGTGGTTATGAAAAGAGGGCAGCAACAGTAGATTTGAGGACAGATCAGTCGGTGTGTGAAAGCTCAAGAGGAATTGTGCGTGTGTAACTGAATTTGTCAGAGCTTGTCCTTGTGTTCTTACCAGATGGAGCAAAGATCCTCCAGAGGAAATAATCATGTTCAGGTCAACTCCGTCCTTCAGCAGCCGTAACACTGAAATAAAACAAACGCAAAGAGAGATGAGCTTATCTGCCAACAGTACATGGCCAAACATCTCTCTATGACCTTCTCTGCACAACAACACTAAGCAAGAAAAAAAGACAATGACTTCGTATCTGTAAAGACAATGGAATCAGACACTGGCTACTTAAATAGAATGCTCTACTAACACAGCAATTCTTTTTCAGATGTATTCATATTTATCCCATGGTTTGTTTTATCAAATTGCAAAAAAAATTGGGGGGTATTGCTCTGTCCAGGAAGGATATACGTGATGCTGACATATAAAGAGAAACACTTATATTGAGGTCAATCTCAAAAACAAAGCAGGTTCTTTGTATTTTGTCAACTACACATTAAGGTAGTAAACTCTTATGGGAGGTCAGGGATTTGATGTTACTCCAGACACATGATATGAAAGAATTTGCGAAAAGACTATCAAAAACGTTTTCAGGTTCTTCAGGGATTTTCAGCTTCCACAGCATGATGTCTTACCAGTCTGGCATTGTGTCTCACACCTGGCTCAGTGGGAAATGAATTTGCTTATGTGGAGAAATGAATAAGGCATGGTGGAGACCCATATGATCTCAGCCGAGGATTAACTCACCCAAGACAGAAGAGAAGACCGATACTCGCTCAAGTAAAGCTAAGCGTCAGAAGTCTAGCCAACTGATGCCGTGTGTCATCCACATCCATTTAGGAATACATAAAAATACTTTCCTTCAAAGTACCAAGGGAATCTGATAGAAATGCAGGGTTAAAGGCTAAACGTCTGATCCATAAAGGTTCACGTATACTTGACTTCCGCGTCCGTCTCTCGCACAAACTATAGATGATGGATGAGTTCGACACATGTGCAGTACATCACCGAGTCGACTCGGCCGATTCAAAAAAAATTGTGCATGCGGTGTTGTACGTGTTCATGGGCTTTACGACCGCCGACCCTCCTGATGACGAAAATTACGGCATGCGGGCCATGCGTGGACCCGGACAGCAAAGTCGTCTTCTGATTGTACAGGATTTCCAGAAGACGTGCGTGTTGCATTCTTTAACGTTCTACCTGGAAACAACATGAAGCCGTCTGATCTAAGAAGTAAGCTGTCGTGTTTATAACAGTTGCAAAAAGAATTCATAAGATTGACTAAACGCTTCTTAGTATGCAAGGTTCACGGCATAAAGGTATAATCATTGTTGTTGCTGTTCATGAATGTACACTGGTCTGTTACTGCGGTGACATTTCAACGCCTCTATGATGCGGAGCAAAACTAAACGTGATTTACATCTTTAAGTGTTGTACAGGAGAAAACTAAGCGGTGGCACCTGTATTTCCAAACGTTACTCTGATGGATAGTTTGGAGGCTGAATGGGGGAATCTGGAAGATCGCTCCTCAATCCCAAACGGAAATTGAACACTAGTGTGGATTACACCAAGCTGACAACACAGGAAAATAAAAATGAAGGAAGATGCTAGTGAGGAAATGAGGCAGGGTGTGACGCTTGTAAAGACACTATCAGATCTATGCCAAAGCAATCAAGGGCTATTCAGTGATAAAAGGCTGGCTATGCAATGTGGCAGATTAAGTCTGTACAACATATTCTGATGGCTGTGCCTTTTAATCACATGAAACAAAACATGTAATCGATGCTAATCACATACTGTACTCCTCATGGCCTGAAGACTTGCCCTTTGTTTGCAAAGACATGCCGGTGGCCAAAGGCTCCAACAGATAGATAGGTAATAAATCCAGAGTGTTCATGAATGACACTGCACATGACACACATATGGCCTTGAATCACCACCCACCAAGACAAGACAGAGCAAAGGTTAGTTACGGGGGTAATCGCTATATGATCAGGCTGGTTATACCCAGTGTAATATTATGACCCTCATGGGAGAGCTCAACGCCTCTAGCAGATGTGCCATTGACAGCCTTGTTGCAGTGTCAACACAGCTGGAAAGAAATGTTGTCTGCTTGGCTCGGTCTTACATCGTGTTTATTCAGTTTGTATACCTATTTATGCATGACAACATATCCGCTTTGAGTAGCAGCGGTGTTGTGAAGGGTAGTCGTTCATGCAAATAATGCAGTCTGCCCTCATTCATATTCATAAGCCGTTGTTATGGCGATCTGACTCAGCGATATGCATGGCTGGCTCGTTTGTTAGACCCGATAACACCAAATGTCTATGTGACCCTTATTACACAAAAATCCAATAACGAACAAACACCAGCTTTGGCAAGGTGTGCAAACATCACAGCATTGGAATAAACTGAAAAGGAAAAGCGTGCAACATAATACTGTACACAACAAACAAACTACATTCTGCGTATACAATCACAGTTAAAACGGACACCTTAGTGTGCAACAATCAAATTTAATTCTAATTTAGAAACATCAGTCCAATCAACTTCAATGAATGTTGTTCACATGGAAGGCGAGTCAGATGCTCAGACAGCATTACAAATCTTGCAGTCATTAGCTGTCGGAGAGCTTAATTAATTTCCCTAGTCTCCTGCTGTAATGAGTACCAGATAAATCGGCCTTAAACCCACAGCAAATTCTCCAACTTTCTTCTGGTTTTATGGTGGGGGTGTTCTCACATTTCCTGGGTTCAGTCCTGTTTGGGTTGCTCATGGGAGGGAATCTGGCTCCTTGGAGAAAAACCCAATCGACATATTAGCATATCAATCTATATTATCTCACCACAGGCTCTGGAATATAACACTTGCTATTTGGTAAACCAAAAAGAGAAAAAAAACATAGTTTAACGTTTAAAGGTGTCATAAACTGCATATTTTAGATGTTAATATTCTCTGAGCCCTGCGATGGGTTGGCACTCCATCCAGGGTGTATCCTGCCTTGGTGCCCGATGACTCCTGAGATAGGCACAGGCTCCCCGTGACCCGAGGTAGTTCGGATAAGCGGTAGAAAATGGAATGGAATGGAATATTCTCTGAGGTCCATTAATGTTAGGACATGTTAGGACGATAGAAACAACAATTTAGGAAAGTTTAATAGTTTATGTCCAAAATTGTAAATTTTCATTTGAAAACGGAGTTTTATTTTAACGGAGAATACAGTTTTTCATTTTTCGTTTTCATTTTTTAACGCAGTATTGAAACATACTGAAACCGTTTACACTTTACACGCTTTACAACATTAAACACTTCAACCCCTGTCATTTCTGTCAGGCGTTTATTGACTTTCGGCCTTATTATGTAGCCGCACTATGGAGCAAAGACATATGCTGTGTCACAATTGTCCACTTATAATATGCCCTTAAAGTGTGTACTGTTTTTGTTATCCAAACATTTTAGAGCCGTGCAAAACTGTATTCACACACTGGGACATACTAATACAAAACAGAAGTGGTTTTGTTGCCTAGACGACGCTATGATCTTTAACTGTCACAAACATCAAAATACAGCTCTGACTTGCATTTAAGTATTTATTAATTTGTTATTTCGTATGTAATGTTTACTGTATACTTATAATTATTAATTTAGCGAAGTATATTTTATAAAATTTCATTTATACAGTGTAGCGTAGCTAAACTCTCCCATCTCGCGGTGAGTTGTGGGTAATATTAGCCGTAAAGTGTCCATGGATTCACACTCCGAATTTTCACTTTTTACTTTGAGAATTCTCATTTCAGGATACTATGATTTGGGGCATACTAATTCTATCTTTCGAATACTATTTAGGATGGATAGTGTGCGAATTGGGATGCAGCTGTTTTTTTTATGGACAGACGATGAGGTAGAGATGTTTCTGCGGGTAACACAAGACTATAAAGCTGCAAAAGCGATTCTATCTTCAAGCCCCACTGCCAAACAATAACTGCGAGCAATTTATATTTTGTCTTCTAAATTGCACAAACTGACATTTACGCTATCAAACTGGAGAGCACCAAAAACAACCGCGTCACATGCCCAAAAAATGCATCATCGTTTTTAAACGTCTCCGTCTTCCTCATCCACACTACAACATGTAAACTTAATAATGTCTGTATGAGCGCTGACAACCACAATTTACAAAATGGTCCTCTTAACCGTGAAGACAATGGGTTAATTTTGCTTGATCTTTGGGGGACAGAGCAACAGCTAATGGCAGATAAAACAACCAGCGCATTCTAACATGCAGCTATAGAGACTGATACGCACATCTGTTAGATGGTCAGATGGTGCAGGCATTAGAAGAAGCACCAGAGACCAACCCACACACCAAGCTGCTTTAGAGCACAACTAAAGAGAGGTCAGCAGATACACTTAGCCTATAATACTGACTGGAATCAGTACTTTTGTACTGCAACACCTGCTCTTTACATTCACATCAGCAAGTATTGCTCCCGGGAACCATTTTTGGCTAATTTAGGCCAAAATGATATAGTGTCACAGGAGAACATTTACAAGGGCTCAGACTTCTAGGACATTTATGCTTTGATCTTAAAATATCAATGCTCGGATGAAAAGGGGTTCTGTGTGGCGTTATCTCAACATTTGGACGGCTCACTTTATTGGAATTTGCTATGCTGGCGATTTTGTGATAAGGCTAATATGTGTTTCCCTCCAAGTACTTGATAATCTGCTGCATTTCCTGGATGTAGGGCGCAAGAGTGAGTGAAATCAAACTTGTCACGGCAACATGAGAAAACAGCTGTAGGAACCATCTGTGGCGTTTCCATGGAAACCAGTCATCGGCAAAGGGGAGGAGAAGAGCAAGATACTAGAAAATTAGAAATTAAAAAGGGGAACGCTGATAAGTGACAAGTCAATGGGAAACGGCACTATCCCGAATAGGGAACAAAATACAGCCTGAATTTAAAAAAATGAATGGTGAAGCAGACTAGTTTTGGGGGAGTTTTGGCCACTTTTTTAGCTGGTCAAGTTGGTTTTAGCTGGTCAGGCTGGGACCCCCCAGCTAAAACCAGCTGCCCCCACAGCTGAAACCAGATAAACACCAACAAGCTTTGACAAGCTTTGCCATGCTGGGTGAACCAGCAGTTATTTTCCAGTAGGTAGGAAGAGGTTTGGACCTTCTATTGCCTTAGCATGGGTGATGTTTTAGGAAAAGTGTTGAATTCTGTCATCAAGGATCCTGTGCCAGATATAAAACAAACCCTCCCATCGAACAATGTCCCAATGGTTTGGAAAATTGGTTCCATTGTGCTTTGAGCTCTTCAGGTATAATCAAATCCACTGTAATGAAATGCCTGAGTGTATCTTGCATAACATTCTACAATAGTGCATCATAGTCTGAAGAAAGATACAGGTGTCATCCATTATCTCTCAACATAATTGGCAAGGGAAGCCAGGCGCCTTTAAAATCCAGGCAATGTAGACGCCCTGGATCATATTAGATACTGCATACTGCTAATGGGAGAGGGTGTATTAGTGTTGTAGACAACAAAATGATGTCTTCAGAGATTAGAATTCGATCAGTGGCACCACAAACAGACATATTAAATCATTCACGCGGAGTGTAGACAACCATTGGCAACACTTTGTCTGAGTGTGACAGAGACAGCTAGAGTCTGGTCTGGCCTTCTGTAATTCTCTTCCAAACACTTGCATTTTCAGAAACAAAAGTGCTTGCGAGGCAGCAAAAGAATAGTGCTCATGCTTCATGCTACACTAAGCATTTTAACATGCTCATTGCTCAAAAGGGGTTTTGTGCATCTCACAAAGAGAAACTGGCATATTTCATGCATTTTCGTGGGTGCTTTATAGTGTCGTGAGTGCATTTGATCCATTTTGTCATTCTTCTGACAAGCAACACCCATTAGAAGGGATTCTGCAACGTAAAGATGCTATAAAATAGGGATAAACACACTGTAAAAATTCGTAGTAAAATTGGTAATATTTTAGATTGTTTTTTGAACTTTCTGATAGTCAATGAAGCCCTCTGTCAGTTGGGCATACCAACCAACATGGCTGCGTGACCACTTTTGGTGGCTTCACCTAAATCCATGGGTTTAGCAATCTATCCACCATCCAAACTCTTTCCAGAAAGTCAGAAACAGACCGTTAAGACTATCAATACAATATTGTCTTATGAAAGCAGGACACCGTGAAGTCACTAATTTCATCTCCCTCCATCACCACTGAGCTGAGGCGTTCTTTATTGGATTACTCTACCAGTGCAAATCTATTCCCATCTCTCGGTCCTCTCATCACATTTCTCTCATTTGTTCCCTCACGTTCCTCAGTGTTCCACTGTCAAGACTTTCATCGTTCCATCTCTTCAGCGAATCGTCTTCTTCTTTAAAAAACAGCACAGCGCGTTTTATCTTTGTCTCTGACAGAAATCCGTTGGGAATTCCAGTCAAGCATACATGCTTCATGTTTTCAAAATGTCCTTTGGAGGCATGGCTATGTTTTTCTGATTAGGAGAGAATTACGTGCCTCAAGATTCAAAGAAGGAAGGGTTTGGGGGAATGTTGAGGTTGAAATGGGATCACTGGGGATGAAAAGGTGCTTAATTTCATATTATTTACAGCATGCCATCATACCACGTTCTACGTCCAGCAAGACATTCAGTTACAGTGGACACAGTCTAGTGATCTTGATACCCAAGAACTTCAGGTTTCTTTTTTTTTTTCATTCAATCCCTTACAAAAATGTACCATGGTAACTGTAGTAAAACAATGGTTATCACAAAATAACCATGGTTCTGAAAACTATGTTTTCTGTAAAGAACATAGTAAACGATGGTTACTGTAGGAAAACAATGGTTTGGCCCTAAGTAATCAATGCATCAGAAAACCATGGTTACTACACTTGTACCACAAAAAAAAAGATTGTTCATTTTTGTAAGGGATGTTTAAGAATGTTTAGAAGTGTACTGGATTGTATTTTCAGTGGTAGGCTACTCTAAACCCACACTAAATGTTTCGTTTCCAACAAACATAGTCAAAAGTGTCTGAGTATTGAGCTTCAGTGTTTCCATCTGTGTAATTTCTTGCAAATGTGTGTCCTGTGACACCGTGCGGTACAGCGCATTGCAGAAACGGTAGGCTGTGCAGGGTTTGTAAACGCTCTCATTCACTCCGTCCCAGAGCTCTGTCATTACTCTATTATCCTGACAGCCATTTTATGTTTCCTCTGAAAACCACCTGCCAAAGACTACATGACCATGATATGTTGCATCATTCCGGAGATTTTCAAAAGTAGGACACAGCATTTCAGTCTCAGTTCCTCCTTAAAGCAACAACAGGGTCTCTTGAACTTCAAGAAATCTTTCCAATGAGGCATTACAGGGATGTTTTTTGACCTTTTGGTCTGTCAATTTAATGGGGACTTGCGGTCGTCTTGAATTTGCATTTCAGGGATGGAACAATATAACAGTTCAGTGGCATTTACCATGTGGCAAAGAGCGGTGAGGGGAGTGAAGCCTTGCGGTAGCATTTATTTTTTTGACCTTGTGGGGTTTATCTTTGGTGCAAAGCGAAGAATAGGTGAATTATGTCTCAGGCTCAGGCTCAGAGATTTTACTTGATGTGCTTTTAAAGATTATAAGATCCTTTTTAGCAACTTTATGTCAGTTTAAGTATAACAATACTTCAAACATAACCTTTCCAATAGAAGGCATTTATAGGATGATACAGAGTATATATATAACGATGTTTCTGCAACCACGGCACTTTTGACTGTCCAAAATAAAGATTAAATCAATGATTAAAATCTATTTCAATTTTAATCATCAGAGTCTTAAAAACATATTATAAGGTCACATAAATTAAGTCGTTAAGATTTTAATCTTGAAAATGTTTATTTTTATATTTTTAATTTAATATACAGTAAACCTTGAAAATGTGCTGCGGTAAAGACATGTTGCGGAAATGACATTTTTGCTATTATTGGAGCTAATGGGCAGCTATAGGTCTGCTATATTAGTTTTTACTCTTTGCATCTAAATATACATGAATTAAACAGTAATATAAATTTATTTTTAAAATGTAGTTTAAAGTACAGAAATACTAAGGTGTATGGTAAGGACATACAATACATACTGACACAGATTATATTATATTTACCTTATGGGCAATTCCAGCGTTATGGACGTGACATTTTGCGTTATGGACGTGACATAAAAATGCTCAGAGAATGAATTTGTTACGAATATATTGAACCATCTGTTTATATTTTACTGAACCCTTGTTGATAGAGTCTATGAAAATAAAAATGATTAAAGAAACAGGAAATAAACATGCGTTATGGATGTGTCAAAAAAAGGACACGTTTTTTGGGAGATGACAAACTTTATAGGATTTCTGTAAAATAAAATGCACTATCCTGAAGAAATAATACCCAATGAATGGAGAAGAGATGCCTCTTTATACAACATAAAATAGTAATTTTTTCATGTGTCAATTTATGAATAATATGTAGCGTTTTGGATGTGACAATCCTGAAAATGGCACTTAACTGACTATGAAAAATCATGCACTAAAAATAAAACAAATGCTTTACAAATTTGAAGAGAGATCTCACATGGGTATTTGAGCAACCAAATGTTAAAATCTGTGCTGTAACCAATTTTTGTGGCTGAGGTGGCCTAATCTGTCAGCAATCTGCTCATGTGGTAATTTCTGTTTCCATAGAAACTAGACTTGTTTGTATTTGATAAAACTTCATTATAAAAGCCATTTTCCATTGTTGCGGTAAGGACTCAAAAGTGTGGGACAGGCACATTTACCTTATAAAATTATAAAAATGATCAGAAAAATACGCAAAAACATTTACGATTCTGTAAGTTAATACGTATATTATACAATTCTATTTGAAATAACATCTACTTGTAATTCAATAATTCAATTATTTTACATATGTTATTATTGTGACCAGAGTTGTGGGACATAATCGGTGTTTGGCTATTATTATTTTATATTAAATCACATAAATCAATTATATTTGTTTTAAGGTGTGTGGTGACACTGTGAATATATTTATAAAGCGTCATAAGACATAATGTAAAATTTCACTGCTGGGACTTAAAGCAACAACGAGATATTTTGGTGTATGGTCCCCCTATGTGGTTGATAAGCTCAATTGTCTTCTATCAATGTCGTAAATACTGTCGCCATATAAGCTTCCACACGGGCAGCGCAATATACGTGAATTTGTTGACTTATCAGAAACCGCTGTTACATCATGTCACTTCATAAACTGTGCATGTACTAAAGCACTCTTTTGCCTCCCACAGGGTATACTACTGGGACATGCTATACTAATAGCTCAAATTAGATTCTGATGTAGCAGCAAGTTTGTTAGCCATTAGCGCATAGCGTGCTAGCTACATAGCAGCAAACTTGCTAACGTTAGCTACATAACACATTTGCAGTCATCCAAAACACAACGCATGGACGTGAATGTGTTTAGTAACCAACACAAATGATTTTCTGTAGTTATATTTTCGGAAGCGCACTCGCGACCAGATGTTGTGTAGTAGGTGCACTCAATAACTTACACTCAACTCACTATTGAAATAGTGCATAGCATAGTAACTATAGATACGTATAACCTTAGTTTACGTGCATGAACTGAGGAATCAGCAACTTTTGACCATAAATCATTTATTGTGGATTGTTAGTCATCATTTACAAGCATAACACTAAATTTGTGTCAAAGATCATGATACGTAAGCTATTGAGACTGGAAAATTACATTATCTCTAGTCTACCTTACGGTTATAAATTTTGAACCAGTAACTATTGATTTGTGTTCGTGTCGATCACTCTCTCTCTTTTCCTCTTTGTTTTATTTGTTGGCTCTGCCATTGTGATTGTTTGGAGACTTGCGTTGAACTAGATTGTTTCATCTTATTGTTAGATAGAGGGCTGCTTAGGTAGAAGCGGCAGTAAAAATCGTCCAGTTAAGAGTTGTCATACCACTAAAATCATTTTAGAGAGATTATTTTAAGGTCGAAAAAATGCCTCATTGTTGCTTTAAAAGTGCCCACAGTTGCAGAAACACCCATAAACATATCACACAATATATTAAATTGGTTTTGACTCCTAACAACATTTCATAAAGCAACAAGATGGAAATGAAACGTGAATTGAAAAACTATATAAACACATAGTGTAAAATTACCATTATTTGTGCATAAAAATAAATAACCCGCAGAAGGTCCAAGACTTTCCCTCGCGTGAGACCACCTTCATATGTGTGAGTCTCATAAGATTTATCATACTGACACTAAAAATAACATTCAATACCGGCCCAATAACAGACTAAGACCTGCGGCACATACAGCTTCTATCAGCATTCAGAAACAGCACATAAAGCAATCCGGCTGGAATTGATTTCATCGTTCTGTATTCTGAGAGCACCATGTGCTTGTGTTCCCGCTCGAGCAGGACCTGATCAAGTTAAGGAAATTAGATTGGAGGACAACAAACACAAACACAGGTGCACAAACATGCAGGTGCATGCACATAATCAAAGGTTTTTTGTGCACAAACTACACTGAAGAAACTGATATTGGATCTACTATCATATGCCGGTCACTGTTTTTAGTCTTTAATAAGATATAGCATAGTGACAGATATGAGATTACAAGGAAAGAAAGAAATTGTATTATTATTTGACAGTCCACCTTTATTGCTGAGACTTAGGGAGAACCACTGCACAATTTCATAAAGGAGTGGCGCTACCACTACGCTGTGGCCTTAAGATTAAAGGTCACATGAATGTGTAATAAAAATAAGAAATCCACAACCTGTGCTTGTGAACATCTCTGATCAGTAGCTATGTTCAAATTAACACAGTTTAGCGCTATTTATAATTAAGATGTGCTTTGGTCAAGTGGGCAAGTTTTGCTAGTGTAACAAATAAATGGCCTTATTACAGTAAGCTAACACAATTTTAACCCTGGACAAAAAAACTTCTTATGGGTCAATTTTTCAAAAAATTGAGATTTTTACATGATCTGAAAGCTGACAAAAGAAAAAGAGGAGGTGAGTTTTTGACTATGGATGTGGTCGAAAGTGGACAAGCTCGCCTGTATTTGGCGTCGTCCACTTGTGATATGATAATTGGAAAAGCTACATGCAATTGAAACTTTGCCCTGTTATTTATTTTTTCAATTACACCCATATGCCAGCCGAGGAAAGATTGTCAGTCTCCATTTGAGATTCATTAAGAATCAAATCCAGAGCTAATGTCATGAAAATGCAACGCTTCAGTTCACCGCTAAGAAGCCGCTTGACCGGACGGGCGATACCCGGCTGAGTGTGTAATGTAATTGTGCCTCGGTATCACAGACGTGTGAACTCAATCTCTCTCACGCCTCAACGCTCACCGCTGCATAAATGCAGAATATCACATCTGCAGTTGAGGAGGTGCCACTCATCAGAGCTGAACCGTGATACGATCGAATGCTTATTTGTGGTGATTTCAGCTAGAAGTGATTGTTTTACGAAAGGGTCCCGAGAGCTTATGTGACCGAGTAAATCGTTTAGACACAGTCCATCAAACCTCATTGGCGTGCAACGCTATTAACGATGATACAGATAGTGAATGCATGGAAATAAAATCTGTGCTGTTCTATGAATGCTTTACAAACACATCAGGGAAATATGAAAATGTGACTGTTCTTTTGCATCATTTAAGGTATGAAAGCCTTATTCTCTATTTTTCATGACCACATTCCAGTGTACATTTTAAAAGTCATATTACCTTTTGGTAAGTTAATTTTGACAGAATTTCCATCTTTCATTTTTGTTTATAGTGCCATTTAAAAAAACAAAAACAAATAAATATCACCCTTCTACCTTTTTCCCAACACGGCCTCTACCTCGCTGACCTCTGGACAACCCTGAACTTCTGATTGTGTCATTTGCATATATTCCCAGACTCCCAGAAAAGGATTATATCCTAATGACAATAAGGGACAGATCCAAAAACATTCCCAGTGTTCCTGTGGGATATTATAGCCTGAGGCTAATATCATCTCTGCATTTAAATCCACTATGCTGAAACTCTGACTGTGAGGTTTTCATACAGAGAACAAACATCAGCATGAATTCACACATAGTGTTTCAACATCAAATATGTATATTTATTCAAGACTTTGAACCCACATTATGTTTATTTAATTTTTTATACAATTTATTACAATAACAAACAGCACCTTCATTTCAGAAAGATTTAAGAGAGGTAAAATGACAAATATGTACCTGCTATGTTGTCTATGTTGCTTGTTACTGAGATAAAGTAAATATCTGGAAAGGCCTACATTTTTATGCATATTAATTGAAAAATAATGGTGTGGGTCCAATAAAACCGCAAACATTGACTGAGTAACTAAAACATGAACACCACACAAGACATGGCACAATTTACATTGACCAAACACTGTGCATATTTTCAAAATAAGTTAACATAGTAATTCTGTACCCTATTTACCAGTGTAAGAAAAGTATAAAGGATACTGTAAAGTATCTGCCTGTGTCTGTAAGGTTAGGCTAATGAACTTGCACCTAGCTTCTGATTTAACAGACAAAAGTCAGACACAAACACAAGCCCGTCTGACAGTCTAACACTTACTGTGTTATCTCCAGTAGCCAAGCAACACTGACGCCTTTAACCAAAACACAGGCATGGAGCCATAAGAAATCAATATTCTGAGTCACAGACTGGTCAAAAGGCATTTCCACAGGACGCTGATCATGTTTGGGTGGATGAACAGAACAAAAGCAACGCCACTGCCAGTTTGGTAATTAGTGTTTAGTAGGTGGGCTAAACTTGTCATTCATCTTCAGCCAAAGGTGCCATGTTTCCAACAGGCGTTGCCACAGGAACACCAGCTGGTGCCGGGGACCAGCTGAACCCGGCTGACAGCCAATAAGGCAGATGCACGATGACCTGCAAAGGCTGCTGGGATATCTGACACAGATTTACCCAGACAGCTGGGTAACTGGTTGGCAGGGACTGAGAGGGGAAAAGCTTTAAAGACCGCTGTAACGAAAAGCTGCACAGATGAAGACAAAAAGAACAGATGGATCGGTTTCGGGAGGTTGTAAAACATCACTGGATACCGAAACCAAACTTGACAAGAACCTATCAAAAACAATAAATCCTGAAGAAAGATTAAATGGCATTTTTTTATTTTATTCATCTCGATTTTATTGTAATTGATGGAGGAAGTGATTTTCCTCACACGAGAACTTCGATTACATCATCAGTGAAGAACAGTTGTTTATAATGATGTTGTATCCAGAAATTTATATGAGTGAAAAATGAAACAGAACAGTGGGAAATAAAAAGTTTCATGTTCTCCTCAGAAGCTTGGCACTACATAAAAAATTAGAGGCTTCTCAGGTTAATCATAATAATAAGTCGAACGGCTCTGCCACTCCCTACCGCAAAGTCACAGACAGGAACAGTTCACCTGGGTTGAATTCATTTAGCCTGCGCCATTGCTCATGGTGGCAGAAGGTGACTACTCTGCGATTGTCATCCTGTTTCGCACGAGCCCCTTTCCCCGCAAGCTCTTGATTAGATTACTTCTGCCTGTCCCAGGGGCGGCACCACTCTCTGAATATTAGCCCATAATCAGCTTGAGGAATGATCTAATACCCGGCATCTAATGGCAACTCGTGCGACGGCTTGCCTTTCTGGAAATTAATTTGGCCTTTTCACCAGCACGCCGGTGAAACTAAGCCGAACCTCTCTAACTCTCTCTCAAATTCTTATACACACACAGTACATTACAAAACTCACAACACACAAATAGCTACGATATGTATTCGTTATGTCATTGGATCACAGAAAAGTCTTTAAAAGGTTAAAAGTAACTGCAGGAAGGGTACACCACGTGAACTGTTGTCTCAGATAAGGGAAAAACTGTGTTGTTTTTATTACTGCATTCATTATGTATGATTTAAACAGCCAAGTTTACGAAAAACAGCTGTTCATCAGCCTCCAGAACACGCACTACAGAAGATGGGGTATATGAATGCGATTGGAATTCACGCGAAGATGCCAAAATAGTGTTCAGTTTTTTGCACGGATCAATTGATTCGCTTTATAATACGGCAGTATAACTTCAAGGGGTAGGGATTATTTTGTTGCCGAGTGTAGTACAGTTTTTGACTTTCATTGATTTGACTTTCATTAATTCAACCAAATGTCTTCATAAGTAGGCTACCTTCTTGAAAAAAAAACAATGCCACCCACATCTTGGATGGAATGGTGGAGAATAAATTAACAGAACTAAACTAACGCTCTAATATCAAATTAAATTAAAAAGACTATATCCCTTTCAATAAAATTTCATGAAAAGTCACAAATACTGGATTTAATATTTGTGTGCATGTTTTAATTTATGACCTATAAGTAACGTTTAGAATGAACAAAATGCAATAAATAACAGAAATACTAAATAACAGAAGAAATGAGGATATGGTAAAAAAATGGCCCCTATCTATACTTTTGGAATCTGTCCCTCAAAGAAAAGTAGCTGAAGACCCCTTGTACTGTATACACAGATGAATCTGAGGGCAGAACTAGAATCTGTATATCAATGTTTATTTTACCAGTGGTGTGTGCAACTGTACATATTTAAATTACATGTGCTTTACCATTTTCTACTTGATTCAATTCTCTCTATAGATGATTTTACCACAAAATAGGTTACACATCGAGTGTAAAATGCGAGTGGTAATGTATTAGATCACATACCCTCTTTATCATCGTGTCGTATGATGGCGTCCTGGATGACTTCTGGAGGCATAAAGCTGACCCTCTGTTTTTTGCGGTGGAAGGACCGGGGCTTGGGGAGGCTCTGCTTCTGCAGCGTCCGCTCTCGCTCATAGTAGAGCCGCAGCTGCTCGCACCGCATGCGCCTGACCAGCCTCTGACGCTGGCCCAACGGCAGAGACTCCAGCAGACACTGGTCTATCTCCATGTTCTGCCTGAACACGTTACATAGCTGAAAACAACCTAGAAGGGGCAAACAGAGAAGATGTGAGGGTGGATTGAGTATGTATATTATAGACACACTGTAAAAAAGTCACCTATTTTAACTGGAAAACTTCAGTTAAAGGGTGGTGTATACTTTCAAGTTAAATCAAGTTCAAATCACTTTTAAACTGACTTAAAGGGGTAATATGGCGCGAAGACGTGTCTTTCTGTGTCTCTGGTGTGTTATACAGTAAGTTGCGCATGCATGTATTAGACATGCAAAATTGTAAAAATGTAAGCGTTGGAACAAAACATGCATTCTATCTAAAAGCAAATGCTCACCCAGAACTGCCTTAAAGGCCTTCGTGGTACGATCTGACTAAGACCATCCAAATGTATACGCAAGTCAGTACTTTCAGTACAATTGCTTTGGAACCTGATGTTCCAAATATGGTAAGAGGCGTTACATTTCCGTCACAGGCTTGCAGTATTCGACCAATCACTGGTTATCTGGCCAATCATAGCATACCTCGCTTTTCAGAGCTATGAGTTTTGTTAAATCTGCACGTTTCAGAGAGGCGGGGCAAATTGGAGATACAAACATGCACGGTATGTGGAAAATGCACCACTTTTTAACCTTAAATCGTGTATACATAGTGAATTGCATCTAAAACAAATTATAATATTCGTTTTAATCATGTCATATGACTACTTTAAAAGTCCAATGTGTCGTTTTTTGGAGGATCTATTGACAGAAATGCACAAAAAGCTAAGTCTTCAGCAGCGTTGGAGGTAACTAGTAACAAAGTAATGAGTTACTGTAATTGAATTATTACGTAAATACATCTCCTTTGGCAAAGAAGCGAAAATGTCATCAAGACGACATCTTAGTTCTGTGTAAGCCACCGTAGTGCTTTGAAAGGGAGGGGTGAGCTAAATGATGTCGCTAAACTTCATACACTGGACTTTAAAAATCTGGTTGCATTTGGTATCGTTTAAAAAATGTAGTTTAAACATTTTCAACTTTATTATCATTTAAATTAGGAGAACTATGAAAGTCAATATGATTTAACTTAATTTAAGGCTGCTTTTGAATGTTTAAGTCGTGCAACGTAGTGGCTATATTTTTGACACTAAAACCAGGACAAAACCCATCCCAGACAGAGAGGTTTGTGTATTCTGCAAAGCTAAGTCCATTTAAATCTTATCTGGCAAATGCTGCTGAATAGCATGTCTGTTTAACCTTGAGAGAGCCGAGATTCACCCTACACACAGCGGTAGAGAGACATAATTATCATGACTCTGCATTTCTCCTACGCTGTCGTGGAACAAGCCAAATCTCTCTTTATACACACTGTACAGCAAAAGAAGTGCCGGCCAAATGCTTTGGGATCTGCAGGGGGTTGTAAATAAAGGTGCAAATTGCACCCGCTGAGAGAAATACTGTAGGTTACTGTAGGACATTCATTTCAAATGAATGCAATGCAATAAAGGTTAATTATGAAAATGTGGAGAAATAAACATCAACCAAGTCTTCTGTTCTTTCTCTGTTAATAAAAAAGCATGAGTGGGTGAACACACACAAAACAAACATGACCATCAGTGAATCTTCACGACAACAGCTAGAATAAAAAAATGTCATAAAATGCAAAAGGTAAATAGGATTTCAATGTTGTGGAAGACTGTCATCGAAATGAGAAAAAAAATGGGAAGTCCCATTATAACTACACTAGTCAAAAGGTCCCGGCAGTGTTGTCATTAACATTTTTGTGCCGGAAACATCAGTGTTTCGCTCAATGCCACAAGTGGACGTATCGCCATTTCCATTTAAAAGGAAATTTTTACTCTGATAAATAATTGAGGGCTGGAAACGTTTGAGTCAATTTAGCCGCCCTACTCCTTAAGGTTCATTTGCCGCAGCTGCTCAGTCATTCCCGGTTTCATCTCCAGCCTGCAGCTGAGCTTGCGCCAGACGCACACATCATACATTATGAACTCATTCACCACCCATCTCTCTCAGAGAGAAGAATGAGAAAGACACACACAAGAGTGAAGCTCGCATTAGGAAGAGATTCAGAGCCCTAAAGTTGCAGCTAAAAAGTTTGTATGGATTTCAAGGAGTTTTCTTGACCTTGCTAATGTGACCACTTCTATCACACAAATCACGGCGCATCAATCCCCTTCCCCTAGGCCGAGTTTAAGAACGCCAGCGAAAAGGATGACTCGCTCTCTTTCTCACAGGCCGAGCTGTAATTACTCAGATAATTCAGGTCACCAAGCCCTTCGACCAGGGAAATATAAGTCTGAAAGTCTCCCTTTGTAGACACACTAAAGAGGAAGGTCTTTTCCGCTGTTTTTCTCTGGGTACATTTTTAATGCTCTGAGATTACTTTGGCATTCCTTATAACTAACGTTTAATCATGATTATTCTAATAAAGAGAAGTGCTGATATATAATTTGTTTCTATCTAGTAGAACTGACCATGAAATCAAAGCTCCTATTCTATTCTATTCTATTCTATTCTGTTGACAAAATCTATTGAGAAGTGTTCACGCCATGTGTAGTTGCAAAAATAAAAAGAGACCAACAATGGTTTCTAGTCTAAACTGTTCACATTGTCAGAATTATGTGTTGCTATGGCAACACTGAATTGTATGTTTTTAATAATTATCACATTCATTTTGCATTATGACATAAGCCTACATTTAAATGGGCAATTATATGAATTATTAACCAAAATATTACAGGCTAACCACATTTACTCAAAGTCGGTGCCATTCTGTCAGAGCTCATAGAAAATTCTGAGTTTACAATTGGTAATTTTGAGTTATTAACTTTTTTTACGGATTATGGTAGTTCCGACATCGTGTGAACAAACCCATACTGTAAATATATGAAGACACAAAAAAAAATGTGACAAAATCAACAGGGGATATAATGGTTAAATGGAATATGTCAAGTGAAAGTAACTAAGAAAGTTAAGATTCTGTTATGATAAATTTAAGAATATTTCTACCTTCTTAATTGTCACTGTAACCATCGCTCTGCTGCTCTAACCTCAAGTTCTTGTCTCTAAGGAGATAAGAGGTCAGACACATAACACTTAAAAAGGCAATTTAATGTAACAGACTATTGGGACCATTTATAGCTGTGAGTGAAATGTTAAATAATCTAATTTGCTCTCTAGCACATCAAATGGAACACCACTGGAATACCACATCTGAACCTCCTTGGGTTTCCGTAGAGGCGTGGAGAAGACATTTTTCAGTGACAATGACTCGTCTTTCAGAGCCATGGCTTACATTGGAGTAGCCCAAAACACCAAACAACTCAAAACAAAAGTATTCTATTCATTTTGTTTCTAAAAAATTGTTAATCTAAAAAAATTAAATGCACCAAGAAAACATTTCAATAAAGCAAACAGTGTGATGAAGAACCCAAAGAGAACCATCCTTCCCTTGGCAATGTGATGAACACAAACAGTTTCCTTTTTCTTAACGTGGGCATTGAAAGATACAGACTGTGGAGAAAAAGGGGAGCATGACGGATGCATTCAATCTGCTCTGAGAGAGATAACAATCTGCTAACAGCATCACACCTGTTGAAACGGACACTGAAGAACACAATTTGCATATGATCTGGTGGGAGGAGGGGTTAGGCTGTTATCATACCAAACAATCTAAGAATGATAAATGAAGTGACATATGGAATATATGAACTTGAGAAAAAGTTCAGTTGAAAACAGCCTCCAGATAAAGACAAAAACAGATGCAGGCAAACAGACAAAAGCTGATGCCAAACCACAAGTAAGCAGAAGCAGTAAAGCAGAAAAGACATCCTAAAATAATATCATTGTTTCATTGTTGAATGCTTCTGTGAGAGGTAAAACAAACATTTATATTCAAAAAGTCAAAAAGGCCCTCCCAAAGTATTGCAACATCCACCCATCTCCCCGGCTCATCTCTTGTCGTTTCCGGGCTCGGTGCACTCGCCCCTATCAGGGGGAGAGTGTTCTGGGTCCGGAAGGAACCGGCGAGTTTTGAGCCCGCTCCCTGTACAGCACGCCAAATACGCATATCTCATCTACCCCCTACCGCCATCATTATTATTTTGCATAGGCGAACTCGTGAAATACATTTGTGTGATGTCAATAGGATGATTCAACACATAGGCACAACAGATTCAAAAAACAATTTTTTATAAATTTTCCATGTATGCTCAAAAACTGTACTTTTAACAGGGTTTTTACCTATTTTTTAAAAAACGGTAAAAAAAAAACGGTAAAAAAAGCCTGCAAATTTACAAGAACAACATGCTATAAGGATTTTACGTAGATTTTTGTCACCACAGCTGCCGGAATTTTCAGTTTTTTACAGGATCTTTTTTAAACTGCCTATATTTGAAATACGGTAGAATCTAATTGCAAACATTTTTTAATTTTTACAGGAAATAATTATATTTTACATATTTTATATTTTTCAGGTGCCCCAAATGCTATTTTTTTTTTTAAATATGCAGTACAATCAGTTTCATCTCTTACTACCTTTCCACTAATTCAACATCTTTCAGTTGTATCTGCAATGGAACGGGATGCAGAAAAATAATTATTCATCCTTCAAATCTTCTGATCCTTTTCTCTCCATTCTGAACAGACTTCTCTCTCTCTCTCCTGCTGACTCAGGCTCTCTGCTCTGATAAAACTGTGAAGATTAAAGACATTTCAGACTAAGCTTTTGCAGTTAAAAAACCCTTTTGTCCTTTAAGATTCCAATTACCCAAAAAACAATTCCTTATTTCCTCTTCTTTGTCTCTTCCCTGGAACGCTAGAAGGAGAAGCCACCACACGAGCCCCAGAAGAACCGGATTACATCTTTACACATAAATGCAGATACAACGGAGTTCCTGTGTACCTGCGGCATCATGTGTGCTCATTGATTTGAATGGATTAGACCTTTTAAAAACCCTTTTTACTGACTCTAGATTGCACATCAGATTTTAGGTATCTGATGCTTTTTAATTTGTTTGTCATTTTTGGGCTGCCATTTATGTGAGGTGTTCACTTCATGATCAGATTTTTTAATCTGGTTTCATCACTAGTTTTTATTAACAACCCACAAAACATACAACAATTACCTTACATCGTCATGCCTGATACAATTCAGCTTCTGCCATTGTTCTTTAAATGTCACCCCCTCCAACTCTGATTTCAGCAACACAAAGAAATTCCAGAGATTCATACCGATAATTAAGAAAGCAGGATGCCACTTCTGCTCATGTCATAAATGCATTCTAAGATGACTTAAAGACTCCATAAATGCTATAATTGCTACAGTTCCAAAGCAAGATTTAAACTCTGTGCATTGACCTTCAAACATATGGCAATGTCAAACCCTGTAGGATTTCCCACAGCTCTGTTTTAGTGCTGCAGTGTTGAAATCCTTGTAACGAACACAACGCACACTCAAAAACAAGACTGCAGTAACACTGACATAGATAATGAGCTGTGAGCTTTCATCCCACCCTCTGCCTGCTATCAGCAAGCTACAGATATGTAGGACAGTGGGACAGTAGAACAGTAGAATGGCACAACATACAGTATAATCTCAGGACTGCGCTCATATTTCTGAGAGAGTCTTTCCCCATCCACAAATTTGAAACATCTGATCTTCATTCTTGGCTGAAAGAGACTTTTTGCAAATGCCAGGAAATAGGTTGACATTTTAATTTAGAGAAATCATAGACAGAGATGAATAGGAACTGATCATTCTTTTGTACATGGAGAATAAACAATTAAGTACGTCTTTTTCAAGTACAGTTGAAAGAAAAAGTATGTGAACCCTCTGGGCTTACTTGGATTTCTTCATAAATTGGTAATAAAATGTGTGCTGATCGTCATCTAAGTCACAACAATAGAGAAACACAGTCTGCTTAAACTAATACTGCACAAACATTATACGTTTTCATGTTTTTATTGAACACAACATGTAAACATTCATAGTGCAGGGTGGAAAAAGTATGTGAAACCCTAGGCTAATGACTTCTCTAAGAGCAAATTGGAGCCAGGAGTCAGCCAACCTGGGGTCCAATCAATGTGATGAGATTGGATGTGTTGATTAAAGCTGGCCTGTCCAATAAAAAACACACACCAGTTTTGAGTTTGCTGTTCTGAAGAAGCGTTGTCTGATGTGAACCATGCCTCGCACAAAAGAACTCTCAGAAGACCTACGATCAAGAATTGTTGACTTACATAAAGCCGGAAAGGGCTACAAAAGTATATCTAAAAGCCTTGATGTCCATGTGTCCACGGTAAGACAGATTGTCTACAAATGGAGAAAGTTCAGCACTGTTGCTACACTCCCTAGGCGTGGTCGTCCTGTAAAGATGACTGCAAGAGTACAGCGCAGAATGCTCAATGAGGTGAAGAAGAATCCTAGAGTGTCAGCTAAACACTTACAGAAATCTCTGGCACATGCTAACATTTTTGTTGACAAATCTACAATAAGGAAAACATTAAACAAGAATGGACTTCATGGGAGGACACCACGGAGGAAGCCACTGCTGTCCAAAAAAAACATTGCAGCACGTTTGAAGTTTGCAAAAGAGCACCTGGATGTTCCAAAGCACTACTGGCAAAACATTCTGTGGACAGATGAAACCAAAATTGAGTTGTTTGGAAAGAACACACAACGCTATGTGTGGAGCACAAAAGGCACAGCACACCAACATCAAAACCTCATCCCAACTGTGAAATATGGTGGAGGGGGCATCATGGTTTGGGGCTGCTTTGCTGCCTTAGGCCCTGGACGGATTACTGTCATCGATGGAAAAATTAATTCCAAAGTTTATCAAGACATTTTGCAGGAAAACTTAAGACCATCTGTCCGCCAACTGAAGCTTAACAGAGGATGGACAGGACAACGACCCAAAGAATAGAAGTAAATCAACAACAGAATGGCTGCAACAGAAGAAAATACGCCTTCTGGAGTGGCCCAGTCAGAGTCCTGACCTCAACCTGATTGAGGTGCTGTGGCACGACCTCAAGAGAGCGATTCACACCAGACATCCCAAGAATATTGCTGAACTGAAACACTTTTGTAAAGAGGAATGGTCCAAAATTTCTCCTGACCGTTGTGCAGGTCTGATCTGCAACTATAGGAAACGTTTGGTTGAGGTTATTGCTGCCAAAGGAGGGTCAACCAGTTATTAAACCCAAAGGTTCACATACTTTTTCCACCCTGCACTATGAATGTTTACATGTTGTGTTCAATAAAAACATGAAAACGTATAATGTTAGTGCGGAATTAGTTTAAGCAGATTGTGTTTCTCTATTGTTGTGACTTAGATGAAGATTAGAACACATTTTATGACCAATTTATGAAGAAATCCAAGTAAGCCCAAAGGGTTCACATACTTTTTCTTTCAACTGTACATCTGGATGCTTACAGGGTTGCGACTGGGAAAATCAATTCTAATTTGCAATCAGAATCGAAAGGCTAGGAATCGGATCTGAAACAAAACAAATAGATACAAATTTGAAAATCCTGTGTGCATACTTTAAGAAAAGTACACGCCTTGCGTGATCTGCTGATATCTCAATAAAAGCCCTCATGAAAATGAACAATATTTTTACTATAGTAAGCATAGTTTAACTATAGGATTTGCATTAAAATGCACAGGTACCACAAATTAACCATAGTTTCATTATAGTTAGAGTTTACCCATGATGTAGTTCAGCTATGGTAATAAACATAGAATCATGTTTTTCTGATTTATTAAAATGTGTATTTATACAAAAAACAATGCTCATAAATATAGATTTTTTTAAGTCAATAAGCATGCTAAATGACCATACAGGTTGATATCTAAATGTTTAACTTCAGGTGTGGAATCAAATCTAATGCTAATAAGAAACAAAAATAACTAGGGACAGAATTACACTCTACAGGTATCTATTTGCACGTTTTAGTAAAATAAATATCCAGCAGTGAGACGGAAAGCAGTTTGGCTTCATACATTAGTAGAACAGCAGTATAAGACAACAGGCACAAATGGGATGTTCCAGTACTGTTGGTCCCAGCATGACTGGATGAACCAGAAATGAACTTCTGTATTTCTGTTTTATCTGCTGGCTTTCTTTCAACGCCCTGCCAGTCTAAAAAGCCATCAGCTTTCATTCTTCTCTATCTTACAGCCACTTTACAGTCGCATCCGCCTGCTGTTCTCTCCATTCCTGATTCTGATTCAATCATCACCTTTTCCAGCAGTTTTTTGCCCCATTTTTCTTGACTTTCTTCACGCTGCCTGAGTCGCGCTGGCTTCTTTATGGCCCGCTGAGAAAATCCATAACTGCTTTAAAGAGGAATGTATTAAGTCAAACATTACCGCCCACCCTCAGCCGCATCCTGAAATTTGTAACAGAACAATCCTCTTTCAGGTAAAAATGGCAGTCGCAAACTATTTTATTCCATGATGTGACATATTTCCAATAGAAATAAAAAAACGGACAGAACTTAATGTACATTTTAAGAGGGTTGTTCAGGTTTAAAGCACAACCAGTTCAAGGTCAAGTTCAACATGGAGAGCATCTCAACATGTCACAAAAGTATACAATCAAACATTGGGACACAAATTTGTTTACTGTCATATATAACCTAAATTATACAGTATTTATATTCAGACACACCTACAGTGTGTCACGGCTTCTGGAGTTGATGACACCTCTGAGTGATTCCGAGATTGTAAACATGCCACTCATGTGTGACTGAATGAGGCAGGAAGTGTGCGGTACGGAGAAGAAATGAATGACAGGAATCATGGGATAGAGAGAGGGAGATGAGTGAGGTTTCCTCCAGTCAGCTATTGATTTACACTGGAATATCTCCTGAGCTTCTGTTAATATAAGAGGCAGGGGAATAAGAGGGCATAAATTAAACAGAGAGCACTCTCACTTTATCTTTAAAACACAAACATACGCAACACTATGAACAGTGCGCTGACTCAAAAAATTCCTTCTTTTTTTCCACTGATGGGATCAGACATGTTTGGACGTACAAAACTTTCATATGCCTGCACTTGTCTCCTTTACTACATATCAAAACTGAATAGCACAAATCACGCATATCGCCACACATACGCTGTATGGTAACACACACAGGGTTCTGCTGGCTCTGCAACGGAGTATGCGACCTTGTGCGTCCTCTCACTATTTGTCTCTGGCACAGGCCACCGTGAATGTCCCTCTGTCCAAGCACTCACAGAGGTACAAACTAGGGATGTCCAGCACAGTGCAAAGTCAATTTTTATCTGGCTTCATATCTGCCTGCTTTTGAGTATTCCCGTTCATAACTCTAGTTATAGGAAGTTTACAAGAAACCTAAATACAATTTTTTTGCAATTGGGCAATGCAAATGTCAACCTTACCGTGAAATAAAGTTTTTACAGAGATTTTTACAATACTGATAGCACATAGTTGGTGGTATAAATACCAATATGAAGTCTCTCCTAAAGTTTTCAAACCATTTTCAAGCATGATATTCAGGCGATGGCTGCTTTCAAAATTGTCACATGCATAACAGGCCATATTCCTCATAAATGGGCATATGAAATTTTAAATTGAACTGTTTTATGTTCTGTAAAGAGCCATCCCTTCTCCACTTGGTGCATATTATTGCTGCTGGTTTGTGCATTATAACTCACAGAAATCTTTCAAAGTTTTTTTTATAGAAACTTTGTGCATAGATTTATAGTTTTATGATGTCTGAACTCAGTCAAGAGGGGTTTAGGAAAATATAAACAAATGGTCCAACATATTGGAAGTAAATACTAGGGTTGACCCCGAATACTTGAAGATTTGATTTTAATAGGAGGAGCATGTTTCGACTACCAATCTCTCAGTTGGATCTTTGCAGAGGTGTTGTGCAATGTGGATCATGCCATTTTGGTTATATGGGTAGTGGCAAAGCAGACTGGCATGCACTGCGCCGCCAAAAATATTATTTATGTAAAGAAACGGGACCTTTTTTGGGTTGGGTGCTGAAACCCCCTGCGCATCTGAGCACGAGGTCTGGCTACGACCCAGCGGATCATGTCTCTCCGCATCTTCTCTGCTGTGAGACCGCTATAGAGAATGACTCACAAATGAATGTGTTCACCGTTTCCAAAAACATTTGTCATTTACTGAATACTGGGGCATATAAATATGAATTATATGCTATGAAGTTATATAACCAAAATCACCACATGTAGCAAGCACTGCGCAGACTTTCGGAACTTGTCATTCTGTTGTCAAGCAAGTGTGCATATCAGGAGGACAGAGAAAGAGTGCGCAGGAAAAAGTTGAAAGGGGTTTTTAAAATGGTAAGAGGTCGGAGAGCTTATTTTTCTAGTTTTGCCTGAAAAGGTCACATCCATATTTGGAATTATCCAATTCCATTTGGTGATGCTAGTGGCACACTGCCACAGAGCTATAGATAAATGCTCAACGCTACATTGCATTATTGAAGTTTATTGTTAAATGGATAGTTCACTCAAAGATTAAGATTCTGTCATCATTTACTTACCTACAAGTTGTATTAAATCTGTATAAATGTCTTTGTTCTGATGAACACGGAGAAAGAAATTTGGAAGAATGCTTAAAACCAAACAATTCTTGGACCCCATTGACTATAATAGCAGGACAAATTTTTTGGTTCTATTGAACACAAAAGAAGATATTTTGAAGAATGTAGGACAGAAAACAGTTCTGGGGCACTATTGGCTACCATTGTAATTTTTCCTATTATTGGTCAACGGGTTCCAAGAACTGTTTGGTAACAAGCATTCCTTCGTCCAAGTATCTTCCTGTGTGTTCTACCAAACAAAGAAAGATTTGGAACGACTAGAGAGTAATTCATGACAGAATTTAGGGTGAACTATCCTTTTAATAGCGTAATAGTTCAATATCTAATCTTACAATAAACTAGTGTTGTAAATAGCATTTTGGATTGTGCTCTGGTTTAAAAACCGGTACTGCGTGTGAATTTTAACTATTAAAATGTTGGTGATGACAACCCTAGGTTAAATAAGTCAAATATAAAAAACAAAAAATTATAGAGCAAATGCATAATATAATCTGGCTAGCGATTGCACCAGAGGGCTGTGTGGGTGTGTGTTCAAATCACTAAAACATACAAAGGAGAAACCAATGCAGATGAAGGGTGAATAAAGATGAAAAGAAAGGGGTGGCAAACAGATGATTGTAACAACTGCCTTTTATCTGCAGCTGGCTACAAAACACTTCCTGATTATCCCCTTCTCCCACATCAGCATCTCCATCCTCCCATCCACCGTTACTCCACCTTCCATCCGCTTTTTTCGAAAATGCTTCGCTCTCGCCATCCTTCTCCATTATCTTTCCTGACACATTCTCTTTTTAAGCCGTGCAAAACCACACACACCACAAATACACATAAAGAGGAATTCTGCAGAGGCTGTCAGGCTTTGACACGCAGGCTGGCTGGCAGTCTGCATCCAAGCAGGCAGACTCCCGCAGGAGAACCCTACACACCTGCAGCGGTCACCGGTCAACTTTTACATCACTGCCGCATCCTGCTAGAACTTTACACATATGCACATATACGGTCATCTGATTCATTTCCAAAAAACCTTAATGCTCTGCCACCGATGCATAGGAAGCTTTGAATTTAGTCAAACGGTGAACCTGCATTGAACATGCACATGCATTTATTTAATAAAACGCCTTGACCTGCATGCAGCTGTATCGATACACACAATAAATCATCATACACATTCTCTCCCTTCTAGGTCACGCTTCTCAAGCTACAGTACCATGGCCAACAAAATGAAATCGCTGATCAATGACATCATTGCTAAAATGACATCATGCATGTCAGATGCATGTAACTAAAGACGCCGCTCTCCCTGCTCGTTACTCACAGCATTTGATGAAATGATAGTGTGACATTTTCTCCGCCGATCAGACAGCTGCAGGTTCCTGTTCTCCGGTACGGTGCTGTAGTAACCGGTAAGATACATAATTCAGTGCCCAGGCGCTGATATTCGGTTTACCTCCCCGTGCATTATTAAAGGCTGCTCAGGTTGCAGACAGACGGCTGTGCTTGTAGTAAAAAACGAGCTGTAGGTGAGCGGTGAGGTGACTGTACCGGTCTCTCCACTCCACTCTTTCTCTCCCTCCCATCAGCTGCAGTTGCGTCTCCTCCACCGAGCCGCTCTGCGACCATGATCGCCACACGTGCTATTGTAGCACCGCTGATTGACGCGCGCGTAGCCCCGCCCACCGCACCACACACCCCTCTAAAGGATGCGCGCAATGACAGTGGACTCGGGGAAAGAGGGAGAGAGAGACGGGTCGTGAGAAATAAAAGAGATGGCGATTAGAGGAGGTAAGACATTTGGGCAAGAAGAGAGAGAGAGAGAGAGAGAGAGAGAGAGAGAGGAGGGGAGTAGGAAAATGTGGTTTTAAGAGAGGTTGATGAAAGTTGCTGCAGTGCGGCTATCCGACCGTGTCTACACTGCAAACGCTCGACGCGGTGCGGCGCGAAAAACTACGGCGCTTCCGATGTTACCGTTGCTGTTTTCTATTTCTAGAAACGTCTGCTAAATAAAGATCAAATGTTGGGCGTATGAATGAATACGTGCGGCAATGATGTCATTGTACATGCGTGTGAGCGTGTGTGTGTGTGTAAACTACTATGAGATTGAGAATCTATCCTTGCATTGAGTTTTTGGCCAAGTACAATTGATATAGATAATATATGATCCTTTTGTTATAATGAGAATGAAAGCATATGTCACTTATTTTTTTGTGTAATGTGTCATCAATTTTCTGGAATGATCTGAGTTTCTACTGTTCTTCTAAATTTACATTACATGTAGCCTTATCTAGGCATTAAATCTGTTATTTAGAAAACTTGAACAGGGAATTTGAATCTGTGGTTGATTTTTTATTCTTGTAGCAAAATTTTGATTACACAAACAAAGATTCCTAAAACAAAACAGACTTTTATAGAATTCTTATGTGAAGTCAAACATTTAATTAAATCACGTTAATGATTAAAAACATAAATATAATTTAAGGAAATATTTACCTTTTTTTATTTAAAATAAGTTTGTTTTTGTAAATCAAATTAAGTTTTCAATATGTTATGTTGTGTATTTATGTTATTATAAAAAAATATTTTTTTGTGTTAAATTGATAGGAATCACAAATGTACTACAGTGTCACTACAATAGTGTAACCATATTTGTGACCCTGGACAACAAGACCAGTTTTATGGGTCAATTTTTCAAAAATTCAGATTTTTACATAATCTTAAAGATGAATAAATAAGCTTTCTGTTGATGTATGAGTTGTTAGAATATGACAATATCTGGTTGAGATACAACCATTTAAAACTCAGGAATCTGAGTTTTAACAAAATGTTAAGAAAATGGCGTTGCAGTTGTTAATCATGGGAACTGTGGCAGGCCATTCACTTTTTATATATTTAAGGTAGGAAATATACAAAATATCTTCATGGAACATGATCTTTACTTAATATCCTAATGATTTTTGGCATAAAAGAAAAATCGATCATTTTGACCCATACAATGTATTTTTGTCTTTTACTAAAAATGTTCCCATGCCACTTAAGACTGATTTTGGGATCCATGGTCACATTTGTAGTAAATTATAAGACAATTGGTATACAGTCTGCCCCCCCAAAAATAAACTTTTACTATAATAATACCATATACACTGGCCGTCCAAAAAAAGTCACACACTCTAATATTTCGTTGGCCCACCTTCAGCTTTGATCACAGCAGGCATTCGCCGTGGCATCGTTTCGATAAGCTTCTGCAATGTATTCCCGTCCAACATTTATTCCCGTCCAGAGTGGAATTCATTTTTTGCCAAGATCTTATATTGATGATAAGAGAGGCGTAACCGATGCGCAAAGTCTTCTACAGCAAATCCCAAAGATTCTCAATGGGGTTAAGCTCAGGACTCTGTGCTGGCCAATCCATGTGTGAAAATGATGTCTCATGCTCCCTGAAACACTCTTTCACAATTTGAGCCCAATGAATCCTGGCATTGTTATCTTGGAATATGCCGGTGCCATCAGGGAAGAAAAAAACTCATTAATGAAATAACCTGGTCATTCAGTATATTAGGAAGTCAGCTGACCTCATTCTTAGGGCACATAACGTTGCTGAACCTATATCCCAAATCCAATGTGAGGCTCTTATTTGTTGAGTTAAATCCAGGTGGTGACTTTTTTTGGATCGGGCAGTGTAGTTTATTTTCATAAAGTTAATAACACACACACATACATTACACAAACAATCTACCTAATCCCTCAGACATATATCCCATTAGCCTCTTAGCAGATATCTGTGGAGTTTTGTGCGAAGTTTGCAGATTGTATTTGATTTTTTATTTCATAATTGTTTGTCTTAAAAATGCACATGTCGGTGACTGAAAAAAAATCAAGCTACGACACAACATCTGACCATCAATTAAACAAAACACGAAAATATGTGAACATCCCCCTACATTTCACACTGTTGCACACTGAACACTGTTGAACACTGTAAACAGCGTTATTTCATATGACGGGACTGTTAGTTTTTGTCTCGCCTCTCCCTTTCAGTGTAAATGGTGTTTGAGTCCTGACATCTTAACTGCTTAGCAGTGGCATTTCACTGGTCACAAATTCGTTTGGACAAGCTTCATCTCTCCTCCTGCGTGGGGCCATGTTTATAAATTACACACATGAAAGGTCGACAAGCATTATTTTATGTGACATGCATCTATGTGAGGTAGTACGACGCACATCAGACCGATGGCAGTACCAACACTATTTTGACCAGTGCATCTTTTTCGCACGAGTGCATGTGGGTATAACTGCATATAAACATGGCATGTCTTTGTTTTCTGCCAAACACCTCCACAAGAACCCACACATCAACTGCACTTTACAAACAGAGAGCCTGGAGAAATGGAGAAAGAGACAGAAATAAAGCCTGTCATGTGTATCGAGGTCATGGATTTAACCCTCCTCTTCCTGAATCTGCCTTCCTGGAGTGCCAGGATTTATTCGCATTGAAATTTATATGCCGTATGGATGTTCTAATAGGGGAGTTTAAAGTCATCATAAAAGCCAAATCCTCATCCATAGGGACTCATTTATAGGGATAATTAACTAATTTCTTATAGGCCGTAAATTGTTGGTGTCGCAGCATTTCTTTAAGCAAGTATACATTACTAAATAAAACCTAGTAATAAATCTAAAGGTGTGGAGGCATATTTGAAAGGCTGTGTCTCACTGCTATCATTCGCAGCAGATGCGCGAAACCCAGGTGGAAGGGTGGATGAGATAGAGATGTGAAGGCAAAGATGCAGGCTGAGGAATGGACAGGGTGAATGTTTAATTCAGCTTTTGATTTTCATATATTCAGCGGGTGATGAGAGACACTGGCGACTGGGATTACGTGACAAGATACATGAAAGGTGTGAGAGACTGAAGCAAGCAAACAATAAGTCTGGAGGAAATACATTAAAATGCAGGAACACAGGCACTTCAATATTAAACTCTGGCATTTCACAACACTGATGTTGTGTTAATGTTTGAGACATAGGGAGCTACATCACTGTCAACTACCTCGACAGTTCTCTCCTAGGACTGGATTGTGACTTAAATCTCATCGGAAGTGATTTGGAGCTTTGCAACCTTATACCTCAAGAGCACAGAAAACTGAAAATAAATGCAGAGTAATGATGCACAACTAGTTCAATAGGCATTCAAATATACAGTATATACAGTAAACCAAGTTTATGTGAAATAGTCAATTACATTTTTTTAAATGTGCCGGCTTCACGATTCATTTTTTTCTCAGGTCATTGTTCATTGAATTCTGGGATTGCCATCTCTGTTAAAAATACATGTGATGTTGCCTTAGCATTTGACCCTTAAGACTGCATTCCTATGTTTTGGAAAGGGGCGTAGGATGTGGGGGACACGTCCCGTGCACTTAGATGTGATTCTGTTCCCCGCACTATTTTCGATCCACCGCCTATAATTCAGCCTGTGTTTTCCGGTTTGTCACTTAGATTTGATTGAAGTAACATTCAGCCAATCACAAGCCGGATCATCTCTTGGGCGCGTCAGCCAAGAGCTACAAATCTGTTTACGCGAGTTGCTCTCGTGATTTTTTCTTTCATTTCTGTGCGCCTTTTTTTAGGGTAGCTTAAAGGTGCCCCAGAAAAAGCAGAGGACGATCTCACGTCCTTTAATCAAGCAAACACTGTAAGTATGTGTTATGTCACAATGTATTATCATACTTTATCATATTAACCACTTTAATTCATTACAGTTATGTTCTTAACTTTAACCGGTCTGTAGGAAAGGCTGGCTGTCACACGTCACTGACAGAGAGAGGGGAGGACAGCAACTCGACCTCTCCAGAATGTATACAGGTGAGATTTGACTATTGACGAGGCAGTTTTCTTAATTGTGATGACTTTAGAATGTTTTAAAGAATTAAAGATTTATATATATAAAGTATATTTTTTATGGTCGAATTGTTAAATAAAATTGGTTATATGGTAACAGTGTGTTCCACTAGTTTTTACTATGGTAGGCTGTTTGCTTTCATGGGATTTTTCCAAAATTGCTACTATGCTGCTCTTAAATGCCAACTGCTATTCTATATAGAATGTATTCTATGAACATGTACATAATGTGCATAATCTGTTTGGTCTTTGAAGGTTACATCAAATGACAGCTGCCAGCCCCACTTTTAAAATGGCTGCTACGCCCCTGGTTTTGGAACATGAACATTGGAACAGAGTAAGGCAATACAATTGTTTGCGGATTAACAGAAAATTGGAGGAGATGAAAATGGGAGGCGTGGTGGAGTTTATTGGAGATATTTTTTCTATTTTATGCAAACTCAGAGAAGGTCAAATTTCATGGATGAGCAGTAGAGATTATACATCACTCGAGGGGACAAAATACCCATCCAAGGATATACTATAGCTTCCAGTTAGAAACCATTAAATGAGAGGAGTATGGAAAGAGTGACATCCACACAAATACACTCACACATTCACATCTAACAGTGCCTTTTTTTTCCACACACGCTCAAAATAAGTCACGTGAGAAAAAAGAGATAAGGAGGTCTCCCATCTGTCCGCCTGTCAGTGCCCTTTGGTCGAAGGTCACAGAGAAGGACTGTCTATGCAAGTGAGTCAGGGCCCAAAGAAATAAGACGTGATGTTTCCATCGCTCTGTGCACTATGAGAAATGTCAGACCTTCAGGTTGGAGATGAGACAAAGCCAAGAAGAGGCAGGGAGACCAGTCTCCTCTGTCAGACCAATAAAGGTTCAGAGGGAAGAGTGTCACTTGAGGTAAATGTCAAGACAGAAAGGAAAGAAGAAGAGAGAGAGAAAAAATGTGTGTGAGGGATAAATTACCCTAATTCTTAGTGATGAGATGAAGAATGAGTATCACCAGATGTATTAAGGTGTCAAAACTGGGATGGAGAAGCAGACTTATCAACGGCTGTCAGACTTATTGATCCTTCGCCACCTTGTCACTGAGCGAAGAGGCCACTGCAGTTGTAAACTACACATTGATCATGAAATTGAAGGACATGTCATCGCAACATTATATGCTAAAAGAGTGCAGCCATGTCAAATGGGTTTTGAGACTCTAAATGCTTTTCGAAACATTACACACTGCATGTTACATATATATGTTAAAGTATTATAAATCACAATGGTATGAAATATTGCTTTCTTCTTTTTACAGCTTGACAGTTGCAGTCACTATTTTTCCATCAACTGTTGTCAGGTTGTACATCTGAAACGCAACTGGCAGCGTATGAAATCTGATTTGGTCAGCAATAGCAATTCATATTAATGTATATGTGCATGACAGTACGGTCTGTTTATCTTAATGTCTCTTTTTATCAATAGATGAGTTACATTAAAAATAGCATGTGTATATTACGTCCTCATCTGCTTTTATATCCACACACCACTTTCATAAAAGGTGTTGATGAGACCCCGAGGAAACTCCTTCTCTAATTAAAACAGCATGTGACAAGGATCTCAGAAATACTAATGAATCAGTTCAGCCATATTGAACCAGCACTTTCAATTACAGCGGCATTCATGGCCTAAGGATGCCAGACGCCTCAAGAAGGGCTAATAAATTAAACATGTGATGCAATCTCAACACGACATTAATTATTCAGCCTGTGTTGTATTTACACTGCTAAATATTTATTTTTCCTCAAATTTTATGGCTGAATCTTATTAGCGTGACCTAGGGGTTCATTTTCCTAACCATTAGACTGGCAAATGAAGAACGTTTTCCACTGTAACTGTACAGTAATATTCAAGCGCAAATCTTAGCAATACAATATTAACCCCGGATCGTCTACAAATCCATCAGTCATAATTCATCAGTTGTTGTTAAACAAGGGTTTGAGACTTTGCTGTTTACATGCAGGTTTAAAAAGAATGGCATTTTGTGTCATCTTTTCACTTTTCTATGTTTCCTTCCTCCAAAACACAAAATTCAATAACTGACTGTTTACTTGCTGCCTGATGTGTCCCACTCCTCGACAGGTACTTCTAGAGAAAAAAAATATTTAATGTTATTGACTTTCCCTGTTAGTGGTTTTAATGTCGTGTCTGATCATCCATTTGATCCTTCTCCACCCATAATAGCAGGTAAAATATTCTGAGCATTATAAAAAGAGTTAAGAGCCTTGAGCTGATGTGAACGATGGCTTTTTTCACTGCCCTACTTTAATGAGTAAAGCTGAGGTGCTCTTATTGGATTAAACGGCGGATTGTCCAAATGAACTTGGCTGGTTCAATGCCACTCTTAGATAAATGTGATGAAGTTATGTCACAACGCAAAGCCAGAGAGTCAACAGAGGCCCGTCTACTGAAGTGAATGCAGCAGGTGAGAGAGATGGAAAAGACAGAAACAGTATAAAAGTTTTCAAGTACTTCTTGAAAAGACTCTAAATAGACTGTGATAAAGTGACCTCTACCATATTTCTGTCCAGCACACAAACAGCAAATGCTGTTATTCGCTTGGTACATTTTGCTTCACAGAGGATGTGCAAAGTTTGACAAGTCAAGGTTTGACAATGCAATACACTCTTAAAAAAAGGAACTATTCACTAACAGGTTCTTTAAAGAACCATCTCTGTGTTACATTTTTATAATCTTAAGAACCATTTCCGACACAAAGAACCTTTGGTTACATTCCGGAAAGGGTGCAATTCTCACTATTAACCAGTTGTTATTAACATGCATATTATTGGCATAGTGGCTGTTTATTAGTAATTATAAAGTAAATATGGTCACACTTTATTTAAGGTCCAATTCTCTGTATTAATAAACCATTAACTATGACTTTTGACTCAGTAAACTTATAATTTGATGCTTATTAATAGTTAGTGAGGTGGTTGTTAGGTTTAAGTAGGATAAGGGAAGTAGAATATGGTCATGTTAAATATGTGCTTTATAAGCACTAATAAACAGCCAATATGCTAAAAATAGGCATCTAATAATCAACTAGTTAACAGTGAGAATTGGACCCTATACTAAAGTGTTACCATAAATATTCTGCATGACCATACTCTACATCGTTAAACCTACCCAATACCTTAACCTAACAACATTCTTCTAACTATTAATAAGCAACAAGTTAGGCGTTAGTTGGTGAAAAAGTTGTAGTTAATGGTTCGTTACTAGCGAAAATTGCCCTCCTATACTGAATTGAGTTTTTAAATAGAAAATAACTGTTCTTTATGGAACCATTGGGAACATTTTACATACATCATTTATGTATAATGCTTTATAAAAGTAGCTATAATGTTATGCATTGTAATGTATTGTGAATAATTGTAACTACAGGAAATAGATTATAACATGTATCAATTCATTGTTACACTTTGTATTTTTATTTATTATATCATTCTTCACAACAACATTTAATGTATTAAAACACACATTATGAACAATTATAATGCATCATACGCTTTAGTAATCCTTTATAATGCATGATACATAAAGGCTTTATTTCAGGTGATACCAAACCATTTTGACAAAAAAGGTTATTCTGTGACATTGTGAAGCAACTTTATTTTTAAGAGTGTAGAGAACTATTTTTCAAATTTTGCCCTCTGGAGATATAAAACATAAAAAATTCCTCATGTAGTTTCGCACTTGAGTCGTAAAATTGCTGAATTTTCTCCGTATAACTCCTGTATCAGCTGATTAGTTGCTAATATAATGACGGACTTAAAAAATGGCGAGGTATAATTTATTGAAAAAATGTGCATATCTGTGATGTTGTCTATGTTTGCAGGATGTTTTTTTACTGTTCATTTTATCACTTATGGCTTGTTTGGAACTTGATTGGCTCAAATTCTTTTACACCAGACTTTGTGTTTGAGGCAAGATGTCAATTTACACCAAAGCTGTGTGTTAAATTGTACGTGGTTGAAGCTGAAATACATGACCTCATACACAGGATTTACATCCCAAAATACAGATTTCAACACGTTTAATCCATATAAACGCACATGCATATGAAATCTGGTAAATCCTTTTACAGTAACTTTATCTCTATCGTAATCTCAGCATCAGGCAGTGAGCTGCATTAAATATTTTAATCCTTTGGTTTTATCCTCTACAAGAGCAGCTCAACATTCTGCAGCACCAGGAGAATGGGGTCCCTGTCACTTAATAACTTTCTGTGAGTAATTAACCTCTGTTAACTCTCTTTTATCTCAAGCTTAGACACACTATCACGTTTAGAAACAAAGTGAAGCTAAAACTTTTAAAAGCCAAGTCTAATGAGTATGGTCTTTGGTACCAATTAAGAAGATGCTGCATTTCATGTGGTGCAGGCGGCAGTCATGGAGTTGGTGCTGTTGGAGCCGTCTCTGAATGTGTAATGAGCAGATGCACGTGCCAGGAGTACTCACTCTCTCTGCACCCAAAGAGCAGAAGTCTGAACCAGCCTTCTGTCACATCTACAACTCCATTCAACTGTTGTGAGGACAGACGGGGCAATTCCTGACAAAACAGGAATGAATCATCTAGCACAACTTGACAAGCTACAGAATGAGGGTAAGAAACTGAATCTGAGCGTGACAGAGTGTGATAGAATTATACTGTAGAACAAGCTTGAGCAAGAGTCTGACACTCAGTGTAAAATATCGCTTATTGCTCCCTCAACCCTCTGTATGTCGCTTCGGATAAAAGCGGCTGCTAAATGACTAAATGTAAAATGTACTTCTTTAGAAAGCTCTAATAAGCAGTTTCAAACGAAACATGCTTTTTCATTAATATAGTTGATAATATTCAAAACGTTAGAGTTTTTGCATCTGTATGCAAAAATATATGGGGTGTTTTTGTCTTCTGTTTTTGGGTTTGCTAGGAAGTTGTTTCTATTCTTAACCCCTAAACTAAAAAACATTTTATAATGTACATTTACATGTTCTTCTTGTAAATTTGCAGAATTTATTCTGTAATTTGACTTTTTTTGTATTTCAACAATACAATGTAAAACACATCCCATAAAAGGGGTGATTTTCCACCAGCTGTAGCATAAGGTAAAAAAAGTTTTATCTCGTATCATGACATGTTTTTCTTGTAAATTTACGGTATTATTTCTGAAATTTGAGAGTCTTTACCATCAAACCTTTTAAAAACAGTAAAAGTCTGTAAAATGTACAGGGTATGCTTTAAAAAGTTCTAGAACATAACAATAAGCGATTTATTTCATTCTGCAATGTTGTGGGATTTTAGTTGATATGTTTAACAAATTTTTATGATATTATCAAAAACATTACATTTTTATTCCATTTAGCAGTTGCAATTTCTCTACTATTTTGTATATTATTAAGTAATATATTTTTATCAAATTTAGTAGTGAGTTTAGTTCTTTTGTAAAGTTGTAGTAGTGTTCTAAAAGTGCTTGTCTTGACTAGAACATATTCCTTACTGCCTCCTATATATACTTCCATATTTAAGTACAACCCATATGTCCTATTGAATGTTAAAACCAAGTAGAAATTGATGTTCAGGAAATGCATTACGTTTGCGCATTACTCCCTGGATCAGCTCCAGCTCTGTTCATTTGTCAGAAATGTGCATGTGAACTAGCTGATGTCTGAGCAGAAAGACAGGTCATCTCCATTACTCACCAGCTACTTACACTGGACTACGTAAAAGTAAATACAGCATAACACATTCAATGGACCCAACAGGTCCTCGATCCTATCTATTAAGGTAATCATTTCTTTACTTCTTTATGTACTGTTTCTTTACAATTGTTATTGGTCTGTTTAGTGTTCACTTTAAATAAATTATAGAAATGTCTGCATCTCAATATATGAGTACATATACAGCACACAACACAAAGGGTAAAAAAAGGGTAAGTATCCTATGATTCATTTACTTCATTTACTGCCATTGCCAAGGGATGAAAAAGAGACAGAAAGAAATACACATTGTCCAATGTCCTCAGCTTACCCTCTCCATCATCTGTCAGCCGTACTGACAACATCACACTGGGTGTCCCCGCCTCAATGTGTTCTCTTCTGTTCTTTCCTCTTCTTGTCTTTCTATCCCTTGCTTCGGGTCCTTTACCACCTCCAAAACAATGCCGGTTATTCTATGAAGCCAATTTGACAGCTGCTCCCTCTGAACTCATTCAACATTCTCAAACTTCCACCTGTCCCTCACTCCACAGCTGTTTGAAAAGAGACCCTAACGGAAAACCGGACATAAAAAGACAGAGGGCTGAATGGGGAGGAGTTTCATCCTGTGTGGATGAGATTCTAAATGACCAATGCTAGGACTCGTGCCAAGCTGCCCGATTTACTCCCCAGACCTACATTAGAGCTTAAAGCTGGAGAAGCACCCAAACACTGTGCCTTATTTTCCATCCCAGGAGACGTTGGGTCACACTCTCACACGCTCTGCATTTTCCATCCCAATGAAACAGAACGAGCACAGGAATCTTCCTACCAGAAAATAGCTCTGAGGAGACATGTGGTGGAGTAAATATCTCCCAGAGACCAGCACACGGAGTGGTCTGACCACAGGCACACACACACATTTGTCACATGTTCGCACCCTCCTTTGTCAACAAAATCATCATGTCGCTAAGCAACTGTCTTGTACAGCAGCTTGTGCACAGTAATGTAATAGAAGGCACGGAACATAGATGCCCAAGTATAAGCCAAATGTGTCAGATTGTGATTTATATTGTAATCATATGTATTTCTGCACTATATGGACCTATAACTGACATTAGTTTACACTGCATCGTTTTGCAAGTTAGTTTAAGTCGACATGTTTATTGTGAGCTAGGAATAAGAACAGAGCACATTTAATGCCTCAGACATTTGAAGGTATCTATCGCTCCCTTGAGCACTGATGTTAAAACAATACATTGGTAGATTGGCTTCTGGCCTGCGTGAAAGAACAAACAGCAATAGGTTAAATGAAATTGCATGGCACTTCCTTTCAAAGCCTGAGGGTGGCGGTGTTTCCACATTATTAAGCTAATACTGACCAAAGACTGTTACTCTTGTTAAGGACACTCACACAACCCTGAGCTACACACTTTTTGCCTCACCAAACATCACAAAACAACTGTCATCTATAATAAACTGCCATATGAAAAGGTCAACAAACAAACACTCATAACTTCAGTATTTTGTTTCCCCTGCAAGGATGTGACAAAAGGTTTGCATTCCTCCTCCTATCACAGAATCAATACAGAGGTCAAATAAGAATATATGGGTTTAAAAATGTGTAAGTCTCTGACAAGGGTTTTGAAGAGCTGAATATTTCGTGCTCCGTTGTCTTCAGAGTGACTGTAAAGATTCAAATGAAGCTGCTAAATGAACCCACATGCATAATGAACAGCATGAATTATTAAATAGCTAAAGTGAAAACGCGCTGATGAACGAATACAGCGGCGCATATAAACCAAACTCTGACATTATGAGTGATACTACATGAATACAGAGAGAACAATTTCTCTGTAAATTGTTGATGAACCAGTCAAATCAATGCAATGATTGTGTCAAGGACATCTTGTGTATGTTTAAACTGAACACACATTAATGCAAGCAAACATTTATACAAAACGTCAATGCCTATGTTCACACAGTCACAGTCAGTGTTTTTGGAACGACAACTATATTTACTAACAGGTGTGACTTTCTTCACACACAAATTGCCCCCGTACATGCAATGGCATACAAGAGCGGCTTGAATGATGTCTGTATGAAACAGTAACCAAAGTCAAGGCTCTTGCTATTTTCATGATAGCCGTGACTAACACGTGTGACCATAGTGACAGTGACTATAGTAAACATCAAAGATGGTGGCGTCCATTACATTACTCTTTACCATTAAAACAACTGTAACCTGTCAGACTGGACTACATCAAAACTATTGAAAAATATCAATAACTGGGTTATTTTGAAAAGTTATAATCAAAGTTGCATGTCAGTATACCGACTGTCACATGAATTTTGTATGCCTGTGCATGCATGCATTACGCGTGGATTACGTACACCGATCAGAAACACTTCAATATGTATGTTTGTTCCATAATTTAACGTTTTGTAATAAAGTTCAAATAAAAAAATACATATTTATTGCATTTCGTACGTCATGTTATTTAGCAAGTAACCAAATTTTTTTTCGACATCCTCATTAAAGTGCAAATTTATACATCGGAATTGACCAGCAGCGATCAATTTGAATGCTCACAGAATTTTAAATGCACCTTGACCGCAAATCTGAAGAAAAGACACCGGCCATGACACACAAACAACATCTCTGAGTTACCAGAACACTGCACAACATACAAAATAGTTGTATAGTTTAAGTCTCACATAACTGGTTAACCAAGTTTATAAGCCAAACACGAATGCTAAAGACCGACTTATGCAATCCTGATTGGCTTAGCCGTGACCTTTCACCCCTGCTGATTGGCTCTCCCGCTTTGGTCACCGAGGTCGGTCCGTGTCATTAATCACAAGCGGGTAGCTGTTGGATGATCGACACCACGTTATAACGCCGACGTTCGAGCATTTTCCCCCCGACAAAGTGATGCGTTATGGGAAGGGTACGTGATCTACTAAAAGAAAACGCAGACACAAGCATACATCACACACACCTCCCACAGCTCCACGTGACATTGACAGACCGTTTTGTGCGCTCGTAAAAGAGAACGTGTTGAAAAATAGTGGCTTTCACAGAAACACTGTATCGAGCAAACGTGCACATGGTGTTTACACGCTCGAATACACACTTATATCTACAGTATACAAGCCAACAAAAACAACACTTGCATTCGACTTGAAGTGAAGAACAATGGTATGAAAACAATCTCCACTAATATCCATGATCTTTTAGTAATTGGTGACATGAATGGTATTATGACATCAGCACAGTCCATTGGCATTTTTTTTTGTTAGCAGGTCTAAAGTCCTCACAGTGATCTCACACACATTCCACCCCTCACTTTACACATGGTATATATAGAGCAGAACCAACTGCACTTCAGTCTTCAAGCTCTGCTTTCTTTCATGCACTCACTCACCCTTTTCTCCTCATGCACTCCTTCACTCTCCCATATTCAAGTTGGCAAAACGGAAAAAATACACCAGAGGTCCAACTAACACGTGCACAAGGACATCAGACGGGCAAGTAAACAGTGAAGAAGATGTCCTACCAGAATCCCACCCAGCGGCACAAGGTGAACAGAGGAGGAAAAGAGAAGGCAAGGTGCGGAGATGGAGGAAAAACGTGTCTGCCCGCGTACGCCTCTGCGCTGCTCCACCAAATCAATTTCACACTCTCTCACCTCCCAGTCGCTGTGATGTCATTCATTCATCGGTTTGCCGTTGCCATGGCAACGCTGGCCAGCGTGGTTCTAGTGTTGGCATTCCGTGACACCGTTGTCTCGCACGGGAGTGTATCCTTGTGAACCCTTTTCATATCACTGGGATTGTCCCACCCTTCCACTCCGTAAGGTGCGAGTGCGATAAACACCCCCCTCCCCCCAACAATTCTCATCTAACACGTGGGTCGTGTTCACATTCAATCAGAAAAACGCAGGAGCGTGTCACCTCATTAAAGAAATAGTTCAGGTGAAAATGGTCATTTCCACAACGTGAACGTGTCGTGTGTTCCACTGAAGAAAGAAAGCCACACAGGTTTGGATAAACATTAGGCTGAGTGAACGAAGCAAGAATTTTCATTTTTGGATGAACTACCCCTTTAAGGGATGAACCCCCTGAGGCACAGCAATAGAAGTGTATATCCACGCACTAATAAAGACCCCTACTGATCCCCCCGATGAGTCGAGTGTCATCATTGCATACATCAAACACACATACACACACGCAAATGTGCTGAACTACGTGACCCCAGATCACCTTGTTGATTAGGTCTGTCCTTACTGTCAAAAATAAATACACCAAGACAGCCCCCTGTTAAGATCCCCCAATCTCCTTTGATGGTCTCCGGTACTGAATTGTTAATCGGACCGCCCCCCTTTCATTATAGTGCACTGTGTTCGTCTGCAGCCTGACCTTGGGGGTCTACATCTTCATATAGACACTGTATCCCATATTAATCATACAGACATTCACGTCTGCAAAAGATAAGAGACTCACCGGGAAGCACCTCCCGCGGTCTCCTTATTACAGTCTGGAATGGTACAGTCACTATCAATTTGTCTTATATCATCAGTCTGAATAATTAGAAGCATAATTACTTGTTCATATGAATGAGGGAAGTCGATTCTGTAAGGACACAGGGTTGAATTAATCATACATGTAACAACGTGGGGATTGAAATGACCTTGTTCAGAAATGCATTAAACATAATTGTAATATTGACTCTTCAAGCAATTACTGTAGTTGAAACCCTGATCAAAGTCACGTTCAAGATTATTAAGGTCGTAAAACAGTGTTCTCATCTATAAAAGTGCCATATAGAAAGACACTGGACCTTATTTCCAGCTGGCCAAAGACTTGAAGTCCATGTTAATTTAGGTATTTCCCAGTCGACTTAGTTTAAAGCAACTTACATTACAATACATTTTCATCAGAATGCTTCGGGCCAGTTTATGCATGTGGCAGATCATGACTGTAAACAAAAGAAATAAGAAAACTGTGCTTGGGTCTGCATTACATCAGAGTTTAGAACTAAGTGATGTCCTTCTGTATCATCGACAATTACAGTTTGCTTTATTACACCCTCAGACAGGAAATCAATCAGATCTCTTCGTTCGGCTGTCACCGAACCTTTATATAGTGCAGACAAGCATGAATGACAGCATGTGATGACAAATGGGCTAGGGACAGAAGAAAAGATTTAAAACGAAGACTGAAATGTTGCCTGTAGGATTTATATTTTGATCTCTTGACAAGCCATGTCTTTCTTTCAACCTCTGTTTCTTCTGGCTCTCACTAAATCTAGTGTGATGTCATCCCGCCGCCGTGTTTTTTGGCAAGTTTAAGAATCATAGGTAGTTTAGATAGTTACAGTGTGTGTGTTAGGGTTTCAGAAAACAACAAGGATTGAGTCAAAACCAACAAGCCATGAACACAGATCTGACTAGAAACACCAAGGAATTAGTGAGGTTATTCCATCCTTCTGTTGTAATCTTTCATTTTTTATCTAACCATCAAGTATCTGCCTAACTCAAGTGAGCTACTCCTGGTTTTATCAGATAGTGGTCATTTAAATGTCAAAAACAAGACGTAAATTAGAAAACTTACTTAGCTTTATAAAAATATATTTATAAATAAAACCTAATTATCCTAATTTCACACTTTATAAGGCAGCTGTTTTATATGTATGCAAGACGATGTTATTAAAATATACTAAATCTTTTGGTTATTTAATTAAATAAAATATAATATTGGCCTAAATAATTTATTTTAATAATAATTCCAAAATAATAATAATTTAGAAAAGCTTGAGCGAAACAAAAAATTATAACTTATTTCATAAACGAAAAAAAAATTTGGGCACAAAAATTAAAGAGTGAAAGGGAAGCATTAATATGCTCTGTGAAATCAAACATACACTTTTATGGTATGTAGTTCATGTCCATAAAAAAATCATAAACTGACACTCTTTGAACCTCCTAAATATTTAAAAAAAAAATGAATGAACCAAAAAATAGAAATGTTGCCTCAGCGATAAACTGATCATAGTTTAAGTTGTGGCATTTTAAGCAAAAATAACTTTATTTTAAAAATAGCAGTTTAAAAAAATTATAAAATAAATAATACATCAGAAAAGCACATTGCAATATTGCTAAATCGGAAACTAAAATGAATATTTAACTACCTCTGCATTCCAACAGGGATATATCGCCCTGCGAAGTGCCCTTCAAAGTGACAACAATCATAGACGCCATACTGAAAGGTCGCTCCAACCCGAAGTGCTCATAACCGACCATTACAAAGGGCCCTACAGAACGAAGGATTTCGAAGGGTAAGACTGATGGTCGCTTTGGCCTCCCATGATTCTTTGCGCAGATTCTTTGCGTGGTGATGCCGCCTCCTTATGATGACGCAGAAGGGCACTTCAAGAAGAAGTTGTTTGGTCCCCTACAACCTTTAACCCTTCAAAGCATAGGGATTAGCCCTTCGAAATGGAAGGCGGGGTAATATTCATGTTTACCAATGGAACATTTCAAATCACCAATTAAATCTGTCAAATTACATTATTAATATACTTCAAAGTACATCAAAAATCAAATTACAAAATTCCTCTTCATTAGCCACCTTATCGTATGTTGTTATATCTCCCAATTGTATGACTGATCCATCTACACATCTATTCTAAACACCAGTGAGCAAGCAAATAGCACTATAAGCTTAAGATAATCACCCGCGTGTTGGTGTGTGTCATTCAAGCCACTTGTTTGCAAGTAACAAGTACAGTAATATTACTGTCAGCAAATTCATAAACAAGCGTACACTTTCCCCTCAGCAACGATTCCCTGACGGCTTCTCTGGGCAAACTGTGAAACTGTTAGACTATACAGACATGACTCTTTTACAAGTGCACTGTAAGAAGATCCCAGCAAGCTAGTGGCAAAGCTTTATTGTACAGCCAATACCTCGAATACAGCAAATAAACTAAAATCGTGTCCATCAATCCACTGTAAATCTACCGGTGCAGCTCCTCTGAAACTGATTCATACAACCAAATCTATCTCTCAGTAGTGCATAAATGAATATGCATTTACCAAATCAGTTTAGCTAAATCAAATGAATTAAGATACTATCTTCCCAGAGTAGTTTTTATGAAACAGATGACCATCTACCACAGTGGGAATAAAAGACTGTCTTAAAACCAAAAGCCACTGCACATTGCTTGGGGCAGAAGTACTACAAAATGTGCAGAAAAATTATAAAAGAGTAAAAGTAGGTCATATACAACCAACCCACAGTAGAGCAGCCCTTTCAAAAAAGACATCAAATAACAACGGATTGTAGGATTGCAGGCGCTGAAGCTCAGAGATGTAAATGATTTATGAATCGATGCCGATCCATCGCTTTGAGACTCACATTCTCTAAGACCAGCGAAAATGATGTCTACTATTCGGATGATTCCCTGGAGTGGAGGAAACAGCTCTCAAGGGCTCAAACTCTTTTTATACTTCTACTTGAGCACTTGTTGGGTTAATCAACACTGTGTTATAGCAGAGCATCAATATATTATTAAATATATATTTTATTATGCTTTTCCTGAAGGATTTGAAGGAAAGGATTTGCAAATGTCTGCCTTAAGCATCCTAGGCAAAGACGTCAATGGTTAGTGTGTGAATATTTCCATACATACCAATGTTTGTATAGATATCAGTGTATATCCCGAGGGTGGCAAAAAAGTAGAATAATAATCATTACACTTAATCAGTTTTAGAAAAGTTACTTTAAAACTCTTGCTCAACCCATTAGAAAGAAAACTCACAAATTAGACTTCTTTGTATTTTATTACTATTATTTCTTGTAGGCATCAATGAGATCGAATGGAGAGCAAAATGAAACCTCAGTCTCCTGCATCTTAAGTATTTCTACTAAGAAAAAGGCTTGAAAATCTCCATTAAGAAGACATCTCAACAATGTCATAAATTAGATTTGCCAACGCTGCAATTAAAAATCAATATGATTGAAGATTTCAATGTGAAATTAAACATGTCTCAGCAAGTTCAAAGAAATCCAGATCTCCATACGCAATGCATTTATTTCTGTTTTTATTTCTTCTAACCAATTTAAGAAGACTGAACTGACACTTAGATGAAACATAGTTGAGAACTTCTTTTAAAATATCCTGAGCAATGAAAAAGCAATAACGTTCTCATCTAAGGACAAGATGCTCATAATTTACTTAAAATAGTGACAAAATTATTTTATGACTCCCTCAGTTGAGTTGCAGCAAGGCTGATAAAAAATGCAGTAAATTTACAAAAAAATTCCAGCATAACTTATAAGACAGAACCCTGTGGCTTTTTGACTATTGTGCAACAAAAAAAGTAACCAACTAACATCACATGTTCGCCATGACGCTCTGCTAATGCACATTGCAGACACACTTCATAGCTAAGTGCTATGATGAATATCAAACTACTTTGAAGTAGTCTTACATCCAAACGAAGGTGAGAAGCGATGAGTAACGACCATTGAACTGAGAAACTGTGAGTCTGTCAGAAAAGAAGCTTTGAATTGCTTTAAAAAGACGATCCTTTTGGAGAACACACAGGTATGTGTCGCTGCCCACGTTTTCCTAGCGATGGCCTTCTTTTCCTTTCTGTCTTGTTTCCATATTTACATTTACATTTAGGCATTTGGCAGACACTTTTATCCAAAGCGACTTACATTGCATTACCCTATACATTTATACTTAGGTATCTGGAATCCCCTGGGAACAAACCCACAACCTAGCGTTGTTGACGCAATGCTCTTACCACTGAGCTACAGGAAAGCTGTAAAAGTTTTCGATCCAAAACTGTAAAAGAAACCTACAAACAGGCTATAAACTTAAGTAAAAGCGCACAGCACAAACTTGAGTATTCAAGTGCAGAGGACGATGAGTGTGGGTTTTATACCATCCTTCAGTAATGTGACGTTTGAACCGAGGCGTCGGAGGTGGAGTCAAGAAAATATGTGTGTACCAGATGAAGCTTCAATTTGAAGCTTGATTTGTCAACGTAGAAATCATGTGACCAATGACAAACTAAATTTCACTTTCTTCTCAATCACGTGCATGTCGTAACATTCGAACCCCAGATTTTTATTTACAATAATAACAATAATAACATTCAGATTCTTCCTGTTTTTTCATCCCTACCGCACTTGCTGCAGTTTTATAGTGCACCTCAAATACTGCTAGTGTCATGCTGAGAAGACATGGACTGGATCCAAATGCAAGCAATACATGTTTATTCCACAAATAGTAAAAAAACGACAAAAGCAAAGCCATCCACATGACCTGCCTGAAAAAATAACCGAAATAGGAAACACTAGGATTTATATAGATGGGGCTCTAAGGTAACAAGACACACCTGGGGAGACAATCAACATGGGACCAAAAAACTGAAGAACTACAACAGGAACCGGAAATCAAAGCAGACTAAAATACCAAAGAACAGAAAACACTGAAAAATATTTTAATTAAAAAAAAATCAAATGCGGTATAAAAGAAAAATTACAGAAACATATTACTAATTCGGGGGGCACGGTGGCTTAGTGGTTAGCACGTTCGCCTCACACCTCCAGGGTTGGGGGTTCGTTCCCGCTTCCGACTTGTGTGTGTGTGGAGTTTGCATGTTCTCCCCGTGCCTCGGGGGTTTCCTCCGGGTACTCCGGTTTCCTCCCCTGGTCCAAAGACATGCATGGTAGGTTGATTGGCATCTCTTGAAAAATTGACCGTAGGGTGTGAGTGAATGAGTGAATGAGTGAGTGTGTGTGCCCTGCGATGGGTTGGCACTCCATCCAGGGTGTATCCTGCCTTGATGCCCGATGACTCCTGAGATAGGCACAGGCTCCCCGTGACCCGAGGTAGTTCGGATAAAGCGGTAGAAAATGGAATGGAATGGAATATTACTAATTCACCGGTCGGGTGTTAAATAAAATGCATGAAAATAACGCTCATTCTATTTTCCGTAAATATTATTTAATATTTTCTTCTGTCACCTCAGTTGCCAAATTATTACCTGTTTTACAGTGTAGGTTATTCTCAAACAAAACACACCAATTTTAAAATGTCTCAGAGAGCCTTTCAATAGGTTATCTGTGGTCAAGAAATAATGATTCATATTATGTGAAAGGGACACATCTTTTATATTGCCACACCAAAAGTGGCAATCCTAATAAGTAATAAATTCGGTCAACGGCGTATGAAAATGCTCTGCTAACTCATTTATTAAAGACATTATGCACCAAGTGTGTTTTGCCGCATTAGTGACCTGCCAAATGCACAACAACATCGCCTATCAAAAAGCCATTTGTGTCATTACACTACAGAGCTGTGATATATGACTGGAGGAACATTGGCTTGCTGTCAGTGTTGTAATGAAAAGATAAAACCTAGGGTAGGATAGGGCAGTACCATTGTACAAGCTCTGTAGGTAGCTAATGAACACAAACATTTCAGCTTAAGGGCTCTTAGATAAAACAAACCACAGCAACCAGAACATTGTTCATTTTCAATAAAAGCTGGTGTTTTCCGCGATATGTGATTGGTTGGTCCAGTGATGTGAAAATGTAACCATGCAAATGAGCAGTGATGGTAAAATACATTTGGAAATGTACTCCGATAAACACACTCTTCTCAGAATTCAAGGCGGTCTTTCAATCCTGTATTTCTTAATTTTTCTGTAGAATTTTTATTTTATTTTTATTGACTACAAAGACTACCACTGCCAAAAAATGCATACGTATTTTGAACAACCTTAATAATAATGAGCTTATAGTTATATTATTTTTGGGTGAACTACCCTTTTAATGTTCGATGTCATTTAACATGTTCCTCACACGGAGAACCATAGAATTTGAGAGAAAGATGAAGAAAGTCAGTCTAAGCAATGTGTGAATATTATTATGCTATTTGTGTGCCCACCAACCATCTGTTCTTTCAATGAATCTTCATAGCTCTCCGTGTATGATGGGCTTGAGTGCTTCTGTCTAGTCAAGCAGCAAAGAGAAAACCAGAGAGAGACATCCAATGAACCTGTAAAGAAGACAGACGCCTTCAAAATCCCCCTTGTGATCCTCTTTAATCCAACCAGATAGGGCCCTTTTTTCTGTTACTCATGAACACACTCACTTGTTTATTTTTTATTTTATTTTCACCCACAACACTCTTACTTTCTCTCAGCATTCAATCTCGTGGTTTATCTTTTATCACATATTCCATCTTTGGTACATTTCCACTGTATCTTTCAGGAACTCATCTTTCTGAAATCCTATATTTCTGAATCTCTCATTTCTTGTTTCCGTCTTTAACATTGGCTAAAGGAACCACTGGGGTCTTAAGTGTGTAACTTGTTATAATCTTGCTAAAGAGAAAAAAAAAAAAAAATTAAGACTCAAATAAGGAACACTGAAAAAAAGGTTTCCGCAAGAAATTTAATAAAGTGCTCTGTTATGATTTTGAAAGGTACCAACTTTGTGTGCAGAAGACTTTCCGTCAGGACCACTATCATCAAATATTTTAATAACAGCAAAGATCTGGGGAAACTCTCTGCATCTCTGTACTGCCTTGCATGAACAGAACAGGAGCGTAAAATAAATCTAAATAAAAAAAGTCATATATCAGCCTAACAGGATGAAATGTAAAATGACCCGATAGATGTGGTGAAGTTGGGGATGGAGGTGGGTTTTGAGCACGATTGAGCAGCTAGCATATGTTGTATCAACATTATTTGACATTGATTAGCTGCACCTGATCTGATCGACTGATGCAAGCTTAACAAATGTGACCTAACAGGACTTATGCTACACTTGATTTTAAATGCAGTTTTGGTATTACAGCAAATGGGAGTTTATGACATCTCTTCTGAAACTCTAGAAGTGACACATGTGAGATTACTCCGATCCATTTTTCAAGAGTAAAATCTGAGAACATGAGAATCATAAATGGATTCCTCAATTTATTGGGACCATAGTAGGAAAAAATACAACGGTGGTCAAAGGTTCTCCAGAAACCTTTTAAAATGTGGTTTTCTGTGTTTGAAGTAATTTTCGATACTATGGGAGTCAATGGGGGGCAAAATCTGTCTGGTTATAAGCATTCTTCCAAATATCTTTCTCTGTGTTCATCAGAACAAAGAAATACATACAGATTTGGAACAACGCGAAGGTGAGTAAATGATGACAGAATTTTCATTTCTTGGTGAAATATCCATTTAAAATAGTGAATTTAGGGTTTCAAGGCTAAATCAAACTATGACATTTATTGTGTTATTGTTTTAACACATTCTCTTTGTTATAAAAATATAAATCTGCGCGAATGTAAGTGGGCGGGTGTTGGTGTTGTGTACTCCATGGACAGTCTATGTGTGATCATCGATGCAAGATACGTCTGCCAATCTGCTCTGCGCACCTGCCCATACTGACATACCATTCCAAAGCCCCAAGAGCATGCCAGCTGCTCCCAGTGCTTCTCCAGACACACACAATCCCATTGGCACTCATAACATCTCACACATCTTCATGCAAATAATCCTTAATCCACAAAACATAACAAACAAACAAATAAGGTTTCTTCTTTATCTCTAAATTTGGCTATTCAGGGGAATTGGCATCATATGCTTAGTAGATAATTAAAGTTTTGTTAAAAGCACTTATTAGCAAGAAAACTGTCAACAAGCTATATTTACATTAATATTGCGTTGTCATTCATGTCTATGATTTAAGCGTTATTACTTTTGGATGAAAATGTAGAAATTAGATTACAAAGCATCAAATTGTCTTTTTTTGGTGTTAACTGTACAGCCATTCGCTAACTGACTTTTAGTACATTAGTTTTTTATCTTCAGCAAACTGTTATTGTGATATCATCTCTGTAAAATAAACCCACAAATCCTTAAAAAGCATGTTGAAGAAAAACAAACTGATTGGTTAATTGTTATGTCTCACAGAAAAATGTATCAAGTATCCTGGAATAAGCTGCAAAATGGCTTTTAAAACCAAGGTTACTCCTAAAAGTCTGTCTCTCTAAAAGGAGTCATAAATAAAAGCTAAATGGGTTATTTTGTTAACTGTCTCCTTATCACAACAAGCACAGTACCTTGATACTCTGTGACAAATTCCCAGTCTTGACACAAACATGACCCTGTCTCTGCATGTTCTGACGGATACAGACGTTGATTCTGACACTGTTACACAGCCAGCACTAAATATAACCTGGAATGAGAAACAGTCCTGCTTGCCAGGAACAGGTGAACCAGACGGCATCTCCTCAGTTTCATGTAGCAATTATAGAGCTTATTTATATTTTAGTATTTCAAACATTTTACTTCATAAAATGGATTCACTGACTACTTTGGACTGTGTGAATATAGAAAAAGGAATGTTTAAAGACATGATATTATTATATGTACGGCATGTCTTTATACTAGCCTATACATTGTTAAAAATATTAACCTCAAACTTCAAAAAGATGGAAACAAGTTAGGTTTCTTTATCATAAGATCTCAGTTTGAAAAGGTATTTAAAATAATTTCATGATCTTGATTTGTCGTTAGATTTTTTAGTGTATCTGGAACCTCGTAGAAACCTCTAAGTATACGTTTTTTATGTCCTCGTTCAAAATCACATCATGTTAGTTGTTAGATGTTTTGTAATATTCCTTCAAATAAATCTCCAGGGTCTCTCAACATTTGTGGTGAGAAAAGAGTTAATATCTTGTGCTCTATTATGTCACTCTCAAATATTCCTTCTTGCTTAAGAAGTTTGGATAGACAGTTTCAGTGGCAACAACACAAACAAGCATTATGTGCCCCAAACTTAACTTCTGGTAGACCTCCGAAAAGAATCAATAACTGTTGAGTAGAGTTTAATTTAAATGTATACAACTAATAGAAATTAACGTTAATATAAATGAATCCTCAAATAAATTGTTGTCTTACAACCAAACCCAGACCTGAAGTTAACTTTAGGGCCAGGCGTTGGGGTCTGATGAAACCGTCTATAAGAAAACCAAAATGTCAAAAGATGCTTCACTAAGCAGCCACCTGTTACTTTGTTAATAATATCGGCAGCAAGTGAATAATCAAGATATATTTGAAAACAACACGAATGCTTCCTTTAAAGAATATACAGTAAATAAAAGCCATGACCCGGAGGTGACATATTGCTGAAAGCAATTTCTTATTTTTTTTCCCATAGTCACTATCATCAGCTGACTGTAGGGGTGTAAGAGACTTAAATGGATCTGTGCATTTGGAAAAATACCAAGAGCCCAACAGGAAATTGAGATTCGCAAACCCAGCAACCCCGGAATAGAAATTAGCCAAAGCAGGGCCCTATTTCAATGTATCTTTGTGTGCATGTGTGTGCGTGTTGAGTCTAAATTGTAACAAATGGCCAAACTCCTGAAGCATTCTAAGGATTTCAAACATTATTTTGGGATCACACAATCAGTTTAAACTCCAATAAGGAAACCAAAGTCGAATCCTTCGCTATACCGAGAACTAATTCAGAGCAATTAAGCAGGAGATTTCTCTCCTTCAGCAACATTAGGCTCAACTGTCAGATCAGTTTCTCATTTCTCTCAAATATTCTGTCTGGAAACAAGCATTATATGTGTAGTCATCCATCAGTTACTCCTCTCAGCTGTCTGCACATTCTGATGAGGAGGAAGGAAGGCATCCGATGGTTTTATGTGTTTATGGTAATGCTTGCACACATAAATGTTGTGAAAAAGTCATCAAATGACAAATGAAGAGGATGTGACATCACTTGAGATTTCAGAGGAAGTTCAGTTCTCATTTAACAATGCATGACAACATTTCTAGGAAGGTCATATCTTTTCATTTTACTCTATATGCTGCTACCATATGCTGATACCAGTCTTCTCATGTAAAACATATTTTTCCCAAGACTATTTTTAGGAGGAGGCAGAGAATTCAATTAGACTGCCAGAGCGTCAAAAATTGCCCTTTATTCACAGCTGAAATGAAAATAAATGCAGGGAAGAAAATACAAATAGAGACGGATGATTGGAACTCTCCCGTGGGAAAGATGCCGATTGGATCATACACTGAGATGTTCCCTCCTTACCAAACACATCAACAAAACACACTGTATAATGATGTGGAAAAAGAGAGAAACCAAAAATAGCAGTCACATTAGCTGTTACACATCAACTAAATCAGGTTAATGTGGTGAATTTGCTTCATCCCCCTGAAAGCCTCTATCTATAGACACAAAGTCACGAAGATAAATTCTCAAACACACCTGTACACACCATTAGTCTTTTATATTGCCAATCCATCACCTCCGCACAGTTACTCCTGACCTACTTTAATACCCTAACCGTACTGTATGCAAAAACTTTAATTATAGACTCATAAGCCACATTCACACTGCAGGTTTTGTTTTCATCTGCCTATGTGCTTAATTCTGTTCCATCACAGATTCACACATTTAACAACTGAATTCACTCCAGCATTGGGTCAAAAGTGGACGAACCCAATCGTTGGGTTAAAAATTAAAATCATGGGTTGTTTTAACCCATTTTTGGGTCAAACATAACCATATTCTGAGTTGATTTAACCCAACAGTTGGGTTTGTCCATTTTTGACCCAACGATGGGTTTAAATAACCCAACATTTTTTTGTGTAACATCTCAGCTGGACACTCATTTCTGCAATTGGCAGAGAGACATATCCTTTAAGGAATAGTCTACAAAATCTGTAAAACTAAATCATTTACTCACTCTCTTGTCATTTCAAACCTGTATGATTGAACCTATATGACAATAGATATTTTGAAGAATGTAGGAAACCTAGCAACAGAGGTACCCATTGACTTGCTTTGGTTTTGTGTCTATATGTTAAAAGTGCAGCCATAGTTCGGTTACCAACATTTTTCAAAATATCTTATTTTATGTTCTGTAGAGGAAAGTCATGTTTTCCGAAGGACATGAGAGTGAGTAATTTATGAAAAATAAGAATCATGGTTTTAAAGGCCATGAGGGTGAATAAATATAGAAAAAACTTTTCATTTTTGTGTAAACTGTCCCTTTAAGAGACAACATTTGGGGATCACACTGCTTTGGCCATATTCAGTGAATTCAGTTTACCAATAAACATATATATTTTCCTTACATGTTCTCTCAACATCAGGGGGGGTGATCTAAGGACCCCTCAAACAGGACGAATTTCACACAAGACAATCACATAAGCAATGCTACAAGAACAAAAATAGGTTGTAGATCCAATGTGATACCACTTGTCAATTTAACAATCAACAGTTCCCTATCTCTTCTCTTATAGTACACATGCAAATATATTTATGGGGTTTCTACAGCTTACAGTAAACATGACAGGATTTCAACCAACAAGATAAAAAATGATACAAGAAAAGTTGAGTACTGCATGAGAAGTTATAAACAAATTCACTTACCTCATAGTTCTTATTCAGCTCTATCAGTTTAACACTTCTCTCTTGGCAGCATGTATAATCCAAAATCTTCTACATTGTTCAACGCGTTCTCAACTGATCTCACTGTAACTCCCCCAATCTTTTTTTATCTCTCACACACAGTCCCTCACTTCACGCAGTCTTCCACATTTAACCCATCCGATCTCCCGAGCCGTATCAGAGTGCCGGACGGATAGAGAAAGAGGGAGGAGCTACGGTGATGAATGAAGAGGAGAGTGTTGAGAAAATGGGATTGTGTTTGAGAGAGTTCTTGTTGAATGTATACTCAAAAGCAGAAGTGTACTGGGACGTTTAGAACAACAGAGCTGTGTAGACTAGATGAGGAGAGAGAGGGAGAGAGAGAAAGACTTCAAATCTCTGATTACATTAGCTTAAAGAGAGCAGCTGCTCTGAAACAGTGACACAGGACTTCTGCTGGTCATGAGATCGCGGTAAGGGGGAGGGGATTGAGGGATGGAGGGAGGTGTGTGAAATTCTAATGGGGCTTGAAGTGATGCTTCACCCAAAAATAAAGATTCTGTCATCATTTACTCGCTTACTGGCTCCAATTCACTTGCATTGGTTTTGTTTCTCCACTTTCTTCAAAATATCTTCTTTTGTGTTCTGCAGAAGAGAGAAAGTCATAAAGATTTGAATGATGACAGGATTTTCATTTTTGGGTGAATTTACAAGTCTATCACATCACAGGTTTTTTTGTGATTCAGTTAGAAATGTCTCATGAAGTCTCATTAAGAGTTTCAAAAGAAATCTCAGCAATCTCATAACCTGAGTTAAAATTTGCCTAGTCTGCCATCAAAATGAAAAATGATTGAAGATTTAAATAAAAACATATCAAAACGTTTCTCATTAAATTTAACCAAATCCAGATTATTTTAACAATATACGTATACGCAAAAGTCTCAATTTGTTGGCGTTCCCAGGCAAACCTCTGAGATCAAATCTCTTCTCCTGAGATATGAAAGAGCAACTTCTGAAAACTGTCACCACATGCTCTCCATCTAAACTCACTGTTGTCAAGGGGAAACAACTGAGAAATTGAGAACTTCCCTATGGGTCTGTTCACATGACCGTTCCTGGTCACCATCTGCATAACAAAGATACTTGACCCTTCTAAACTGTTCTCTGGCAAGAGGGATGATGAAAGAGAATTTTGTTGAATAAAAGGCTAGGACTGGTTTTGCTGGTATTCCGACATAGCCATGCAGATTACATACGTTAAATGGACTAAACTCATGTGGTTAGATAAAACACCGACCAGGAAACTAACATCTTATGCTGGGAATCAAAATGAACATACACATTTAACTTGTATTCAGTTTGAACTGCAGCATCTCCTTTTTTGATAATATACTGTAAGCATTGTGGACAACTAAAGGAATAGCAGAATACATCATCTAATAAAAAAGACATTTTTAGGAATGTGTGTTTATCAAAAGCTGAAGGCCCTTTTCATTGTGAGGAGAAATAGACGCTGGTTCCCCGGTACAAATTTCTTTTGAGCTCCATGAAAAAATTCGGTTAAACAATTTGGCAACTGCCTTTGAATTATATTCAAGAGAGCCATGTCATATATTTTTGTATTGAATTTCATTCCGCCCTCCCTGTATATTAAATATTATACAATGCACTGCAGTTTTCCTTACAAGCTACACGTCCTCTCATATTAAATGTTTAAAACTCCATCTATCAATTACAGACTTTTTGCAAAGCCTGCATAACACTGTGACATGCCCATAATACAATCTTTTAAAATCAAGGTCATTCTGAACTGAGATCTTAAATAAAATGTAGCTTTAATTTTTTGACTCTGACATAGGCCTACATGAGAAGTATATACAGAGCAGCAGGTGTTACACACAGATGAAACAGCCGTAAGGTTTAATGTATCTTAGTATGATTTCATACAATAAACTTCTTCCTTGATCTTTATTTTTATTAGAGAAAATAAAATGTTGTTTCTCATGATATGACCCATTTAAAAATAAGTCAGCCTGTAGTAATAAAACTGTTCTTTTGTGTGCTCATGTACAGTCATCAACTTATTTCTTCATAACCTTCGGTATTGAACAGGTCGTGCAATGACATGCGCTTTACAAATGACTACAGCTACAGTTCACTTCACTAAGAGACCAGTATTATTTAAAATGACCTCTCCTCTATTCCATCAGCCACTCATTCTTACTATTACGATCACCGCGTGTGTACTGTACAAGTGGAACTCACTTTGCTTTTGCTTCACAAGTTCAAAATTTACTGACCTATTATTCCTGCGCCGTTTCAGTTAAATGAGTCTAAAAAAATCAGTCTTATAATTCAGTTTTACGAGTCAGAATTGTTGGACTTATTTAACTGACATGGCACAAAAATAATATATGCCTACATATTTTACAACCGAAGTTTAATTCATTTTTATGCATCTGTAATTTCTAAAGATTTTCTTTCATCTGTGTCATTGTACCGTCCCATCAGCAATTTAAACAAATCTTCTATTTTTACCCCTTGTATTCCCTTAGAGGTATGGAGGAATTTCAATTTGCTCAAGCTGACAAACTCTTTGAGGCCGGAAGACAAAAATGATGATGTATTGCATCTCATTCTCCTGTTGAAAACTTTAATACGATTGAAAAAGTTTCAATTGTTTTATGTGAGTTAAAACGGCATAGTTTGGATTTATGCTTTTTGATGTGTTTTATGAGAATAACTTTGTACTGTATTTAAATTGATCTATTGTGTGATTTGTGGCAATAAATCTCAAACGTATTAGAGAGTGCTTCAGCCCAGTTTACACAGTCAGGCTTAAAGGTCCAATGTGTGATTTTTTGGAGGATTTGAAATGCAATTTGATATACATGACAACGTGTTTTATTACCTTGGGATGAGCTTTTTCTATCTACAACATACATACACCGCAGATCCCCTTGCATGGAATTCACCATATTGTTTCTACAGCACCCCTAAGTGGACAAACCGCTCTACAGAGCCTGTTTCGTAAATTCTTTATCTCCTTCAGCAAAGAAGCAAAAACATAAAAACATCTTAATCCTGTTTCAGCCACAGTAGTGCTACGAAAATGGATGGGTGGAGTGAGCCGTTGGTTGCAATTCACAACCTCACCCCTAGATGCTGTTAAATTTCACACACTGGACCTTGAAAAAGAAAACTTGTTTTCTGCATACATTATAGAATACATACCTTACAGATATCACCCTCTATTATTTTTAACCTACAGCTATTGCAGCTAAACGTGTAGCTTTCAGCTAGACGACCTAAAAGCAGAAAGAGTGAAAGGTTAAAATGGTGTTGTTTTATATTCATTACCAGTGTTCTTTCTTTCTTTCCGTTCCTTCTAAAGCCGAAAGCCTTGAATGGACGTGTGGTAAGAGAGCCATTTTTCATTGGCGAGTCCTTTGACAGAAGGTTTGATGAATAGACCTTAACTTCCTCTCTTCACCACACAGACACATGAATTATTAAAGCCAATTTCAGCAGCTCTTTCTCAGCAGAAAAATGTAAAAACCAAGAACCGAGTGTGAATAAACAATCATCTGTGATACAAACAAACTCTTTCACGTATCAAGAAATGGATCATTTATTGTACTCATCAAAGCCTTCAAGTCTTATATCTCACATTCCCACATCACAATATCAAAGTTTACGCTGTACCAGAAAAATTTGCTTTGATATTATTCTCAAACCATGGTTATCTTTGGATATCAAACAAAGCACAGATTATCACTATTAAAGTGATAGTTCAGTGGCAAAACTAAATTAAACCATGTTTTACCCACCCTCAAGGCATCCTATAGGTGTACATGACTTTCTTCTTTCAGATGAATACAGTCAGAGCTATTATCATTTATCTTGTCTCTTCCAAGCTTTATAATAGGAGTGACTAGAGGATGAGATTGTGAAGCATACACTCTAAAAAAAGGCTGGGTTAAAATAACCCAATTTGGGTTATTTTGGTAACCCAACATTGGGTCAAATATTGACAAACCCAGCGTTGGGTTATTTTAACCCAGCCAGTTGGGTTAAATCTTTGACCCAACATGCTGGGTTGTTTTATTTAAATCAACTTTTGCTTAAAAATTACATTGATGGTTTAAAACAAACCCGAAATGTTTAAAAATAATAATAACAAAATCACAGAGAAATACTCAAGGCATCAGTAAGAATCAATAGTTTTATTAAGGATCAAAATGCAAGACAAAAGGAATTCATAAAAACATGCAATATGTTATGCTCAATGAACAATAAAATGGCATATAAAACACTTTGATGAAATGTATGTTTATACATATTTAAAGAACATTAATTTCAATAAATTACATTAGTTTAGATTTTAACATATACATTTAACAAGGTTATTAAAGTGGCACAAGTAAATATAAATAGTTAGACAACTTAACACTTCAAAACGCTATAAAAAGTATTTTACTAAACCCTTGTTAATAGAACCGCATTTATATGTTAAAATATAAGTCTATGCACAAGTTTTCTATAAAAAAAGAAATAAACAAGCGTTATGGATGTGAAAAAGGGACACCGTAACTTTCCTCTTCATATAAACTCACAAAACATTTTAAATAGTGTTAGTTCTTTCGGTTTCAGCACTGCTTAACCTGACATATCCACGGAGCAGTCTTACTTAAGAGGATTCTTTTCCTAGGAGTTGTAGACAACAGTGTGGTGTGCACTTTTGGAAGTGGATGTCCAGCAGGAGGGTTTCTTTATCAATTTGTTCATCTATAAAGAGAAAAAGAGACAAGAAAAGAGACAAGAGAAGAATGTAAGGAAACTGGGCTACCCAGAGCACAATGGATTATAATAAACATATAAAGAAGTACATTAACATTTTACCTAAATAATGTTTACCTTTAAGCCTGTTATGAAAACATCCACGTTCCAGTTGACTTTCTCTTGAATGGAATGATCCATTAATATTAGCTGTTATTCTGCAACCTGTCAGTGGGGGGAAAAAAGAAGAGTGGGATATAGTACAGAAAGTGAAATACAGTCTTAAAAAATAATATTATAATCGTTAACACAACTCTTAACTAATTCGACACACTCGGGAATAAGTAGAAGTCTAAAAAGAGCATCAATTGTTCGTCTCATATACCCAAAATTAATTATATCTCACGGTTAACCACTAACGTTATAAGAGCGGCTACTCCCGAGGCAATGGCCGAGATAGAGCTGCTCTCCACGGAGACACGACCGCTGACAGCCTGAAGCTCACACCTCCGACAGCGTCTTAACAAAATCTCAAAGAGGCGTTATGTTTATATATAAATCACGTATTTGAGTTCTTGACAACAACATTCTCGTCTAAAAGACTCTTAAATCTAAGTTCCGTCACCGAACATTAGCGGTATTTATAAAAAAAAATGAGCTGGATGTTTGCTTTTGCCACGTCGCTCTCGTGTCGACCTTAAACTAATATCAAGTTGCGTAAGTTACTGAACTAAATTCCTCACACAAGTCACACATTTCAGAGGAAATGTTCACCAAAAAGGAAGTTTAAATGATTAAAAAGCTGTAAATTAGAACAACGTGGGCATAACGTTACAGACTAGCTATCCAAAGCTAACGAAGCTAGATTGTAACGTTACTTTCAAACCTAATGTGAACAGCCGAATTTTGCATACTTTTGCATTTTTTTTTACAGTAATAGTTTTATACATTAAAAACTCGTAAAACATACCTTTTATTCTCCGAATAAGAGCTTTCCGAGATGAAGTGGATCAAAATGCCCGCGAAGGTAAAGTTTGTCTGATGCGTAGAGGAGTGGGAGGGGTTTACTCTCTCAACTGTCACTCAATTGGACCCGACTGGTAACCCAGCGTTTGGGTTACTCAAAAAATGACCCAACACTAAGAAAATAACCCAACAAAATGACCCAACAGGCTCAACCCAGCTGTTGGGTTAAACAAATAACCCAGCATTTTTTAGAGTGTAAACTGCATCCATTGGTCCCAAAACTGCTTGACCCGGCTCCTTGGGGTTAATAAAAGCCTTCTGAAGTGAATCGGGGCACATGCGGCCGACGGTAACGGAAGTTTGACATTACGCATTATGAAGTTGTAAATATGGATATTTCTCTTAAAAACATAGAAAAGCATCGATTCGCTTCAGCAGGCCTTTATTGACCCTTCCCTTCACTTAAGATTATGAATTACTATAAAATGCATGTGTTCTGTGGGACTCAACCCCTTATGTTGAGCTACAATGAATGTGTCACATTTTTGACTGTAAATACTATTTTTAGAGTAAAATTGGTAACTCTAGAGAGAAACTCACTCTTGGCATGGACCACAACGGATTCACCGAGTGAAACCAAATGAGCCAAAATGAGTTTGGCCACTAGAACAAAGCAATGTGAAGCCCTTAAACAACGATAACACCTACCTTAGCAAAAACATGGGTAGATTCATGTAGCAGGTGTAGGACACGGTTCAACCTGGAGGTTACAGCATATCGGTGTAAAAGCATGCGGCAGTGAAATTGTTGAGGTGGAATTGGTGCCAAGGGAGTGTGGTGGGAGGAGATTGCGATGCAGACGGGGAAATTTCAGATTCAGGAACCACCTTTAATATGTATCAGACGTGCCAAAGGATATAAGAAAAACCAAAGGAGCAGAACAAAATGCTCGGGGGAAGAAAAAAGGGGGACGCTTTCGGATGGAAGAGAAAAAAGCATTTATTTTTTCTTTGTAATTAATTGAGCTTACAGTAGTTAACTCACATGAAAATGTAAATTTAATGTCAAAATTTCTACAATAAAAGGTTTTGAAAACATGCAAAATATTATAATTGTATAAGTGATAGTATTAGTATTTTTTAAGCAAGAAAGCAAAACATCACATTTGGAAAATCTGTTTGCTTTACTGATATTTGTGCAGTTTTTCTCACCAAGATTGAATTTATTACATGATAATGAAATATTTTGATATATGAAACATTGCGAGAAAAAGAGATAAGAACATCAGAGAAAGGAAGAGACGAGACTCAGTTTGTGTGTAAATGGGAATGTGTATATGTTTGTGTATGTGTGTGTGAATGACTTCATCACGGTTTGGCCAGCCACAGTGTGCACAGATTGTTTCATTTCCTGCGGGACAAAAATGCCTCCGTCGCTCCATCTTGCTCCCCATCACCCCATTCTGGTTCTATCTCCCCAGAACCGCATTCACTATGACATCAGCTTCCGCCAATACACGAGCAGTTGCCATAGCAGCGAACAAAGACATTTTTGGGAAGGGGGGCTAGTTGTTTGGCTGACACATTGAGTTCAGGCTGACCAATCCCCTCACCAAGCGCTCAAAAGACATTTGCTCTGCCAGATGCTCTGTTTGTTAAGCCATTGGCTGATTGCATGTTTGGCCTTTCACTTGGCCTGGCCTTTTCTCTGCTCGACATTATAGATTATAGAACTTCAGCCATCCCCCTGTGCTGTGTGCCTTTCTATTTTATGCCTTTCCATTGGTTTTCTGACTGTGGTTTTCAAGCTGTAGAGGTATGTGTCCCCAGACGGTGCGTAACACTCTGTTACTACCACACTAGTTCATGCTTGCAGTCCACAAGAACAGGTGCATTCTATTGTCCCCACTGTTAGCATGTTAACAGTATACCTGCTTTTTCAGTAACATAATATTTTTTATAATATTCATTTTAAACATCATAATGTGACCCAATTTAAATTTCATGTCAAATTCCAAAATTGGGGAATTACTGAACATATGTACGTAGCCTACCAGTGATGGTTACAAAAGCAGTTAAAATAGACAAACTGTTCCCTCAGCGTTGTTAGAACTCTCCTTAACCTCCGAGAAAGTTGATGTTTTCACGTTTACACTTTTTGATAAAACAGATTAAAACCTGTTAACTGTCGGAGCCCTTTTTGAGACTACATTTGAAAACACATGTTGGATCTAAAATGGCGGTAACTCATAAATTCTTTGGAATACCGACTTACAGTTGGTCTTGTTTTCAAAAAAGAAAAGTAGCTGATTATTGCAACAAAAAAATCATCTTTATTTTTAAAGGTCTATTTATTGTAAAAAATAAATAAAAAAAGTTTGTTTTTCTTTGATTAAAAAATACGTTAAAAAAATACGGCTCGCTAAAGGATACCAAAAAATCTAAGAACACTCATTATAAAACAAAATCGATTACACTCCCTACATAAATTATTTAAAAAAAACAAGAAATCTGTATTCTAGAGTCTAGACCTTTCCAATGATATATAGTTTGTCATGATTTGATTAGAAATTACATGCACAATATTGACGCAAACTTAGGTGTCCCGTATACGGAACGGGTGACAGTTAACAGACTACAATATTTATGTTCTATGGTCTGTGAATTAAAACATGTAGAAATCTGTCATAATGACTTCTGTTTAAAAGACTCAGTTTTAGGATAAAATGCTTTGACTGTTTATTTCAAAGTACGTTCCCATCAAGTGTTTAGGTCAATTAAAAATAAGTAATGTAATGCAGGTATAAAAACACAAAATACAGTGTGTTGTTAGCTTGTGCACCTCCTCACCTTCGATTCCCAAATAACTAGGGAGGGATGGGGAAATAAAGTACTCAATTAATAATATCTATAGTAAATACATTAATATAATTATAATATAAAATAATATATAATTAATATAAAAATGGATATATTACGTTGCATATCAATTCTATTTACGCCCACGTATAACACCAGGAAAAAAGGAAAAAAGTCTGCTGCTTCCATCAAAACAGCCTGGTGAATCTGTTTGATTTTACATGGTCATCCTCCAGTCTTCATGTGAACATAAAGAGAACATAAAAGATCTCAGGTTTGGAGCCTTGCCATGCAAAGAGATCAACTTAATAGCATGAGTGCTTTAAACCGACCAGCATGGCAGCCTGTGAGTTATCACAATCACACATTTTTGAAAGTCATCATTTTGAAAGCAAAATCAATATGGCTGCGTTTTTAAAAGTGAGGCTCAGGCGAGCGATCTTTTTTAAAAAATAATCAAAAGAACTGGAGCTTTGCCAAACAACGTTCATCGATCTTCATTGAGCTTCTCGGATAGAGTTCAAGTGTGTTTGACTGATCTGATCTCTGAAATGAGAAGTTCCCTCCCTGCTGTGGAGTCAATACCTCAGCATGAGAGACGATTTAAAAGAAGCCATCACTTCCTCGGGATCCCTAAGCGACAGCTCTAGAAGGTAGTCTCTCACTGGGTGAGCTATACAAGGATTCGGTTAATTTTTTTGATTTTGGCAGGCCTGACGTCTCTTTTTCAGTGGATCATCTTTGATTTGAACGTTGCTGAATGACCTGAATCAATGAAATGTTTTTGTCCTGGAAATTGCAAAGCAAGCACAATTGTACAGTGTGAAAGAAAAGTCTTTGAGAGATTCAGCGTTTGTGCATATATTTGTCTTTTTTGAAAACACAAAGGAATTGTTGGGAAGGACAATTTGTAGTTTTTTAAAGGCAGTAAGGATATCTGTTGAACACAAAATGAGATATTTTGAAGAATTTAGTAAAGCAAACAGTTCTGGGGCAGCTTTGACTACCATTTTAATTTTGATGTCTCAGAACTAAAAATTGCTAACATTCTTCAAAATATCTAACTTGTGTTCAAAACAAAGTAACTTATACAGATTTGGAACAACTTGAGAGTGAGAAAATGATGACAGAATTACAATTTTTGGGTTAAATATCTCTTAATGATCTTAAAAATTATGCAAGCATCAGCAACATTTTTAAATGTAAAGTGTTTTAAATATCTGTTTATAATAAAAAGGTGTGGCAATTGCCTGTGTAAAGCATTAAAATATTATTTTTTAAATGCATCGACACTGAAAATTTGTTTATAATAAAGTTCGCCAAATAAATGTAATGGTTTTGATCACCTTTTTGGCAATACCAAGACATGCACGTGGTCTAAACAGACAGACAGACAGATAGGTAGCTGACTTTGAAATATGAACGCAATGGGGTCCACAGTAGTCAATTCTACAACATGATATTGTCGCCATCTGTTGGTCGAAACATGGAAGGACCATTTTTTATTGAAATTGCAAAGGTGCAGTCTACTTTTGTGTTGGAATATTTTTGATTATGATATTTTGATTTGTTTGCAAGCGAGCCAATAGGAGATTTTTTCGTTGACATATCGTTCGAAAAACACAATGTTTTATTTTGTGCAAGAAATAAAAAACATGTTTTTCTGTCAACACCGAAGAAGATTAAATGAGGAGTTTATTTGCAAAATCAGATAACTCTATTTAAAAAAATCAAAAAGCATGTTTTTATTATGTTGTCATGAATTATTGTGTTATTGTGAATTACAGTATATATATATTGTATGTATCGAGTTTGATTTGACTGTAATGTTTAGTATGTCTGAGTCATAAAACATGTGAGGAAAACGGCACAAGCATAACAAGAAAACAAAACAGAGTGTGTTAATGTCACACATCCGTTCATGTCATTATCACGTCTACTAAAAGTGGAGGTGTTAACCAAAGCGCATGTAAAGAATACATATTCCATCACTATTCATAACATACTGTAAAGTCAATGTCATATGACCAGCAGAACAGAGCACATCCAGAATCACTGATCATCGTGAAGTTCTGCCCTGTATCAGGCAAGTTTGATCGCTCCAAAGAAGGTGGAATCCCCATCCAGAGAAATATTTGCTTGGGTACGGGGTATAAGAAGCTCCAGTTTGTCCCCAGAGTCCAGCTTCACTACACCTGCACATCACACGCTCAGTTAATTTGACTTGAATTTTTAGATGCATGTATCCTTTAAATAAGTTTATATAAAAGTATACTGTACATGACATGCATGTGTATGCTAATGTCTAATCTAAATATAGGAAAATATGATGCTTAAGGAAATGGATTACCAAATATGTTATTTTATTAAGATAGTATTTATAATATTTTACATTGTGTCACTATTTCCAAACAATAAGGCACACCCCCCTCAAATATCCAATATAATGCACAGAATCTTGTTCTTATAAAATAATGGAAATGTATTAACGCTGTTAATGAAAACAGGAATGTTTCATACCTGCAGTGTAGCAGGTGTTGAAGTGATTGACCGGATTCATGCTCTGAATACAGCGAAACAGGACCACTCGCTGACTCTCATCACCAACAACATTCATCTTTGTACGAATCACAATGTGGCCCATGGCGAACGTTGAGTCTATGTAGTACACCTGGGAAAAGGAGAGCTTCAAGTATTGAGGAAAAAAACACAGCACTGTGTTGGGATGTCGCAAAGTTCACCTACTAGGTCAAGAAGCCTTAAGTATGTGGGATATTGATGTACCTGACTATAGATGAAGAAGAATCCTTCCGATTTGATTAATATGGTCCCATGTTCTTCCTCCAGAGCAGAGCCTCGCTTTAGGCCCGTCTGCCACGGAACCGCAGTGCATATTTCTAATTCAAACTCTGACACAAAAACAAACACAATGACATCATCTTCAAAAAATGAGGACATATTCAATGTCACTTTTGCATTTATCGTGAAAGACTGCATAAAACATTATATTATATAATATATATATAATATATGCATATATATTATATTATATGTAACACTTTAGTATAATGACCAATTCTCACTATTAACTAGTTGCTTATTAGATGCCTTTTTTTAATATTGGCTGTTTATTAGTGCTTATAAAGCACATATTCAACATGACCATATTCTACATCCCTAATCCTACCAATACCTAAACAACAACCTTACTAACTATTAATAAGCAACAAGTTAGTAGTTTACTGAGGCAAAATAATAGTTAATGGTTTATTATTACCAAGAATTGGACCTTAAAATAAAGTGTGACCATATTATATCATATTATAATTTTAACACTTTACCTTACGAGGCACATAAATGCATGTTCCCTTAAAAAATAATCATCCGGATATAAACCTTTAACACTGAAATGCTTATGCTACACTAAAGATCCTTTACCCTTTTGGTAGGTTTTCCTCCTGCTGTCTGCCATCATCTGTAAGAAGGGCTGAAAGGCTGTGCAAAGACAGAAAAAGTGGATTTTTAATTGAAAAAATAAGGCGAAGTGTTTTTAGTATGCATCGTTTTGCCAACTTTAACAACAAAATGATAAGGGTTTGGCATGCAGTGACTCATAGAGGAACAGGATATGTAAATGCATAATTGTGAACCTTTGCACAGTGTGGATGTTTTATATTAAGTGGTTTTAATCTTGCACCATCTGTCAGAGTTTATGCTCTTTTTCTTTTAGTAAACGGTAAACACAACCTACAACTCTTCTCAGAAAAAACGGTTTAGATGTTAAAAAGATTTGTTGATGAAGTGTATCTGCATGAAACAGATAAGAAATGTCATGACCTTTTGTTTTAAGAATGTAGTGATGATAATAATAGAAATAAGTGTTGGCTTGCCTGTTCTGTCCGAGACTTGACTAAGACTTCTTTTTGCCACGTCCTCCATCTCAGCTTGCTGCAGACACTTTAACAAACACAATAAATGTGACGGGTCTCAAACACATAACCCAGAACTATCTTAGCTTTACAAATCATTTTAACGTCCAGTGAATTTTAATTTTTTTAATGTTTTTACATTATTTCCACTCATCAAAATAAGTTTCAACTTCAATTTCAACTTAAGGTACAGCAAACAATTTTATTGAACTTAGAATTTAAAGCAGCAATAAGATACAAACCAGTCAAAAGTTTAGGATCATGCACTGAAATGTTTTCATTATATTTGATCTCGCCTCGTGCTTTAATTGATTAAAGAGTTAAAGAGTAAATATTAAAATTATAAATATGTCTTTGGAAGCCAAAAACATACCAAGAAATATTACCAATTTATTTCACTCAAAACATAAAATAGTTGAAATGGACCACATAGACCAAACCAAATAATGAAGGAAAAGCAGCCAATGAGAGCTCAGCGTAGATGGGAACACTTTCAATACTGTTTAAAATGCCAATTTACACATTCTTGGCAAAGGGTGGCTACATTAAAGATACTAAAACATAAATTATAAACATTTGACCAAAAGTGTAGACATATGGGACAAGTGCCCCATGATAAACAAACCTTTACTTTGTAACTAACAGTATAATAAATCGAGGGGAGGCTCATTGTCAAAAATGTTAATCAATTGAATACTTCATGGTTAGTTTTTTTCTAGATATTATCAATTCTGATATACTTTAGGCATATACATATTTAATCATACAGTTTTGGCTACAAAAAGATATTTGTAATGACCCCGATACTATAACTTCTCTGTGACAATTCTTTCAAATAACATTTATAGACACTTATTTGAAAGGACTACTCTCAGACCATAAGTATGTTAAATATACCAACAAGAACTTTATACAAAAAATTCCAGGTATTGTTCTCCTAACCTCAATTCTGTCTTTACCCTCCTGTTGTTTCTGCTGCTGGGCTTGTTTGTCTGGCTCCTCAACAGGATCTTCTAGTTTCCCGCTTTGTTCCTCTCTCTTGCGGACCACCTCGGCCCTCAGACCCTCTACCTCGGCCTGCAGGGCAAGAACATGATACAGGGAAAGAACAGAGAGTGAAGAAGAGGTGACGACAGCAAGAATCAGGACCACAAACACCCAGGGCAACCTTTTGCCATGGCCCCGGCCTGGATCGGCATCTCCAACAGGCATGATGGAAACAAACGTCTAGGAAAGAAGATTTTTAAATGAGTGAATTTAACCGAAAGCTTAAAAGATATAAAAGATATATAAGTACACTTGAACCCACCTCAAAACATGACTTTAATCATTTGGGATCCACACAGTTAACATTTCTGTCAGAACAATGAGATAATCCAGCAAACAAAGCTCTTCTGCATGACCTCGATCGCTCTTCAAAATGATTCTGTGGTATCTGGTACCCCAGCAACAGCTCTAACAGTCAAGCAGTACAAGTCTTGTCTTCTGGTTTTTCGCTTCAGCAATAACGGTCTCCTTTCCTGCCAAGCCTTCCACGCCTACCATACTACACCGCAACCGAAAGTTGCTGCGTCACCAGTCAAAAGCGGCCGTTCCGGGAAAATGTGTGTCAAAGTAAATATTGATTTAATAGTCTGCCTTACATTTCTCATCATAAAAGAACAAACGCCGATTCTAAGCAAGTGCATAAATTACTATGGATTGAAATATTGGATGCAAAAGGAAAGGTGCAAATTCTTGACAAGAAAAAAGTTCACTTCAACTCTTTATTTTAAAGCATTGTCTTCATGAAGAAAGAGGAACCAGGCAATTTAAAAATCACACGCCATTCCTGCAAGTTATCAGAAGGGTTTGAATTCTTTATTGCATGTCACCACACAGAAAATACAAAGTGTGATTCAATTGTATTTACACGAACAAATGATTTGACTAGAAAATCCATGGCTCAAAACACACATGAATGTATTGAAAAAAGAACAGCCTCCTCGCACACTCAATATCTCTGATTTACAATTCACCGTACAAAGCAAATATAAAACATGAGCAGCGCTTTACATGATATCATATTTTCAATTCACGAAGGAGATGAAATTTGATTTTTTTCATATGAACTAGCCCCGGAAATTGCCAGAACATGCCAATGTTTCTTAGTCAAATCTAGTCAACTCTATAGTAGTTTTGTTAATTTATTGTGACATTTACACTCAACCACACAGACATTCAATAGAGTTTAATGGCACATCACTGTGAGTTGAACAAAATGCTTAGCAACAACGTGATCACTGAAAATAATAATCTTATTGAATTTGGAAGAATTACCCAGAATTCCCGCAATGGGACATTAATAATGACCACTCAAATGGTCAAATTCAAAAGTCAGGAACACAGAAGCAAAAACAAAACAATATAATTAACCTAAAACCACCAAAACTCCTGCATTTTGGGAACGTTCCCCTGGATCGCCTGATTCCGCCCGTCCCACTCCTGTTACAACCGTCCTGTTTAGAACAAGTAACACTGGTTACAACTGAAAACATCTAAAGCTCAATTGCTTCTATAAAAAACAAACCCTCAAACACCACAAAAGAACCCATTCAATCTCAAAAGGTGGACTTTGGAAGCCTGACAAACCTCTGGTTCATCCTTTTCAAAATTTACATGCAAACTGGCATTGAAATGTTCTGCCTTAAAATCAGTCGTAACAGTACGACAAACTGTGTAAAAGTGCACCAGAGTTGAAAAACATGTGCAGAGCATCTTAAGCATGCATTAGTTACACAAGTGGATGTGCATTGATCCAACACTATGCATGATGGATCAGGGTTGCAAAGTCCACATTTCAGGATCATTTATACCGGGTCCCAGACAGTCAACCACTAAACTGTGACTATAGTAAGAACAAATTATCACTGGTTTGAACCTCCTTGTGTGTTTACCACTGACAAAAACATACAGTATTTGTTGAGAATGTCATTGCTTTCTCATTGGTGAATTTACCCAAAAATAAATTTTCCGTTCTTTCTTCATCATCATGTAATTCTAAACCTATATATGACAAGGAAATGTTCACACAAAGAAGGTGAATATGGACTAAGGCGTCGATCTCAAAGCTTCCATCAAAGTATTTTGTACATTATACAGCTGCGGAAAAACATTTCAAAATTATTGTTTTTGCTTCATTCTGTGAACTAAAAACACTATTTCTGCCAAATTTCAAATAAAACTATTGTTTCAATTTGCAGAAAATGAAAATTGGAGAAGCAGGTCAAAATAACAGAAAACAATATGCTCTGTATATTATTTCAGACCTCAAATACTGCAAAGAAAACAAGATCTTATTTACTTTTAAGCAAAACAGTATTTTATATCCATAAGTTTAGGAAAAGTAAAATGTGATAACCTGTCTTTTACATTTGCAGTTGGATGTCTTTGTCTTTGATTTTGTTGAAATTCAACAGACTCTGGACTGGAGTGCCCACAGAACATCTAGAAATCCTCTCTCTAAATCTCTTCACTTCTTCCGCAGCTGTACTTCTGAAGCCTGATCATGTTTTCTATGAACAACTTAATTTAAGTAGTTCAAATCTTATCCTTCGCCAAAACTCTTCTAAAGCCGCAATGTGCACACATTTGGTTAAAAAATCAACTAAATCAATGTTCAAAACTCCCTCTTTACCATACCCTAATTTGCTTATAATAAGCTTATAATAATGACTTATAAGTTGAGCTGTCAGGTATGACTTTACAGGAAATGTTAGTTTGATGTCATTTGACTTTAGCTGTCCTTAAGATAAGTATGTAAAGTGACCCGCAATTTTATTTCTAACAGAGATAGTGATAGAGAGTCAAAATTTACGGGGTGCAGCTTTAAGCTCACGTATATGAGGTGAAGACATGTCATCCTTGATAAGACATCAGTGATGAGGAATGCCGATGGCCCTCGCATGCCTTGTGATCAATGGTGACATTCAAATTAGGAGAGAAAGATTTTAGGGAATTATTTACTTTCATCATTGAGAAAGAAATCAACATTCTTCAAATTTTCTCACGTGAGCAGGCATGATTTTTAATTGTAGATAAAGAAAATTATATGGAACTGAAAACAGTGACGAAAACGAATGGATCTTTTTATACATCGCGACAGTCAGAAATATTAAGCTAGCTTTTCAAACATGATCCAAATGAAAACAGGTCATCGGCAGAGATTTGATGATAAGCACTTGCCCTGATTAAAAAAGGGGAAACGTTATATTCTCAACTTGTGCAAATGGACTGTGCTTGGAACACTGTCAAGCTGCTGTTGTGTGCGATATTACTCTTCTTTTTAAAAGATCACAAAGCCTGAGACATGGAGAGAAAAGATACTTTAGGCTTTTTGTGATGGCATTTTTGTTCAGCACTCACAGTGTACTGCAGCCCACATTTGCACCTCTCACGCACAGCTCCACATGCACATCCAAAACATGAGATTGAACCACAATGAGCTGATTTCCTGAGTGGATTTTAACCTTCAGTGAAAAAAGAAGGCAGTGAGATAAATAAAGCTCTGACGTTACAGGCGAGTACAGTAAACTTGAATGCATGAAATGCCGTCGACAAAGATGAAATGGGATCAGTTGCCCCGATCCTGACTAAATCCTTACTATTTAAAGGCAAAAATTATTCAAAATATATCTGAGCCCTCTGTTCGGTTTAAAAAACAAATACAAAAGGAGAAATCATAACACTTTACAGTAAGGCCATGTTTTAATGAACAATATTTTAACAGCATGTAATAAGCTTGGTTAAAGGAATTATCAACCCAAATATGAATTTTTAGTTAATTCCAAAATGATTTGTTTGTGTTCAACTGAGGAAGGGATGTCATGAGTCAATTTCATATCTAAATTAATTTAACTATTCCTTTAATGTTTTTCCTACATATACAGTTGTAACATTAAAATTTTAATGTATTAAAAAATATTATTTTTTTAAGCATTGAAACCGACATTTTTCATAAATATACTATTGTTTTTTGTTATACTAAACAAACCAGGATTGATAAATGCTGTTGCATAGAACCTTATTGTAAAGTGTTAAATATACAGTGTTTTATATAGCCGCAAGGAATCCTATCCATCTTTCTTTTCCAGTATTCATACTTGCAAGTGGTGGGGCATTTAATATACCTTAAGGTGTCTTTATATGCAAATTACAAAGGACTAAGATCATCTAAAAACTCCTGAAGATGTTCAGTAGTCTTCATCACTATATAAATTAAATCATAACGAATAAATTCTTGGTGGATCAATGAAAAGAGCTGAAGAGAAATAAAACAAAAGAATAACTTGTACATTCGATCCGAGAGGGTTCAGATTCAAAGCATTTCTTGTTTTAGATTATAGTGACGTTAGTCGAGCTCTGGGCCGTCTCCTCTCTGGCATGGCTTTTGAGCAGTTCCTTCATAAACTGCTCCAGAGCGGTGAAATAACCCTGGCACTGCCAGGTGTCATTATGTGTACCCTCTGCAAAGATGGCGAGGCGTTTAGTCCGAGACGGAGACAATTCGTACAGCTGTTTCATCATTACCGGCGGGATGAGCTGGTCTGATAAGCCGGAGATGAAGAGGGACGGCATTCGGGACAGCGTCACGTGTCTATGGGACAGGAACTTGTTCTTGTAGCACCAGAGGGGCAGGTAACGCATGGGAAAGAACGAGAACAGTGTGGCCGCCATGTGCGGGATGCTCAGGAAAGTGTTCTCCACCATGAAGGCGGCCACTCGATGCGGGTTGCCCGAAGCCAGACGTATGGCTACCGCGCCCCCCAGCGAACGACCGAACAACACCACTTTCGTCTTGTCGATGTCCGCCCGGGTCATGATGTAATCCAAAGTGGCCTCGGCATCCTGGTAAAGTCCCTCCTCGCTAGGTTCTCCATCGCTCTTTCCGTAGCCTCTGTAGTCCACCAGCACCACGTTGGCCTTCAGATTGACCAGCATGAGCAGCGCGTTAGGCACGCGGTGGCCTATGTTCCCTGCGTTGCCATGGAAATACAAAATGGTGGGTGCGGAGGCGGGGTTTTCACCAGTGTAACGGAGCAGAATGAGGTTGAGCCGAACGCCGTCTTTGGTGCGGATGTACACATTCTCATGAGGGATTCCCGTCGGCACGGGAACGTAAAGGCGCGAAGACGAGGGCTGATCGGGAAAGTAGAGCAGCACGTCCTGGAACTTGTATAAGATTCCAGCCACAGATGCTAAAATGAGTACCAGCAGTATGAAGCCTCCGTACAGGTGGAAGGTCAGAATTAGGGCGAGCAGGGAAACGCGGCAGACTCCCCACGACCACGCACACACGGTCAGCAAACACGCCTCCAGTGCAGCCCATAACCTCCACGGCTTCTCCATGACAACTGGGATGACGGGAGTGTCTCCAAACTCACTGTAGGTGCAATCTGCGGAAAAACAAAAAGCAAGATTGACAGTACATGTTGAATGTTGAATGATAGAACTACTGGGATCACCAGGAAGATATTTTTGCTATAGAGTTCAAGTATTAACATTTCTATCATCAGACAAGACATTTCTATAGTCATACTACTACTCACTTTTCAATTTTCGCTATATTAAGGTATATATTAAGCAATATTAAATGTGTTCCGAGTGTGTCAAAACATAAAAAAAATGTGTTATTAACCAAATCAACGAAAATTGTATGATTAAAAACCTGCCAAGTAAAAATTAGCAGGACACTCTGCTCCCAAACACTGGGGGCGTGTCCGCTGTTGGCACCGAAGCCACGCCCACTCGTGAGTCATGTCTCTCAACCTGAGTCTCCAGTATATGTGAAGAGATTTACGGGGCGATTTGAATTCAAACACGCACGATATTCATCAATAGAGAATCACTCGTCGCTCTCCTTCCACTCACTGTTTGCGTTGTTCCCCTCCATCCATTCGCATTTGAGTTACCGTTCTCTTGTTATTTGGCCTGAGATTGGTATAGTTGGGCAGAGTGTGAGAGAGCCTGAAAGCATGTGCGTGAGAGCTGGCAACACTGAGCTTGTGATTGAGCAGACCACTCATGCTAAAATACTCTAGTGTTAGGGGAGGGGCCAAGCACGCTCGTACGCAATATTGAATCATCAACCCACCATTTTAGCCCCACCAATAAAATCCTAAACACACAATTGGTGAAAAACTGTTTAACAGTTCGACTCCACAATTCAGTATTTTATACTTCAGAGTTTTTTTAATGTGTTCAGAAACAAATCATTTTAAAGGTGGACTTTAAAGGTGCCATGTGTAATTTTTTTGTGCCATCTAGCAGTGAGGCTGCAAATTCTTTTTCTTGTTCTTTTTTCGTGTTTAACGTAAATAAACAAGTTTGTTTATATATAAGGGTGAATACATTTTGGGGTAAAATATAATTTATGCCAATGCTGTGATTGGTAACTTTTTTTACATCGTTAGACCGAGGTTAGGTTTCAAAATTAAAGGCTGATAAAATGGCAAAAGTTGCTTTATTCATTTCTTTTTTAGGTTGCCTTTAGGCAATAAAGTATTCCGCTGCTGTCCTTCTCAAATCTTGTAACTCCATATTTCATGATTTTTATTTGTTGCCATAAATCATTACAATTAGAAACCCTTTATGTTTTTTCACAGTTTTTTGAAAATATCTAACCAATAAATAGTAGTAAAACTTGTGTGTCAACTTTGACAAAACAGATAATGATTTAAAAAGTGTTTTTCTATCTCCTGAAAAACAGGGAATTTGGACATCAAGGTTTCAGAAGGAAAGTGACAACGACTATTTCTTATATCCACCCTGTCATTACATACAAGTACCGGAGTATGACCATCTAATACCCACACTGTACTATGTACTCTGCATAGAGGGCATATTACCTAATTATCTACATTTTGATAAACATTGTTTTAATCTTTTCAGACAGTTTCTGTGATGACAGAAAGTACAGCTTTGGCCTCCTGCTTTGGGGTATGTATGTACCAAGTCCAGTCTTGACCATTCATTCTACAATTACACTGGAATGCAGATTAAGATCAGTTTACACTCATCTGTGAAAACATCTTCAGGAGTTCAGAAAAATTAGCTTGCTTTCCTAAGCAACACAGAAATGGTCATAAAATGCAGTATATCATGTACATCACAAGCTGCGCCCAAAACAAAATCACATAGTAAAACCATCACACAGATCCAACTTAGCATATCCGCATTACAGCCCTCGCATTCAGCTTCAAACGTTTGGATGGAACTCAAGTAAATAAAAGACATGAATGAGTAACAGCCTGAAGTCCTTACACAACTGACACGTATCAGAAACACACTGATGACAGACTGACGTTGACAGTTTGTGACAGCAGCTTTTCCCTCTGGATTTAATGTTCTGCTAATCATCCTGCTAGCACCTCAACAAACGTATGCTAGCAATCTTATAAAAAACTACTTACATTTATCGCATTTTCATCGGCACATCTTCGGAAAGGGGAGGTTACAAGCAGATGAAACGGTCATCTATATCCACATCCCGACAAAAGCAGCTGATCCACTCTGGCTAGCAGCAAATCTAGCCGGAATGCTTCTGCTGTACTCCGGTGTCGCTTATAGGAAGTTCCGGGTGGAAACAGCGGAACCAATCTGGTGACGCTTAAGATATTACTGGGGGTTCAAAGTTCACACAGCAGTATATTATTGACTCTATTGGTAGATTACATATATTCCTTATAAATACGTACCATAGTTTTTTTATAAAGCTAATAGATATAGTTTTAGCTATTATTTAATGTCATTAATAATGTAAAGCTGTAACAACGCATGTTAATATAATGTAGCATTATTTTGGCTGATTTCTAAAATATTAAATAACAGAGTAAAATAAACTGTATGCTAATAATTACATTATAAATCCTACGTCGACTTATAAAAAGTATGAGTATGGTATCAAGGCCTACATTGCAAGAATGTTAAGTGTGCTAAAAAACGATTTTCCCATCCACCAAATAACATCCCATTAATATAGTTCTACAAAACATAACCAGCAGAGATGCAGAAAGACCATTCTTATTGTCAATAAAACTAATGAATATCCACAAATAAATCCATTGTAATAATTACAAATTCCTATTTTTACCACAGCCTATTTTTCTGTAGGTTTTCTAGTCTATCTGACTTTAGTAAAAGTCCATCAATGTATACATTATCAATGTACAGTCTTTTGACTTGTTTTGAGAACATGAACATTTCTGATTATAAAAAAAATCTTTATTAAACAGTCCTGCCCCAGTGACTAACAACAGTTACACAACATAGTGTGGTGTTGCGACACAAACTAAACAGTTTTTCCAAACAGGGATAATCCCTTTTGTATGCCTCACCTTATAACTTAAAATAAGAGGAGATACTCACCACATGTTTTCATTGGTTCTGGTTTCTTCAGAGATGCAATATTGATATTCAACCATATTGAAATCCATTTAAAGTTTTTTTTCGTAAAAAAAAACAATAAGCCAATACTTGTGATAAGCCTATGCATTGTCTACCCGCTGTAATATAAACTTAGTTACTTTAAAGGCCTATCACTAACTAGAAAATCCTCTTAAATGAGAAATACAGTATACAGGAGTTTTGTAGTATTTAGATACTGTTTTTTTTTTGAAAGTCTGCTAAAAAGCCTGTATAGATGTATAGTATTGGACTTTGGACACTTTCATTTATGTGATTTTGTGCAAAAATGAGCGCAAATAACAGTTATAACTTGTAAGATGTCTTCAAATGTGTCTTGACTCTCTTGGTTTATTATTGTTCATTTTTTTATGTTACTTTGTTAGTTGTAACTTGGTGGCTACTGTGTTATTTCAGAAGGGCGTGGCAGTGCGGTAAATCAGGCCCACAAACTTGTATAACTGGATAGTTTACTGATGGGTCAATTTGCCATAATCCTGATCAACATTCTTCTTATACTTAACTGTACATACTAATAAAGTTTATAAATATACTTCATGAAGTGTTACAGCGCAGGTATTGTAATGTTTATATATTTAGTTTGATGATAATATACAGTAGTTTATCCTATGATGTAACCTTGCAAAAATGCAATCTGCTTGACATTCATAACAATTTGATTTCACTTGGCGTCAAAGACATTTGAATAGTTTGGTTCCAAAATAAAATACTTTTCAATAATCACGTTTTTTTATTATGTTATCATATTTTAATTGTGTTTAATTGTGTTAGTTAGCTCTATTTTTGAGTTATTAAGGCTTAAATCAAAACAAACCAACTGCTGTTTGATTGATATTTATTGTGAAGGAACAATAAAAAACATGATTTTTGAAAAAACATTTAAACGGATTTATCTCATTTTGGAACCAAACTTTTCATTAGTTATCTTCTCTGAATGCCCCATGAAGGAGGTGAGTTTGTAAGCACACACCTCCATCGACTTAAAAATGTCACTTGTTTAAGATCCAGCACACACGCTCGACAATGAAAGCCCACTCAGACACAAAGGAACAGATAGTATTTCTTATTTCATCAGAACACAACTTTAATCATTTTAGCAGTATAATCATACCTTCGAAAAGATCATAACTCGTGAGATTGTTTTATAAATTATTTCATCAAAGTTTGTAAAAAAATTAAATAGGTTACTGAACTAAATCATCTATAATATTACAATATAACGGTAGTATAATAATATTATTTTTTTTCAGTAGTCATAGTCGTAATGTTATCTCTATATGCCTTTTAACCTTTCGTCTTTTTTTCTTAAAGTCATTGCTTTGCACATCCCATCACATAGCATCACAGCCTTCAGGTGCTAAGGTTGTGACTAAGAGGACAGTTCTTGTGATTAAAGCACTTCGCTTTCAGTATGGATCTCAGCACAAACCAACCAGTGATCTCTGACACTTAAAAAAGAGGATTAAAAAAGGACACCAACTCAGAACACAAGGAAACCTCGAAATCAAACAGAGACACACGTTTGTTTAGCATTCTCGTAACGTATTTACAACGCAAAAACAACTGAGGTTGAGGGCTGCATAGGTCCACAGGATTCAGAAAGAGAAAAGAAAGTATCTCGGCTTGCTAAGTGATTACGCTGTGTTGAATACTACTTACACAACTGGAGCTGTACTTGGAAATGACCATAAAACATGTGCAAGCATAAAATACATCTTATATTAGGTTTGGTGGTGTTGAAGCGATATTAGCAGGTATCTGTTACATTCAATCTTGTTAGACGCTGAGACATATAATGACTGGACCCCACAAACACAGAGAAACATGTTACGAAGGTGACAAAGTCAGACAAATCGGTGCCATCACAAAGGTCTCCATTTAGGGTGATGTTAGTCGGTTTGTCATGAACGGCATCGTTTCCGCCTGATAAGGTGTCTGCTTTAACATTCATTGCATTGGACCAATTGTTGTAAACATTTAACCGTAATTATATTCAAGGACAGATTATGGGCCCGATAGACACCCAGAATCATCTATGGATGATGATTTTTCATATTTGAATAGAGTATTTTTTCATTTGGACCTCATATCTCCCAATTGCAACGAATTGGGAGCCTCAGGGCCCTCCGGGACTATAATCCATCCTTGATATTGCCACTTGAGTGTGACAAAACCCTTCCTGACTCACATAATAAAGAATATATACAAAGGAGTGATGAGCACAGTGTGTTCGACTGATGTATGCATGCGCCTCTATAACAAACGTCCAGAGCATCTTAGGAAATGAATAACTGACAAGACACAGAGCTCACCTCTCTCGAATTTTATCTGTACTGCTCTTTATGTTTGGCATCTTCATTTCATCTGTTCCTGGTGAAGAGGTTGAATTAGTTTTGTTTTTTAGATCGAAATAGAGATGATCACTTCTATTCTATTTACTGTTGCAGAGCAGGTGGTCTCCGCCAAATGTCCGGGGATATAAACTGACTAATAAGCTCTCAGGAGGGTCATCTGTCTCGTTCACTGTGGTTTCCTCTAATTATTCATTAGTAAAATCCTCACCGCAGTGAATCCAATCCCTGCACGGTGCACTGGACGGCCCGGATAGACTGCCGCCTGTTTTCCACTAACATATGTACTTGTTTTGTTATGGTCTTGTTCTGGATTAAATACCGCGTGTTTCTAGGTTCATTTGAAGTAGGTTCATGTATTATTAAATGTAAGGGACGTACAGTCTGTTTTAGATGACCGGATGGCCAATAAGGCCAGACTTCTGATGCTAAGTCACATATCCGATCTGTTTAATAACCGAAGATTAACCTGTCATTTGATAAAACTCTAGCCTAAATTAAAAGCCAAAAACAGCTGAGATGTAAATTAACCACTTGATCCAAATACATCAATTTAAATTCAGAAATAACTACATAAAAAAATAAGATTCTCTCTCTGTATTTGGTCATTCAGGTCAAGCTGAACTGCATTAGCAAAAAAAATACTTGTGCTTCTGACACTTCGAATGTCATGTGCTAATAGTCGATTAAATTGCAGAAGGGCCAATGGATAGTTTTTTTTCAAGTGAAAATATTACATTTTCTTTAGTGTTTTGTCAATATTAAGAGTTTAATGGCATACTATGTGCAAAACAAAAGGAAATATCGGGGGGAAATAAAATGCCTACATACAAATAACACCAATGCAAACATCCTACATAAGTCACTCCTTGATTTTAAGCTAAAGGCGTTTTAAAGGTGGCAAAGATGACCCACTTTTATTCCTATGGTTTGTTAAAAGACATGCATTATGTTGTCTATTGAAATGGCAGTTACAACACTTACAATATGATTCTCTTTTTTTTCTTAGCTCTAAATGACTCATGTGCATGTATGTCAGTTGTATGGGCCAGTGTTGCTTTTCGGACAAGCATGTGATGTTTGACACCATGGACACAAAAGCGTGACCGTGTCTTTTGACAGGTTCACACTGAGGCTATGTGAAATCTGTCTTTAAAAAGGCTTCTTTTTGCGCTCGTGTCAGAATAATACCTGTAGAAAACAAATAAAATAGATCAGCCCTTAACTACTTTGCTCATTAACAACCAACCGAACTGAGATCCGCCGGCCCAGCCACCTGAGACGGGCCTTCTCCGTGCCATCCATCGGGAGCGGTTTGATTAAGCCCCCCAACAGCCTGTTTTTTTTCAGATTTATGACTATCTTAAGGTTCGTAACAAATGAATGTAGTTTCCACTGAGTTGCTCATGCCTCACCAATCTCTTCATGCAAATGTTTCAGGAATGTTCAAATGTGTGTATACATGATGGGTAAGCCCTTTACTGTAGTAAGGAACGTCGTGTGTGATGGATCCTCTCTGTGTTTGGGGTATTTAGTTTTGTGAGCTCCGATTGGCTGGTTTCATGCCTAAGTCGATCGCCTCTCTTAACCCCCCGGGCTACCTTGTGACCAGATTCCGATTTGTTTCTTTCAAATTTAGCAGTGTAGTCAAAACTCGGTGTGGTAATAACATGCAATCATAGAATATAGGGTAGATAATACAATATCTTAATACAATATATACTACTTAGGATTTGTGGACTCCGTGTCGCTCCTTTGCAGGGGGCGAACACAAAACTGGATACGATATTTTAAGGACCTGTTTCAGTTTTAAGCACGTAAGCAAACAGCCCACTGACATAATGTTCTAAACGTACCCAGACCCCCGAAGCTACTGACCCGGCCTACCAGGAAATGACATCACATCAGCAACGAAAACATCAGGCTACCTTGTTCAGATCTTAATGGGAGAATTTGGGGGAGTTTTCTAAGCGGATTTGTCAGAGCCTGTATAAACTGCTATAGAGGCTCTACGGAAACCCTCGTAATGAATAGAGCAGCATTCAGAGAGTTTGTGATTACAAAGAGAAACAAGAACATCTAAGTGGACACACACACATATGCAAGCACAGGCGCACATGCACACGCACTCATCCAGTCACCCACATAGACACTCGCTCTTGAATATTCACTTGGATACTGTACATTTAACTCGTCTCATGTCAATCCTTCCTGCACAAAGACCCGAATGAAACGAAAGAAAAACATGAATTAGATTCTGCAGTCATCTAGTGCAACAGAAATCTAAACCATAGACACAGTGTAAAAAAAACATGGTGCGAGAGAACTCCGCCCTCTTCCGACAAAGGCTACGGTGTTGTCCCTTGTTCTTGTTGCTTGATTAAGTTCGTCCAGAGTTTGTTTAGGTTTTTCTCAGTTTGTTTTGTTTGCTTGGTTGATTGCATCTCCACAGTCTCCACCTGAACTCTACCAGAAGTCCCGAAAAGCATTAGTCACCCCACGGTCCGTCACCTGATCGGGTTTTGCTGGCGTTACTGAGTGGCTTTTCCGTCATTCCTCGTTGGAGGAGTTGGAGGTGAGGTTGAACCCGGTGGGATTGTGGGATGCTGTGAGAGTGGCAACAGTATGAAGGAGGACGAGGACCAGCAGGCAGAATTTGAGTCTGCTGTTGCACAGTCTAGAGGCTGCTGAGGAGGTCAGGGATGTCCCGTGCTGACACGACGGGTGAGTTCTTTTGAGAGTGCCTTTGGAGCTGTTGTCCGTCCTGCTGTCCCATCGAACGTCGCAGCATTCTGTCTCTTCGTCTGAGGGGTTGTCCTTGTGGAGCCCTGAAGCGGCAAAACACACACGTTAACCACTGAAGATGGTATTATAAGAAATGGCAGTGAATTGGTGGGTTACTGACATTCTTACAAATATCTTCCTTTGTGTTTAGCAGAACAAATACATTTACACTGGGTTGGAACAATCTGAGGGCGAGTAAATGATGACAGAATTTTCATTTTGAGTGAATTATCACTTCAAAGTGATACGGGTCAGCTCAAAACAGTGTTAAAGAAACATATCTTCAGACCTATAGGACTGTATGGGTTGTTTTTACTTCACTGAACTGGACTTGTTAGATAAATGTAAAAGAAAAATGTTGAGTAAGGCAGCGTGTAAAAAGTCCACACATTACGTATAAACGAATCCTCATTTTTAATTGATAGCGACCAGTAAACTTTAAAATAAGACATTAACTTGAAAACATATCGATTGGTTGTAATAAATGACAGACTTCGTTAAACAGTTGAACAAAAATGAAAACATATCCTCAGACCTATAGGACAGTATAGATTGTTTTTACTTCCCTGAACTGTGACTTGTTGGATAAATGTAAAAGAAATGTATAAATTAACAAAGAAGAATGACGAATAAGGGAGCGTGTAAAAAGTTCACACATTACATATAAACGAACCCCCATTAACTTGAAAACATATCTATTGATTGTAATATACAGTTTGCACACATGACAGGCTTTGTTAAACAGTTGAACAAAAATGAAAATTCTGTCATTATTTATATCCATAAATTTGAATTGAAAATGTTGACTAGCCCTATGATGTTCTAAACATACTGGTTAGCCTATAAAGTATTATTCTATGAAACAGTGCTATGTGATTACCTTTACCTTTAAATTCCACAGAAACAAAAACACTTATATTGGTTGGGAACATACGTAGTGTAATTCATTTACTTTTCCACTTGACCTTGCCACAAACATCATACATCACATACAGTTTGATAGGTGTATAACATCATGTTGTGATGATGAGGGAGGCATATGCGGGGGAGTGGTAGGCCTAAAGTTTAGCACTGTGAGTCAAGTCTGTGTTAAGTGGGGATACTTGAAGTGATTAAAGGGCATGTAATTATACAGTCTGACCACTCAGCCAGCCTGTGTGCTCTCCATTTCCCATTTATCATCAGTCTGTCTCATTATAGCGCAAGCCCGCAGGCCACCGGGAGGCCAGAGCGTTCATTCATATGCAGTACTCAGCATGCATCCGCTAGGATTAGGAGATAAGCATATCCTGATAAACAGCATCCAGTTACTTTAAGTACAGCGGCCTTTTGGTTCTCAACATTTAGATGAGAGAAAGCCCATTTCATGCCCTCTGGATTCATACCCATGACTGGTATAATTATTCAAATCAAATGGAGGATAATTCAAAGATAAAGTGTTTATTAATCCGCTGAGTTGACTCAAATTGTGTGCAAATAGGTTACGATCACGCTTATTCTTGTGATAAAAGCTATGCTCGAATTGAAGGGGGGTTGGGGGGTTCCGGGACCCCCATAAGGAATTAGGGACCCCCCATAAGAAGTAAAAAACTGTCTTAGGGGGCTCCCTCAGAAAAAAAACTATAAAGACAAATGTGATTAAATTCATGCAATGGATATGGTGAATTTCAGGAATTAATAATTTACTATATATTAAGTTTGTTTATGGGCTAGTTGTCATGTCTCTTAAAATGTTAAACGCCCCACCCCACTTCTCAAGACTGCTAAGCGAAGAACATCGTTGACATGACAGCTTGATTGCCGTCGCTACGGTGAAGCTAACTTCAACTAAAAACCTGTTCTTTTATGTAAGCCTGTTTTTAATAAATAGTATATAGTATGCATATTATGATCAAATATATTGTGTATTTTGTATAAATTGTATACTGCGAGACTATCCCCCAGCTCCACCAAAAAAAGTCTTATGGGGGGACCCTCCATAAGACTTGACTCAATTTGAGCGCTGGATAAAATTCTGAAGCAGGTAAGAGGAAGTGAGAATTGTACTTCCTGTTTCTGCCACAAGGTGGTAACAGAGACAAAGTATTTGAAAAAAATCAGAAATGGCTGTCCAAACCCTGAAAATGTTGTATTCTCAGGCAGTATAGAGAGGAATGAAGACATCTAGGTAAACCTAAGTGCTTGCGTAACATTCTGTCAACAAAAAAGCATTCATCAGATTTTGATATCCCACTTTCCTGTGCGTTCTTGTTATTAAAAAAAGTATATGGGAAAAATAATCAAATAAATAAATACAAGTAAATAGCAAAAGTCACTTCGTTATTGTTTACCTCTAAACTCACTTTATTAGCGTCCAGACCCTTTAGCGATAGCGTTGTTTATACGTTATGTGTTTGTTATGTATTAACTTTATGTATTTAGTTGGCTTCAACATATGGGAAAAATGCTCTGTAAGTGATCTCAATACTTTTGTCTGTTTCTCCTAAATTAGGAACCGCTTTCAAAAATCGTTAAAGTTATATTTACTGATAATGTTCTTTGTGTCAACTTTTTTCCAAACACAACCCCCATTTTATACACTACCTGTTAAAATTCACTCCATCCACTTACCCAGCAGAAGCCGAACAGTCGATTTATTTGTATGAGAAAGGTCAAAGCACTCACCTGTGCATATAAAACTGGGGCTTCCTCCGTAGATGAGCTCATCATTGTCAGGCAATATGAAGGGACACCTCTGCTGGACCTCCAGGCAGTACTTCCTGCAGGGGATCCTGTTGCTGCAGTGCATCTGTGTGGTGTGGAAGAACTGGGCACAGATCCACTGTTTGTAGACAGTCTGCAGAGAGAACAGTACAGAAGGAGAGCCAGAAGGAGACTTGTTAGTGCTTGAGAATCTGGGTGTCCGTTGCAATTGATTACATCATCAGTACCGTGGTTACAGTCATCGCCTAAGTTGCTCCTGCACCTGTGTTTCCTGTGTAGTTTGGTTTTGCATTATGATAAAATGTAGGAGACGATTGAAATCAAAGTTGTACACCATATAAATTGTGAATCATGACAGAATTTTAATTCCTTTAAAGCATGAGATTTTAAAGCCTATAAGAAAAAAGTAATAGGTCGACTTGAATTAAAATAACTGAGAGCTCAAATAAGTCTCAACCACTAAGCAATAAATTGTTACAGTTAGTTCAAAAAACCTTTTGAGGACCATTTAGTATACTTAAAGGGGTCATATGGTCCGATTATGTGTTTTTCAGTGTCTTTGGTATGTTGCCCATAAGACAAGTAAAATTGCCAAAATTAAAGTGTCGGAACAAAAGATGCATTCTATCTAAAAGCGAATGCTCACCCAGACCTGCATGAAACGCCTCGTGTAACCGCAACCCCACAAATCTAAATCAGTTTGTGGTATGGGTATGAGACCGCCCAAATGTATACGCAAGTAAGGTGGGCGTACCTGTCAGTACAATTGCTATGGACCCTGATGTTCCAAATATGGTAAGAGGCAATAAATTTCCATCACAGGCTTGCAGTATTCGACAAATCACTATGCTTTGGTTAACTGGCCAATCATAGCACACCTCACTTTTCAGAGCGATTAGCTTTGTAAAAAATCTGCGCGTTTCAGAGAGACGGGGCAAAGAGGAGATTCAAACATGCACGGTATGTGGAAAATACAGCGTTTTTGAACTTTAAATGGTGTATACACATTGCATTACATCTAAAAACAAACGACTATATTAGTTTTAGTCGTTTCACATGACCCTTTAAAATTTTAATAACTACCCAGAAGCAGATTTCTTTAGCGCTGAACCTGCAGGACTTCCTCACTTAGAAATGTGCTCAATCAAACAAGTGAAAAAACGACATTACACCAAAACCATTTGATTGGACAGTCTTCTTTGTGAACTACACAATAGTGTTCAAAGGCTGAATGAATGAACCGTAAAGCATTAATGGGACCCTTATCAACGACTCAGAATATCAGGCTTTCCAGCAGCCATTAGTCACGCTGACCCAACACATGACATCACTTCCTGTCACCCATCATGAATCGTTCTTCCTGTACTCATCTTCTTTTAGAGAGAGAGAGAATAAAAGGCAGTGAAAGGAGTCCAAACAAACATAAACGCTTTTGGACTGACTTCCGCAACAGACTTGTTGTCGCAATATGTTTCCGTCAGCAGACAGAGGAATACGGTCCTCAACTCCGTCTCCAACAGCAGCTCGGGCAATTATGATGGCAATGAATCACTGTCTTTGCCTTAAGCACAGAGTCTTGCCTGACTGCGTCGCACACAGTTGTACATCATGTCACGTCTTCATCCGAGATGAAATATTTATGTGGCGTCACTCGCGTAAACTCTTTAAAAAGCACATTTCCTTCCACAGCCTTGATCCTCCGCCGCTTTCGTTCGCCTGCGAGGGCTTATTAGATTTGCAGAGAGCCAACCTCTCAGCAGGCGTTTGCTAATGCCTGTTCATATAATGAATCCCTCCTGAGATGGAGGTAAAGCAGACGTTTGTGAAGGATGACAGATCACAGAGTGGGGTACGACCACAGCCTACTGTCTCCTCTCTGGGCCTTTTCAGGCAGATCTGATTGACATTCAAGCAGACAGCTTTTCACAGGTGAAATAAGCTTTTGTTGGAGTTATCTGAGGACACAATGTACTCGAGTCAGCAGTATAGCTGAACATGACAGAGGTGGATCAAAACACCGGACTGCAGTAATACACATCAAAGATCTGGAAGAGCTAGGCCGTCAACATCACAGCTGAGAACCACCCACTTACACATGAAGGCCGACAGGTAAAATTACTTTTTGGGTTGAAATGTCATTTAGGGAGCAGGGGGATCTGAAATCAATGATGCCGCAATAATAGGCCGATGTGGAAAAGCTAAAAGTAAGGCTCTGTTCACAATTCAGTCAACCTTGATGTTACACACTGTTGGCAGCTGCCATGTATAAAGAAGCATTCTACCTAAACAAAAACTTCACCGTGAAAATCTTATTTGGGAAAAAAACACATATACACTGATGACTTGGAAAAATGCTTTTATCCAAAATGACGGCTGTACATTAGAGCAGTATCTCTGTTTATTGGCATTTCTAGCTCGATAGAGCTTCAGGAAAGATGCAGGCAGTGTTTTATAAAAAGCCAATGCAAAGTGCATTAGAGATTCAGCTCAATGGATATTAGCATGTTTGTTCTCACAGCAAAGGGTACATGCATGCCACCCTTAAATTGGGCCAATAGTCCCTAACCCACGCCCTATTCTCCTGCCTGCTCTCCACTGTTTTGTGAGCAAAATGGCAAAAAACAGTTTATTTATAAAAAAATGTGGCTAATAGAATATCTTTTACTGTAGATAGTAGCATAATTATTAGGTCCTGGCAAGGTACTACTAAATTCTTAAAGGAATATTTCATTCAAAAAGCATGTCCATTCATCATAAATGATGAAGTGAGACGTGAGAGAACTATGAGATTTGAAATTATTGGCATGTCAATTTTTGGTTTCAATTTCACCCAATATTAATTGTTTTAAAAGATATTTATTATTCTATGGATGGATGGGTGAACTTTTTGAGAGGCACATTTTTGAGACCTACAGTATATAGGAGCAGCTTTTCCAGAGATACTCTTATTATAGAGATGGTAGGGTCTGTAATACTTCCGATTGAGGAACCTGTAACGGTTAACAAAACCCATTGACATCTATTCAAAAAACTAGCATCCGGTCTCCTTTCCAGCGTTAGCCAGGGCGTTAGCATTAGCCGCTAAGCATATTTGCCTAATGGTTGCAGACGTTTTAAAAGGGCATTGGCTTTTCTAAAAGGAAACAATGACATGCGTCCGAATTAAACTCTCTGAGCTGCTCAGAGATGTTCATGTCTGCATATGGTTAGACGCAGACACTGACAACTCCATGACCATCAGAATCAGAAAGAGCTTTATTGCCAAGTATGTTTGCAAATACAAGGAATTTGTTTTGGTGACAGGAGCATCCACTACACAGAATCACCAACAACAGTACACAGAGACCATAACACTATACAATCACGCATGTAGTTATACATCCGCTTTATTATGTTTACCCCTAGATAACGTGAATCCATCTCCATTCCACATAGCGGCCCACCCTTTAAGGAACGTCTTGATAGACTGGGATACAGCACTATCATTTATCCATTTTATGACATTTCTGATTTTTGTCACAAAATTTTCAATCACTCTTTCTAATGCTCTATAACTCATCAAAGCATACTTCTGCTGAAGTGCCTGCCGCCCCAACTCTGATTGTTTTTGTTCATGAGCTAGGTGTCAGACATTCAGACTGCTTTTTGTGGATTTCATGTATACAATTCATGTATTAAAATGATTAACAAAAAAGGGTGACTGTACGATATATCTGTTGGATTTTGTGAGCCCCCTGGGCAGTGGGCGCCCCAAGAGTTGTCAACACCTTTCGCCCCACTAGCGACGCATTGATGATTCATAAAAAACATCAACTTGGACCGTGTCGAATGTTGAAGCTGAAGAACATAAGTCATATACATCTGTGACAGCATGAGGATGAGTAAATTATCACAAAATTTTTAAAAGTAAATGTTCCTTTAAATCTACTTAAGGCTTAGCAGTCTACAGTGTCATGTAGAAAAACACCACTAGATGGAGGCGCAATAGCCTACGTGTATGAGAATTAGCTGTGAAACAAAACTATTACATCACCGCAATTCAATATAAAAACAATTTCATATACTGACACAAGCAATACAGACAAAATAACTGTAAAACCCATATATTTCTTTAGTCATTTTTTCTTTTAACATTTTAAATATTAGCACTTGTGAACACAGTGACAAAGGTGTAAAAACAAATCAAAATAGCGGGACACGACGTTCAACTGTAGCTAACTCAAAGATAGCTGTCCTTGAATATAGATCATTGAAGACGAAGCGTTCTCAAGCCTTTTTTTAGTGCAGAGTGATGGGAAGTGTTGTGACACTTTTTTAAAGTGACAGACGGTTTTAAGTACACCAGCGCGGTGAGATGATGTCTTCACACGCACACCTCAAACACTCACGCTCGCTAAAGATGGCCACACACACACATATCCAAATGCGCGTGGCGTGCATGAGCAGAGCCCTGGAGACCGTGAGGGTGGCGACATGCTGGTGGCATTTGGAGTTGGCACATGATGACATTAATCCAGAGCTCATTTACGGTGCCACTGTTTGGCAAGTCTGCTCATACTGACAGAGAGAGAAGCTAATTCCTGTAAATCCGCAGAGGCTGGGCGTTTTCCGCAGACACATGGAGACTTTCATAATCTGTCCCATAAACGCTGATATTTCCATCAGCCTGGGGTGTGGAAGTTCTTCCATCCTGCTATTTCCCTAATTTTATGGATTCATCAGAAGCGACCAATCACAACACAGTACAAAGAATGATGTCAGAGATGGTGATTGTTAACTAACAGACGGACAGACCCAGAAGAAAGTGACATAACTCGTAGGTTGATATATGAGACTTATGGCATTCTCAGTTACGTTTTGTTCAGGTATAAACTGTATCTTAGGAGACATATATATTGAAACAAATGGAAATATAAATTAATAAAGCAAGACAATAGAGCTACATGGAAAATACAGTCCAGATAATTTGGTCTTCAGAGAATTTGATAAGAAATGTGTTAGTTTATCCTGAAATCATTACTCATTCGGCAGACGGTTTTATCAAAAGTGCCTCTCCATTTTTATTTATCAGTTTGAGTGTTTCATGGGAAACAAACCCACAATCCGTCGAATCACAAACATCTTTGAGGTGATGTGAGTTTATTAGTCTATGCACAAACAAATCTGAAAAGCAGATGATATAAACAAAGATTAACATTACATTTGGTAGACGCTATCAATTCACAGTGAATTCAAGGTATTCATTTTATCAGAATGTGTTTCCTGGAAATCAGACCTATAACCTTTGCACTGCTTACCACCTATTAAACTACAGGAACAACTTGCTCTCCATTTAATCCCATTGCTGTATAGGATGAATATCTATAAAATATCTTTTGTGATTTGTCTTTCCTTTAGGACGCACCACAAACACACATCAACTAAATCTCACACACACAATGAACACAGAGATTCCTCTGTAACAACTTTCACGGCGCATCACCTTTCACACGGAAACCATTATTTCACAGCACTTCCCCTAAAACCTCTCACGACGTGTAAATATTTTTTATTGCAGCAAGAGTTCGGCATGACCCCCTTGAATCTATCCTGTCCTGTGCTCCATTAGAGATGTGATGAGGGCCGAACCCTCCCAGATGAGTATAAATGCATTATCACTGCTCAACACAAGCTGAGGGATGGGGTGAGCTTGCATCATGGGCACAGTCTCTGCTGAATGCGGCTGAAGGACGAAGCACTAAAAGAGACGTTTACGTTTCTGAATGCTGGTTAACGCCACATTGCCTGTTTCTGTTTTTCTGCTTAGTTGTGGCCGAATATTTGCCTCTATTTGAATTCACAACACTAATTAATCTACAGAACTCATTTATAAAGCGTAGCAATATTTCATCTGATCTCCTGTCGGCCTATTTTTAGTCTGTCTATAAGCTTTTCATTGTTTTGATGCTCCATGCAGCATTTACTCAGTGGGAGTGACCAGCAGATGGCGATAGCGTGAAACTGGAGCACTGCAGATTTTCTCACTTAGCAGTAACTCATTCACTGTGACATGGCAATGCTGCTTTTGTCCTTCTCACCGCAGGTTGAGTATATACTCATATACTCAATAAAACAGCATCCATAAACATATGTTATGGCCTTGCCTTTAGACATAAGTTATGTTAAGAATGGGATCCTGGCTTAGAAACAAAACACAGCACAGAATACTTAAGCAATCTGTTCTTTGTTACATAATACATTATTGCACAATAAACATTTCTGAGAGAAGTTAGCTACATTCTATATTTTGCAAGAACGGGAAAGGTATATTATTCAATTTCATTTTGTATGAAAATATCCTCTTGGCAGTACAAACAGTTTAAAACTATAGATAGACATTACTTGTTTTTTTATTACACAGATGGATGCTCAGGTCTTGAGCATTGCATTATGGGATACAGGGTTCTGTGCAGTCTGCTGTTATATAGTGAACATTTATGACAAATTTTGACGAGGAAGAAAAATAAGGGTAAAAGTAAAATGGCGCTTTGTTGGTGCCCCCTAAATGCGCCCCTGGACAAAAATAGCAGGTCATGTTAGTATTCCATGCCAAATTTACACAAGTACAACATGTTTTGGATCAGTGATGTCGTCTCTGGAACAACATGTCTATGAACCAATCAGATAGCAGAATTAGGTTTAGGTGTCAGTGCTATGTTAGGGCCTTGTGTCATTCTTATCAACATATAATTTGAAACTGGGTAAGTTATGAGTTTGGGTAGTGTCTAGGTTTCTTTGACAGTAATGTCAACAAAAGATGTTGATCAAGTGACACATCTTTGCAAAATCACACGGACCATGTATGGAGTACAGTATATATTGTGCTATGCCAATGCTATTTCATACTATACATCAGTGGCGAGTGGTGACTTTTTTTAAACGGGTAAGCTAAGACCGTGTCTTAACAGCTATTCTCACAGACTAGCAGTTAGTTAGGATAAATCATTTACATTTACATTTTACCAAACCGACTTACAAAGAGTTTAAGGAGCAATAAGCGATATGTCATACAGGAGCTACTTCCTGCATCACATCAGCCAAGTCTTTCTGCATCACACGACACAAGATGCGTCACCGTCTTTTGAAAATGCTAAAAATGCAAGCGCAAACCTCACTTCTAAATCTAGGCGTGATGAGGAAAGCAGGGCAGGAACGCAGACAGTATCAAGGGCAATTTCTGATGCTGGCGCCGTCACTTTTGCTCCCAGGCTGCAGTGTACAGAAGATGGTGTGATCTCATTAGTATGAAGAGTTGAGGGAGTGTTGCTGGTGGCGCTCAGAGAATCGGGCGGCCGCTACAGTCTGTGCTCTACTTACCTAAACCCTGAACAGGGACCTGCCGGAACATCTTACAGTACATCTAACAGTGCTTCTGCTCACATGATAAATGACCAAAATGCTTCAAATACACACCATGTGAATGTGAGAGAGAGAGGAATTTCCATCTTGCATAAGTCGGTGTTGCTCTTTCTTCTCCTGCATTATATTTATTTTCAACGGTAAGTGGTCCAGAAGTCTAAAGCCACATTTTTATTACTTCTCACAAAATTACCAGCATAAAAAAATGGACAAACTGGACACTAACATGAATTCATATATTCAATACAATATATTGATAAGCACAGCAGTCAAGCACGATTTTGAAAGAAAGAAAGACATATCTAACATGTAATAAGGAAAGAAAGAAATATCAATATGTAACATCATAAAGGTAAATTTGCTTTCTTTCTTTCTTTCTACCTACCTACCTACGTATCTATCGTTCTTTCTTTCTGTTCCCCCCCTCCCTGTAATAACACTTTCTTTTGACCCGTCGCTTTCAATCTGACAGTCTGTGTTTAACTTTCCATTCCCGGGCATTAGGCAAGCTGTCCTAAAGGACTGCATTATTCCATTATGAGCAGGCTAATAACATTGTAATTGACGAAAGGCCTTCCTGCAGTCTCAGTATTGGTTTTTAAAAGCCTCCATTGCCCTGTCAGTGACTTGCCTATGATGTTTTATTTGCCTCCTCTGAAGCCCTAACCAGGAGACGGAGCTCAGACCTGTTGTTAAACTCTTGCTTACTCTTTCACACTTTCTCTTCCTCTAACAGCAGAGTCTCAATTCCTCCAGCAGCTATGCAGAGGTCAAACAGGAACAGAGGAACAACTACCCTTAGACAACAGTTTTCACAGGTCATATCGTCAATGTTCAGGGGTTTTAATACCCATGTGAAGTTTACAAATGTAAAGCTGCAAGTATTGTCCGGCCATCCGCATACAACTAGTCCACTAGGGGTCAATACACACACAGAAAGTGTGCAGTGTGCCGTTGTCGAAGAAGAATGATACAACACGCTGAAACCAAGAACAGTAAGCTTAGAAGCACACATTTCTCCATACTGTTTGATTGTTGTTCTTGTTGTCTTGGTGATTGCTTGGATTGTTTGCAATGGCGAATGACTTCCTCTATCATTCATTTGTAGTGGGTTTGTGAATGACACGACTCAGTGCTGCCGTCTGATGGTCTGGTAGAGCACACATACTCATTTGTATTGCGCATGTGTCAAACTCAGACATCCGCGTTTAATCTGTGATGAGTATACTCAAGACGCTGTGCGGACACATTTGTGCGCGAGATGGACACGGGAAGCCAAGTACACCCGTGATTTAAAGCACTTATTTGTTTTTATAGCATATTTTTTCATAACATCCATTACAGTCACACAAAAAAACATGAAAACTCCAATAAAATATCTAATTTCATGTTCTTTTACCCATTTGTCAAATCCATGTTGTCTCTCAAAAACGTGTGTCCTTTTTTGTCACATCCATAATGCATGAATTTATCTCTCTTTTGAAAAATCGTGCTTAGAATGATGTTTCTATGATGTCTGGACCCGTCCTGTTGAAAACACAGCTTATGCTGGTTTGGTATGTTTTGATGCTGGTTTGTGCTGGTTTCAGCTGGTCATGTTCTGGTCCATAGCTTGTTTTAGCTGGTCAAATCAGCATCAAAACATATCTAACCAGCATATGCTGTTTTTTTCAACAGGGCTACCATTGGAGGTTTAGTTAAATATAAACAGATGATTCAATCAATGAATTTATGTTTCGAGGTTAGACTGAAAATGTGCTAATAAACACCCAAGGATTTATATAATGTTTATATACTATGAAGGTCTTCTGTTCATCTTCCTCATTGTTAGCACAGACTGCTTGGAATACTACAGAAGCCCCTTGAGTACCAAGTGTCACCTGTCACTGATACAATGGAAATGATCTAATCTACAAGCAAAACAGATTTACAGGTTCAACAAATAAATAGCAATACTCCTAAAAATCTGCTTAAGTACTCATGTTTGGGAACCAGTGATATTTAATAGCATCCCTGTTTTAAGAGAAGCATCAGAGATCAGAAGGTCAAAGGCTTGCAGATGCCTCCTTGGGGTGTGAGGGAGTAAACACATGCGAGGGAGGTCAAAGAGCAGTCTGCACATTTACCTCAGCGGGAGTGCATTACAGCGCACCCCAGGTCACAGGTCAGACTGCTATCTGCAGTCTTACTTTCCGCTGCACATAACAACCAGAGTCAATTTAATCAGTTGAAGATGGGGAAAGACAAAGCTGTGAACAATGGAGCAAGCACAGGCGAACAACTCAATTTCACATCAGGTATAAAAAACGAGGGAGTTTTTTGTAAATGGTTTAATAGTCTCAGAAATCAATATTTTTTCTGAGATATATCTTAAAGATTTATACAGTGCCAAATAAGAACATTAATTGTTATTTTGGTTTAGCATCACCTTAAAATTCATACTGTGTTGTGATTTTGGGAGAGATATACACATTACAGTTGATAATTGAATCCCTTAAAACTCATCTTTGATAATTAAAATGATGTTTTTTCATATAAAAAAATGTCTACACCCTTGCTTCATTTAGAATACACAAATTCATGAATATGCAAATTAGTCTCCGCCTCCACTCAATCACATGAGCTCGAACCTGATTTACTCAGATTGGTGATTGGTGTGATGTTTGTGATGTAGACAATGGGCAGTTTCAGACTGTCTTCAGGAAACTATAGTTTTAAAGTGATAGTTCACCTCGAAATGAAAATTCTGTCATTTATTCATCCTCGTGTCATCTCGTGTCATGGACTTTCTTTCTTCCATAAAAGACAAAAGAAGATATTTACCCACTTACTTTTATTGCATGGACACAAAACCAATGCAAGTGAATGGGTGGCGTTTACCAACATTCTTTAAAAAAATCTTCTTTCGTGTTTTGCAAAAGAAAGAAAGTCAAACAGGTTTACAATAACAAGCGGGTGAGTAAATGATGACAGATTTTACATTTTTGGGTGAACTATCACTTTCAGAAGAAAATACTCAACAATGTTGTTGACTGATGTTTTCTAACATTTTAAAGCATATATATTTCAATATAAATCATATAAACGTGAATAGGATAAAAACCAGGCACTTAAACATATTCTCACAATGCAAAGTAAATTAAAATGTTGCCTGACAAAATGGGATGAAAATATCTTATCATCCATTGTTCAGTGAGGGACTGGACATCTGCTTATATAAGCGTGTCAGCTTTACAAAAGGTATTCGTTTACACATTGACATTTTTATAATGTACCCATTGTTGTCATTTTATATAGCACAATGTACTGTACAGTTTGTGTGTGAAAAACATTACAGACATCATCGAATCATTCATCACTTCCTGAAGGACATGAAATCATTATGCAACTGTCTTTTAAAAAAACTGAAGGAACATTACAAAAGACTTACAGGATGGAAAGTGAGAACAGATGAAAAAAATATTAAATTAGATACAGTTAAAACGATCTATGATTTCTATCTTTCAATTTGTGAGACTGGGTATCTATCCAGGTCTATTTCCATCCCTCCTGTCACCCTGTAGAGGACGAGCAGCTTCGGAGAATGAGTGAAAAATGTGTTGAGTTGAATTTCCCATCCAACATATTAAGAAAAAAGTGGACATATGTGAACATGTTGGATGATATTGTAAATGTACGCCACTAACCCGTCTGATTTGTCAAATAAAAAGCATGTAGCAATTACACTACTGTTAATAAAAAGTCATTCGTTCCACTATGTCTTGCTGTAACATTACAAACAATCAGTCAGCGCAAATGAACATATAAACAAACCCAGCTTCACTATAGATACACAAAGCAACGCTACCTAATCTAAACCCCAACGAAGCACACAGCACAAGTACATTTCCGAGCCGTCAAACTGAATACCCGCAATAAACCATAAGAGCAATGTTTTATGTACAAACCATCCCAACAAGGCAACTGCAATTCTAGCAGTCATAAAAATTAGCATAACGTTAGCAGACGCACACTGATCTTGAAGCATTCTCAACGTGAGGGTAAGGCGTATTGCGCGATAACAGATACAGCTGGCTAATAACGCTTGTTATTCAGCGAGCGGAATCAGTGTGCTAAGCAACAGTAATTTTAGACTAAACAAAACGGGTGGACGCAGGGGTTGGCTAGGCAACCCTCGTTCCTCATTATAGTTCCAGATAACACCGTGCCCTAAACAAACTGCGCACAGTAGTAGGTGCGAGGGAACAGATTATTGTCATGTTGCCCTCTCTGTGTGCCGCAATAATAGGGAGCTATGTGAACTGGGAGGAGGTTTACTGTGAGACTTAAGTCACACAAAGCTAGTGCTTCACCTGCGCTACATTACTCGCTGAGGCGATGAAATGAAGGAACCCCTTCGTACAGTCAGGTCAGATAATAATGAAAAAAGCCATTTAATATGCCATGCCCATGCCATGTAAATATCATTACCAACAGGCAGGAATTATTACACGCTGCATAGCTTATTAAATATTAAAAACACAACTCCAAATCATATTCGGCTGAAGCGAAGTGGGAAGCTCTTAAAATAAAGATATAAAGTTTTGAGAAAAGAAAAAAACAAAAAGGAGAAATAAGCATTAATTGTGTCAGGTTTTACATCCGTAATCTTATAAGAATGAACTTGTTTCCGTATCAAAAATGAACTTGCGTTTTGGTATCCTTCTCTTGTTTTAGCTTTGGTTGGTGTGTATGTGTGCTATGATTATATACCGGGTCTTGTGCTCAGCGTGAGTCTTAAAAAACAATCTTTTTCTTCCTCTACCGTTCCAAGAGGTTTCGCTTTTCATCTGATGTTTAGGCTAGCCAGTGCAAAGCAATTGAACAAGCAGGGGTCTTGAGACTCCTTTTTACATTTAAATGTTACAAAAAGCCAAACGCACGTTTTCACGTCAGGAGGTGCCGACAGAAAAGTGGAATACAATACAATGACCAAAGTAAACAATTGAAAATTAGCGCAGACAGAAACCAAGAATGCGTTCAGTGTGAACGGCCCCATTCTTCTCTGAAGCTCAACACTCTTTGTGGTTCACATTTACCCAATTTGCAGAGATGCACAAACTGTATTTGTCTTTGCTGCTCAAGTGTAACACGGCAGTGGTTTCCACTTAAATTATTGTTTTCTTGTTTACTGTGTGTATCAGTTTATGTATCATATATCTGCGTTTTATGTATCTCGAAAAACAACCCAGTGCTGTTCTTTTGTCCTTAAGTCTGCTTCTGCCATCTTTATTAAGCATCACAACCGGCTGTACTGTAGACAGATGGGACGTCACCTCAGCCCAAACCCACTCAATAAAGCTATAATATGTCAAGATTACAGTCAGCCCCCTGCCTTACAATGGGAATCGATAGCTGGACAGCCTTTAGAATGACGAGATAAGAGAAAAACACTGAGAGATTAGGCCTGAACTAGAATGAGCCTTGCCTACTAAGGATACAGAGCTATAGAGCGAAAGAAAGAATTATTTCATGAAACAACCTACAGTATTGACCTTATAGCAGCGATAAGTTACTTTTTAGAGGAATGGTTTCAAAAGTATTTTCTCTGTTGGGATTTGATAGAATTCTTCAATAAAAAGGTCTAAGAGATGAATCAGAACAACCACTTCTGGAATGAATCACAACATTAGAAACACGGACAGCAGCAAGTGAACAAGTTATCAAAATTAATGTGTTTCACATGTTCATGATACAATGTAACATAGATCACCCACAATTGCTACTTTTATCCAAAGGAACATCTGAATGAGGAACACCTGAAGCAATTTGCCACAATAAAGTTATTCTTATGGTTTTTTCATAAAACGTATGTACAGGTCAGCATGAATTTCTTGCAGCCGCGATGATATGTGGTGTTCCACAAAAATAGGTGCCAGGCTGATTCCAGATCTAACTTGTTCCGACACACATCTCCCTGTTGAAAAAAAACAGCATATAATAGTTTGGTATGTTTTGATGCTGGTTTGTGCTGGTTTATGCTGGTCATGTGCTTGTTCAAGATGGTCATGTGCTTGTTTAAACTGGTAATGTGATGGTCGATAGCTGGTTTAAGTTGGTCAAACCTAACCCAGCATATGCAGTTTTTTTCAACAGGGGAGGTAATGGTGTTGGATTAATGGTCCTCCAAACACTATAAACGCGGTACTGAATTATTCAGTCATGTACTGGTTAATTAAAGGTGATACATTTCCTGCACTACTGCAAACCGTGACACAAAAAGTGGAGAATGCAACTGACAGGATTGCATGAGGTTACAACCCAAACTTTATGCTTTTTTCAATCGTTGTTATAGTCTTAGCTGTTGTTACATTATGTCATGCAAGGCAAGACCACGTCACATGATCAGACAGCAGTGTACAATCAAATATGAAACCTGTCGTTCGGTTCATCAAGGCACACGGACAAGTAAACATTAGACAGAGTAGACTAGCCAAAACAGTCGCCTTGGTACAGTTTCAGGTTAAGTATTGTTTTTCTTACATACACAGCCGCAGGAAAAATAAGAGATCCTTTTTTTTCAGGTATTTGTTTTAGGTTAAAGTATATTTTTTTGTCTACTACTAACAATATTTCTCCCAAATTGTAAATAAAAATATTGTTTCTATGTGGGGGGGGGGGGTTGAAAAAGGAAAAAAACTTGACATGCATTTCAATAAAAATGTGAATCATAGAAAAATCCCTATTTGCATTTTTTTTGCTGGAGAAACAGGTCAAAATAACAGAAAAGATGCTCTGTATTTTTTTCAGACCTCAAATTCTACATTAAAACAAGCTTATATTCACTTTTAAGCAATACAACAGTAATATTTGTACAAATATATATTTGAACCTACCAATGGATTACTATAGTTGTCTTATTAAACTGACATAGGAGACGATATTTCTACATTGAAATAAAATTGCACATAGCAGCATTAATCAAAACAATTCCTCTATCACCCACAAATTCTGTTATGTTTTCGTTTTCTGCATTTACAACTGCCATATGAAATCCAGGTTTCCACAACATTTATATTTATATTCTCTCAATATACTGGCAAAAACAATCAGGCTAAGAACGTGATGACCCTGCTTTAGGCAATTCTAAATATAAGGTATTGATTAAATTCAAGGTGCCCTTGCATCACAAACACAATCATTCCACACAATATGATGCACCTACTGTTATATATTTACTTATGTAATGCCATGGGAACATCCCTTACATGGATCCTAACAAGAATTAAAATACCATTTGGCAACTGGTTGAAAATATTCTGTCATCTCTGTCACAAAGCATTTCCAGGCGTTTTAAAATGATAAAGGAGAGGGTCACAGTTGAGGGACAGCTCTGGGAAATGCAGCCTGAAATAAAAGGACCAAAATTATGTTTATTAGATTTAGTACTGCAGTGCCATGATTAGCTTTTCTTCTACCCCCATCTGCAGCGTGTACACATGGTGAATGGTCTGAGAGATGAGAAATGTATCACAGCCTGCGAGGTTACAACAAACACACGCCATACAAAATATCGAACCAGAAACTCCCGTTCATAAACACTGAATGGTCATTATCCAGATGAGCTTGATACCTATAAACAGATCTATTCATACTCTTTAAGCTGTTTGAAGGACAGGTCAGTTCTCTTGAACACATACTCGCCTCCATTATAAGGCTTCTCTTTGTTTGTACAAATTTACTAAATACAAGCCGTTAATTACCAGGTTTTAATTGAACATGGCCACAGTGGAGACAGAGCTGTCGGATCCGGATGGATTTAGCAAAGTGAACTGCAAACTGGGAATGGAAGTGTGGATTGAAATTCACACCACTTACATTTATGCATTAGACAGAAGCTTTTATCCGACGCAATTTACAGTGCATTTAATCTTTCAATGCTTCATTCATTTCAATTTGAAATCCGTATGCTACTTCCCTTCATGATCAAACCCATTGCAAATAAAGAGAGAACGTTACTGACAGGACTGTATGAGTTTACAACCCAAACATGAGCGTGTTGCTAATACAATGCACTACCAATTGAAACACATAAAATGAGTCAAAATATCCACAGTGTGAAACCAGACAATAAACCAACTGGTACTCTACAAATAGAGAACCATTTGGAACATAGAGCTACAATCTGTTGATGAATTGTCTCAACCGGTGCTTGTGTTAGACCACATGGGTTGATAGTACTGATTTCCTATTGCACACTACAACAAATGAACAACTCTCTGAGAGTCTGTCCATCTGTCTAGATAGATGTCAAAATGTTACCATGGCTATCACTATGATCTATACCATCACAGTGAGTGAATCTAATATTTTGTGCGCGCACTGAATGATAACCCTGGGGATTTGCATCAGTTTATGTGGTATCCTAGCAGAGCAAGTCAATTTGACATTTCTTAGATTATGTGAATTTCATTAAAGAAACTTTGATAATCTCTCACGCCAAAACGGCAAATGAAGGTAAAACCCATTGCAGAAATCTTCAAAGGCCATCAAAGCAACAAATGCGTATGAGTTTGTGTGTGTGTGTGAGTTTGCCTTTAGTACAGACCAGAAAATCAAAGCCAGAGGTGAAAGGCAAGTCTCTTCAAAGCCGGTTGCCATGCGCGGCAGGAGCGCTGTTTAATTAAAGCGCCATTTAGAAAGAAGATCATGGCCTCTTTATCCCACACACACAGCTCTGGCTCAAATACGAGGACCGGGAAGCAATCAACACTCAATTCTAATTTGTGCTTATCGTGATGCTAATGCCATGTATGGATCAGCCAGTACAGCTTTAGTGTTGACTCATGTATATTCAGAAGAGAAAATTTGTCGTATTTGTGCCCACGATGTACTTTACTAGTTTTACTGCGTCACAAAGATATTAACAACATTTCACAGTTGTATCATTATTAAAGGTGAAAGGGTAAAAGAGCTAAAAGAGTCAATCATTAAAGAAAATCTTGTGTATGCGCTGAGGCGACCTGAAAACAGGGGTTTTAAGCACATTTTGAGCTAAAACTAAATTAAATTCATGGGTTGAGGTGAGGTTTATTTGTTGGTTGGAGACTTGGAATACGTTGTTTTATGGTGATCTTAGTGAGCAATATTAACGATATCTGTCCCCCCCGTTCAATAAGATGTGTCTTGGTTTTGGACTTGGTATGACTGAAATAGTTATTCATTTACATAACTTGTTCAGCTTGAACAGATTTGTATATTTACAGTTGTGTAGTTGCTTATACATTGGAATATAATATACACTTAGTCGCACTTTTTGTAGATTCAGTCTCGTCTATTCCAGTATGTTGAAGCTGATGTTAAAGGGATAGTTCACCCAAAATGTTTTTTTTATGAATAACTCACTCTCTAGTTGTTCCAAACCTATTTAAATATCTTTGTTTTGGTTGAACACAGAGAAAGATATTTGGATGAAAGCTTGTAACCAAACAGTTCTTGGATCCCATTGACTACCATAGTTTGATAAATTATAATGGTAGTTAAAAGTGCCCCAGAAATGGTTACTATTCTACACTCCTCTTTTTTTCCTAATATGGTAGTCAATGGAGTCCAAGAACTGTTTGGTTATAAGCATTCTACCAAATATATTTTTTCTGTGTTCATCAGAACAAAGAAATGTATTCAGATTTGGAACAACTCGAAGGTGAGTATATACATTTTTAGTTTTGGGTGAACTATCCCTTTAAATTTCTATTCCCTACAGAAAATAGCTGTCTGGAAGTGATAAACGAAGGCTTATGAGTGAAAACCTGTTCACAAACTGTATATGGAACACAAAAAAAAGATATTTTGAGAAATGTCTCAGTGGTTTTGTGTCCATACAATGAAAGCCAATGGGGTCCAATCTTGTTTGGTTACCAACATTCTTCAAAATATCTTATTTTTGTTCTACAGAGCAAAGAAAGTTACACGGATTTGGAATGACATGAGAGGGAGTAAATGATAAAAGCGTTTTTATTTTTTGTGAGTGAACTATCCGTTTAAAGAAACTTAGCTCAAACAATGACATGGACTGGAAGAGGATAACCTGTATATGAACAATTCATTTAGTTAGTTAGTTACTACTGTATGTATTGCCATTTTTGGCTCCAGTACTGAATTTGGTATGAATTTACAATGGGTCTTCATTTTTCAAAATAAAAATGTGCTAATATGTCTGCCCAACACATTACTGAGTACCAACTTTTATTTTGTCAGATAATTTCAGTTCTATTTGTCAAAACATTATAAGCGCTCAGATAGAAATGTTTACAGTGACTTTAAATCTCCAGATCTATGATGTTTAAGTAAAGTCAACTTGCAGGTTTTGTCATCTTTGATATGACGTTAAAACAGTATTTAAAGAGGTGCTTCAACGATGTGTCATGCATTCTGACTTCTTCACAATGATAAACGTGCTGTCTTCTCATGCTTAACATGGTCAACTTGTCAAAAATCGAGTTGGGCGTATTACATAGTATTTCTGTGCTCAATACACTCCCCCAGCGATCGTACAGGTTTTGGAAGTTTTTTTCGAACACATAAAACTGTTTGGTAACAATTTTTCTTAGTCCATTATTGGACAATTCTCCCGGAAAAGCGGCACGCCCATGTGGCAGCATAGTTCAGCCTACCCCTCCCCCCCACACGCGCAGAATGATTTCGTAAGTAATCGTACAGCTGTATCTATCTTTTATAAATGTGATCAAACTAAATACTCTTTGAAGATATGACGTATGCAGATACATATGAGATTGGCAGAAACACTGCGTGTTAGGGCCGCTTTAACAGCTTAATTGTGACCATGCCGAGTTATGACAGAAAGTATGCTTTCAACCTGCCAGCTCCCCTGTGAAATATATGCGAGGAAAGACGGATTGCTTCTGTCGTCGAACACACAACACAGGGGATGCATGGCTCCACACATGCTCGCACACCTGTCAGAAATCAATGCGTGCTCTTTTCTTTAATTATTAGACGAATAACTCTATAACCGTGCAGGCATATTAATAATAGAAAAAGTCATCCAAACTCTTGAGCCATTAGCGCCTAGTGTGCTGAGGCTAATGTATCTTTTTAATAGGGTGCGGAAGTGTCAATGCTTACGGAGACAGGCATCCTCTAAGACCCTGAGCCCCTCCCTGCCTTAAAAGCTAAATGATCTAGTGGAACAGACCAGCTTTGCCATTACCTTCTCTCTCTTTTCTGTCTAGTATCACTGCACTCATACGAAGGGTACACAAACATATGCAGGTGCTTTTATCTAATGTAGCCTACTTACATAATAAACAAAGCTGGTCCCCATTGACTTACATTGTATTGACACAATACCACTGTTTGTTAATGGCTGAACTATCCCTTTAATGCTTTCATACTCGCAAGTCATAAGGGGTACTTTCATGTTTGCAAACAAAACCATCACAAACATTCAGCCAGTTGTAGCAGGACCTCGCATGGCCTGTCCTTGATTCGGTATCTCTGTAACCATTGCCAAAATGAAAACGCCAAATTAGCATAGGTATTATTGCCCCTTACTTCCACTTTATTATTGCCAGTGGCAACCAGAGCCCAGAGCGACATGTGAGCGTTTCTCAAAGCAGGCAGGGAGCTGTTTTAGGGCATGCGGGCTCTGACACACACTCTTGCATATGAATATACATCCTCTGGGCACATCATCTGAATTTCACACTCACAGAGTCGTCACTGCCATATTCATCTCTTGCATTCATTCTTTCCACGTGAGAGCATGCCGTTTCCACCGCTTAAGATTTACACGTTTCTCCCCATCTGTTTCAGTCTGGAAGATGTGTAGCTCTTCATGTTAATCAATACATTAGTGTGCAAACTGTTTATCACAATGAGGAGTGAAGCAGTGGCCATAGATGGAAACTATTTGGTGCAATGCATGCTGTTAAGCAGTACATGTTAACACTTGATGTATTGCAAAACCATACAAGGATCTGTACTGCTTGTAAATCTTTTTTATTTTCATTTTGTGTATTCTTTAAAATCATAAAACTGTCTTTCATGACCAGATGTTCGAAACCCAGGCCCGGTACAGGCTGGCTTGATTGGGTGAGAAATGGCATATTGCGGTTGGGCAGAAATAAAATCATAGTTTATTGCATGCATCATTTCTAATATTTTTTATTTATTTAATCATTAATATAAATAATAAAAATACTTATTTAATTTTTATTATCTTCAGCTGGATATTTATGAAGGGGGTTAGGCTTTTTCTTGGCCCAAAGATATCCTCGGCCCTGTCGCTATCCCAGATTTTCAGTGTGGCCTCAAACTTTGACAGTACATATTCTGTAATACATATGAAATATCACAATGTAAGAACCAAGAACATTTAGATCAAGCATAACAAAAATATATTTTGGTTAAACTGATGGTTGGTGAAATGCTTTTATATTTTCAGTATCAAGAACTCGGTTTCTAAAAGAAGACAGGCACTGACATTAAGTAAAGTAAGAGGGTTCGGATGGACCTGTATTTTAGCAAAGTACATAGACCCATAAGGACAGCAGAGAACATTACTCATAGCATGATGGAAATTCCTTCCAATTATCTGTGATAAAACTTATGAGGCAACGCAAGCTAAAATATAACTCTCTATTGATCACAGATGATAAAAATGTTCCTGTCTGCAGATAGAAGCGAAAAGGCCATTAAAAAAACTTAACTATAAGCTCTTAACACAAATCATGTCTCCTTCAATATTTTACGAAGGACCGCTGCACTCTCTCTCCTTACAAACCCTCCGTGCATAGAAAAACAGCAAAAACAATAAAAATGTTATTAATATCAGAAAGCACACACTTGATGAGGTTTTCGCACCAGCGGAAATATCTGCATTTTTCAGCTTTCTGTCCTCTCACCATGATAATGTGGTGAATAAAATTGGAGATTTGGAGAGCAGATCTGCACAGTCACAAATCCCAAATGATTCCATTCTATTTCATTATGCAAATGCACTGAAGTCTGGGCACGCGTGTCATTGTTATAGTTTTTTTGAAAGAAGAATCTTAAAGGGATAGTTGACCCAAAAATGACAATTCTGTTATCATGTTCTCACCCTCGTCTCATTTCAACCTTGTATAACTTTCATTAGTATTTTGAAACACAATACATTTTGAAGAAGGTCAAGGCTGATTTTACATCCAATTTAAGCAGATTGAGAACATGGACAGCATTGCCATTTTATTGTGTGATGAAAAAGCAACCTGGATATTCTGCTATACATTTAAAGATAATGAGATTAGGGAGAATACATTTTTATAAGGAAAATATCTCTCTCGCTGACCACCAGCTCCCAACCAGAGTATCAACACTATCATAATATTGATTATGTGTACTTAATGAAGCATTAATGTAACATGTACACACAACACTATGCTTGCGTCAATACAAAAGTCATTCGGTTTCAGATGATGTATTAGTAGCAGATAATGCCTTTTACAAAGGTTACCACTGCACACAGGGGAGCGCTGGGACCTTTCATGGTGGACCAATTGATTTGTGGCCTCGCTTGTTGAAAAGATCATATACAAAAGTATAAAGCTTTTTCAACCTTAAAATTATGTCTCTAAAGTGTTTTCAGTGGTAGAACAACTCTAAACTGGACGAATTCCACTAACACTGCTATCTAAGCAGCCTCATAGCGGCTAAAACCACACTCTGTAAGTTCTGTTTTCGGGTCGGTACACACAGCCCTGCCCATCCCATGCCTGCGGAAGAGTGTGAAATGGTCTCCAAACGACGTTTCTGCATTTCATCAGTTTAGTCAACAAATTCACGTGTATTGCGCTGCCCATGAGGAAGCTTATACCTGACCTTATTTACGACAATGGTAACATCATCAACATAGTGGAACATCAAAAGCAAAAAAAAAAACATTATAAGGAAAAGTTAACATTCTCAGACCATAAAATGCAGTGGAGGATGACAGGTGTATTTTTACCCGCCTCGACAGGATTGTGCTTGCTCTAAGGCTATGTTAATAAAAGACCACATTTACTTCCAGAACTGAATCTGGGCCGGGGCCAAGGGGGGGGCACTCGCGGGCCATGCCCCCCCACAGGGTTGTTGTGTCCACCCCACATGACACAGTTTTAAATTCATGTCATACATACTGAAAATAATTTAATAAAAAGTTTTAACATTTTAAACAAAGTGGAAATGAAAATGCTAGCCTAGCCAATGTGTTTACTTTGTAAATAAAGATGAATCTGGTCCGATTTTTGTGATGATGTGTCATTACGCAGCGTATTAATGCATGTAAACGTGTGGAGGGAAGCCGCTAGCAAATAGCAAAGTTACAGATGCTCTATGCTTCACAAACGGAAGGCTCAGTAAATTCAGTTTTGGAAGATTTTCAACCGAATGGAAGGAAATAGCTTAAAGCCGGATTAATGTTCACTAGCAGCACATTCGGGATTTTTAAAAGGTGTGTTATATTTACTTTTATCAAGCCTTGGTGCGAAGGTGCATTATATCACAGCATAAGTTATAATTTTCAACCTGTTGTTTTTATTGTGACTGTGTGTGGTAATAATATTTAATTTGTGTTATTATTGTTCACTTGTATGTAAAATAACATCCTGCACGTAAGTGTGCTCTTGCACACATGTGGTAGTTTTGAGTTTTTTTCTATTAATGATGGTGATTGTGGTCCTCCCACTGGGAGCCACTTGACCCCCTGTTAGTTGTGGTCTGGCGCCGACTCTGAACTGAATACCGTCTTTATAAATGAGTAACCAAGTCAATCTCCTGTCTTCACAATATCTATAAAAAACGCCTGTAACCACAGTGACAATGGCAAAAATAAATGTCTTGCAAACTCCGAAACACAAGAAAAACATTCATAACTGTGTATAAACAAGATCAAGGATGAATGTTACATAAAAAACAGCATCCAGTATGTCGAGCTTCTCCAAAGCGTAGAATCATATCGACGCTGTCCTTCTGAAACCTTGGATGTCCAAATTCGCTGTTTTTCAGGAAACGAAAAAACACTGTACTTTTTAAATCATTACATACTGTGTTGTCAAAGTTGACAAGCACTTTTTAATACTTTTTATTGGTTAGATATTTGCAAAATCTAGTGACAAACATAAAGGGTGTCTAATAATAATGATGTATGGCAAGAAATAAAAATGACGAAATAATGAGAGGTTTCAGAAGGACAGCAGTGATATAGTATGTAATCTAAATCAGCAGCTAATGTTTTTCGTACCATATAAAAAATACGCACCATATAGGCCTACCATAAACAACAAATATTCTGATTTATCAATCTGAATAAACACACTAGATCAAAAATATTTCACTGTGACCTTGAGGACCTCCGGACTGTCTCTAAAGATTAAACAAAAACAAATCAAGAAACTTCTGTTTGTGAAACATACGGTAAACACACAAAACAACTAAAGATACAAACTAATATGACATCACACATTTCAACTTCAACTTTGTTTGAATGCATTTTTTTCATTGAGTAAAAGCTTTTGACTTAGAACACAGAGTAATTGAAATAAGACCACACGGTTATTAAAAATGAAACGGCCTGGACTTCTCATTAATGCTTTGATGAATAGTTTCTTATTTTAGCACTAAATGTAAAGGCATGATCTAAAGTGAATTAACCATCAAATGCACACAGGAAGAGAATCCAAGGATCTTTTTTTGCATACGTCACAGAAAGTGAAAGGGTTGAGAGCACAAGAGAAAATCAAACTCGGCGATTTTTGGAAGGAAAAACACCACTGGCTTCTCTAAAGGGCCGCCGGAGGCAAGTTGTGATTACTGTAAAACATGGGCTTGTTCCAGATCAACACAGCCATTTCCCCTCACGCAAACACAAAACAAGAGGAGTGTTACAACAGAGGCAGATTGACAGTTAACCAAATTATGATGCATCCTTGCCCATCATACGGCTCCTTCTGGAAATCAATACACTGTGCAGAAAGACATAGTTGATTGGGATCAATAGCTGTCCGCTCTCTCAATGAATCCATTTGTCATTCCACACCATTAGCAGGGATAATTCAATAAAAACACAGGATTGGATTGATTCATGTTTAGTGTTGCACTGATATTTTAAAAGAGAGACAGAACATGTGTGTGTGTGCCCTGTAAACCCTAAAGTGTGGAAGACCAATTGTTCACACAAAGACAGTTGGCTTAGGGCATGGAATATAGGTAGTTGATGTAAAAATGTGTCCTATGGTGTGACAGCAAAACTTAAGAAAAAAATAGCATAAGAGAGTTTTGTCTTTATTGTTATTTCATATTATAATTAATCTAAAATAATATATTATAAACTGTTTGTTTTCTGTGTCAGATCATAGGACACATGTACTGTAAACCCAGTTTATATAGTATTAAATCATTATGTCTATGCAATGTTCCTTTAAAACATAGAAACCCAACTTGTGTGTGTAAGTGTGTGTGTGTGTGTGTGTGTGTGTGTGTGTGTGTGAGAGAGAGAGAGAGAGATTAAGGTATAATATAAGGATGAAAAGGTAATAAAACAACTATATTGCAACTTAATAGGTAATAAAATATCAATGTTCATGAATGTTCATTTTGACCACACTTCTTGGGATAAATTATATAATAAATACAGATATTTAGATTAAAATTGCTTTACATTTTTTTGTTTTTTATCTTATATTTTTTATAATTTCATATTCTTTTTTTGCAACAAACACTGTCATAATTTAGTTCATTCCATCTTTCCTACTGTGTACTTTTAAACACAAGTTTTTTAGCACAGCAGTAAAGTTTTAAGCTTCTCCATCGTTTAATCACAGTCAAAGCCTGCATCACGCTGTCACTGGACCACAAGACAATCTGGTCTAAAATGTGCCACTCAAATTTAGATCAGTATAGCAGTTTTTGGGAACTTGTTAAAAATAAATATGCCGGGTGGCAGGTGCTACACACAGCCAGAGGCAGCACAGGGTTTGACACACTTTTTTGTACATGCCAAGTTGAACAATCATCACATAATGTACTCAACAGTCCAGTCCACACATTCAAACTATATATAAGACATATATAATAAGACGTATATATATTTATATAAATATATATATTAGACACACTAAGGGGGCATTCACATTTTGCGTCTTTTGTTCACACATATTCTTCATTTTAAATGCAAATGCGCAACAAGTGTGCTCATAGGGCGGAGACACCATGGGTCATGTGACAAGAACCAACAATATAAACAAGATTAGTGAAGATGGAGACACAGCCGATCTCAGCATCAATAAATCTAGTAGAGTTATTGAAAGGTATTTTCAGCTAATATAATCCATATATCCTTTGTTTATACCTCCTTGTCTCAATGGCTAGCCTGGCCCATGGGTGCTTAACAATAGAGCTCAAACTCCAAGGTGCTCTGGAAAAAAGGAGAAAGCAGTGCGACTACTTTGCGTTTTTTGACGCAAAGTTTGAATCGCCCGTTAACCTCCCATCACCATTCAAAACATTCCAGCAACCATTTTTTCTGTTTAAAACTGCAAACTGTTCATGATGCCTGTCCATGAGAACTCCTTGCCTTAAATATAGCTCCCCTCTTAATATGGCAAATTAGAGCTCTTCAACCATTCATGTCTTATTAATGTTGGAGCTGAGAGATCTGATCTCTGAGGGTTCATATCGATGGGGAAAGGCTAAATAGGCAAGAAGGCAAGGGGAGACAGCGAGAGAGAGAAAGATAGGTCAATAGTTCTCCACATTAACACATAGACCACATTTACACGGACAACAATAATCCGATATTATCACCATTAAGACAATACTCTGATTAAGAATGGACCATGTAAACCGACCTTTTTGATTAGCCTAATCCGTCTAAATAATACAATTCATAAAATATATTTTTAATAAAACTCATAATCTTGTTGAGCACAAATGGAATATAGATGGATGGTGTATTCCTATTTTAGTCACATTATCGCAGTGCGGTATAGACATGTACACAGCGTAATCGCACTATTAGCAGCACGTATGAACTTTTTGCGGCACTTTGTGACAGGTTACACACACGTCAGGCAGTGGACAGCTGTTTCGTTTTACGGCAAACAACATGGAATCAAGAAGGAAAGTACATTTTTGATGGGAAACAAGATGCCAACAATTCTAGAAAATAAATGAAACACCAAAAATTGTATGTGGTACCATGGCGAAGACAAACTGTTTGTTGATACATGAAATTATGAAGGGAACGTCGAACGGCATCCCTTAGGGAAATAATAACGTATGCCAATAATCGAACTATGTAGTTTAACATGTAAAACGGGAACATGAAAGGTATATTCTTGAAGCAACTTGTGTAAACACCTTAATTGTAATATTAGCTTACTCAGAATAAGGCAAATAATTAGATTACCGATCTCCATTTAAAAAGTGGTCATAGATGCAATTGGTCAGATGGGGCATTAGGACCATGCGGTCCAGTGTGCATACCCTCCCTCTCCTTCTTCACACACTGTCACGGGTTTAAATCAGCTTGTGGGTAAAACTGAATGTTGGACTGAATCCAGTGGATCCATAGACACCACGGGGGAGACTTTCATTAGCACTATTGGTTCTATAACTTTTCTAAGACCTTATGTCTTTCAAGACTGCCAATGTGTTTAAATACATGTTGTAATAGTGGACTTTAATTGAAGCGAATGCCTTATAGTGGACTTTAATGGAAGCGAACGCCCTGCCTGCCCTCTCCATAAATTCCACAAAAGTGTTACAGTTGCCCATGTCTTTTACAGTGAGAGCAATTTACGTTAAATTGCTAACCAACAACTGTGTTAAAATAGATACAAATGCAATTCAAAAGCATCATAACGCCATAGACAACAGAAAATAATTATGAAAATCATTTTACACCTAAAAATCTCCACAAAGCGAAATCGAACACAATTGTTTTTCTCAGACACGGAATGAACTCTACTGAGCATGTGCTAAGTCTTCGTATTGGTTCAGTTGTATTTAGTGAGCTACTCTAAAATTGACTCCAATACCCTATATATCAAAAGATTTATCAGCATTTTATCCACATTGATTCAGAAAGTACAAAACAGCGGCTTTTGAATGATTTGTGAAAGGACAATCCATTCAACCCAAGAAGACACAGTTTGTGAAAATATTCAGTCCCAGTGTTTCAATCTGTTCTTATTGATTTGAACAAATAAGCCGACTAGCAAAGAAGCTGACTACCAAAACAACTTTCGAGTTGACTTTTATTATTTATAATCTTCTACTTCTTAATTGTAGGACTTCATGTTTCTCTAAGTGTAGACAATTCATTTATCAATTCTTCATTTAACAATACAGACATACAGACCGACAAAAGAGACAGTTTGTGTGTGCCTATTTGTTGTTTAACAGATATTTATAAGTGTATTAGTGTTTTTAATGTTTCTACATTGTGAAAGTAATCACATGATTTAAAAATTAAAAAAAAACTTCTACAATAAACTATAGAATTTTTATAATTATTTAATAAAGTTGACTGTACATTTTAATATTGACTAGTTATGAGCTGCTTTAACGAATATGATCAAATTAAGTGGCGGCGCTAAGGGGGGGGGGGGGGGCGGTGCTTGCTGGGGCTATAGCCCCGTCAGAAAACAATCCCCAAGAATTCTCTAATATCTTTTATGGACTGTCTACTTAACAATACACTGATTGCAAAAAAACTACATCAGTGGTTGGCTGCTCAGTAGTGGTGTGAGTAGATCTCGTGTTACGAGATTATAATGCGACGAGATTTCTCATCAAGGTGAAAAGTTGTCTCGTAAATTGTGATATCAGCACGATGGAGCGTAAGGGTGAAATAAGCGTTGAAGATCCCCCTGCCACTTTTAAATCATTTGTGTGGCAACATTGTGGTTTTCCAATGGAAATAAGAAATGGCGGAAGAGAGACAGACAAGACAAACACATTTTAAACAATGGCGTACACCGCGGCTAACACGAGCACTATGCAAAACACATACAGAACCACCACAGCTCTCTACTAAAACCAGACGCACCTGTGACGAAAACATTAAAAGTGCAGCTTTTCCCTTCCAACGACAAGTGCAGCTTTCCTGAAGCTCATTGGTAAGAGCAAGGTTATGGGTTCGATCCCGATATTTCATCTTTGATGATTTCTTTAAAATAGTGTTAAAATCACGTTTCGTTCTCGTGAACCCAATCTCGTGTCTCGTCTCGTGGAGTAAGCATCTCGTCAAACCCCTACTGCTCAGTATAACTTTTCCAGTACATTAGTGTAAGAAAATGTGACTTTTGGATAGCAGCAAACCCAATAAAACATTACTTAAAATATATCGTACTGACCTGGAAGAGAAACTCTCCCTCTTACCCCAGAGAGCACCTCAAGAGCAGGTTAACCATTGTGTTGTTTTTGTTATCGGAGTTTACGTTATAGTTACAGAATTGTAAAACTACAACAGAGTCAATGGAGTTTGGGCCAATTGTCAATATATTCAACGTTTTGATTAATCTGTACTTTATGGGAACACGTCGCGGTCTTTGCTGAATTAAGCGAGTTTTACTGCGAATTCTATTCCAATACAAAGTTAAGTTCATAAATATGTTTGTTAAGTAGGCTACTTTACACATTGCATGATGTCCATCCATCCATCTTCTTCCGCTTATCCGGGGCCGGGTCGCGGGGGCAGCAGTCTAAGCAGGGATGCCCAGACTTCCCTCAACCTAGACACTTCCTCCAGCTCTTCCGGGGGGACACCGAGGCGTTCCCAGGCCAGCCGGGAGACATAGTCCCTCCAGCGTGTCCTAGGTCTTCCCCGGGGTCTTCTCCCGGTGGGACATGCCCGGAACACCTTCCCGGGAAGGCGTCCAGGGGGCATCCGGAAAAGATGCCCGAGCCACCTCAGCTGGCCCCTCTTGATGTGGAGGAGCAGCGGATCTACTCTGAGCTCCTCCCGAGTGACCGAGCTTCTCACCCTATCTCTAAGGGATCGCCCGGCCACCCTGCGGAGAAAGCTCATTTCGGCCGCTTGTATCCGCGATCTTGTCCTTTCGGTCATGACCCACAGCTCATGACCATAGGTGAGAGTAGGAACGTAGATTGACCGGTAAATCGAGAGCTTCGCCTTGCGGCTCAGCTCCTTCTTCACCACGACAGACCGGTACAGCGTCTGCATTACTGCAGAAGCTGCCCCGATCCGTCTGTCAATCTCCCGTTCCATCCTTCCCTCACTCGTGAACAAGACCCCCAGATACTTGAACTCCTCCACTTGAGGCAGGAACTCTCCACCTACCTGAAGTGAGCAAGCCACCCTTTTCCGACTGAGAACCATGGCCTCAGATTTGGAGGTGCTGATTCTCATCCCAGCCGCTTCACACTCGGCTGCAAACCGTCCCAGTGCATGCCGAAGGTCCTGGTCTGATGGGGCCAGCACGATGACATCATCCGCAAAGAGCAGAGATGAAATCGTGTGGTCCCCAAACCCGACACCCTCCGGCCCCTGGCTGCGCCTAGAAATTCTGTCCATAAAAATTATGATAAGAACCGGCGACAAAGGGCAGCCCTGTCGGAGTCCAACATGCACCGGGAACAAGCCTGACTTACTGCCGGCAATGCGAACCAAGCTCCTACTCCGGTCGTACAGGGACCGGATGGCCCTTAGCAAAGGGTCCCGAATCCCATACTCCCGGAGCACCCTCCACAAGATGCCGCGAGGGACACAGTCGAATGCCTTCTCCAAATCCACAAAACACATGTGGATTGGTTGGGCAAACTCCCATGAACCCTCCAGCACCCTGGAGAGGGTATAGAGCTGGTCCAGTGTTCCACGACCGGGACGGAAACCACACTGTTCCTCCTGAATCTGAGGTTCTACTATCGGCCGGATTCTGCTCTCGAGTACCCTGGCATAGACTTTCCCGGGGAGGCTGAGAAGTGTGATCCCCCGATAGTTGGAGCACACCCTCCGGTCCCCCTTCTTCAAAAGAGGGACCACCACCCCGGTCTGCCAGTCCAAGGGCACTGTCCCCGACCGCCACGCGATGCTGCAGAGGCGTGTCAGCCAAGACAGCCCCACAACATCCAGAGACTTGAGGTACTCAGGGCGGATCTCATCCACCCCCGGTGCCTTGCCACCGAGGAGTTTCTTGACTACCTCGGTGACTTCAGCCCGGGTGATGGGCGAGTCCGCCTCTGAGCCCTCTGCCTCTGCTTCCTCAAAGGAAGAAGTGACGGCGGGATTGAGGAGATCCTCGAAGTATTCCTTCCACCGCCCGATGATATCCCCGGTCGAGGTCAACAGCTGCCCCCCTCCACTGTAAACAGTGTTGATAGGGCACTGCTTCCCCCTCCTGAGGCGCCGGACGGTTTGCCAGAATCTCTTCGAGGCTGACCGATAGTCTTTCTCCATGGCCTCACCGAACTCCTCCCAGGCCCGAGTTTTTGCCTCCCCAACCACCCGGGCTGCAGTCCACTTGGCCTGTCGGTACCTGTCATTTGCCTCGGGAGTCCCACAAGCCAACCAGGCCCGATAGGACTCCTTCTTCAGCTTGACGGCCTCCCTTACTTCCGGTGTCCACCAACGGGTTCGGGGGTTGCCGCCTCGGCAGGCACCGGAGACCTTACGGCCACAGCTCCGAGTGGCTGCGTTGACAATGGAGGTGGAGAACATGGTCCACTCGGACTCAATGTCTCCAGACTCCCTCGGGATCTGGTCGAAGCTCTGCCGGAGGTGGAAGTTGAAGATCTCTCTGACAGGCGATTCGGCCAAACGTTCCCAACAAACCCTCACAGTACGTTTGGGTCTGCCGAGTCTGTCCAGCTTCCTCCCCCGCCATCGGATCCAACTCACCACCAGGTGGTGATCAGTTGACAGCTCCGCCCCTCTCTTCACCCGAGTGTCCAAGACATACGGCCGTAGGTCAGATGAAACAACTACAAAGTCGATCATCGACCTCCGGCCTAGGCTGTCCTGCTGCCATGTGCACTGATGGACACCCTTATGCTTGAACATGGTGTTCGTTATGGCCAAACTGTAACTAGCACAGAAGTCCAATAACAGAACACCACTCGGGTTCAGATCAGGCGGGCCGTTCCTCCCAATCACGCCCCTCCTGGTGTCACTGTCGTTGCCCACGTGGGCGTTGAAGTCCCCCAGCAGAACGACGGAGTCCCCAGTCGGGGCGCTTTCCAGCACCCCTGCCAGAGTCTCCAAGAAGGCCGGGTACTCTACACTGCCATTTGGCCCATAGGCACAAAGGACAGTGAGAGACCTACCCCCGACCCGAAGGCGCAGGGAAACGACCCTCTCTTGGGTAAACTCCAACATATGGCGGCTGAGTTTTTTTTTTTTTTTTTTTTTTCATTGCATGATGTTTTCAACAAAAAAGCATTTAATGTAAGCTTGTTCTAAAATGGTCATAAATTCTTAATTAAACAACAGTAACTATAACTAACTGAGTGCACCCATGGGAGAAGTGTATAGCTAATCCACTACAACAATATATAAAAAAATCTGTTCTGTATTTAAACGGCAAAATTTGCATGTGGTATAGCTTGGACATTTATTAATTGAATAATTTTATTACCCCACCCTCTAAACTGTTAAGCCCCCCCTTAACACCCCCAAGAAAATGTCCTGGCGCCGCCCTCTAATAAAATTGCTTAATTTATTTTGATGTACAGTAATGTAAAAACATGTTGCCAGCACCTACTGATCACATCATGTTTTATTCTGCAGTGTGGAAACAAATACGAGTGCTCCAAAACAACAATGTTTGGAGCACAACATTTCCCTTTGCACATTTTAATTGTTTTGTATTTAGTTACTCTCAAACAGATTCTAGTTTCCTTCATTAGCAGTTATCTGCCTTTAAAGCCTAAAGAATGCTGGAGCTCTTGTATTCACGTTTAGCCTCCTTTTCCAAGAAAAGCAGTGAGTAGCCGACCACCTGCAATCCACATCCTCCTCCCCAGTTCAGAGCTGTGGTCCTGAGTGTGTGTTGTTCATACTGTCAATGGCATTCTATCGATTTCAGAGCACATCTCTAACAACAGCAAGCTGCGCTAAGAGTGTCATCTCACAAAAACACCACTGACCAGTATAGATCACTAGGATTCACTTAATCTCCAGACTCGTGCTGGCAAGTTTCCTACAAGAGGTTAAACATAATAGGGCGTTTTCCTGGACAGGCCTTAAGCCATAGTCCTGGACTTAAACAACTTAATTTAGATGTTGGAGGTGTCTCGATTGAACACAACATACACTGAGATATCTTAAAATATATCTGTGTGATTGCTTCGTCCAAAGTGCACACCGTAATCTTTTTTTGTGAGGTATGTTTTTAAAAAACGACAGTAGACCTGTCTTAAACTAATCCCTGTCTGGGAAACCGCCACATAGTGTCCTGTAATGATCTCTTATAATACATTTTCAAAGAGACTTATAATGGACGAAGCTAGAATATCACTTTGAATCACTCTGCGGGCCTAAGAGAACCTGTGCTTGAATGACAAAAAACACATCATTATCTTTTATATTGACTTAAAGGGATAGTTTGTCAAATTAAAATTCTGTCACCATTTACTCAACGCCTTGCCATTATAAACCTTTATGACTTTCTCGTGCAGAACACAAAAGATGTGGGTAACTAAACAACGGCGGTATCCATTGACTTGTATTGATTTTGTGTCCATACAGTAGAACTCAACAGTAGGTACCACCATAGTTCAGATACTATCGTTTTAAAAAAAATCTTCTTTTGTGTTCTGCAGGAGACAGTAAGTCATGCAGGTTTGAATTGACAAGAGGGTGGGTACAGTTAACAATGACAGAATGTTCATTTCGGGGGGCGCGATCCCTTTAATTACAATTCACTGGATATTCCCCATCACTTTACACCAATAGTTTAGTAATGTAATGGTGATGATGCACAAGCTGATGCATGATGTGTATCACCCGGTTGTGTGAACTGATTGGCTGGAGGATAAGAAGACTGTTCCTCAACTTCCTCAGAGCCATTGATAGAGAGAGTCGCGTGTTCTACGTTGACTCCATTGGAATAGTATTTTCGCAGTTTCAATCGTTCCCAGAAGTTACTATTTATGCATTGAGCTGCGATTAAACAGACAAACTGAGCTAAACTTCTAACCCATTTAAAGACGAAAGCCATTTAATGAATAAAAAAATGAAAGAAATGAAGTATTTAAAGAGAAAACATAACATCCTGCAACTATCTGAAGGCTCCATGAATCACGTGACGCTCCAGCGTTTTGGACTTCCGTTGGCAGAACTCTTTCTATCAACGGCTCTGAACTTTACTCTTCCTTTAATTTAAGGTGGACTACTCATAAACCACAACATAATAACCCGCATAATAACCATAGACTGTATAATCGAAAATTGACAAAGAGGCGGGATGTGGTTGGAGCTGAGGTGCCTGGTTGCAGAAACCACTTTGCAGAATTTTAAGCCTTAATATTAGTTAAACAGATGAGTTATAAAAAAGTCATCCTCACAGTTCGTAATGAAGGCTAAACTTGGCTATATAGATTCAAATCATTTTGAACCAGGCTGTAAACATGTTTTTTTCTGCTGTAAAGTATCCCGTCGATGAGATCTCTTCTGCAGCCAGTCTCTAGAGGCCAGTTGAAGAATTGCAGTTTAAGTCACGTCTGTTTTGGATCCGAGAGAGGAGGTTGCCGCTTTATAATAACTCAATAACAGTCCATTCAATATTAGTAGCTCATGGTACATCCAAGTCAATAAAAGCCATGAAACATGATTGAAGTGTAAAATAAAGAGGAAACATTCAGACTTGGCTGTTATTGGTCATCATATAATAGCTGTTATGGATAAATGTACTACAGTATGTACAATAGACTCTACTACCTTGAGGTGCTAGGTCATGTCTTATTTTTAACATTTTCAAATGTTTTTCAGTGTTGTATAATGACAAAAAATATTGACCGGATTGCACTGTTTATAAAAATGTAATATACCATCTACCCTGACTAATACAGAATATTTTAATTGAAGTCATGACCATTAAAGAAAGTAATTCCAGTGTTTCAATAATCTGTGCTACCTCTCAAAATGAGCTATCAATTCGATTTAGAATTTGGATGGGGGAGGTGTTCGTTTTATGTGGGGGAGGGATTAGTCTATGTTTTGTAAGGGAGGTCACACAAACTGAGCAGGTAGCGTGATCATCGGAACACCTCAGGCATTTGGTAACTGCAAAAAAGCTTGGTACCACTTAAACATTTTAAACAAGTTTCACAACAGACTATAATATTAATCTTGTAATTATATACAATAGTTAGATACTCCATAATAACATCCGATATAATAATAAGAACTGCTCTCTAGTTTGCATGTAATATGCATCTTATTGTCATTGAATGACAGAAGATGATCAGGTTGACTTTTGGACTAACATTGCATATAAAGGAATCTGTTCATCAAACTCCTCCCACTGGAGTAGCATGTTGGCAATGCACGAAATAGTCCCATAATCAAAAGCTGAACAATCATTCTGAATATTGTTGTAATAACATCTGTGAAACCTGATTTGTGACCCATGACAGTCTTATGAGTCAATTTTTCGAAATTTTGATTTTTACATCATCTGAAAGCTGAATAATTAAGGTTTCTAGTGATGTGAAGGTTGTTAGGAAGGCCAGTATATTTTGACACATACAATGTAATTTTAGCTTTTCCTAAAAATGTGCTACTTGAGATGGTTTTGTGATCGAGGGTCACATCACGAAGCATTCAAAACTGTGATTTATTTAAATGTTTGTCAAGTATAGACAGTTGACATGAATTGAAGGTGGCACTGAAATAAATCTAAAAACGAGACAAAATAAAAGATAATTCTCAGACTTTCATGTGTCTTATAAGTCCATTGCTGCTTGCTGATCAAACAGACTCATGAAATGCTGTGAAATCCCCATATAAAGTGATCCATTAGCCGGAGAGATGCTGAGATGAAAGCCAACCTTGCATCCTGCCCCACCAACACGGTGCTCAGTGAAAATAACCTTTTGCTCCGAAAACTGCCCATACATATTCAGAGAGCGAGAGAGAGATAGAGAGAGAGACCTCCTATGTGTGTAAGCAACAGAGCGAGATAATTAATGCACGCCATGATTGTCTGATTATTTTCCAGGAAAGCATAGTCATAAACCTCACATTTGTACACACAGACACACACACTGTGCTCCAGTCCAGAGTGTGACCGATAGCGACGCATTTGACACTATTTGTCTTTGTACAGCAAACACTATTTTAAATCAGGTCACATTGACGTCATCGTTCAGAAAATTAGTTTGGCAACTCTTACACCTTTACACACATCAATACACATCAATACACACACACATACAAACGTTGTTGCCTTTTTGCCCCATACATTTTTATTTAATTTAATACATTGATTTAACATTTTAATTAAAATAATTGCATCATATGCTGATTAATTCATCAAAGTAATGGCAAGGAATCACATTTATGAATAGCTGCTGTGCAAAACACCCAAATAAATGTATTTCAGAGACATTACTTTATTGTGGCAGATGAGTAGATTAATGGATACGCAATGCTAAATTCCCTTTGGAAGTCAACACGTTTGTTTTATTTGCACGTAAGTGAACATAAGCCTATGTTCAGAACACGGGCTGAGTACAACGCAATTCGTTGCGCAATCCGTTTTTCAATCTGTCTGAGGTAGTCCTGGCCAACTTGTACAGGATATGTTTTGGTTTCCTGTCTGTGCTTATTTAATTGATGGTCTATTGTATTATGCTATCTGAAGGTCACTGCAAGTCTTTTTCAGGCTTTTGTTAAGCATTTTTTGATCATGTTAAAGTTAAAACAGTTCAGCTTAAAATAAAACTACCTTAATACAGGTATAAATAAATAGATAAATATTAATGAATTAATAAAATACAGTTCCAGGAGGAAATCATGTCTAGAGATCATAGAGCGTCATAGAGTAGATACAGTATGTGGAGATAGACTGTTTTAAAGTCACCGTGAAATAAAAAATGTCATGTTATTTTTTTCAGAATATTGCAGTGTTTCTTATAAATTATTTATCCGTTCAGGTAGTTATTTTTTATATTATGTGATTTTGAACAACGTCAAAAACATTTCCCTTTCCAAACGACTTATCTTCTTTGCATGGTGTATTTCTTGGCCAAAGGGTGGGACTATATTGACTGCCCAATCGCAAGGCTTCAAATGTCCACAAATCCAATCAATTCCCAAAGGATATCCCGTCCCACAGTCATACATACAGTTATACTGAGATATATGAATTATATCAAATATTTTTGTTTTGTTTTGTTTTAAAAATGCAGCGCTCATATGCGAGACATTTGTCTCACACGTGTCTTCATAGATTTTTTTTTAAAGAAGCACAGTGGAATGGAATAACGCACTTTGTCTGTACACCTCTAAATAGGGATGTGTACCGAGAACAGATTCTTTTTTGGGACGGTACATAATTGGGGCGATACCGGAGTATCGATAAGATTCAAGACAAACCATAGTGTTAAAGATACTTGCGTTGTTTTATCCCTGTGTATTAGGGTGATAAATGGCGAATTAGATGCTGTTGCCAGTCATTTTCCATCCTTGATTGCTGTTCGAATGGCCGAAGTTTGCTCGACGTATGTGTGATATATAAGGTGAAATGATTTCCGGAATGTATTTGTACTCTGATTGTTTTGTGTGTTTATGAGTAAAAGAGTGGCATGGCTACACAGCATCTGCGTTTCACAACGAGGAAGCTTCCATCAAACACCCATTTGCGGTAACCTGTCAAAATAAAAGTTCTTTATTTGAGAACAAGTTATAACATTGTTTTAAATAATTCGGCCACAGAGTATTTTTACTTACTTCAGTAAATTGAAATAAATGTGCTAGTAAAATTATAAAATAGTACATATAATAAATAAAGATAACTTGCTTGGAAAATAGAACTTAAATTTATGTAGACCTAAAACCAGCCAAGTAACCAGTGATGTAAAGTAAAGTTGCACATGCTAAGTGCCATAAGTGGTATGCTAAGGAACACATACATGTTTTGTCATGTTGCATTTTATGTTTGCTCAGTAGCCTTTGTAAACTGCGATTCTAAAGCTCAGCTGTTTCATATCATGTGTTTTTGCATTAAATTATAGAGCATGGTATAGATAACAGTATGGATAGGTACTAGTATTGATATCGATAAAATCTTAAGATGCCCATCCCTACCCCTAAATATGCAACCAGCACCTTAGCAACCGCAAAACAAGCCCCCACAACCTATCTTTAGCCACAGTCACATTTTCTAAATAAATGTTTCACTGTAATAAAATCCACTTTTACATCTACTGTGTGTTGGTTTTGTGGCATCTAGGACAATAAATATTTCCTGCTTTTACAAATGAGCGTGTGATAAATGAATCGTTGAGCGCTGAATATGCACAGTGGTACAAAAAGCAACGCGAACACTTCCTGTGTTTATCCGAGTCAGTGTCCGCCTTTATTAGACACTGGAAGCGGCAGCGCCTGCTCTCTGTTAATTAAGCCATTATTAGCTGCCACTGACAAAGACCTAAAGTAGCTTATTTTCATTAAGATTCATACCAAGATTTCTATCCTTGTCACTAATCAGGTGACTGATCACACTTCATGTTTTGGGGAGGCTTCACCAATAAAGACTATTAAGACCCATTCACACCAAGGACGATAAGGATATAGATAAAGCGATTTGCCCCAGAATAAACATAATATTATCATCCATTGATAGTTAATATTATAGTTATAGCTCTTGGTATGAATATGCCAAATTTTTAATAATAAGACTATTATGTAAAATTTTGAGTTGATATTGGTGCGCATGCGTGGGTGGGTATATATATTAGAGATCAGTGCTTTTAAACTCATTGTATGTGTGTTTTAGGAAGGGATGCCAGCATTGGTGTTGCACACTGCTCAACAAATGGGAGTCGCTCCTGGGGTCCAAAATTAGCGTGCAAAAACGAGCCAAATGCGAATAAAAATTGGCTTTGGCAAAGTGGATACAAGGGAGTTACTCGCCAGTTGGCCGGAAACTTTATTAGGAAGTGCGACATTGCACAGTGTGAATCAAAATGATACGAGATGTGTATGATTAAAACACATACGAAACGTCTAGTCAAGAAATCATCTGTTCCTCGCGACTCCATGTGGCGACACATATGTAGAATGTGTCTCCCATCAAGCAACCAAATTGAAAACTATAAGAATTACAAACGCAATTGGTTTTTACGTGTTTGCGGTGGGTGCGGTCTTTCAGACTGACTCATCCCATTTAAGATAATCTATGTGACACGATCACAATAACCTGTGATGCTTGTTACACATGGATGAAAGAATGCACCAATCCTGTTTTATGAAAAAATTATGTTAAAGGGGTCATAAGGCGTGTTTTTAATGTGTCTTTGGTTTGTTAAAAGTTGCTCATGAATGTAATAGACACCTACAATTGCAAAAATTAAAGTATCAGAACAAAAGATGCATTTTGTCTAAAAGGGAATGCTCACCCAGACCTGCCTGAAACGCCTTGTGTAACCACACCCCCACAAATCTACGTCAGTTCATGGTATAATTGGACTAAGACCGGCCAAATATATACGCAAGTAAGGTGGACGTACCTGTCAGTATAATTGCTTCGGAACTTGATGTTCCCAATATGGTAAGAGGCTTTACTTTTCGGTCACACTCTTGCAGTATTTGACCAATCACTACGCACTGGTTAACTGGCCAATCATTGCGGAGAGGCGGTGCAAAGAGGAGATGCATACATGCACGGTATGTGGAAATATAGCGTTTTTTAACCTTAAATTATGCATTCCCATTACATTACATCCAACAAACGCTAATATTCGTTTTATCCGTGTCATATGATAAATATAATTTAACGGAACTTTCTGATAATTGGTCAAGCGGGGAGGAATATTGGTTCACAATAGTTTCTATTTAATCAAATACTGTATATCCAATGGACGAATGAAAAGATGGTTAGTTGGATTTACTGATTAATAGTGAACGAATGGATAGACAGCTGAATGTACAGCCATGCATGGATGAATTTGTTGTAATGCTGTGAAACTTTAGTGCATTATCTAATTAAAAAAGCTTAAAAGCTGTGATAATGATCATTAACGGTGTTGATGTGGGCCTGTCACATTCTCGGATTCGGCGTCCTTCATCCTAAACCTAGTCAGGGATCGAAAGAAGAGACAGTGTCCCCTCTATGTCTCTCTCACTCTGAATACTCAATGGAGCAGAAGGTGAGGTGGGAATGTCAACGGCTCTTTGGAGTGCTGAACAGTCTGATTAAACAGGTCAGGCAGCGAGCCGGAGGGATTTCTGGTGTATATCTGTGAGTGTGTGTATATAATGAGAATGAGACTGCGCCAGCACATGTTATGTGGCTCAGGGTATCATGGTGAAGGCGTGAATGAAGGCTGGCGGTTATGTCTGTCTTTACAATAAATGGCCGGCTTGATTTGACTTGATTAGGTCTATAATGATTGACAGGAGATAATCTACAGGTTATGTAAATGCTGGAATATAGCTTTAAATCTCGTTCGCTAGCATCTGCTTCCACTGTATTGGGTTTTACTGATTACATTTTCCTGCAGGTGTCCTCCCACAATTCATTGTGCTTTAAATGAATGCATGCATCACTATGTTGTTCGCACACGATGAAGCCCTCTTCCCACACAATGAGAGCGGTGAAGAGTGTGGTTCAACGCTTCTATATACAGTACATTTTCATTTATGAAGACGAAAGCTGCTTCTGAAGCGGATAACAATGTGGGTCATAAAAAAAACATACAGCAAAACTGATATTAAACAGACTGATAACAGATGTTACTAAACCAATAACTGAACGTATACTCCTTACCATAAATGCATTACATACACTTTTAGTATTTATCTTGATACACTATCCACGAGTGTTCTTATTCATCTCATTGGCTGGTGCAACTCACATAAGTTTGAAACCTATGTGCGGCTAGCTTAGCTCATGCACTGTTCTGGGTACAGATGTCTTGAAGTCCCCTATTCGCTAAAATGTAAAAAATGATGAAATGAAGACAGACCAGGTACTAACTCTTGGTCTCTGTCGAACAGAACACTGTGTACATCTCAGGAGGTGGTTGAAGGTGGTTGTGTGGAACGCTGTGATTGAGTTACATTAGTCTGTGTGCACTCAAACAAAATTAACAGGCTTTTAAAATGTACATTAGCACCAATACCTCTGACAGACTGCCAATACCGTGTTTTATATATATAGTGTTATTGTAGTGGAGTAGTCGGGGCGAGACCGTGGCTCTCCAACAGCATGTCTCTCCTTCCTCCCGGGTTTCGGCACCAATGTAGAGGTTCATTAAAAAGAAGGAAGGAGACGGGAACCGGATAACATTTAAACATTTAATAAAGTAATAACAGCCGGCAGCCCCTCACGGCCGACCGTAGGCGAACAAAACATATATACAAATACAAACATGTTCGGGCCCGGTCCTCGCTCTTCGACGGTCCGGTCGCTCGTTCTCTTATATGCTCCCGATCTCCTAAGTGATTCGAGACTGGTGTGCGCACAGCTGGCGCTCGTTAACAATTACTCACCGGTCTCGAACCACGGTCTCGCCCCGCCTACTCCACTACAGTTATATTTCTAGAAGTAGGCCAAACACCAGCAGAGAATAAAATGTGGCCCAAGAATCACTTCCTGCTGGGCTGAGCAAAATTGGGTAATTTACGGTTTGTTAAAGTAACTTTCATCAGCGCAAGATAAATGAACGAATGAGGCGTTTATGTGTGTTGGGGAGTCTTTTCCTGTAGCTCAGTGGTAAGAGCATTGTGTTAACAACGCAAGGTTTTGGGTTTGATCCCAGGGGATTGCACATACCCAAGTATAAATGTATAGGTTAATACAATGTAAGTTGCTTTGGATAAAAGCGTCTCCCAAATGCATAAATGTAAATGTCTCTCCTCAACCATCACCAGTGTGCAGCATCCACCTGGATGATGCAACGGCAGCCAGAGTACAATGGCGCCAGTGCGCTCACCACATTCCAGCTATAGGTGGAGAGGAGTGAGAGATAGAGGCAATTCAGAGGGTGGGGATAATTAAGAGGCCATGTTTGACAATGGCCAGTGGAGGGAATCTGGCTAGGGCACCTGGGTTACACCCCTACTCTTTATGAGAAGTGCCATGGGATCTTTAATGAGGAAAGGGAGTCCCGACCTCGGTTTAACGTCTCATCCGAAAGATGTTGGTGTTCACATTTTTAAAGAGCACGTTCCTCGCGATCCGAATTTTCAACCTTTAGTTAGTGTGTCATGTTGCTGTTAGAGCATAATTAATACCTGCAAAATGATAAAGCTCAAAGTTCATTGCCTAGCTAGATATTGTCTTTACAGGAATTCGCATTTCAAGGACTACAGAGAAAGGCTGGATCGGACTACAGCCCTCTAATCCCCGGGTACATGATGTCACTATTCCGAGTGCTTTTAATAACCTCTGCCCACAGGACTACGCCAAAAAAGGGACGAGGTCTTCCTTAGAGAAGAGGAAGAGCCGCTGGTGTAGTGTTCGGTTGTCAGAGATCGTAAACATTTGACAAGCGCTACTTTCAATTTCATCACAGCTCCTACAGCTGGTAATATGAATTCAGTAACACACATTCAAAGATAACCAACGGTCAAATAACAGCTTCAATGACTTTAACAATGCTGTGAAAGCTGTTATGTGTATAACACTGATATTGTGTGTGTGCGTGCTTACCTCTTAAACACTTCTATGAAACGTCCTTTAAGTCCTGCTGGCAAATGTCTCCTGGTCAATCTGCTTGTTTTATTATCCAACTCGGGTCCAATATAAAAAAAGCTAAACTAACGCTTCTGTTATTAGTGTTATTTAATATAACCGGTCTGATGCCCTTCGTTCTGGTGTCATTCCCCTCACCATAGTAGGAAAAAAAATTGATCTCTAACATAGATTGATGTTTGCTCATGCCCTAATAGACTTCCGTTATACTTTGATCGCTTCCCATCTTTTTAACTGATGAAGTGAAGTTGACGCCATTGTTACTGTTTATTGCTAAAAGCCAAAGTTGATGAATACACGTGAGAGGGGCACCGACCAATCACAACAGCCTGGGAAGCGGAAGCCAATCATGAAAGACCTGGTCAGCATTACCAATCAGAGCCTTTCGAAAGAGGTACTTTATATAGACCAGAAGAAATCCAGTCGTTTTGTGAGAAGAGGGAAACCGATGAACAATAGACTTGAAATATGTGAAATAATTTGAAAATTAGAAACATGAACATCCATTGTTAAACACCCAAAAAACATAATCATAGCCTCTAAAACAGCCAAAGACTGGATCCCAACCCTTTCTTTACTGCAAGCAACAAAGACTGTACATCAGGTACATTTAGCGGTTTATGTTTTTAATTAATGTATGAAGCCAATGTTAACTGTATTTTACATAAAGTATTAATTGTTATATAACAATCGTGTCATAATGATAGCAGACAGCTTGTGCAGGACTAGTAAACATGTAATTTAGAAAAAAAAATGTCCACCATTTGTCCACAATGACATGGCCCCACAAAGAAAATCCTCCATTCAACATGTCTTGAGTGCACGATAGTCAAACAACAAAAAAAGCTAATATACACTCGTGCTGTTTAACTAGCAAAAAACCTTGATCCTAACCTTCATCTCCATAAAGAAATCCCAAACGACCAGACAACGATTCATTTTTTATGAATGATTAAAATATTGATGTCTCAGAATCGGTGAGCCTGAAGACTGCAGTAATCACTGTGAGTTTAAGAAAGTTAAGCTTTAAAATGTGATATGAATAAATAGTGTTCAGAAATGGCAGCTTAAGTCACTATTAACTCATTCCCAGGAAGCCTTTTTTTTTTTAAGTTGCCAGCCTACCACAGCGTTTTTGAACATTTTCACCCAAATTTAATGGCTCACAAAAAAATTTCTGTAAAGAATATATGGACAAACAATATGTCAAATGAAAGAACAGAGTCTCCGCTTTTAAACCAAATAAACCGTATTCTTCTATCTTGTTGTTTTTTATCATTCCGTAGATGTGGGTAGGAATCACTTTGATTAAACAGCTAATTAACGTTTTTTGTCAAAGATTCCGCCCAGATTACACTCCGAACAATCATTAAAAACCGATAGCGTAATCACAACCGATGTGTGATAGCGCCACCTGCTGTATAACAGTACAAACACAAACACCGGAATAACTCGTCTTTGGCAGGGAACTGTTTTTTTCTGAATGACGAGATAACTCGTCAATGGCGGTGAAAGAGTTAAATGGAAGTTGCGTTTATCTTCGTTTCCGTATCGTGATGTACATCTGAGTGAAACGGCTTTTGAAATTGGAAAAAATGTAGGGTGGGACTTTGTGTCGCCCTCCCCTCATTGATTGGATTAATGCAAGTTGGCTAATACCCCATCGGTACTCATTGGACAGTCAATATAGTCCTACCTCTTTTTCAGGCCTTACGTCATGAAGAGAAGAGTTGTTGTTTAAAAATTACGAGTGCAAAATAATTTTACAAAAATAATGACAAATTATTTATAATAATCACTGCAGCGCTGTGTAAGAAAATTTGTATTGTCATTTTTAATTGCATGGTGACTTTAAAATAGTAGCCTCACTTGAAGTGGAAGTTTGGAACTGGAAACGGTATTTCTTAAATCACAACTTACTTTCAAATGTTATTTTACATTTGTAAAAATGTAATATATAAAACATCAATAACATCTTCCGATTCAGAACAAGCACATTTTGGGATCTTCTTTCAGTGGATCACAATCAGAGTTATTGCCATTATCAATGAAGGAGCCAAGCTTAGTAATGGCAAGTGGGTCACCGGGTCTCTATTCAATTGCATTACAAAGAAAAACATACAGGATTTGGATTATTATTGCTCTAAATCTGTTCGCCAGAAGACAGGAAGACATTTTCACCTAGTACGGCATGAGAGGGGGTAAATTATTGAAAAAATGTCATTCTAAAGTGAACAGTTCCTTAGAGGCATCTATAATCAAAATGAACTTGTCTCTGAATTTAGACAACCGTGCATAACTAGAAGTATCGGCACTGGGGAGCATTCTAAAGAGGTTTGAATGTTACAGTACGGTACATTAAGCTCCAATTTAACAAATATCAGAAGATGTTTGATTTTTTCATTATGTATACAATCTTTTTCAACGTCACTAGTAACACCTTAATAAAACACAATCAAACACTAATGCTATTGCTTAGTATTAATTTGTGCTCTTCCATTTGGTTTTTCTTTATGAACACCTCCCTCCCCGTAAATGAGATCTGCCAACCTCACTATTTCTTATCACGGTTGCTGATATTACAGCCATACGGAATGCCAGTGCCTGTATATTATTTATTTTTCTGCTTTTCAATGCTAAACAAGGAAAGTAATTGTTTTTGCTTTTTTCCACTCAATTGCCTCTAACATGGCCCGGGGGAGATGGGCTACGGCACAGTCATACATCAGAGCTAAATATGCCCCATAAATAAACCCCTGAGCCACAATGTCAAAGCTTCTACTGTTGCCACCTCACCAGCATAGACTTTAAATACACACAATGTTCCTGTCGAAAAATGACATGTAGCATGAAGCCCCCGATAGCTCAATTACAATAACTCAAATACCATGTTTCGGTATGATTACCCAATTCACCACATACAAAATTAAGCAATAATTAATAAACCGTGCTCACAGCACGACAATTCATGAAAGCAGAGAATATAATTATCCCTCTCAATAAAAAACCAAGCAGTATTAGGAAGAAATCCTTTTTAAAGGAATAAAGAAAATGGTTACACACTTAAGTGTTCAATTTGAAATGACAACACGTACAGTCTCTCTGAGGTAAAGACATGACTGCTCTGGAAAATTACTACATGCAATTTCTTTACTGCCTTGTGATTGTGTTTAAGTTATATTTCACTAACCTGTCCCGACTTCTGTAAAAAAACAAAGGCAGAAATATCATTTTTCACCATGTAATAACAATGTGAGAACAGAAGCTTGCAAGCTTTAAAAAGGTTGACATGTAGGCTACCATAAAAAATCATAAAAAAGTCTTATTTAACTCGTGTGATATGTTCAGACCCTTTTTAAGCCACAATAGGTTAGATTTTAGCATTAAAATGCCTAAAACTACTAGCGCATCTTGTTTTCTTGTGTTTTTACAGTCTCTCAAATTATTTTAGAACGATTGAATCCAGGGTTTTGTTATCCAAACCAAAGTTAACGGTCCTCCTTTTTGCGTCGTGCCATTGCCGGTCAATAGTATCATGTCCAGGATATCCTCCGTTTCTGTTTTTCCTGTAGGCGCAGTAATCGCACGGGAGATTTGAAAGCAGTGCTGTTGTGGCCCTCTCGCGATACTTTGTCAGATACAGACAAATGTAAGAGACAAACTGAAATTTGTAATTCATGATAATCTTCTGCTTAACTCAAGAATCGATATAACTACATAGTAAATTGAACCGATCACTCCGAATCAACCGATTTGATAAATAGATACAACTCAAAAGATTGATTTCATCATGAATCTTTCATGAGCTCTTAATAAATTAGCTATTAAAGCTATATTAAGATTTTAAATGAATAATGACTTGAATTTGGAATACTTGGAATAGTCACATAAACCAAATGTTTTTATGTATTATGTATGTATTATGTATTGTGAGGGTGAGTAAATGATTACCCATGGTCTCCCTATAGCCTGTAACATCCCTTTGAATGGAAAAATCCAGTGTGAATAATTTAAAGGCACAAGGGGAGGGATTTGGATCTGTCTATCCAAATGAACAAACAAATATTCAATATCAATACTTTATCAATCACTGGATGTCCGTCACAGTGTGCGGTTGGTTTGAAGAGGTTAAAACCCAGCACCCTTTCTCAGCACTCCCTTTGTCACTTGTTATTATTTGTTTCCTTGTTCCCTTCTACCTAATTCGAAGACAGATGAAATAATCGACATTCAATAATACACTAAATATATGTGATTATCCACTCACCCGTCTCTATGTCATGTGTTCTAGTTATATGTGTTTGTGGAGGTATTGGCATGGTGGTTATGTTCGATCCTTGTTAAAGGGAAAGTTCATCCAAAAAAAACTCTGACATCATTTACCCACCCTCAGGTTGTTTCAAACCTTTACACATTTCAATGTTCCAATAAACACAGAGAAAGATATATAGATATATATAACAGATTTTCAGTTCTGGGACATCATACAGGCATTGTAGGAACTTTTTTTCTGTTTAACAAATAATGAGACATTTTGGACATTTTTTGACTACCATGTAATTCTTCCTACTTTGGTAGGCACTGATGTCCCGAACTGAAAAAGACAAATATTCTTTCAAATGTCTTTCTCTGTGTTCATCAGAACAAAGTTATTTATACAGGTATGAAGTACATGAGAGAGTAAATGACGATATACTTTTCATTTTTGGATGAACTATCCCTTTAAGGTGAAAGAAATTTGCCTGGTCGAGCAGAACAAGACAAGACGTTTTAAACCTTTGAAATGGAGTTAGCACCAGAACTAAGTTAACACCACATCATAAAGTGTGTAAAATGATGTGGTGTTTGATCGTATTGACCAGTTGTTAAGCAACAGCCAACCACAAACTGCTTCTGTCCTCACGTCATTATAATTTATAGAACTGCATCAACCTGATTCTGCACCGGATGCACAAACCCATGCATCTGTCATAAACACCATCACTCAGCCCTGTCAGGAAAGTGGTCAGGAAGCTTCATGATATTGAAGACGTCACTGCCTTCCCTTTAGGTTTTTCATAAATGCTCTCAGACCCCAGGTCACGTTCAACAAGACCCCCTCCTTTTCCAAGCCTCCATACCTCCCACACTCTACCCAGGAGAGTGAAGATCAAACTTGATCGATACATCTGCAGCTCAGATCTTGCTGGTGAAGAGGACGATTCCATTGAGGGCAAACCACGCATTTGTTACAAAAACAGAAAGTATGGAAAATTGTGGCGATAAATAAATACTTTTCTTAATTATTTTGTGTTGCATCACCAATATGATTTACAGTAAAGTCACCTTGCAATCAAATCTGATGATTCTTACATTTTGGGGGGAATATTGCAGCGTTTATAATTTAATTTATATTACAGTATACTGTATACTTAATTATTTATCCAGGCAAGTCATTTTTTACTCACACCCCCTCATGGTCTGTTATTAAAAACCCTCCCCTCCAAACTTCCAATGATCCAATCCATTTCCTGTAGGATGAAATCAAGTCCTGGCCAACATTTATTGTATTTATTTATTCATCCCAGAGGCCGTTTCACTCTGATTTATATCACGTTACGATAGAAAACAACTTCATACCGAATTTAAAAATAAGCTACCTCCACAACCTATGCGTATCTTTTGAGAATAACCAAAATCATCAAGATGCATTTATAAAAAAGTGAAATAGAATATGAAGCATTTACTCTCAGCTCAAGCGTACATGGAAACCCATTTGAAACGCTGACTGTCATTATTAGAATATTCACATCTTGTACAATAACATAGATACCGTCTGACAGCAACCGAGTTTTGTGATCACATTTTCTTTACAACATAAAAGCCTCTTCTCATCTGGTGCAATACACGAATCTCTGAAAATATACTGATTAGAATCTGAATATTACTACACCTGGTTGCATTTGAAATCTACTTTTCGGCATGCACGGGCACAAAGAAAGATCACTTTGTGAGTCATCTGAATAGTGTTTTTACTAGTCGACAAGTTGCTGCAGAATGAGCATTTGACAAGCTGATTACTCATGCACATCCCTTATACCAGCGATACTGTATGTTTGTGAAGACAAGATTGAGCGAGAGACAAAGAGTGAGAGAGAGAGGTACAGGTAAGCTGGTCTGGTGCATTGCAGGTGAGTGCTGCAGTGTTTTACAGAATGACCCTCTTCAACACAAGGACACACACACAAATAAACACCTGCAAGGGCACACATTCACTCACACACACATTCAGCGTACTGGATAGAAACTCTAGGGAAAAGACTGTCCATTTAACATTATTATAGTCTGTATAATAGTCTAAAGTATGTTGACCTACACTCACTGCATATTCACTTGAAAAGTGATTGTGTCTCCAGCAGTTTGCCCTGTCCCTACTACCTACTGTGTATATTTGTACAAAGGCTATTTAGATGCCATGATCAAATTTAGGTGAACAGTCTATGATATCTTGTTCTAAAAATCTACACTTTTCTTTATCTCGAAGAGAATCTGTGTTGATTCCAGAAACAGTCACTGTTGCGCTCCAATCACAGCTCTGCATTTTTCTCATAAATTACTTTTTTTGTTTTGGTTCTACATTTTAGCATTCCAACCAAGTAAAATCAATTGCTTCAGCAGTGTCAGTCAAAAAAGAAAAACAATTAATGTCTCTAATCAGTCTAGAAAAACAGGTGATGTAACCACCAAAGTGAGCAATGTGCTGAAATGTCTGCATGCTGATCTTGTTTTTAGAATTCACTTTAAGCTATATATTTTAGGTTGGGATACTGGGATACTGGAATTCTGTGAGTTACTCATATTTAAGTTGTTCCAAACCTGTATGCATTTCTTGGTTCTGATGAACACAAAAAAGATATTTGGAAAAATGTTAGCTGACAAAAATCTGGGAAACTAAGCAGTTCTGCGGCACCTTTTACATTTTTCCTACTGTGGTAGTCAGTGAGTGTGTTTACATGCACAAAATAAACGGATATCTTTCACAAATCAGCTTATAAAAGAAACCTGTTTTCACGTGTTTACATCCATATAAACCAGCTATGCAGAAAACCACATTTTCATGGACGTTTGAGACTTGCCAGGTTTCTCAGTGCAGTGACGTCACCATCGATACTCTCTCTGTTAATTAAAAATGCTGCGGGAAATTTTCTTACGCCGTTTATGACCTTTCTCCGATAAAGCAGTTTTATGCGTTTACATGACCTTACACGTCAGCAGGTTATGAAGCATAATCATGTGCATGTAAACACACTCAGTGATGTCCTATATACCTCAGTTGCTAGCATTTTTCCAAATATCTTTCTTTGTGTTCAACAAAGCAAAGAAATGTATACAGGTTTAGAACACCTTGGGGGGGGGGGGGGTGAGTAATTCATGACAGAATTTTTATTTTCCGGTGGAGTATAACTTTCAAAAAATTATAATAAAAATATATGTTTATGATTGAATTCAATTCAGTTATTGAGCAAGTTAACACAAAAAGAGTTCACAATTCGATTGAATGATCATTCATAATTTGCGTTGTTAGCAACGTTTTCACAGCAGATTGGCGTCATGTTACTTCAACCCACAGAGAGAGAAGTACTCAAAGTAACCAATAAATAATGTTTCAAACTAAGATAGCGAGATAGAGGCTAAAGATCCAGATGGCAGCTTGAAACAATTGTTATCTTTGTCTTTAAAAACACCATGTCATCTCACCATGAACAGACATTATATGGTGCCAACATGTTCATAAAAGTTCATATTTTATTCATGATCGGAAATGAGGATGAATTCAAAACATAATACGCTGCTTCAGCACTGATCCAAGGTACACATCAATCTAGCAGTCGCTAACGTTGTATTTTGTTTTTGTTTTGCTTGTTTGATATTAAGACTGTGTAAGGCACAGTAAATATTTGATGTAGTGGAGGTACAGAGACAAGAGCGAGAGTAGTGGGTGTGAAACAACTCAACTTTCTTCCCTATTTTTCTTTCTCTTTCTGCCTCTCGGTCTTCCTACACTTTCTCGCTACTTTTTTTCTTCCTACACTCGCCATTCTCCTTTCAGTATTTAAATTTCTGACTGTCTCAGCGTCTTAATCTGTAAGTGTAGTCATCTGTATCTGTTGTGAGCTGTTCGGCAGGGCATAAAGCATTCTGATGTATGAAACATCACACCTTTCATTATTACAGCACAAAGTATGAGCCCCGTTCTGAACCTATTCATTACCTAACTAACTGATCCTTCTCCGAAACAAGCCACCATCTGATCTGTACACCGGCGTCCTCGTTTTTCACCCACCACCACAAAGCCACCTAAAAAACAGAAGCCTGTCAAGAATCGAGGCAGACTGATGGGGTGCATGCGATGTTTGGTGTTGCTGAGAGGGTCATTTCAGGCTTTCAGAGTTGAACATGAGAGGCTGACTCACAACATTAATGGACCATGGATGCAGAGCTTTGATAGGGGTCATTATGGAGTAACGCCGGTAAGTGGCCGTTAGAAGAGGTGGACAACGCTGAGAGGTGCCTGCGAGAGGGTTGTGTGATTTGGCTGGTTTATTAAAAGGACAAGCCACCCTGTTTGACCGCCGTAAACATCGGGTCATTTCCAGTACAGGTTCGGTCTCTCGCCGTACCATCAGAAACGAATCTCTTACGAGATCAACCTCAGAGATATGTGCTAAAAACGAGTGTATCGTAACTTTAAATCAACCTTGTCCACGTTGGTTTGTTAAACCAACATTTGTCTGCTGCGAATTTCAAGCCACGTTGATGATTTCACATTAATGATGTCAATAAACGTGCAGCTGATACGTTTTCTCCACTCTCACAGCTTTGTTAAGGAGTAGACATTTCTTCTCCTTTCAAAAAGAGCAGATAGAATAATCAATACTAATAAATCTTGCCACATGTGAGTGGATAAGGGAATGCACAAAGGAGCGCAAGTAATCAGAAGTAGCAAGCCGTAGCTTGTAGAGGTTAAGGGTCAGTCGATGAGGATTAAGGCTGTCTCAGAATCAAGTGAGATGACTTGCCGTCTATGAGGAAAGCTGTCTACGTGAAACAAATTCGGAAATTCATCACAAAGTCCATATAGAATAATTTTGGGGGGGAACAGTGGAAGGAGATGTGTAGAACGCTATGAATGACCGACTCATGAGCAACTCATTTATGACACACTTCATAGGTAGCGATATAGTTAATCAGGCACTTACACGCGTGATGTAAATAGAGCTCCACATTAATGAGCGCACAAGGGTGCTCATTAACTTACATTAGCATGAAGCTAAGTCAACAATTAAGTATTTGAATTAGAATCACGTAGCAGGCACCAATATTGGGAGAAGTTTCGATTTGATTATTTGAATAGAATTCCGTATGTCATAAAATGTTTCAAAGTTCTCATACAGCTCCGATGCATCAAGGATCTGTGGAGATGCAGCCCCTTATGCAGCAAGCTGCTACACACTGTCTTCTGCGCCTTTCCAACATGGATGAGACATTTTTGTTTGATATTTGAGCTATAGTAGCTTTTCTGTGTATTCAGATGGGCTTGCCATCACTCTCCACATGCTTTGAACCGGGGATGCTCAACTCTGATGCTGGTCCTCCTTACTCGCACCACTGCATACTGGGTACACTCAAGATTTGCCATTTTGGAGATGGTGTGGCCCCATCATCTTGCATCACTATTTGGCCCTTATCAAAGCAACAGATCTTCGCTTAGCCATTTTCCCAAAACTTGAATCTTAAGAACCAACTATTCACTTAAAATCAATGTCATCTGCTTCACCTGTCAGGGTATTTAATGTTGTGGCTGTGTTTGATAATTTTACAGAAGTCATCAAATGGGACACACGGATGCAACAAGTGTGGTATCTATTATGGTAAAAAGTCCCAGTGAAATTAAAAATGACAATTCTTATTTTTTCATGAAATATTGCAGCTTTTATAGTAAATAGCTTATGATTGTGGGTCATTTCTAACATTCAGTTCAAAACTGAAAATGCACTTCCGGCCTGAAATAACTATCCACCTCAAATGACGTAAAATAGACATCTTGGCCGGAGCATCAGTTAACGATTGGACAGGGACTTTTATCTAAGGTTGAGCATGGCACTAGCAAACAGTAAAGTCATGGGATTGGCTCTCAGGAAATGCACATACTGTTTAAGGAACTATGAGCTAATTTGGATAAATTACACTTAAACAAAAAATAAAATTTGGACATAAAATATACATCAAAGCATTAATTACCAAATAATACTTGTGGTGAGGAAGGCGGGACAGGAGCTGTGAGGCGGGGCCGGTGGCGTGAGTGATAGTTGAAATCAGCTGTGCGCACACCGGTCCCGCATATCTCACGGAGGAAATTGGCAGCATAAGAGGACGAGCGACGGGACTGCTGACGAGAGAGGACCGGGCCTGGACATGTGTTTTACATTTGTATTTATGTTCTTGTGGCCGGTAGTTGACCGTGAGGTGGCTGCCTGCCTTTTACTTCAAGTGTTTTTGTTTGTTTATTTTCTTAAAACTTTATCACTCACACCACCAGCCCCACCTCCCGGCTCCGGTCCCGGCTTCCTCACCACAATACTATTAACGTAATCATCTCAGATTTAGTAAACAAGTCAGAAATATCAACTAGGACCAGAATGAGACTCACGGCTGACTGATGATGAGGTCATCACAATGGGACACGGGTGAGTGGCAGCAGTAGTTCTATGGTGCTTATAGGTTATCAATAAAAGCACTCATGTGATAGACTGACAGTCATTTGAAACGCACCCCATCCGAAGCTAAATCAACGGTGTAATCCTTCTCTTCAGACAAGCATGTGTGCCTGCACGTGTTTGTGTGTTTTTAAGAAAGTAACCGTGAATGTGTTTTAACGACAGAGCCATTGAAGGGCTTAATTGTCTGTGTAATCCTTGTATGTCCTACATCATTGACAGTAAGGCTGTTGAAAGATTGCTGTCTTAATTTCGTTTTCCTTTCTTAACCGTTCTAACTTAAATGCCAGACCTTTCACAGAAAAAGGTCATGTGCTAAAAAGTGCTCAGCGTATCTTGTAACATTATCACTGGCTCTTTGTTCAGTTAGCATCCCTTTATAATGATGTCACTATTTACCAGAATGCAGAATCAGCATAGAGAAAATATGTGCTGTTAATGCAGTGGTTAGAGCATGGCGCTAGCAACGCCAAGGTCGTGGGTTCGATCCCAGGGATTGAACAGACTCAATAACAAATGTAATGTATATTGCTATGTAAGTTGCTTTGGATAAAAGCGTCTGCCAAATACAGAAATATAAATATCTACGGTCCGAGATGGTTTGATTGAGTGGAGGCGGGGACTCATTTGCATATTCATGGTTCCGTATATACATTATAAAGTAAGGGTCTATAGTTACATTCAAGCAATTTTAAGAAACTATTGTGCGCTGTTTTGATGTTTTAAGATTAGTTTGACTACGAGGGAGTTTAAAACCAGACAGAAAAAAATATATCCAAACCTTTCATCAAAGAACATTATTGAAACAAAAATACAAAAAAAATTGTTTGGCTTTTACTTGATGATATGTTACAACACAGGACTTTTTCCCATTTCAGCAATGATGTTTATGAAAAATCTTACATATATTTACAGAAAGGATATAAACATGGTGCACAAAGCTCAAATAGACCTGAGGGTACTTCACTTTTACCTGAAAGCATAATCAAATTTGCCGAAATGTTTAATAAAAAATCTAGGGAAGCTAGGGAATTTGAAAGACCGGCGTGTCAGTTCTGTGTAGCATTTTGTGGAATTCTGCTTATGCAAATGCCATGCCGGTCTGTTGATGGGCCAAAAGTGACAATCACAAGCCATATGGCATCACTGCACGCCCTATTGGTGCTGAAATGTACAACAGTGAAACAAGAATGACAGCACAAGTTCATAGCTTGTCATTCCTTTGCTTTAATGAGCTCACAATCTCTGGACAGATGTCAAATAAGTTTCTATCGCAAAATGTTGTTAGTGGTGCTTGTTAAAGCAAGTACTGTATCACTCACTATAAACCACACACAAACTCTAGGAATCAAACTATTACTGATATGAATGATATCTTAAATTGTGGGGCTTACATTGAGACCAGAATCATAAAGGATCAGTATATTAGAGACCTGAGGGCGAGCCACTGGGCAATTACCCAGAACACCCTAGCAACCCCCTAGCGATGTCTTATCAGCCACCCACAACACCTCAGTAGCAGTAAGATTTGCTCTTTCTTTAAAAATGAAATCTCTTTATTTTGCGTGTGTGGGTAAGTTATATAACCGTGAGATACAACTATACACAAACAGATTATAGTCAATTAGTAGTCAGTATATGACAGTATGTGACAGGACACAGGTTAATAGTCCTTTAAGGAACTGAATTTGTAACGCTTTCTGTATGCTTTTGCATTGAACACCAACCCAACAAAATGATTATGTTTATAGGAATGGGAATAAAAATGTCATTATAAAATTTAGCCATGTGCTCTATTATAAACATGAGAATTACAATTATGGTTTTTAAATAATGTTAATCCTCATTGCAAGTGAACCTGTATAATGTAATTGGAGTCATGCTTTCTTTTTGTTTTGTTCATGATTTTAAGGATATCTCATGTCATACAAAATGTTTTTGATGATATGTGCTCGATTTGACTTGTTTCTAGCACTTTCTATCAGATTTATCTGGTTTAGATTAGCCTTAGACATCAACAATGATATACAAACAGAGATGGGAGACATTTTCCTCTCCCTTTCATGTTTTTTTGTGGTGAGCTAGATATCACTTATATAGGCTAATTCTATAAAAAGGCGACAACATTAATATGTGAGAGCAAACAGACACATGTGCTTGTACATGTTCGCACATTACCATACATTATCCATGCAGCGTTGGATCTATAACATACGCAATTCTCACAGCTTTTATGTTTTCACACGCTTTTCTCACCCGAGTGCTTGTGTGTACATGAGTTTGTGTGTGCGCCTGTTCAGAAGATTGAAAGATTGAGAGGGGGAGCGCGTGCATGTATGTGTGTGCGCACCACTTTCACCGTAGCTCATTCATGCTTTCTTGGTGAGTGACACATTGGGGCTGTCTGTGGTTGCTAAGCAGTCTCTCTCAGGTTCCACCTCGGCACCCCGCCGCGGTCTCTCCTGCAGAGCCGAGCTCACACGCTCCCTGCCGCAGACCCCAACACGCTGCAAATCACCCAATAAATGTCCGCTTGACCTAATAACAGTCCATCATGTGGCCCCCACTCATAAAAACATATATTTCCCTAGCTGAGCTTTGGTGAGCGTAGCCGAGTGTCCTTCACAAAGGTCAGGAAGTCCGTCAGGAGGGGACAAAGGACTCTACAGAGTCATGTGATGCAGTCACATGACCCACGCCAAGGTCTTCTGATTAATTATGGCTGTGTTACAGGATTTTTAGAGGGCTATATGAAGTAAGCTGATAAGGCTAATACTATACTACTGTATGTAACATGACTGACATGTGAAATAAAAAATAAATAGTAATGAACTCAATTTAATATTGGATGATAGTTATATATAATGAAATGTCATTCAGTAGCTTGAAAGGCATTAAATTGCACATACAGTAAGAGAAAAACTGATATTTATTCATTTGACAGACACTGTGTATTATTAACAAAGCTACTCGCCGGGATTCAAACCAGCGTTGGTAGCGCCATGCTGTGGTGCTATAAACACTTACAAATTAAACGATCGTAGATCATTAAAATGTCTCTGCTCTTGCTTTAATGAATGGCTTACAGTACAACATTAATATAAAATGGAGCCATACTTTTATGTATTTATTAGAGATGCACCGAAAGCCTACTAAGAGGCCGTTTACAAGAGACCCTTTTAAACTAATAACTGAAAACTTTTAATGCATTTTGTCCGCTCATTTACACGAAAACGCCGTTTATGAGAAAAGAGTCTCAAAGTGCACATTTTTGAAAACGACGGCATTATCGTTTCCGTGTAAATTCAGAAGATTCTTATTCTAATTTCTCCAGCAAAAAGTAGATTTACTGCACTACTACAACCAGCAGAGATATAGTATTTATATGCACACTACTACAAACATGCATACACACCGACATATTGTATTACAGTGTATGCGTATGTGGGCAAGTAGGTAGGGTTTCTTTATAGCGCAGCGCCATCCACTAGACTGGCATCCGTAATACATTGTTTTTAATTGTTTTCCCGGTTCCATGTAAATGCTGATCGTTTTGATATCACTGTTGTGTGTATGTGAAACTTTTTAAATACGCAATGGAAACACTAAATCTAAAACTAAAAACTCTAAATTGCTTCACCAATACCCATTAATATAAAATGTATTTGTAGTGGAGTAGGCTGGGCGAGACCGTGGTCAGAGACCGGTGAGTAATTGTGAATGCGCGCCAGCTGTGCGCACACGGGGCTCGAATCACGTAGGAGATTGGGAGCATATAAGAGAACAAGCGACCGGACCCTCGAAGAGAGAAGACCGGGCCCGAACATGTTTTATGTTTGTATTTATGTTCTTGTGTTTTGTATTTATGTTTTGTTTGCCGGCGGTCGGCCGTGAGGGGCTGCCGGCTGTTATTATTTAAATTAAATCTTTATTTTAACTGTCTTCCGGTTCCCGCCTCCTTCCTTCCATATCTTGAATCTTGTTACATTATTATATTATTATTAAATAAAAGTAATATTTAATATCAAACTGGTGAAGTTTCTTAACATTTTTAAAAGTTTATTCTTTTGATTGACAGATTATACAGCATATCTGCCTTGATCATCGGCTGTTTATTAAACTATTTGCCAATAGGGTGGAAGATTGCTTTTAGCGACTGAAATTTGGTGCATCTCTTGTATTTATTACTATTTATTATGTATTACCCTTTCATAAATGCATTCAGGCATTGCTCCACCGAAAAACATACACATCGTGCTTAGCAATGCCCATTAGCAGTGCAATATAATAATACAATTTATAATAATAATACAAACATCTTTCCCTCCTTTAATGCTCTGGTTGTGTGCAGCAGGTGTTTTACAGTAACTGATAGGGAACACAGCGGTGTGCTCAGGTGGGAGGAGATGAATTAGCACCATGGCCACCAACTATAAAAAGATCTTGAGTGATGAGTGGTGCGAGGGAGCTGCTTTAGCTAATTACAGTAGTCATAAACATACAGACATCTCTTCTTTGCCTTTGTGCACTTTTGAATAACATATGATCATATAAAACATTTAGGTTCGCTACATATGTAATGTGTTGAACCTAAATGTGTACATTACATACTACATATAGATCCCTTTTGAGCCGACTTCACGATTACGTCACGGCATTCGCTGAAGGCAAAACAAGAGGAAAACTGGAGGTGGTCAATACAAATAAGCACAGAGTAGGCTACATAAGTAGTTTAATATATCATCTCGCTGTGTTTTCGAAGGCCAGAATCGACAGAGTGAAAGCTCTAATCTGACATTCTAACACATACCAGCTGCCTTTGCCAGAAAAAAAACACAATAAAACTAGCGGACTTCACAGAAACAATAATCAAAGATCCTTGCATTTGTAGCGCATAAAATAAAATCCTCCCATGTATCCCCACCTAATCAGGACCCTGTGAAAAAGTAAAGTTATTTTTCACGTAACCTTAACCTTTTTTTAGCGCTTGTACAAGCTAACTTTGTTAGATGTACAATTAGCAGTTAGCCAACCACCTGAGAATAAACATAAGGAACTGTTTGGCATCGCTGTTTCTACAGCATTCATAAGTGTATTAGTAGAAACCTGGAAGAGGGAACAGTGAGAAGGCTCATGTTATGTGTCAGATGTGTGTGTTCAAGCTGCATTTGCCACTATTAGTATCAACGATGTATTCTCTCTCAATTAGTCTTGGGAATCTTTCTGCCTCCACCTATGCTTCACCCAGAAAACACCTCACAATGTTTACTAGCAAACGAGGGGTCTATATGTACATTGTGCATGGCATAAAAATTAAATAGGAAGGCGTTTATACAGATACAGTGTTTGAGCCTTTGTTTCCAGCAGAATGCTGTCCCTATACATTTAATGTTTTCACCTAAGGACGGCACTACTGTATATGCACACATACAGAAGCTTTGTGTTGTTGAAAAGTGTGAAGTCCTCCAACTCCAAACAGCATAAGCTCAGTGCACGACTCTCCCATGAGGAGGCTAACACACTATGGTTACAATAACAGCTCAAAAATGGAGGTGAGAAGCCAAAAACAAAAGTGCCAGACTAACCTGCGGCTTGTGTTTTTGTCTGTGGATATATGTACAGTATATCTTTAATTGTACTGAAAATTGTTAAAAGCATTGATGGATCTGAATTGATCTTGTAATTTTACTTTTAAATAGCACGATATCTAAGGGTTGACATTATTAATTTAAAAAGCTAAATGCTAGCTGTAATATATCCACGCAGCTTATGAAGTGAAATAACTTTACATTTTAAATGGGTCATTCTAACGAACATCATGGCAGGTAATATTTGGATTATAAAACATATAAATACAAAAAACACACACGCACACACATTGTAATATAAGCATAACTGTGTTATACCTTGCACAAAGCATCATTTAAACAGAGATTTTATTGCTATACTGCTGAAATTCTCATTACCATAATGCATCCCAATTTGCCTCAGTGCATTCATCATATGTTGTAATTTTAAAAAGAGTTAAAAAAACTAAAAATAAACGATTAGATATTCTCTCTGATGTTATCAATTGACAAAAAAAAATTGCCCATGACTGATATTATCATCCTCAATAATAATTTTTAAAGAAATATTTACACAGTTCTTTAAATACTCACTTTAACTGGGTCCCTTATGATTCTATTACATGTTAATTTCATGTTATTTCTTAGACAGCTTACAGTGCTTTAACAGTACCACTGGAAAGTCAATCAGGGCTACAGTATGTGTCTTGATCAAGTGCATGTTGTTGAGAGCTCTTAGACCACAAGGCTATACCACCCTCAGCTTTTACGTTGCATATTGTCTTGTACAGTCAGGTGGATGACGACACCTGCAGGTTTTGTTTACTTTCTAAGGTCTGTGTTCCGCATGGTAGGCACGTCTGGATTGCACGTGTGGCCCGAATTGGTGAACACCTGCTACAAGCTCTCACCATTCCTGTCGCGTTCTTTGTTCCTTATCAGTGCGAGAGAGAAATACTAAGATTTGGAGTATTAATATAGGCAGAAATGTAATTAATAAAACAGGCCAAAGAGCCACTGGGACTGTGTTTATCTGCAGTACCTTTAATTAATTTGCATATCCAGTTCTCTAGATATAGTTTGTATGTGTAATGCTTTCTCCCCACACCTGGAATCTTCCATCCTTCAGGAATCTCAAGCAGATATTTTAAGGATCCCCTTCATTTTTTTCAGTCTCACAAGAGCTTTATTACTTCACTACTCTTCACCATAAATCCCAAAACAGGCCACAGAGAGTGTTTTGTTAGAATGAGAGCGTGTATGAGCCAATAGAAAATGGTTTCCCACACTTATTAAACATTTCAATATCAAAATCAATTCACTAAGAAATGATTTAGTCTATTGTGTAAAATGGTTTATTGTAGAGAACTGATCTAAAGGAGCATCACAAATGTTAGGTTGTGTTTAGAATTTAATCCTATCTTACTACATGGATAAACATTGCACAATATCCATATATGTTGCCTATAAAAAATAATAAACATTTTCCCATTTTCTACACCGTACATAACATGGTTTTGTAATTTTAATTCAGTTTTCTGTTTCAATGTCTTAAAGACCCTGTTTGGGGAAAAATAAGTTGTTTCATAAGTGCGCTGATTTCATTTGTAGTAAGATAAACCATGTGCAAATGAATCATTTAAAACCATTGTGAGTATTTCCTTCTTATATATACTGTATATACATAAAAATATGTTTGAAATCCATCTCTGTTGGAACAAATTTTAAGACATGAAGGAATCATTTTTACAGAAAGCAAAATAATGATGAAGGATGAGTTCTAAGGAATAATATTTGTCAGTCCAACCAAAAAATAAGTAAAAGATTTTGAATATAAAAATATGTGTTTGTGTGTGTGTTTGTATAGATACGCATGTGTTGGTTTTCTGTATGTGTATGTATATGATTTTCTTTAATTTCCTATCTTCTTACTTTTAAACATATATCTATTATTATTCTAGGTGTTTAAGATGTGTTTTTGTTTTCTTCTTGAACGGTTGCTTTGATACAATGCAAACTATAAAAAGCGCTTTAAAACTTGACCTGACTTGAAAGATTTATTCATTTTTTACAGCAAGCCGAGCACATTGCATTGTGGGATACGATACTTTACTGATCTAGTATCTATAACTGTACATTTTAACAAATTTAGAGAATATTGCATATTGTATTATTCAGTATTCCTCTTATTCCAATGGTATACCAAACAGCCTTATTCATTCTAGCCTACAAAAAATGCCAAGCATGACTCAAAAAATACACATATTCACTATGTCCTTGTACTTTTGTCTACATGTACTTTTTATATCTTTTAAGATAATATTTTACTAATTTTCCAGGTCTTTAAAATGTTAAGAAATGGTTTCCTAATGCCAAAAGAAGCCTGGTTGTAACAAAGGGCCTATGCATCATTTCAGCAGTGGATCAGAGGAAGTTATACCACATCAGACTCGAAATAAGAATGAAACCGGCACGTTATTCAAAGACGCCATCCATTTTTACTCACACACGACAATGAAAAGCCTCTGTACTGTAGTTACAAACCTCCCCGCTGGCAGCTGGTTGTAACACACTGTTTTGCGATCTTCATCGTTTACTCGCTGGTGAATATAAATATATTGTGTGTGTTCCTATGATTACCTGGCAATCAGATTTAAGTTCATAGCTTTCATCCCGCAGGGGGCTCTAGATTCACCGTGATATTTACTTGCTCACTCTACATGAAGCTTTGTGAAAACCACCGCAGCGAGAAAGAGGGGTTCCCGTAAGGTCTCGGCGACCAGCGTGGCACCCACGACTGCTGTACGATCCACAGCTCATCAGACCTGCATGACAATGTGGCGGGGGGGATTATGAAAGCCTAGTCACCTAATACAACCCTGCTGCAGTTCACAGAGACAGGAGGTCTTTCATATGATAATACCAGAGTGATTGCACTCCACCTGACATATGCCCTCCCTGTTTCTCCGAATCGTATAGGCTCCCTGTAACATGCTCTCTCTCTCTGGCCATATCTCGCTTTTTTCTCTGAACGCTCTTTGCAAACTGGAATAACCCTTGACACAGCTAAGTATATATACACACACACAAAAACAAACACACATATTCTCTGGGGAAAGACTGAAGTCATACTTTGGTATTTTCATGAATCCTTAAGGGCTGAATCTTGTTGCCATACACCCATGAGGACATCTAAGAGGGAACACGTACTTAACGCATGAGATGTTGGAAACAGAAATGTTTTGCATACATTGCACCATAACTCTAATAGCGCGCACACACGTACTCTCTCTCTCTCTCTTATATGCCCCGAAGCCTGAGCTTTAATTAGCTTATCAAATATTAAATGCTCATCTGGCATTGTTCTAAGTAAAGGCTGTGTGTAGCTGAGAATATTTAGAGCAGATCGAAGTCTGTACCTTCAGAAAGACGTTTTTGTTTAATGTCCTTGTGTACTTATGCTGACTTCAAATGATATTGAAACCATGTCAAAATGATCATATTGAGAGCATAACCAATTAACTATGGGACGTTTTGCATTCTTTTATTGTAATAGTTAGCGCAGTGGTTCTCAAATGGGGGTACGCGTATCAATAAATTATGATCAAAGTATTTATATATGAAATTAGGACTAGACAAAGATGCATAAAAATAAATGAATACATTTAGATATAATAAAGGTTTGACACTCATTCCACTGTATTTGAAGGAAAATCTTGTTGTCTGGTTAAGGGGTACTTGGCTTTAAAAAATCATAAAAAGTGGTACTTAAGCCAAAAAAGTTTGAGAACCACTGAGTTAGTGGATGGGGCCGTGACAGTTGCAGATCCCAGTGAAATCAAATTAGCATTGGCCATAATTTTGTTTAATTGTGATGGTTGTGTTCTGTCATCGAACTAGCTTCAAATTCCCTTTGTGGTTAAAATCAAGTGCAAACCATGTGTAAACAAATCCTTTGAAACCATTGCTGAGTATTTTTCCATAACATTGCAGTTTGCGATGAAAAACGTGGTTCGAAATCGCCGTCACACGGTCACATCAACACATTTAACTGCCTGGATCTGTAGTCTGAGTATGCACTCACTTTCAGCTCAGCTTCAGCAACACAGGCAAGTGCAGCTCACATGTGCATTGTGATACCGGCTTTAGCAGCTATGTGTCTGTAGTTGTCAAATGCGACATCTGTGTATGCCTATATCTATGGTCCAGGTGTGGAGTGAGTGGAGGCGGGGACTATTTTGCATATTCATTAATTCACGTATCCTTAATAAGGGAAAGGAGATGAAGTTACATTTGAGTGCTATTTTGATGCTCAGAGGTGAGTTTTAAATGATAAAATTATCAAATGCAGCGGGACTGTAAAGCTGACTAGACAACACCCCCTTAAAGGGATAATTCACCCAAAAATGAAAATTCTGTCATCATTTACACACCCTCAGGATGTTTGTTTACTGACATTTTCCCAGCATCTTCCTTTAGTGTTAAGCAGAACAAAGGAATGTATACAGGATTAGAACAACCCGAGGCTTATGGAAGCAAAATAACAATGCAGTATGTAAAGTGACAATGCATTTATGTATTTAAATATACATTTAAAATCACATATGTGGAACATTAGATTCAAATGAGAATGAAAATTCAATAATCTAATTTGCATTTGTCTTTTTATGTAATTAAAGTAGATATTTTAATGTTCTTTAAGTTGCAAAAACTAAAATGAAAATGCATTCCCCGGATTGATATGTTTAAGATAGAAAAGCAAAATTGTAGCAATATGATCATTCAAATGTTATTTCCCTTAATGCATTAACAGTAAAAGGATGAATAATTGGTTCACAAATAACCGTTTAGTCAAAACATTTTGTTTTTACCTTAGTATGATCTGAAGAACCATTTTTGCCACAAAGAACCTTTTGTGAAACAGAGTGTAATAACAGCATCTACCAGCAGGGGCTAACTGGACTACACTTAATAGACAAATAAATAAAACTGAATAAAAATTGCTCAACAGATCTCTTTTCTTCCAATCAAACTGAAAAAGGAGGATGAAATAACCTTCACATTTAGCTTGTTGGTGCGCTTCTTGTATAAGGAAAACACCTAGAAGTCGAATTAGTTTGTTTAGATAGTGTTTACATATAATAGGATCATTGTACTCATATATTTTTCCTCGAAATGCCAGTGACTTCACTTCTCTGTGGTTAATGTGAGTGTACGGCGCAAGTCATGACACATACCAGCACAATGTTGCCCTGGTAATGAGCAGGTTCAGTTCTGACATTTCACTGCTATAAATGCACTCACACAATGCCAGCAGAGCCGCTATATTCTGACATTAAGTATATATTTGTCACACCCACTAAGCAAAGGGCATTTTATATCCTGACATAAAAACATCAGCTTGCTCATTCCTAATGAACGCAACACTGCGGTCCACTACATATGACGGATGAAGGTAATATCTCACAGGAGTGACTGAATCTAAATAAGGCACTGCTGAAGAGTGTTTCCAGGGTATCGCTTTAACAAAGCGATTATCCACGTTTTCACTGTGTGACACCACAATGAGAAGCCCTGTTAAAGGGGCGAGTTCATCACTCCGCAATTTCTGCCAAATTATCAGGATGGATTCTGCGTCTTAATGTTGATTTCAACAGGCAAACGATGCTGAATCGACACAGATCCAATCAGCTTCCCACAGGGCAGAGATGGAGTGAGGAAAAATGAAACCCATTTCCAATATCTAATGAGAAACATAGAGAGAGAGAGAAAGAGGCCACAGTATGTTCACAAAGCGGCAGAATAAGGATGTCAGTCCTGTTTTCCAGTGCTAAATAAATGTTCTGTTAACACACTATTCGGTTATAGACATGAATTCCACATATTGGAAAATGGTGCTAATTATATATTTTTCAATATACAGCAACATATGCAATGACGATATATGGCTATATATTAAATATATTTAGAAAAGACAAAAATAAATCTAATATTCATCACATTTGATCTTTTATTGTGTATATATTGCATATCGATTTTCCCATATAAATGTGAATGTATTCACATATATGGACACATTCCCGGAATGAGTTAAAGCAGATTTCTAGTTCCCAGTTGCTTCTTCTGACTGTTAGGAGAGTACATTTTAATTCATGTATTATTTTATGTATTCTGCCGAATAGGGGGAGATGTTTAAGTGTTTATTGTTGTATTACTTTGAAATTTAGAAGGTAGTGTAAATTTGTGGGGTTATCATGGTGCTGAAGAGTAAAGCCTGGGGTTAGGATAAAGATTGGCCAACACCATTAAGATGATTAAGATGATTATATGTTATATGTTAATGCTTTAGTATATGAGCAAGTGTGCTTATGCTATTGTTAATTTGCTATGTTTTAAAATATGAAGGATGTATATTGTAAATGGTTGTTAACATAAGAATATATATTTTGTGTGTGTATATATGGCATGTTAAATATATTTTTACACATCCACAGTACTACATCTTATCACATGTACATCAATATATTATAAAGTGTATAACTGAATATAAAATTACATATATTGTGATATACAAGTAAATATATGGTCACATATTTTTCTATATATGAAAAGCGGCAATTCCTTTTCAATTTATTCAATATATTGTAATATATTTACAGATTGAATAAGTTATTTTATAATGTCATTATGTCATTTCATATATTTTTATTCCGATATTAGGATATTATTTTCTTTCCTTAAGAGTTCCTGTCGCTCGTCAGTTGATGCGTGGGCAGGCTATTTCTTCCGTGAGAAGTGCCCAATAAGGGAAAAAAGTTGTTACGTTACAGTTTTTCATGTTTGAAAAAAACCTTCCAAAACCTTTATGAATCGAGCACAGCAATACTACACAATACGTCCGACCCATTTTTTGACAAGTTGCCAATGCCAAGCATGAGAAGAACATTGTAAAGAAGTCAGAATGCATGAAACACTGTTGCACATCCCCTTTAATATGATTGGTAGAAACTGTGTGATAACTTCGCTCTAATTCTTTCGTCTTGTTTTCCAGTAAAAATATTCAAACACCCTAAAAATTCACATTTAATAAAATACATTACATTACACAAACATTACCTGAAAGTTTTGTTTTCTATAAAAATGTACTGACTTTAATGTCAAAATCAAGGCAAAACAACAATCCAAGGCAAATCTGACATTAACTGTACCATAATCATGTATGTACAAAGAAAATGTAGAAAAAATAAAAATTAAGAGATCATTTTAAGACTATTTTCAATTTTTCTGCATTTACTATAAATGTGTTTTGGTAAAATTATCATATTTGTTTCATTTTGTGAACTAGTAACAATATTTCTCTTAAATTTCAAATAAAAATTCTGTTTCTATTTGCATTTATTTCCAGGAAATGAGAACTGGAGAAAAGATGCTCTGTATTTTTCAGACCTCAAATACCTCAATGAAAACAAGTTCATATTCTTTCTAAAGCAATACAACCCTAATATTTAAACATTTAGGAAAGGTTCTAAATATATTTTTTCATGTCATACGTTTGATTTTTTATCACAATTTTCATGTGTGACATGGTGTCATAGTCTTTTATAGATGACTTAATGTCCCTACTGATGTTTGATTTTGTTGACACTGGATTGGAATGGCCACAATACAGCTTGAAATGCTAATTAAATGAAAATGTGTAATGGTCTCTTATTTATACCTTACAGAGCCCTTTCCCTAGAGAATATGGAAAGTATTTAAAGCAGAGTTTAAGCTTAAGAAACACAATTTATAATACAATCGATGTCAGATTGAGTTGTGGGTTGAAATAAGTGATCTTAGCGATTTAAAAGTCTTCTCTTAGTTGATAGGACTCGGTCTCATGACATTAACATTTAGTCATTTAGCAGACGCTTTTATCCAAAGCGACTTACAAAGTATGGAGCAATAAGCTATATGTCATACAGGAGCAATAATACGATAGGCATGACAATATATGACAGAAATAACTGTGAGATGACATCTCTTAAAGTGACTTTCTTCGCGCAATAAGCATATGTTCAGTGAAATTGACCCTGATTCTGTGAACGTATTCGAAGTTAACAGGAGCACATCTCCTCCTCCCTTTCTGTTTCAAAAGCAATCTATAGAGTCTATGGAAATAAACCAGCACACAGAGTACGTGCCCATAGCAGTTAGCTAAATGACAGTCTTTCTATGCCACTCAATCCCCTGTTGCTGTAGGCTGATTGACAGACCTGTGCAGCGCTTGTCAATAACTTTGAACCGCAAGTGCTGGGGGAGTGGGTTCACATCGAGCTGTTCTGTTCCTCTGCTATATTTGGGCGTGCAAGTGTCCGGGACTGCCAAGGGGGGGCGCTGTATGAGGCTGGAGGGCAGAGGATGGGGAGGCTGGGGGGCCCTGCTGTCAACGGGTAAACAGGGGAAGTCCCGTAGAGCCCCATCAGTCACCAACGGCACAAACAATGCGAAAGCACCACCACTGGACATACAGTCCCACAGGAGAGAAAAAGAAAGAGAGAGACAGCCAGGCTCGATAACTGTCAGAAGTTACACAACCTCAAGCAATAACTTGACAGCGGTTTTAGAAGAATACAAAATGAAACAAAATCTTTCAACCAAAACGGAAAAATCCCTCACCATCTAAACTCACAGGGAAACTCTAGACAGAAGAAAGGAGAAGCAAAAACATTGTCATTCGCACAAAGGCAAATATGTGCGCTCAGCCACACCAGGAGCTGTTATGAAAGTTATTATCAGCGTTATATAAATAACTCAAATAGAATGCTTCAATGACGATGTCTGACAAACCGATCAACTTTGCAGCATAAGTGGTTGTCAGCATCCTGAGCATGTCTGTCTACCATCTGAATTCACTCAGCGAAACTGATGTTCAGTCTTTGTAACGTCTGCAATATCTGTCATCATGTCTTTTCCAATGTCACCATAAAAAAAATCAATCCCCTAAAATGTAGGTACAGCTTAATAGGTGTCGGCTTAATTGTGTTGAGTTGTACATGTTAAGAACATTTCTTATTGTTATAACTAAAAACATTTCGAATTACAATTAAAATGAATTTTAGGATTTCTGAGAATTTGCTGTCTTCTCGTTTTTATTTGATGACACCATGCACTCAAACTGGAATGGACTCCACAAGGTGCAAACCCTGATGATCTCTTTCCAGCATGATTTGAAAAAGATCCAAAAAGCATCTTGTGTTCTTTAATAAAAGCAAGAAATATGACTTTTTCCTATTGTGTGAAGACGATAAGCATTTGTGTTTAACAACTTATGTTAATCAGACTCAGAGTTAAAAGGACAGTTTGCCTAAAAAGTAATAATTAACTCACCCTCTTGACATTTCAAAAATTTATGCAGAACACAAACTAAGATTGCTCGGTTACCAACGTTCAGGTTTGAAATGACAAAAGGAGGAGAATTTTCATTTTTGGGTGAACTATCACTTTAACCATTTCTTCCTCATGTTTACCATAACTTCATTCAAATGTTTTTTTTTTCAATAATTAATAAAATTAATTTTAAAGTTGTCTCAAACTTCTGAAACCCAATACATATCAGTATGAGTTTAATTATTTATTTGTTGTGATTTCAGGAGCTCTTACATAAAATACATAAAATTACAAAATATAATAAAGAAATAATATACAAGATACACATACATCAGCATTATCGCCGGCACTGGTATATTGTCATCAATAATACATAAACCAATATATATACTGCCATCAAGGACTGTACAGCCTCTACCGACCATTCCGATTCTCGACCACAAGCCGAGAATATCATTATTAGGCAGAGATTAACAACGCGCTAGAATGAACTGAATAATGCAAATATCATAATGATGAATGGAGGCTAATGTAGTTGATATCTAGTCCAATGACACACACAGATGGTATATAAGAAGAGGTGAGATGACTTCCCCATCAGTATTTATCTAAATGAGTTAGTGGACAGCTGGGCTATCCACCGCACTGGACACATATCGGCCCCAATGTAACGGCAATTACAGCATCCACAGGGTGAACATTAGAGTCATTAACAGTGCCTAACACCAGGCAACGCAGCAGTGAATTATTAAAGACCTGGGATTCAGCACCTTACCTCTGCACTTTCTGATCTTAAAGAACTCTCCTTACAGCATGTACCTTACTGTAAGTACACCGATAAAGAGAGCTGCTGGTTTTTCTCAGCAGGCTTTTAAACTAGGTAAATCAGCAAGACTTCATTGGTACACTAACATTACAAAATGGAGCTATGATTTCTGTATCTACGGTAACAGTGAGTTCTGTACATTTATTTTTGATTTAGAATAAAAAACATGTTTTGCTTAACAATCTTGTCCCTGGACATCTGGAGAAGAATCATGTTTCTTGCATGGCTGGCTTTGCACACTCAAGGTTACTTCCCCCCAACACATGATGAGTAATGGTCAGTGTTTTGCACATTGACCTCTGGGTCCTGAGCAAACCAAGTGTGCAGTAAATCATTGGGATATGTATTTCTTATGTACTGTATATCCACACATCCAAAGTGGCCCTGTTCCTGCTGAAAAATACAGCATGACCTATTGGTTATATTCAACTTGGTTCATTTTTGTTGATTTCAAACCGTATTGTTAGGTTTTGATATTTAAGTGATGCTTGCTTTAATTAGCTGACAGTTTGCTATGCTTGGTTGCACTTTAAAAAGCTTTTTTTCCAGTTTTTATTTTATGTCCATTTAAAGTGCAACAGTTACAGACATTATTAGCTGTGTTTGAGAGTCCTGTCACAAGTGTTGTGTTTAAAACGTCAAGTTCAACATACTCCAACTTTTCATGCAACCCAGTCTCACAGCAGTTTATGCAAAATTTAGAATCTATTTGTAGTTAAGTAGGCGGTACGACACCGTGAGTCTAGGAGGAGATGACCGGACCGTCAATGAGAGGACCAGGCCTGGATTTTAATTGTGGTTTGTGTGATGCGCCGGCAGTTGTCCGTGAGGGACTGCCGGCTGTGTATGTACTTTGTCATTCGCCGGCAGTCGTCTGTGAGGGGCTACCGGCTGTCTCTTTACTTTGTCATTCTTTTATTAAATGTTTAAATGTTTGCCGGTTCCCGCCGCCTCTCATCCTTTATAGCAAGCTTATTACACTATTGATTCTTGTTCATAGCAAAGAAATTCCCCCCTTTTATTGTGTCAGTCAGCACGACTACTTTCAATACACAGCCATTGCGTGTACAGTAAATGTATATATTTATAACCTGATATCAAAGGAAGTCGTACATATTTAAGGAGGTTCCTTACCAACTCCTTACCCCACCCCAAACCCTAAAATCACTGCAGCAAAGGCAAATTTCTCTTGCAAAGCAATGCTAAAGGCCCACCCTAACCCACGGTCTTTTTTCACCCCGAAATCTATCTTTTCGCTTTAGAGTCATCAATAAGTATGTTGTTTAGCACAAACACACAGTCCTGTATGCCGGCATTATTATTCAGGGAAAGCAAAAGACGTCATTGTTGCAACGTTGTGCATGACGTCATCGTTTTTACAGTTTTCACAGTTTACATGGAGACGACAACCCCATTTTCAAAAGTTTGCATTTCCAGGCCCCCAAACGCTGCTGTTAAGTAAACCAACAGCCAAACGCTTGACAAGTATTCAGTTAAAAACATTGTTGTATGGAAAGCCAGCCCTTAATATATCAGCCTCTCTTTTCATTGATCCAAGTCTCAAAGTACCACAAAGGTTGTGAATTTGACACCAAGGGAAAACACGCAATAATTAAATGTATACCTGTAATGAATCCCTATACCTTAAGTGTCTTTCAAATGCAAAAATACAACTAAATGATTAACTTGAAGGGTGAAACGTGGAAAAGAAAAGCCATGAAAAAAGCCTCTCAGCTTGCACCAGCTAATGACTAGCTTGGACCAGCTATGCTACCATGTTACAAATCTTCCGAAAGTGGGGAACAGTTCTGAAACTGTAGCTTCTGGCAGGGGTATTTCACTGTATAGTGAGAAGACAGCACAGAATACACAGAGGCATAAAGATTGAACACATAAACATGAAAGAGATTTAAAGGCCCATGCGTTGTTCTCATTAGGAAGGTGACCCCTCAGTCAGAGCGTAAACACGGTTGCCAAGCGGAAAAGAATTCACTCATTAGCATCATTTCAGCGATCTGACTTCCTATCAGCTCATGTAGTGCATGTGTGTGTGAAGAGACATCTGGTGATCCTGTGGGAGATGTTCATCTTGGTCTGGCTGGTGAAAGCTGTGCACTGTTGAAGACTCAATAATGAGAAATTGAAGAGTGATGGTAGTTGGAGGGGGCTCGAGTTTAAATTCTGCTCTTTGAGAGAATTCCTTGCTATTTTGGAAAGTCAGCACATTCTGAATGACAGTGTGTTCACCTTTGAACGCATTTACAATTATAAATGTGTCAGCAGATTAATAGCTGAAACATGATAAAGGTCATGATCTGTTTAAAACAAATATGTAACCAAAGATGACTGCTTGGTTTGGGTCTGGAGTTTACTGAGGGAGATGCTTTCTTTGTGCATGTCTGCACATGCGGAGGGGGTGGGGTCCGGGAGGGCTCTGTGCACCTTGATGTCATCTTTGTCCTTGAAAAATATGTTTCTAAGGTTTACTCTTTGTGTAAAAGCCAGCTCGACACCCCCTCAGCTGATCTGTCAGAGTGTCATTCTCTGTTTATTTTGCTAGAATCCTCAGACCATAATCACTTCATAAAAATCACATTACATCGCATGAAAGGGTAGAATATCAGACTGTGGCCAACTCAAATGTGTCTTCGAATCCACTGAATGAATCAGCAATACCATCTGTCCGCCATTACTTGAGCTGCCGAAAGCCCAGAAAATGTTTCCGGTCCCACCTGCCCCTCTTCCTCGCCATCCTTACTCCACAACCAATAGGTGAAAATGTTATACACAAATACCTAATAAAATGAGAGGTTTTTAAATGGAGCAGTGAGGTACAATGTCTTGACATTTGGCAATTTCCTAAAATTATGATGTTTAAAATCATGGCTGTAGATGAATCTGATTTATTAAATGATAGAAAAGGTACTGTGCAATGTGCTTTTACTGTATTATGGTAATAATAAGTGTATGATGTGAATGTGTTTTTTTGAACACGGCCGTCATGTAATGATAAACATTTCAAACCATAGTGTACCTTGCTGTAATGATGTGACCTCTATATGTTGCATGCTTGATTCAGCAAGTGGCACTGAAACATGTTAAAAACAACGCTCATTCGTCACAATGTAAATGGAAGGTCAAGTGATGTGCATTGCTGGATTCAATGTTTTTGTGATGAATCTGTTCATATTGGTGATCTTGGCTATCATTCCATGACAATAGAAAATCCACGTACTGCACAATCCACATATTAAATTTATATTTCATACCAAAAATATGGCCTGTTTGCTTTGCCTCTTTCTCTTTCTGTCTCTAATGAAGTCAACAGACACTATATTTCTCAGATCTGACGAGTCCTGTGTTTTTACGACCTTTGAAGCAATACAAGACGGCACAACAGCGCCGAACCTCACTGTGGGGTTCCAGAATCAACGCCACAGTATGTTTTAATGATCTGTCTTAAAACAGAGGCAATAAACAGAGCCTAATTTAGTTGTCTACCCTACAACCACTGGGTCACAACAACAAGTCATAAACTGGTGCTCAAGTCAGGAAAACATAGCTTCCTCTACCAGGAGTTCGCCGTTCGGAACCGGATAGGATCCTGGTGTGGCCCAGGTGCTTTGTCATGGTTGTAATCTGAGTCTGCCATCCTCTCAATGTCTTCCTTCTTCTCTCTCAACCAACAATACAGCAGTTCTTATTCACGCACTAGTCACCTCACGTATAGATTATTGTCACGCCCTTCTCATTGGTATTCCCTCCAAATTTCTATACAAGCTCCAGTTGGTTCAGAATTCTGCAGCTCGTGTTCTTTCTAGAACACCTTCTACTGCACATTTCTCTAGTTCTGCAGCAATTGCACTGTAAAACATTGAGTCGATTTTGAGATTCTGTTACTTACAAGGCACTCCATAATCTTGCATCCCAATATCTTACAACACTTCACGTTGCTCTCAGATCTTCGTCTTCAATTTCTCTTGTGGTACCTTGGATACCTTGGGTTCGAGATCTTTAAGCTGTGCTGCCCCCCGCCTATGGAAATCCATTCCCTTAGATATACGAAACAGGGATTCCTTGCACGTCTTAAAACGTATCTTCTTACTCAAGCTTTTTAATAATTTGCTCTACTGAGTCTCTGCATTTTATCTGTGTATGCAGAGTGTATTTTTTGTCTTGTGCAGTGATTTGTCCTTTTATTTTATTCTTTGCCTGTTTGTGAGGTGACCTTGGGTGTTTTGAAAGGCCCCAATAAATAAAATGCATTATTATTATTACAAAAAGTACTCACCAATAGCACCTGCAGCACGTGCCTGCCTTCCTTCCCTGGTACAAGGACACTTTGAGAACACAACTATTAGACCGTTACATCTTCCGCAATGATCTATTCTTATGTGGGAGAGAAGATCTACTCTATTGTTCTGTACTTAGGGCAACCGTTTTCATGTTTTAACAAACTAAAAACGAAGTTTAAATGTGTATAAAAATATATTTTATAATCCTCCCCTTCACTGAGCTTCTAAGTGATGCGACAAAACTAGATAGATATAAATACAGTATATGAGTGTCTGCCAAATGCATCAATGTATGCATGTTTGCACAATACACAGCTGTCATGGCCATGTCTCGACTCTCTGTGTTCTTCAGTCTGTGACCTTCTCAACCTGTTCCCCTTCTCTTCTACAGCCCTGTCCCAGCCTGACACTCACAGTACCACTGACCCCAGGACTTCAGTTCAGAGAAACAGAGGGGATAGCTTTCCCAAGCGCTGTCTCATTGGCTCATGCACAGCAGCCATCAAAAGATCCCTTACTGCAAGGGCAGCACTGACAAGGATCATAAATCTGTACTTAAAGGAAAAGTTCACCTCAGAATCAAAATTGTGTTCTTTTTTACTCACCCACATGACGTTCAACATGTTTGAAGACCTCCGGATGTCTTCAGAACACAAATAAAGATATTTTAGGGACATCCGAGAGATTTCAAGGAATACAAATTATTGTTAAAGTTGTTGTCAAGGTCCAGAAAACTGAGGGACAAGAATACTTTATGTGCGAAAAACAAATCAAAATAACGAGTTTAATCGATATATTATCCTATGTCATGGCGTCACGTGAAGTTTGATGGCCAAACCAAATCCGCATGCGCCGAGGTAATCACGTGAACGTGCAGCATAGATTGCAGGACAGAGTGGAATATCGTTTCACTCGTGATTTTTTTCGCACATAAAGTATTCTCATCGCTTCAAAAAATTCAATTGACCCACTATAAGCGGATGGACCAATTTAACACTGTCTCGACTACCTTTCTCTCGGATGTCTCTAAAATGTCTTTATTTGTGTTCCGAAGATGCCGGAAGGTCTTAAAACATATTGAACATCATATGGGTGAGTTAAAAGAACACAACATTGATTCTTAGGTGAACTTTTCCTTTAAAACCATCCTGTATCCGTATTTTCCCTTCTGCCTTGTATCAACCACACACAGGGAGCTTCTGAAACGTCATAACTACACAGATATACTGTAAAAGGTAAATATGTACTGTACCCCTGTGTGATGTTGAGTGAACACTGTGATACTTTCAACATTGTTGTGTTTGTCTGACATAGAATCATCAGCTTTACCAATCGTGTGAGTTCCATGAGTGATCAGAAACTTTGCAATTCCATTTGGCGCCACTAGTGGTGCTAAAAATACACAATTTATTAAAAAGAAATAACATAACATAAGAAGGAATCTTGCAAAGGCCAATGAAGGCTATAATGGAAAAGAAATAGAGGTTCAGCCCTTTCCATGGTTTGAAAGTTTTGCTTAGCAACATAAAATCTATTACATGGAAATGAAAAATGCAATCCCCCACTTCACTGCCATGGCCATAAAACAAAGCATTCTTCATCAAAAACTAAACTTTGCGCATGGAATGCCACCGGAAGTATTCGAGCCGCCATGTCCTTATGCCCAACCGACAGAGTGCATCAATTATTTACAATTATTTTTATTTATCAAAATAATGATCTAAAATTTGATGTGTACTAGGTGCAGACGATTAGTTTTTAGTCCTCACATATTTAAATGAATAGATACTTATGTTGATTTGTCCTCCTTTGGTGGTCTTATGAAGGCACTGCATCACTACATCTGCCCTCTGAATGTGAGAACCAATGAGACAGCTCAAAAGAGAAGTGCGTGGCCTGATCATACATATTCTGAGCACACAGACATGCACACACGTGTGCGCATGTTTCAAACTCGTACACGTGCAGGAAACACAAACCGCTGCATCATCATGGGAGATTCATTGGGAGGAAAAGCTTTGAAGGTTACACAATCACACAAACACACACTCACATAATGGTGACAATAAGAGCATCCTCAAAGAGAGAGATGGAAAAGAGGAAAAGAGGACAATGGACAGGGAGAAACACCGCCATATGCCAGGGGTCTGTTACTATAGAAACGCCACACTTCCTCTCGCTCATGAATTTTTGCCTGGATGGAAGGAATAAAGACAACCAGATGTAGTAAAGCTCATCTGAATCTTCTGAAACTGGATAGGATGAAAACACAGAATGATAAAATGTTTTGAGTCACAGAGTGCATTAAATCACAAATGCCTTGGTTGTTTGGTGGCACCAGAGACAGTATAAAGATAGGAAAATAAACATGGGAAGTCATCCAATATGGCAGGTGTAGGAAGAGAAATCCTGCATTTCAGATTAAAGAGACAATCTCGCTTTTTAGATCAAAACAGTCTCTGAGATTTCGGTCTTTCCCCATTCAAGTAGAAAAGAGCTGTGCTTGTGCGCCTATTACCTACACTGAAAATAGCTGTCCAGGGATGTAATCAAGATGGCAGATGACTGAACTGACTGCTGTAACTGAACAACTGCTCTACAGAGCGGGTTTCGTAAATACATTATCTCCTTCGGGAAAGACACGAAAACATGATGACAGCTGAGTTCTGTGTCAGCCTCCGTAGTGCTTTTAAGTGAGGGGCGAGCGGTGGAGTGAGCCGTTAGTTGCAGATCGCAACCTGACTGCTGTCATGATCGGTGAGGGAACAAGGACAGAGGACCCAGGTGCTAACACAAGACTTTAACAATAAATACAAAACAAAAACCCACGAGGGGGTAACACAACAAAACAGGAGATAATAACAAGACAGGGCCGGACTAAGACTAACTACATTAAAACAAGACTAAAGTAAACATTTGACAAGAACTACAACTAGTTAAACTAGACTAATCTAGAGTACAACCATACAATAAAGGGAGCCAAATCAAGAGGGTAAAAGGTGCTGGGCATGAAATCATTAACAATCAATAATGCTTAAACGAGAGGGCGGGGACAAAGAAGAGACCGGAGAGTATGGAAGACCATCGGTGCCAAATTGCCTCTCTCCACATAAAATAAGAGGTTGAGTCATGATTCTGCCACTAGATCAAGGAAAGCAAGACCAGATGGGGCAGAACCATGACATCTGCTAGATGCTGTTAAATTTCATACACTAGACCTTTAAATATATAATATGGAACTTTTATAAAATCTTTTAATCCTTGTATGGTGTTCATATTTTTGGTGTGCAATAAATCGCAAACGCAAAACAATTGCGATCTGAGCACATGCGTTTTCTAAACCGCAAAAGGCTGCAATTTTACTTATGAATTTATTTATATTTTAATTCAGAATGTTCTTGTGCGCATGTTTAAGATGTTAACAAATCAGAGCTCACTCAGCGCACCCGGCTATGAGAAAGTGGGAGAACAGAGGTGGGAGAATAGAATATGCGAACGGGAGGAATGAACATAAAATATGAATGCAGGTCAGAATAAAAATGATTTGCTGCCAAAGAGAAATTTGACATTAGTTGTTTGGGAGTATTTTGGATTTATGATAGAAACGGGGAAATACAACAAACCTGTTCCAACAGCGCCATAATAAACTGTATGATGAATGCATGTCGACAAAGTCCATTGAAACTAACAAAAGCAGACCTCACAGCCTAAACAGACTGAACAAGTATCCATCGTTCAAGCTTTTGCAAGAGTCACGCCTTATGAAAAAGGATCAAAACGGTACAAAGTCATTACCGACGCGATCACCTTTAACATATGCAAAGACATGATGCCTGCGTACATCGTCAGTAAAGACAGCTTCCGAAGACGAATAATAAACACTCCACAAATGATACCAGCTGGCCCGATTGCAGTGCTTCGGACACAAACTACATTTGGCAATTGGTAAGTGAGACTTTATTATACATTATAAATGTATGATACTTAACATATTAAGAATATTAGGACCCTTTGTGGGGCATTATTTTTATAAAGAAAGAAATTGTGCAAAGCTGTTTAGTATAAAAATGTACCATAATTGTACTACTGAAGTATTTTTACCATGTTAGTAAATGGTGCATTAAATAATGTTAACGGGGAAAACGTTAGATTTCAAAAATGTAATAGTAAATGCTAAATTTAACATGTCATGAACTAACTTTAATAATTGCTGTATTAGTATTGTTCATAGTTAGTTTATTTTAGCTAATGCATTGATGAATTTTTAACAAATAGCACGTTATTGTGAAGTGTTACCCAGTAGTTTTATATTTAAATGCTTGAAATACTTACAATATAACACCTATTCATCATGTTTTACTTTTTTTTTGAAAATGCAATCAAGTATGAACCTCACATTTCCCGAGCCAACAGCCTGTGCAAAAATATTTTAGGACAGTTTTCCCACAGTCGGAATAAAAGAAGTTAGCCGAACCCCAGGAAGAGCTTCAGCTTCCCAAACATGCCCTTATAACATCAATGCAACAAATGATAGACAGGGTTTTTGAGCAGCAGAGGGAATTGTCTCAGGTCCATTCAGCTGACCGTAAAACAAGACATCTGGTACCAAAATGACAGAACACAGATGTTCAAGAATCTGTATGTAAGGCTTCGAGTCCACTTCAGGAGTTCACAGATGCCCTTTCCAGTGAAAACTACATCAGTGTTTCCTACGTGAAACCAATTCTTCATCTGTTGAACACAAAGATACTTGCAGTGGAGGGTAAAGATACTGACCTGTAGAAAGACTATAAAATAAAAAATTGTCAACTACAACTACATCAAAAACATTACGAGGATGAAACTACCAAAGAGCTTCTGGATAAAGCAACATTTTTGGATCCAAGATTCAAAACCAGCTACAAGAGGATAAACTTCCAAACATTAAAGGTGGGCTGTCCGATTTCTCATAGCCGTTGTTGATGTTCAAATCACCAAAACAGACACACCTCTGTCCCCATCTTTCGCTTTCGTCAGCGCTCGGCTAATGTCCATCCTGTTTACTGTGCACCTTACTGCTGATTGGGTACAAGGTTGTTTTGGTACTTTGTCTAAACAAGCGTAATTTGGAAATCGGAAACCCCGCCTTTAAGGCCAGGGTCATAATTGATATGGAAATGAGTTCACACAAGGTAAGTTCAATTATGTAAACATTGTTTTTCTGTGTCTTTGGTGTGTTATAAGATGCCCATGCATGCATTAGACACTTAAAATTGTAAAAATGACACCTTAAATAGTGTATACACATTGGATTACATCTAAAACAAAAGATATATTTGTTTTAGCCGTGTGATGTGACCCCTTTAAGATAAAACTCTTCTATATGGCTCTTCTCTTCCTGTTCTGTATGTCAAAGGGTACATCTGAATCTGAGAGTAGCATTGATCCACCTCCACCAGGATGTCCTTAGGAAGATGCTTCAAAACGATATCCGCCATGCCCTCCACTAACCCAAACATTGAAAAGGAGTATATTCTGTATATTCTAAATAGAATTTAAGCCATTGGATTGGTAAATTCTACATGAACATCCAGATTCGATTTTATGTCTAAAATTTTTATATTTTACTTTTAAATATCAAATATAATTCATTGCTAAATGAATTTGTTAAATACTTTATGATCTTTACACAAAAGACAAACTTGTTTATTCATACAAATTTTATTTTCAAGTTTAGTCTATTCTTAGTAGACAGTAAAGTGCAGTTTCAGAGTTTTCAGTCTTGAGTTATTTACGTGCTGTGATTATTTTACATTTTACATTTATGCTTCACCTCATAAATGTAAGCATGAGATTTATATTAATTATGTAGCGTGAATACAAAACACATTTTACTCATCAAATCAATAGCAAATGAGCATTATTTCCCATCAAAACATTTCATGCTTTGGGATTGGGACATTAACAGTAATCAGTTTCTTACCATTAAAACAAATGCATGACACTGAAAAAATAGCTTGTAAAATGTACTTCATAAAATCCTTGTAACAATTTGCTAGAATATTTTTTAAGTAAAATGTGCTGCTTTTTCAACTTATTTTCCAGAATTAAGTTAATTCTACTTATTGAATACATTTAAAATTTGTTGAAATATTGAGTTAATATGACTTTAAGGTTCACTTGCTTCATATTAAAATATATATATTTTTTTACAACGATGATGGTCAAGTGAGAAGAGACTGGGGGTCTCTGTACTGGCATTAGCACAGTTCTTGCTCAATCAGAGAAGTAATTCATGACAAATCATGAATAATATTGTGCCTCCCTCAGACTGTAGGCACAAGCACCGTTCTTCTGAACAACGGTAACCACTTAAAAAAAAAAAAATTATACCAAAACTCTCCTAAATCAACAGTTATTCCCTAACTGAGCACACACCTCCATCATTTCTCACATTATTGTAATACACCACATCAAAAACATACAGATACACAATGTAAACACAGTCACGCATACATTCAGAGATCCCCAAAGAGACTCCTCGGTGGGGCACTGAATAGTGGTCAATGGCAACAGCTAATGGGGACCATAACAAACAATAAACAATATACCTGACACTTGCAACAATGCACACACACTCAAACGGTTACACACACATCCTCAGTTCCCACACGCTCATAGCCCCGGGCATCTGAGGGTAATGTCTAGGTGAGCACCCTGCCGGTCTTCATTTTCTTTGACTGTCAGTCTTTATCCTGAGAACAGACGGATACCCCTCGGGCAGCCATGCACTTCCACTCAACCACTGTCACAGGTTATACACATACACACACAGACCTACACACAGACACACACACTGCACACCTGTTGGTCAAAGGTGTCACACAAACACACACAAAAGAAAGCGAAAAAATTTAGAAAAAATATGCACAGAAGGGGACCAAGTATGAGAATCCGTAGGCACTTGAACACGCACACACAATCTCTCTGACATTGACTGTCCTCTGCGATGTTTTAATAACAGGCCTAAAGAAGGGACTGATTAACATGTTGATTATACCACTTGTGAGGTACTCAACCGAACATGCTATACACACACCAACACTAGTGATGCAACGGATCACAAAAAGCACAGTTCGGCTCAGCTATGGAAATTCTCATCATAGTTTTATTATTATGATATCAACCGTTTTTTTATTAAGTTATTTAAGTCACTTTAAGGAACATTTCCTTACTCACTCAGCAGCCGTTTTTGCTTCTATTTCAGTTATACAACACAGAGTACTTTCTATCTGAATGGAATATTGGAAAGCTTTTATATTTAAAATCACTTGCCAAGGTAAAATAATGAGAACATGTTTATGACACACTTCACGCTGAAGGTAGCACCCTAGGAAAGTGAAAACAAAATTAATCCTACAGTCGATGTCAGACTTAATAATTGGCCAAAAAATTGTCTCGGCCTCAGACGTCACGCCCACGGAGGGTTAGCTGAATGTCTGATCCATTTGGCACACCTCAGCAAGTTCAAAGTCATTATCTGGGAGACATGCGTGTAACATTTTTTAACGCTCCACCAGGAAACAACACAAACCGTCTGATCGAAAAAGTAAGATGATGTGTTTACATCGGTTGCTTCAGTTTTTATAAGCATTATTGTTCAAAGCTTTGTTTGCAATTTTCATTGGAATGCATTCTGCATGTTTTTTGTAGAGATACCATAATTTTACCCCTTGCGATTAAAAATGCATTAATAAGACATATTTGAGGTGTTAAAACACTGTGTACGGGGATGCTGTCATGAATAACATGGAAAAACAGATTTTAATAAAATAAGAACAAAACAAAAACTCACGATGGGGTAACAAAGACGAGATAAACTAAAACACAGCAAAATAACACTTCACACAAGGGGGACAAAGCCACAGGACAAAAAACTAAGGAACGAAACACGACACAACGTCTTAACATAAGGCAAGGAAAGATGGTAAACACTCACATGATCCAACTCTAGAACGAGCACAAGTACGTACAAACCAAAATGAACATGCACAGGACAATAGACACAAGGTCATTATAAATGGAGACCAACAAAGGATGATCAACAATTGGCAGGTGTGGGAAATGAAACACTGAAGGGAAGCTAACGAGGAAACGAGAGGGGCGGGGTCATAGACGAGAAAGCGCATGGCATGTCAATATATAAACAACGGCATGTCTTTCTCACATTTAACACGTGGGTCAATCAGGATTCTGCCACCAGACAGTAAAAACTATGACTAGGAAGGCAGAATCAAGACAGATTCTCATACTTTTTTTAAGGATGAGCTATGCAGCTTTAGTAGTTCTTGACGTGCTGCACAGTGGATCAATCACAGTTTTAAAAAGGAAAAAACGGATCAATATGGGGGTGGGATATCAATCTTTTACATTTGCAACAGAGTGTGGGAGTTACTATAAATGCACTTTCTGTTCAACTCTATTGTGCTCCATCTAGCTATTTTTATTACATAAATGTTTGATAGATTTATGACTCAGCCCTGAACACCAGCATTCTGAATACGTCAAACTGCTGATCATACAATTGGAGGTGATGTCCTCTGCACATGAAGTGACCCTGACCTATCTCTGTCTCCACCACTTCTACCAATCCTGTCATCTATCAGCCCCTTATTCCTTTTTATTCCACCGATTGTACGTCATGTTCTGTTTTTGGTGTTCCTTCAATTTCAGAGGTTGATTTTTATTAAAATCATTTTTCTTTTTTTGTTGGTCACTAAAATGCAAAACTTTTGGGTCTGTCTTCATTTATTTGTTCTAACTATCAAATACCTTTTACAGGTCCATTGAGTAATTTTTGGGAGGATATACATATAACTATGTCTTCCGAAGTGTAAAAAGGCCATACATAATGGAGATGTTATGTTTTTATTACCTTCGAATGAGCTATTTCTATCTACATACAAATTTGCCATGTTGTTTCCATTTCCATTTCCATTTAGGCATTTGGTGACGCTTTTATCCAAAGCGACTTACATTGCTTTATCCTATACATTTTACATAGGTATTTGCAATCCCCTGGGATCGAACCCACAATCTTGCGTTGTTAACCACTGAGATACAGGAATGCTACAGGAATGCTGTTGTTTATACAGTAGTGTTTGGTAAATACGTTTTCTGCTTTGGCAAAGAAGCGAAAACATGACGACGTCTTAGTCATTTGTCAGCCACCATAGTGCTTTGATAGGGAGGTGGAGGGGTAAACCTCACCACTAGATGCTGCTAAATTTCATACACTGGACCTTTTAAGTATAGTTTGATTTTATCAATGTTGCATTTTTCCCATGAAAATCTACGTAGATATGTTATGATTTCATTCATTATGTTTATCTTTTATTCAGCATACGCAGGAACATGTGATACATTTTAGGTAACACTTTACAATAAGGTTTTTGTTAACAATTTCTAACTGCATAAGCTAACATGAACTAAGAATCAACAATATCTTTATGGTAATTTAAGCATTAAATACACTTTTAAAATCAAATGATAATTGACATTAACCAACGTTAACAAATACCACATGCTGATAAACAGTATATCGCTCATTTTTAGTTAATGTTTGTTAATGTATTTATTCTTTAGTTGTTAGTTATTGCTGCACATGTCGGACCATTTCCTCATCACTCTTGATCTCGACTTTTCCAGACACTACACATGCTTCCCCACTGGTCACATTCCAACGCAACCTACGATCACTCTCTCCCTCCCGCTTATACTCTGCAGTCTCTGCTACTCTCCCATCCCTTAAACAGTTCTCTCTCATAGATGCTAACACCGCCACCCACACCCTTTGCTCCACACTAACCTCCTGCTAAGACATCTTATGCCCTCTTAGATCTAGGCCATCTCGTGCATCTCCTTCTGCCCACTGGTTATCTGATGTTCTCCGTGAGCATCGCGCCTCTCTCAGGTCTGCTGAGAGAAAGTGGCGCAAATCAAAAGAACCTACCGACCTCTCTCTCCATCAGTCTATTCGCTCTTCCTTTTCTGCGGATGTCTCCTCTGCGAAAACCCAGTACTACCACGCTAAAATCGACAATTCTCCTGACCCTTGTGCTCTCTTTAAAACCTTTTCTGCTCTTCTTTGCCCGCCTACCCCCTCACCTCCATCGGACTTAACAGCTGAATATTTTGCGCTGTTCTTCGTAAAGAAAACGACCACCATCAGCAATCAATTCTCTGCGCCACAGTCTCTTGACGACGCCCTATCCCCAGACACACGCTTGCTCCCCTCGTTCTCTCTCCTATCTGAAGAGGAAGTTTCCAAGGTCATTTCTTCTAACCACCCGACTACCTGCCCCCTAGATCCCATGCCCACTCATCTCCTCCAGGCCATTTCCCCATCGGTTGTTCCCTCTCTGACCCAAATTATCAACTCGTCTCTCACCACTGGTACATTTCCTACACTCTTCAAAGAGACCCGTATTACCCCACTACTAAAAAAACCTACTCTTAATCCTGCACTGTTAGAAAACTACAGACCCTCTAGAACTCTAGAACGTGTTGTATGTAACCAGCTCTCATCCTTTCTCGCCCAGAACAACCTGCTAGACAGCAACCAGTCTGGTTTCAAAAGCGGTCATTCCACTGGAACTGCGCTGCTCTCTGTCATTGAACCCCTGAGACTGGAAAGAGCTTCCTCTAACTCATCTGTTCTCATCCTACTGGATCTATCTGCCGCCTTTGACACCATTAACCATCACATCCTCCTGTCCACCCTCATGGCTATGGGGGTCTCCAGAATGGTGCTACAATGGTTCAGGTCTTACCTCTCGGGTAGGTCCTTTAGAGTATCTTGGAGAGGTGAGGTGTCTGAGTCCCAACATCTCGACACAGGTGTGCCTCAGGGCTCAGTGCTTGGTCCCTTGCTATTCTCTGTATACATGACATCCCTAGGCTCTGTCATTCGGAAACATGGCTTTTCCTATCACTGCTATGCGGATGATACACAACTCTACCTTTCTTTTCGCCCAGACGATCCAACTGTCTCTGCACGCATCTCAGCCTGCCTAGCCGACAACTCGCTCTGGATGATTGGCCATCACCTGCAGCTGAACCTTTCAAAAACAGAACTGCTTGTAATCCCGGCCAAACAAAGACTCATCACAACCTCTCCATTCAACTGGGCTCATCAACCATCACATCTTCCAGAAAGGCAAGAAACCTGGGAGTGGTGGTTGATGATCAGCTCAACTTCACAGATCAAGTTGCCAGCACCGCCCGGTCCTGTAGATTCATCCTCTACAATATCAGGAAAATAAGACCCTTCCTATCAGAGCGTGCTACGCAAGTCCTAGTACAGGCTCTGGTCCTGTCCAGACTGGACTACTGCAATGCGCTACTGGGTGGACTTTCAGCTTGCACAACCAAACCTCTACAGATGATCCAGAATGCTGCGGCAAGAGTTATCTTTAATGAACCGAAGAGAGCACACGTCACTCCTCTATTCATTAAGCTACATTGGCTCCCTATAGTTGCTCGCATCAAATTCAAGACTCTGCTCCTGGCCTACAAGGCCACCACTGGTTCGGCACCACCTTATCTTCACTCGCTAATGCAGACATATGTAACCGCCAGATCCCTACGCTCTGCAAACGAACGGCGTCATGTGGTGCCATCCCAAAAAGGTAAAAAATCTCTCCCGCGCACCTTCTCCGGATCTGTTCCACCTATGTGGAAGGATCTGCCCGCTGCTACAAGATCTGCACATTCTGTAGCCATCTTTAAGAAACGTCTGAAAACACATCTCTGCTGATCTGTTCTGCTGCACATCTCAACATCTGACTGATCTGTTCTGACTCTATTTTCTTCTCTAGTCTTTAACAAAAAAAAAAAGGTACTGTATACTGTGTTAGGTTATATGAGACCAGTCTTATTTTTTGATTGCACTTATGCTTTTGTTGTACTTATGCTGTCCCAATTACTGCCATTGCCTAACCCACCTGTAAGTCGCTTTGGATAAAAGCGTCTGCTAAATGACTAAATGTAAATGTAATGTAGATATAAAGAGTTACTAATTTTATTCAGACGGGGTACAGTTTCTAAAATACTCTTCTATAAAAATCGAAAGCTCACTGAAATATTGTCTATTATTTCTAGAACTAAACATGCACACATAAATATAGACATATTTTGTCAACATTATCATTCTCTTTAAGAGGTACCATCATTCTGCAACGTGGTTTGAGCGTTTAATTCCACCGCAACAAAATATTGTTTCAGATATGTACACCGTTTATATACTGTAGTTGCCTACTTGTATGATCTTTAATCCACATAAAAGCACAGTATGTTTTTGGTGCTGAGAAGAAATGTAAACATGGTTTAATGGCATATTGTAATGTGAACAGACAGAACAGAGAGTAAGATTTTAGGTCGGCTCCTCAACAGGTTTCGGAACAGAGGTAAAGTATAACTGAATATCAATGACATTCTTAGTTATTCAAACTTTGCCCTGTTCCTGCCCCTTTATTAAAATCCATCCGGCACATTCTTCTTCCACAGCCCAATTCTGCCAGACCCGGGCATTTCCCCCGAGGACAGCACAGGATGAGCCAGCTTAAAATTACCTCCCTAAATTCTCTTTTTCATTTGTCTCTGTCTCTCTCCAAAGCTCTCCATCATTTCTGTCCTCAACTTTTCTGCCAGCATCTCTCCCTCACACCCATCCTTCTGTCGTTATGCATAAAGGGCACTAGTTTTCAATGGCTGATTGCATGTAATAGCATAATTGAAGTACGTGTCATGTGCCAGTAAGCAGGTCAATGTATATCCACATACCTACAGAGTCTACTGAGACCTAAAAGGGTGGATATTTAAAGGAACAAATCTTGAAATTCTTTCAAATGTTGAAAAAAAGACCTAGATTAAAGACTGAGGGAAGAAGATAAGACTGTATGAGGGTCACCAGTGAGGTTATCCAGCGGAATTACAGCTGCTTTACCATATCTTGCCTTCACCCTATACTTTCCAGCAGAAAACCCTGAGGATTACACACTATATGCACATACACACACTCAGATTCTTCCACACAAATGCACACTTTAAACCCTTCCGAGCGAGGCATGACACAATGGGAAAACCTGTCATGTTGTAAGGTTCTGTACAAAATCAATAGAGGTTGTCTCTGCTGAATATTTCTCAGGGTAGCTTTAGTTCTTGTCTACAAAGAAACAATTAGGCATTTTCAAAGTTACTGCCCATGAAAAATACAATATACAAATCGATCAACATACTGTACACGTCTGTAACAAGGAACTTACATCCACCAGAGACTATTGTCATCCTCTATGGGGCAGGTTGTCACAGTTGGAACCTATTGGGTTGTATTGGCAAACAAACAATTGTGGTTAATAAAGTCAAAATAAGTCAAACAAATTACACCTTTGTTGTTTGACAAGTAGCCCCACACTCCCCTATACTAAATAATGACTCTTGCTAGATGTTTCTATGCTGAACCTGATGAAAATGAAACTGTTAATGAACCTTTACAGGCAAAACTCCATCACAAATAAAACAATGAACTGTACATCTGCACGTGGATCAGCTGCAGCACCAAATGTGTGAGGCGCTCGGGGAGTTAGCGCTCATCAAAATTCAATTGCAGGTCAATAATGCATGAGCAAACCGGGTCCGACCAAAGCCAAACAACTGAACGGGCGACGAGGTGGAGTTTTACAAGAATAACAATTACGTGACTCGAGCTACGACTTCCAGCCTGAGGCATGAACAGCGTGTGTAAAATACACGACAATCAATGCCAATTTCACCTACAGTTGTCGCTCCCAAGCTTTTACAGTGTGCATGCAGTCTTTTTTTAAAAGCTTTCTATTTAAATTGTGTTGAATTGAATTGAGGTGGGGCGCAATGACATTACGGCAGAGTAAATGAAAGGGAAGAGCCCCTGATGTGGCGAAGGGTGCAGATTTGCGGCTGAGAGAGATGAGCAGATAAAGAATGGAGAAAAATAGGGGGGGGGGTGAAAGAGAGATGGAGGTGATGAAGGGCCACTTACGGCCCGAGGTGATGGATAGAGGGAGTGTCACGGGGAAGGTGGAGAGGGTTTGCCCTCGAATGATTTTTCTCTCCGTTGTGTGGTGAAATACAGGCCTCTCTGCCAAGCAAGGCTGTATATTCCTCCTCTCTCTCTCTCTCTCTCTCTCTCTCTCTCTCTCTCTCTTTCTGCTCTCTGACTCACTTTTTCTCTCTGTGATGCTATCTCTCTCCCTCTATATCTTTTTTACATGCAAACACACACATGCATTGCTCAAGCGGAGAGGAGAGGTCATGTGTTTGGCAGGACTTGTTCTGGGAAAATGTGGTTCAGTAAAAGCCTCCAGCAGAAGCTTTCTTTCTCTCTCTCTCTCTCTCTCTCTCTCTGTTTCTCTCTCTCCTCCATCAGTGATGTGGGCGTCTGCTTGTATTACCTGTTCAGAGCCCAAACCACCTCACTTCATTGACACGAGTTACCTGCCAGATCCGTCCAAAGCTCTATTTCTAAAACAGATGCTCAGAGCAGACGGCAGCGTTTCAAGTGCCCCTTTGGCCGTTTAGTCAATTCTGTAGCATTCTTTTGGGACCGCGGTACATGGGCAAACCAAGGCTTACTAAGATGAACCGAAAAGAAGATTATTTTGCACATTTAGTGTCTGCAGCATTGTGCATCCCTCTAGAAAAGAAGAAAAAACATACCCACACAAATGAGATCCAATTCGATTATTTCTCCAAGGCAACAATAAGAATAATTGGACGACAAATTTATTGTAATTTATTGGACAGCGATCTCGTATGTCTTTCCTCTGGTGATTTAGAGAAGACCTAAACAACGTCTGGCATCAAAAGTCAGCGATTCAATATGAGCTATAAAACATTTCCTTTAAGAATCATGCAACACAACATTATACTCAGATGTAAATACCCTGAACTACTGCAGGCAAGATATATCTCTACTTTCTTAAATACAGTAACTCTGTGGCAGTCCCTTGTGCAATGAAAATATAATTTCCAATATATTAACTGTCAATAATTTAATATATATTTAAGAATATGTAGAGTACATTGGTTTGTTACAATATATGCATTCTATAATTGAAATGTGTTGACCTGTAGAGTTTTCACTGTATACTTGCAATGTATGATTACAGGTGTGTGTGTTTATTGCCTGCAAATGGATTTGAATGTGGTTCATCACATCAGAATACAGAGCGAGAACTGTTTTGTAATGATAATTTTACTTTTGTTTTTATCAAGTGTTACATAATGTGAAGCCGCTGTTGCACTGATGCCAGACTCATCCTTCATTTGTCATGAATAATCGTATGTTTTGGCTCGTCTCCATCAAATTACAAATAAAAAAGTGAGGATAATCAAATGAGACTAAAAAATTTCCATCCGTAAGCATAAACAGGTTATTTAATTTCAAACCAAAATGTCATTATGGTGGCATAAAAATGATACATAACACAATATTAATCTGATACTGTGTCCAAAAAACGCTGTCCCCTACATGGACCAGCAGAGATTGATTTCCACAAAAGCCTATGATCATCCTATTACTTAACCTCGACCGAAAACGTTTCTCTTTTTATAACATCTCACACACACAGCGAAATGGGCAGGATTACAGAGACGCTGCACGCAAACAGGTCATATGCTGGGTCGTCTGAAAAATGTTAGCTGAGCTCTCACAGTGTTTCGCCCTAGTTTAAGGAGACGCAGCCCTCGGCAGACAGAATCTGTCTGAACGAGGAAGATCTGTCTGTCTGCTTCAATGTTTTTAAAAATCTGATCAATAAAGCTGCTCAAAAACGGGTTTTTATTCTTATTCCTTCCCACGGGCAAGAACAATTGAATAGATATTTTGAAAAGCTTCGTTTTTTCTTCTAGACGGAAATGAGATTAAGTGGGGATCAAATGGAGATGTTTGTTTACCTCTCCTGCTTCTGCATTTTTTATTTGAGAAAGACCTACTCTAGAAATTCAGACATAATTGTAACAAACTATATATGAAATATGAATCAAAATGAAATCAATAATTTTGTATTCACTACTGCAAGACTAAATTGTCATTGCATGCTATCCTCATAACTTCTACTGTACAGTGGTGTCTAAATGGGATGTCGGGACTCCAGAGGGTATAACTGTACAAAATTTGCTTTCCATTACCCTTCAGGCTAGATTAAACAATCAAAATATGAAGGTGTATGAAGTAATAAGAAATTTACTTGGACAAACGGCAAACTACAGCATATCAAGCAATAAGGGTGTTATTCTAAATCTTAAAAAATGGATAAAAAACATCTCTCGAATAAGGAAATATTGACTTCAATTTGATTATTTTGTGGATTTGTCCTCTGTTGATATCTTGACTACAACAGTCAGTCAAGAAGCTTTGCTCAAGTGTTCTACTTAAACCTTCAAACCTTATATTCTTCTCAAAGTTGACCTTTTGTTTAAACTTTAACAATGCATACAAAATTTGTACTATATATTTTAATAAATGGCAAACACATACATTTTGGCTTCGATTGTATGTAGGGCTGAAATGATTCCAAGTCAAAAAAGCTTTGTTTAATCCATTTAACTACTACAGTACACACGAAGCACTGCGTTTCTCCACGGACCATTATAACTGATGCACATTAAACAGAGCCGCTTGTTTGTGTGAAGTGCGTTTGTCGATGTGCTTGTTTCTTTAAGACTTAGTTTTAGTCTATTTTGTGAGTTAAACTTGTTTTACGGCATTACTGAGTCCATATACCTAGATGGGGACTTCTGGATGCCGAATCCTTTTATTTAAACATGCCATCTGGCTGTTTTAACGTGCTACAGTACACGCGTGATGCTCATGGATTTGGAACACATGAACTTCATCTCCAGTGTTGCTCTAAGAGTTTATTTCACAAACATTTTCCTGTTTGAGTGAAGCTATTGTAAAACACTCCAAAAAATAAGCGTCTTCCAACGACCTGCCAAATAAAAGTCAGGTTAACTGCAGTAATTTATATTAACATAATATTAATTTATTACAATTGAATAGTAAAAAATAAAAAGCATTACTTTGAAAAATTTAAACTAATTTAGGTATACTCAATGCATCATGCATAAGCTGAAGTTAGTTGTTTACCTTTGAAATTATTCTTTCTATTTGGATTTATGTTTCTTATTTATATATTTGTATTATATTGCATTTTAAATGTAATATGGCAATGGACTGTATTAAATGTGTTTAATTTTCACAGACAAATAAAACAGCAATAAGAAAAAAGGAAAAAGTTGAAAGTTGTTTATTTAAGAGACCTGTCTTATTTTCTCTTGTATATTTAGTATTGCTCTTTAATAAAGAAAAAGTACTTATTATCCGAATACTTGATTACTTGATGGAATAATTAGTAGAATACTTGATTACTAAAATAATCGATAGCTACAGCCCTAAATGTATGTCAACAATCCCCTAATTTGTGTCTATTTTCATTTCAGAAGAAGATTTTAGACACAGTTGCTACTTCAAACAGACGTAAAGAACTACTCTAATAATGTCTCATGTGTTTTAACAGATCACCGTCTAAGGAATAAAACTTTCACCTTGTTGATGCTGACTGATTACAATCAGTCAAAAGCAGTCAGACGTGTGTGTGCGACAGAGCTCCAGCGATCTCTGATTTAGCTCTGTTTCATTAGCCTGCTCTTTTTCACACTGATGATACTTCATGAAAAAACGCTTCCCTGCTCATAACTCCTCTCGTCTAAACAAGTCTACATGAGCCTGTTATTCATATTTAATACCACCGAGACCAGCTGGGAATCTGAGCCAATTATCATCACTGAATGCTTCACACTTCCTCAAACCCTACTGTAAAAAGAGAGGCGAGGAGGGGAGAGAGAGCTGCCGAGAGACAGGGGGGGCTTGTTGAGACAGCTCTCTTCCATTAGCACTGTGGTGCGTATCCTCAGGGACAGACCAGGCCACTCAAACTCGGCGTTGGTCGCATAGTAGCATGTCCGATGGGTGACACGGTCCACCTGCACGTTCTTCATGGCCAGCAGGGCGAGGTGAAAGAAGGTGTCACAACAGTGGATGAAGTGTGGTGATGTGAATCTGTATGATGGAAATTATGGTAGAGCATGTAACAGGGTTGTCCTTAAATGATGTAATAAAATGTATTTATTACTGTAACTTTTGAAGAAAAGTAACAAAGATGACACTTTTCTTAAATGAAAATTCTTGAATGAAAGTCTTGGGTTGTTCACAATCTGTATACATTTCTATGTTCTGATCGACACAGTGAAAGATATTTGGAAGAATGCTTTTAACCAAACTATTCTTGGCCACCATTGACTATACCATAGTAAAACACATTTCTTTGTTCTGTTGGACACCAAAGAAAAAAAAATTGAAGCCTGTAGGAAAGCAAACAGTTCTGGGGCACTTTTGACTACCAGTGTAAATTTCCTACTATGGTAGTCAACGGTGGCCATAATGGTTGGTTACAAGCATTCTTTGAAATATTTTCTCTTTACTTATCAGAGCGAAGAAATGTATACAGATTTGGAATTACTGTATGAAATAATGATGTGGTTTCAATTTATCACAAAGAAAATTATAAATTTATTATGACAATGTATTACTTTGAAGTGCTTTATGTGTTAAACATTTAAGTATCATAGTACATCCATCTGATCACCGTATTATAGTACGTTTTTGAAAGGTTTGCAACTATGTGGCAATAAACTATTTAAGCTGTCAGAGATTTCTCGACTACATTATTTACATCTGTGTCCATGTGTCCTCAGTTCTCAATGCTTGGTGTATTTAAGGTGACCATTTTATTCAATGCTTGCAGAGCATTGAAAAGTTGAGTTGAATTGTTTACCTTTTTTAAACATTGAAAGAGACTAAGGCTGCCAGTCTTTGACATTCTTCTGTGCTCCATAGAGGAAAAATAGTCATGCAGGTTCAAAACTACAGCCACTGAAAAAAGAGACGACTGCAAAAATATTGTCTGTTTTTAATTTACTATTTATAGGTACGTGTTTAGTTAAATTGATCATTTAGGTAAAGCTTCGCTGGACACACCTGCCTGTTATTGTCAAGTAATCCAATAAAAGACCTTTATAAACGTCTTTAGATGTGTTTGATATAACAAGGGTTAAGCTCTGCAGGGCAGTGGCTCTACAGGACTGGAGTTTGGCTCCTGGGGTCTAATGACTCACATTTCCTTACCCATTTCCTAGTTCTTCCTTCCATTAGTCATTTCCTACATAGATACACATTCTCTCTGTTCTTCACGGTCTTATCCCGCTGGAATCTAAGGGACAGGAACAGTGATCCATAAAGCATCTCCTGACGACCAGTCTGCTCCTATCAACTGATAATGTCTTTAATGACAAGATGTTGGCTCGTCTCAACTGAGGTCCGCTTCCTCACAGGATTTATTGGGTGTCATGGATTGTTGCTTCAAGCGCACAGACAGAAACATATATTCTCTGAGAATCTAAAATGCGCAAACCCTTGCATTTTAAAGTTTTATATTTTAGATCATCATTGATTTTTTCGTCTGTGTTGTCTTATTAATGTGACAGTGGAATGCACTAATGCAAAAACAAGTCAAGACCAGAACAACTTGTTATTAAGTGATGTGGTGTTTAGTTGTATCTGATTGCAGTGCAATGTTGCAACCTGCCACAGTTTTATAAATTTCAATGGATGTGTGGACACAGGTGGTTTAAGTATCCTATTTCACAATGGATTCATATGCGGCTCATCCAATCAAAATGTTGAGTTGGAGCAAGTTCACATAAGAAATTTCAGTTTGAGGAAAAATCTGATATAGATAATAGATAATCTCACATATCTCCCAGGCAGTTTCAGAAGATTTGTAACATTTACACATTTAGCAGATAGATTTTATTCAAAACAACTTACAGTCTATTCAAAGCATGCATTTTATTATTCTGTGTCATAATACCAAGACTATGCTATTCACATCTATTCAAACAGCTCTCTATACCATACATAAATATTTCACTGTACGTCAGCACATTAATTTATTTACTCTTCTACCAAGTTTTTGAGAAACATCTAGTGTAATAAACAGATTCTAAAAAGACAAGGTTCACCGAAAAATAAAAACTCTGTCATTTACTTCCCCTTCCTGTCATTTAAATCTGTATGACTTTTTCTTCGGCAGAACACAAATGAAGATTTTTTGAAGAATGTTGGTAACCGAACATCTGTGTCAGGTGAAGAAAGTCGTACAGGTTTGAAATGAAAATGATAATCCAACTCTCTAAAACAAGTCTATTTAACAAGTGTAGAAACGAGAACAAATGAAAGAGAATTTTTTGACAGAATTTCAACGTGTACATTACAAACTCTCAAAGGCAGCCACTGTGCACTTCCAGCTTTTGCTGCAATGGCTTGGGCGAAGGATGCATTTAGCATTGAAACAGTCATAATGGCTGGTCACACTCTCACGCTGTTTTCCTTAATCTCATTCTGCTTCGTAATCCGTTTGACACGCCGGCCCAGAGGCAGAATTCAGCCGTAAATGAGCGGAGTACGGTGGGAAGATAAAGCGCCGTCTCCAGTCCCAGACGTGAAACGAGAGATGCGGAGAAAAGACTGGCACCCGACGACATGTGCAGGAAGGAGTCAACAGGAAATGACATGATTACTGGTAATGTAGACAGGAGGCAACAGCAGAACAGAACCAACACTGCCAACGCTGAGAGAGACAGTAATGAGGCAATTTTATGTAAGCAGAAGGGCAACTGTATGTAAATGCTGTGAGAGAACACAACGTCATAAAGACACTGCTGTTGGCTTATGATTCAGCCTGAATTGTGAGTAATTGCGTGCGAAAGGGCAGGAGTGGAGTATTTGCTGTATATCACAAATCCGTGATTGTATATGTTGTTGTGCCTAGGCAGGAAAGTATGAAGGAATTAAAATGTGGGGGCTGCTTTGCTGCCATACAGCTGCATTGTTAGTTCTCTGAAACATGATGGGTTAAATGTCTTCTGAAGCGAAACAATGTGTTTGCGAAAGAAAATGATTAATGTTTTAATATTCATATTAATAATCTGATTTTATTTCTTGAAACTGAAAACGCTAAATAAAAAAATGTTGGTATCGACATGGCAATGGTGGTACCTTTAAAGGGATACATTACCCCAAAATGAATATTCTGTCATTACTCACCCCTATATGGTTCCAAACCTGTATACATTTCTTTGTTTTGCTGAACACAGAGGAAGAAATTTGGAAGAATGTCAGATCCCACCCACCATTTACTTCCATAGTAGGTAAAATATATATATTTTTAATAAATCTATCTTCCAAATATCTTTCTGTGCGTCCAGCAGAACAAATACATTTATACAGGTTGGGAAGAATCTGAGGGTGAGTAAATGACAGAAATTTTTGGGTGAAGTATCCCTTTAAGTTTTGCTGGTTCTTGCATGTCTCGTGACTAGTCCGCTTGTTAAATCTAAAGCATTCACTCGTTTCAAGTGAGGCTACTATTTAAACACCTGTTTATGAGCACTATTTATTCAAATCACATATTCAAGCTAAACTTAAACTTACGATCTACACTACAGTCTCCAGGCTCATCTCTGACATCCATATTTTAATTACTCATAAAAAATGAATCGCTGGCCATCTGGGATTTCGTTATGGAGATAAAGGTTAGGATTGAAGTTTTTCTGTAATTTTACAGCACGTCAGGAGTATATATTACCATTTTTTGTTATTTGCCTACGGCAAGATATGGAAGTGGTGATGCGTGACGTCAGAATTAACAAGAGGATTTTATCACAAGACATATAGGAACCAATCGTTTAGTCACACACACCCGTGTCATTTGCTTCAGAACACATTCACTACCTCATTAATCATTTGGTTCACTTTTATGATCGATATACTGTATGTGTTTTTGGGTGTCAACATTTTTGGGTCTATATTTGTGTGTAAAATGATAAATAAATAAAATAAACTTTGAGGTCAGCCGAAAAAGGATTGTAATGAAAAAATAAATAGAACGCTATTTTTTTGTAGTTCAGGTTTTTAAGTAATGTTTTGCCTTTGCTTTTTTCCATAGGATGATGTTTTGACTTATCTCAAAAGATCATTGAACGTTTCATTCCTCATGACATGACCTCTCAAAAAGAGACTGAAAGTCATCAAGTATCACTCTTGAACTTTTGTGCGGCTGCAGGACATAGTTGTGTTTAAAAATGTTATATCATCAAAAGAGTAGAAACGAGAAACTTCATCATTAAAAGTTTGTCTCGTAACATCAGCGCAGCTCTTCTAGGAAGCTCCCCACACGCACTTGGGAAAACACTGCCGTGTCAACGCGATGTTCTGATTTCTTGTGAGGAACAAACAGTGCTGTTTCAAATGACGTGGAGTTTCCCTCCGGTTCCACTGTTTGAACAACGAAAACCAACAATGCTTTAATTAAATTAGGCGTCACCTTAAGAAAAGATAAAGAGAGACAGAGAGTGCCAGATGACCTCATCAGTGACTCTGACCTGATAAGTGCTCAAGGTCTCCTGCAAGCTCACAGGTCAGTACAGTACTATAGTGACTGCTAGACAAATTTGAAAAAGTCTTTCTTTATAGGGTCACATAAACAAATCCTGTTTCCCAGTAGAGAGCTTTAATGAGTTTCTCTCTTTTATTCCTAAATCATAATAACCATAACACACTGCTCTTAATTACCTACAGCACAGCACCTCCAGCTAAACAGCCACCTCTGTCCCTATGGACTACACTCAGACTAAGACAACATTGTGCCTACGATTCATTAGTACCTATCAGAAGAAACTAAGGCCACATTTACACTGCAGTTCTTGATGCTCAATTCCGTTTTTGTGACTATATCCGATTTTTTTGACGATCAGTTTACATCTTCTTTTAAAAGTGACACCTGTCTGATATCTGCATTTACACTGCACATGGTGAAACAACCCGAGGTAGACGTTCTGACCAAAACAAAGTAAAATCGTCATTCGCCTATTTAATAGCCTTTTCATACAGAGATCTCCAAAAATGAACGTATAATGTGTCCCAGGATTTGTCTCCAGGACAAAAATAATGTTAATGTCAAAGTCTGAAAGTTTTTTATCATTTAGATTTTTTGAACAAGCTCACGCAGACCGAAAGAAAAACCACTTAATAAAGCAAACTGCATTTAATATTACAAAGACACTTAGGTCGGTGTATCATCATAATGTTCATGTTGTTTATAATGTTTTTGATAAGGAAAAAATCATTATATGCTCGGTCAAGTGAAGCCTGTTAATACCAAAGCGGGAGTCTGCAGAGAAACCTGAGCTTCTCTGTTGCGTGGAACAGATAATGGTTTTAAAGGTTGCTGAGCAATCAAGTTTACTAAAGCGATTTGTATTTTTGTGATGATTATTTTTTATATTGTGATGCATTTCAATTTTGATTCATTTCCAACTTTAAAACTGCATTTAAGCAGACAACACTATTCTTCTTGCTCTGTACAACTCGGGTTTGATGGGTACAATGACGGGTAAATATCCGATTTTCCCACTTACATGGTCATGGGTCCTATCCGATCTGTGGATTCTTGGGTCACTTGATACATGCGGTGTAAATGCGGCCTAAAATGTTGGAGAGACATGTTACCCAATACATTATACATGATCGGACAAGTGGGTAGTAGAGATATACACGTGCTTCGGTATGAAGTTACGCTTCAGCTGGGACATACATACTCCAGTGACAATCTTTTTGCCATTGTTATCATTTTGGAACCCAAATGCTGTCTGACTGACAGGGTGCTGCTTATACTGTATATGATCATATACTTGCACAAGTGTGTACTTCCCTGTAGTACTGCTGGGTCCATGCATTGTCACGCAAAAATAAATAAAACAAAATATCTGTGCATTAATGGAGTCTAATAGACCTTTCACTGCTAATTGAAAAGAAAAATAATTACTGCTAGAAATGTATTTCTTTGGTATTTTTTTTATTGTGTTTACTTGAAAAAATGCTACAGTGTATGAACAAAAATTATAATACAAAAGCAAAGTTGATTAACTGAAAAACACTTGAAGGCAACATTCAATGGCTTTATCTAATTTGTACAAAAAGGTCTTTAATAAATGTTTTTCAGAGTGCATACCTTTCTGACTTGACTGTTGATCTTGACACCTACAGGACGTGTCTGGATTGTTTATTTGATTATTATAACATTATTTATGCATTCATTTATTTATCAAAGTAACATTCTTTTTTGATGTGACGGCACCTAGCGGTGAGGTTGCGAATTCCTACCTTTCCTCCCTTTCAAAGCACTATGGCGGCTGACACATTCACGTTCGCGCTACTTTGTCGAAGGAAATAACGCATTTACAATACGCACTCTGTAGAGGAGTTTGTCCATTCAGGGCTACAGTAGGAACAACATGGTGAAATCCATGTAATGGGACCCGTGGTGTATGTCAAAAAATTACATGTTAGACCTTTAGGAATCCTTAAATCTCTAAAGTATTAACTACTGAAGTGTTGGTATTAGGCGTGTTGTGATATTCGGTGTCCCCGGTGATACACTGTGTCCACCCGACTACCGAGTACGTCACATGACCCCCACTGTCATTTTGAATTTTAAGAGTAATAAATCACTTAGTTTAGTTAATGACCAGACAATTGCATGTCTGAATGTGTCTGCTGTATTCAGCGTAAGTGGAACAAGTGTCGCAGCAAAGATCAGCAGCGGGAGTCAGACTTTATTTATTATGTGAGAAGAGTAAAGCGAGCTGACCGACAAGACGATGGTGGAGGCTTTTCTGTCAAAGAACGTGTAGTAGAATGTAATCACTGTCATCAAGAGCCTGCTAAGTATTAAGTATCTTTTGATTCTAATTTTAAAAAGGCGGATTTAATTTTTTTCATTTCGTATTCCTTCCTTATTAATATCTTATTTATTTATTTAACATAAACGTTTTTCGTTTCGCATTCCTTTCTTATTCATTTCTGATTTATTTATTTAACATACACTTTTTTCGTTTCATATTCTTCTATTGTTAGATTCTGATTTTTTTGCAAAGTTTGTATTGTGATTACGTGTTTTGTTAATATAGGCAATTTATCCAACGTAAAGTTTGTTAATATTTGTTTCTTATGTTTTTGCATGGTGTGTGCACTGATAATTCATTTTTTAAAGTCTATGTTTAATGTAAGCAAAATGTCATTGTACTTTTTGGTAGTTTTGCGTGTTTTTATTAAGAAGGATATTGAAACCACCATTAATTCAAGCAAGTGCTGTTCTCGAATTGCCACTATTTCTAAGTTGCTATGCAAAGCCATTCACTCAAGATCACTACCGGGAATTATCCTCGGGATAAAACATACAATATCTGCAAAATATCAAGTAACTTTTTTCTCTGTGTGATCAAGTTGCAACAACCAATTACAAATAATTTAACAGATTTTTTTTGCCCCAAGAAACCACTTTGTAATTCCAAACATGTAGTGTTTCCCCATCTGTGAACCTGTCTCATTTGAGTTCTAGAATTACCATTTATTTTCCCACTCTCATGATGATATATCACTCTATCTGTCAGTGCACTACTTCATTAACCTGCGGTTATCACTGGATCTCAATTCAGACATTTTATTTTGGCTGTATTTTATATGGAGAATTTAAACAGGATACCATCCTCACATGCATATACAGTAGTGAGGCACGTACATCAGGAAATGATTCACTCTTACATCGTGGGGTTAATGGTGCTACAATGTTACAGCATGTGGCTCTGCAACAGACTACCAATAATAACTGATTTATGGCTCACCTCATTAAAAATGAATGCACAATGTACAGTCACAGAAACTTTTTCGGTGTTTCAGAAATGTTGAACCTTGACAGCAGATGTATTAGATTCTGAAGAAGCCAAATTGGTTGTTTGTGGATGTTAAAAATGCTTTAAAAATGAGAATGTATTGATGTTGCTAGAGACAAGGACTTCTTGGGGGGGGGGTTGAATTGCTATTTAGTGCATTCTGACTTCTTTACACTGTTAAACATACTGGCTTCTCATGCTTAACATTGTCAACTTAACAATAAACGTTTTTATTTAAACATGAATTTCTGTTACTTAACAACTTCTCTCAGTCCCTTTTTGGACAATTCTCCCGAAAAAGCACGCCCACGTGTCAACCAGTGCGAGCCCGAGAAAGAGCCCCCCATCAATGTTCTTCCTTTGGGATGAAAAAATTTGAAAAAAATGAAAAAAATCTCTACAAATTTATATATTGGGTGGAGTATCCTTTTTATGGTAAGGCTACATAAAAATACAGTAAAACAATGTATTTATTGTGTGTGATTTCTAAAATCTGTTTTACAATATCCTCAGTGCTAGTAACATTTCCCTTATTGCGCTTTTTCAACAATGTTAATGTTACAACCTGAACCAATTGCATAATACAAAAGTAGATTTCTAGATATAAGAGATGTCCTCCGACACATACTGTATAGCCCGAAGGAAGGATTAGAGAGCAGTAAAACGAATAGCTGGCAGAGAATTCAGTCACTCTACACACGAAGAAAGAAAGGCTTGTCTTAACTGCCATGTTCAACAGTCAATCCTGAGGGAACTCAGAGAATCTGCCTGGACCTGTGTGGACAGAGTCTGGAGAAGAAATACAGAGTGATCCCGACATACAGATCGAGAGAGAGGGACCGCAAGAGATAGATAGAAAAGCTAGAGCAGGTAGAAAAGGACACTTAGGCTCCAGCAGGGGATAAGTGATGTAACCTCTCAAGAAGAGCGAGAGAGAGAGAGCAAGAGAGAGCGAGCGAGAGAGAGAGAGAGAGAGAGAGAGAAATGAGGACCAACTGCAGCAGAGAGAAGGAGGATGTCGCAAATTGAATTAGACCGGAAGAGAATGCAAGGTCTGGACCTGCAGGAAACAGCACTCCAGAGATACACAATTACAGCTTGTTTACTTTAATGTGTGTCTGTGGTTGAATGATTGAAAGATGTATGTCTAGTGTGTTACATGTGTTATGTCTGTGTAGGTTCATCTTACACAATATATATTAGTCTTACATAATATTGAGCTATATGTCTATACCAGGAGTTTTCAAACTTTACAATGTCAGGCACCCCTAAATATGTTGAACCTTTTGTGAGGATCCCCCTGTATATTTTTTCTATTAAAAAACTTTTGGATAAATAGTAAACGTGGTATTATAAAGACAACAAGTACATTTATCTGTACTGTAGTCATTTCACAGTACATCTTGTGTTTTACATATACAGCTTTACAAACCCCTGTGATTTAAAGGAAACTGCAGTGAAAACTAAGATCTAGAAAAAGTAAAACAATTCTGGGTGCATGTCCCCCCAAAAAGCTAGAAACACAGAGAAATAAATATTTATAAAGACTTACAATTGGCCTTTCGCAAAGCCCGCCCCCTTTTGCTATGTCCGGCATCAGGCAAAGCGCTTCCACTCCACTAAAGATTATTTATTGTGAAATAATCCTTTCTCAAAAAAAAATGACATGTACTTTCTGCCAAAAGCAATAAGCAAGTTTGCAATATCTTTTGAAGTATATATTAAGGATGTGAAAGTGACTCAAAATAAACAAAATAAAGATCGAAGCTCTAGCCTAACGTACTTTGCTTGCTGTAACGAGTTTTAGCAACATGTCAATCTGTGATTATCACCATAAAGATCAAATTTTACCTAAAATTCTGCCAGTGTTAATAAGATGCAGTCCTTCAGCGCAGATCTTATGATAGTCAGTCAATTGTTGTACATTATGATAACTAAGATTCGACAGTGACATGACTTTTAGCTGGGATCATGTTCACACAGTGTAACGGCATGCAACAATCCCGAAGGACTTTTTAAAACTGCACAATGCACAGCAGGTTAAACTCTATGGTTTGATTGTCGGACAAAATGCTGAAAAGCAACAGGGTCGCATAATATCGGCCTTATGATTGATAGGGGGCGGGCTTTGCGAAAGGCCAATTACAAGTGTTCATATTTATTTCTCTGTGTTTATAGCTTTTTTGGTACATGCATCCAGAATTGTTTTACTTTTTCTAGATTTTGTTTTTTACTTAGTTTTTATGCTGTCCATCTGTTGTACCCATCATTGAGCCCATAAATTATTCGAGAAAAACGAGAAAAAACTATAAATAATAAAATCATGGCCAAAAAGTATTTTGGAAATGTAAACTGATATTTCCTACTGAAACTACAGCAAAACATTAATCATTTCTTGGGGGGGCGTAAAAAATTCTGACCTGAAATCTTAATTGATTTAAGTTGTATGTAACAGGACTGGAAGAATGTTGCCATTAGAAACAGTGAGTGACTGACTATCAATAAGTCAACACTTCATTATATTGTGCTCTCCTTGCCAACTGCATTCACAACAGTGCAACATGCTCAGATTCTTTGACGAATAACTAATAAACAATTATGCTGTCCAGCATTAATGTCAGGGTATTCAGGAGTAAAAACGCTCACTAGTGACCAACAGGGAAGCAACCTAGTGACCCGACAGCCACTCATTACTCTGATACCATGACAATTTATGGGCATTCATCGCGATTGGGAAAGACACTTTCTCACCTTCATCTTCATTTATCTTCTATTTCAGATCTGTCTCGTGTCCGAATGGCAAATCACAGCACAATGGTAAATACACTCAAGTGTGCTCAGAGCGGACAGTAATTGCTTGTGGTTTTACAAGTGTTCCAGGCTAAGGGCAACAATGATCACATGAGTGCCCTACGGGCTGCGAGCGCATCTCTGGCCCATGCGGTGACAGTAGAATAGGATCGTGATCCGTGGCTTTGTCCTCTGGCTTTCCACTGAGCCTCTGTGCCATGTCAAAAAGGCCCCAGGGCTGAGGACGATAAGCCAACTCCAGGGACACGGAGTGGCATATGAGCCTCTTAGCCATAGAAGCGCTTCTCCACCAGCCCTGCTTTCACCATCTGCCCTTACATGAAAGGTTAAAGAGGACTCGAGTAGGAAGCATTGATTTCAATGATTTTGGAGACTGGTCTTGTTGGAAAGGATTAAGGAGTTACCTGCTGGTCTGGAAGTGGCAGGGCTAAATGAAAGGTTTGATTACTGTGTGTTCATGACCATGTGGTTGGTTTAGGTGCCTAGGTGAGCTTTGTGTAAATGGATGGGTGGGTGGGGTTAATTAAAATTGGCATAATGTTGCAATAGTGTTGTAATGCTGTGTGTGGGTAGAAAAGTGGATTAATTTTGATAGGTATTTTGTTAAGGTGTTGTAAAAATACGTCCCAGTTTAATCTGAAGAAACAATTATCATTCATAGATAGATTTCCCCAAAGAGTGTAAAACCCCGCTCTGTGGTGCTATCAAAACATTGCTCAAGCATCCCGATACAATAAAAGATGAAAAAGCAATTCATGAGTGAAGCATATTTTAATTACGAGCCAAGTAAATGTGTGGGTATGCTAGAGTACGACTGGGTAAGCTTAAGCAATATTTCCATAATTATAATGATGTTTGTACTGTACAGTTCGTGCACGTACAGAGGACATGTTTCATGATTCTGCATGAATTACTCTTGTGTTTAATTAGGAGGACTAACATGTTTGTGCGTGCGTATATGATGCTGTCACGTTTGAAGATCTAGACTGCCCTTTTTTGTCAGAGAAATCCCTCAAGGTGAATGTTAATCACTACAAAGATGCCAAAAGCGTCCATTCCCGGTTACGTACACAGGGCAGCACGCTTGCCAATCGCTGTCTTTCCATCTCATTAATTTTCCTTGCAAATAGTGATCCGACTGCCTATAGCTCTTTAGTTCCATTCATATTTAATGCCCCAGGGAAGAGGACGCGGAGGGCTGTGTTCTACTCTTTCTCCAGTGGCAGTGGCTTAGGCAGTGAATAAAGCACCCTTACAAAGTCACACTGTCACGCTGTCAAGAGGGCACCCTCTCGCCAAAAATGTCATTATCTACCCACTTGTGTGCAACAATGCGCGGGCCACCAAAGGTGAGGAGAAAAGCAAACATGTGCGGAGAGAGAAAAGAAACGGAAAAGATGCTTTAAAAAAAGGGAGTAGAAGAGACAATGTGAGATATGATTGTTTTCCCCTGAAATATACGTTCAGCTTGAGAAGTGTAGGGGTCGACATTCCACGATTCAGACAGAAAGTGCGGTTCTTGTGCAAAGGTCAGACGGACATAAGAACAGATTTGCAATTTAGATTGTGTTAAAAAGGCTGCCGGCTCCCCCTCATGCAGATTTGTATGTCATCAGGTGGATCCGGATGCTCCAATAGTACCAACCGTTTGCTTCCCCTCATTAATGAGATATTTACTCTACAGAAATATAACAATACAAACAAAATGCACAAAACAAACAAAAACTGTTATAAGATTCAATTACTCTCAGTGGAATAGTAATTTGAATATAAGACGCTACAGTATCATTTGGTTTACAAATCTTACCCTAGTAAACAGTGTAAGGATTTTTAAATACGTGCTTGATAAACACTGGTGATTTTTATGTACACAGATCTGCTTTACTGAAAGGTAATGAACACAAATTGAAGTATGTTCTACAGCTAGTCCTGGACTGTCCTTTGAAAAAATCCTGTTCATCTTCCAAAGAGGACACCTGGGCCCCCTTCACATCCACCAGTAGCTGTCAATCAACATCACTCAATCAAAAAGCCTTAGATAAACAAGCGTTCCTCCAGTAATTCCTCCTTTGATGGGGGTAGTCTTGTTTAGCCAGACTTTTGACTAATGCCATATAGGTGTGAAATGCCTTTTTGGCAAGAAGAAAGACAAAATGACCCGTAAAATGACAAAACAAACAGTGTGTTGTTGTTAATAATGGTTAAAAGAACACAAAATGTGTATAAAAGTTCTGTTCATCGGAGAGTCTTAACCAATATTTATTTCACAGACATCACTCGGAAAATGTAAAAAGGTTATTTACCTCAAAGGTTTATTTAACTTAGCAAACTTTAAGAATTTATGTGATTACTTATTTCTTTCTGTTGTGTTTGATTAAAAAGAAAAAAAACTCCTCACTCCTGAAAGTTGTCTTAATCCAGCAAATAAGATTAAATCTTTCCAGATCAGGGAAGTTCTTGCCAATTTATGTGCATAATGTATTCGAACGGTCAGTGGACTGTGGGCAGACCGTGGGCACGCCATTTGAGGCTAAAACAAGGCAAGAGGTAACAAGACAAATCTCTCTCATCTATTCTTGTTTTCTCTTGCTTGCCTTAACTCCATTTTACTCAGGCATACACACACAAAGACAGATGGAGTATTAAAAAATGTTTATAAAAAAAAAGTTGCAGTGATCTTTCTATCTTTATCTTCAGACTTGAATTTAAATACTGAGAACACTGGATGTGAAACAGTAATTCCAGGGTGGGTGTAACAATCTAATCATTTACATAAATTATACATCTGTGGATTACATTTGATATAGATGTCAAAGAATCCATTTTATTGCTCACTATTCCTTGTTCCCTAGAACATTTGTATTTTTTTATGAATTAGGCAGTCCATTTGGGGCATACATTTTATCAGTCCACACATTCTGAAGGCATCCTAACCTTGACCTTGTCATGCTGTTCTCTCTCTCTCTCTCTCTCTCTCTCTCTCTCTCTTTCTCTCTCTATATATTTCTTGCATTCAAGCATATATATATTTTACAAATTTAGTTCTAGTTCTCCCGTATTCAGCATGAGCAACAATTATAACGTTTAAAATCTAAAACTGCAACACTTAGTGGAGTGAAATAAAGGATTTTTGTTGTTCATTGCAATGTGTGATTATGTGTAGCCTAAGGGGCTGTATATACCGAGTCGCTCTAACACCATTGAGAACGGCCGCTGCAGGAGCAGTGTTCTGCCCAAAGTTGAGCATTTTTCAACTCTGGGCACCCGGTTGAACGCCGGCGCTGATTGTGGGAAAAACGCATAGCACCAGCGCTAAGCGGGGGAAAAAACGCGGCGTTTCCATTGGAAATGATTGAAAAAAACACGCTGTACGCCGGCAGAAACGTCTGGGTGGAAACAGCCCTTTCTGTGCAAAAGAAAACTATGGCCTGATTTAGCACCATGGACAGGGGCAGCCAGAGCAAAGCTAGTTGAATGCAGAAAGAGAGAGAGATACACGGGGAGAGAGAGAGAGAGAGAGAGAGAGAGAGAGAGAGAGTGGGTTAACAGTGGTTTGTTAAAAGAGCATAACAGAATAAAGAACAATCTGCTGCACTCAGTGTAAAATCGTGTGAATGTAACATACTTCATATGACAATTTGCCCCTTTAATACAGTAAATGTGCACTCCAAAACCGTCTCCAGCTAATTTGAGATTTACACGTGTCATATTCTTTGCAGCAACTGCTTTATCCGTTCAGTACTCTGGTACGAGGTGCAGTGGCAATGTTATTATCGCCATGATTGAAGGGGACGGGCAAAATACACCTGAACAATGAATGGAATAGAACAGCCGTTCCTTCCGGATTACACAGGAAAATCACTGCTGCGCTATTAACGTTATTGAAATTCCATAAAGCACTGCGCCATCCCCCCCCCCCACCACACACAATCTTTGTGTTGTTCCCTCCTGTTTCTTTGCAGATAGTACATCTAGAATCTCTCGAATGCTCTCAGCTTCTTCCACACTGAGGTAATGACTAGCTATGAGAGCCGCCATACACCTGGAATCACATGTCATGTAGACACGACTCATCGCTCCATTATATCTTTCACGGATCATTCATAATAATAGCTGCATTACAGCAATCAATATGTCAGTACACCTCCCCTTTTATCGGAGCCAAACTTATACAAAAATCCGCCTTCACCTTTTACATAAATCCACAAGTGCGCGCGCACCGCGTAGCTGCCGCGTTCTCGCGCGCAGATGACAAAACAGCAGAGCGCAAACGCGTACACATGCAGCGTTTTTGCGTAAGACTAATTTTGAAAGAAAGAGCTTTATTCACCAATGACGACATTTTATTGAAATATGTGCATAATGCATCGTGTTCCTACCGTGCACTCGTCCATGCATGTCCGCACCGAATATACATCCGTTTCATATTTATGAACCATAATCTCAAACTCTCGATACGTCTTCTGAGCTTCTCGGTCGTAGAGTTGATAAGCCTCAACGCATTGGGTGCATCCCGATGTATTACCGCCCGCAGCCATGTCCAAGCTACAGGTCAAATTGTTTGGACTCGTAAACCCGTGAAACAAATCCAAAAGAGAGTAGGAATCACAAAAAGAAAGATAGAAATCGCTCAGGTTCCACTCGGAGAGGCCCGAGCACACGGCGTCCGCGTCGGCGAAAGTCAAGCAGTTTTTGGAGAGGCTGTCGGGGTGACAAGTTTCAAGTCTCCACAGAGGTTTGGTAGAATTGCCTATAAAAATAAGACTCTGCTCTGTGACGGGCTGATGGCTGGATGAAAGTATATGGTTCGTGTGCTCCACCGTGTCCATGACGGCGAAGTTGTCTTGCCGTTTGTCTCGAGTCCTTGTCAATTTGGCCTCGGCGCAGAACCACAGATGATCAGAGAGCAAAACGGTGATAAACAAAAGAGAGGCTAAGGACAGTCGCCATCTCTGGGCCCTTTCGGAATCGGTGAATAATGGCTTTTCGTCCTCTCGGGGTGCAAACCAGATTTTTAAGCCGTCATCTTGCTGCCGACACGTCCAAACACCCCTGGTCATATTTCAGGAAAGAGCAGCACTGGCCGACTCCACCGCGACGGCTCCTCTGCCACAAAATGCATTGACTTGAAATGTTTTTTCCCGTTTAAACGGCGGACCAGGCAGCTGTATCCGAGTCGATGGGCTAGATTAAGCCACACGCGGTCATATCTCCGTTATTCCGCATCGCTCCCCGGAGAAAAAGCGACTTCTGTGTGACAACATGCCTCCTCTCTTGCCTCCTCTCCCCATAGACCCTCGGAGAGCAGCTGCTGTTCCCAAAGCTGCCTGTGTCCCTGCGTCTCCTTAAGGGAAGGCGAGATCCTGAAAGAGCTGCGGTTTCCTTATCTGGGCGGATTGCCTTCGATCTTCTCTGTTCATCATCATCATCATCATCATTTTAGGTCCTGTGTTAAGTTGCCGCCATGTTCGTCTTGAAACACTTTTTGGGGAGCTGGGTCATTTGCGTCATCTCCATCCTGGCGCAGTAACACAGATCTAGTCTACGGGCGATGGATACACGCAGACATGCGCGCCTGCTCGCTTTTGAGAAAGATGGACATATCAATATGAGAGATTACTCATAACGCAAATGTGGCTAATAGAAAAGATGCACGTCTCAGACCTAGAGCTGATACGATGTTTTTTTTATTGTGTCTTTTGTTTCTTGGACGCAACATATGGATTTTAAAGCCAGTCATCGTTGCGTCTTTTCTCATGCCTCACGGTCCACATTTAAGATCCATTCAAATCCTTACTAACCTGACGACGAACAATCCGTTCGTTTCAAGCTCCAAGCAAAATAAACTAAGCTGTTAAAGATGCCGATGTGTCCGCAATGCCGATATTAAACATCGTTTTAGGCGATGCCATGCAATGCGTAATGTCCATTAACTGCGCAAAGACAATAGGAAAAGGTGGCACAACGTGTTGCGTGAAGGAGACTCAACGTGTGAAAGAGATTAAATAACATTTCTATGTTTTGTTCAGCTCGTTTTTTCCCGTTCTGGCTGAACTTTATTAGTATGCACCGTGTAACTGTGTAAGGAGCCGGGCACAGGAGAGACATCTGGGCGTCAAAGCAGCACGTTGGAAAGCAAGCGCGGAAACGTGAGGTGTTTGTGTGAGTGAGTGAGTGAGTGAGTGAATGTATGAGTGAGAGAGATAGAGACTGTATATTTGCCCTCTAACGGCTAACCTTGCGCGGACGATGTTATCGGCATGGTTCTGTTTGATCCTAGATTTCAAAGCAAACAAAGTGTACGTGCAGTGCGCAGCCACCATGCTTCTAATTTTCTTTTTGTTTTTGTGTGTGTGAACGTGACAGAGGCTAGGCTGGCATATGAATGAGAGCTTTTAAATTTCCACCGTTACAGTTGGCAAATCACTGTCAAGTTAAATTGTTTGGAGTCCTACCAAGAACACACTCCTTATATAAATGGGTTCTGTTTAGAATAGATTGACTTTACTGTATTGACCTAATAACAAACAAGTAAACTTTCTGTAAAATATTTTTGAAGCAAACTTTCTGTACTCGAATGGTGTGTTCACCCAATGGGAAAGCTTTTTGCATTGCATTTATCATGAATTTTAAAACATAATGTATCATGAGTTCTTATAAGATTGGTAAATGTCAATCCAATGTATTTGTTTTTAAATAGGTTTGAGCTAATTAAAGGGCCTTGTGCTCTTAAAAAGCACATTGACAGTTGCAGATTGAACAGGCGCGTTTGTTCGGATGTAGTGCGGAAACCTCTGCTGTTGTCATGGTGGCTCAGCGATCAGATTATGTTACATAAATCATTCTTTGGTTGAATATTTTAGAGAAAGCGCTTATCACCCATTAGTGCAAATCAGCTGGTTGAGCAAGCGGAAATCAAAGATTCACACTGAAAATAATGAGGATTTACAGTGCCAAGACTGATCATCTGTCGTAGATTCGAACAGAACTCGCCCTGCCCCCACTCCAATAATTCATGGACAGAGATAGCAATAAAGACTCTGCTTAGATTAACCCAGACGTTTCCTGGAAGGAACCGCTTTTCTTTTAGAAAATGCAGTTTATATACACATGCACCTTATGTGACGAAATATTTGCAAAGGCCTGTCGTTTTCATCTTTAGTGCCCCCGAGGCTGTCATATAATCTACTCCGTGGAATAGTTAAAACATTGCCTGAAGATTTCAGGAGCTTCTTACCCAAGAAGTTCACCGTACTCATCAAGAGTATTAAATTATGAATTGGGAAAAGGGCCAGGGGAAAATCAGCACAATGTCTGCATTAAAATCAGGACCCACCAACTTCCTTTTTGTGATGTTTAGGGACTTGACAAGGGTTTTGTCTAGTTGGTTGATCAATAAATTATGCCAATGTTATCTTGTGCCCAGTGGGCAATAAAATCTAATGACATAACAGCCCAATGACCCTCCCCTGTTCCTCCTTCAAACAAACGCTCTCTAGAGGACCAGCTATTTCACTGCACTCATTGATGTGCTGGGGGAGGGTCCTGTCTCATCTACCCATCTGTCACTAGTTGCTCGTTCCCTCTTTAATATGGGAAATGAATTCAACAATTTCTAAGAAACACTTCTCTTTTGACTAACTATTCAGCACTGAAAAACGATGACCTCTGTTTCACCTCCAATTGTCCTAGCAACAGAGTAGCCCTGTCAGAACGCCCTGAGGGTACATATGTAGTGCTGGTGTCATTTGTCAAACAGAACCAAAGATTTTAAAGTTCTGTGGATTGTGTGGTCAGACAGAGCAATTGTACAGGAATGAATGGTAGTTAGAAACATTAAGAGAAAACAACTCGGTATCATGCAAAGCGTGTAACAGACACGCTGGTCAACTCGAAAATGCATGTCAGTGTCACGCTTTGCCTCCTCTAGGAGTTAACATGACACACTCAGTGCTAAAATGCGTCTAAAGAGTGCACACAAAGTATGCCATGTACACCAGAACACGTCATGAATAATAAAGACATTAGAAAATCGCCTTGTTCTGCTAACGTTACTCCACCTTCATACATGCGTGTCATGTTCACAATCTAGAGGTGGCAAAGCGTGACACAGACACACATTTTTGAGCGGACCGGCATGTCTGTTACAGGTTTTGGCGTGATACTGGTTTGGAAAAATATATAAGTTAGCCCACAGGTAATATTTAACTAGAGCGTGACTTCAGTGCAAAGAGAATGAAATACAGCCAATTGTTTATAATAACTCTTTAGACCTCTTTTAACCTGTGGTTATCTGAAGTATTTCTATCTAGGTTCTATGCTAATTTAATGTTCATTGCAATACTGTCCTCAGTCAAAGCACAAAATCTTTATTTGATACTGTTACATTTGACATGTTGAAAATGTCGAAGCACCACCAACGCCAAATACTATAGTAGTACAGTATAGGTGAAAACCGAGGCTGACTTTGGTTTTATGGTCTTCCTGTAGCTTTTGCCAGAGAATGTAATACTAGGTTATTTATAACCATTGGTTGGGCTTAAAAGAGACCAATCCAACCGTTGTATTAAAATAGACTAAAATATCTATATTTGACCCAACCATGGGCTGAAAAACAGGATTTTGGACTAAAACAACCTAGCATAGACTAATTTTTACCCAACAGTTGGATTTGTCCTTTGTGACCAGTGGGCTGAAAATAAATGATCATTTTTAGAGTGTAGCCTATTGTCATCACACATTAAATTTATTATTTACAGGACTTTTATTAAGCCATCTACACTTAAAAATCAGATGAATAACCAGTCACTACACACATGTTTAGTTTGGGAGATGTCTGTCAGTTCTCTGTGTTCAGATGAGAACAAAGGAGCCCGAATCAATTAGACCGAGGTATCATAGGGGTTCTGTAATTAAATGCGTTGTGAGTCTCAGGGTCCTTCCACCGCCCCCAAGGCCTGTGTTAAATGAATGAGCAGATCTCAAGGTTGATAAATGCATACAAAATAACATGGAGAAGAACAGGACAGGACTGCTGACTCGGTTATTTCAGTCAGTTGCTAATAAGTCATATAATGTGTTCTTTGCACTTTCATCCACAATATGGCCCGTTTAGACTTGCTCATATTTGTCATTACCAGCCAGGTCACGACCGTCATTAATAAATCACAGCCTCTAGTCCCATTGGGAATGTCACAAGTATCACTGATCTACATTATGAAACACTATGGAGGGACATGGTGGATGGTTGTGTCGTGTGTGTGGAAGTCTGTAGGAACTTAATGAACTTCACAGCTTTACATTCAGAACAAACATAGAGATGTGTTAATGAGCAGACGTATGTGAGGTGTCAAGTTATTCCCTTCAACTTGTCAGTTTTTTCGGTCATATTCTAAACATGTCACTGAGCCACACACAATAACGAATATCAAACACCAGTATAGAAACTTTTTAAACAGGCATAAAGCACAATAGGTATTTTCTTGCACGCACACATGCACACACACACCTTTTTATGAAAACCCTATAATCTAAAGAAAATATTTTAACCCATGAATATATTATGCTTACATTTATCCCAAGTAGTTTTTATTATAATGCAAACAAAAATGTTTATCTTAATGAAAAAATAAATCCCAAAAAATAAAACCTATAAAAACTATAACCTGACCACATGATGGCATAAGGCATGTTTGTAGTAATGTGTACAGTATCAGGGTTCAGTGTTTGCGTGTATTTTTCTGTGGGCCAACTGATGGGAAGCCAGGTCTCCTGGTGGGAGAAGCTCAGAACATTGTCTGTTCACGGCTGTTCCAGCTGAACTGTGCTGCAGTAATTTGTTGGTGGAAACAGTGAGCATTCAAACAGAGCCTGCGAAAGCTCAGGGCTCAGCTACTTCACGAGTTCCCCAGGAAATATCTGAGGTGTGACATTTGACCTGCCATCCTCACAGCTCTCAGACATACCCTCGCAGCATCATCACACGACTTCCCCTGTGTTTCACATCACAGCTTTCAATAACTAAATCTCAGGTACATAAACACGCCGTCCCGACCCTGGGCTGCAGTTCATAAAGTTCCCTCAGTGGAGTATTGTACCTGCTGGTATCGTAATATGTGAAAACCTTTCACCCATACAGAGAGAAGGGAGAGGTTTAGCCAGGAGTCTCTTCAGCTAGGTTTCTGATCTCAGACAAAGGGATCAAGGTTTGGCTGGTTAGCAGGGATCAGTAAGCCCCTGCTGGTAGATGTTGTAAACTGCACCACTGAGGTATATTGAAATGCATATCTCTCAATTAGTAGCTATTTGATAGTAGCTGTGCATTCTGACATTAAACATTAATATAAGTGATTTATAAGTGCCATGAAAAATATTTCTTTATAACATCAGTGTCCAAGTTTTATTTCCTGTGCTCTTTTCCAAAGGGTACGCACATTTATCTTTTATTTTGTCTGTTGTTGCTGTTCCATCATGATTTAACTTTCCTGACAGGTTAGATACAAACCATTTATGGCAAAAGAATGTATTTGTACATCAATTTTGCATTGAGGTCATGTACCGTAGTGTCCAAATGTAATGTACATATTTAATCATATTATTAAATATGTATTAAAGAATTTGTATGCTGCATAGTTGTGCTTAGAGTATTAACTGAAGCTTAGCTTTGGAAAGAGTCTGAATATTGTACAAATATCCCTGACATCATTTCTTGCCACCACTGTACATGCCAGACTGGGGGTGGGATTTTATTATCTGAAAATAACTGACCGTAATACAAAATAAATTGAAACAATTAATGCATTACAGCAATGAGAATCAAAATGATTAAGTTTCTTGTTTGCTGCATGTTTTATTCTTGCTGTAAAAGCTGTATGTACACCAATAGTTGCAAGATTTGTAGCATCCTGTCATACCCTGAGGGACAACCAGGGCAAAGGAAGAAACAATAACAAATAGTGTTTGGAATCAATTTTGTCAAATAAAGCATTTTGAATTGAATTGCGAGAGAGAAAAACTGGTTTACTGAGAAAATTAGAGACACCTTTCAATGCCAGAGACATTTATACGCTGTCCAAGCCTGCTGTCCTTCGTTACAAAATGTTTCACGCCTCTCACATCAATTGAGTCTGCCCCCATAATTCCTTCCTTCCTGGTCACATAGCATGTCAGTCATACCCACAAGCCCCTCCCCTTCCTTGTCAGCTCCTCTCACCTCTATTCCATTTGTGGACCTGAACATATGCCACCAGGCAGCGCTTCTACCCACGTGCCCATTTGAGATTCCGCTTCCCCGCCCCGGCATAAACATATTACATATGAATAGCAACACACGCATACACACAACCCGCGACACCTGAAAGGTGGCCAATCAACAACATATGTGTGTGGGGTGTGCCAAAGCCAAAGAGGCATCTCTTTAATTAGCTGCATGCTGGTTTCTGGCAGCCAAGAGACGGAGGGAAAGTGCCGCGTTCACGTGTCCCCCCTCTGAGCTTCTAACGGCATTCTTGAGTTTTCTTCTTTCCGACAGACATGACTCAGACACGACAGGAGAGTTGGTGATTTGCAAACACGCAGCTGAGTAATGCTGAGACGCCTGATGGAGGGGAATAGCCATAATGTTTGTATAAACTCAAGCTGCGCAGTTACTTTCGCGCTTGCCATACGAAATCAGGATCCAAAATTTCCTGTGGAACAAACTCTACAAAATCACCAAACAACCATTACTAGAATACTCTTGTGTCTTGTTGTAATAAAAACCTAGTCACCACAAAAACTCATTAAGTTTTTTTTTACGTTGCTTAAAATTCGATATATAAATAAACACAGTAGCCTCAAAAACATATGTGTGTCTCTTTTTTTTACTACTGACTGCTATTATCTTTATTAATAATCACGTTCTTTATGGATCATTAGGCAACAAATCCTCGGCAAACAAACGTCAGTGCAATGAAGGTCGCAAAGACCCAGGTTTAATTTGACTGAGTGCAGTGCTTGCTTAAACATGATAATTTCTAATCATTTTTCTGTAAGTTCATTTAGGGTTTACACCTGGTGTTAAAGTGTGTTTGGGTCGATTAAACGTGAGTTTAACAGGGTCGTTGACCTACTTCCTGTTTCCATGAAACTGTATATATTTTCATTATGCCACTGTAAAACAGAAAGCATCCATTATTTACATTTGCTTGTGAAGATGACAAAACAAACAGAAAGTGGTACACTTCTGACTGAGATTTGCTCACTATTTGATTTCACATTTATTGCATCACATTTGTTTATCATCCAGTCATGAAAATAAATTGCCTCCATTTTACTCTTTGGAGAAAAAGTCCATGGATCATTGGTGTTCTGTGACTTTATGGCACCTGCTCTGCGCTGGCTCTGACCCCAGGCCTCGCTGTGGTGGAGGTGGTGCTGTAACCAGATCACGGAGCCTTTGATATGAAGCCGACCTCCAGATGAGCTCAGCCCTGATCTACAGCTGCAACATAAAAGGACAGCGGATGGTGGTGGTCTGTTTACAGAGACCTCAGATGTTCACGCACACGCACACGCACACACACACACACACACACACACACACACACATCTATGCTTTACTATCTCTGTGGGGACAGTCCATAGGCGTAATGAGTTGTATACTGTACAAACGGTCTATTTTATCCCCTACCCCTAACCCAGCCCCTAAAGATCGTAGAAAACTTTTTGCATTTTTAGATTTTCAATAATTATTGTTCTGTACGGGTCCCCATGAATTGGTTTGTATTCAGGTTTAGGTCCCCACTAACATATAAAAACCAAGTACACACACACATGTGCACACGCATGCACACAAAGGAAGATAATTGAAGAATGTCAGTAACCAAACATAACTCATCCCCCATTTACTGCCACAAGGAAATTAAATACTATGGGAGTAAATGGGGGATGACATTCTTCTAAATATCTTTCTTTGTGTTTAGCAGAACAATGAAATTGATTCAGGTTTGGAACAATCTGAGAGTAAATGATGACAGAATGGCTGCACATTCCCATTAAGAATCTTTCTCAAATATATAGCATATGTCCAGTAGCGATTTAAAAGACAGAATTGGTTTTAAATGGCCTTTAAATTGAGTCGGGCTTTATCTGTCTTTGTGTACCAGTTGATCTGTTCAGACTGAAAAAAATGGAAATATTAACGAATTGTGAGAACATTTGTGCACTGTGTAACAAACAATTTATAAAAACATTTAGCAATGTAACCAGTGTATAGATAGAATAACAAAATAAAAAATATATATTTAGTAAACATGATTCCAACGATCATGGAGATGTGTTTGAGAGAGTTACGCATGACTGTAGGTAACATCACACTGCTACATGTGGGTACTGACCAAATCATGTTAGTCCTCAACCTCTGAACAATCTACATGAGAATTTAAATATTCCCTATTTATTATCTTTGCTTTTGTTTTGCCATTGTCCAGACATTTTTATTTCGGTCCACTGTCCTTTCTTACTGTGACTGATGTTCCACATTGCACAACGGTACATTCTGTTCTCTGCTGCCATGTTAGTTCAGGACAAAAACATACAGTACTTTGCTCTTTTCTTCAAAAGGATTTTTCTGTTGATTGTTACATAAATTGTAATCTGAATACAAAATCTTTTCATGTTTATACCTGATATTAATGACTCAGGTGATCCGAACAAGCGGTCATGTGAGACATTGCTGTTTGCACTTGTGTTTCATTGCCATCGTGTTTCATTACTTGAGAGCCAGTATTAAATAAACGTCTGGTGTGCACAGTTGTCATGATTTAAAGCCCCAGTGAAATCAAAATGAAAGTTTTTTCCTCATATTAAAAATATATGAGCCTTCTGGACACCAATAAACTGATATGCTCCTACGTGCTGACAAAATTCTCATTTAGAAGATATAACCATTAAAACTGACAGTCTGGCACGTGCCCTCAAATAAATCTCGAAATTCCATGAAATCACGCTACACTACAGCCTCTTGTCAAAGTTCTTGTCCAATCAAATCCGCTTTAGAATCCGTAGAGTCCCGCCCCTTCACTAGTAGAGCCGCTGAAGCGACCCCTCACATCAGCCACTTGTGCGCACATTTATCATGTTCTGGTGAATGACGCACAGTGCACTAGATGGGAGATAGAGGATGATCCAGACAGTGTAAACATTAACATTAAAGTCTAAATTAGTGTCACGTGAGCGGTTGTACGTGATTATGCTCCAGTAAAGATAGCACAGAGCTTATATGCGTCGATCATACACGCCAATCCGCTGAGAAAACAATACCTATCCGTTTAAAGACTTCACCTTATATTGAATGTTAAGGCTCTATGGAAGAGATCAGACATTGCAGTATTGACGAGTAAAGGAGAAGACAAATGCCAGTGTCACTCACCAACATAAATAACAAGCTTCAAATGACACATCACAGGTATCACTGATCTTCTTCTTATTTCCAATAGACTTTTATACTGCTTATATCATGCTGTTAAATGCAGGTTTCCTAGACTGAATGTGCCATGAACGAATCGCTATTGGTTATTTTACAAGGGGGCGGGGCCACGTCTCTCACGCTCTCTGAACTTGAACAGAGTACAACCAACATTTATAACCGAATCAAAATATCAAACAAATATCTTTAAGATTTAGTTATAACATTATAAACATGTGTCCCACACTTCCGGAAGAGGTCTGCAAAGAACTGTTGAATACTTTTAATTTCATTACGATAAAATTAGTCAATATTCAATCAAATCCTAATATAAATTAACATTAATTTTTGATTTAATATAATATACAATGTTTACTAGCCTAGCCAGGCCGATAATAGTGATGAGAAGTTCAAGTCATTTTTGTGATTCCGATGTTTGAATCTCGTTCAGCGAAATGAACAATTCTTTCTTCAAGTCATTTCGTTCATCTGAGCAGAGTTAAATGAATGTTGCATGTTAATGGCCAAATTACCCCATATCGTTCATTTATGCTTGTTTTGATGAGATTTTTAATGCGAAACAACATATATTGCAGTAAGGGACAAGTTATGAGAAACAGTAATTTAATTATTTCCTGACAGCCATATAAGCTCTGCAATCTGTACAAGAAACAAGAATGATTATAGCTCAATTCTAGAGACTTCATGCCGGAGTCATATGTTATTTGCCCATATAGGCTGCATTTACAGAAAACATAAATGATTAGTTCACCATCATCAGGTTTGAGTCATTCGTTCTTTTGTCACGTAACGTTAAAGACTCAGACCCGAAGTTAACTTCAGGCCAGGCCCAGTTCACACCACAGTGGGCATTAATACATTTATTGTTAAAATCATCTTTATAGTTATTGTTCTTGATGTGAACAGGCCGTAACACTTCTGTAACTGTTGTTCTTAGTGTTAATCATACATTCTAAAATGCTTCATCCTTTGAGTATTTAAAGCGAATGCAGCAAGTACACATTTCCCAGGCTGACTCGTGTGTGCGTAGGCGCGTGTTCATTATTTGAAAGATCCATGTGTACACACATTTAACACTCATTGTAAATGCATTGTGTGTCCTCTCTAAAGTGCACTGCACACATGCCAGCTACACATGGCAAGATACCTGTGACCTCATGCAATCAAGCCCTTGAAGCACAGACGATCCACGGTTGGCTGTTGTGTGGCTTAAGAAGGCTGTGATTGGGCAGATCAATGAGAGGAGGGGACAGCAATGAAGGTTGAAGAAGCAAAGATTACGCTCAAGCGTTTCCTCTCCTCTCGCAGCCTTCTTCATCACTTGAATGCACCAGGTGTCTGTCTCACTGATTCAGGTCGACGATTTGGCCTAGATTCCCAGAATCCAATCAGAACTCTCTTCTCCCCACCTCTGGATTCAAACGGTGAGCTCAAGCTGCTTCTGACAGCTCTAAGGAATAGTTATTTACCGACGTCTGAGTGGAGAATCCATAGCTTTCTGATCTCCGGTAACCTGCGCAGATCGTAGTATCTGAGAAATGCCAGGTTGTGTTAATGATTTGAGGATTTGTGGTTCATGTCAATGGTCTTTTTTTTTCATTTTTCTATCACGCTGTGGTGTTCACGCACAAAAACCTGCCCTCCGGCAAGAGTTCATCCGACAATGATGCTGTGCAGTCTCCGAAACGCAAACAGATGTTTGGAGAAATGGTTATCTTATGTATGAAAGAAGCGTCATTTCTGTAATTGTTATGCTGTTATCATTTGTACAGCATGTCTTTGCATGTATAGACAGGAGTGGATTTCTCATTAATTCAAATCACCCTCCACATCTCCTCATATAATATTCTCACACCTTTTCTTGTGATCTCTTCTCTGCATCATCCTGGTACCACAGGGAATTTTAGCAGTGGGTAAGGTCTTTGGTTCCAGGCCAGTTGGAACCAGTAAAAGCTCTCGCAAAACAGCAGAAGGCCGGAGCTCCAGGGGTTCTGGGGCTGAGAGTGCGTTGCATAATCCCGGTCGAGAGGCCTGGATCCTAGCCCAGCCTCGCTCAACCCTGTCGTCTCAACTGGTGCTGAGGAAAAGTGAATGAATGCCACCCAGAAGAGATAACAGAAGTGGATTCATGTGCACTTGCCAAGTCTTGGGAGAGGTTTGAAAAAATAAAGGGAATTAGATGAGATGCTTAAAGAGTAGGAAATAAAAGGTCTTAAAATAAAGTTAATAAATGCCACAATAGCCCTCGCACAACCTTTTCAGCTCTTAATTTTAGCATCTTTTCATCATTGTCAAATTAACGTACGGTAGCTCATATCCTATAATTACATTTTAATGATATGGTGCTATATGCGAGCGAATATGTTCAGTGTCTGGTCTTTTAGACCACTATTAAACATGAAATGGAGACTAAGACATTAACTGAGATCTCTAGTCTCCAAAGTCACCAGACCTCTAAAAGAGCAAAATGTAAAGAATATGTTTTTTAGCCAGCTACGTTTCCATTAAGGTCTTTGCACATTGTCAAAACACTTATATCAAAATGTTTGCTAAGTGGAACCCAGTACGAATTTTTTGAATTATTTGTAAATGTGATTGATGCAACGTGGTCGTATTTATTTTTTAAAGTGCGATTTGCAATTTGAACACTAAGATGGCGGTTTTCAGGCATTTCAAAAAAGGAATTGAAATAGTACACAAAAAGGAATCATTATGTGACCCCCAACAACAAAACCAGTTTTATGGGTAAATGTTTTGAAGTTGAGAATTATACATCATCTGAAAGAGAATGTAAGCTTTTATAGATGTATGGTTTGTTAGGATAGGACAATATTTTTGCCAAGATAGAACTATTTAAAAATCTGGGATCTGAGGGTGCAAAAATCGAAATGTTTATTTTGTTAGTTGTTTTTAATAACAACTTTTGCTCTTCAAAGAATCAGATTGCAACTTTGAAATATAAAAATGAATAAGATAGAATCACTAAGTAAAACAGCAGTCATCATAAAAAATGCTTTTGAATTCACTTTAGACTATCACAAAAACACTCACAAAACACTCTAAACACTGTCTGATCCTGCTTCCAAAATAAAGATGACAACACGCACTTCGGAAGAACTGGGATCTCATTCAACTCCTGCTTGCCATTGCAGCCTTATGTTTGGATTCACCTCTCATCCAATTAAAACGTGACAAGTATAAAAAGAGTGTGGGAGCCCATGTTAGGCCACTGAGTCCCAGCTGGAGAACGGCCAGATGACTTTCACTGGGGAACTAGTCCACTTGTCCATCTTCCAACCCTTTCCCCATGAAACTTCAAGCTTGTCACATTTGACGTTTTCATTCGATGCACAAGGAAATCTCCTGTTGCTGTATAAGATATGGTGAGATTGAGTTTCTGAATGTTCAATCAGGGAGGATAATTATCTTGCAGTGAGCTTGGCTTAACTGTTCTCTTTCTTCTCTCTTCTCCGTTTAATCAGCCCACGAGTCCCTCTCACGGTAACATTTGCCATTATCCATGTCAATACCCACAATGCTTTGCATGGAGTTGCCCATATTGTAATTAATGTGGATGCCAGCAGCAGGCAAGCTAAAGTTTGTTATAAATATGACCATAAGCATAATTACATGCAGGGAGGGAATACAATAATTTAACCAAAGTCCTCATCACTGAAGCGAAGCTGTGAAAAATCTTTCAGGTATTTACTGCCTGTGCGTACAGGGACATTTTGACATGGCGCAGTCTCCCACTGTGGTCAAATGACAAAGCTGTCAACCGCTCACTGTGCGGATGCTTTTAACCTTAACTACAGGAACCTGAGGGGAGTGTATATTACAGTAATTGGAACCCAAACAAACCCAGCATCTCCGATTCATTATAACGCATTGCTCATAAATCTCTCACGTGCACATAAGCAAGCGTGTGATGACACACCAATCTTGGATATCAATTTTCAAATTAAAAGAGTGGTTTCAAGCCCATGAGACTGTGAAACCCTTAAGATTGCTGGATGTCCCATTTTTTATGTGATAATTTGTCAAGCTCGCAGTGGTGTGGACAGCAAAGGTTGAGGAAGCTCAGTAAACAAATCTATTCAAGATACAGGTGTGAATCATACAAGTAAATGATGTGAGAGAAATCTTAATTATTAATGATATACTTACAGGTCACCCAAGATATTTTTTTATATGCTCTATTTCAATGTTACTTATTGTTGCAGTATTATTTGTAAAGCAGCAATGTCTAGATAGTGGAAGACAAGGAAGCTCATTAGGTCTTGGAACAGAAACATCAACTCAAAAAACACCATTACATTAGCTGCTTGTATTTACAGTACATGAGATTGTGAGACATCGGTCAATAGTTTTGAACCACACATCAATGATCAAATGGCAGTTCTGTGCTGGAAACACAGACATCAGTCATGGGATTTAGTTTGTCGGTGCATAGCTTTGATTTTCAGAGCGGATATATTTCACCCCACCGGCCCATGACATAGTGGGCTAGGATATAAGCTCATCCCTCTCTCTGAGCACACACTCTGCCTCTCTTATACTTCCTTTCTCTGGTGCCTGGGCACTATGTAAATACTCTGCCCTGACAGAGTAAAGTTTGGAGAAAGGTCAAAGAGATGAATAGCATTTCTACAGCTGAGAAAAAACGTATGCACTTAAAGCAAAAAAAGATATTGAAGGGCATAAGGTGTTAAGACTTTCCAGGGAATATACCTAGAGTTTTTTGTTTTGTTTTTGCATACATTTGCATTTATGCATTTTGCTGACAATTCTTTCCAAAGTGACCTAAAGGAAAAGTTCCCCCAAAATGAAAATTCTTTTTTAATTTACTCACCCACAAGTTGTTCCAAATCTATTGAATTTCTTTGTTCTGAAGAGAGAAAGTTATTTGGAAGAATGCTTATAACCAAACAGTTCTTGGCCACCATTGACTTTGAATAGGTGGAAAAACATTCTGGTGAAAGAAAAATTGATGTGTGAAATGCATTTAAATGAGCCGTGGTGGGAGCGAGAGTGTCAATATTGGGTGAGAATGAGATGTTTTGCAAAGCATCATGGGTTAGATTAAAAACAGAATGGTTGGCTCAGAGAGGGTAAAGAGAGTCGAAATGTGGTTGGAAGAAAGATTGGGTGAGAGAGAGAGAATGGATGGAAGTTGTTTTTTGACCAGGGTAGCTTGTTTTAATGGTTTGGTTATTGACAGTTGAGATACATGTGACATTCACATCTACAGTGATCAATCCAGTCATTACAAGACCTCTATGTCTCTTTAAAGCCCTGGAGAAATCAATATTCTCAGTATTCCAAGGCCCTGGTTTCACAGAAGTCTTAAATCTAGTCCAAGACTAAAATGCTGTGTTCACACCAAATGCAAAGCACTGCATTTCTAACTATTTTGTAATCGCTGCCCATTGGATCAGTTTCTTGTATTTGCACGAATGACATGAAAAAAAATTCCTATCGTGCGTACAGACATGTCAAACAGTAGGTATCAACAATGAGCTCTTTGCACAAATTTCTAGCTTTAGTTGTCATTGAAAGAGCCTGTTCACGTCACATGAGACGAGTTTTGAGTCTTTTTATATAATTTACTTGCACCAATAATAGTTCAGTTCGTTTTTGGTGTGAATACAGCTGGCTTCATGTTATTTCTCAAGCACCTCTTACAAGACCTAAGGAGTCAATTTTCCTTCCAATAAATGAGATCATTTACATACAAGTACCTTACTAGTCTTTCAAAGGGCAAAATATGTGGGCGTGGCTTGCGTTTTTCACAGCGAATTGATTGGATGTGTAAAAACAGCTGTTGCGTTAATTTTGAATTGAAGCAGGCAGCACACTGATAGTTGAAGGGGAGGAGTTAAAGGATGCTCCGGCCAAGCCGTTCAGTTAACGTCATTTCAGATGGATAGTCATTTCAGGGCGGATGTGCATTTTCAGATTTTAACTTGTTTATGAGGTATATGAATTTTAAAAGAAAATTACTCACATTGATACGTTATTTACCGTAAACGCTGCAATATTTCATGAAAAAATAAGAATTGTCATTTGTAATTTCAATGGGATTTTAAGTAATTAAAAAAAACATGGTGTCTATCTACACTGAATACAAATAGCCCGCCTTGTTAGCAGAGACTATTTCCACCAACTCTGCCCACCAATAAGTGATTGGAATAGAGAAAGTGTGTAAGAATGACATCTTTTCAGACAGCGACTCCAGTGGCATAAGGGGTAAAGTCTGTATATCGTGGTACAAGAATTCAGGGTTCTAATCTTCCTCTTGCAAAATACGCTCTTTAACCTTTTCTATTACTTTACAGTTCATACATTTTTATAAATATAATGATTCACACTCTGTTATTATTGCATAATGTTTAATGCACAACAATGCTGAGGGGCAAATAGTATCATCATCTGACACTATTTATAAGTAAATAGCATCTAACTACTATTTCTACTTATTTCAAAGAAAAAAAAGCTATTTCCGAATAGTGTAAATAGCATGCTGGAATAGCAAGAAATGCTGCTATTTTCACTTAGTGTAAGTAGCATCTGTCGCTATTTTCACTTAGTGAATAAGCAAACATAAGCAAATAGCCGCTGCTTTAACAAAATATACTTTACAAAAAACATTACTGTGTGCTTCTCGAAACAAAACAATTTACCATTATACAGTTACACAGTATACAGGTGCATCTCAATCAGTTAGAATGTCGTGGAAAAGTTCATTTATTTCAGTAATTCAACTAAAAATGTGAAACTTGTGTATTGAATAAATTCAATGCACACATACTGAATTAGCTTAACTCTTTGTTTTTTTAATAGTGATGATTTTGGCACACAATTAACAAAAACCCACCAATTCACTATATCAACAAATGAGAATAAGGTGACATGCCAATCAACTAATCAACTGCAATGGTTTCCTGAGCCTTCAAAATGGTCTCTCAGTTTGGTTAACTTGGCTGCACAATCATGAAGACAATCATTGACACCCTTCACAAGGAGGGTAATCCACAAACATTCATTGCCAAAGAAGCTGGCTGTTCACCGAGTGCTATATCCAAGCATGTTAACAGAGAGTTGAGTGGAAGGAAAAAGTGGGGAAGAAAAAGATGCACAACCAACCGAGAGAACCACAGAGGCTTGTCAAGCAAAATCGATTCAAGAATTTGGGTGAACTTCACAAGGAATGGACCGAGACTGGGGTCAAAGGCATCAAGAGCCACCACACACAGACGTGTCAAGGAATTAGGTGACTCTTGTTTTCCAAAGTGACTCATAGTTTACTGTTTGCAGGATTGATCCCACTAGAGAAATTTTGGAGTTAGGTTCCTCTTAGAAATCACACAGAATAACAAGGAAACAGACCGCTGAATAATAACAATTATTTTGATTCAGTTCTGGTCAGATTTAATTGGTGATTTGATGTATGTAATCGAGACAAATGTCTGGGCTAGGTTTCCCGAAAACTTCTTAACGCTACGTCATTCTTAAGTTACCTTACTTAAGAGTGCAGTTATATATTCTTAAGAATGACGTAGTGATACGAATGTTTCTGGAAACCCAGCCCTGGAGATTTAGTTCTTTCCCAAATCATTTTTTGTAAATTCTGCATGTGGGGCATGGCGGCTCCCCGAAACCCCAACCTTTGAAACTCAATCATGAATGCATGGGGGAACACGATTGGCCAGAGCCAGTGACTCTGCCGGCATTCCAGCCGGTGACGCAGCCTGCCTCTCCACCAGTTACTCAGGCGGCTTTCCAGACAGCCTTCAGCCGGTGACTCTCCCGGTACTCCTGTCGGAAACGCAGCTGGCCGTCCCGCAAATGATTCTGCCGGCCCTCTCTATTTTCGACAGGCAAATTACACCAAACCGCGTCTCTATATTATAATCTTTGAATAAACTCTCGCTCGTGTTTAAATCAATGAAACGCGCACAGTAATCTGGCAGATTAATCCTTTTGGAATAATGGCCAAACCAATACAATTTTGTAATGGTTTTAAATGAAATAAGTAAAATGGGTTCACAGGGGGGTGAGACCATGAAAAGGTTGAGAACCACTGGTTTATTCAATATCTCCTTCGGTAAAGAAGTGAAAATGTGACCGGATCTAGTTCTGTGTCAGCCACCGCAGTGTTTCGAAAAGGAGGGGGAGCAGTGGGGTGAACCGTAATTCAAAATATCACAACTATGCCACTAAACTTGGTACACTGCACCTTTAACTTGCTTTTTATGGATTTTGCCATACTAGAAATTAAATTCAATATGATTGTTGCTTTATCTAACCCATTGCCATTGTTTTTTTAATTATGTACTACAATACACAGAAAAAAAAAAAAAACCTCTTTGAAGCAGATTACAAGTTGATCTTTCTGCCTATCAGTTTACAGCATAGACGTTAAACTACTAGATTCTCTTCGACAAAGAGTACTGTAAAATAGGCTGACTGTAAAGTGCATCTGTGTAGCATACATCTGCTTATAATGTCTTTACATGTTTCCCTTTTGTGTATAAAGCATACTGGCAGAATTCATTTCTGAGCTAATAGAGTAGTGGCACCAAATGTAACTGCAATCTGTTCATTTCAAATACCTGTCTGGATCTGATATAACATTTGATCATATTGGGTTATCACAAATGGTGTGATTTAGGTGGGACCATCTGTTTTTGACCAATAGCAGATGAGGGAATTGTTTGAAAATTGCAATCCCAAAACAGAGAGTGATAATTTATAAACTCCCATGAAACTGATTTAAAGAATTGCTGGGAAATGGCCTTACTTCTCTTTGATAGATTTCACCCAGAGAAGTAGAAAGCTGACAGTCTGTAAATCAACCTGTGTCCAAATTGTAGTGTCCCACTCCTTAAGAAGGCATTAGAGAAAGAGACTTTGGAACCTAGGGAAAATAGGGGGACTTAGGAAAATGAGTGAGAAAATGGAGAGTCTTAGGCATTAGTGGGGGCTATGTTGCCATCTGACAAAAACATAATACAATACAATGAAAACGTGTGAAAAATAAAGTAATAAGAACTGAAACTGTGAGAATGTAGAAAATATGTTCAATCCCGAGTGCCTAGATTTTAATTTTCAACAATCTACATCATGGTAGTTCTTCACAATAGGCCCTTTTCACATGATGTCACACCTCTTCCGTTCTGCCGCGAAGAAGTGTAGCGTTTCTTTCACTAGCGCCTCAAATGGACAGATGGACTACCAAGTCCCTTGCACAGCTGCCACGAATACGACTAGATGATGTACAACAGATTGCTAGATCAAAGCTAGACAAAGGATACTAATTCTTTGTTGTACGGTACCTGTTTGATTGTGAAGGTAAGTGTTTTGTTTACTTTTGGTGTTTGTGAAGGTGCTAGGATAAGTACTTGAATATGTGTAGTGTCAGTTTTTTTTTCACTGTTGTTAAATTCCAGCGCGACGGCAAAACAGAAGTTCTTCTTCTCCTTGTTTGTTGCAAGACGGATGTTATGATACAAAGCTGTGCGAAAAGGCGAAAGTTAAGTTACGTCAATGTGAAAAAGGCGTAAACTATGAAACAACAGTCTAATGGAAAATAACACATGCCACCCAAATCCCCCAGTACAAACAGAAATCTTCACTAGCTTATAGGGCTAGTTGGATCGAAGTAGAGGTTGGTTTTCTCAGAGAAATCGCTGTCTTTGACAAACGTGTTTTCTGACGTGTGCTTCATTTTTAGACCCTCAACTCACCAGGCACTCGATACAAGGGTCATAGCCTGAAATCCATTCCTTCACATTGACTGTTTTCAAATGCTGCACACACACATACTGTACATACATTACAACGCCTCAGGCTCCCTCCTACCTGTCACGTTGACCCATTGGTGATACTAAAGACCAGATCGATAATTCCAGGTGGAATAAGGGTCAATCCAGAGGACGCCTACTTGCAAATGAGGTGATCGGGCCATGAGCCAGAGCAGTTTTTCACCACCACTATCACTGCCAGAGTAGCCTCTGTCATACTGCTCTCATCACCATTAATTCATACTGGACCCAGTCTGAGTCTTGGAACTTGACAAACTCTATCGGAGATTCTCTGCGTCTTCCCAGAATGCTTCAGTGCTGTGGTTTTAGCACTGAATGTCCATATGCGACAGTACAGCCGTGCTATATGCAACAAGAAAGTGCTTTTCTACAAAAGACCTGACAGTTGAAAGCAGCGTGTGTGCTGTTTACATGTAAAGATTTAGTGTAGTGTAGCCTTCAGAGCTAATGCTAGTGATTTACTTCTTGAACTCGTCAGTCAATGTTTGTTTAGGATAATTACAAGTCTTGGTAAGATTGAAAAACTAGCACCTTTACAGTCCAATAAACTCCTGGTATTACAGCTGAAGATCAGCCCAAACCAGTCTGGATGAGATAAGATTCTTAGATTAGTATTAATTATAGTCTTACATAAATATTGTATATAGTGTATAACAATTTTACATACAGTATCTCACAGAAGTGAGTACACCCCTCATATTTTTGCAAATATTTTATTATATCTTTTCATGTGACAACACTGAAGAAATGACACTTTGCTACAATGTAAAGTAGTGAGTGTATAGCTTGTATAAGAGAGTAAATTTGCTGTCCCCTCAAAATAACTCAACACACAGCCATTGATGTCTAAACCGCTGGCAACAAAAGTTAGTACACCCTAAGTGAAAATGTCCAAATTGGGCCTAATTAGCCATTTTCCCTCACCGGTGTCGGTTGATTCTTTAGTGTTACAAGTTCTCAGGTGTCAGGATCCTGTCCTTCCTGTCCTGAGTTTTTCGAGCCTTGTGGACAGGGTCTTGTGTGTGTTTTGTCTTGTGTGGAGATATGTGTCGGTTTGTTTTGATATTTCGGCACGTGTTGTGCTGTTTTTTCGTTAAGCTCTGCCCCCTTATTCGCCGCTAGTGTCCCATTTAGTGTTTCATCTCCCTCACCTGTCCCACTATCTTCCCACTAACGTAATTCTTGTCACCTGCCCGTCTCCGTCCCTGTGCAATTATCCTTCATTAGTCTTTCCCGTTTATAAATCCTATTTAAATTCCCAGTCCTTATTCGGTGCATTGTTCTCTGTTCGTGCGTTTTACTCGCCTTTGTGCGATTTCGTTGGATTATGTTTTGCCGTGGACGTTCTATTTTCGTGTTGTATTTTTTGTTTCATCCCCCTTGTGGAAAGTTATTGGTTTGAAGTTTTATTTTAATTATAGTGCTTTTCCCCATCTAGGGAGTTTTGTTTTATTAATACAAGTATTTTAGTTTACCCTTAAGCTGCCTGCATTCCGTTAAAATGAATGCATAGATTAATAAATAAGAGCCCCAAATACTGCTTGCAAAAAATGCAAAACATTTGAAACCTAAATTACATTGGATTAGAATAACAGTCATATCTGTAGAGGAGCTGGCTGATTAATTACTCGACCTCAAGCCGTCTAAGATGTATGTGACATTATTTCTTAGGTAGAAAAATATATATTTTTACCTGGAGTTGTGGTCCATAGTTTTTAATGGTTCATGTCTTTAAAAATTCAAAATACAGACAGTGGCAACATAAAAGTAATCCCTGCAGCTTTGATGTGTTAATGACGTCTTATTTAAGAGAATAGATCGAACTGTGCAAGAAACGGAACGTTATTTACAACATTATAACTGGTAATGCACAGTTTTTTGTTATCTCGGACAAGCCTTCGTATTTTGTCACTTTCCCGCAGTGACTTTCAAGTGCGCAAAACTGCCGTTTGACAAGCGCCCTGACTCCCTGTGGTGGGATTATCATGGTCTGGGGCTGCATGAGTGCTGCCGGCACTGGAGAGCTACAGTTCATGTACTGTGACAAACTAAAGCAGAGAATGATCCCCTCCCTTCAGAGACTGGGCCGCAGGGCGGTATTCTAACATGATAATGACCCCAAAAGAAGCAGATGGTAAAGGTGATGGAGTGGCCAAAAGACCAAAAGCCTATTGAGCATCTGTGGGGCATCCTCAAATGGAAGGTGGAGGAGCGCAAGGTCTCTAACATCCACCAGCTCTGTGATGTCATCAAGGAGGAGTGTAAGGGGTCTAATGGCAATCTGTGCAGCTCTGGTGAACTCCATTCCCAAGAGGGTTAAGGCAGTGCTGGTAAATAATGGTCGCCACACAAAATTTTGCACTTTGGGCCTAATTTGGACATTTTCATTCAAGGGTGTACTTCCTTTTGTTGCCAGCGGTTTAGACATTAATGGCTATGTGTTGAATTATTTTGAGGGGACAGCAAATTTACACTGTTACATAAGCTCACTACTTTAAATTGTAGCAAAATGTCATTTCTTCAGTGTTGTCACATGAAAAGATATAATAAAATATTTACAAAAATGCTCACTTCTGTGAGATACTGTATGCTTTCCAACAACCCAGAATACAATTTTATGAATCAGTTTTGCTTTTGCATAGGCAAGAAGTCTTATCACAATCCTGAAAAGCAGGAGAATATTTTAACATATTGTTGCCTTGGTAAAAAGCTGAGATACTAAGGAGATATTTTATGTTCTTGTTTCTTGTAATTTTCACTTTCACAAAGAAAATTCTGCAGGCTGGCATGATAAGAAATTTAATCAACTGATGAAATAACAAAAAGCTGTTTTATCTTTTCACCTTATATTTCACTAGCCAGGTAATACCCAGCTCTGCTACTTCGCTTTGCATCGTAAACAGAGGCTGAGTCCGAAGTCGCATACTACCATATCTGTGTTTATAGCGGAAGTTCGAGGCGGCTGAGGCGGCACATAACATACGTCATTACCAAAAGTTATGTGATTGGCTCACAGGTATACCAATGATTTTGAAATTCAGACATGCGCCCCCCACGAGAAAGTAAACGCTTTTCAATTATGCCCTTCCAGACTTTGGCTGAGTCCAAAATCGCATACTCAATGAGTAGGTACTCAATTTCAAATACAATTTGCATATGTTGTATAGATTTTTTACCCAAAAAGCTGCATTTGATCTTTTCATTTGCATTTTGTCTTTTCCATGTGTTCAAGAATCTTTTCGTATTTCTAATGAAAAAATAGTAAAACATTATTCATATATATATAAATATACATTCACCTAAAGGATTATTAGGAACACCTGTTCAATTTCTCATTAATGCAATCATGGTGGTTGGTGTAATGGTGTGGGGGATGTTTTCTTGGCACACTTTAGGCCCCTTAGTGCCAATTGGGCATCGTTTAAATGCCACGGCCTACCTGAGCATTGTTTCTGACCATGTCCATCCCTTTATGACCACCATGTACCCATTCTCTGATGGCTACTTCCAGCAGGATGATGCACCATGTCACAAAGCACGAATCATTTCAAATTGGTTTTTTGAACATGACAATGAGTTCACTTTACTACAATGGCCCCCACAGTCACCAGATCTCAACCCAATAGAGCATCTTTGGGATGTGGTGGAATGGGAGCTTCGTGCATCCCACAAATCTCCATCCACTGCAAGATGCTATCCAATTAATATGAGCCCACAGTTCTAAAGAATGCTTTCAGCACCTTGTTGAATCAATGCCACATAGAATTAAGGCAAAAGGGGGTCACACACAGTATTAGTATGGTGTTCCTAATAATCATGTATAAACATACTTTATTTTTTCACAAATTTTTCCACATTCACATGCTTAGAAATGCAGACTGACAAAAATGCTCCAATAATTATGTTGGAACCACGGCACAGTCGTATCATTCGTAAACAAGCTTATGGGAGATAATGAATGTGATCAGTTCTGGAGCTGAGGAGTCTGGAGCATCTCTGATTCTTCCTCTGTAATGCATGAGAATCAGAGCAGCGTACAGAAGAGAGCAGTGATTACACTGTGGCCACATCATCTCACTCAGATAGCCATGATTCCATCTGATCACCCTCAGAGAGATTGACTGAATCATCCCCTCCAGCGCTGAGAAGAGGACAGGCCTGGTGCTGCAGCATGTACACACACACCTCATTTTTCTGGAATTTGCTTAAGTCATGAATAAAAGTCAAATGCTTTTATGAAAATGATACAAAAACTCGGTGTTGGTGTTCTTTCTAAGTACCTTAGAATAACAAGTAAACATCCTAAATGGCTTTTGGCGCAAACTTCCAGGTTGGCCTGCAAAAATATGTCATCTCTGTGGCACTCGATTGATCTTGTTTAAGAGCCATAAGGATTGTGTTTTTTTCCTCAAGGGAACACATATAGCCTACTGATGAAAATAGCTTTATATTACTATACTTGGGTAATGCTACGGAACATTTTTTGTGAATTGTATGTTACGCCATTTCCTATACATTCACCTACACATTATGCTGATATTATATGATATTACTGATATTTATGGGGTTTCAGTTTAAAGAAGAGAAGCAAAGATGTTGATTTGCAAGAGAAATGTCTGCTTTCACTTCACAGGATGAGCTCTAATTGCCACTGAAGCAATTTCCACCTAATTTATCCACAGAGGGCACCCCCCTCCACACAAAACTACACACACACACACACACACACACACACAAGGACTACACAAATCAGATACACACAGGGCAGCCCTCACTTTCAGAAATATGTCCAATTATTACGTTCAGCTGATTAAGCCTCCGCTTTGTGCTCAAATTTGTCAGCCAAAATTGACATAAAAACAGAAAAAGCCTCAGACAAAATATGGTTTTCTATCATTAATTAAACATGTTAGATCCCTAACCCTCTTGTCTTAATCTCCCATCCATTATGCTAAACATCAAGTCCCCTTTCACATTTGTTTAGCTGCTCCTTTCTGTCCTTTGAGTGCATGCTTTCTTCCATTTACGCATTATTTTTTTCTCCTGTATAATTTCTGGTTTTAGTGTCAAGGGCACTGTGCACTGGGAAAGGGAAAAGGTCATGATAAAACACTGCCCATGTAGAGTTTACTGCAGGGACACAGTTACAGTAAAGTACATGACAAGAATTATTTAAAATCGGTCAGTGGTAAAAAAACATCTGTGCTTCAAACAACACACATTTTGAAAGATATAAAAATGTGCTAACTGGGCCATGCTAACCAACCAAAGCCAGAGCATACATTATGAGCATATAAATATAAAGCTTAAAATTTGCTTACACAAAAAAATTCAAAATACACATAATTGTGTTCTCTACCTTGCACAAAGAATAATTTTAATATAGGAATGAATTTATGCATTTTATTGGTTTTGCTGTTGAAATATGTCTGAGTGCATAATATATTGTAATCTAAACAGAGAACATTTATATTTTTTAAATGTTCTACAAAACAATTGGATGTTCTACTAAATGTTCTCAGATGACAAAAAATAACAGAATATTCATGTAAAATATTAAAATAAATTGTTGTCCGGGACTGATATTTTCATCTTCCATAATGTTTTTAAAGGACTGTTTACACACAAACGAAGACATTTATGTGAAAGTACCTTTCAAACTTAACAGGTTAACAGACATTATATTTTTCTTGTTAAAGGCATAATATTCTCGTCACGCTGTGTACAAAACTTTATAAATTCTCGTTACCTATATACAGGTGGTTTTCCGCATAAATATTTTTCATGTATCATTTTGTATTAACATATACTTAATTTATGTCTTATTAAATGTGAATAATAAAACCTTGCTTAGGCATCCTGCCTTTGCTTCTTTTTAGCAAAACATGCTATGGGAAAGTTTTAAATGGTTGCGCTAATGAGAATTGTTAAGGCATTTTTGTAAAAAAAAGAGTGTGGAAACGTTAGCCTTGTCAACTGTGCTAGCATCATTCGCATCATTGATAGCAGCGATGGCGATCTCAACAACATCCACCGGATCAACGTCCGGTTTTGTCCCAAGTTTATTATAGAGGTCATCGTAACAGGTGAACTTGTACATACCGCACTTTGATTTACTGCTGGCGGAGTTTCTTCACCTAAACCCAACACTGTTCCGCAGATCTATTAAAGTAGTTTGCTAAACAATAAAATATTCCACTGTTCTTGATGAGTTTTCGAATGTTGGGATGTAATATGGTTATCAGACCAAATATCTATGTGGCTACGTATCTCCTCACAACTACAAGTTTGTCCAAAAACAAACTGTCAACAAACACTTTTTGTCATTCCATCATTCCGCAATACTGGTTTAGTCCAAAAAAGTGCAGTACTTTTTGTATTAGGGTCAATACGAGCTCGTATCACGTTCTCACCAGAAACAAACCGTTCCAGGGTTCGTTTGAAAGCGTACCGAGACCACCTCTTCAAGGAGGTCTCGGTACGCTTATTTGGTCTGCTTTTGTTGCGCACTCAAGTAGGATTGCTGCCTTCACACCTGCCCAAAGAAACTGCACAAAGAAGAAAAATTTACTTAACTACGATTCAAGCGTACTGAAAAAGCACTCTAAGACAAGTTGAGGGTGAATTACTTTGATGGTTTATTGCAACACCACTGAGATAACACCGTTAAGTTATGTATATATATATATATATATGTATATATTTATAACTGATATAATATGATGAAGAATGTGATACTGTCCTTTGCGTTACAGGAGTTTGTGGACCGTGGGCAAGATGATCTGAGCGGCGAGTGTTTGCTGATGAAATAACCGGTAGACTATGACTCGGATGACTTTCATCGTGGGAGCATATAAGGTAAGTGCTAGCAGGTAAGCTGGCAGATTGAGTCCAGTCGTATTTGAGACCAGACGCTGACTGAAGGGGAGTGAGGTGCTTATATGCTGGATGAGTGATGAGAGTGGTGATGAGCGGCTGGTGAGAGTGATTAGAAATCCGGGGATGGTTCTCGTGGTGTTTGTGTGGCGAGGGAGCCTGGCGTATCCGTGACACAGTGGAAATAACTCCCTTTACAGAAAGTACATAAATAAAGCATAGGGATGTAACGATTCACCATGAGCCTGTTGAAAATAGATTATATAATAATAAGTGACAATTCAAGTCGGTTAAGATGTTTAATGAGTCACAATACATGCTTTGGTCAGCAGGGTTCGCTGTCTTTACGGGAAACATGGAAAACTTGGATGTTGATATTTCTTTTATAAAAATGAGGAAAGCACAAAGTCTTAGTTTCTTTATCTTAAAGAGACTTGTATTATTCATTTTTATTTTTATTGGAAATTTGTTTTACAGGGGGCCACGGTGGCTTAGTGGTTAGCACGTTCGCCTCACACCTCCAGGGTTGGAGGTTCGATTCCCGCTTCCGACTTGTGTGTGTGGAGTTTGCATGTTCTCCCCGTGCCTCAGGGGTTTCCTCCGGGTACTCCGGTTTCCTCCCCTGGTCCAAAGACATGCGTGGTAGGTTGATTGGCATCTCTGGAAAAATTGTCCGTAGGGTGTGAGTGCGTGAGTGAATGAGTGAGTGTGTGTGCCCTGCGATGGGTTGGCACTCCATCCAGGGTGTATCCTGCCTTGATGCCCAAAGACTCCTGAGATAGGCGCAGGCTCCCCGTGACCCGAGGTAGTTCGGATAAGCGGTAGAAAATGGATGGATGGATTTGTTTTACAATTCCAGGTTAGTTTGTTTATTTGACATAAGATATTTTTATTTTACAAAGAAATGTGGAGCATTTGTGAAACAATAAAAGGGTAGTTGTTCATTTCTAATTTGTCTCAACTCATTTCGTGAATAAACCATATCTGAGAGCAGTATTATGAATCGCATCATGAGCTGAGTGATTCGTTACATCCTTAATAAAGGAAGAAATGAACTGTATTACTCAAATCGTTACATTAACAAATTAAATTGTTTTCATAATGCTGTTTGCAATTATATGATTTCTATGGTGCATAGATGGCCAATGGGGAAAAACAGATAGACAGCAGTGATTATCCTATAAAAAAACAACAGAACACAGACACACACAAACACATATCTCAGTAGAAAATGATGATGGTGACTGGAGGCAGGTTGTGGGCTAGCTGACTGGATGCTCAGATGTACTTGTGTCCAGGGTAATATGGACAGACAGATGAGTGGGCTGGTGTAAACAGTCAGAGCAGATATTTGGCAGCACGGTGAATATGCTGTAACTCAAAGCAATGATCGCTTCTTAAAGACGGCCATTAGCCCCAAAGCTTTCTGTTACATCACAGCTCTGCCTTAAAAAGGATCCTCAGTAATAGCATGGTGCTCAATGGGGTGCAATTCATTATGCCATCCCCAGCAAGGCAGTCCGGCCGCTGCATGTACGGCATTGTGCCTTTAATCACCACACCACAGACAAGCCGGAGAGAAGTCGCAGATGTCCCCCACACAGTAATCAAGATAAACACAAACACACGCCAATGGCTCCTTTCTGCTGTGCTTAGACTGTCTTTATTAAGTGACATCATTGGTTAAATGTACACAGACAACGGAATAAACACACACACACATATATTGGGGGGGACAATGTCCCCATGTTTATTGGGGACATTCCATAGACATAATTGTTTAATACCGTACAAACTGTATATCATATTCCCTACTCCTTACCCCTAAACCTAACAATCACACAAAACTTTCTGCTTTATTAGATTCTCAAAAAAGTGAATTCTTTATGATTTAAGGATGATTTTGGATATTGACATATTTGCGGGGACATTTTGTCCCCATTATGTAGGGTTTACCCACATAGAGACATGCCTGCGTGTGCACACACACCCTGGTAAGGATGCAAAACATGTTTGTTTTTTCTATCATGACAGGGACTTCCCATTGATTTCTGTTGTTTTTATATTGAGCTAATGATGTCTTTTATCATGTACACAAAATTAAATTATAATTCGAACTTGGTATATTGTATGGTTATTAAATCAGAGACCTTTGCACGCAACAAATCTCTGCACAAATTACTGCCAAAATTTATATTTTCTGCAATTTATACACACTACAACTAGAACAGAACATACTTTATTATAAATCATTATTATATATATATTATACATCATTATTAATGTCAACGTTTGGAAAAACATTGAATTTAAAACTATACAACTGGCAATATAGAAAATAATATGTAATGACGAATAATGTTAACCAAATCATATCTCTTATCTTTTAAAGGGATAGTTCAACCAAATATTTAAATTTTCATCATTTACTCATTCTCTTTTCAATTCAAACCTGCATGACTGAATTCCACAGAACAAAAAAGATTATTTTATGAAGAATGTTTTTCACTGAACAGTGATGGCACCCATACACTTGCATTGATTTTGTCCATACAATAAAGTGAATGGGTCCCAGCGCTGTTTGGTTACTAACTTTTTCCCAAATATCTTACTTTGTGTTCTGAAAAGAAAGTCGTTTGAATGACAAGAGGAGAGGAAATTACAGGAATTTGTTTTTTTGGGTAAACTATGGCTTTAAAAACTGTCTGCAAACAGTTTGTGTCTGGGATTTAAATGAACATGGTTCTAAAGAAATGTGTTCAAATTAGTTTCATTGGATGTGTACATATTATATAGCGTATATGTATGTCAGCATGGGCATATAAGAATCAAGTTTTTGAAGCTGCATTGAGTAATACGCAGGTCCGGTTTTAAAAGTGAAAATACACTGTCAGAGATTTTCACTGCAATATCAAGGAGCCCTAAGGCAGTGTGGACTGAACTGTCTGCTGTAATTTAGTTGTGGAAGTGAGGAGAATGTGTTTGCCAGCTGTCAGTCTTTCTCTGCACATACTCTATCACTCTCTCCATCACATAGACAAACTCATCCGGACAGACCAGAGTCTTTTTATTTCCATAGCGCTCAGAGTAACATTAGTCTGCATGAATGCTGCCCAGCAGACGATCTGAACTGACAGAGTAACAGACCATAGTGTTTGGATTCAACGGCTGAGAAAATGAACCATAGTTTGATTTTCTGTATATAGATTTGTCTATATTTGTGAGGACATTTAAAACGGTCTTCACTTTTTATAATGCTTTTAAGGGGGTCATATGGTATGAATACGTGCTTTTCTGTGTCTTTGGTGTGTTATAAGTTGCCCATCCATGTATTAGACACGTAAAATTGCAAAAATGAAAGTGTTGAAACAAAAAATGCATTCTATCTAAAAGCGATTGCTCAACCAGACCTGCCTGAAATGCCTCGTGTAACCACACCCCCACGCATGTACGTCATTTTGTGGTATTACTTGACAAAGACCGCCCAAATGTAAACGCAAGTTAGGTGGGCGTACTTGTAAATGGAATTGTATCATCGCTGCCGCAGCCAAGTCGTGGAGACGCTGTGTGTTTCATTGCGAAAAAAAAGGCTCTTTGTTTGCTCTTCCAAAAGCTTAGACAATAAAAATGAATGGTTACATTTAATTTACAACACTTTTCCAAAAATGTACAATCCGAATATTCAAGTTTGTGCAGTGCATTTCATAGGAAGATTGCTTCACGAACCTGGAAGATATCAAGACCGGCAATGCACGAAAGCTTTTATTAAAAAGTGGGGCCATTCCAACCATTACAGCCTTCAGATTCACAGCCTGCAAGTATATTGTCATTGTAAAAGACTTTGCCACGGACTAATGCGGGTTCAGTTTGTTGTGTGTTTGTGATCTGCAAATGCAGACACGCGTGCAACGTGAATAAAGACAACACAAGTCCTAATAATCAGTAATAATGTTCCAACTAGAGGCAACAAATGTCGTATTTATAGTGGGATTTAAAGGTCCATTGCACCCTTATTTATTATGTTACTATTTAACATAATATTTTATTTAATTAAACCTTACCAATCCTTGCATCTTGCTCACGTCGCGCTGGTAAAGCTAATGTATCGGCTTGATCATCTTAATTTTCTGTATCAGATTCGGGCTCAAATTTATATAAGGAAGAACCGATGACATTTTATCACCTGTAAGTACAATTTCTTTGGAACCTAAGGTTCCGAATATGGTAAGAGGCGTTACATTTTCATGAAACGCTCTAGTATTCGACCAATCACTATGCACTATCCAACTGGCCAATCATAGCACACCTCGCTTTTCAGAGCGATGAGTTTAAAAAAAAATCAGTGCGTTTCAGAGAGTCGGGGCAAAGAGGAGAAACAAACATGCACGGTATGTGGAAAATATCGCGTTTTTTTACCCTAAAACGTGTATAAACATTACATTACATCTTAATCAGATGATACTATTCTTTTTTGCCATGTCATTTGACCCCTTTAACAGTAAAGCAACATTATGTTTGCAAGAAATTAACAGCAAACTCTTCAATATAAAGATGCTAATGTTCTTCAAAGCAATACCATTGAAGAACTTATTTTTGTCTCCCAAAGAAACCTGCGGTCAAAGTTTTGTGAACATTTCGGACATTCACTAGGGTTATTTACACATACAGATGGGTTTGCCCAAATTTCACCCAACATTTCGAGTGTTCATACATTTGTACACACATTTTATGAACAGTCCAGTGTGTTTCAGAAACCAGTTGTTGCACATCTGCAATATAGCATCAGCAGATGTATCTGGATGAATCTCATGCAGATATCAAACTCAACCTCAAAACCTAACACTAATTCAATATTGTCCCTACGGTGACTGACTGATGCTGTTGTGCTGCCAAGTGCCCGATCACAATTGATCAGCCGCTGCTGACCTTACCTCTGTCAGAGCCATTGGGAGAGAGTTGTGTCAACACCGTTAACTCCAATGGAACAGTTTTTTTACAGCATTGGCCGTTCATGGAGCATCTCAATAGTTCCCGGAAGTTGATAGTAACCCATGGAGCTGCAGCAAAACAGACCAATTGTGATGAACTTTTAACACATTTAAAGATGTAAGTCATTTAATAAATAAAAAATTAAAGAAATAAAGCATTTGAGAAAAAACATGGCACTACCTGAATGCTCCATGAATCTTTCGTTGACGCGACTCTCTCAATGGCTCTGGCCTTTGTTTGCCAGCTGTGACTGAGGTGGGTGTGTTCACAACGGTACATTGCCATTGGCTGAGGCGCAGTATGGTTGTCATGGTGAAGCTGTAGTTGACAGCACCGTGAGCCAGTGGGTGACACCAACTGTCATATTTTAATAAAACAACTGCGTTCCTTTAAAGGTGATAGAACCTTGGTAAAATAGCATTTGAATTGATTTATTGGCTAAAAAGGTTGTGGTACGTAAGCAAGAGTATGTTGATTGTTTATTTTATATATCTGCATTACACAGAGATTGTTTTTTAAAGCAAATAATTCTCAATGGTTATTAAACAAACATTACCCACAAATAAACAACATATGAACATTGTTAAATATCTTCTAGGCTCCTATATTGTAGTGGTTAGTGTAGTCAATTAAAATGACAGGATATTGTATACATTTTCATTAAGTACTGTGTGCATTGTATATTGACTATGAAATAGTTTCCTTGCTATGGTACAGTAAGTATTATGTACAGCTCTGCTGTGATCTCAAAGGGCAATACTTGTTCCTGTCTCAATCGCATGTTTCATTATTTTCATCAGCTTCTCTTCCTCAAGAGGAAACAGCATCCTCTTTTGGCTTCCACCATTTATACAGTCTCTGCCAAATCGTTTGCAATGATTTGAATATTTTAACAGCGCAGCCATACTCAATTTGCAACTGCAGGCAGCACAGTTTGAAAGACACAATTTTGACTTAAAAGGCATGTTGTCCAGTTTACCGAGTCTTCAACGAGTAAGTCTAAAGTTGAAATAATACTCATTGAACCCGACCTGGTTTCCATAAGATTTGTGATGTGAAATCCCCAATAATAATAAGAATATGAATAAATTATTAATTTATTAATTAATATGAAGTGATTAAAAAGTAAATATGACACAATTCTTTAACAAGGCTTATCAATCATGATCATGATCATTTCCACAAATTAACCCAATTGAAATTCTAACAAAACAAATCATGAATTTAGCCTTGACAAGTCTTTCAGATATATATATAGACTGCAGAGAAGACTAATATGTAGACTAAGATTTGAAAGCCTGCAGCTCCACCTCCTGGCCTGGCAGCATGCTGTACCGTGTGTATATTTTCACATGTTGCGAAAATAAAATGTGTAAAATATTGTATTGTAAATATTTGAAGATTTACATTTTCTATTTTCACTTGTTGTGAAAATAAAATGTGTAAAACATTGTACTGTAAATATTTGAAGATTTACATTTTCTTTAAAAATAAACACTTTCATGATGTGAAAGTTAACGCAGTTGTGTTTACATTTACAACTTTACAAAGACTTATATAAAAAACAATCTGTCAGAAGGGCCTTATTCATTCATTTTGCCTTGAGCTCCTACTTGATGTAGGTTCATGTCTGCCTGCTGCAACCCTCTACCACACTTAGTGGGTCTAACAGACTGCTTTTTGTATTTGTAATATATAATCCGGTTCTAACAATGTTCTTTCCCTCCGGAATGGTAATCCTTGATGATGTCGGTATGATAGTTTGAGTAAGATCCGTAAACTCACCCTGCAACTGTCAGGCTGTGTCCAAATACCCTGCACTTGCAGTCTTTCCATTTGACCACTTGGCTTTTTTCAAGATGTATTTCCTAATTTTGGTCCTAGTGTTCCAGGGTGTGAAGATCCCAAGTGAGCATGTAGGATTTCTAACCCGTTGGGACACACTTAGCAAGTGCAAACATATCACGTTGATTAATGTGGTGTTACTAATTATGTGATAAACAAAATACATAACTCTGGAGTTTTAACCAATAACATGTGTAACACTTCGTTTTACTACGAAATTATATGTAATATCCATTTATATAGTCAAGTCAGATTTTTCTTTATAGTGCTTTATTTGTATTGTATCAAAGCAGGTTAAGGCGTACTCAAAAAAAACAAAAAACTAAAGAAAAACACATGTAAGCCAAACATAGAATACATAGATATCACCAAGTAGTTGTATAACTTTCACTGGAAAGCTTTCCGCAACCTCTCACGAGACCGGAGCAAAAATCTCATGATATATCCAGAACGTGATGCATGATGGGATACATCAATACTCTCTGAAGCCGTGTTCAAAACTGTGTGAGTTAAGTGTGCGTTTTACTTTGGTGTTTTTTCAGACATTGTACAGACTTGTGCTCTTACTTCCTGTCACATGCATGCGTTCTCAAGTGGCCAAAGTGCAGTGCCCTTAACACACCGTAAACCCACACTATCCATTTTTTTCATTTTTAGGGGGACAGCTGCTTTGATACAATACAAATAAAGCGTTATAAAAATAAATCTGACTTGACTTGACTATATAATTAGATATTACATATCATTTCGTAGAAAAACGTAGTGTTGCACATTTTATTGGTGAAGCTATGTTTTTTGTAAAACTGTTTTATTATCACATAATAAGTAACACCACATTAATTAACGTTATATTTTGCACTTGCTAAGTGTGTCACGTTGGGTTAGAAATCCTCAATGCTCACTTGGGATCTTCACACCCTAGAACACTAGGGCCAAAAAACAGGAAAGACGTCTTGAAAGTAGTTAAGTGGTCAAGTGCAAAGACCGCAAGTGGGGGTTTTTGGAGACCACCCCAGTCCGCTGCCAGTGTTATGAAAGATTTTGTTTAGTTGACGCTGCATGGCTGTGCAGCCCACATTAATATTCATGAGTTTCCTGTTAAAGCGCCACTCAAAATTGTAACACGGTCCACAGATCACAATGGAACTTTTCAGAATGATAGCTATGCTGTAGCGGTTAAGCATGAATTGTTCAATATAATTCATGTTGATTTTCTTTTGTTGAACTGGATGTCACATAAAAAACAAAACACAACTTTAGTTTAAATTTATGTAACCATGATCATAAGAGAAATGGCATTTATAGTATATATATTCTAAATTGGAGCAGAAATGTTCATAAAGCCAATGAATATTTTTACATTTCTAAAATGTACATGAAACCATGGTTACCACACTAAGGCTACGAAAATCATATCCATCATTACCAGCGTAATGATTACAGAGCAGTGCTCCACATAATGTGAAACATTTCAACATTTTACGAGGTAATGACCAATAATACATTTATAGAATTTATTAGTGAATGTTTAAATCAAAGCACTGATGGATTGTAAAAGATTTGGAGAGATGCCCAAGTCTTTCCAAATACGTACAATTCATATTGCTAAGACGAAAGTGAGTTCTTTACTTTCTTAACTTCTTTACTTTGCCAAAATTGCCCAATAAGTCCTCATTGTGGTTTTCAAAAAACTGTGGATGATGCAAGTGGTTTTACTGTCCTGGCATCTGTGGACACCTATATACCATCATGCCTTGTGTCTTGGGGGGGTTCTCTCACACCCCGTTGCTGTCACCTCGGCTCTCCACCTGAGGGCGCCATGTTACTCAGTCTTTCTGCCTGTGTTTTGGTAAAGACTCTATATCCCATCATGCCTTGTGTCTTGTGATTGTCAACTGGTTTCACCTGTTTCCTGTTTCCTGTTTGTCCCTGCAATAATTTTAATACATATAATAATTTACACTCTTATTATTATTGTATAATGTATACTGTACACCATTACTTGTTTACCTTGCTGTGTCAAAATGGAATTAAGTTTAATTTATATGAGGTTGTAAATATTCATGTAATTGAGGTGGCCAAACAAATAAAAGGTGGGATTTTCTACAAATAGAATCCGAAGTTAATGTTCGCTTTAACTGTGAAAGAGACAGGACGATGAATGTAGCTTAATGTTTAAAATCTGAGTAGCCTACTGTTTTATCATAGAAATGTTAGGACCATTCACATGCAAAACGCTGGCTGCGTTGCTTTTTCCCTCTTTCTTTTTTGATGAAGTTATATTTTAGAGACTTAACATGCTTAACGTGCATTAACATTTAAATAACAAACCTGAGTAAACAAGTGTATCCAGTAATGCGCAACTTAAAACAGTTAAAAGTTTTTGCATATGGACCTGATTGGCTACACCATTGTATTTGAACACGTAGAGTTGTCTGGTATAAGCGCTGGATTTCAACCCACCTTAGAACTGCAACCAGTACATTTGTGTGATGATAGATTACCTAACAAATGGGGTTAGGGTCCCATGCAAAGGTAATATAGCATATATCTTTAGTTTTTACATGAATACACATGGCCTTATAGTTTTTCAGCCAACTTTTTCTTCTTGGTCTGTCTTCTTACTGAACAAGTTGGTAGAGGACTGGCCAAGCTAATTGGCTGATATTTGGAGGCCACAATGTTTGGTCTACGAACCAAAAAACACATAACTAGGCTTTCCGTACTATCTGCTATTTGTTTGTGAAGCTTGGTACCAATTCACCATTGAGGTTGGCTCCATTTGAAACGATCAATGTAGATTAATGAAAGGGTAGAGGACATGGTTGCAGAGAATAGCATTTCTGAATGCATTAAACAGGACATGATGTACCAAATTATTTTGGACAACTTGGAGTAAGGTACAAGGAAAGGGGTGGGGGGGGAAACGTCAGCAGAGAAAGGCAGTGTGAAATTAGACCCAGATTATTTTGTCCCGTCAATAAGTTTGGGGTAAAGGCATAGACCTTGTGGATGACAGATACCAACAATTTCCCAGGGTAAACCTTGATTTCCTAGTAAATGTTTAAGATCTTCCACCGAAACTACCCAGATTCTCACATTCAACTATCCTGCCATTTAACTTTACTCTGCAAAACGTTGTCCAACCTGTCCTCCAACCTGTGGTCCCTCATCCTGTATTTATCTATTTTTTAAAGCATATGCACAAATATTCTGTTCTGTTATTATCATATTCATGTAATCATTTTGAGTATAACATGACAAGAAAACTACGAGGAAGGCTTTGAAGAAAAAATTTCCTTGGGATCTTGATCGGCTCCGACTTGAGGAGAAGCTTGAGGATGAGGTGAGCTCAGTCTACTCATACTAAAATTCATACTAAATTCTTGATTCATTTGAACTTAATCATAATGTAATAAATAAAACGAATTAAATTAATTAAGTTAAACAAAAAAAAAATGTTCAGGGGTTTAGTTCATGCAAGAAAGGCATGTCACAAACTTTTATTTCAGAGCTGCGAGGCCGGTGACGAGAGTGATAATGAGTGTCAGCTGTATGGAAGCAAATAAGAGACAAAATGTTTTGAAATTTAACAGCCTATGAATACTTGATTTTGAATTATTTTACTTTGGAAACCATGTGTCTGAATTTATTTGTTTCGAATTTACCTCTATGAAATTTAAATATGAAAATTCTTGATTTCCAATTTAAAAACCTGAATTTAATGCTCACAAATTCAGATACAAAAAAAATCAACATACAGAATTTCAGATAAAATACATTCAGATTGATCAAATTTGATTGCTCTTATTCAGATCTCAAATTTCAAGTTAATACTTTTCAAAGAAAACATATGTCTAATTCAACTGCTCAAATTCAGGTCGAAAATTTCAAGCTAAAAATTCACATGGTAACATCCGGGCTACCCAGGATAGGAAAAACAGTTGAGCCCAGAGCCCGTCTGCAATTGAACCGAACCATTGAACCGAACCATTGAACCGAACCAATGAACCGAACCGACGTCGGTCGAAAAATAATAATAATAATAGTTCCAAAAAATAATTAGCATCAACATACTTTTGTTCTGTAGAGTCTGATTGTACATAAACAGCAAACTTACCGGAGCGCCTTCGTTTTCCCTAGAAGTCATCTTCTTAACAGGTTTAATATCCGTGCCTTGACCTCTTCTTGGATTATGACAGACAGTCAGGTTGTCGTGCTCTGATAGGCCGCCCGACGTCGGTTCATTGCTTCGGTTCATTGGTTCGGTTCAATGGTTCGGTTCAATTGGAGACGGGCTCTGGGCTCAACTGTTTTTCCTATCCTGGGTAGCCCGGATGTTACCATGTGAATTTTTAGCTTGAAATTTTCGACCTGAATTTGAGCAGTTGAATTAGACATATGTTTTCTTTGAAAAGTATTAACTTGAAATTTGAGATCTGAATAAGAGCAATCAAATTTGATCAATCTGAATGTATTTTATCTGAAATTCTGTGAGTTTATTTTTTTTGTATCTGAATTTGTGAGCATTAAATTCAGGTTTTTAAATTGGAAATCAAGAATTTTCATATTTATATTTCATAGAGGTAAATTCGAAACAAATAAATTCGGATACATGGTTTCCAAAGTAAAATAATTCAAAATCAAGTATTCATAGGCTGTTAAATTTCAAAACATTATGTCTCTTATTTGCTTCCATACAGCTGGACGTTGCACCGATCTCGCATCTCTAACGGAGGAGATCGGAAACATAAAAGGATGAGCAACAGGAGTGTACAAAGAAAGAGGACCAGGCCTGGACTTTGTCATGTTTTATTATGTTTGTGTGGCCGGCATTTGACCATGAGGGGGCTGACAGCATTTTAGGTTTGTTTAGTTGTTTTTTTATTTAATTAAAGTTTGGTTGAATGTTCACCGGTTCTCGCCTCCTTCTTCCCATTCCTTGAACTTGTTACAGTGCTCTTCCCAGTGATGCCAATTTTCGAACTTTAGTTGGTGTAATGTTGGTTTTAGAGCATAAATCATATCTGCAAAATAATAAAATTCAAAGTTCAATACCAAGCAAGATATTTTATTTAACAGAATTCGCTTTTCAAGGATTACAGAGAACGGCTGGAATCAGAGGCTCGCTGGAACGTTATAGGTGGGACATCTTCAGACACACGCTCTAAGCGGTTTACCAACCACAACAGACCAGGTCAGCTTTACCAATCAGAGCATTTCGGACGGAGGGACTTTATGGAAACAGAAAAAATCACATCGTTTTGTGAGAAGAGGGGCAGCGGTAAACAATAGACTTGAAATATATTTATATGTAGTTTTTTTAAACTAACATGAGCCTCCATTGTTAAACACCCAAAAAACATAATGAAAGCTTCGAAAACAGCCAAATAATGGCAACCTGTAAATTGGTGGAATGGAAAGGCCTCTGAAATATAGGGTAAACAAGCTTGCCTGCTTTAATATGATTATCATTTTTACTTTTCAACTGTAATTTTCTTTATGCATAGATGGATCCACAAACCTGTGATTTGCTGCTATGCCTTGTAAATAAGGGAGACAGTTTTTGTTTGCTTCTGTTGTATATAAAATATTTTTTCACTAAGATTGCAAAAGGAGTTTCTGTAAATATCTTTCTAGACGATATATCCTGAAAAAGGGAGAATAAATTATATGAACTCATGTCGTGTATAGGCAGCAAGTAAGTTACTTACTGTGTAAAGGCTGCAAGGTGAAAAGTCTCAACATCATAAAAATACATCATGAAATATGTAAAAATGGTCAAAAACAATATTAATACAATAAACTAGATGCTTCCCTTTATAATTTCTACATTCATTTTCTTATATATATTTTTATTTTTATGAAAAATACTGGTTATGGCAATTGACACAAACCAGTTACACATCTTGACCATGTTGCTTCTACAGCAAAAGGCCATTGTTTGTTGAATACATTTACCCTGAAAATCACAAATTAAAGGAACGCTAATCCAGGTGTTTTTTGCAACATTAAAATAGTCAGTGATATCCCCATAATGTCTCTGTAAAGTTTCACCTTAAAATACACCATATTTTGTTTATGAAAAAGAGGCAGCGGCGGGGAGTGCGGGGTCCGGTGCAGCCAGCATCCCAGCCAGTGTCCGGTCCGATGCAGCCCGCGTGCAGGTCGGTGCTTAAGCTGGCAGTCCAGCCGGTGCAGCAGCCGGTGTCCAGTCCAGTGTCCGGTGTCCAGTCCAGGGATTCTGACGGCCGTCCAGTCCAAGGATTCGGCCGGCCTTCCAGCCGGTGACCCAGCCAGTGAATTAGCTGGCCTTCCGGCCGGCGACTCAATCGGCACCTCAACCGGTGTGTCCGGCCTGCAGCCAAGCCTGCCCCGGCCTCTACCAAGTCCCCCGGAACTACGCGCCCTCGAGCACACCAGGCACTAAGACTGTTCCCCCTTGTCCTAGCCCCTTTGGACTCCCACCTTTGAACTCTTGTTTTGAACATGCTAACATGCTAAACACATTATTTAAGAAGGGCGATTTATAATCAATGTATAGTATTTACTTCATCCAGAGATGAAGCTTGATCGCGAACAGCTGGTACTGATCCTCTCTCAGTCAAATGACCAAGTAGATCGGGCAAATAAACTTCCCAAAGCACAGAACAGAACATGAAAAACAAGTAAATTGACAAGTTAAAACAATGTCCAAGTGGTTAAATTTCGATTATCATGTCATCTCTGTAAAAAGTTAGTTTATATCATAATACTATATCAGTTAAAGCTGATAAAAAGCAATAAAATTAAAGCCGTTAAGTCTCCCTCTATCACGCATATAAGGTAGTTATCGTCCCCACATGACGATGCGAGCTGTGCAGTTTCAATGTCAGGCCCAATAAACTTACTTATACTTATATTTGGGATATTAAAGTAGTTTTATTGTTTAAAACTGGACAAGCTTTTTTGTGAAAGGTATTGTAGTAGAGTAGGCGGGGCGAGACCGTGGTTCGAATCACGTAGGAGATAGGGAGCATATAAATGGAACGAGCGACCAGACCGTCGAAGAGAGAGGACCGGGCCCGAACTTGTGTTATGTTTGTATTTATATTTATGTTCATGTTTTGTTCGCCAGCGGTCGTCCGTGAGGGGCCGCCGGTGTTGTGCCGAAAAATGCACCCCTGCCAGATTAAGCACCCCCTTCAAATACACGCTGTCTGATTGGCTAATTCTAACCACTCCCCTCCCCACACCTAATCCTAACCCCTCCCCTAACACCTAATCCTCACCCTAACCATTGTGGGGATGAGGGGGTGCATAATCTGGCAGGGGTGCATTTTTCAGCATAACACCGGCTGTTAAATTACTTTATTAAATGTTTTGAATGTTTGCCGGTTCCCGACTCCTTCCTTCCCTTTTATGGAGGTTGTATTACAGGTATTAAATGTCAAAATTTCAGACGACATAAGTGAAACTCACTTTTCAAAGAATACAATAAACAGCCTTACCCCTCAGAAAATGTGCAGCTGCTTGGACAGTTCTGATACATTTACTGACGTATTCTGAGTGAAAAAGCTTTCCTAGCTTTTTTCATGTGAATTTCACTCCAAATATTTTTCTGTGTATTTTACAGATGTATTCCTGGGGTCATTCTGTTTGACATGTATACCTAAGAATACCTGACCATACACTTAAAATGTTAAATTATCTCACATTTCCACACTGCAATCTCACACAACAAGAGAGTTACTAACTTTTGCGTGCAGAAGTTAGTGTCAGAAAAGGTTCATCTCTGTAATTTCATTTGCTGTCACATGTTTTATGCACAATATTAACAAAATTGCTCCTTGAATGGTGGTTACACCACCTTGACACTTCATGAATTTGAGTTGGTTTGTAAGGTTACGCCACATTAACATTTCTTCAATCATTCCCTAAATATTCTCTCAAAAAGAATTACCAGAAAAGTTCCTCCGAAAATAGAGAATGTATGCAAGTAATTTGCAAATTCGTTTTGAAATTTTAATCCTTTTAAATATAATGAAACCACAGGGACACAAAAAATGAGCACCACAACCAATATAAGATATGTTACAAAAAATACTTGGTAAATTGTGTGACTTATTAAGCAAACACATATTGATACAAAGGCAAAAGGGTTTCATTCTTTCCCTGTTAGTTCTATATGCTCAGTAGACAACCGATATTCTATTTCAAAAGGTATGGAGATCACTTTTTAAAATGACATACTGTATATATACCAACATACATTTAAGACCCAACACAAGGGATGCAACTTACAGTGCATTTGCTTGCAATGTGCCACCTTTAATGCATATGTCTAGCAGTAGATGTCAGTAGAACCATGTCTTAATACACTGTACATAGAAAATGTATTGGAGTGAGCAACCACAGTAAACAGATTATATTACCTGTTGCATTTGGGAATGCTTCCATAAAATCAACCGAGTGATTAAGTTTTATAAACTCAAATATTCAAGTGATGTATTTTGTAAAAGTAGTAATTTCATGAATTTTGAAGCGCATTACATCTCACATGAGGGTTATGTTCCTGGCAGTCACTGAAAAGCTGACCAACCACCGTTTGTATTAACAGAAAAAAGAGGCTCTTTAGTTTTTTTTAATTGTTAGGATTAAAGAGTAAAATTACAGCCTTAGAAATAACACTGCTTAGCATTTGAAAAGTCAGCTTGTGGTCTTTGGTTTGTGTTAATTGGTTAATTCCCTCTTTCTCTATCTCGCACGCACACACCGCAGCGGTGTCATAATTGTTTTTAATGAGAGACAAAGAACCAGATTAATGAAATTGTATTATTATAGATGTGCTCTGTACCGTAAAAGTACTGACCCACTTGAAATGGCAGTTGAATTCATTTAAAAGGAGGAACAAAATCCCATAAAAGTAAAACTGTTTGATTGTAAGATGTCAGATATTAATTATGATGAAGAAAGTGAAACAGAGCTGAAAAACGGAGGTTTGGAAAAGTGCTGATGGCATAGCAGTGAAAAAAGTGAAGTACAGGAAACATCAATTATTAACGTCTGCAGCAGGTAGGTGGACCGATCTATGGAGACACAATGTCTCTCTCTGCAATTACTTATTTATCACATCTTTATTTCTGAGGGTCACTTGTTCACTTCAATAGAATGTCATAAAATATTCCATTTTATGTTGGCTAGAGTAAGCAGCCGGTGCTCATCGGGCCAAACATCAGCTTTCCAAGCACCGAAAATTAATCAGGTCAGGGATGCATCTGCTCACTCTCCCCTATAACGCTCCTTGGCGTACTGATTAAAATTGCTGTCTGCTTGTGGTTCATTCGATCAAGTTCACCTGCGACCTCTTTCCATTCCGTCATAAGGGCACTTAATGGACATATACTCATCCGAACAACAAAACTAGTGGAGATGTTTACCTACGGCGGATGGGGTTACTTCCGTGCCATTCCATATGGCTAATCAGTTTATGGATATGACTCGCCTCACAGTCTTTCATTTCTGTAGTTGCCTGATTATTGAAAAGAGGAGAGTCGAGATAGCCTGACACTAATACTCTTGTACGAAATTCATTAGCAAAGAGCACAGACCTTTTACACTCTCTGGTTACCTTCAAAAATCCCCTCTCTCCTCAGTCTCAAGTACTTTAAATCTTATGTCTACTAAAGGATCTGTAATTTGAGGTGATCTTCTAATTTCCCGTAAGTGCATGACCTTGTTGGAGAGCGAAGTTTGCCTTTGCACGCTTCCCATCTTCTCTTTGGCCTTCAAGAATCACATTTTTGGCATCTCTTGCTCCAATCCGTTTAGTTTATAAAAATCGAATGTTTACAAACCTGATCCAACTCACACATGGATGCGATTTAACATCGTTCAAGAATTTTTGCAATGTATATCAGTCTTACCAGTCAGGTTTTCATCATTCAGAATTGCACATATGCATTTTTTATGACTTTTATATTGCGTTATCTAGAGTGATGTCCAGCTTTATACTTGCTAAATAACTTATGTAGTGAGTACATTGCTTGGACTAACTGATCAGATCTCATGACTTGCAAAATGAAAGTGGTGCTGGTCAGTTCTACAGATTGGATTTGAAAACCATATTGGATTTGTTTTCCCACAAATCCCAGAGACTGCAGTAATACCCAGATGTGACTTCCTCAGTTCCTGCATGTATTTATTAAACTTAAACAAGGGATTTAATAAAGGGCACAATAGGAGCTGTATGATATTAAGATGTAATCTTTCAGTGACTGGTCTCAATTGTTTTTATCCTTGATGATATCCAAAAGAGAGCATGCAAATGGAGAAGAGATGCGTGCTTTGAGTCTGGCATCTGTTCAGATTTAAATCGTTAGAACATGTTGGAAAGCTGGTCATTTAGTATGTTTAAATCACACACACACACGACTGGTTAATAATCTCCGTAGGGAAATCCCGTACGTGTTCTGTTTTTATTACTGTACAAACTGTATATTTTAAGCCCTACCCCTAACTGTAAAGATCATAGAAAGCGTTTTGCATTTTTTAACAAAAAAATATATTGTTCTGTACGATTTATAAGCTTTTTTTGCCCATGGCACGAGTGACGAGTCCTCATGTGTTAGTGTGCATTCAGGTTCAGGTACCCTAACACACGCACGCACACACAACCACCCTTCACCACTTAAAAAAGTGAAAGCCAAATGCCATCAGAAACAAAACATAAGATGTATGGGGAGGGGATGTCCCTTACAAAAAATAAACAAACATTCATCCAATGCCGAATTTCTGTACATACTTTAAAGGGTCTCCACACACTCCATCACAGCCAGATATATATAAATTCCAAGGATGGTATAATCTACAATGCTTTTCAAAACATTCAGAGATAAGCTGGATCATTTGTTTTAGCATCTGCGCACTTTATGATCCAAGGTCAGATTTTCGAGGTCAAATAGATTGCTGGGCATTAGCACGTGACGAGAAAGCTGGTGATGCGTATGAGATGTTCCACACAACGCACATCTGTCACAGCTACAGTCCTGAAATTAAAGAGATTTTTTTTAATCCTGAACTCACCGTGGCATGTCTGCGATTTCATAACTCCAGATTTCTACATAATGATTTTCAATCCTGTCTAGGGCAGTTTTTATGTATTTCACTGCAGTCATATATGTTGTACCTCTTCCTAGAGATTTTGCATGCTAGAGGAAGTATTTTTCATTATGATGTACAGCGTGGAAACCACAGCAGTGTATCTGCATTAAATGTGTATTTAGGATAATTCAGCATAATTAATTTGAACACAGTTTTATATTTTTTGTAGACAAATCTGCCACCCTAATATGTCTTTTTTTGTTACACTTTACAAAGCTGCATTTGTTAACATTGTTCATGTATATGCATTTGTACAATTGTATATGTTAGATCCTTCTGCATTAACTGATTTTAACAGTTTCAAAATTTATTTTTTAAATACTGATATTAACATGGACCAAGAATAATATCTTATGAAATGGTTGTTTATTGTAATTTCACAAATACAGAGTTTTTGGAAAGTGTAAAGTGTTTTGTTATTGTATTCATCCATCAATTGTAATATGCACATTAATAATAGTTATAAATATGTAACAGTTAGTTCAGTTATAATTCTTTAAAAGCAAACATTTTGTCTGTAAATAACTTGATAGGGATTATTCTTGAATGTGAACTTCCCAGAGGAGTCCTGAACATCCCAGAGGAAATAGTTTCAGCAAACAGCAATGCACCCACATAACCCCCTAAGATAGTGACACAGTATTGCGAGAGTTTGCTTTTGAATCACTGCCCTGTGTGTTCTACTGTAGCATTGCTCTCACGTCTTCACATATGCCGAGTCCGCAGTCGAACACATATCTTCGCGAGACAACAAATTTTGAAAATGGGTTTTAGTGGTGTAGTCCAGAGGTTTTCATACTTGATGATGCTAAGGACGCCCACATATGATGAACCTTTTGTAATGGGAACCCCTTCGCAAAATACATATCCACCTTTAAATGAAGAGGTAATTTGCAAAAAGACAAATCAGTTAAAAAAAATCTAAAATGTTTTTATACTGCGTCATATTTTTAGGTTTTATTGTGTAAATGATTTTTTACTATATCAAAACAACCCAACTGCAGTTCGATATAACTTGGAATGCACAATAAAAACATTAACTGAATATTAAGTTTTTTTTCCACAAATTAACTTCATTTCTTATTCAATTAACTTCATGTTTATGTATAAAAACATTTCAACTTTGTTAAATAAATACTAAACATGATAATATAAAAATAATAAGCAAACACTGCTAAATGATACAATAATAATGTGGAGACTTACACATTTTCACTAAGATTTTATGGTGACTCCACAAAACCATCTGATGGCCCTCTGGGGGTCCCAGTGCACCTTAGGAAAACGCCTGGTATAGTCAGCGAACTCACCCATCCGGTCAGACTTCTCCAACACATTAGCTGCTCAAGAACAGGTAAATCACTGTGGCACATCAGATTTTCTTGCATAATTCTTGGTTATACAGTATGTGGTGGATTTCGCTTTAATGAGCGTGGGGGCTTATGGAGGTTTAGCACCCACCTGCATAAACATAAATTCGTATGGTAAACAGTATTTATTTACTTGTTGTTTAGTAGATGTTTGTAAACAATCGCATGCACGGTCCCCTGGGATGAACTGAGCCTAAGTGCCTTGATCAAAGACACAATATCATTAGATCACTGTAGGCCTGTAACTTTCTGTTCCTTGTCACCTTCAAATAAACCTTTAAAAAGAATGTCAACCATTAGGACATCATGATCTGCAAAAGTTTTAAATACTCAGATGGCCTTGAACAGTCAAGATTGACTTTTGTACCAACGTCACAGTCAACCCGAGGTCTAAATTTAAGCTTTCTGATTCCAATGCCATTTCTCAATCTTTCCATTTTTGGTTGCCATGGTGCTAACATTTAGACACATGAGGACTGAGCTCATGGCCTCATCTGCAAGGCAATTTGTAATGAAGCCAGTGAACAGAGAATCATTAGTGAGGGATAACCCACTATCCCTGACGATGACACTGTCCACTCAGCAGCCCCACAGGAATCCTGTAAAGACAGCATGGGTCACACAAAAGGTCAGACTGAAGTCAATAATGCACACAGTGACATTCTACAATGTGTTAAAAATCCATCATTCATTGCACACACTGTAACCCCGGATAAGTTGGCTATACTACATTTTTTTTGTTTTAGAGGTTCTTGGTTTAAGTAAGTAGAACATTCACACTTTTATTAATGTTAAGTTAAAGTTCTTAACAAATCTTCGCAAGTGCGACTTCATTTCATAAAAAGATAAATAAAATATTTAAGTAGAGAGAACTTAAACAAGTACACAAATTTTAAATTTTTAAGTTTACTAAATTAAATTCTTTCAGTTTCTTTATTTTACATATGTTTTAGTCTTAACAAGCATAAATCAAACACCTTGACTTATGCAACCCAAAATGAGCAAGAAGAGGCTGATGGAAGCATGCTGGGAATGGAAAATCTTTCTTGACCAATTTTGTTGAATTAACATGTTTAAATTAAGTAAATTGAACAAGGAGCAAGACATTTTTTTGAGTTTTAGTCAAAACTTCAAGTTAATCAAAAATAATCATTATACTTTACTCAAAAGTTTCATAAAATTAAGTTAATATTACTTAATCTGTGTGAATATTTTTAACATTTGGGTTTATGGGATATTTATTTTGGGATTCTTGAGATATGGGACAAAACATGTCCTACAATCGTACCAGCTGATGGGAAAACAGTATTAATTCTATTTGATTACCCATTAAACCACTTGTCATCAGAACACAAATCAATATATCATATAGTATTAAACATTTAACAGGAAACCGACATTAAAGGAATAATTGCTTTTTTTTCTTGACAGAAAAGTAACTGTTTGATTTACGTTCAGCAAACAGTTTACCAAACAGTAAATTTGTACAACAAACATTTACTAAACAAATAACGTTTTACTTAATTTTTTCAACATTGTCAGGTATTTCTAAACAAATCATATTTTCCTAATTTCAAAGCCCTATTGTTTGGAAAAGACAATACATTTTTGAAAATATTAATTATTATCATTATATTTATTTTTTGAATTGCTAAAACATACAGTAAATATTTGAAAATATTTGATAAGCAGGAAGCGTTGTATTTAATGCATAAGGTATCAGAATGACAGTGAATACTCATTGCTGAATAATAATTATTATTATCATTACATATATGTTTTGAATTGCAAAAACTTACAGCAAAACTACAAGATGTGCAGTATTTGAAATATAACAATAAAGTGACCTTCAAGAAATTGTATTCACCATTCATAAGTCACACAGCCATGAGATCTCTTTGAGTTCTCCCTTCACATTCCTCTGATGCATCACTGTCTGAGAGTTCTATAGTGCCTATAGGGATTCATCCTCAATATGGTTTAACATCCACAGGGGTTTCAGGGCTTTACAGTACCAGGCTTAGCAAAGCTAAAGTTTACAAGTCACCATATGCAGTATTCATCTAACACAAAAATAATTTGAGTATTAATAGTCATTGTTTATTACTCCAAGCAGCATTTAGCTTTGGATATCAACAGAAATGCAAACAAATGAACATTCTCAGGATGCCTTCACTTTTTATCACAGTTTCACTTTTATATGATCTTTTCTGCATTGTAAAAAGTTAATTATAAATACACATCTGAGTTGAAATGAAATGTGAGCATGTTCCTGTAAGTAGGACTTTCAGAATGCATACAAATAGTTTTCCATAAGCATTGAGAATTTAAAGCAAACTTTTATTTAGTAAAATTGATTTTTTAGGATTATTGTTATTTTCCTTGAAAATAATTCCACTTGATTTGACATTATGACGCTAAATGTGGTTTTATAAATATGTTTGGGCTGGTTGTAAGGGAGTTAATTGTATTATATTTAGTCTGAATGTAGCTATGTAATTCGTCTTTATGGGAATAAATATATATTTTTAATTCTACTGAAAAATAGAAGCAGTGGAAGCATTTGATAAGATCTCTGAGCTGAGGTTAACATGCAGGGGATTATGTTCGCTCCAAGCTTGGGGCGGATTTTTCTCATTTTCCGATAATTCAAGCGTTTATCTTAGATTGTCAATCTTACAAACCTCCCTGTTTGCTAAATAATTGATTGCATGTGCATCTTGAATCTTCTTCCACAACCAAACATCCTTTAAACTTTTATTTGTTGAATCCCAAGAACAGAAATCATAGCAGTCAATGTTATTTCTGCACTTGATCTTGCTTTAATTGTGAAACACAAGTTGTTCAATGCAGTTCCACTAATTAAAAATTAGTATTAATTAAATTATTTCTTTAGACGAAATCGTAGTTGAGAATAACAGATTTTTTACAAATCTTCATTGCGCTTCTCCGCTCTCAAAATTAAACATGTTCAGATGGGAGCCAGCATTACATAAAGCTCACGTGGGATGTGTCTACGGTCTCACGGTCAGAAACTCAACGTACTGATCAAAATCAGCAATTACAGCATAAACTAATTCTATTTAAGGTTTGGGCACCCCATGCTTTTATAACAATAGGATCAGAGAACAAAAAGCTATGTGATCAAAATGCACTTCATCTAAACAAAACTCAAAGAATCCAAAAACAAAACAACAAGAATTTAGCATTACAAGAAACAAGATCTAACAAACATAAACGCAACTGAGAGGGTTCTACATATATACACACAGAGTAATTAACAAACAAGAAGCACCTGTGTGCAATCAACACAGGAATTAAGGTAAAGAGAGAAAAACATGTGAATGCACAGAAAGCTGATTTGCCAACTGCAATTAAATGTCAGAAAAAAAAAATTGTTCACTTGGAAAATAAAGAAACCCATGTCTAATAATTTGTAGTGTTAAAGTGGTGCTGCAACGATGAGTCATGCATTTGACTTCTTTACAATGTTAAATGTGCTGTCTTCTTATACTGACATAGTCAACTTGTCAAAAAACGAGTTGGGCGTATTACGGGATATGTCTGTGCTCAATACACTCCCCCAGCGATCGTACAGGTTTTGGAAAGTTTTTTTCGAACACATAAAACTGTTTGGTAACATTTTTTCGTAGTCCCTTATTGGACAATTCTCCCAGAAAAGCATGCGGGCAAGCCCACACAGCAGCAAGGAGAACAGAAAGAGGCGCATGAGCTGTCGTCACTTTCACTTGTGTGAAGAGAGAGCATATGTTCGCGAAGTTCGGGTGTTTGTTTGTTCACTGCATTTGGGTGATAAATGTTATATAAACGGTGGATATAATGCTGGATTTGGAGATTGTTTCAAGCTGATATATGGAGCTGTATGAGCGCTAAAAGATGCCAGACATGAACCGCATATGAAACTGATGTCTGTGTTTTGTTGACAATGTGCTTTAGTTCAGCCTCGCCCTTCCCCCAGCAGGCCCCGTATGATTTCGGAAGTAATTGTACATCTGTATCTATCTTTTATAAATCTGATCAAACTAAATTCTCTTCGAAAAATACAACATATGCAATACTACTCTACAGGTACTCAAGATTAATATGAGATTGGCAGAAACCTGTGTGTTATGGCCGCTTTATGTACAAATAAAAAATGTATATGTTTTATTTATGACAAACAATTTTAAACAAATCTCTTACTCTTTTTTTATGTTTGAAGGATCTTTTTAAAAAAAGGACTGAGAAAGTCACATTATATATATATATATATAATTTTAAAGAATATCTTATACAAATCTTCTTGCCACTTGACATCAAAATCTCAAGAATGTTCACTGTTGCTTTAATGCAAATAAACAATGCTCTGAAAATAAACCTAATTAAAACTTTGGTCCAGAGCATCCGTTTAAAGTCTGACCCTTATTTAAAAATTGCTATGAAAAAAATCAAACATCATCAATGTTTAGAGAGACTCATAAACAGCGTTGATAAGTAAGAGAAGACAAACTATAATATTTTCTTATGACTTGTTTGGGATGTTGTCCATGGCAAGTCAACAGCAATAATAAGCCCAAGATATGGAGACAAAAGTGAATAATAATGAATAATTATGAATAATAAAAACACCTGAAATTAAAATTCGGTTTTCATCTACTTGTTTCATATTGGAAAAGAGTGCAAAAATGTAATGCTCCAATAGACTGAATCTATACTATTATAAAGTAATAACAATGCATGCTCTATTTCATTTAATCTATGCAACACAATAGTCTTCAAATCTCATACATTCAAATCTACTGGTTTACACACAAGACTAGTGACCCGATATTCAAAAGCTGTCAGAGAGGACTATTTTTTGGAGCTCGGCAGCCCCAGGTGTCATTTGCTTATGGAAAACCGTAATAAAATAACTTGTTTTGTATACCGTGAAAGAGGTTTGGAATAATACAAGGGATGATAAATGATGGCAACAATTTCCTTTGTGCATGATCTCGCTTTTAGTCATATTGTGATAAACTTCAATGAAGCACTTTCTTCATCTAGAATTGAAGTAGATGATAGCAAATAGAAGATAAGAAAAATAACAAGGGCTACTAAAATGTAATAAGTACATGTAAAATGTAAAAAGCTGAGACAATAACCTCATCCATTCCATCCATTCCATTTTCTACCGCTTATCCGAAGTACCTCGGGTCACGGGGAGCCTGCGCCTATCTCAGGAGTCATCGGGCATCAAGGCAGGAAACACCCTGGATGGAGTGCCAACCCATCGCAGGGCACACACACTCACTCATTCACTCACACACTCACACCCTACGGACAATTTTTCCAGAGATGCCAATCAACCTACCAGGGGAGGAAGCCGGAGTACCCGGAGGAAACCCCCGAGGCACGGGGAGAACATGCAAACTCCACACTCACAGGTCGGAAGCGGGAATCAAACCCCCAACCCTGGAGGTGTGAGGCGAACATGCTAACCACTAAGCCACCGTGCCCCCTCAATAACCTTATGATTTTTTTAAATATGTTGTAACACTTAATTTATTCTATTCTAACAATGTTGTGACATAATAGTGTTTTTACACCTTCTATGTACATAATCTTGTTGTTGGACACTCCATTAACCAAAGTAGGACCTTAAAAATCATATATTACTTTCTCTTTAAGAGCAGTCCACGAATGTGCGCATGCCAGTAATGTTTGTTTATGATGTCAGTTTGAAACCGTCTATAAAGTGATTTTGGGAAAGAAAATGAAGGCAGCTGTAAATTTATTTGAAATTGTGTAGACGTCTTTTGTGACATATTGTAGATAAGAACACCATTTATTTTAATGCGTCATAAGGTCCAGCAGAGGTTATACTTCCTCCGTCAATTGAAATAGTTTAACCTAACACAGGAGCTAATGACCCAGTTCTACTCAGCGGTCATCGAATCTGTTCTGTACACTTCAGTAACTGTTTGGTTTGGCTCGGCCACCAAATCTTACCTACGAAGACTACAATGAAAGTTCGTAGTGCTGAGAAGATTATTGGTGCTCCTTTGCCCACACTTCAGGACCTGTAAGATTCCAGAGTCAAAAACAGGGCCAGAAAAATCATCATTGACTCCACACACCCCGCATACAAAGTTTATGAACTTTCACCCTCTCTTACGAAAATTAACCATGTTTTTTTTTTGATGCACAAGTATAGTTATCATGTTTTTTGGTGCATTGATTACTTGATTTTACTACAACCATGTTTTTTTTGGTTTTAACACATTTTCGTAAGGGATGGCCGGCGCTTCCGAGCACCAAACACCAGGACTTCTAGACACAGAAGCAGCTTCTTCCCACAGGCAATCTCCCTCCTAAACAGATAACTGCTCCTAGAATATTCCACTTTCACTACCTATGTTCACTCGTGGTGTAACGGTGCGTGTATTGGTAACGAACCGTCACGGGCAACATTCCACCAACGTAATTTCCTCACTATCTTTAGAAGGCATTTTCTTGTCACAATGCAACCTCTATCTCCGTCAGCAGATCGCTGTTTTAATTGGATAACTTAAGCATAAAACCTATCTCTTTGCATACAAACAATACATTTTATATTTTACCCCTTAGGCCTACAAATAGACAAGATTCCTTTCCTGCCTTCTATCTACATTTTCGCATCATCCCTCCTCCTCCCCGACTCCTTTTATGTAATCCATGAAAACACTCCGCATACCAACTCAAACTAAATTGCGTAATTCACGAGTTCGCCTCGCAGATAATTAGGTGGGACGGATAGTTTGCGTATTTGGCGAGCTGTACCTGGGAGGGAGCTCCGCGCTCGGTAATACCTCCCGAACTCGGAGCTCCCGCCCCCACGTCCGGACTCGGGTTTCCCCCTTTATGCTGCGGTAAAAACGGGCTATGGTGTGGAAATTCAGCCCACCATTATAAAAGAGCAACAAATAAATAAGATAGTTTTAGACTCCTGTAAACATGTCACACAGCAGTGGGCCTATATGCATATTGTATAAAGGGAAAGCCAAAAGCTACTTTAGATAAAAATCTAAATCTAATTTATAATTCATTTTAAACTAAGAATCACATAAACGAAAAAATTGTGGCATGCATCTTGTGGGTTTAAACGCTACTGTCTGTATTTAGTAAAGACACGCAGTGAAAATTAACGCTGAAAAGGCGTTGACACAGCTGTTTTTGCGATTGATCTTATTATACATACATTTCTAGGAGTTTCTTTTTCAGACGCAATCTTTATGGGAGGAGGTTGTTTCAATAAATATCGCAACGCGATTTAAGATTTGGACTCGTCATTGAACTGGCATTTAATGCCCGAAAAAAGCATGTCTAAAGGGCTTTTCACATTTTGCGTCATTTGCAGCTGACACGCGCTTCGCCACCACATCGAGATGAAAATATTTAAACTTTACAGAATGCCAATATAGACAAGCGCAGTGAAGATGGAGACACAGATGATCACAGCATTAATAAATCTAGTAGCAGAGTTTTTGTGAGGCATTTACAGTGCATATAATCCACATATCCTTTGTTAATACCGCCTCACCTTAACGACAAGCGTGGCCTATGGTTGCTTAGCAACAACAGATGCCAGGAGAGCGTATTCTCCCAGGCGCTTTGGAAAATAGGAGAATGCAGTGAGACTCGTGTTTTTTGCGCGGTTTTAATTTCATAATAAATTTGTACGGCCTCTTAAACCCTGCTAATTTGTGCTGCTCTTGGTAGATTGCATTGGTCATTATGGGGATGAGATATTGCGCCAATCTGTTTAATGTGCGCCTTGTTAATACAATAAATAACCCGCAGAAATTTCCACTCCCATCTGCATTTTTTTTAATTGCACTGTTTTGCCCTGTTTAGTTATTCGGGCCCCAAAATACTTTAAGATGAACCTCATTTCATCACTTTCATCACCACTGCACTTCAGCAATGCCTCTTCTAACATCCAAACAAAAACATCTATCTTCTGTCTGTCTTAAACAGAGCATGAAATACACTAACTCTACTCAGTCAGAGACATCAAAGCTCGATTTCACAGATTTTGTAAACAAACACCTTTTACTTGTTTAGACAGGCAGGGTGCAGCCCTCTGAGCTGATTTAACTTGTGAGGCAATGTTACATTTACAACAATCAATGCTTTACTCACATTATGGTGCATGTTACATTCTTTCAGATCACTCAGTCCTCTAACAACCTGTTTGTCGTTGTGCCAAGCTTGCACTTACGGCATTGTATTAGTGGGGTTGCTACAAAGAGCAGCTAAGCTGCACTGGGACCCTATTATGGAGAACCTGGCATGCCTAGGGAACGCAGTTGTTTTGAGACATTGGCTAGTGTGTAATGTGCTATGCATTGTGAACAAAGGGATCCAATTTCCACACTGGTGCCTATTTTCTTTTTTATGCAAATTATTTCGTTTAAGCTGTGTTGACCATGCAGCTGGCTGCTCCGTGTCATCCTAAGAATTTATTACAATGGCATTAATAAAATAGAAGTTAATTTGGCACTTATTGAGTGTAATGAATTAGGCAGGATCATAGTAGGAAAAGGAAATCTAAAATGTGTAGCCCAAAATGTGGAAACAGGGTTGGGAACAATGCATTATATGTTTAATTACAGAAATGTTATTTGAATTCAGAGCAGAGATACAATTTATAGGTAATTATATATTATTATATTAACTGATGCCATGTGATGGAAGTTTAAAGATTAAATGATGAAAGTTACTTAAAAAGAGTTAAAATATCAATAATTTAAAGTAAATAAAGTATCATTGGTCTGACAATTGTTTGCTATTACTGTAATTTACTATTTTTTAGGATAGCCAGCCATTATTAAACCTATTTAGAATATTATGAAAATAAAATATGTATAAATAACACAATGTTTCCTTGCATTGTAGGGATCAAATCCAAAGTTTTTTAAAGTAAATTGAGAGAAGTTGTGTACTCCTTTTAATATTTTTGGTACTCTGGAACATTCCCCATAAAATTGTAATGCTAATTATATAATAAAGTGTATTGGTTATATTTCTATGTCATTTTCTTTTTAAAAATAGGTAACATTACATTTTCCACTTGATTTTGCAGTCCTGTTTGGTGACAATAGCACTAAACTGCTGAAAATGTGATTGACAACATTCACCTGTACAACATAAATGACCTTCAGCATCAGGAAAAAGTTGTTCCAGAAACCTACCAATGGGCCCATTATGTCTTTCAAACTAAGTTCGGAAAAGTATGATATGAAACGTGACATTACAGAACAGCATTATGTGACCAATGAAAGCTCTGTCTCGTTCAGTGTAACCTTGAAATGACAAGGAATTGTGTTGGCTTTGAAAAGTTATTATAATAGAGTAGATCATAGTGGGGGTAGTGGAGAAGGAAACCAAATCATGGTATTATTGTTACAAAATATAATTTAAGTAGTATAATATTATCAGCAGATACAGTATAATGACAAAAGGGCTATTTTTGCTAAATGTTTTCTTTCCCGAGATGGACTCCCCGAACCAATTAACTTTGTGTGAATGCAATACTGTTTCTGTATATATTCTACATATTTGCTAGTAAACTATAGTATGGTAAACGCTGTAGTGATTCAATGTGATTTGTGTATGTATGGAAGTAAGTACTAGAAACCATTGTAGTAAAACGTCAGTAACAGTTAATTAATTACAGTTAAAGCATCAGTAACAGTAAATGGTCATATTATAGTAATCATAGTTTAACCAAAGCATTTGTAACTAAAGTAATACTAGATTATCAATCCTGAAATAATAAAACATAGTAGTATACTTTTACTAATGTATTATACAACTGTTAATTTTAAAGGATCTATGCTGAAATTACAAGAAAATAGTAAAAAATAACAAAAACCTGTCTGTCGGTCCATATTTTGAGCAAAGACAAAAAATGCTGAATTGAATGCTTTGGAGTAGAGACATATGGTTGAAAAAGACACTTGGAGGATTATTGTCGAAGTTAAAAAATAAAACTATAATTATGTGTGTAAAATGTATTGGATTTTAAATGTATTGTTATAAAAATGAGCTGTAATATTAATTTTATTTCATGAAATATAAATATATAAAAATAAAATGTCCAAAAAATATAAAAAGTGAAAGCCATAAGTCTAAACAAGTAGTCTTCAAATGTTCAGCTTGATATCTGCTGTAATCTGGTTTCTGTAAGTATTTAAGGTGAAATATGACAAATGGCCACAAGGAGACACCCTATCTATAGGATGATTCCCAAATTTTTTACTTTTTCCAAACTTTATATTATATAAAAATATAATATTTAAAAATATTTTCACTTTTTGATGCAAATTTTAATTGAAACGTGAATGAAAACAAAATTATAAAAATACAGTTTTTATGTGCCCTTTTTTCACAAACAAAGAAATGACTCTTTCTTCATAATTTAATTTGTCAAACACTGCTTATATCTGTAATCTAGACTCTTAGACCTTTCAGACGGAATATAGTTTGTCAAGAATTAACATGGACAATATTGAAGTAATCACAGGCGTCCCGTAATCCGGACAGCCATAGAAAGAGAGTTAAAGTACAGGCCAAATTCATAAAATATATAATATCTAATATAAATAATATATACATATTTATTTGTATTTATTTATTGAATTTATGTTTTTATGTTATCATGTTGTCATTTTTCATATATTGTTGTTTCATGCACAGTCACGTTTTTAAACAGACAAAGTGAGAGTATTTATATTTCCCTAATATTCTGGAACCAGTCATGTTAAAAATATCAATGGCAATGTCATGTAGTCTTAAATCACAGCCAGAACTGAACAATTTTTCTACCTCTAATAATCTCATGTCAGCTGCTAAAATGTCAATGGGAACAGCAATGTGTAATTTAAAGGTTGATGGTTTTCTGCATACTGTTCATGTGGCTTGTAGGAAAGTAGAGAAAGCCTAATCCCAGGAAAATGTGCTCACCAATTCTGAAATTGTTTTTCGAAGAGAAGTTTAAAAGTTATGCATGAATCAGTTAAAAGACTGCTCTTGTTTTGTGTTCAGATAATTCACTTTTGATTCACAAGGTAATGCTAATTTGAAAAGACCTCATTAAAAAGACCCTAATTATGTTTGTGTATTTGTTGCACGCTTTGGTATGTGTTTCCTCAATATAAGAATTATCCCAAGGGAATAAGAAAACAACGCACAGCTACAACAGCTAATGCTGCTAAACTTTAATTGAGATGACTGGCATCTAATCAGAAATTCAGCTATTCTCTTGTCCCTTGTATTATTTTTGTTTAAGTAATACGTTATTTATTGTTTGAATATCACCTTTGCATAGGAAACAAAAATTAATCACCAGGGCTGCGTTTCCCGACAACGTCGTCTCTGAGCACGCTACGAAGACTCTAAAGGTACACCATCACTCAAGTTATACATTTTCTAGACGTGTTCTTCGAACTGTACCTTTTGAGGTTACTTAAGGTAAACCTTCTTAAGTGCGACGTTAGCAGGTGCTCTCCATGGCAGGTGGTGCTGAATAGGTTGATATTGATACCTCGAGAATTGATTGTTCACTTAACCCTGCTTTATAGAGTGGGTAAAGTATTGAGAACTTTTTTTATTATATTATTATTGTTTTTGAAAGGGCCATTTATATTCTCATAGTTTGCCATTGTGTGTTTAAGTTCTCCACGATCTGTGTTGATTTACATTATTGGTGTAAATTACTCATTTGTATATCGGGATAAGTGTCCCATCCAGAATGCCAACACCCGCAATGGCATGGAAGACTTGATGTGCCTCACGTCGTGCCTGGCAAAAGGCATTCGTATGTGGGGTAAAAGGTGGCAGTTCGGACCAGGATGTTTGTGAACGCACCGCCACACCAAGGTGGTTCTCAGCCATATTCATCCCCAAACACCTCCAGAAAAGAACAGCTAGCCCCGTTGAGTTTGTCTCGACAAAGTTGGGCCAACGAGATGCAAGAAATGCAGAATTTGCTCCCGTGGCAGGCTAAATCTGTGTAGAATTTACACTTCTGACATGGTAGCCAGGGACTAAAATGTTCTCCATCTTTGATTTAAGCCAACTATTCGCTGTCTCTCTGCCAGAGTTTGAACAAACTCCCCATAACATTCATTCCCTCCATATAGACTACGCCTTTCCTGTCAAATGGTTTGCCAGCTGAAATGCCTTGGGATAATAGGCTTTAATTAAAAACGCTAACAACAATCAGTGTATGACGATTATATTCATGAATACTTTCCTGTAGCTCAGTGTTAAGAGCAAGGTAGTGGGTTTGATCCCAGGGGATTGCAAATACCTACAGTATGTAAAATGTATAGGATAAAGCAATGTAAGTCGCTTTGGATAAAAGAGTCTGACAAATGCCTAAATGTAAATGTAAATGAATACACTTCAATAGCCTGAGTTTATTAAACCTGAGTATTTCATTTGTAAAATTAAAACCGAGTTAAAGTAAAAATGTAAATTTAACTCTAAATATAATTTTATATGTGAAATAAAACTGCGATGTAGAAAAGCTTTTTGCATAGCGGTATAAACCTTCAAAGGCGATAAGGTATAGTTAAGAGCGGTCCAGACCAACCTAACGAAAGTATGACTTACAGAAGGTATGCTTAACTAAGAAGGTTTCGGGAAACAAGTATTAACGATAAGGTACAGCTTAAGGTATAATTTAAGAACGACATAGCATTAAGAAGGTTTCAGGAAACACAGCCCAGAACTTTCTGGAACCTAGAATACAAGTTCAAACAATGGACTGATTCTGAAGCAGCACTGGAATCACAAACAACTCATCCGCCTGTTTATGACTCCAAAAAAAAATGGATAACTAAAATAAATGTGATCCGACCATTCAAAGCCAGAACCCTTTTGAAAGCTCCCATTAAAAGACATGCAACATAATTCTGAGAGCAACAGTGTGACTTTGTGTTGTATTATTCATTGAAAGCTGACAACAGTGAATCAATCTCAACTCCACTCCAGTGGCCCCAAAGCCACACATTTCACAAAAGCAGGTGGATCAATAGAAGAAAAAATAGAAAACAAGTTGTTTGGCTAGTTTGGTTTCATTAAAATCTGTTTTGGACTGAGAAGAAAGATTTGAAACTTACACTATGTTTTTACATTACGATGACCTCTTTATGCATACTTCAAAAGATAAAGGGAAAATTCGACATCTCAATGCTGCACATGCAAATTCTTCTTAAAATGTTCTTTATAAGCTTTGTAAGACTGTTACATAATGTAGACATTGATTCTTTATTTCAACCCTGTGGGGAAAAGCCTTTCCTGCTGTTATCAAAGAGGCTCGCAGGTAAATGACAATATTGAGGCAGGCATCATGCTGGAGGAATGTCAGGACCTTTTCTATTTCTCATTAACTCCATGTGTCTGCTGTCAAGGTTAAAGTCAAAAGGGAGCACCAGACCAACATCTTCAGATGGAGAACGGGAAATGTAAGAGACAGAGCGTTAAGGTCTGTATGAAAATGAGGGCGCATAAGTAAACAGTTGCATGTTCCTCGAAGTAAGAAAAGCAGATGATGTGCGAAGCTTAACTGCAAGGATGGGTAAACTTCTGAAATTAGAGGGCAAATTTCCCACTCTGCTTTATTGTCCAGTACTCAGTAAAAATAATATCCATCCTTCTCGGCCGAAGGCAGTGAAACAAGGTGATTACTACAGGAATTTTAGTCACCTACTTTTTGACCTGTGATCATCAGTCCAGTAAACACTGAAGGTTTGATGAGGGTTTCAGCATAAAACAAATAATAATATTGATTTTTATCTTGTGCTCATCTTATTTTTAAGGAGTCTACCTCTTCTAAAAACAGACTCTGAAATACAAGTCTTTTAATTTGTCATGTTTTTACTTTCTCAGCTTTCCATAGAAACAGAACAGGGGAAAGGGAAAGTGGGCTCTCAGTGTCGTTATTACAAACACCTTAATAGATTTTTCAAAGGCCACCAGAGCAAAAGACAGTGTAAACAATACCCATAAACACTCACTTTCCTACTGTAAAGATCTAACTTTAGTCCTGTATTTACCCCTATTATATTGAACAGATTTACTAAATGTATTAAATAGTGGGCTAATTTATTTCATTTTGTGTAGATCTAATCTTTAAATTCTGATGAAGTTCAAATCCGCCTTTTGACAAACTCTCTCTTCATGTAAGTATTGTGTAATTATTGTAGTTAAATAGTGTAAATATTTTCTTTATACAAACACTGCTTCAAAGTATACAATATACACATGACGATCAGGTGCTCAAACTGAGAGAAACGCCACCGGAACGCTCATTCGTTAAGACATTCTCGTTTTTACCGAGATTTAGCTCAGCAGAGATGAAGCTCATCAAAGATGAACAGATAATTGTCATGAATCTGCCTCATCATGTCATGTCTATTCTTGGTATTCATGGCGAAGGCTTAGGTTTTATGTGGAGAGAGAGAATAGGACCCTCTTGGTCTTCTATACTCTCTCTCCGGTCCTCGTCTCTGTTCCCGCCATCTCGTTTCCTCGATAACTTTCCCTAAGTGTTTCATTAACCCCCCCCAAAAAACGAACTTAGCTCTGTATACTGTGTTAGGTAATATGAGACCAGTCTTCTTTTTTGATTGCACTTATACTTTTGTTGTTCTTATTCTGTCCCAATTGCTTCCATTGCTTACCCCACCTGTAAGTCGCTTTGGATAAAAGTGTAAATAATTAACTAGGTAACTAAATGTGAATGTACGCACACCTGCCCCTTGTTAATTATCCTTTGTCTGTCTCCCTATATAAGATCCTCATGTCTATTGTCCTGTGTTCGTTCGTTGTACTTGTACTTACCAGTGCCTTGTGCTTATGTGCTTGTATGCGTGTTCGCTTGTTTGCCTTGCCCTGTGTGCTACTTCTTATCTGTGGATCCTTAACCTGTGTCAGGAACTTTATTATGCTGCTGCTTTAAAAAAAAAAAAAAACTCTACCCTAAAGAACTAGGGAATTACAGGCCTATATCGAATTTACCTTTTATATCTAAAGTTCTGGAAAAAGTAGTTTCAACTACAGTCTGGATTTCGAGCATGTCACAGTACAGAGACTGCTTTGATCAGAGTTACAAATGATCTGCTTTTAGCGTCTGACCGTGGCTGTATTTCATTATTGGTGCTGCTAGACCTCAGTGCTGCATTTAACACCATTGACCACAGCATATTTGTACATAGACTCGAAAATTACGTCGGCATTAACGGAATAGCATTGAAATGGTTTAAGTCTTATTTATCTGACCGTTTTCAATTTGTAGCAATAAACAATGAGGTGTCCCGCAAATCACAAGTCCAGTACGGTGTACCACAGGGCTCAGTCTTGGGGCCTCTGCTCTTCGCATTATACATGCTACCTCTAGGAGATATAATAAAGCGACACGGAATTAGCTTTCACTGTTATGCTGATGATACTCAACTTTATATTTCCTCGAAGCCTCATGAAACCCAGCAGTTCCGTCGAATAAAGGATTGCATTGTTGACTTAAAAATGTGGATGTGTAACAATTTTTTACTACTAAACTCGGACAAAACAGAAGTGTTACTTACTGGACCGAAAACTGCTATGCGTAACAACCAAGAATACTGCTTAACGATTGACGGCTGCCCCATAAAATCCTCGTCATCAGCTAAAAATCTTGGCGTTGTATTCAACAGTAGTCTGTCATTTGAAAGCCATGTCGCCAACACCTGTAAAATTGCATTTTTCCATTTTAAGAATATATCCAAATTACGTCATATGCTGTCACTGTCAGATGCAGAGAAATTAATTCATGCATTCATGACATCAAGACTAGATTACTGCAATGCACTTCTAGGTGGTTGCCCTGCGGGCCTATTACAAAAACTGCAACTGGTTCAAAACGCGGAAGCTCGAGTTCTTACACGTACAAAAAAGTATGAGCATATAACCCCGGTTCTGTCAACCTTGCACTGGTTACCTATAAAGCATCGCATTAACTTTAAGATCTTGCTTATTACCAATAAAGCCCTACATGGTCTAGCGCCGCAGTATTTGAATGAACTTCTATTGTATTACAGTCAGTTGGTAATACCTAGAATTTCAAAATCAAGTGCAGGTGGTAGATCCTTTTCTTATCTAGCGCCTAAACTTTGGAATACACGGTTGCAATGCACGGTCCGGGAAGCAGACACACTCTGTCAGTTTAAATCTAGACTAAAGACTCATCTTTTTAATCTTGCATACACTACACCTCCATAATATTAATCCTCTGAGGATTTAGGCTGCATTATTTAGATCAACCGGAACCAGGAACACATCCAACAACAAATGTACTTGTTGCATCAAAGAGTGCAGAACAGTACTCTACTCTCAGCCAGTCTTGTCTCTTTGTTCCAAGGTTACCGCAGGATGCAGTTCATGCCCAGACCTGATGGCAGAGCTGAGAATGGGAAGCGGTGACATGACAAGAGCTAAGAGGATAGAGCTGGATAAAGGACGCGACAACTTTGTTTTTCCTACAACATTTCAAATGCTATTAGATTGTTAATGATAATCTCTGCAAGCACTGTTGAGCCTGTGCAGAGGCAGCAGCTTTTGCCAGAGGGGAACTGGAATCCCCTAGTTGGGCCTGGGTTCCCCTGAGGTTTTTTTTCTCGATGGGAGTTTTGGGTTCCTCACCACCGTTTGCATATTGTTTTGCACTATCTGCCTGGCTGGGGGGGCTGCTTTAGAATTTAGAATTCATACTTGTATTCAATGTGTCTCATGTACAGCTGCTTTGTAACAATGAAAATTGTAAAAAGCGCTATATAAATAAAGTTGAGTTGAGTTGAGAATTATTTGCCACGTCGTGTCTAAGTATGTTTTGCAAGTGGTTTAGAGTTATCCTGTGTCCTTTGTTTTGCCCCCACTTGGGAAGTCTTTTTGTTTCTTGTTTATATTTAGTTGTGCTCCTTGTTTGCTTCCCATCGTGGGTATTTGTTTTGTTTTATTAAAGTCTTGTTTTTTAACCCCTTCACTGCTGCCTGCATCTGGGTTCTTACCTCGCCTACCGTGACAGAATGAACGAGCCATTACTTAACCCAGCAGGCGGTAATGGACGAGCCGATCGAGTTGTTCAGGAGCCGCCAGGCTCACACCTTGTTCGGCTTTCGCCAGAGGGGCACCCCCGTGGAGACCATCGCCATTGACATTCCTCTCCACTGCGTGCCACTCGGGGTTCAACGAGGCAGAGTTGAAAGTCATCTTGAACAGTTTTCTCAACGAACCCTTTTAGCCTGCGGAGATGCATAGGTTGAGGCACCTGGGCTTAGTAGATCAGCTCCAGATCACAAGGAGTCCAGGTCACTGTCCGTTGTGGAGTCTTCCACGGGGCTGTTGAAGATCCCAAAGGGCCAGGTCCTGCAGATTAGGGTCGTGGGACTCCCCGTCCGACTCCTCCAGCACGGAGCGGGTCGTGCCCCCCACCGCTTCCCTGCAGCCGGTCGCACGTCCAGTGTGTGTTTCCTGCCCACTCAATATCTGACTCATTGTTTTACACCAGTTTTCTCTCTGCCTTTAAGATCCCCAATTTAATCCACTGTTTCTCTATTCTGTGTCAGATCGTTTTGTATTGCTAGATCGCTGACTGTAGTCTTGTCTTGCTAAGTATTATTAGTGACATTAATCTGTCTTGTCTTGTCTAGTCTCCAGTGCCTTCTCCCTGTTCTCCCTCTGTTGTATGTTTGCTATCCACTCCAGGCGCTCAATACTCTCCCCCTCTACCCATATGTGGCACATCGCTTTTCCCCCCGCATGGCATTTCGCTGCTGTCTGACAGACTCATTTTGCTGGTGGCTTGTTTTCCCCGCTCGTTCAGGCGAGCCAGTCACCTCACTCAGGATTATTTTCTACTTTCATGGGCCGGACTTCAGAGCCCGTCTCCTCACTCAAGATCACCCTGTTACTTCAACGGGCCGGACTTCGGAGCCCATCGTCTCACTCAGGATTGTCTTCTACTTTCAGGTGCCGGACTTCAAAACCAATCGTCTCACTCGGGATTGCCATCTCCCATTGGTCAGACACTCGAGCCTGGCATCATTTTGAACTGCCTTGTTATAATTTCTGTAATTTCTGCCTTGCCCTCTCATTTCTGTTTGATAAACATGGCTTTTTCCCGCACTTGAATCTAGACATTATGCCTAAGAGAATGCTCTTCCATTCTCTCGCCGCCTCATAGTGACATCATGTGGTAAACATTCCAATGTGATGCGTGGTTGACTGAAACGCATTGAGGTCGGAAGTCGGATATTTTACTTCACAATATCTGAAACCTATGTTGTCACAACACCTGGTCCAGGCCCTGGTAATCTCAAGGTTGGACTACTGCAATGCTCCCCTTGCTGGTCTTCCTGCAAAGACTATCAATCCATTCCAGCTAGTTCAGAACGCAGCATTACGCCTAGTCTTCTAACAGCCCAAAAGGGCTCATGTGACAGATGAAGGGCTTCATCTCTCTCCACTGGCTACCGGTTGAAGCCCATATCAGATTCACGTCCCTAATGCTTGCCTACAGGACTATCACTGGATCTGTATTGGTGTACTTTCACAACATCCTACAACCCATCAGGAACCCTGCGTTTAGCAAACCAGCGGCGTCTTGTATTGCCTTCTCATAAGGGTTATAAATCGCTTTTCCCGTTCATTTTCCTACACAACTCCTTCCCGGTGGAACATCCTTCCTCACACAGTCTGGTCAACCACATCTCTCACAACATTCAAAAAACTATTTCAAACCCAACTCTTCTGTCAGTACATGATCGACAAATGCGTAGAAAAAAAACACCTATCCTCTCTCTTTCCTTTAACAGTTATTGGTCTAGCTTTTTGTTGCTCCTGTATGACATATCGCGTATTGCCTCCGGAACTCTGTAAGTCGCCTTGGATAAACGCGTCTGCGACATGAATAAGTGTAAATGTCATTGGAATGTTATTTGGTATGTTGTGACAACGAATATGTCCAGTCCAGATACGTCGTCACAACAAATGTGTAAACTGGGCAGCTTGTGGTTGCTTTCATAGGCAGACACCACAGGATTGCATCTGTCACAAAATGATAGACAGTGGAACCCAGATGCAGGCTGCAGTGGTGAAGGGGCTATCCACATACACCGCGGGTCCTCTTACATGAAATTCGATATGTTGTTTCTACAGTAGCCCTAAATGGACAAACTGCTCTGCAGAGTGTGATTTGTAAATGTGTTATCTCCTTCGGCAAAGAAGCGAAAACATGACGACATCGTGTGTCAGCCGATGCATATGTCACAGGTCGGGGGTGTGCCGACGCAGAGCCAGACAACCAACACCCCCAAACTACCACACCACCCTGAGGAGCTACCCCGCGGGACAGAAGAGGCCAGACAACAAGAGATATAATTTAGCTTTTTATTTATTAAAGGAATGTCTCTTTAAAATCAAGCAGTCCCTTCCTGTGTCTCTCCAACACATATTGGCTCTGTATTTCCTTTCCACAGGACTGAATTACAGCAGGAGCTGAACTCAATTCAGCGGCTCTGATATGCTTCGGCAAAGACGGAGGGCAGACGAGGAGGTCAACCTTAACTCGGTATTTTGTGCTCACAAGAATGGATTTCAGGAGGAGATGGACTCAATTCAGCAGCCCTGGTGTGCTACAGCACAGACGGAGAACAGACGAGGATGTCAACATTAACTCTGTATTTCGTACTCACAGGACTGGATTTCACGAAGAGATGCATCTCTGGTTCATTCAGCAGCTCTGGTGTGAAGACTGGATTTCATGAGCCGGCGCAGTTACAATAAGGGTGTTTATCCACTTGATCGCCCGAATGATCTGCGGGGGTCCCACACTCGTGTGTACCACACTCGTGTGTACACTGCAAAACACTCAACTCCACACGTGAAAATATCAACGCAACACTGCAAATCATTCCAAACTTTACAATGAATAAGGCAGTGTTCGGGCTCAGATGGACACCTTGATAAATGGGATCTTCATGCGCTGGCATAAAACACGGCTCTATTGCACCATCATCTCTACGTCACTTATCTTCCCCAGCAAAACACCCCCACCTCGGGGTTCAATATGGCCGGATAACCACCTCCCGGGTGACAGACAGAGTACAAGAATCCTTAGGCAATATGGAGATATAATCATTCCTCATGTAATATTCATGCCGAAGAAAGTTAGCTACTTATCTGGAAGAATCCTGCTTCCTCCGCCCTCAGTCCTTCCTGTGCACTTTTTACTGCGTCTCCCGCTGTTTCTTCCTCCTTCCCCTTTCCCGCCCTCTCTCCAATGTCAGCGTCTTTTATGCTTCTCGCGCCCCAATCACCGTTTGGGGTTTTCTCCCTCACACGTGCCGGTGATTTCGCTCGATCAGCTCTCGCTGCAATTCCGCCCCGTTCTTGAGTCCGGAACCGGCCCGGTGTTACACCGGAAGTGTCCCTCCATAGCGCCAACTCCCGACCAACATAAAAGGTTCCGGCCCTGGTCACCCCGTGACATTTACTGCTTCGAAAAGAGTTGGGGGGAAGTGAGCCGTTGGCATGGACATTTAATTTACTATATTAGGTATTCCTCAAGTGGAATGGATTTGACTTATTGCACCATTTTTTTTATTATGTGCCTAGAAAATGAAGTGCGCAAAGTTCTATGCCTATTTTGTGCATGAGCAACGTTTTTAAATGAGGTCCCAGATCAGTGGCATCTTTCCTCAGCCCCGCATGTAATAAAAAGCTGATGACTGGAAAGTGCCTGTGTCTTAGTTGAAATTCAACTGACCACAAATTGCAACACAAACAGCATTTTTCTCCACAGCACATGTTTTCATTTACTAATAATTATGTAACAATTACATAATAATTATAAATAGGTGCTGAATAAGTTCTCTAGAGCCTGTATAGTGAAATTATATATCATAGTGGTGACAAAATGTTCAGTACTTTTTAAATAATGCAATGTTATTTCAAAACCATCACGGAACTACAAAAGATCAGGTTAAACAGTGCCCCTGTAGGCCTATGTGGCTGTAGGTTTATCATTTTCTTTGCATTGCATGTGTCGTTGTTGTGGACAATTTACGTGATGTAATGGCAATATAAAAACCATCCTCCTCTCCAAAGTGCTACAGTACACATACCCCCGGTCTACATTTTCCAATCGCGGATCACACCTTTCCTCTCTCACCCCATATCATCTTCTCATTCCATTCTGCCTCCATCTGTCCCCTTTGGCTGGCTCCATTCCCATATGTCCAGCAATGGCCAAGATCCACAATCTGGTACCCCGACCCTACACATCAAAGCCCTACTCAAAGCTCTTAGCAGAGTGGAGATGGCCCCAGCAGAGTCCCTTCAATAATGCATTCTAACAGCAGAGCTCACAGTGCTGCCATTCACAGATAGACACAGACTCATCAAAGTGGACATGAAATCGACTAAAGTTCAAAACATGCTGCTTTTAAGAGTGTTATGAAAATGTAATCAAATTTGACCAACCTTCATGTCATTCAAAACCTGTATGCTACCTGTTTGTTTCTTTGGTGAAACAGTCTCTTGCTGTGTCATATAAACTCAAATGTAGTTTTTGACAATATAGTGTCTGTTTCGTAAAGAAAACTTACCATTAACCATGACTTTTGCCACAATAAACTGCTAATTACTGTTTTTAGTAGTTTTTAGGGTTAGGTATTGGGTAGGATTAAGGGATGTAGAATAAGGCAATACAGATTAAGGCATTAGAATTTGTTTTATACTTACCAATATGTATGTTAATAAGCAAGCAGTTAATGATGAATTTGAGTAACTCAATATAAAGTGTAACCGAAAACGCTGTACATTTTCATTTTCTTTATTTACCCTTGCATGGCATGAACGCAGAAATCCCGTTCACGAGAGAGAGATGCTCCAAAATGTGCACAGTAACGTTTCAATTTCTTATACAGTAGAAACAGTAATGATTTATGAAAAAAGCTGAAATTTGGAGTAGGCAGGGTAACCAACTCTCACACATTCGCTGCAAGACTCGCGCAGTTTACACCACACAACAATTTTCTCCCACCTGTTTTTTTGTCAAAGGCGTGTCATAAAATGTATGAAATACATGCCCAAAAGCCTGTATGTATTTTGATGCTTCAAACTTTTTTACAGTGGTCTTTCGACATCTCACTTCAAATAACCTCAAAAGTTCACTTGACACAGATGATTTGCATTCAAGATATATAGAATTGTAATTTTCTTCAAGTGGAATGCAATCCCCTCCCATTGCGAGAAAATTTGTTAAGCTAAAGTAATACATTTAGTTGAATTCAAGAAAAATATTGCTTTACAGTCCTAGGTTAGTAACGTTCACGTTCAATGTCCTTAATGGATTCTGAATAGAAATTACCATGGTTACAAAAAAAAGACAAGACAGAATTCAGAGTTAGGATGTTTCTGTGATGGCCTCTAACTGTCATGCTTAGTGTATAATAAACAGTTTATAATGAAATCCCTTTACAATCAATCCCACAATTTATGCAGTACATTATAAGTGTTTAAAATAAAGATAAATAAAAATAAATAGGCTGGCTTGGTGTTTGTGGTGGATTATCATAGCATTTCTGGTGTTGTGGATGACAACATATGCAGATGACCGGCTACAGTATGCTGGTATTCATCATTGGGGAATTCATTAAAAATCTTTCTGCCCATTTAAATCTGGTGCATGTTAATAATGCCGCAAACAGAGCTCTCAGACGAGAGATGGAGCAGGGGAAACTGTCCACTATATTAGTTGTTGGTAAATATGACCTAGTCTGTGAAAACCAGTTTCAACCATTAATATCATTATGATATCAATCCTTGACATGAGCTTACCTGTGAATAAATCGTTAATCACAAAACAATGACTTTAGCTTAGCTTAGTTTTCACAGTCAGGGTCATAAATGTCCTCGATGCACAATAATTGAACATATAGGAGTGTGAATCATTTTTTAAGGCTGCCTCAGTGTTACATGTGACTTAAGCCAAATGGAAGCATACTTCCTCTGACTTTTACTGGAAGTCTCACAGCAAAAGGTAACTTATTTGTATGAATTTGTACAATCTCTTCATACATTTATCAATCATACCTTTTTGTGGGATTTACATTGTATGAATTAATACATATTTAAGTTTTAGGCCAGGCTTGTTACTGAACACTTTGTCCCATGTAATAAATTTGCGGACCTGATTCGTTTGCTTTTTGCCAGAACACACCAAAAACAATAACAAAAGTCACTAGTGTCCCCTAATCTTCTTTCACACAAAATAAAAAAACAGCTTCGGAACACTTGTAAAATAGAGCACAAACTACACAGACTTTCTTAATTGTGCTTTTATTGTTATTGCGTCATTGTTCGAGTATCACAGCCTCTGGTCACTGTTTGCAAAAACATGAGGGTGTATAATTGATGTCGGAATTTTTGTTTTGATTAATTCATTTAATTGCCCAATTCTTTGTTTTCGATTTGTCCCTCTTGAGATCATGACAAATATTGGTTAAGTCTTTCCTAGTACTGGTCAAACCTGTGCATGTGCTCCTACATGTCCACGAAAGAGTGTGAAAATGCCCTGACGTGTGATTGAGCTGTGCGTCATTACCTCCCGAGGTCACCGGCCTCCACAGGTACCGCACTATAATGTGTCATTTGCCAAGGGGGACTGTGACTCCAATGCATTCTAAAACAAATTACTGCCACAAAAATTACAACTGCACTCCATCGGCTTTTATGTTCTTTAATGGAGTAAAATAAAAGGCAGAGGGGAAAAAACAATAGATTTTATTATCAAAGCTGTCCTCAGTCTTTCCGCAGCAGATATGGTGTGCCTTTGATGGCATTGCAGTATGTGAATAACACTCAGCATGCTTCACAAAACTGCAAGATGTATTCATAGATTGATACACGGGGGATATGGATGGTAACCGGAGAGATATTCGAAGAAGGGATTGCGAGAAACAAAAAGAGGTAACAGTTATTGCACTCCGTAGACCAAATGTTCTCATGGCTTGGTATTCTTTTGAGGCCTCAGATCTTAAACATTCAGTGATCAATAGGGAAATCGAATTTCGTCATTAGATTGAAAACAGTAAAAAAGGTATTTTACTACTGCAGAGACGGGTCAACATCAAGATCCAACAAAGTATTGACTCTATTCAATTACCTTGTGTAAAATGCATTGTGACTGCTGGAAAATTTGAGGGGAAATTGGCCATGACCGATATTGCTGTTAGCACTAACCACAGAGTCTACAAAATGACCAGATCCGGTCAAGTTCAACAACCAATGTGTTGTTCAACAGCAATCATAGAGGTGTGACAAATCAATTCAATGAGTAAAAGACACAACAGCTAGGCAGCAGGGAGTGTCAGAGCATCAACTTTCTGCTTATATTCTTGAGACAAACTTTCTCCCACTTTAAAAATAGAACACACCTCCACCCATGCGGATTACTGCAATTACTTGTATGGATGTGACAGTTTTGGTCAAAACTTGAAAAATAAAATCTCAGAGAATGTATTTATTATCAATCATCTAGTGACAACTCTTGATGAAAAAAATTATGTTTTATGGATGTCACAAAAATGGACAGAAGACTAAAAACTAGAAAGATGCTTTAAAACTTCACATAGGAATTTAAACCACCAGATCTGTATGTAAATACCTTTGGTAATATTTTGATTTCATCATAAGGTTGACATTTGCATGGAATTACCATAATAAAGGGCCCGTTTCTTAGGTGATATGATGTACCACGAAATATCAAAGTGGAACAAAAGCATGTGGTATGCATTGTTTTGCCTACTACCCAAAGCATTTATTGATATTGATTAGGAAGACCATTACATTTATGCATTTGGCAGACACATGTATTCAAAAAGACTTACAGTGCATTCAAGGTACACATGTTATCAGTATGTCTTCCCTGAAAATTGAACCCATGACCTTTGCACTGCTGATGCAATGCTCTACGAACTAGGCTACAGTTAAACAAATGCATCCTTAACCAATGGGGGCAGGGTTTGACTGTTTACCATAGACCCAATTATCCCCTAATGTGAGACATGCTGCAAAAATCTTTAGTTATTGAGGGGCACACCAGAATAGCTGTGCGTTCTGAAAAAATAAAGACATTTGCAAGCGACAAATACATATATGATTTTATTATATTGTGGTATGTGGCTTGTCGCCTATTGTTTGTATAACAGACATTGAAATACACATATTTTTCCCTCTCTGTTGCCTGGATGTCACAGCTCAGTATAGTCACTAGTGAATAGTGACATCAGCGTTGCGGGGTGTCAGGACCTTGTGTTCACATAGCTCCAGAGTAATTAGTCACATGGCATTTACGGCTCATACGATTGGCTTAGTTATGCAACGAAGTGTCACTATATCACTGGGGAAGGACACGATGCACACCAAAACAATCCACATTTCAAGGGTTTAATGATCAAAGGTTATATAAAACAGGTAACATTTAGGCATTTGGAAGACGCTCTTATCCAAAGCGACCTACATTGCTTTATCCTATACATTTTTTTAACATAAGTATTTTCATATCCCCTGGGATCGAACCCACAACCTTGCGTTGTTAAACACAATGCTCTTACCACTGAGCTAGAGGAAGGGTAACATCCACAGATATGGCGCCCGCAGCATTTCAAGTGCACCGAGTGTCTATATAATAATATAATATAATAATCTCTCGTTTCATCGCTCCTTAAAGTGGCTCCTTAACTATTTTAGTGAACTAATGGACGGAATAGTGAATGAGGGTATAGAGGCCGATTTGGACACAGCAAAAGAGTCCGAGATGATAAGCTGCAGGTGCGGGGTGTTATCAAGGTGGTGCAGGTGCAGCTGTAATCAATGAGCTGTGGGGAGTAGGTGTGGGAAACGGTGAGAGAGTGCTGATGCAGGGGGGCGGCTGAGACGCAGACTTGTTATAGTACTCCCCCCTCCCGCAGCCGTGTCCTGGCAGGCAGCAACAATAAGTCCAATAAGTCAGAGGCCAGTTGCAGCTCACCCTCAGCAGCAGGAGTGTGGGCGGCGCTTTCCTCAAAGCCCTCGATATCCACCAGTACTCCCACGGTGATGCACTGTGTTGCCGGCGCACGCACCTGGTAATCCACGGGTAAGCTTTAACAGGTAACATCCACAGGTAAGTACAAGCAGGTAACATCCACGGAATATAACAATGGTATGAACTAGTGAACATGAAACGACAACTAAACCTGGCAATGAGTGAAACACAAAGAACCATACATATCATTAACTAGATGCCTCATTCAAGCTCTCCAGGCATGTAGACACGTTCGCCATCTTGGAACGGTCCACTGTCGTCACTCACAGTTTGCTAGAAATGTCTGCCAATTTTAATCGCTGAAAAATGGGATATCCTTTTGTTGTAGTCATGTGTTAGTGTAGGAAATATAATATTTGAGTTACAAAACAAAAAATATGTTTTCATAATCACGCACAGTCAGCTGACTCTTGAGTGTTTACGGACCGACTTGGCAGGGTTGGCAGATCTGTGAAAGAAAATCCTTCATCACGAGCCTAACGTCCCTAGGCCAAATAACAGAACTTAACATTAATAAATAAAATCATCTTTCAGATTGACAGAAATAAAGCAAAATCCTTCCACTCCTAACCTGTGGATAAAACAAACAAGAGCAACTGTTACAATTAGGGCTGGAAATTTAAAGCGTTAATTAGATTAATTAATCACAGAAAAAAATAACTTGTTAATATTTTAATGCAATTAACACGCCCTGCCCTGCCCTGCCCCGCCCATCAACAAACCTGTACATGTTTGAGAATTGCATCAAGCAAATAAAAAAATCGAACAAGATGCAAAACGGAAAGGACGAATAACTGCATGGCTTGCTAAATATACATTTTAAGTACAAAAAATATCCCAATGGAGCCTTTGACAAAAACAAAGTCATTTGCGTTGTCTGTGGCAAGGAATTTTCCTATTATCGAAGCAGTTCGAACTCGACACAGAAAAAATCTAAATGGAACAACTTAGCTCAAACTAAATGTAGTGGAGTAGGTGGGGCGAGACTGTGAGTCGTGGCCGGTGAGTGAATGTTAATGAGAGTCAGCTGTGCGCGCACCGGTCTCATATCACGGAGGACATCGGGAGCATAAGAGAACGAGCGCCCGGACCATCGAGGAGAGAGGACCAGGCCTGGATTTCAGTTGTGGTTTGTTTTATTTAGCCAGCAGTCGTCCGTGAGAGTCTGCCGGCTGTTTATGAATTAGTGCGCACGTCATCGATTGTGCCTGGAAACTTAAGTCCTTCGCATTAACTGTAATGAAGTCAGTCACACAGCACTACTATGATGCATGTGCCGAACAGTTTCTAACAGTGGCTGACAACTTGGGTGTCCGAGAAAAGGTGACCACCATCGGACCTGACAGCGCACGAAACATTGTCACAGCGCCTAGAAAGGGCACTAGGTGCGCTTTTAAGGGCAGCCGCATGATTGGGTTGCTGCTCAGCAATTACTTTTTTAAAGCTTTTTACCACTTTTAACTTATTATAGCTTTGAAATGCTTAAATAGATTATTTGTATGTTTGACTACTTTGCTGAATTGAAAGTTAGGAAATTTGGATGAATTTATTTCTAGGAGATTCTGGATTGATTCTGGAAATGCGGCCTACTCAACTATAGCTGGGTGAATAACAGGAAACCCTTGCTGAAGAAAGATTTCCCATTTCTCCTTACAATGAAACAACTTGGTCTACTGAGTGATTTCCATTTCTTAAAAAGTCTGAGAAGCTGTGCATCTCCTCTGGCTTTTGAAATTAAGAACATGTTGCGGTCAAGTGGGATTCTACGACTCCGATCTCGCCCTAGAGGTAAGAAAGCAGGTAGAAATTATAATCATTCAATAAGTACAATTGTTGGAAATCTTCTTCTTGTGGATCTGCAGGGGATATGAAAAGAAATTTGACCGAGCAAAGAATGTTTCCATCTGATTGTTGCCACCATCCTAATAACTTAATATCAAGACAAACCAAGACATGCCAATACCATCTATGCCTTCTTTCTAAGGTGCTCTTTTCGTCACAAGTGTGATGAGCTGTACAGTGTAGCATCGATTAATAAGCAGCAGTTGTTGATGTTTCAGAGACATGGTTAAAAACAAATGTTCCAGATTCAATTGTATCATTTCCAGGATATACAACGCACAGGCGGGACCAGGAAGGAGGTGCGTGAGGAGGAGTTGCCTTGTTTGTCTGTAACAAAATCAAGCAAAAACGGCTGACTCATCTAGAATAAGATGGATATGAAGCACTGTGGGTCTGGTTACGTCCCAGTCGTTTACCACGAGGACTAAGCTGTGCTATTGCGGCTGTGCTCTATTTTCCACTTCGCTCTTCTGCAACAGCCCAACCTGATATATTAATTACTAAGTATTTGAACAGTTGTCTCTGAGACATTGAATGTAAATATCAGCAGGCGGCATTTGTCATACTTGGTGATACAAATAAATATAAGTCGGAAACCATCTGCAGCAGATATGGGTTAAAACAACCGTGGCCAGAGCAACAAGAAAGGCAAGTCAATTAGACTCAATATTTACCTGTATTTCATCCTTGTATCAGCCACCTAAACACTTGCCCCCTGTGGGTTCTTCTGATCATCAGATCATCTAGGTAATCGCAGGTAACTGGCCCAAAAAACGATCAAACACATTTATTGTAGAACACGTACCCCCGAGACCATCAGGGAATTGGTGCCTTTCCCTCAACTATCAAATCCGTCTTGCATAAAACAGTTTCATTAAAGAAGGTCTCTATTACAAACACAGATAAGTCCTGGATGACTGTTCAAATTAAAGATATGATAAAGGACAGACAGCGTGCATTTTGTTCTGGTGACAGAAGCTCTAAAATCAACCATAGCTAAAAAAATCAAGTCTGCAAAGAAACAATATAACCAGCATGAGGTGGAGGAACTACGATGCTCCAAGACTAAACAATGGTTGAAGTCTGTGAACGCTTTAATGGGGATTCAAGGAGAAAAGAGTGATGTGGTTCCTCGGATAATAACATTGTGCAACATGAGTGTGACATTCTGGCTAGGAACTTTGCAATCCAAACTTCTCTGTCTGAGGAAGAAGTCACCCACAAGTTGTCAAACTGCAGTGTACCTTCTCTGAGTATTGGAGAGGTCAAAGCTAGACTACTTAAAGTGAATATAACCAAGGCTGCTGGTCCCGACTGCATTCCTTCCTGGGTGCTAAATACTTTTTATGAAGAGTTGGCACCGGTGTTATGTGTTATCTTCAATACATACATCCAACACAATATTTTTCTACAACAATGTAAGGAAGCTTCCATTTATACATATACCTATGTATCGCCAATAAAAGCGTTAGCCAAATGCATAAATGTAAATGTAAATGAAGCTATAGTTAAAGCTGTAGCTTAAATAGCAAAGCCTAGTATTCCAGTAGATTAACGCCAGATATCATTACTCAGCTGTGTTGGAAAGGTTTTTGAAAGAATCCTCATAGATGCCATTCTGGAGGATACAGTTACTAAGATTGACCCATCTCAACATGGCTTCATGAGGAATAGATCAACTGTCACTTCTCTGATTCAGGTGTTGCTGCTCTGGCATAAAGCTCTTAATAGTTCCCCCAAAATGGATATACATGCTGTTTTTGTTGATTTCACTCTAGCTTTTGACACTATTGATCATTGCCTATTGCTACATTCCTTAGTTGAACTGCATGTCAGTCGGCCATTATGGCTTATCGCGAGAAGTTACTTGGATAACAGAGCAAAAGGTGAAGTGGGGCTCCTGTGTGTCCAATTCTTTTCCAGTCCAAGCAGGTGTTCCCGGAGGACATGTAATAAGTAGAGTTTCTACCTTAAAACTGCTTGGAATCCTAATATCTTCTGACCTGTCCTGGGACGCCCAGATACATGATTTCGAAGGTCTGCCCCAGAATTCACTATCTTTGTGCCGCAAAAAAAGGAGGTCTTCCTTGCGATGTTTTAGTGCAAATATATTTGACTTTTATACAGCCATTTTTGGAGTATGCAAGCCCAGTATAGGGTGGACTACCTAAAGGTCTCTCTGAGGAGTAAGAGATAATTCAAAAGCGATGCTATTGTATCATAAATTCTTAAAATATTGATGATAAATTCCGATGAAGGCATTCTGCTTCTTGTAACGTCTGTATGTATGTGCGATTAATTAGATTAATTCGCTTGACAGCACTAGTTACAATGTAACCCAATTCCACTGGAATGCCGCAGACTTGCCTGCCCACTCAAAATTGGTATCTACGTTATGTCGAGCTTAGAGTTTCTGCTTTCGGGATTCATATATGTAACAAGATTCAAGATATGGAAGGAAGGAGGCGGGAACCGGCAAACATTAAAACATTTAATCAAATAATAACAAAGTATAAAAGACAGCCGGCAGCCCCTCACGGACGACTGCCGGCAACACAAACATAAATATAAACTTAACATGTGTCTGGGCCCGATCCTCTCTCTTCGACGGTCCGGTCGCTCGATCTCTTATATGCTCCCAATCTCCTACGTGATTCGAGCCTGGTGTGCGCACAGCTGGCGCTCATTCACAATTACTCACCGGTCTCTAACCACGGTCTCTCCAATATAGAGAGTTAAGACAAACCTGTTTTTTAGGCAGGGCCTGTAACATACAGCACATCTGACAACTTTAAAAGGGATATTGTCCATTCCATTCCATTTTCTACCGCTTATCCGAACTACCTCGGGTCACGGGGAGCCTGTGCCTATCTCAGGAGTCATCGGGCATCAAGGCAGGATACACCCTGGATGGAGTGCCAACCCGTCGCAGAGGATATTGTCAATATTTAGATTTTTAACCCTCAGATATCTAGGTCCTATCATAAAAAAATCATGCATCAATGGAAAGCGTATTTGTTCAGCTTTCAGATGATGTATAAATCACAATTTGGAAAAAAATACTCTTATAACTGGTTTTGTAGTCCAGGGTCACATTTAATAAAATCAACATGAAAGATGAAAATATCTCTTTCCAACAATACAAGCCTCCTAGAAACATGATTGTTTAGATGTGCCTTTGACCAGACTCTATATTGATGCCTCACAGCCTTGTTTTTATTCACAAAAATAAATATGGCATCTACCTGGCCCTCTTTGGACCTTACATTTGCACAAAGATATTGTTGCATTACAAGGTGCTACTGTGCATTTATGTGTTCATAATCCCTGTGAGGTACGTGATACAGCTCCACTGGGGATGGAAAGTGAGGAGATTTGAGAACTTTAAGGTGAATAAATCCACGGAGGAGACATTTTCCTGTGGCAAACCGCTTCCTGTGTAATTATGTAGTCTGTTGGCACTCGTTCACAGTGGAATATCATCATATTACTCCATTCATCTTGTCACATGACATCATACGCTGAAGGTTAAACAAGTCTGTGTCGAAACCAATGTACTACAATGCCAGCAATAGTGTTTGCCACTCCTGTCTCAGTCATTCCAGTACACCTAAACTCATTCAGATATGAGAGTGCCGGCTTCCCGAATACAAGAAACGATTCGAGATTTTGCATATTATTACAAATCTACAATTCTTTTTGACACCACTCTGGTCTCTATCATTATCTTGATGCACAGTCCAATAAATCACCAGTGAAGAGGTTGACGTCACATACAGTGATAATGAACAGGACTTTCTATTGCCTTCCTGTGCATGAATCTTAAACATGTTCACAATGTGCTAATGACTTTTGAGCGTATCAAACCAATTAATCGCAGTCCCGACCAATAAAAGTCAGATATAATAGCAGACAATGGCATCGGCAAAACTATTGTAGATATCTGTGATGTTGAAATATCGTTTTTGATTTTGGTAGCATTATATGTTAATTTCTCTCTTTGTTCTTGTAAAACCTGATATTTAGTTTTTGTATTCTGTTTTTTAGTCATATTAATTTCACATATACTTTGAGTTCAGTGTTTCACAGACACTTATTATCTATCTGTATAAAAAAAAGCAAAATAAAACATTAATTTTAAGATTCTTACAATTTAGTTAACCCGAACGGACAATAATCAGGTTCACAGTTGTTTGGGGCTCAGGGGGGATGTGGTATAGTTTGGTCAATGATCTTGTAATCTTTTTCTCTTGAAATGTCTTAATCTGATGATGAAGTATACCTGCCTCCGTTTCAAAGACTTTCTGACCCATCAAGTAGACTGTGGCTTCAAATGTATCAGTCGAGTGCTTGGGGATCTCTTTGATGTGATTTGGTAATGACTTCTATAATGGCATTCTTAATGAACATTTCAGTCCAAATGGGTGACTGACACTCCTCCAGCATGCCCTAATCAGAGATGATTACATGCCCCCTGTGGTTCTTGTAATTTACCTACATGAACAGACAAAGAATACTGATTGTTTTGCTCTTTAAAATGTGGTCCAACTACAAACTGTATAAAACTTTAGTTTGCAAACTCACAAACATGTACAGGTATACAGACAAATACAACATCAATGACCATTTTCTCTATTGGTTAAAAGACTGTCAAATAGGCCAATTATAAAAAATATGTGCTCATATTATTGTGTGTCCTGTACATGTATAAATAAATACAGTATATAAAAATATACACATATCAGTTGTGAACAGACCCTTAAAAAAGACTAAGAAAATTACCAGCTAAATTTATAGGAGTCCTTCAACCTTTTGACAATTTGAGAGTTCGGTTTCAGGGATTAAAATGTACAAATTAAAGTGACATTTTTAAATGTGTGAATGAATGACTTTTACATTTAACTTTTATATTAAATGTCATGATCCTGTCCTTCTTGTCTGGAGTTTTCTAGTTCTGTGGACTGGGTCGTGACAGTTCCATGTCTTGTTGTGTTCTGTGTTCTGTGTGGAAACACGTGGCCTTTGTTGTGACTGCACCACTTTGCTTATTTTTCCCCCTCTTGGGAAGTATTTGTTTGGAGTCTTGTTTAAATTTATTTTTCCCCCCATCATGGGTATTTGTTTATTCATTTTTTTTTGCACCTTGGCTGTCTGCAGTTGGGTTCTTCTGCCTCTAACGTGACATTCCACTCATTCCACTGCTGATATGTTGCATATACATCCTAAACGTGTAATATTCTCCATTGTAGAACTATTTTACAGTAGTAAAATAGTTAATATTTACTATTTAGTTAATATTTTCACTGTTTCTGTTTGCCCTGTCCGGTTTGACTTAGTTTCCCCAGTAGTCTTGATTATGTAATTCTGTTCACCTGTGTTGTTTTAATCATCTCCTTTGCTCCTTGGTTCTCCTGTGTATATGCCCTTAAAGTTGTTTGTGTAGTGCTTTCTTTTGGATCTTTTTTAAACATAGTATTTTGGGTTTTATTCCTTCGTTGTGCATTCATACACAGCATTCCATGACAGAATACCGGACCAAATAAAGAAGTATTGAAGCATTTTTCTATTTTTGAAAGCCGTTTCCCAGCCGTTAGGCACCTATGCCTAGAGCAGCATGACTGTTCTCGTTCCCCGTGAGGAATTAGCCACTTTTGTGGAGTGGTTGCTGGAGAATAATGGAGCGTATTTTTCCGTCTGCCCCACAGATTATATCTCCAACCCCACTCCTGACCCAGAGACCAGCCTACCATCAACCTGTTGCACGGAGTGTCAACCAGAATCCCACCGGTTACGGACCTGCTGCGACACAATTGGCAACATGTGAGACTGCGACTGAGCCCGTCATCGCCCCAAGAAGTTCCAGCCCTGCCTCCCTCTACCGCCACCTCTGTTCCTGCCAGCCAGTCCTGGGTCTGCTGGCACCTGGTGACACCTGAGCTCACCTTCTGCACACCAGCTACCTCGGGTTGAGTACACCATGTCTCCGCTTCCAACCTCTGAGACTCAGACTCCACCTTTGCCCATGACCTAGCGGCTACATCTTGGCACCTCCCTTCCTCATCTCCACCTTGGCCCATCATCCAACCAACTCCACAAGGCACACCTTGGTCAGTTGTTGACCATCCACAACCTCGGGACTCCAATCCTTCGGCTATGCCTCATCACTCCGCCCCTATGGCTCTGTCAGGCTCCTCTTTCCCTATGGCTCCAACTTCATCATTGGTCGCTTGGGCTCTGCAGTGGACTTTCAGATCCCCACCTCGGACGCCTGCGCCACTGGAGCGGCCTTGGCCCTACGGATCCTCGGTTTTCAAAGTTGTCTTGATTACGTCATTCTGTTCAACTGTGTCTTGTAAATCATATCATTTGCTCCTTGGTTCTCCTGTGTATATCTCCTTATGTTTCTGTCTGGTCATGGTCCGGCATTGTTCTTATGTTAACATTGTGTGTGTTTAGTGCTTTCTTCTGGTTCTTTATTAAATATAGTAATTTGCTCATCTAGCTTTACAAAGACTGAATTTCCTGGCCTCAGGGGATAAGATTAGGGATAAGATTTTCACACCTTCTTTCTGTCTTCTGTTGAAATAGAATGCAAGATGTTGATCAGCAGCATCTTTCCTGCATATCAGTCTCTGGTCCGGCCATTTCGGAATGAGGTTGCAGTCCAAAGTTGGTAGTGTATTCCTGAGTCTCCGTCCCATCAAAAGCTCAGGTGTGCTCACTCCAGTTGATGCATGTGGGGTTGTTATGTAGCTCAGCAATGCTAGTACTGGATGTTTTTGCCGTAGGATGGCTTTTGCTGACTGGACCGCACGGTCTTCATGTCCATTGCTTGAGGGGTGGTGTAGGCTTGATGTAACATGCTCAAAATCAAACTCACTGCTGAATATCCGGAATGTTTCACTTGTGAATTAAGGTTCATTATCTGAAATGATTACCTCTGGAATGCTGAATAGTGCAAATGTTGCTTTTAGCTTGATGGCGATCTGGTTTCCTCTGGTAAGCAAGCCGCCAGTCACCGACAATTCACTCTTGAATGAATAAAAGTCTATAATCTCAGGATGAACATCTTATGCATGCTCAGGCCATTAAGTTTTAATTAAGATTTTCACTCTCTGCAATTTTTTATCTTGTTGTGTTGCATGGAAAATTGCATTTATTTTTCCTTTTGAAGCTGGCAAGCATTCCACAATACAGACATCCTCTTCTGTAGTGTTGGCCATGGTGCTGCTTTGTGGGCTTCACGACAAGGTGTCTGCTACCATTAGTGTTTTACCAGAAGCATACTCAGCTGTCACGTTGAATCTCATTAGTCTGAGAAAAAGTCTCTGGCATCTGATTGGTACATTTTCCAAATGTTTACCGTTTATCAAGGGAACCAGTTTGTGGTCTGTGATGATTTTGAAATATCCCATTCCACTCAGATATTTGCTGAAATATTCGCACGCCCATACTCCGCAAGACACTCTTTCTCTTTCTGCACATAATGGCGTTCAGCACCAGCAAGGGTTCACGAGCAAAAGGCTACAGGCTTCCAGCAGTCTCTGTGTTGTTGGAGTAGGACTCCTCCCAATCCATAACTGCTTGCGTCGGCAGATCCAGTTGTTGGTTTCTCAGCATCATAAAATGACAACACGGGTGATGTCATGAGTGCTTCTTTCAGGTGACAAATTGCCTGTTCCTGTGCTGAATCCCAGGTCCATTCTGTTTTAGTTCGTAGGACTTCATATAGAGTGCCTCCCAGCATTGCAAGGTGAGGAATATATTTTTCCATATAGTTAATCATCCGCAGGACTCTTTTAAGTTCATTAACATTCTTAGGGGCTTTGAGTTCAGTAATGGGTTTGACTTTCTCTGGGTCTGCACAGACTCCATTCTCATCAACTATCTGACCCAGGAAATGCAGCTCACTTTGTCGAATTGCACATTTGTCTATGTTTAATCTTAGGCCACGAGTTCGATCTCTTCCATTACTTACCTCAGTCGCATGTCATGTTCTTGCATGGATGCTCGATACACAATGACATCATCAATATACACCAGGACTCCCTCCAAGCCTGACAACAGCTCTTGCATTCTTCTTTGCGATGCTTATACCAAAAGGAAGTTTGCCAAAAGACACTTATCTAACGATATAAACACTTTGGCCCTCTTAGTTTTGCAAGGATTTCATGTGTTGTTGGCAGCTTTAATCGTTTTCATTCAGTCTTTTCAGGTCAAAACATATACAGTTGAAAGAAAAAGTATGTGAACCCTTTGGGCTTACTTGGATTTCTTCATAAATTGGTCATAAAATGTCTTCTGATCTTCATCTAAGTCACAACAATAGAGAAACACAGTCTGCTTAAACTAATAACGCCCAAACATTATACGTTTTCATGTTTTTATTGAACACAACATGTAAACATTCATAGTGCAGGGTGGAAAAAGTATGTGAACCTTTGGGTTTTATAACTGGTTACTGACCCTCCTTTGGCAGCAATAACCTCAACCAAACGTTTCCTATAGTTGCAGATCAGACCTGCACAACGGTCAGGAGAAATTTTGGACCATTCCTCTTCACAAAAGTGTTTCAGTTCAGCAATATTCTTGGGATGTCTGGTGTGAATCGCTCTCTTGAGGTCATGCCACAGCATCTCAATTGAGGTCAGGACTCTGACTGGGCCACTCCAGAAGGCGTATTTTCTTCTGTTGAAGCCATTCTGTTGTTGATTTAATTCTATGCTTTGGGTCGTTGTCCTGTTGCATCGTCCATCCTCTGTTAAGCTTCAGTTGGCGGACAGATGGTCTTAAGTTTTCCTGCAAAATTACTTGATAAACTTTGGAATTCATTTTTTCATCGATGACAGTAATCCGTCCAGTGCCTGAGGCAGCAAAGCAGCCCCAAACCATGATGCCCCCTCCACCATATTTCACAGTTGGGATGAGGTTTTGATGTTGGTGTGCTGTGCCTTTTGTTCTCCACACATAGCGTTGTGTGTTCTTTCCAAACAACTCAATTTTGGTTTCATCTGTCCACAGAATGTTTTCCCAGTAGTGCTGTGGAACATCCAGGTGCTCTTTTGCAAACTTCAAACGTGCTGCAATGTTTTTTTTGGACAGCAGTGGCTTCCTCCGTGGTGTCCTCCCATGAAGTCCATTCTTGTTTAATGTTTTCCTTATTGTAGATCTGTCAACAAAAATGTTAGCATGTGTCAGAGATTTCTGTAATGTTTAGCTGACACTCTAGGATTCTTCTTCACCTCATTGAGCATTCTGCGCTGTGCTCTTGCAGTCATCTTTACAGGACGACCACACCTAGGGAGTGTAGCAACAGTGCTGAACTTTCTCCATTTGTAGACAATCTGTCTTACCGTGGACACATGGACATCAAGGCTTTTAGATATACTTTTGTATCCCTTTCCAGCTTTATGTAAGTCAACAATTCTTGATCGTAGGTCTTCTGAGAGCTCTTTTGTGCGAGGCATGGTTCACATCAGACAACGCTTCTTCAGAACAGCAAACTCAAAACTGTTGTGTGTTTTTTATTGGATAGGCCAGCTTTAATCAACACATCCAATCTCATCACATTGATTGGACCCCAGGTTGGCTGACTCCTGGCTCCAATTAGCTCTTGGAGAAGTCATTAGCCTAGGGTTTCACATACTTTTTCCAGCCTGCACTATGAATGTTTACATGTTGTGTTCAATAAAAACATGAAAACGTATAATGTCTGTGCGGTATTAGTTTAAGCAGACTGTGTTTCTCTACTGTTGTGACTTAGATGAAGATCAGAACACATTTTATGACCAATTTATGAAGAATTCCAAGAAAGCCCAAAGGGTTCACATACTTTTTCTTTCAACTGTACGAGCCTGTCCGTTGGGTTTGGTAACAGGTACCATTGGTGCACACCAATATGTTGGTTCATTGACTCTCTAAATCACTCCTCCTGCTTCCATCCTTCGTAATTCATCACTCACTTCATTTCTGAAGAAGCGGCAATGTGACTCTATGAGCGGTATTAACAGCATATGATTCTGCTACTTCTCTGAGTTGATTCTTAACTGGTTCAGTCTTTACTCATCTATCCGTTTAACCATGCCCATTTCTTAAGCTGCCCTACCGCTGACAAGGTTTTTCACTGTTGGGCCTTTTACGACATATATGGTCAGTTCATACTGTTTCATTTGTGCTTTACCTGGCTTCGGAATTGCACAATGCATTTTAGAAAGCCCCCTGGTCCTGGACTGTTAGCTTTGTGCAGTTCTTGTTTCTTCTGCAGGTTTTTGAATGTCTCTTTGCTTATTATTGTCACATCCGCCCCTGTATCTATTTTAAACGCTACTGGTGTGTTTCCATTAGTCAGATTGACAGTCCATGTTTCTGTGCTGCCTTTCCCTCTCTGTTGTACAGATCCTAGGTAAAATGAGTCAGCTTCTCTTTCCCCCCGTATGATTTCATGGACTAATTTAGTTTTGCACATTTGTTCCCAATGGCCTTTTTTGTGACATTTCCTGCATTCCACTCCTAAGGCTGGACATTGCTCTCTGTATTTATGTTTTGTTTTGCCACGTCTGCTGCATTTGTCCTCACTTTTCTTTGTTTTTCTGTTGGCTTACCTGGTGAGTAACTTCCTCAGGTTTTCTTTCCATTTGTACGGCGATATCCAATGTGAGATCTATAAATAGTTGTAATCTTTCAGACAGGTCCTTGTCTATAATTTCTACAACCAATCTGTTTCTAATGTTCTCATTTCTGTTAGCACCAACGTCACAGATTTCTGATAACTCTCACAGTGCACAAATAAATGTCTCACCTTTTTCCTTTGATCTTTGGGTTCACTGGGGAAACTGCACCCTATTGTGTATAGCGTAGGCAGGGGTGCCGCCAGAAATTCTGGGCCCTATGGAAACCAAAATTTCTGGGCCCCCTACATTTTTTACAGATAAAATTTAACCCAATAAACATGCCCTGTATACTTAAAAAAAAGATAATTAGCACATTGCATAGTTAAAATGTTTAACGATGAGTACAAAGCCTACAAAAACAAGAAAAAAATATAGAAATATGTACTTGTTTACATAAAAGGGAGAACATTTATTATCTCAATTGCATTTGCAAGCACAACAGAACATGATGTACACATATTGACATATACTTTACATGAACAAGCTTTAGCTGGGTCAAACTGCTCAATCAGGAAACATCAGCTACAGTAGAGACACGTTTTATTCAATTTTATATAATTTTTTTCTGGGGCATTTTATTCATATTAAGAACGTCAAGTTTGACAGCATCGATCGTAGCAGCAGCACTGTCACTTCACAGAACACACGACACACACCGGCAAACTGATTTTGTAATTTTTGAAGCGTGTAGATTACTTTTTGTTTTGCAAAGTTATCATCATGTGGCGAACACAGTAGATAAGACGTGTTTAGAGGCTAAAATTTTCGCGAAGTTTCGCGCTCAGGCTCACCTTGTTCGGCTGATTAAGACGGGGACGTGGGACGTGGGGGAAGGAGGACGTGGGTGTGCAGCAGCCGCTGATTCTGTGTTCATAATTCAGTAATTATTTTACTAAGATAGCTAGATAAAAGCAGGTCATGTAGCAACAAAAATAAGTTTTGGAATACAGGATTAGGTCAAGCTACCTTTCTTTTTGAAAAACTGTGTGACATACTGTCGACTTTGGCGTTCTCTGTCTTCTCTTTCCTTCTTTTCTTAACGTTTTTGATGCCCTGACTTTTCATGTGACATGTCTGCGTGTGTCACTGTCTGCGCTGCATCATAACAAGTCCAATTAACAAAAGACGCTACACTATTGATCGTAGCTCGGACAGCGCAGGTGGAATGAACCATTGTGAGGGAGCAGGGAGGGGTGTGACTGAAACAGTAAATACATTATTTGTTTTTTAAATATTAAATCTATCGTCAAAACGGACAAAATACACATTTAGTGCACGAGGGCCCCTAGCACATTTAATGTATGTATAAAAAAGAAAAGAAATAGGAAAATAAAAAGGGGGTCTGCTCTTCTGGGCCCTAAATCAGGCTGGGCCCTTAGAATCGTCCTAACCTTCCACCCCTTTACGGCGCCCATGAGCGTAGGTCTGCGGTACAGAGTAGTCATTGTTTTTTTTTTTAACTGTCTCGAAATCGTTTTCTTTCTCCCTTTCATTGAAAAGGAATGATTGATAAATGTTTTATGGCTCGTTTACCATCACACAAATCAATGACAACTTCTGACACCATGATGTTTAATTCACAATTTAGTTATTAAGATAATGTTATATTGACAATTTTTATATCATGTGGTGTCTTTTCTTTACGCTGTGTATATTTTGGGACTTTTAAGAAAATTGTTTTATATACAAAAGTCAAATGGAATTAAAAAACTTTTAAGTTCATTATCTCTGCTCAGAATCCAGATAGATCATTATAATTCCATTTAAATAGTTTCAAACTAACATTAAAAAAGTAACTTCTATAAGCAAATTTTGAAAAGTAATTAATACTTCAACAAAAACTTGTTAACCACAAGTGGTGGGCTGTAGTTCCACATAAAACAAACTGCATAACACAATTTGTGAATGTTTGTTTTAACCAGGGCCGAGTCTCAATTTATTCTAGGGCCCCTCCAAAAAATCCAGCTGACAACTAAAATAATTATTAAATTAAATATTTCCTAAAAAAAAAATGTATGGCCAAAAATAAAAATAAAAAATCCACACACGGTTTTATGCAGCGCTTTCACCTCAAAAAATATGTATTTAATGCTTCATCGGAGGGCATAAAACCAATGAAAAGTGCAGACCGTTTTCCAGAAACAGCTCTTCCTCTGTGCTAAATATTAAATACTTACCATCTATAAAAAAATCTCTCAATTTAATCACAGAAAAATAAAAAATTGCAGGTCTCGCTCTGTCAAACATTTTACAGATTCACAAGGCAACTTCATATGTGGAAAGCAATGTGAATTCAACTTAATTGTATCATGCTTAACCCACTTAAACTTGTATAAAGGATCTTTACAAAAAAAATTTTTGGTGGGACTACATTAATTATTTTTGTCACTTACTCAGCATAGTATTTTGAGTTCCCAGCATGCTTTCCATGTGACTGTGAACAATAATGGCGCTCATGTCAATACTGAGACAACTCTCATCCCAATGAGTAGCGTAACCCAGGCAAGAAGCAGATCCACGTGCAGTATAACATTTAATGTCTTAATACAAGACAAAAACAAACCAAAGTAATCCAAAGGCTGAACGAAGCTTTAAAAACAAAGACTGAAACGAACAAATGATCACCTCGATCGCGGGTCTAAAATGTTACGAGAGTTTCCATGATAAATAAACAAACGGGAGACTCCAGGTAACGTCTTGGTTACGTATGTAACCTCAGTTCCCTGATAACAAGCCTGGGCGTGTCAGCTCGAAGCTTTGGTGAAACTTGTAACCTTCCAGTGTGGTGGTCGGGGGGTTCCAGAGCTTTCTGGAGAAAGATGGGTACAGCCCTGACCGGTAAACTATCACGGACGGGGCCTTAGCTCTCTACAGGCTAGAGGCCATCCGACTCGGTTTACACCGGGAAAGCGCAACTCTTAATCAGAGAAGCGCTGCAGAGGCTACCTCCTACTTGTGGGGAGGAATATGGTGGGGATATATGTATGGTCTCGTCCTTGGAGGAGAACGCATGGAACGTGCGGACTGGATAGTTAACCGCGAGGTGGAGGTCCACCTGGGGAAGCTCATGGGTTACCAAGTGTGGGAACCATTGTCATGAGGTATGGCAGACGGAACAGCCCTCGGTGGGGGTGTTACTGCGTCTGATAGCACAGGTCCGGTTAGAACTATGTGAGATAGGTCATAAGGTATCCCGGCCTAAGGGGGAAGGCTGCTCTGCCCAGCCAACCCCCAGGAGGTGCTTGCTTGGTGATGGATGGAATGCCTGTTCTTAACCAGAGTCTGGGTAAGAAGGAAGGTTGGTGAGGTACCAATTTTCTTAGCCATGTGTTTGGGTAAGAAGAAAAGTGTAGATAGCACACTGACCTCTTGGAGGGTGGGAAGGTGCTTTCGCAGGCTTACGCCCCCCCGGATGCCAGTCCTACATGTCGCCACGCAGGACGTGGGCTGACACCGGGTTTACGCGAAGGCTGTTGACCTTTGCGAAGGTGTTTGGGCGTAGCCCAACCCGCAGCTCTACAGATGTCTGCTAGAGAGGCGCTTCTGCCAGTGCCTAGGAGGTGGCTAAACTCCGTGTGGAGTGAGCCCTCACTCAAAGGGCATGGGAGATTCTGAGATCGGAATGTCGTCGTAACGGCATCCACGACCCAGTGCGCCAGCCTCTGCTTGGAGACAGCCTTCCCCTGCTGCCTCCAATACAGACAAGGAGCTGGTCGGAGCTACTGAAGCTCTGCGTGCGGTCCAGGACACAACACGGATGGGGTTGGGTCTTCCTCCCCGACGGGGATTGCCTGCAAGTTCACCACTTGGTCCCGAAGGGGAGTAGTGGGAACTTTGGGCACGTATCCGGGCCTGGGTCTCAGGAAAACGTGAGAGTTACCAGGGCCGAATTTAAGGCGATCCGGGGACACAGAGAATGCTCGTGCCAGGTCGTGTTGCCCTAGAAACTTTCCATCAACTGAGTCGTGATGAGTGGCAATAGCGACTACATACACTTTCAGTGTGGAGGGGAGAATTAGTCTCCAGTCTCGTAAGAAGGACAACACAATCCTGATCGAGCACCTCAGTGGGTCTTTCTCACTGAGAAAGACACCAGGACGAGAAGAGGCACCGTCTAGAGGCGTGTAACCGCCTAGTAGATGGGGCCCTAGCCTGGGTCATGGTCTCTGCCGTAGAGGGAGGCAAAGAGGTCTATCTGTGCCTAGTCGAACAGCCCCCAAATGAGCTGGACCGGGGATGGAGTTGCCACTCTCCGCAAGGCGTATACTGACGAGAGAGCGCGTGGGCTGTCTGGTTCAGTTTGCCTGGGAAGTGTGTGGCCCGCAGGGAGCGGATCACCTGCTAACTCCATAGGAGGAGGCGTCGGGCAAGTTGTGTTAGCTGCCGTGAGCGTACGCCACCCTGGCGATGTACGGTAGGGCTGTCAAGCTGTCCCGGAGGACCAACACGTGCTGTACCTGCAATAGAGGCCGGAGCCTTCTCAGCGCAAGCCGCACAGCCCACAACTCTAGGCAATTGCATGCTAGCGCAGACGGGGGCCCGTCCAGCGCCCCGCTACTGCGTGCCCGTTGCACACTGCACCCCACCCCTATAGCGAGGCGACCGTCATCACCACGACGTGCCTCGTAACCTGCCCGAGGGGAACCCCGCCCGGAGGAAATGGAAGACCAAGGGGTTAGGGTGTGTCGGCAGCAGGGCGACATCACCATGCGCCTGCTGTCGGTGTGCCACGCTGTCCTCGGAACTCGACTCTGTAGTCAGTGTTGAAACGGTCTCATGTGTCCCAGGAGCCTCCAGTTCAACACTGACTAAGCGCGTGCTGCGGACAGTTGCGCCATCATGGTGCAGAGTTTAGTTCCATACCGAGAAAGAGGATGCTCTGCACTGGGGAGAGTATGCTCTTTTCTCGGTTGACCTGAAATCCCAATCGATCTAGATGCCGGAGCACCAGGTCCCTCTGTGTACACAACAGATCTCGCGAATGTGCCAAGATAAGCCAGTCGTCGAGATAGTTTAGTACCCGCAGGAACAGACCGAAAGGGAGGACTCTGTCCTGATATGCCCGCATGTCCTGATATGCCCTGATATGCCCTGATAGGATCGAGACATTAGAGTAAGCGTCCTTCAGGTCGATTGCCACGAACCAATCCTGACACCTGATAGATGTCAGGATACGCCTCTGCGTGAACCTCTGAGTGGCAGCTTGTGAAGGTGCTTGTTCAGGGTAGGCAGACCGGTGTGGCGCAACCCGCCGTCTTTCTTGGGAATGATGAAGTGCGGGTCGTGACCCACTGAACATCTTGGTTTTAGGGACGAACTCAATGCCTGTTTCGCCAGAAGGGTGGTGACCTCTTCCCGAAGTACTGAGGCGTCCCTGCCTCAGACAGAGGGAGAGATAATGCCTTGAAACTTGGGAGAGTCTCTGGCGAACTGGATCGAGTAACCAAGACGGACCGCCCGCATTGGTCAGCGAGACAGTGTGGGCAGCTCTCGAGCTCCCAGGGACTGTGACAGGGTGACCAAGGGGACGGTCTGCCTCATCATTCCCACGGGGGTGGTTCGTCGGCTGGCGGAGCTAACCATCTGTCACGGGGGGTCCCCGGAGGGAAGGTTGGCTCCGCCTTTTTACCTGCCTGGCGGGACAACGGCACACACTGTCGGTTGAGAGTGGTGACAGCTGTCGTATGTATACGACCTCACACCTCGCCAGGGTGTGAGGTTGGTTCGCCGAGCACAGTCCAGTGGAGTGTGCGATCGGCTGCAAGTACACCCTGGGAGAAGTGAAAAACTCTGTGAGTAAGTGGGCGCCAGGCCCTGAAAAGGGCCCGGCTTTGGTGACGAGGCAGGAATCGTCCCGTACCGACCGATCAGAGCCGTGGCTGTGAAGGTTCGGGCCCGATGTTGTTCTCCTAGGAGTCTTCCCGTCAGTGTCCCTTCTCGTGAGAAGTTTGCTGACGGGGTGGAGGTTTCCCCCTCGACATCTGCTTCCGGGGTGCCGCCTGTGGGGGCACAGGAACCGGAATCGATGTCGAAGGGGTCCTGGGTTGCAGGGAACAGACGTCACGCGGGATCTCGGAGGCCTTTTGGTGAGAAAAATGTGGTTAATTGCCACTGTCTGCTTCACCGTCGAAAACTGCTGAGCGCAGTCCTCGCCGATGTTTACCAACAACCCACCCTGCGAGATGAGTGCATCAAGAAAGCGGACTTCCTTGGTGTCACTCTTCTGCACAAGGTATAGCCGGGGGTGTCTCTCCTGGACCACTACCGTGGACATCGTCCGACCCAGGGCCCGTGCAGCCGCCTTAGTCGCCCGTAGAGCGCTGTCAGTGGCGGTCAAAAAAAATCCTGCATTATACCCAGGTCGACCTTACCCTCGTGGGGCTCTCTCAACGCCTTCTGGCGAAGAGAGGAGGCAGCCTTGGCTGCCCCACCATCGAGGGAAGTAAGGGAGGTGGAGCTGGTTTTCACTGGAGCGGTCCGTGAGTGGAGCGCTCCAAGTTTTACACAGCTCCTCATGCACCTCCGGAACCCGGGTTAGCATGAATGACATCATTTCTGCTTCCTCCTAACTCGACCGCTGGGGGTGGAGCTCGGATTGTCAGAGTCGGATGTCAGTCTCCCTCCGATGCTGCGAGTGACATCTCATCTACTCACACATCATTCCCGATGTGTGTGCGTGAGAATCCGGACGGTATGCCACCGCCGGTTGGGGAACGTTCAGAAAAGCGAATCGGGGTGCGATCGGCCCGTGAGCACTCAGCTGGCGGGTTACGTTCGCAGAGTTCCCCATATCACTAACGCTGCTAACGTGGGTGGTCATCGGGGCCGTAGCCACAGAGGTCACAGCCCGGGTAGCAGACGAAATGGTGGCTGGTTCCCGTAGGAAGACAGCCACCCGTGACCGCAACTTCTGAACGACAATCTGCCCGCAGTGCGGGCAGATGTGTCAACGAACGCTGCTTCAGTGTGCTGGACGCCCACACACCTAATGCAGCGATCGTGTCCATTCCCTGCCGCACCAAAGAGAACAGCCGCGCTGGAGAATGCTCAGTCAGTCCTGAAAAGGACTTTTAGATAAAATCTCACACACCTCGGAACTGCCGAGACGCCCAGGGGAAGATCGCTGCAGGTAGGGACGATCCGCTGCTACACGTCGTAGATCCGGCAATGTAGAAGAAGAAGAAGAAGAATTCATAGAATTCGTTCTGTTCGTAGTCATGAGCGAAGGCTCTGAAGAACAAAAGGTAAATGAATGCTGCACGCCGGCTTCCTTTTATACCGGATATCCGGGGGCGGAGCCCGGCATGCAAATTTCATTCGCCAAATTTCATTGGCCTTTTCTATAGTAGTCAGAGTTGATTGGTTCTCAAGGGCGAACCCCATCTGTCGTTCTCAACACAACGTCGAGAGACCGACAGAAAGGGAACTTATGGATATATCACCCAGCACCCGAAAATAATACCAAAACACTTATTATTATTATTTTTTATCCATTATTGGCAAACGGTGGATAGAACCTTGAAAAATTATACATGAGCCCGCCAAATCACAAAGATGCCGATTCGCACGAGCTTAAGTTCACAGACAACCTCTGCAATTGATACAAATGACTAGATGTCCCCAGGTACTAATTTCGTGTCAATAGTGCTCAGGGCACATCAAACGATTTCTAACAAAGCATAGTGATGCATATCACAAAATGTTTTACTCACATAAGATTGCTGCGCCATTCCTATTGGATCCAATATTGAAGGCACAACACTGCTTTTTAATTTTAAACTCTTCACAAATTCAGTGTCGACCTGTGCCTTGCTCACGAAGGAATCCTTGGAGAAAGGAAGCGAACAAACACTCCATGTTTTTCCCACATGAGCAGGAACGTCTTTAAAAATAAACTTTAACCCCACATTCCTAATATCAGAATCCGAAGTAAGGTTATACAGCGACTGTTTTCTTCTACAACCAGGTATGTCACAACATTTAGCTTTCTTTAACGGCATGTTTGTTTTTTGCTTTCTCGCTCTATTTGTATTCGCGCCACTGGTTCTGTCATATGCGAACCAGTGGGCCGAAGTTTTCTGTGGAGGTGGTTTTCAACCTATCAATGTTGTCATAGATAGGTGCTTTCCAGATTAACAGATGTAATCTCAGTAACAAGGGCGTTTTCAGTTCTGACACTTACATGGTGTTCGCGTCAATACCATTCCCTCTTATATAACGAAAGCTCGGGTTGAAATTGTGATTTTAATTTATGCCCCCTTTAAAGCATCAGTAGTTTCCCCCTTTTTGCATCTTTAGCTAAAACAACCCTTAAAGCTTTGTTTTAAGGCTGGTGCTAGCCAATGCAGAATTAAAACTGATTTATTAGTGCCTCTATTAAAAATATTGCTTCTTTTAACTAAATTGCAAGTCTTCTACGTCTGCCATGTTAAGCCTTGTTATTTTACATTCGTTTTTACATTAACAAGGGTATCGACAAGAAATCTTCTCGAAACCCTCGTTAATTGCTTCCTCATTTTCTCGCTCCTTTCTCCTTCAGCCAGTGACCCGGAAACATATGTAGTCTACGGTTAATCCATTAATTCACTATATGCACTGTGAGGACTATTTCACCTAAAACATTTCTTGCCCAGTTTTTTTAAACAAGCTTCAACAGCAGATCTCAAGACAAGTACTAGCTTTTCAAAGTCTAAAGCTAGTATAGTCGATGTTGTCACATGGTGTATCCTCTCCATGCATCAACAAGTCAAGGAGAGAAAATGAGAGTGCACAATAGAACAAACAAGAAATGCTAACATTTGAATTGTTTGCAGTATTTGTCGCTGTTTATGATTTTCTGTTGTTTGCAGTATTGATGTTGCTGTGTTTATTATTTATTTTCAGGTATGTCATGTGTTCAGTGTTATCATCATGTTTTTGGTTGGGAAGCTCATTATTATTGAAAGTTGACATGCACAGCAGTGTAGTTCAGTGGTTTGTGTGATTTTTCTGTGCTGTATGGGTGAGTTGAAGGATTTGATTTCCAGACAGTGTGTAAATAAATTAAACAGTATTAGCTTACATTTGGTACATTGGAGTTACTTGATAGACTGTGTTTTTGAATTGTGGAAAGCATTGTTCACTCACAAAATGGTGAGTTATTTAAAGTATGGACTACCATTTGCTTTAAACTAACTAAAAAATAACACCCACAAGTTAGTTTAGTTTTGCAGTTTTAAAATTTTAATCACGTACATTGTCAAGACATGAATGGAATATATAGACAGGAACGTTCATATAGTTCAATCATATAAAATTGCTAATTTAAAAAATTGACATAATATTCTTTTTTTCATATACTTTCTATATTTTATATTGGAATATTATAACAATCCCCTAATAATTACTTGCTGTATGTTTAATGTGACTCATTGTAGAATACGTCCAAGACATAAAGCGTTCAAAAGTCATGTAATTAATGTCTAATTTCAGCCAAGACTGTATGAATCATAGTGACAGCAGGAGGGTACGAATCTGGTGCTTTTACTCTCAAGTTAAGGGCTGGAAGAAAAGTACATGTGAATGTCATACATTTTTCCGTAATTGGATCTAATGCATTCAGGGCTTCATGGACTTTTTTAAGGGGTCAATTGATGCCCCAGGCCAGTTTAGTTTACCCTGTGTTTAGATTTTCCGTTCCTTAATCAGAATGGTATTTCTTTCAACATACATAATACAGTATGTATTTTAGCACTTTCATTATAATTATACATTATGCTTGCATAATTACAACATTTTGCTGTGATTAAATTGACAGATATTTTCATAAAAGAGAACACAAATAAGTATATAATAATACAATTTTTATGTAGAATTATTATAACTATCAACTGGATATTTTTGGAGGGGCCCAACAAAAATCTGGAGTGGCAATATGCAACCCCTCCCCCCCATACCCAGACCAAAACATAAAGAGGATTTAGCTACAAGCGTGTGTGTATGTTCTTATATTTAAATATTTTCACTTTAAAATAACTGCATGCTAATCAACATTAGATAAGCATTAGTTGATTCATTTTTTCCTTACATAATTTTTTCCTTACATAGTATTTTCCTTACATAATAGACATTATTAAGAAGTTTATAAATATGTGCTGCTTAATGCTTTAATGTGTTTAATAATTGTAATTTCATACTTTATTAAGGATGAGTTTATCATTTTTAAAATAAATATGTTTTTTACAAAACATTTTTTTGCAGTTTTTAGTTGTTTTAAAAGATAATTTATGATGTGTTAATTAATGATTAATAAACTATATAAATGTAGTTCTACATATTATTATTTAGTATTATAGTACTAGTTACCAGTGTGTTAATGAATGCTTTATTAAAACATATTCGTACTATAGTTCATGAGTAATTCTAAAAATTCAAGTCTTAAAACTGGGAATAGGCTGAACACATTTTCGAACACACTTCTACTCTTCGATTGCTTCTGCATTTTTTTCATTACATTGACTTATGAAAAGTCAGTCAATAGCCCTTATGACTTATTTTTTGTCAACGTATGCTGTTTTACAGCCTGCTTCTCCAGACATCATAAATACAGGAAATTGCTGCTTTGCTGACAGTTTCTGCAGGTATAGAAGTAATATGTGAGAAGCAACAGTTCCATTTGATTCCATTTGCTTATATAAAAAAAGGATGGGGGGTCAATTTTTGCCAAAGAAATATACACTAATCCCAGAATCAAAAGTATGGCCAGTCTGAAATGTGCAGGTTGCCATGGGGTTTGGCACTAGGTGTTTTCAACAACCCGGTCAACCACCCATTTTAACTGGAACCTTGTATTCAAAATGAAAGCCCATTCCAGAGTATTTTAATACTTGATAATTGGAACAAAATGAGATGAGACATGAGTATTAACTGTGAACTGTAAATGGTCACTCTACAACAAAGAACTGCTTAATCTTAAATCAAATTTTATATAATTTGTTTATAATTACCTACACTAGAGCACCGATAAAGACTTCAATTTTAACCCAAACTTTTGTTATATAAAAGGGGAATCGTATTCAAGCCAACATCCTGTATGTGTCAGAACAGAAAATGCACTTGTAACTGAAATTACAACTGTTATTGACACCAGGCCCAGCGAACTTCAGGTCCTGGAATGCACCTATCATGATAGGTTGAACACCGCCTCCACAGAAGAATATCTACAACTACTTCCCATTCCACTGGTTCGCGCATAACAGTACTGAAGTAATACAATTTACGCGGAACCAACTACATGCCATACAAACTATAGACAAAGCCTTGCCATCACATCCGGGAAATAAGTCAGTAAATTTGATGAAAATTCACAGGCTTCATTTATCCCGTGCGAATGCGCCACATGAAATTCAGATGTGGGGAGGAAATGTATAAATCACACAAGGTCCCAAGATAATAAAAATCCCATGCGAATAGGGCGAATGTGTAACCTAACATTACGTGTCCAACCAAATAAACAGAATGCTCTAACTAAGTTTACTATGCAAACTGCTATACATTCGTAGCAGTGGGCGTTTACTTCCAAGTCTTCAATGCGGCACGCTCATTAGAACTGAGGTAGAAAATAGCCTGTTACTTATTGATTTGGATGTTTTTGAATGTAAAAACCGGTTGAAAGTCACAAGTAGACCACACACACAGTATAAAACAATAAACAAGCACAGTTCCTGACACCTTAATGTGAAGACATATCCCGTAAACTAATGAGAAAGCTAAATGGATGTGCCAAGAATGCAGCCATCTACCGACCAGACCCTAAAGGCTGCAACCGAAATACAATCACAAATTGATATTTATTGCTATTTTAAGAACTTATTCAACATATTTTCTCACAAATCAAGGCCTTTGCGCTTCCCAGCTTCTCACGCTTGCACCGACGCTCTCGCTCACTCCGCGCACACACAAACACATAGAGAGAGAGAGATTATCTCTTAAAAGAGCCGCAACACATTTTTACAGTGCACAGTATTGCACGCTATTTTCATATCGCAGCAAGAGCACATGTTTTGTGATATATATTAACATGCAGAGGGGATTAAGAGAGGGTCAATGTGCAGTTTGTGGGTTACTTTAATTTCACCCGGTTACACAAATCTAGGGGAAAAGATCTTAGAAGCTACATGAGTTATAGAGCAAGTCAGGGGACTGAACAAGCCTATTCAGTTTTGGAGTGATCAATATAATCAATGAGAATGATAAAGGTGAACAGGTTTGGCTTACAGTTCATAATGAAAGGACTTGAGCACAAGGCTTGACCCATTCTCTACTTCCTGAACTGTAATCGATAGAAGCAGGGGGAGGTACTGTCCCTATAGCTCAAATGTGAGTGGCCCCTACAGTGTCTCTGTTATGACTCACAAGCACTAAAAGCTGTTGTAATAATAGGGCCGACAGTTATTAGTTGCATGACCAGATTCAAGGTACTTCAATTGCACAATAGGTAAAAATCATTATTTGTTTGAAATCAATCAAAATATGCATGGCCTACTAAAAATGAACAACTGCTTCTACTATTATACTACAACTGCTTATACTAGTTAAATGGTTATGGAATAAAATGCCATAACTTATACCACCCACTTTTCCAGATGGTAGCGTTTTTCCAATATTTCAATTTAGTACCACTGTCTGACTGATAGGAAGATTTGTGATCTGAGTGTGTGCACTCTGTAAATACTATTGATTGCATACCTGACTGATTAAACACACTTAAAACTGATCAAAATAATTCTCGAGAATTTGAATGATGTTTTATGCTATAAGTGAATGTAATCACACAGGGAAATCAAATAGGGAAGACCAGGACACAGGAAATGCTTTTGGTTTTGACTCAATCATCTAAAATATACAGTATAAAGTTAAAATAAACATACCTTCACACAAGCAACACACCAATATTTTTAAACACACACAAACATTTAAATGATGTTTTATGATATGAATGAATGTGATCAGACAGGGAAAATCTAATATATAGGGAAGATCAGGAAACAGGAAATGCTTTTGGTTTTTTGGCAATCATTTATAATAACTAGTATAAAGTTTAAATAATCATATTTTCACACAAATTTCTGTATTTGACGCAATGCGCATGTGTTAGAGCGGTTGTCTTAAATCAGTAAGCTTCAGTAAACAGACTCTGCAGAAATGGTTGTCCGTGTCGTTTCTCCGCATCCAAAACATAACAAGGGAAAAAAAAGTTTTGGCTCAATCATTTAAAGTATACAGTATAAAGTTAAAATAATCATGTTTTCCCACAAACAACATACACATATCTGCTAAAAAAGTTACACCGAAGTGTTAATGTAATAACTTACCCTAGTAGGTGGGGTACATTGTAAGACTTAATAAAAGACGGACGATCGTGGTGATCCCTTGTGTCGAGCTGCTGGGAAGTGTATAGAGCGGAGGTCCAAGACACTAACAGGAACTAGGGGAGGTAAACTATTGGCAAAAATAAGGTATAACAGATCTAGACGCACTAGACTGTGGCACTCAGAACAGGCAAAACACGCAACGGTCTGACACAAGACGAGAGAACAAGAGGGCTTAAACAGAGGGGACCTAACATTTGGAATTGACTAACAGGTTAATAAATAATAAGGAACCAGGGGAGACTACTAATTGGGAAAAGCTACAATAGTGCAGGTGATGAGGTGATGGAAACCCGGTGAGGGGAAAGCCTGATGGGGAGACACGGGGGCGGGACGTGTGACGTAGACACCGAACACGTGGAGAGCTGTCAGAACGGTTCTCCATGAGTTCAACAAAACAAAACACTCACACAAGACACAAAAGGCCATGACAAGACTGAGATCACGACATCGTCAATAGTAAATTATCATTCATTGGACAAACAAGTGCTGTTTCTGTGCAGTGCAATGGGCGAAAGCAAGACTGGAAAGCATCAAAGAAATCATCTGCACTAAGAATATTTTTTAGTAGTCTAGCAATTACCTTCTCCAAGTTTTATACGAGGAATGTTAAGTTAGAGATGGGTCTATAATTGTTCATATTAAGATGGTCTAGGCCAGATTTCTTAAGGATCGGGTTTACTGCAGCAATTTTGAACTCTTCAGAAAGAATAGCAGATATTTAACTTAAATTTATCAGATTAGTTATGGAGATATATCTGAATCACATGTCTTAAGTAGAGCAGTCGGTGCAGGGTCAAGCTGACAAGATTTTGTGTTGGATTTCATAATCAGATCACTTACAATTGCTGGAGCAACAAAATCTAAATTAGCGAAACTGAGCTCTTGGTTATAAGATCCTTAAACAGTGTAAGCTGTGCAGCGCTATAGAAGCAGTGACTGATTGTAATTTATCTGAAAAATCCTGAAGAAAACCATTTACCAGATGTTCAGAAGATGAAATGTTATGTTTAAGAGGGTTTATGTTTGAAGGGTCTTGGGTCTACATGTAGAGGTATGTGCGGAGGTGAGGGATGAACGGTAGTTATGTAGATGTTCGATGTTAGCATGAGAGAATACACCAAGACCAGTTTTCCTGTACAGTCCTTCCGAACTACAACCTTTTGCTTTCATAGCTCGGACTTCTGTAGTGACCCAGGGTGACGCATGAGTGGAAGGCACTAGCCTAGTCCTAGCTGGGGCATGTTCGTCTAATATTTGTGAGATAACCCTGTTGTAGGTGAAACCAATTTCTAAAGGTGAGGATGACATTGGACAAGACAAAAATGTTGAGTTTGCGATATGAGATAACTTATTTTTACACAAAACTGGGATAGGAAAGCTAAAACCAAAATGTACCAGTAATAGTCACATTTTGCAAACCAAATGTACAGATTAGATCAAGTATATGACCCTGGAAGTGAGTTGTAAAATTAAGAGGGCATGGCATAAAAAATTACCGCGTGCCATGAGAGCAGAAGTTGTGCCAAAACATTTATTTTTTTAGTAATAAAGTTACATTTCTATTAAAAATAGTTTATAACCTGGATTAATTGGACCAAATTTTACATATAAATTCCTACAATACTTTATTTCAACAATTATTTATTTTGGATGCTTTTGGTTACAAAATATTCCTTTAGTAACAATTGTGTTTTTCAAAGGTTTTGATGGGTTTGCTATTACATTTACATTTAGGCATTTGGCAGACGCTTTTATCCAAAGCGACTTACATTGCTTCATCCTATACATTTTACATAGGTATTTGCAATCACCTGGGATCGAACCCACAACCTTAACGCAATGCTCTTACCACTGAGCTACAGGAAAGCTATTATCTTCAACATGTAAAAAATATTATTTATTGTAAGTGATTATAAACTTTTGACAGGTACTTTATACAAGTAAGATACATTCTAACCATCGTTCTATTATTTCACAATTTTGTATAATAATTAATAGAATTTAAATTGATTTCATTTCATTATAGTTGTGCACTTGAAGACAAGTGTTTGTTTAAAACAAAAATAACCAAGGGTTAACAGCAGTGTGTTACTTACTTACAGGTATTTAAAAGGTTCTATGTTAAATTAGGTAATTCAGCCTCTTCCATCTCTGTACAAACTTTAGTATAGCTTATGGGCTTTCATTCATTCTGACTTCGGCATCCTTGGAGCTGCAACTCCATGACTAGAATCACAGATTAGTGTTAGTGGCTTTGGCAGAGAGAATTTGTCCTGGGGCAGTTTGTTTTTGCACAGACAGCTGTCCCTAAAAGTGTGGAGAGCCATACTGAATGGTTGAGCAGTCTCAGGCAGGAAATTAAAGGTGAATTTAATAATCAAATAAGTGAGGGAAAACTCAAGGAAAAAGAACCCAATGGTAACATTAAGAGCACAAAGCCTTCTTCAAATTCAAACTGAAAGAATTATATTTTCTATTGTGGATTTTTCATTGTGTAGAGAATCAATGAGAGATACCAGATATGTGGCGGACATCTGTCTTCCATATAACTGTCACGATACCTGTCTGTGTTTTGATTAGTGTTTCCCCCATTATGTGACTGTTCCGCCATTTTGTATTGTGAGCACCTGTGTTTTGTTAACTTGATTAGTTTGTCTATACAGTATACCTGTGTTTCTCTTGCTAGTTGTCGAGTATAGTTTGTGTTTCTATTTTGTGTTTCTACAGTGTTTCTCGTGTTCCTCGTGTTCTGTTCCTGTTTCAAAGTTTTTGGATTGTGGCTTGTTGGAAGTATTAAACACTGTTTGAATTTGGATCCAGCTCTCTTCATCATTCACTCATCATCACAAAACACCCGAGCAATAATGCATCCAGCAGCAGCATGGCCGGCGGCAATGCGCCTACTGATGCTCCACCAGGGGTTCCGTTCCTTTGAGGACCGCACCCAAGACGTTTTAAATCTAGTTCTAGATACTCACTTCCCAGATAAGTCACTCATTCTTTTTTACCAAGCCAGTTTAAATGAACCACTTAAGACAAGACTCTCTCAGTTTGATCATCAAGGTAGATTTGTGGACTTTGAAAAGCTGGCCCTGTGGTGTGGAAAAAATTATGGGGGTATAATTTTTTTGGGGGAAGGCAGTAGGCAGCAAGCTCCAGTTGCCATGACATTAACTGTACGAGGTAAGTCAAACTAAGTCAGACGTCAGTGTCTGTTGGCAAACGCTGTGTACGTGCACATGTACAAAACACGAAGGGATGAATTGTTGCTTGCTTGTGCTGTAGTTCCATCCCACTCTCCCCACTAGTCCCACCTCTTGCACCTCATGTTTTTCTGGAAATAACCATACAGCTGTATCTCTCTTTTGTAAATTTGATCAAACTAAATACTGTTCGAAAGATATGACGTTTGCAATACAACTGTATAGGTACTCAAGATTAATATGAATTTGCCAGAAACTTCCTGTGACACGCAACCTTTAAAAACTGTCAATCTAAAGAAAGTTAGTCATAGAAAGTATATGATTGCCAAACTCCATTGGTTATTGTTATAACCGATCATGATGCATGAAGAGATATTTAACGGACCAAATAGCAGCTTAACACTTTAGGTCTTTATTTATTCACTTCATGTTCATTGCAGCCCTTAACCCTCTTTCTGTCGCTGTCCCGAATACGGGACGCCTGTGTTTACTTCAATATTGTCCGTGTTAATTCTAATCAAATCGTGACAAACTATATTCCGTATGAAAGGTCTAATAGTCTAGATTACAGATATAAGGTGTGTTTGACAAATTAAATTATGAAGTCATTTATTTGTTTATGAAAAAGGGCACATAAAAACTCTTTAAACATTTTTTATATTTTTGTCTTCATTCACGTTTCAATTAAAATTTGCATCAAAAAGTAAAAATATTTTTAAATATTATTTTTTATATAAAAATGAAAAATTTGAAGACTACTTGTTTAGACCTATGGCTTTTACTTTTTATATTTTTTATTATATTTTATTTTTATATATTAATATTTCATAAAATAAAATTAATATTATACCTCATTTTCATAACAATACATTTAAAATCCAATACCTTTTAGACACATAATTATAGTTTTACTTTTTAACTTCGACAATAATCCTCCAAGTGTCTTTTTTTAAAAGAGACCAACCATATGTCTCTACTCCAAAGCATTCAATAGTTACAGCTGTTTAAGTTTGCATAGTCCATTATTTTGTCTTTGCTCAAAATATGGACTGACAGTTAAGGATTGATATTTTCTATTTTGTATATTTGAATTGTTGCTTTTATCCATGATCTAAGATGTGTTGAAACTATTTTTTAAATTTTGGCCTAAATTACATTGAATCTGGGGAACTGTCATTTGTTAACGACATAATGAACCTGTTAACAATACCGTCATTTTTAGGTTAACCTGGGGGAGAAAAATGACAATTATGCAAAAAATAAACAATTATAAGTGATTCAACATCACATACCAAATTTGTCAATTTGAAGACCTTTCGACCTCCTCAGTGAGCCTGTCTTTCCACAGGAAATAGAAAAGTAATGAACAAAATCATACTGATCCACAATCCAGCATGCTTCTAACTATTGTATTTTCTTCATGTCAAAGCAACATATCCACTTAGTGTGTCCAACATGTCGTAATGTCTAAACCTTCTCTTTATTTTCATGCGTTTGTGCTTATAATCATTCTAAAGGTTCAGAAATTGATTATTTGGCTGTTTGTGAAAAACCCCTTCATTTTTCAAAGAAAATAAAGCTTTTCTGCCAGAACAGATTGAACCATACGAAAACTAAATTGCTTTGTAGATGTACATTTCTTCAGCTGTACAAAGTAATGATTAATTAGGTTTAGGTGATTCATTTTTTTCCCAGTCGCAGTGATGGAAGAAGGACAGAAACCACATCCTTATCAAGTTGCCTATCTTTGGAAACCAATTACCAATATCCGTGCTCATGAGGAATGACTGAATTTTTTCATCAAATAAGCATGACTAATTTAGTGGAGTAGATAATATTCATCTTATTTCATGGTCTTTAAATCTCTTACAAATTTAAGAAAACCTGCTTTTAGTTGAGCAGATTGGAAGATACACACACAACTTAATCCCTTTGTATTTCAACGGAACAGTTAGGATCTAAATCTTTATTTATGGTCTGTTTTTTGATGTAATGGTATTGCATTTCTGGCTTAGCCATTTAAGCACTTGTAAAAGATTCATTATTCAACACAACAAACAATGTATTCAATCTACAGTGTGTATTTTTTTATCAGTACGTGTGTTCCCTAGGAATTAACCCAAGACTTTTGTGCTGCTAACCCAATGCTTTGCCATTTGAACTACAGAAACAGGAATGAGGAAGAGATGCACCACTCAACCCTGAAATCGTCTGTATGTATCAACAACATTATAACTTTATTAATTATATTTTTCAGTTAAAATTCATGGTTCCATTTCTGTATGTTATTTTACTTTATTTTTATAGTCAATATGTTCCATGTACAACTGCTTTGTAACAATGCTAATTGTAAACAGCGCTATATAAATAAAGTTGAGTTGGGTAAGGTTCAACTATTCCTCACTGGATAAACCCATCTTCTTTGATCAAACAACAATTGTGAGTCTACACAGATGCACCCACAGCACTTGATCCTTTTTTTGTAGCATTGTAAAGTGAACAAAGCGTTTCAAAATATATTTTCCTAGGATTCTTGAACCGTTTTATAAAAGGTGTTATAGTTGAAGTAATGGACTTCTTGAAAGTTTCATTAAAGGCTAGGTTTTTTGACATTAACATTTTATCTAAATATCATTTTTCACATATCTGTTTGAAAAGGAAATCTTGAAGGCTTAGAAAACTTTATAGAAAATAAGTGGAGACATTGATGCTGCTTTATAAGTGTGGGTGAAACTTTTTCAATCAAAATGAACTCAAAGCCCAACTGGAATGAAGACAGAATTTCAAGTAGAACTGCAGACACTGTTCAGCTTTCTCCGAGCGTGACCTTCAGTGTAGCATAACAAAATCCATACAGACCAGGTTTGCCACACGATTTCTTGCAAACACACACACGCGCACACACACATTTTCCATTTATGTTGTGGTTTGGTATTCCTTTGGTTTCATGCCATACTCTGTGGACAGAAGTGAGCCTTTAAAACTCTGTCAGTGGGAGGTTGCTAAAGTATAACGTCTTTGCACAATAAAAATGGTGTTTTCCGTTCCAGAATGTGAGGTATGTCAAACCTGAGAAAGCGGGGTAACTCAAGTCGTTACTAAAGGAGTGGTAACTTCCCACATAACAATTTTGTGTTGGCCCAGCTCCGGCCCACACCAATACTTTTCCCTCGGCCCACATACAACATTGAATGACGGCCCTAGGGTGGCCCAGATCCAAATTACAGACCATGACCAGATATGGGCCGCAACTGGTCCGAGCCTCCGCCAATTAATAAGCCATAACTGGCCCTGAACTGGCCCAGAGTAGGTTTTAATACTGGGTGCCGTATCGTAGCCAGAAGTAAACCAGATCAATGCCGGCTTTTAAAAAGAGACCCCCAAATTTAGCCATAGTACAGCCTATGATTGCCAAAATCATGTGAAAAAATAACTTCCAATACCTGAATTGTTTTTCAATAAACATTTTTTATTTACAAATAAAAATAAAGTGAACACATTGTGTTGAACATATTTTTATGTAAAACGGAAACCTTTAGACTTTAAATGAACAGTACCTTAACACTTGAAAAAATGAAACCGAATACGGACTAAATGAAAACGTTATAAACCAAAGAAAGACAAAATTAAACTTTATAAACAACATAACACATAACTGCGTGTGTGCACATGAAAAGGAAATGAATGTATTTCGTATGTGTTCGCACGCATAAGCTATTGAGGCTCTAAATGAGAGGCACAGCTATTTATCATCTCCTTTCTCTTCAGCCGTTCTCTTCTTCCTCCATCCCAATCCGGAGCAAGCTGAAGCCATCTCTGGATATGACCGTTTTTTTTGTTAGGGAATTTTTCTCACCGCAGCTGAAAGACATACATAATTATTAAATATAGTTTTGGTAATTAAAAAAAAAAAAATTCAGTTCATCGTTTAAAAAATGTTTAAGTGTGGAAACTATGGTGTAAATAAAATAACGGATAATGCACATTAAGTAAATGCAATAAAAGGTGTAACAATTTTTTATTCATATTATTTAAATACTTTAAACAATCCCTAATGTACTTTTTTAGATAAAAATTAAAATGAACATAACCTATAAACAGCATTATTTAATCTTAAGAAATAATTAGAGGGATTAATCCGCCTGTAGTTGTTCCAAGCATGTATACATTTCTTTGTTCTGTTGAACAGAAAGAGAGATATTTTGGAATAATGTTAGCAACCAGCTGTTCTGAAGCACCATTGACTGACATAGTAGGAAAAATGTAAAATGTAATCAAAAGTTCCCCAGAACTGTTTGTTTTCCTACATTACTCAAAATATCTTCTTTTGTGTTCAACAGAACCAAAAAATGAAATGTTTTTCCTACTACGGTGCTTCAGAACTGTTAGTTGTTAACATTATTCCAAAATATCTCTCTTTGTGTTCAACCGAATAAAGACATTTATACATGTTTGAAACAACTAGAGGGTGAGTAAATCAGACAGAACTTTCATTTTAAATGTCCATTACAATTTGTGACCCTGTCTGTGAAATCTAATTCTGAGAGAATGAGTATCAAAGTGTGATTTCAGTCATTCATTTCAATATGATTTAGATCTTTGACATGGCCATAGTCAGTCAATATTTAATGTATCAACATTATATTTTCACATAATGTTATGTACATTATGTTATGATTTTAGGTCCAAAACAACTTCAGCTGGGTTTTCAAAGGCAGGGTCACATGTTTTAGAAAAACAATTTAAAAGGATTAATGCAATTTATACACAATTAGTACAGAGCACAGTGCTCTTGATTATTGATGATATTAAGCAGAAGAGCTGCAAATAAGTTTTTTATTGAAAACTTATTAAAATCCATATAAAACCAAGCACACAATCTCATATTTATGAAAGATATTTTTTAGAGATATAAATATACACTTACAAGTGTCAAGAAAAAGTTGAGGATTTAGTGGTCCTTTTGGGTCATGGCCAATGTTCCTCCTCTGAAATGGGTCAGCAGCTTATCTGTAGCTGGACTGGAGGAGTTCGGTCTCGCTGATGGTGGATTGGAGGACTTCTGCCAAATTAATTCAAAAATTAGGGCAAATATTAAGTGAATAATCCCATGTCAAAGATGTATATCATAAAGATGGAAACAAATTTTAAAGCTCATATTATCTAAGAAGTAGATTTTCATTAACAGTTTAGCCATTCCAGAATATAATGTGTTTAAGGATCCCTAATTAGTGATGTCTAAAACAATAAAGGACATTAATGAGTGCCATTCACTTGTATATAACATGCAGACACTTGAGCAGTTACAAATTAAGAGATTTATACATTTATAATCAGATACATTTTGAAATTATTGTATGTGTTATTTCATGTGAATACCTTTTTAAATGAATATGTATCATGATTATATTGTATAAATCCTGACAAACAAGTAATACATTTTTAAACTATATAGTAAAACAAAGGTTAAACGTTTTAAATCAATACATTTAGTTGTTCCAAATGCCCCTATGCAGGCTGATTACATTAATATTTGTAAGCATAAATAATAGAAAAACATTGATCCTGTTGCATATTAAAATATCAGATGCAAAACCCTCTAAGAAATCCTCAGTCAACCTACGTTACTCAAATAATTTTGCTTCAAAACCCACTAAATAACACACTCTGGCTCTGAAAATACATGGAGGATTCAGATAAAATTACTCGTTTAAGAAAATTGTTCCAATTAACAACAACAGCACCGACCACACTTACCTAAAAACAGCCGTTGAAGAAGAGACGAGAAGAATCCTGGGCGGGAATATAGTTTTCGAATCCAAAGTAACCCGTGAACCTGACTCAAATCAACCAATCAGATGACGCGAGAAGCTGTCGTGATCATGTAAATCGCGCCAAAACAATTAACCAGCCAATGGATGAACTGATCCAGATGCAAACTGGTTGAAAACTTGGTGGGAGGAGTCGGAGTTCTGCGCACGCGCATAGACTGCACATTTGATTTAATTGCCAACCGCCACCGATTCGTCTGAGGTAAGCAATGTGTTTTGAGTTTACACAGATCCTTATACTAAAATATAAAATAAGAACCAACTTGTTGTTCTTATACTGTTCTGGGTTTTGAAACGTTCTTGCATTATAATCTTGTAATTTATTGTCGTGATAGCACACGGTCTGTCTGATGTGGAAAATGTTGAAAGGCCACATGCAGCATCGATAAAGTGTAAAGCATAATTTAAGATAGGCGTTTGGCTATTTCAATGCTCGAGGTAGATGCGATGGTTTATTACAGCAAATAGCAAACAATTACTAAATCTTACTAAAACTTACAACAACACATGAGCTCATATATGTAAATAAAACGTTTATTTGTTAAAAAGCAGCAAAAAGTAAGTAATGAAATAAGAACAAAAAATAATTACAACAGAGACAAATGATGTAAACAGTATGTTATATCTAGATCTGAAAGTTATTTAAGCGTTCATTAGTTGAACTTTATATTCACTGTAATTAAATGTACAGACTGCTATAAACGGAGGCAGTCACTGTTGTGCTTAACATATGTCTTTTGAGTGTTGTTGAATTCTTATAATTTCTGACTGTGATTGAATGTAAAAAACATTATTGTTCTTATCTAATCTTTAATGGTTTCAGGTTGTGTCTGAACATCCCCTTTATCAGAGTGTTGTGGTGCACTTGCTTTGCATGCCGTGCTTTTCCTGTACCACTGTAGGTGAGGAAGATATTAAAAATCCTTCAAATGCTAATGTTGTTTGGCCAACAACCCTCTGACACGGTTGTGTGTTTCAAAAGTTTTTTTAGCACATGTGCTGTGTATAAATGTTCTAATCTGTTAACATGGCTGCTGAAAAACAATATGTGACTACAGGAACTATTGGAATTCAAATTATTAGAAGCTTATGTTAACAGATGTCCCATGTGTACCGTGATGTCATCAACAACTAGTTGTTCAGTTTTGTTCCATACACACTGATTGGATATTTTATTCAGGTGGAATATTTTACAAAGAGAATTGTTGTGTTGTTGTACAATAAATTGAATATTATTGCCACATGAGTTTGTGAGTGAATGGATTTGTAATGGGTATGAATTGTTTGATTTTTCTTGCAGGTCTTTTTTTTTTCTGTGAGACCCAGCTGAAGATATCAAGAGCTCAGATGTTGGCCTACAGTTCATTACACTGACTTCTTTGATGTTCCCTGAAAGACTGACTACTACCATTTAATTAAGCTAAACCGAGAACCTGTGACAGTTTGTGGAGTTTGAATTTAAAGTCACACATGTCTATCAATAAATTAAATGTTTTGTCATGAGCTGCTGTTTTCTATTTGTCTTTCACAACATCACTTTTACCTTTTCAAAGTCTTGCAGTTTGTGTTTACATTGTGTTAGCATATTTTTTTATTGGCTCAATGTTTGTTATACAAAGTAAAAAAAATTTTTGCTATTAAACATATTTTTGTGGGCGTATTATTCATTGTTATGTGTATTTCACAAATATACTTATATATTTGCTATTTATATATTTGCTCCAAAATTAGATTTATTTTCAAGTGTTGGTTTATTTTGATTTAGGCCATAAAACTAAAAAGTACAATAAAATGTGAAAACATAATAAAAACTTTTCTCTTTATTTAAATCGTTAACTCATTTTGAAATTATTTTGATTATGATATTTCACTTCACTGATATCTTATTAACCTATTCTGTAACTGATACCTTAAATATAGCTCAGCACACTGCTATACTGCAAGCTTGTTCCCTGCTGAAAAACAATAGAACCTAAAAAAATTCTTAAGGTTTCCATTAAAATACCATCATGAACCAATAGCCTTTTCTATTAAAACCACAATCTATGTAACCTACGAAAATAATTAGTTGTATGACAAAGCATTAAATAGACAAAAATATGTGCAAGTGTTTTTTAAGGCCAGGTTACTTTAAAAAAAGAATCAGCCTGAAGTACTTTTAATAGACAGAGTGCTGCTTTACTTGATATTTCAACATTTTAGTAGAACAGGCTGAGCTGAGTTAACCAAATCTGCCTGTAACCTGTTGCCAAAATGTACAAGGTAAAACATGTTTAAATGTAACTGCAATAATTGTGAATTACACAATGTCAAATGTGGCCTACAATCGCTAGACTGATCTGGGCCACAGACCTAATATCAACAATTGGTCCAACACCTCCATCCACAATCGGCCCAATTATTGTTTGCCGTCATGGATCCAGTACCATCACTGCCGCACATGGCCCACACTCGGCTGACTTGTTGCATGCCAGTGCCAGCAGTGCGCCAGCAGTGCCATTCTGAGGCCACATTCGGGCCGAGTCTGTCTGCTATGTGGGTTACACTCCGAGTCAGTAACCATAGTTACTTACTCCGTAAACCCAACCGGGAGCAGGTTTTCTTAGGTTAACCCAGATTTTATTTCGATCTCCTCCCCCTTTTAAGGCACAAAAGGTGTACCTCATTCATTCTTTCATTAATAGAGTCATTCATGGTACACATTTTGATCACACAGAGACCATCTCAGCGACTTATATGTCATAGGTGCTTTTATAGAGGATTTATGAAGAGGCTGAATTAATTCATTGGGGTGTACTTTGATTTCAGAAGAGCAATTTAAGAGCCGGGTGGAATTTTGAAATTTCCATGTGCAGTTTTATTAAAACTGTAACGCTTTTTTATCTCATTTTAAATATATCTAATCCATCCTTACATCAATAACATTAGCCACCGTACGTATTACATCAGAGCATAATTGTCTAGAGACCATGAGAAATCACTTGATAAAGTTTATAAATAAAGTACATGAATAAAGACATTACTAAATACAGACATACGTGCAGAAATGAAGCGATGAAGGTAATAAACAATTAATTTTGACGCACAGAAATTCCAACTCAAAATGCTCAAAATGCAGTCTAATAATAATGCACTTTATATGAGAGTCTGACACCCTACAAATGTCCTATACAGTATACACCATGACATCTGTATTCGCATGACTAGAGCACTCATGGCAAGAGATATATATATATATATATTTTCTTTCTTATTTCTGTTGATTCATTCATTTAATGATTAATTTATTTGTTTCTTGGATAAATTTATCTATTTATTAATTTAAACTTAAGTCATTTTCAGCACATCATTAAATCCACTTCATGCAGATCGGAAAGTCTGCTTCACTCTCAAGTGCTTTCTGCCGCAATGTTGCTTTTTTTGGTGCCCTGGCCGTGGTGAATTGTAATATATGAGCTCCATTGATGATGGCTTTTTATAGTTGTGGTAGTTGGGCAGTTGTGGCCTAATGGTTAGAGAGTCGGACTTGTGACCAGAAGATTGCTGGTTTGATTCCCAGGGCCAGCTGGTAACGGCTGAGGTGCCCTTGTGAAAGGCACCTTACTCCTACTTGCTCCCCGGGCGCTGCAGTGATAGCTGCCCACTGCTCCGGGTGTACGTGTGTTCACCACTTGCTGTGCGTGTGTTCACTACTCTCTGGATGGGTTAAATGCAGAGGTCACATTTCGGGTATGGGTCATCCTACCTGACAAATAGGTCACTTTCACTGTTTTCACTGCACTGTTCCCAAAACTCAAAGTTTCTAAGTAAAGCGACTCTTATTCCAAGGTTTAACCTAGAGTTGGCTGAACCTCCTTATTGAAATGGGCCCCTCTAGTTCCAATCGAAACGATTGTTTTGGGAAACACTTAAATCGTTGAACTAGGCTAGATTGACGGAACTTCTGAACATAGTTGGTTAATGAAGCTTTTGGGAAACGTACCCTAGATCGATCAACAAACACAGACTGAATGTTCATTTCCATCTATGTGTATTCTGTAAAATATTGTAATGCAGTTTTTGACTATATGTTGTGGGTTGTTTTTTACAGAATAAAGTGTCTATACTTTGTCTTTCATAGACTTGATAATGAAAATTGTTACATTTAGAACAACACTTATTGACTCTTGAAGTTTAAATTTCGGTAACTTTGATATTTAGACCTTTGCTGGGAAGAAATGTAGAGACTAGACCCTTTGATACAGGCGGGCAGATAGCACTGGGGACAGGTGGGACATGATCGCCTCAGATTTCGATCCGTCCCTCCCACTCTCCCGAAAGGCGACAAAAAGAGGGTAAATCGGAGGAATTATCCGGATTTCCATTATATGTACCTTAGCATCTTAATTATTTATCTTAATGATAAAAGATAATTTTTCTGGCTCTGTATTTCTTTTAAAAAGTCAGAAACATCATTGCTGTGTCCTGCTGTTGTGTTCTGCTGCTGTTGCCATGCAACAGGATCAGCAAGTTACGCAATTAGGAAATCCTCCGTAAAGCAAGCCCGTCTCATTTCAGTTCGGTTCTTGGACTTTTGAGGCTGTGTGCTTTGAAGACCTTAGAAGGTTGCATCCCCCAAATTGGGACACAGTTTGTGTGTGCTGCTGCTAGCTTGCTACGACTCCTGATCCCCCCCAGGGTCCTATGACTAGCTATAAGCTGCCTCAATTGTGCCTTATGTAGTGGTAACGATAGTGATCAAATGTCATCGGCTATGAATGAGCTGGTGATTTTGATGAGTTGGTGAATTTAAATAAATGTACTGTATAACTGCCACACAAGACACTGAAGAGACAAAAAACAAATCTGGTTTTTGAAAAATTTAGGTGATTAAGTATCCTATGCCTGTTGACTTTTCCCAGATGTGACAGATCAGTTCCCTTTCTGTCGGTCTCTCGACGTTGTGTCGAGAACGACAGATGGGGTTCGCCCTTGAGAACCAATCAACTCTGACTACTATAGAAAAGGCCAATGAAATTTGGCGAATTAAATTTGCATGTCCCTGATGTCCGGTATAAAAGGAAGCCAGTGTCCAGCATTCATTTACCTTTTGTTCTTCAGAGCCTTCGCTCATGACTACGAACAAAACGAATTCAATAAATTCTTCTTCTACATTGCCGGATCTACAACGTAGAGCATCAGATCGTTCCTACCTGCAGTGACCTTTCCCTGGGCGTCTCAGCGGTTCTGGAGGTGTTAGAGATTTTTTCTAAAAAGGTCCTTTTCAGGACTGAGCATTCTCCAGCGTGGCATGTCCCCCTGTTCTCTTGGGTGCAGTACTCTCATCGAGGAGGGGGATGGACACGATAGCTGAATTGAGTGTCTGGGCGTCCAGCACACTGAGGCAGCTTTCGTTGACACATCTTGCCCGCACTGCAGGCAGCACTGGTGGGGCAGCCAAAGGCTAAGTCGAGATCCCCCTGGTGGAACGTGCGGCTGCGGTGAACCTGTGCCCGCAGACGGCTGTGTAGTACCAGACACGCAATAACTAATTTAATTTCTTAAATATTGCAGCAACACCCCTCACCCCACCGGCGAGCTAGTTCTTGGGGAACTACCCCCAATCTGCAACTTACACCAAGGGCAGTACAAGATCTCTGGTGACCATAGCAACTCACACCAATCCATCAAGATAGAGCAGGGTTCCTCAAATCTTACCCTGGAGGGCCGGAGCACTGCAGAGATTAGCTCCAACACTGATCAAACTTGCATACCTGTGATTTTTTAGTGATACTGAACAACTTGATTAGCTTGCTCAGATGTGTTTGATCAGGGCTGGAGCTAAACTCTGCAGTGGTCCGGCCCTCCAGGGTACAGTTCAAAAGAGACAATGAGAAGAGTGAGGGTGTGTGTTGTTGGAGGTTTTTAGGAGTTGTTCTTCAGGTTTGCAGTTTGAGGGGGTTTGTTCTGCATCTCCTTGCGTTCTGCATCTCCAAAGGATGGACTAGAACAAGACTTCACCTTTAACCCATAAATTTGTGCCAGGCTGCGGCCTCGTCTTTCCAGATACAGATCCTCTGCATAAAACTGGTTCTCTCTGATCATTTTCAGCCAAGATCACCTGGAGCCTTAACAAACTGCATCAGGACACTTTCTTTCTTTTGATGGGCAAGACGTGCAAGTATCAAACTTAGTCTTAACAAAGGTGCTTTACAAGAAGAAACTGATGTTTTGTTCAGGCTATTGATCTTCTGAATATCATATACTGCCAAAAATCCATGCTCTGTTCTTCTCTCTGCTTCAACTTAACCTTCTTCCAATGCTTAACTGTATGTGTGTGTATGTTAGATTAGTATGTGTCTAGTCTAGGTAATAAACTCCTGTTTTATTTCACAAGTGATGTTGTTTGTAGTTCATGCTCATAATCCGGACTCCCTAAACATGCCGATTCTTGCTACCTGCTCGTAATGCTAAGTGATTTCCCCAAATCATGAATTAGATCCAGATAATTATAATTGATCATTATAATTAAATTCATCACATTTTGGGTTGATATTTGTTTCCCTTACAAAGGGTGGTGGAGAATATATTACTTATAATTGTGATCAAAGCTCATGATAATTCTTATTTGATGACGAATAGTGTTTAAATAATTCTGTTCCTCATTGAATTCACTACAGCTGCCACCTGGGGGGAATCGGCAATGCCTACCGTCCAAGGCGTGTAGGACTTCGCCATCACTGGTGTCGAAGTCTTGCGCTGCCGCGGGCCAGGCTCCTGCCTCCTCTCTCTACACCATGGCCATCCTGCAGGTCCGCCAGGCCAAGGCGTTGAGAGAGCTCCACGAGGGTAAGGCCGACCCGGGTATAATGCAGGATCTCCGTACTGCCACTGACAGCGCTCTACGGGCGACCAAGGTGGCAGCACGGGCCCTGGGTCTGACGATGTCCACGGCAGTGGTCCAGGAGAGACATCCCGGCTGTACCTTGCGCAGATGAGTAAAAACCCAGAAAGTCCGCTTTCTTGATGCACTCGTCTCGCAGGCTGGGATGTTGGTAACACCGTCGAGCAATTTTTGACGGTGAAGAAGCAGACAGTGGCAATTAGCCACTTTTTACCGCGCCGTGACTCGGCCGCCTAGAGGCCTCCGAGATCCCGCGTGACGTCTGCTTCCCGGCAGCCCAGTACCCCTTCGAAATTGGCTCCAGTTCCTGTGCCCCCACAGGCGGCACCCTGGAAGCGGAGGTCGAGGGGATACCTCAAAAAGGCGGAGCCAACGTTCCCTCCGGGGACCCCCGCGACATATTGTTTGCTCCACCAGCCGACGAACCATCCCCCGTGGGAATGGTGAAGCAGACCGTCCCCTTGGTCCCCCTGTCACAGTCCCTGGGAGCTCGAGAGTGGCTAATGAGGACGGTCCGTCTTGGTCCGTCTTAGAGACTCTCCCAAGTTTCGGGGCATCCTCTCTCCCTCTGTCAGAGGCAGGGACGCCTCCGTACTTCGGGTTGAGGTCACCACCCTTCTGGCGAAACAGGCATCGAGTTCGTCCCTCAAAACCAAGATGTTCAGTGGGTTACAGCCCGCACTTCATCGTTCCCAAGAAAGATGGCGGGTCGCGCCCCATAGGTCTGCGTACCCTGAACAAAGCACCTTCACAAGCTGCCGTTCAGGATGCTCACGCAGAGGCGCATCCTGACATCCACCAGGTGTCAGGATTGATTTCGTGGCAATCAACCTGTTCTCCCTTTCGGTCTGTCCTTGTCCCCACGGTCTTCACTAAGATAGTGGTAGCCGCCCTATCTACCTGATGGGAGGAAGGTGTGCAGGTACTAAACTATCGCAACGACTGGCTTATCTTGGCACAGGGACCTTGTGCTCCGGCACCTAGATCGATTAGGACAACAGGTCAACCGAGACAAGGGCAACCTCTCCCCAGTGCAGAGCATCATCTTTCTCGGTATGGAACTCAACTCTGTCACCATGTTGGCGCGACTGTCTGCTGTATGCGCCCAGTCGGTGTTGAACTGCCCGGAAACCCTTCAGGCAAACAGCAGTCCCCTGAAACAATTCAGAGGCTCCTGAGACACACGTCCTCGCGAGCTACCCTTGGGTTGTTGCACATGAGACCCAACATTGGCTTCAGAGTCGAGTTCCGAGGAGAGCGTGGCACACCGGCAGCAGGCGCATGGTGATGATGCCCTGCTGCCGACGCACCATAACCCCCTGGTCTACCATGACCTTTCGACGGACTAAGGTCCCTCTGGGCAGGTCACAAGGCAAGTCGTGGTGCTGACGGACGCCTCCCCTGCGGTGCAGTGTGTAACGAGCACGCAGTAGCGGGCCGTTGGACGAACCCCTGCCTGCGCTGGCATGTCAATTGCCAAGAGTTGTGGGCTGTGCTACTTTTACTGACTAGGCTGCGGCCTCTCGTGCAGGACCAAGACGTTTAGTTATTTATTTATAAAGCTAGTCTTGCTCTTAGCAAACACAGCAAAACGTGGAGAGCATGACTATTAGGTGAGTGGACAGAGGCAAAAAGCGAATTAACACAGTTAATTTTAGTGCAATCCATTGGCTCAATTGACGCAAAGTAACTACTTGAGAACTAGTCAAAGCTCAAATTTTGCTAAATAACTAACTGAGATGAAATAATTTGCTGACAGCTTGGTCCCCCCAGATGAAAATATCCCATCTGCGCCCCTGCATTGAGAATGTTTATTGCTTTTTGATAGAACAAAAAGTGCACTCAATTTTTCTTATTCAAAATTTGTTAAATCTGTCTTATGTCTCTGAGAACCTTACAGTATATCTATTGGAAGACATTTAGTGGGCTCCAGGTGTTCCCTGCTGAGATGTACAGGAACTTAAATTACAGTTATCAGAGCCACAGCCTCTGTCTGAGAGACCAATCTGCACTGATTTTCCAATTGAACCCAAATAGACTTCCTTACACCCACGCTCTTGTCTCAGAAGTGCAATTTATTTTTCAGTTCATGGAAAAAGAAAAAAAAGAATCAGTTAAAGGAAAAGGTACAACAAATGCAGGCTTCAGTCTTTAATCCTTACATGCCATGCTGGTCGTGGGGGCCTTTTAAGAGAACATTTTATTTAGCTTTCTTAACATCATTCATATTAAGATTGTTTGCTGTAGAAAATCTTTATTTAGCTCCTTTCTTTATGGTTCAACAAGGATACACAGGTTTTTTAATAATTCATTGCCTTGCCTGCTGTGCTTTTAGCTGTCGGCATACTGTCGTGACTGCACGTGTGAGACTGCCTTCTTCAATGTCTTCGGTGCAGAGACTGGAACAAAAGAGCTTGTATGAATAATTGTCTGAACATGGTCTTTGCTACTGCCTTCAAGTTTGTGCAAGAGCATGACATCCGCAAACTATTTTACATGGCTTGTTTCATATGTCATGACGATCACCCATTCAAAATAAGAAAAAATCACAGTTGTTTGAAGTTATTTACCAAACATCCATGAAAGTCCCAACATTTCTTTTGACTCTGATTCAACAAGTGTTTGCTTCAAAAGAGTGTATGTGTGAGACGAAATGAAAGAAATAATGCCTTCAAACCTTTCAAAGAAACATTTTCAAGGACCCAAGATGCATTTTGTCATTGTCTTTGATCTAAAACATTCTGCTTCAAACATGACAGCCCTCCACACTATAAGTACACCCTGATACTAGCAATTTATTAACAAGAACATTGCTGTACTTGATGTATTAAATTTCCTGAGAAATCGAGGCATCTCAGAGGAAGCTGTTACAGCAATGAAACAGCAAAAGGTATGATATTTGAATGGTTTACCTAAATCGTTAACATATTATAAATAATACTGCATGTACAGTAATATTTATTAAAAATGTTTTTATCCAGGTATAAGACCAGTCCCTATCACATAACGTTATGAACTTTTTTTGTTCCTTTTAAGAATGCACCCACTTCTGGATCTGATTTGAGTGACGAGAATTTACATTTGTTTTTTGCATTCAATAACATATACTTTCTACTGTTGTAAAGCTGTATGATTTTCTTGTGACAAACGTTACCATGCTTGTCTCTCTTTCCTTTAACAGATAGGCAAAGAAGTCATCCTGATTATGGTAGATACAGAACCGGCCACGTATCTTCCTTCATATGGATACAGGATTGCCCTTAAACATTTTTGCAAGCATCATACACCCTCTACAAAGCGGAAGCTGGGTCATTTTCAGAAATTAAGAGTGAAAATGAAGATCAGAAATGAGGATGAGACACAAACATCAAACAAAAAAGCAAAAAGCAATCGAAATATTGAAATTGGATGCTTCACAGGGACAACGGAGTAATAAAACAGGTCAGAACAAGCCAATGTGGTGAGACTCGTAAGATACAGGTTAATGTTCAGGCAGGATATGATGACTTACTAAAAGAAATAAAGGCATTATTCTTTCACACCGGAACATCCACCAAAGGTCATGAATCTGAATTTGATTTTGAAGTTTGGGACTTCAAGCAAAATCCTCTCCCCAAGGATCTCTCGATAGGAATGATTTATGAACTGTCAAACTCCGCATGTTGCGCTTCTATATAGCAACTTGTCCAAAGTGTAACATGACAGAATAGTCTACTGATGAACCTGACTAGTATATTGATGCGTTTGATTCATCAAAAGATGATGACTAGTCTGCTCAGAAAGAATATGAGCAACAAGAGATAAACGAGCCTCGTGAGACCCCTCCTGATGTGTTCTTAATTTATGATGAAGACATTATTAGTGTAGATTCCTCTGAAGACCACACTGCAAGCATGGTGCTCAGCAGTGACCCTGGGATCACATTTGGTCCACAACAGAATGCTGAAGGAGATTCCCTTAATGACACATTAATCCATGAGCCTTGTTGCACCTCAAAGTGCTCCAAATGGTTTGGCCAACAGGAATTTAACTGTATGATGCTCAAATAGCTTCAGTGACATGATAGAGGCATTTTCTGACCACATGATTGTTGACCAGTCCTTAACTCTGAGACGTGTACTTCCCAACAACTCAGAAGAAGCAGGGAGTGGTACAGATGTCCTTTGTGATGTTTGCAGTAGCTTTTTGTCTGATTTCTATGAACACTGCACAATCGGAACATCTGTAAAAGTGCCTTTCTTCAGCACTGACAAATGAAAAGCTGTTGGACAAGTCCTTCCTAAAGATTTAAAGAATACATGCCAATCAGGCTTGCTCCACCATTTCTTGAAGAGATACTGTTTCAGACTGTATATACATATCTAAGGGGAACATTTCTTAATTTTGTGAGCTGCCAAGAACAAGATGTTCTCAAACAGCCTCTCAATGACTTTTTTCTCTGTAGAAATGGATGAGCTTCTGGACATCTTGAACACTTATGAATGCAGGAGAAAGGTTACTGCTTCCTCTCTACCTGGATTAATTGACAAAATTGCTCACAAAGAACTCATACAGAAACCAACATTTGTAATTGACTGTTGGAGGGAGGTGACAAAAGGCCAGTTCTGAAGAAATAGAAAAACTATTCAAGGATCTGAAGCCTACACCAAGAAAAGTAACTGGGCTTTTGAAGTTTCTACAAGGTATGTCAGAAAATCAGACTTAGGTTGCCATCCACCTGAAAAGGTATATCAGTGAAATTGATGAAAACATGCTCAGCAGATTGTTGAGATTCTGTACCGGTTCCGATTATGTTGTTGCAGAGGCTATTCTGGTGGAGTTTACCTTACATACAGATTTTACTAGAAGGCTAATTGGACGTGCCTGTGGTATGGTCCTAGAACTCTCTCACTCCTATGACAATTTTCCACAGTTTCATGCTGAATTGAACTATGTTCTGGAAAGTAACATCTGGGTCATGGACATTGTGTAGCTGGACAGTCAAAAAGTTAAAACACACACACACACAGCTGAACAGTTATAAACTCTTGTCTGTCCCAATAATCCACACATGCAAAGAGCCTATGCCAATGCAATTCTATAATGATTCTGAAGGAAAATCAAGCTCATTCAAAGCACATATTCTTAAATGCTTTTTTAGAGATTTGTTTAAAATACACTGTATATGTTTTGTAGGCCTATGTTATTTTTACACATTGATTCAAATTTACATGATTGAATATAGCATTCTAGGTTTATACTGAAGCTGAGCAGCATTACACTATGCAACACAGAAAGCTTATGCACTGTTTTGGGTAATTTCATGATGTGCTTGTTATGTTAAAATATTGATTCTTATTCATATACTTACATTCAATGTTATATAATGTTCAAGGAGTAGGTACATTACTGCCTTTTGAAATGCTGGTCACTGTAAAGCTTGTAGTATGTTTACTGTTTGTACCTGGCAGTCTATCTGCTAATGTTTTAAATATAATGATTGTTGAATCTGAAATGTGAATTTGTATTAAATGTTTTGCATGTATTGCCTCTACTAGTGCACAATTTGTTTTTTGATTACTGTTTGTTGCTGCTGTACTGTATTTCCGTTTGTTTAAGCATACTACACATTTTTTTCTAGAAAGGTTTAATACACTTCAAAGTCAAAGACACTTTACAATATATAATATATGAGTGTACAATATAAAATACTGTTAAGATCTGACCTCCAGTGTTATCATTTCTTTGTAATTCAAAATTTAAAGCTTTATTCTAATTATTCTCTAATTTCTAATTTTAATACAGTGTTACAGTTCAGCTGCATAGTATGGGTCCACAGGAGCAGTCAATCATTTTTCTTCTATAGGAATTATACAGAGCTGAAGTCTCTTCACAGGGGTTCTGCACCTTTGGGGTGGATCCCTCTTTGCAAACAGCCACTTCTTCATAGACAACAGATTTGAGTTTGTCTTCCCCAGCACCATAAAATTCTGCCACAGAGAACATCAGAAATGGGCTTTCTTTGCACTGGTCGTGGTCATATTTGGTGGGTGTTCCAAATTGGCTCATCATCATCTAGTTCTTTCTGGGGAAAAAACAAAAAATAAATAAGATACTGCTAAACTGGTTACAGTAGCCTACCTAAAGATTCAGCTCTGTGTCCATACCGTTTAAATTATTATAATCTTATAGTTGGCCTGTATGTGCTGGTTTGCCGTGCTGCATCCAACATTAAACTTTTTTCACCTGCGTGACTGTCCGTGTGGTTCTACCAGAAAGACTCGGGAGGCGAATGTTGAGTATTGAACATTTATAAGACAGAATATATGGTTATAGTAAAGATGGATATTGGGTGTCTTTGGAGTAGGCCCTGTCCGTGGCTCGCATCCAGAGGGCCAAGAAGTCCTCCACTTCCCGCCTTGAGATGAAGGCGGGGGCGTAGCCAACCGGGTTATATTGGGGTTAAATTGACAGGGACCTCCTAGTGGTGGTGGGGAGGATGGGCGCAAATAACTGTTGCTTCTACTGCGGACGCAGAAAGGGGTAAGTGGCGATCTTATATGTTCCACGTTGGAAGGTGATTGGTTAGGTGTTGAATGGTAGTGAGTGATGCAGGATTGAGTCTTCCTGGCAGAAATTGCGCTGAAGCTATATTTCCTGCGCAAGAAAACTTGCATATTTTTGACGTGTCCGTTTTCAGTTCCTGGGTCGGCGCACAATCGTTCGGGACAACACCCAAGCCCAGTTACACTGGAGATGAAGTCTGCAATAACTTTGGGGTCACTGTTAGTATTGTATGCTTCCATCCACAGCACAAACCGACTGCAGCCGTCAATCTTACCATTTATTCCAATACAACACAGCTTCAACTTGTCGTATTAGTCGATGTACCACAAGGCATTGGGACCTCGGGCTGAAGTACTGGCGACGTCGGAGACCTCCGACGTTTCACTCCTTCAGGACTGATCGCTTTAATAAGCAGTCTTACATTCTCTTGAGAAACAACATATCCACTTTGAATAGCACGCAGATTTAACCATCGATATACTTGAAGTCGACCACTGGTTGGCATTTCAAACTGCAGAAAACTGGCAACTTGCTGAATGTCTGTTTGTTTTTTTTCTCCTGAATAAATTCAGTTTTCTACGCTGCAGTGTTTGTGGGCTAATCATAATTCCGTGTTGATGCGCGAGTAGACTAAGTATTTCTATATTGCCAAATCCTACTCTTAAGTAGGAGCTGACTAGGTCATCAAACACCCATGTCCATGTCTTGCAGAATTACAATATGTGCTGTGATAAATTGTGACTTAAATTCCATAATTCCGACTTTATTCTCGAAATTTTAACTTTATTCTCAAAATATTACGACTTTAATCTTGTAATGTTATGACTTTATATGACCTTTAAAATTAACATTCAATTACAACAGGTAGAACACGCTGTATTGACTTGTATAGCAAGAGCCATGCCATCAATTTTTGTTCATCGTACCCTAAGGAGTTCCCTCTAGAAATAATAGATTCATTTTCAGGCAACATCGATTTTCTTTCGACTGCTTTTCCTTTGGTATTAGAGGCATAAAGTAGGGGGCCAGGGCCGGCTGTCAAACAGGTTGCTTGGATCTGAGTACATCCAACTATAAAGATTTTTAGTTAAAAGACCAATTAGTGAAACGCTTGTTATCTTTAATAGTTTTAAATAACATTGTTGGGTCTTGTGTCGAATATCCAATTACAGCATTATTTATTGTGTGAATTCTATCCAGTATCATTATATTAATAGATATTGGATAATGAAGTGAAAGCAATAAACCCACACTGACACAAGGGTCAAATACTTTTCCAAAACTGATATTTTTGTATTTTAAGAAGGAGAATTCTATCATCTTTTGGTGGTATTTTTTCATCTGCTGAACCCTCTTTTAAGGTTTTAGCTCTCTGCGCCAGATAGACTGAGATTCATCACACGCATCAAGTGAGCCTGACCATCATTCAACAACTATAATGGTATATTGACCGATTCAAGATTCAAGCGAATTTGCTACTTTCAAATGGCTTGTGGTTTAATTATGTGTAAGAAAGAGAGATCTTGTGATCACTCATTGCTCACACTTTCAATGCAAGAAGCTGCCGTCAAAAAATCTATATAAAAATTCAATCCATACAGTTATGTGCCCATCTTCTCAGCAAGTTAAACATAAAGCTTGCAAGTAGAGCACTATTTGTTAGTCTATGACATTATTTTTTACTTTTGATATTATTATCTGGGATATAATTAAAAACCCTTAGAAATGCTGAGAAACCCTTTAAAAGCCTCTAGTGAATTAAAGCCCTAGTTGCTCTGGTCTCACACATTTATCACTCGTCTTGTCTTAATTGACTGTCTATTAAAGCCACTCTAGGCTGTGTAACCTCAGAGCATTAGAACAATTCATGTCTGTGGTTCTCACTATTGCAATTTAGCAGTTTACCTGTTTTGTTAAACATAAATGAAAGAGTGACATTAGAGCAAACATGTTACAGGGGCTTATTACAAACATCTGTGAAGGGATGTACCAAATAATCCACATTGATACCTATTGAAAAACAGAAAAATGCTGCAGTGTACCGGCCAAGTGCATTTATCTGGTTAAACTAGAGCCAAACATTAACAATTATTGTTTTTTGTTCCTTGTTAAGAAAACTAAGTGCTTTAGTTCACTGCAATATTTATTTAGAATAAAAGTATTTATATATTTCAATATCCAACAAAACGATTGAGCATGATCTGCAGTTAAAAGAACAACACTTATAAACAGCAATGAAATTTCACCTTGATTTACTAACTGCAAACAAACAAGTTGTTGGATCAGTGGGAGTAAGGTTTTTTTTACTGTAAATTCATCTTTTACTATAACACCAGCTGAAACAGAAAAAAACGCCCTCTGACATCCAGAAAGAAATTAGTTCACCTCCAGCGTATCATCTCCCTGTTGACCTCTCTGACTAAATGAGGCTTAAAGAGAATGGGACCTGAAAACAACATTTCGGCCCAACACTGGTTTATTGTCAGGACCGGTCAAGGTTAGATTCTCACATAACCCACAGAAGTTTCCAAATGCACTTGGATGTTATCAGGGATCTGAGAGCTTGGGAAACCTCAGGGTCAGATTGTTTAGTCTACAGCATTATTCTAGTCAAAACTAAACGGTTGTATCAGATGTTTACCTAATACTGCTCCATCATAAAAAAAATCATCTAAAGGTCAGGGTTAAAGTGTAACTTTACAATATTAGTCTGTATTTTGGCTATTAAATCAATGGTGCTGTGTTTTGGAGGGCCCAGCCTTCCAATGCAAAGACCCAATCATCAATTGCTAAAGTCGGACGATTCTCGAGGGAGGGCCTCCATGTAGAGTCTTGTCAGAATCAGATTGAGAAGGAGCTTTATTACCAGGTTTACACACACAATAAATTTGACTTGGCGACAGGAGCTTAGTGTAGAAGAAAGTGTACATTTGGTCAAACATGGTGTAAATATATATTTTGGTAGAATTTTTTTAGAATTAAATATAAACACTACTGCACTATATACAAAGAGTGAAAAAATGTGAGAAAAAAAACATCAATGTGAGGCGCTTGGCAACATGTGCCCGAGCTAAGCGACAGTGATTTTAGCGCAAAACAAGCTTAAGAAATCAAAGTTATTTTACAGTTGATGTAGGTTTAATTACTAGCATGAAATTAGATTTTTGCTTGCAATTTAAGAAGTTTCATCTGACTTTCATTGTTCAAGTATAGAATTGTGGTCTTGCCATGACTGAAATAGCAGCACATAGGCCTGCAAGCATCACCGCCGAGTGGGACAACTTCTATATTTAAATTGTCAGTCCGCCTTCACTTTTCCTTGTGTAACGCCACTTCACATAAGTTGCACCAAACATGATGAATGTTTGTAGTTGACTTATTTTACAATACTTAATTATTTTATTCTGCCTAATAGTATACTCACCTAAAGGATTATTAGGAACGCCTGTTGAATTTCACATTAATGCAATTATGGTGGTGGTGTAATGGTGTGGGGGATGTTTTCTTGGCACACTTTAAGCCCCTTAGTGCCAATTGGGCATCGTTTAAATGCCACGGCATACCTGAGCATTGTTTCTGACCATGTCCATCCCTTTATGACCACCATGTACCCATCCTCTGACGGCTACTTCCAGCAGGATAATGCACCATGTCACAAAGCTCAAATCATTTCAAATTGGTTTCTTGAACGTGACAATGAGTTCACTGTACTAAAATGGCCCCCACAGTCACCAGATCTCAACACAATAGAGCATCTTTGGGATGTGGTGGAATGGGAGCTTCGTGCATCCCACAAATCTCCATCAACTGCAAGATGCTATTCTATCAATATGGGCCAACATTTCTAAAGAATGCTTTCAGCACCTTGTTGAATCAATGCCACGTAGAATTAAGGCAATTCTGAAGGCGAAACGGGGTCAAACACAGTATTAGTATGGTGTTCCTAATAATCCTTTAGGTGAGTGTATATTATATATGCTTAAAGTGTCATTTTATTTTGCATCTGGCATCAAATGGAACTTTTTAAGAATCTGCTTTAAAACCCCTGAGTTAATATAGTTTAACATATCATCCCTTGGACAAAATGAACATGAAAACCGAAACAACTTAGGTGTTTTTTGATTTTCTTTTTATTATAAGCACAAACACTCTCAAGTGTCTCAGAGGATTTCTGTTCAGATGCAATTTAAAAATAGGAAATAGGTTTTCAAAAAGACCAGTGAAGTGTCACTTAGAATTTTTGCCTTTTTAGTGTTCCCTCAGAAAGTACTTCTACTTTGTCTAAATGTTGTCCCCAAAGAATAATTTACATTGTCTATAGGGGACACTGGGGCAAGCTGTGACACTTTTTATTCCAATGAATATTTCTCAGGGTGTGTCTTCAAACATCATAACTTTACTACGCACACTAAAGGTACAGTATAGAATATTTCTATGTCATTTCCCATTCAACTTATTCTACTCAACTATGTTTTGTGACAGCATACCCCATTTAAAACCAAAGACATTCCAGATGATGTACTGTAACAACATACAAAACAAACTCTAATATGAACCAATCGAGTGCTGTAAACAACAAAACATTTGATTATACTAACAAACACTGCAAACAAATCAGTTCATTGCGTTTTAACATTTTATTAAACTGCAAGAATTCTATGGCACAATAGTGTGTGACTTAAAATAATAGCCGTAATAACAGAACCAGGCAATAATGGTTTCTCAATAGATCATACCAGAGCAATTTGGGTCTATTATAATAAATATCATGCCAATTTTCCAAGCTGCATGTGTCAGATAATCCAGTTCCTAAACAGAATTCAAATGAGCATCCTATTAAAGATTAACCAGCTCTACAAAATTAGTGTGCAGAAAAAGCTCCATTCATTTACTTATTTTTATTCCAGCATGATGAACTTTGTGTTCGATGCAGGTAATTACAGCACAAAAGTGAATCTGTTAGACTGACGTTCTACCTTCAAGAAAGATTTCTAAACAGCCAGCTCATTTTGCGTCGTGTTTGGGTTTAATTAGTAGCTTGGGGGAGAAAGTATATAGAAAGATTTATTAAGTCGACAGCAAGTGCATTAAAAAGAGCAAGCAACCAACATTGCACAGTGTGTGAGTAGCATGTGAATCCTTATTACGAAAATGCCAGGCATCCCCTGTGTTCAGAACAATTTCATGATTTACATAACCAATAATGTTTCTCCTCCAGTCAATTATGTCAAAAACTCTTTATTAAAGATTAAATTGTGTGCTGTTAATAGAATATTAATAATGTATAAGTGAATACATATTAATATCTAATTAGTTAAAGTGTTTCTGCCGCCTGATGCTTGTTGGACTATAGAGATGTGTTGCAGAACTGGTGGACAAATATAGAATAATAATAGTGGAAATGTTCAATAGCGTTGTTTGTAGTCAAAACTTCAAAGTAAGTGCTTAGAAATTGACTTTCAAAAATCCCCATATCTTGAGAAATATTCCCTGGAATAAAAATTGTGACAACTAGCCCCAGTCTCTAAAGTGCATACTACAAACTATCCTCAGATGTCTTTACCTTTTGTTATCGGATTATCCACCAGCGGGTCATATTACTTGTATATTTCCAAACAGTGCATACTGTCCATCACCCTTATTATAATTTTGGCATTCTGAAGTTGCTATAGCGCTTACGCCAGCCCCAGCTAGACAGGATGTTCCCACTCAGCATAAACACTGCCAAGGGAGCGCATGTATTACTGATATTATGCATTTTTCTTGCTTTGGTGTAGATTTATGGTATTCAAAAAGATCCGGGTTTTATTGTGTAAATGATGGGAAATAGATCAATAAGATTTAAGTTTTCTAATTTTGGTTAGTCACATTTTGCTGATAAGAATAAACTTTAGAACTGACAATTTAATTGAAGTGACAATGTTATCAGTGTCTTTGATTCTTTGAGATCATATCCATAATGCTTAATAATTTTGTGACATACCAATTGATTTAAAGAACACATACCAGACGGATCGTACGCAAGCTTTAGTACAGGATGATGCACAGTTTTGATTGGCTAACACGGATCATGTTTATACTCTCTGCCAGACAGATGGGACTGTGCCAAGACATCGGAGGTAGTGTGTTGAAATCAGAAGTTATTTTAGACCTGTGACAAATATGACATGTGTGAAAAACGTCAGGCATGTGTGAAGCTTTACAGTGTTTCTGCAACATAAATGAGTTGCAGCTTTATACAGAATATCCTTTCCACATTTACTTCAATAACAGCATTGAAAATATGATTAGTTTCTCCAGATTTCCAATTTACATAAAGTGTGGGAACCCCAACCTAAAATATAAACTATAAACTGAATAAATTGTCTTAAATTAGACTTCCTTTGTGTGCTTGTGAGCTGTGTGAGTAACGTTTTTTAAAACAACGGGTAAAATTTGTGCTTTTTAGTTTATGCGGATTCATAATATCATAAAATCCTACATTGCATAACATGTCATACTGATAAATAGTCTTAAAGTACATTTTAAAATAGTTTTATAACAAGTTTAAATATGTGATGTGCAGCAAAAATAGTCTCCAAAACAATTGTTGCCAAAAGGAAGTTTTATTAAACAAAGTACTCTGCAAGCATGTGTTGTGAAACATCTCGTTCCCTTCACAAAATGTTATCTCCCAATATAATTAACAATATAATTAACCATATATTTTTATTTAATGAACTATGGCAACATCGCCAAAATGCTTGCGATCTGCAAAGCTATTTAATAACTGTAACCACAGACTGTTAGAACGATGGATGATGTGTCTCAGTATTCTTTCACTGTAGAAAAATTAATCCGAAACATCCCAAAAAAGGCCTTTTCCAGGATATGTTTGGCACATCTGATGTGTACCAGCATTTGCTGATTTAAAATTAAATAGTGCTTAAAACAAAATAAATTTCATTCATTTGTATTTTTGAAAACATTCAAGCATTAAACAAGCTTTCCTGTAGATCAGAAATTAGAGCGTGGCGCTAACAACGCCAAGGTCATGGGTTCAATCCCAGGCATTGCATATAATTACAAACAAATGTATAGTATAATGCAATGTAAGTCACTTTAGATAAAAGCATCTGCCAAATGCGTAAATGTAAATGTAAACTACCTAAAACTTCTGACAGTAAAGTAATGTGCTGTTAAGATGTTGCAAGCATCTTGGAGATGTTGCCTCAGTTCTTATGCATTTACTGTATCGTTTCACATAATTTTTTTTCTCATCATGTAATTCCACACTGACTCAATGATGGTGAGATCAGATCAGTGTGTGGGCCATACCATCTGTTGCAGAACTCCCTGTTCATAGAAAAAATCGTACTTATTACAGTTAATTAAAAATAATGATATTTCTTGCGGACACACTAAAGCAAAAGAAATTATGAAACGAATTGGGATATTTTGAAGTATAACTAAATAAGTATCTAAATGTCTGAATCTTTCCCTTTGAACTGGAAATAACATTTAGAAGGAAGATCAGGCAACATGATGATGGCTCTATCCACTTTCAAAGATCTACAGGCTGAGGCTGCAGCTATCTATACTTTAAAAAATAGGCTCAGTGCCGAAAATCTGCTTTCAGTGTTAAACAGCAGCATTCTGTGAATACTGAAACCTGTATGGGTACAGAAATACATACAAACAATAACACGGTGTTTGCAACCTGTTTATAACACAACAGATTAAATCTAACATCTGAAGAAACACAGCATTTCACCCAAAGAAAATTAAATTAGGAGTTATATTTTCAATCTCATTCTGAAAAAGAAAAGCTGATTATTTTTGACAGCAGTGAAGGGCACAACATGGTGAAAACAGACAATCAGAAAATATTTAACCATTCTAAATAACTACTTGTTGGATTGATGGAATTGTGTATTCACATTATTATATGGGTGGTTTTGCACTTAATTCAATATGCCAGTCCTGTGAATTAGGTGAAACTGTCAGATCTGCAAATATCTCCACAAACATCAGTGCAGGTGGAAAACCAAATTAAAGGTGACAGAGGAGCCTGACCCCTGAGGGTAAAGCTGTCTATTTAGACGGAATTTTCTTACCTCATATCACTGCAATGTTTCCTCACAGCTCTGCAAGTGAAAAGAATATATAAATGTATGTAGATAAACAAGTCAGGACACGTGCAGAGTAAAGACTTTATGATGGATTTATATTAAGAAATTCAAATATTCCACTGTTTTTTGCTAATGCTATGGCTAATGCAGTAAGACAAACTGTGGTTACATTTGCTACATTAGGTTACATTAATCAAGTGACTTTGGCACTATTCACAGTATTCACAAGGAGACACTGGGAGATCGTCAGAGAACACTAGGAGATCGCTGGAGAGACGGAGGAAAGTACTTGATAGACAGGTAAATCCTAATCCAAAGGCATGAGACCTTTTCCATAGGGGAGACTGGACAATCAGTTTAATACAGGGGTTGGCTTTATTTGGCTCCCCTGGGCATTTGCGTGCATTTGGTGTCATCGGATGGCTCACTGGAGGTGTTGGTGGGCCCCAGACCGTCTCCTATAACAGCTTGGTGACAGAGGGAACTTTAGACGGGTCTCCTGACCAAGGGAAGAGTGGGGGTAGATAGCCGAGTACATTTACATTTATGCATTTGGGAGACGCTTTTATCCAAAGCGACTTACATTTCATTATCCTATACATTTTAAATGGGTATATACAATCCCCTGGGATCGAACCCACAACCTTGCATTGTTAACGCAATGCTCTTACCACTGAGCTACAGGAAAGTGTATGCCCTGGAATGGTGTGAGGTTGGTAGCTGGCTGCCGGAGCGAATTTTGTTCGTACTTTGCCTATGCAAGCAACCTGTTCTAGGAGTTCTGGCAGACTGTACAGAGACAACGGCCCATCTGCTGAATCTTTCTCTCGGTTTGGCCGTTGCTTTGTGGATGGTATCCAGAAGATAGCCTTACGGTCACACCTTGGAGAGGGAGTGTTTTACACACAGGAGATGAATTCGGGCCCTCTGGACCAGGCGACAGGCTTTGGAAAACCTGCAAGTGCAAGCATCTGAGGTCTGTGACGAAATCCACTCCTATGTGTGACGACGTGCACCGGGGAACAGCCAGAGGCATGAATTTTTCTGTGGGCAGGTGGCATGGGGTTTTACAAATGGCACACTCCCGGCATCTTTTCATGTACGTTCTGATATCTTCTGCCATTTTGGGCTACCAGAATGCCCGGGGAAGTGTGCGCTAAGTGGAGTAAAGGGCTCCTTTGGCTGCGTAATACATAGCTGTGCATTGGTGGGCATCCCGATGGAGCGGGGCAGAGACACTGGTGGCAGCAATTTCTTCATCCAGGGACCATTGGATGGGGCTAACGATCAGGTTGGAAGTGAGGATGGGTTTGTGATGTTCTGGGGGACCATCAGCCATGTGGAGTTGTGAGAGAGCATCCGTTTTGGTGTTAAAACACCAGGACAGAGACTTGGACTGCTTCTTCAACAGTTCAGTGAACGGTGCTGTGATGGAACTGTAATTTTGAATGAAGCGTCACTAAAAGTGAAGGTCTTTCACTGTGGTGGGAGTAGGCCAGGAGTGAAAAGTTTCCTCCATCTTCTAGTCCATCTGGATACCTTGACATTGATTTTATTGCAGATATGGATGGCTGGTTGATGAAAAGTAAATTTCTCCAATTTTAGGAGTTCGCGGAGCAGCAAAGGAGTACACCAAGATGTCATCAATGTAGACTAGCACAAAAATCGGGTGGAGGTACTCCCGAAACACCTCATTTACTCTATGTAGCCTTGGAATACAGAGGGGGCGTTGACTAGACTGTAGAGGATGACCTGATATTCAAAATGACCCGTTCGAGTGACAAAGGCCTTCTTCCACTCGCCCCCCTCACGTATCCGAAAGAGGTTGTATGCTCTCCTGAGGTCCAGCTTTGTCAAGATCCGAACTCCACGTAGATGTTCCAAGGGTGTACCTGTAATTGACTGTGTTTCTATTGAGTAAACTGTAACCAAGGCTTGGCCTCATTCCTCCGTCATTCTTGGTCACAAAGAAAAAGCTAAAAGCAGCAGGGGACGTGGAATGGTAGATGTAACCTTGTTGGAGGGCTTCTGAGATGTATTCTTCCTTGGCCTTCTGCTCAGTGATGGACAGAGAGTATATTTTAACTCTGGGTACTGGTTGATCGGGATTGAGGTCAATTGCACAGTCCCATGGTCGGTGAGGTGGTAACTAGGCGGCTCTCTGGGGACAGAAAATGTAACTGAAGGGGGCGTAGTGTTCTGTATGTCAAATGAGTTGTTCCGGTGGACCTGATGGAGTGGATGGGGATCACGGGACCGGATTGAATGGGTTGTGGCAGATTAGGGAAACACAGAGAGAAACAGTTCATGCCCCACTTCAGGCCTTCACCCGCCTTCCACGAGAAAACCGGGTCATGGTCGATGAGCCATGAGCACCCTAAGACGACATCCGCGGTGGAACCAGCAGGCAGACATCCTTGACATGGAGTTGGCCACCTTGGCATTTAAATGGTCCCATGCAGAAACGGACATGTCCTTGGCCGAGGGGTTTTCCAGTTCTGAGGGCATGTCTTTGAGTCTCTTTGTGGCCTTCCATACAGGTATTCTGCAGTAGGCCACACGAATGGAGAGGTGGATGAAGCGCACAAGCCCGATGGTGTCATCATATGCCATGAGATACAACTGCGGATAGAGCTTGAGTCCTTGTCTGTAGGTTGTTAACAGGTAGTGCTCATTCCGTCCGCCGTCAGCAGCTAGGGTACGGAACCGCAGGGAGTAATCGTGAATGGAGGTTTTGGCTTGTTTGAGATTGTAGAACTGTTCACCGGTTGACACATCGCCCTAAAAATGGCCAAAGACTTCCCGAAAGTGAGTGATGAAGGCAATGAGGGACTACCTGGTCGGTCCGTTCTGCTTCCATAGTGATTCTGCCTATTGGATTGTTCAACGTGTCAACAATTCTAACATGAATGAGATTGTAGCCGTCTCAGTTGGGAAATTATGCTGCTGAGCAGACTTTTTTGACAGGTCGTCAAAGTGGCAAGTTTGACAGTACATAGACATTTCAGTGGCAACAACATAAACAAATGTTATATAGCCCAAACTTCCAGTTGACCTCTGCAAAGAATCAATAACTGTTCAGTAGTTTTAATTTAATTTAAATATTTGTATTATTTTGATTAACAATAAAATATTAACATAATTTAGTACATTTAAAAACATCTTAATAAACAAATATAAATGAAGAATTTAATGTTTCTCACAAAGTGATCAGCTTTTTTTCAGCGTGTGTCTGAAAATTTCCCACCCTTACCATATAAGCGAGTTTCCGCTTCTCAGGCTGTTGAGATGGTCCCCCTCTCAGAGCTTGTGTGTGGAGTGTTCATATGTTTTAACTTTAGAATGAATAGTAACAATAGGGTTTATGCAGAACGTGACATGCTGAACCCAGAAAAACAATTCTCATCACATCCGGTTTAATTCGTTTTTTTAACCACTTCATTACATAAAGAGACTCAAAATGCCTTTAAATTAGCAATAATAGATGATCAAAATCGATGCCCATCACATAAAAAGATTGATATATAAAAGTTTTATTTTCTTCTCACAGACATTTGATTGTTAAAATAGCATAAAACGCCCCCAAAAAATGAAACGACTAGTTAGCTTAGCTGATTACCTTAAAATCCATAGATATCGCCGATAGTTAATGCTGCTTATAAACCTTTTTCTGGAAAGGAGATGTAACGAGACCTGTTTACCGGTTTAGTCATGTGACCTTCGACATATACCCTATAGTGTCAGTTTCACTTAATTGGTTGAACACGCGGATCAATCTGAACTGAGAAGTGTAAGGAAGGTCTGCTAGGGTGTGAAAGTGTGCATGTGCAAACGTCAATCTTTGTTTGAGAGCGCAAATTTTCCCTACTCTGGCGAGGTTGCGGCTCCCCTGATTGCGAGAGATGTGACACCAGACCGATTGGCACAAATGGCAATAACAGTAACGTTAGTTTTGCCTTATTTTATTGGACCCAAGTGCAACTCTGGCTTGAAGTGATGTTAGCACACACAAGCAGGTATTTGATTTTTTGTTTCTGGAGGATTTTTGAAAATAAGAAAATCCACTGCTCGCTTGTCTCCTCTGAGGCTGGGACTTCTAAAAAGTGTTGCGTGCTGATCTTTGCAGCAAACGAAAGAACAGTTGCATGATTTGTTTGAACGTTTGTTATGGCGTTAGAACTGACAGAGCTGTGGCTGGAAACATCCAGAGAAAGGGCCCGTAATATTATAACAAGAACCCCATCCCACGTCAGAAAGCGAAAATCTGCGAAATCTGATCAGCTCGTTTTCTCACATGCCTAAAGAGAAAGGCTCACATAAAACACAGTTACTGGATTGTCATTTTTCACGTTTTGGTGTACTGTTTTAAGTATGTTTAAGATGAACACTGTTCTATCACATGAGGTCATGGAGCTGAGGAGCTACCAAATTTAAAAAAGTTAAATACAAATTTGAAATGTTGTATGTTAGCAAAATGGCTGAAATCATAGCACCTTTGAATTCACGTTGAAGTGAACATATTCAGACTTGAAGCTGGTTCATAGTTGGTTACATTAAAGATAAATGGGTATAAAAAAGTTGGATAATATTTAGACATGTTCAATAGAGTATTGCACACAATGTTTGCCTCTTCTTTATTCAGCCATAGAGATTTTATCCGTGGTAATGGTGTCTGATTAATCTAGCAGGCAGCAAGCCTTCTAAAGATGTTTTTCCACTTCAGTGTGACGGGGTTCTCCAGGCCAATACAAACAAATTCCTTTTGCCATCAGATAAGACTTATAGGATAACTACCAGACACCTCTTAGAGGGCCAGGAAAAGAAACACCATAACCAGTTCCTAAATATCAGAGGGCTTGAACCACAGGTTAAACACCATAAAAATCAAGAACTTCTTTGGTCCTCTTGACAAGGTTTAAACTGGGATTTCCAAGAAAGGTACATGTGGAGTGCCGTAAATCATCTGGCCATGTGCCATGTAAGGATGCCAGCTGGTACAGAGCTCGACAGGATGTAAACCTCAATCTCCCATCTGAAAAGGGGCTGAATTAGCTTCACTTTATTGTGTGCAAAAGCTTTACATGGATAAAGAAGGTTAGTAAGCGTTTATTTCTCTTTAGCTTATAAATTAATAAACATATCCCAGATGAAAATAAAAGTCTTTCTTGTTGAAATAAATAGCTTTATATCGTTCCGGCAAAACGTGACTCCACATACAGTTCATTCATTTAGCGATTGAAGGAGAGGAATAAGGAAAATGAGAGCGAGAGACGGACAGATAAGACTAGTTAAACGAGAACAAGTATTGTAATCGCGCCATTATTACGCAACATCACAACAGCATAATTTTCTCTGTCTGCTAACAGCCATACATAATTCATACCGAACATAATTTACAATCAGACACTCTATCATCTTAACTTAGCGCGTTACCAAACAACACCTGGTCGCAGATAAGGACCTCCTCACCTTTTCTCGGAGGCCAAATAGACAGAACGAATGAGACAGTCTGTGGAGAAGTGACATCATGAAAGGTCACCTGTCAATTTGGGCTGTGCGTTTGAAAGGGGTCTCCTGCATAATGAGAATCAGCACTGCTTCAAAGGCACCCAACAATCTTCTGTGAGCACTGGGTGCAAAATGAGAGGTGAGTGGGAAATGTCACATTTGTTCCACTTTGCAAGTTGCTCTGGTCAGACACCATCATGAATTTTAATGAGTCCCAGAAGTCATTAATAATTTCACTTAACATCAAATTGGATGACCACACCAACTCCAATTATTGGTTTTAGTTTTTGACCGGTAGAGCAAAGAAGTGAACTTTGGCTGTTATCTTAATGGCAGAATGTCCAGTTCTTCAGATTTTAAGGGTTTTCTTTTCATCTCAGAGGCGATTTTCAGAAGAAACAGGAGTTTTCCCTAAACTAATATAAAGTTTTTACTTTGTTGTTCCTCGTTTTATTTCTGCTCGGGAGATCTACTGCCTTAATTTTATTATTATGAACTCATGCATAAATGAGCAGCTGTGGTCTGGGAATGCATTTCCGCACATTCTCAGGTCAGCATGTTTCTCAGAGGCGTAACGCGTTTTGACAAGGATGTCTTAGTCATGAGCCAATGGGTGAGGTGCTGAGTGAAGACATCTCATGCAACCCGACATAGTTTTCCTAATAATTCACTCAGGACTGCTTTGTTATTTATTGCTGCTTTGGCATTAGGCTTTTTCACTTGACTATATTTGATTGTTTTAAGCATTATATTTTGTTACACAGGCATTATCGTATATTCATGTTAAACTGTATTCAACCAGGCTATATGTTGCTTATTATGTAATTTTAAAGGAATTTAAGTCCATTAACTTCATGATGCTTTCTGTTTTATATGAGCGCTGCTGTGCTGGTAAAAGATCACAAGGAATATATCGATTTTATGGGGCTGTGTGTTTGTAAATTTCCAGTCAGAGCCAGTGAAAACTGGCAGAGTTCCAGAAAAAGATTACATCTTAGAATGTTGATGTTCATTTCAAAATACAATGCTGCCATTTCCATCGAAATAAAATACATTATTCATGTGATGAAAAATGAGAGGAATGCTGTATAAAAAGTCTTTATGGAAAACCTTTTCCTTGTGATGATGTTTAGCCTTTACATATTTAGCACTTCATAGCATATAGAATAACACTTAGTTATTATTCCGAAATTCATAGAATACATTTGGAACGGTTTGATTCAACAGAGTTTTGACAACTTTGATAATAAAAACAAATACAGTATGTAGTATTGTCTAATGCTGATTCAATATTGAATTTTATATAATAGACAAGGTTATATGTGTTTTTATTGTGTTTCCTAGTTTTCTTCTATATCAAAAAGAAGCAGAGAAGTTTACAAGTTGCTTGAACTGTATGTCTTTTAAAGCTGCTGATGTACCAGGTTGTAACGTAATGTTTAACTTGATTTAGAAGATAATGGTCAATTAGAATATGTCGGACAACACCAACCTGATCACACAAAAATACATTTTAAGTAACTATTTTATAAAGAGGTGATTTTGTATTAAAGTATGAAGGTTCACCCCTCACTGGGTATAAACCAGATTATACACAAATGTATGACTGAGCAGAAATACACAAATAGTGGAAAATATTGTTTATGAAATGAAAGTGATGTTAGGCCAAGTATGGTGTGGATTTCACCCATATAAGTGCACACATACACAGCAGTGAGTGGCACACACCGTGAAGACACACCCAGAACAGTGGGCAGCCATTGCTGCGGGTGCAGTTGGGGGGATCGGTTCCTTGCTCAAAGGTCTCACCTCGGCCGTTGTATTGAAGGTTGAGAAGACTGTTGATCATTCCCCTCCCCACCTACAATCCTAGCTGGTACTGATGCTCAAACCAGCAACGTTTGGATTACAAGTCAGAGCCTCTAACCATTTGGCCACAACTGCCGTTAATGTAAAATATATAAGAAATACTGATGTAAGAAATGTATTTAATTGCATGTAATGTTTAATCTGAAAATTAAATAAACATTTGTAAAACTATGTTAATTAAAGAAAAATGTATAGCCTTGTATAACTCTGTATATGAGCCCAAAAGGATAGTTCACCCAAAAATGAAAATTCTGTCATGATTTACTTACTCTCAGATTGTTCCAAACCTGTATAAATGTTTTTGTTCTGATGAACACAAACGAAGATATTTGGAAGAATGTCAGTAACCAAACTTATCTCATCCCCCATTTACTGCCATAGTCGGGAAAATAAATAGTATGGGAGTCAATGGGAGATGAGATCTGTTTGGTTTCATTTTTGGGTGAACTATCCCTTTAATAATTATTGCAGTTTTTGCTGATTTGTGATTGCTTCTATTTGTCTTTTTATTTGTGAGTACCTTAGGATAAAAATGTCTGCTAAATTATTAAATGTAAATAAGAGAATACTGTAGTCCTTCGAAGAGAACTTTGAAAGCATGGATGGAGCGGCTCTTTGGGGCATTTGTTTTTTATAAAAGATTTACAATGAGACAAACTAACGGCATGCAACACAATTAAAGTAATTCTTATCTGAAAGGGAGGTTACTTAACAAAGCCACTTCAGATTTTATTACAAACCATTAAAATGCAAACCATAATAACATGAAAATCACTTTGGTTAACCTAATTTGTAAGGTTAATGATTAATTATGATGAGACAGTGGGAAAGAAAATTACTCTGTTGCAATTACTCACTGCTGACTCCAGACCTGATAGTAAGGTCAATTATATTTGCCCGTTAGCCCTTTTTAAATCTCGGCCATGCACAGGTGTGATTTCACAAGTATTTCTCCATGCAAAAGAAATGAAAGTTGCCGGCTGGCTTAAATTGCTCACATTCATTACAGCACATTGAAGGAGTTTAGGCCTATAATGTCTCCTTGCAGTTCCAAATGTTCAACTCGAAGATATGAACTGTTTTTCTCTGAGTCACACCCTTTTACTTTGTCATCGCAGCAAAGACTAAAATTTCCTCCCACGGTTTATCAGTCTGCCTTAGGAAGAGTTCACATCCTGACAGCTGCCTTTATCTGCAAAATCAAATATAAAACTCGTGTTTATTGCGTTGCAGCATCTTTCATCAGTGTGGTCATCAAGCACGACTACCAAGAGAAATAAACAAATCAAACACATTCTTTATGATGTTGTTCTTTACCTAAGATTTAACATTTATTGAAACTGCTTCGCTATTACTCATCAGGAAGCTGTCGCACTAAGAAAACCTTTCCTGATGGAACAAAAGGTTGTTATTTTGAATGTTCTGTCCCACAGATGAGACATAGATTTGGCCTACTGCAATTACATCACATTGAGGTACATTCATATAACATTAAGGAAAAAAGAGAAAATCAGTGATTCAGACCCACATTCATCCACTATAACCATCGTACAAATTTTTGTTACACAAAGGATTAGTTCATCCAAAGACAAAAAAATCTTTCATTGTTTATTCACCCAAATCCAAAAGGCAGCCATCAAGACGTTAATCCATATGACTTCAGTGTATAGTCTTTTTTCAGTTGGTATTTGTTTGAGTCCTGAAAAGTACAGTATGTTTAGGGTTATAAATGTTAACAATGAGCCATTTTATCTCAGAAGATTAAGAGAAAATGTATTCCTCATGATATAACTGTAGCAAAACCACTAAATTGGGTCGCACATCGGACGCGGAAGTGCCAAACCACGCAGCATCGCGTCTAGGACAAGTCTATTTTTAATGTGGTAGAATCGATAGGTTTTTGTATTAATGCAGAGTATTTCCGTTATTTTCAAACAGATAAATGCATCTTGCAGCATATGGTGAAGTCAGTGTGCACATTAAAGATTATTTCAGTCAAATAACACCTAATTATATTATGGGAGTGCTGCGTTGTGTCGCTGCAGGACTGTGTCGCTGCGTTGCTTGGAGCTTCTGCGTCCGGTGTGTGACCCCCTTAAGGCAAGAGGTAAGAGCTTCAAAAATATTTATTTAACACAAAAGAGATAAATAGGTAAGTAATGAGCATAAATAATACACTGATAGGTTGAAGACTTGGAATACTATGTACAAGAATGTATACGTTTTTGAGTCTGTGTCTATGCGAAACCAGATGCTGACTGAGTTAAGGAGTGAGTCTTTTGTAGTGAGGCTGATGAGGGTGATGATTGCATGCAGGTGGCGGTGATCAGAACTCTGGTGATATGAGTGAGGTGTGGGGGTGGTGAGAGAGCCTTGTGTTTTCGTAACAATAACACTTAAAAAAAATACCACATCTGGTGAAATAAACAAAACTGAAAGGCCTGAGGGATCTAAAGCGTTTTGTTAACCTTAAATCTCACATTTTGGTGCAACAAAGTATAATGCCAATTTGATTAATTAGCTTGTCTTTGTAAATATGAAGAAATTCTTCATGTGACATACAGTGTTGCTTGTGTGCATGCATAAAGGAATTGTTTTTGACTATATTTACATCCCTGCATGAGTTTGAGGGGGAAGAATGCAGACAAGTGGGAAAATAGATCCTGCCCCAATATTACCCCCCGTGAAATTATCCTATTTTGTGTAACATGAAATGCGTGTGGCTTTGATATTTTAGCATGCCTATGTAAACATTCTACATGAGACAGACAGTGCAACATGTGTACATTCTTAAAACAAATTGTTTTTAACTAAATATGTATCCATGCATAAGTTTGAAGGGTCGTGCTGGCAGCTGGGCAAAACAGATCCTTCCCCGATATTTCCCTCTGAAATAGTTTATGTTCCTGTGTTGCCTGTTTATCGTGTCTTTTTTGCCCCAGAGTGGGTTTTTGTTTTGTTTGTTTGTTATAATAAAGTATTTAAAGTATATATCACTGCTATGCGGATGATACACAACTCTACCTGTCTTTTCACCCAGATGATCCGACTGTTTCTGCACACATCTCAGCCTGCCTAGCCGACATCTCGCTCTGGATAAACGGCCATCACCTACAACTGAACCTTTCAAAAACAGAACTGCTTGTAATCCCGGCTAATACAAAGACTTATCACAACCTTTCCATTCAACTAGGCTCATCAACCAGCACACCTTCCAGAAAGGCACGAAACCTAGGAGTGGTGATCGATGATCAGCTCAACTTCACGGATCAAGTTGCCAGCACCGCCCGGTCATGTAGATTCATCCTCTACAATATCAGGAAATTAGACCCTTCCTATCAGAGCATGCTACGCAAGTCCTAGTGCAGGCTCTAGTCCTGTCCAGACTGGACTACTGCAATGCTCTACTGGGTGGACTTCCAGCTTGCACAACCAAACCTCTACAGAGGATCCAGAATGTTGCCGCAAGAGTTATCTTTAATGAACCGAAGAGAGCACACGTCACTCCTCTACTCATTAAGTTACATTGGCTCCCTATAGTCGCTCGCATCAAATTCAAGACTCTGCTCCTGGCCTACAAGACCACCACTGGTTCGGCACCACCTTATCTTCGCTCCCTAATACAGACATATGTACCCACCAGATCCCTACGCTCTGCAAACGAACGCCGTCTTGTGGTGCCATCCCATAAAGGTAAAAAATCTCTCGCGTCGCACCTTCTCCGGATTTGTTCCACCTATGTGGAATGATCTGCCCGCTGCTACAAGATCTGCAGATTCTGTAGCCATCTTTAAGAAACACCTGAAAACACATCTCTTCCGCCAACATCTAACTGATCTGTTCTGACTCTATTTTCTTCTCTACTCTTTTCTTCTCTACCCATTAAAAAAAAAAAAAAAAAAAATGAATGAATGAATGAATGAATGAATGATTGTGTATACTGTGTTAGGCTATATGAGACCAGTCTTCTTTTTGATTGCACTTATGCTTTTGCTGTACTTGTGCTGTCCCAATTGCTTCCATTACCTACCCCACTTGTAAGTCGCTTTGGATAAAAGCGTCTGCTAAATGACTAAATGTAAATGTAAAATGTATTTGTGTTAAAACCCCTTAATCCCCGCTGCCTGCAATTGGGTTCTTCCCCAGTGTTTCATGACATTACAAAAATGTGTGATATTGTAACACCTCGGCTAGCCACACCTCACAATCATCCGATTTTTAAATCTAACATATCCGATGAGACACTTCACTCCTCAGACCATAGTGATAGTTCCCAACACCTGACTCTAGTTACCAGACCCTTTGTGTTTGCATTTTCCCATTGTTCTCTGTCCAGAGTAGTTATATTTTGGATATCTTGGACTCCTGGATTATATATTTTGCCTGTTTTGCTCCATGGACGTTATTTGTAGGATTTGTGGTCACGTGGATGTTTACCCGCGGTTACCAATGATCTGATCTTCTTGCCTGGACTCCTTAAAACATGTATTCATCAGTTTGCTGTGTGGCATCGTTCCCAATGTTACAGTTACAACTGTTACAGATTTAAACAAAAGTGCTCAAACAGAAGTGCACTCTTTTTCGGACGGTTTAACTTCACCCTCTCGTACCGGCCAGGCTCCAAAAATGTCAAGCCTGCTGCTCTCTCTCATCTCTTCGAGGTCTCCGAAGGGGAGCCTTCGACCAGCCCCATCCTCCCCAAGAAGATGGTGATCGGGGCTGCCATCTGTGACCCTCAAGGGGTGAGTAGAGCAGGCCGGCCGAGGGGTGCAAGTACCGAGGGAGTGTCCAGAGGGTAGGCTATTTGTCTCGTTTGCGCTGCGTCCCGAGGTCCTGCAGTGGGGTCCCTCTTCCAGGTTGGTCGGCCATCCAGGTAACTGGGGAACCCTGGCTTCCATCCGCCAGCGGTTTTAGTGGCCATGGTCTCAGATGGTAGTCAGTTTGTGTTGGCTTGCCCAGTCTGCGCCAAATGTAAAACCTCCAATTGCCCTCCCACTGGTCTGCTCCGCCCACTTACCATCCCCTCCCACCCATGGTCACATATTGCCTTAGATTTCGTCATTGGCCTTCCTCCCTCTGGCGGCAACACCGTCATTCTCACGGTGGTGGACCGTTTCTCCAAGGCGGTTCATTTTGTCCCGCTGCCCAAGCTTCCCTCCGCTTGGGAGACATTCCAACTGATGGTGGACCATGTCTATCGCCTGCATGGGTTGCACACTGATGTTGGGTCCGATTGGGGATCTGTGATCACATGCCGGTTTTGGAAAGAGTTCTGCAGACAGATCGGGGCCTCAGCGAGTCTGTCTTCCGGTTTACACCCTCAGACCAATGGGCAGTGCGAGCGAGCCAACCAGGATCTCGAAAGCAGACTCGCTGTCTAACATCACAAACTCCCGGTTCCTGGAGTCAACAGTTCTCCTGGATAGAATATGCCCACAAATCCTTCCAGTATCCACGTCAGGTATGTCCCCCTTTGAATGTTCTTTGGGTTACCAACCTCCCTTGTTTCTATCTCATGAACTCAATGCTCATTCTGTTCTGGCCTCCATTCAGCCCTGTCGCCGCACCTGGACGAGGGCCAGAGATGTTCTGGCCCAAACCTACCTCTGGCCAGACCTAGGCAGTGGCTTCCCCTTCAGCCTTTGGGTGTGGTCTGCAGGTGTGGTTATCCACCAAGGACCTGCCTCCACGGGTGCCCTCTCGTAAATTGGCTCCCAGGTTCATTGGACCATACCGCATTACTAAGGTGGTTAATTCAGTGGCTGTCCGGCTCAAGCTTCATCCTGTTCTTGGTCGTATTCAACCTGTTTTTCATATTTCCTGGGTCAAACCTGTTGTCATATCCACTCTCAACCATGCTAGCAAACGACACACTCCTCCTCCCCGCGCCTCATCGACGGATCGCCCACATACTCTGTCAGGAAACTGATGGACGTCTGCCATCGTGTTTGGGGATATCAGTATTTAGTGGACTGGGAGGGTTATGGTGCAGAGGAGAGGAGCTGGGTCCCGTCTCGTTACATCCTGGAATGGTTGCTGATCGTGGATTGCCACCGGCGGCAAGGTGAGCCCCCTCCCTAGGCGCCCAGTGGGGGGGTACTCTCATGAGCTCAGTCTTGTCATGGTCCTTTGTGCCAAGTATGTGTTTGTGTTTTGTTTTGTCGAAGTTGTGGAGAACCGTTCTGACAACTCTCCACTTGTTTGGAGTCTACGTCACTGGCCCCGCCCCGTGTCAAGCTTCCTCCTCACCGGGTTTCCATCACCTCATCACCCGCACTCCTGTAGCCTGTTTCCATTAGTACTCTCCCCTGGTTCCTTTATTATTTACTCTCTTATGATTAATTCCCGTTGATAGATCCCCTCTATTTAATCACTCTTGTTCATGTTATATCCCGCCTTGCTCATTAAATCTATATAAAATATACATTTTGTGAATTCGAAAAATAATAAACAAGCAGCTTACCTTGAAAAGCCAAATTAAGAGACACATACGGTAAATACTGTTTTTTGTATTATAAAATATTTTCCAACTGCATCTCATTGTTTAGTGTAGACAGCAGCCAGGTCAAACGGGCTCAGGATGTTGCCCATTACTGATATCTGACTTTTTCTTTGACACGAGGAAGCATATCCAAATTACAGATGAGCAATTGTTACATGTTTACAGTAATATTAGGTCTTTTAAGGACCATTCAAAATTTCAGGTCTTGATAGATTCTCCATTTCACATCTAATGATTTCCTAATTGATTTTGTAGTGTAATAAAGTGAATGAGATACTTGCATATTAGTAGTCAACAACAGTACTTCACAAAACGCACTGAACCAATTTTTTTCAATGCTTAGACTAAATGCAATGTTTGCAGGACTTGTTTCATTTAAATGAATGAGGAAAAAAATCATCCTGCACACATTGTGTAACAAAATTCAGCCCAGTTTGAATGAAATAATATAACACTTATTTCAAAACTAAAATGCTAAAATCGTAAATTCGGCACATGAATATTGTGGTACTTCAAATTATCTCTGGCTTTGGAAATGAGGTCTCAAGATGGTTTTGAATGATCTGATGTACTTAAATGTGTTACTGCTGCACTAGAATCGTTATTCCACCAGGGATTACCAGAGGCATGTTATTTGGGTTGTGGGACTAGAATTTCCTGTGTGGAAATGTGATATACAGAAATGTGCTTGATGGATTCTCATTATTGCTTTTTACCTTTTCTCTGCGAGAACCACAAAAGCAGTCATTTACTCGGAGCAACAACAAATGATGTACTTGTGGCATCAAAGAGTGCAGAACAGTACTCCACTCTCAGCCAGTCTTGTCTCTTTGTTCCAAGGTTACCGCAGGATGCAGTTCATAGCCAGACCTGATGGGAGAGCTGAGAATGGGAAGCAGTGACCTGACAAGAGCTGAGATGATAGAGCTGGATAAAGGACGCGGCAACTTGACACGATTTTTCTACAACACTTCAAATGCTATTAGATTGTTAATGATAATCTTAAATCTATAATTTACCTTATTAGTAAAAAAAGTTTTATTTTATTTAGCCTTGTTGTGCAAGCACTGTTGAGCTTGTGCAGAGGCAGCATCTTTTGCCAGAGGGGAACTGGAATCCCCTGGTTGGGCCTGGGTTCTCCTGAGGTTTTTTTTCCTCGATTGGAGTTTTGGGTTCCTCGCCACCGTTTGCATCTTGTTTTGCACTATTTGCCTGGCCTGGGGGGCTGCTTTAGAATTTAGAAGTTAGACATAATTAATATTGCATATAAGAATTTATAGTCCGTTTAATATTTGAACTGTAGTTCTCTCTCCTTTATCTCAAATGTGTGCTTTCACTGTGTGTTTGCGTGTGTGCGTCTATGTCAATTTGTGTAAGTATGTATGCATATTGTGTGTGTGTGTGGAGCATTTGTATGTCTTTCTTTTGTTGTTTTCACCTTTTTCTTGTTTTTACAGGTATATGCCTTTAGTTGTTTTTGTTGTATTCAATGTGTCTCATGTACAGCTGCTTTGTAACAATGAAAATTGTTAAAAGCGCTATATAAATAAAGTTGAGTTGAGCTAAAACACTGTGCACTACTTTAATTGGACAAAAACATTCTGTTTTTCTCATTAATCATAACCTTTTAATTCACAATAAAACCAGATGTTTGGTTGGCAGTATATTATTTAAGATTTTCATTGGTAAACACTCTGATTTTTTTACCTTTGCTGTTTTATCAGTCTTTATCTTGAAGATGTATTTATTGTTTCTCGTCGGCACAACTTGTTTTGATTGTTCCCACCTGTACCTTGTTTCCCTATTTGTGTATGTAGATTGACTGATGCAGCCAACTGATGAACATTTTAGAATCTACCTTATATGGGCTAGGGCTCTCTTGTAATATGCCGCTTGCAAATGTAACCAGGCTTAACCAGGCCTGGTGATGTGCTGACCTTTTAGCAAACAAAGTCAAAAGAAACAAAAAAAGAACACGTACATGGATTTAAAAGGTATATTTTCTACTATATGGTGACTGGCTCTAACATTTTAAACCTCTCTCACAGCAGACCTTCAGCCTCTACTGCAAATTAATTATCATACATGTAGTGAACTTAAAAGCATCACAAGTTTTTCAAAAATTATCAAAACTGTAGCAGTTTTTTTCATTAATATGTCTACATCAGCAGTTTATTGTAAACATGATACAATGGAAAGTCAGTTTTCACAAAGCCAAATAAAGGTAGATTTTTTTTAAGGAACATACTGGGAAGGAACAAAAAAGAGGTTTAATACTGCTTATAAAATTACCAACGTAATAAAATACATACAAAACACAATTTTGTAAAATACCATATTAGGCACATTAAAATAACAGCAACAAACATCTAAAAAAATGAACACTTTATGTAACAAAGATTGCCATGATGAGTATATATTTTAAATATTTCAGTAAAAAGTAGATCATGTATTTAAAACTCTGTGATCCATTGACAATGTCTTCATATTGATTTTGTGAGGGCACATTAACTCTGGGTATCTTTCGTGAGGTTGATTAAACTTACGCTTCAAACGTGTTCTGGAACCGACCAGTGTTGCCACAGTTACTTTGAAGAAGTAATCTGATTACTGATTATACCTCTAAAAATTAACGTCGTTACTGTACAGATTACTGGATTTTAAAAGTAACTAAATTAGATTACTCGTTACTTTATCAGTTACATTCAGCAGCTGCAGCCAACTCCACCGCTGCCTCAACATTATAAATTACATAAATTATCCACCGGCATAATTTTCTCTGATATAGATATCGTCATTTAAATTACTCAGTAAATTTTCTAGCACTTTATACTAATCTAAAACTAATATTTCGATTTAGAACACACATGTACCTGTCACACAGTCGTTGCATATTACATACCCAGTACTTGATTCATCCAAAACGCTCCCACGGTACTTTTTCGACCTTTTTTTTCTTTTTAATTCTCCTTTTTTAGGATTACTAATTAGGATTAGGATTACTCCTTGCTTTAAGAAATAGACCGTCCTCTACCGCATTTCTTTTAAATTACTGCAATTTAGCGCCTGATGAAAAATGCATTTAAAACACATTCGTATTTTTAGAGAAATTTTGTTAATATTGTATATGCTATCATCCAATCCGCGACCCAACCGCAATTAATCTGATTGTATTTTTTTTATTACCCGACCCGCGGATCATCCGCAGCGCCCGCGGATTCAACCGCCATCCGCGCATCACTACTGCTCGACCAACTTCTTAAACTCCCCCCCTTTACTGCTTTTGCATCAAAGTCCAGCATTTGTTGTTTGGGTGCTGGGGGACCTGCTGCTCTCTGCTTCGCAACACCTGGCGGGACTTGCTCTGTAAATTGGACTGTGCTGTGCTTTGACTCCAATTGTTTCTTCAAATTTGACGTAGTGTTTTTGAAGCTAGATATCACTTTGTCGCCAGCACACAGCACATATTGTCATCTAGCGGACACAAACTCGTGACTGTATTTCCATCTAGAAATGCGCATCTCTCTCCTCCCTCCATTGTTGATTACGTTTGTGTCGCTGTGTGGTAGGGGCTATTACACGTGAATTGTCCTCATACTGAAAACTTGAATTGTCGCATAATGCTACGTGAATACACTCTCTGAGACGCAAGAAGAAAGCCCAAAAAAATATATTTTTACAAAGGAAAATGACAAAAATAGTAACGCACAGTGACTTGGATAAATAACTTTAATCTGATTAATGGTTTGGAAAAAGTAACGCGTTAGATTACTCGTTACTGAAAAATGTGGTCAATTTAGACTAACGCGTTACCGGCATCGCTGGAACCGACATGCATACATTATAATACTGTAAGAAACTTAGTCTCTGAAGTTCTTCATACATCATATATGGTTTTTCGGACACACATAGGATGAGGATTATACACCTGACCTTAAATCATTTTTTCTTCAAATCAACTTTTATATATGTATCAAATTTTAGTCATTGAGAGTCATTGAGAGCATCAAGACACCGACTCACAGATCTGGCAAGTTGATGTCATAAGTGTAAGCGAGGTTAGGGTTAATCAAACCAGAGTTCAGCTGAAAGTAAGTTAACTCTGCCTTCTGAAATTCTTTGTAAAAGTTAACTTGACTTCTAAGGGTTATGTGAATCAGAAATTAAAAACTTCTAAATCCTTTCTGTGTTTCTGTAGTGTAAACAGAAAACATAAATCAAACAAATCATTTCATATTAGAATGATACAAAGCATTTTAAGGAGTTAGGATTAAAATTAGATAATTACATTTACATTTACATTTAGACATTTAGCAGACGCTTTATCCAAAGCGACTTACAAAGAGTTTAGGAGCAATAAGCGATAGTTCATACAGGAGCCATAATACAATAGGTGCCAATACAAAGTTACTGGTTTCAACAAAAGCTAGACCACTACCTGTTGAGAGAAAGGGTTAGTGTATTTTTTTTATTTAATCTCATTCTGAATGGCTAAAATCCTTATTTTTTGTCATTGGAGTGAAAGGTTGTAACGTCAGATGTTCTGACACAGAAAAACATCAGTCTTTTTCAAACTGCTGAGGATGACGTTTCCACCAGCTACCACTCTTTTCCGCTACATATCTCTCATCTTACAGTGTGACAGCAGCAATACACATTGCATATTCCAAAGCTTTCTTGTTTGTCTCTTAATGTTGTTGCAAAAGATTTCAGAAGCAAAACATCTATTGCTAAATTTTCACACATGGTAACCCAGTGCAGCATGGCATCTTTACTGTGATGGCCAATGTTATGCCACCAAAAGCATTTATAGTCCAAAAAAAGATCTGGCCAAATTTTCACTGCAGTGTATCAGAAATATTTGTTTTGCTTTTTGTTAGTTGATTCAGTCTCCCCATCTTCTTCAACCTGCATGTTACTGTCAGAGGTGGTCAATGCACGACTGCCCACCACTCTGCCAGACTCATTGCCAGCTCTCCCAGAGCTTACAGCAGAGGCCACATCTGCCCCAGTCCTGTCACAGTCGATCTGCAGCCTATCCTGGAGTTACTGGACTTGTCCTAGATCTTGTCAGCCTATTCTTCAGCCTGTCAGTCCGCTTCTGTCCGGGTCTTCAAGCGCAGTGTCTGAGTTCTCCATATTTACCTTTGGTGTCTGAGTGTGCTTTTCCAGAATCTGTGCCCGTGCCCTCAATCCTTTCTTATTGTGTCAGCATGCAGTGTTGTGTCAGTGCCATCTTTAATACAATATTGAATAATGGTACAATAATATATATATAATATATATATATATATATATATATATATATATATATATATAATATAACATACAATAATGGTGCATGTGCAGGTTATAGCTTTGCTAAAACTCAGTTGGTTGATTATACTGCCAGTGTAAAGGAGGCCAGCTCGTGAAGAGCTGTGCAGTGTATAAACCTCACTCCCGACCTCAAGAGGCGCTCTGCGGTCTTTAGCCTCCTCGTTAGAGTGCCTGACTCCCATGCAAGACCGACCTGGTTTGAGGCTGGGACGAGCAGTTCCGGTCACACTAGCAATACGTTTTTTGCAATCACATGATTTCTATGATGGCTCGAGGGCACCAAGAGAATTTCAACATAGGTATTCACTATCACAAAGTATAACTATAAGTATAACTCAAAGTATGTTTAAAAACCTGAACAATGGTATGTTAAGCTCAAATTCCTGTCAAACCTTATAGCTTAAGTTAAAAACACGAGCTCTTATTAAATGGGTAAAATGAAAAATCTTAGAAGTTCATGCTAAGAAAACAGCATAACGTACCAAATCAACAACCACGGAAAAGCTAAATAATCACATTTGATTATCACTGATATCAAACATTTACATGATAACAGAAAAGTATTATGTTCTCATTTTGTCGATGCCTAGAGTCATGTTATGTGGTTTCTTTGTAATGAACTTCTATAAAAAAATTACTTAAAGTGAGACTATTCTTATCCCTGGAAGAAGTGCTAGTTCTTTTAACAGTAGCAAGTGTTTAATATATTTAAGGTTTATTAAAAAATTGGTTTTAGCTTACTTTATCGCTTTAATCAGGACTCGTTCTTTTAACAGCAGCTTGTGTTCATGACAAGGTTTGAGTGAAATATGAGCTCATCTGCGTTTCCCGAACAACAAAACAACTCGCTGGTTAACCACCATACTACAATGCATTGTTTGAGAAACTAACTACTCACGACTGTGAAAAAAAAGCGCTTCCATTTTCTTGACGAACTAAAAGATGTAAAATTGAGTATATATTTAGAATGATGGACATAGAATGAACTGCATGTTGCTTGCTTACTTTGATCAAAAGCTTGATGCATGTAAGTCTATATGTCATAATAATAAGGAATGATTATTCTAAACACCGCTCTAGACCTGTAAATTATTTGGCTCGGCTCATCACAATGGCAGATTTATGTTTACAAGACTTTTATCTACGTTTCTCAGTCAATACTTGCATTTTCCCCCTCATGAACATCAACTTTGCTACACAATAACAACACCGCTTATGGTTTGATCGACCGGAAAAATTGGTATTTTTAGTTTGTTATGTGAATTCCTTTGGAAAAAATCACTTGCTGCCCTCCATCGTCATGTGACGTCATGTGCAAACAACCTATGCCAAGGTCATCAGTTTGATTCCAAGGAAACGCTCATTATCTGTATTGCTTTTGCTATAAGCTGCTTTTGATAAAAGTGTGTGCCAAATGCATAAATGTCAATGGTTATCTACCTAGAATGTCTATTATCTGGACAGCCATCACCTGTTTTACAGTTGGTTTTGATATTAGGCAGCTGGAGATAGGGGTGAGGGATTTTGAAACAGATGTCTCTTAAATCGATCCAAGTGCCTTGTTTTCCATTACTTTAATGGGGAGAAACATTCCGTTCTCTTCATCAGACAGATGCTCTCATGCCAACATGGAACCAAATGTTACATTGGCAGTGTCATGGTATCTGGGACTTTCATTAGCGCTACTGAGGGTCACTATGTTTGATTGATTACCCTCTGTCCTACTTATTTTGAAGTTTTACTTATATTGTTTTTCCCGGATTGACCTTGTTTTAACTGCTCACACCTGTATTTTCTTTCTCTATGATACACCATGTGTGTACATACCTCTTTGACCTTGAATTTGTTGACCTATTATGAAACGGTTAGCTTTTCTTAGTTCTTGTTCCTGTTGTCTTGGAGATTTCATGGAGATCATCCTGATTTTACCTCTCGCTTTGCTGCATTTAACTACAGCACAGGGGTTCGTCATCTGTACCTTAAAGATATGTTTATTATACACAGTACATGAGCTAAAATTGAGTCATATTGTCTTTTTGTTTTGAGCATGTCTTGTAACAATAAACGGCCGCGGTAAAATCTCTCGGATGACTGATTGCTTTTCCTACCGTCTATTTCTGGACCACATCCAATGACTTCAATTGGAGGAAAGCCTACAGTATATGAATGCAGATGTGCACTTTAAAATATATGGCCCCAGGTCAGATCTACTGAGTGCTAATCTGCCTTACCGTCTCCATCTCTATATCTGCTGGTACCCAGATGCTTGGAGAAGGAACATAAATGCAAGGACGTTTTCCACATTTTACTCGTTCGCATTGTTTTCATCTTTTGAGGTCACTAACAATGTGGTCAGGGGACAATCTTCAAAACCTTGATGTTTTTGATGCTTTGGTCCAGACTGCTCATTTGGTGTGTGAAGTCCAAGCCAGGAAAGTTCAGCAGTGAGGAGAAAGTACACCTCTCATCTTTGCCTGACCGCTGTGAACTGAATTAAGCTTGATAAACACAAGTGTTTGATGGATTTCCTTCTTTTGAACTCAAGCTATCAGCTTTCCTTTCATCGCAAAGCTCTCTTAGATAAATTTGTATATCTCTACAATATACATTCATACATTTATACATACAAAATATACATTTCTAGCCATACATCTCAAATCTAAATTTTTATCAAAATTTTGTAGTTTAACTGGGTGGGTTACTTATTTATAGTATTCAGTTACTAACAAAAATATTTTATTTATATTAATATTACTTTATATATTCATATTCTTTGAAGAGGTCTACCAGAAGCTAAGTTTGGTCCACATAACGCTATTAATGTTGTTGTCGCTGAAACCGTCTCAACACAAAAGAATAACTTTAGAAAACCTGTACTGAAGGTTTAGTGTTCTACTAAATCTTAAAAGTGTGAACTCAATTTTATTTAACCTTAAACAAGCATAGATTTTAGAATCAGTATTTGACAGATTTTTATTTCTAAAGCACATCATTGTTAAACTTTGAAGCACTACCTCGCTCAAAGCATTTCTAAACTTCCGAAAGAAGTACACTAAGTCCTATTCTCTTCATCAGGCAAATGAACAGATAGAAAGACAAAATTGAATATGGGGTAGCAAATTGTTCCAAGTGTCCATATAAAAAAGAAGTTCAACCTTTTAGTACTTTGGGGTACTCAATATTCGCTGTGGGAGGAGTGCAAAAAAACATAAATGTACAGAGATGCTGTTCGTTTAAAAGAACAATCGATAATCTTCTCTCTGAAAGCTTTTGCAGCTTCAAGAAAATGATGATACATCTCTTGATATGATGCCCTATTGACATCACTTTTTAAACAACACTAACGCTTTCCGTTAAAGCTTTTAAACTTGAATTTTGCAGGCCAGTGAAATCTTACCCTGAAATTTGTGTTTGATTATGAGAGTCTAGCCACAACACATCATGCAGTTAATAAGCTTTATTATATCATTACTGCACAGCATTACATTACACAACATAAGCGGACCAACAAGGGTCTGACTGGTCTGAATGCAGATTTAAACACTGTAAGGGCAACAGGTGTGCGTCTTTATCTTGCACTTGCACAGTGCTTCAAAAGTGGCCAAACAATAATTCCAGATTTTGGCTACTGGGGGAAATTGCTTAAAATTCAGGAAGCAGAGACCAATTTCAGCACACAGAATGTTTTGAGTTCAGACACAACCAGATTGATATTCATAATGTTAAAGTAAAGAACAAGTGAGGATTTTGTGGCAGAAGGAAATTGAAGTATCATTAAACCAAGAGCTTATGTATTTCCTCTACATACTGCCCTTTATATTCTCTTTTTTTGCTTAATACACTCGATACACTCAAACTTGATAGTAGTGACTATGCTATATTCACCAAAATATACATACACTAAAATCCATTCTCATGTAATAGACTTTCATACTTTCTATGATGTTACACCTTTTCCAGTTAACATATATGTTCATTTAAAAAATATTTCATTACCCTCCCAATTTTTTTTTTCTTTTGAGTCGAGCTTCAGATCTGCCCATTTATCATCTATTGTTTTACATTCTCAATCTGTAGTTCATCTTCTAATCACAAACACAATTTGGCTGTCACAACAATCATAGGTTGGATTAATATGGAGCATAAGATTATTAACACACTGAACACAAGCCTTAATATAATACGATTTGAAATCCTACAAAACAACTTCACAACAAAGATAAGCAGCCATCTTTCAACCCAAGATAAAAAGTAAACGTCACAGGATTTTGCATACATCTCATCCACACACTTTAGAATTCAAATCTAGTTTTCAGCTTGTATGTAAAGCAAATACAGTCAGATACAAACAAATATTAAACACACATATAGTTTTAAGGCATTGGTGGCCTAGAATTAATGTTTCAATTTTTTCTTTAAAGATTTTAGTTACTGAGTGACCGTTGTGCTACCATAAACCATTTTACACAATACACAGAGATTAAATGTATAATCCTGATATTTTTATACATCAATTTAAAAAAAAGCATGAACATTCAGTCCTAATAAACGCGGATCCAGCATAATCATTGAAGGGACGAGATACATTTTCCTTTCTATTTGGTGGACCTTCTTCATCACAAAACACAAAGCCTTTGTTTCCCAGTAATAACCCTGAACTCTACTAACCTGTAGGTAGAGAGCTAATAAAAAGGATATGTCATGTATGATAAATGCTTCCCATGGCCAGCAAAAAGTAACTCAGCACTCAAACAAGTAGGAAAAGTGGATGTCCTAAATCTCCTCTGACCCCAAATGATATACCGTACACAGAAGTGCACAGGCTGACTCCATTTTCAGGTCCATTATGTTTTGGGCACTGCCTTTAATGCCAGGAGAAATAACTTCTAGAAAGCTGCCTCAGTTCTGAGCCTATTGTAATGGTGGCAGGAGCTACAAGCAAACGTTAACAACACTTCATCTGCTCTACAAGAATCCATGAAACATTTCTACAGAACAGGTAACACAATACATGAATAGTTGTGAAATGTAAAAGACTTATGAAAAATGTCCAATGTAATGAATCAAACTTTTTGTTATATCATGTATATAGCATAAGACAACAGACTGCATGGGATATTTGTATTGTCTAATTTGTCACAATGCAAGACCATGTGAAAGGAGGTATTACATGCAAAAACACAGTTTACATTTTCCCTTAAACATTCGAATGTTAACCTTAAATCATTATGTTAAAAATATGCATATGTGTGGGTTTATACATTATAACACATATGCTTTTAAAAACAATTTATTGCATATTTAAATTTCCAAAAATGTTTTTAAGTAATAATATACAATTTGTAACAGTGTACTCTAATTCTAATTGTTCATTTTAAATTTAGAATATTTCTATTTGAATTTATCTCAAAAAGTTCAAAGCTTCATTTAAGCAGTTTGCAGAATACATTCAGAATAAACTTTTTTTAAAGAATATATTTCTCTAGGAAAATATTACAAAGGTAGATTAGATTCTTCCCTATGAATACCTTTGTCAGTGAGGGATCTCCCCACCAGTTATTTTGGTCTGTACCAATTAATTACCAATCCCTCATGAGGAAAATTCAAGTCGGTAATCTCTAAGATTTTTAATAACCGAAATTAAACTGATTACAAAACAAAAAATGAAAATAAGCTCCATATCTTCTTTATTAAAATCGCACCTTTTCTGTGCATCCATTTCCGTATCTCAGACAGTGTTTGTAGGTCTTCACTTTAATTAAATCCGACATTTTTTGATGAGCATAGGTTCGCTATTTGTTTTAGAAAACACAATCTGTCAACGGCCCGCATAGATGTGAAACAGATAATGATTTTTGAGTGAAATCTGTCCGCAGCGAAACAGATGCTGTCTAAGCCCGATTCCAAGGCTGCGTCAAGCTGCCTGTGAAAGAGAATGCTTGCATATTTCATGTAAAAATAACCTTTAGTGTTCCCATAGCTTGTCATCTTGATTGATGAATTTTTGTTTTCATTGATGATGAAATCACGTTCTATCAGTAAACTTCTGCATACAGTGCCAGCAGAGTCGAGCATTTCTCGGAAAGACCTGGAGCCAATCTGGCTTAGGTTGGGCTCAGTTGCCTAACCTCTGGATGAAGTGATGTATCTCAGAGGATTAGTTTTTGCCTTGTGTGTGAGAGTTTACCATCTAGAATCTTGCATGATTAACAGATCAACATTTTATTTTGTAACTGTACAGATGAAAGATGTGCGTCATATTGCGACACTATCTCAAGGTCTTTCACTGAATACAGTCTTTATGCAACACTTATACAACATTTTATGAAACAAACCTATATTTGTTTTTTGAAGATTTGGAGTTAAAACACGTACTTCAGATTTTTGTTGCTTTTGCTTTCTGTGATCGATGATACAATGACAGATTTTGGGAAGCTGACAAATAACTCCTATTTTTAAGGGGAGGGAGATAAAAAATGGAGTCTACAAACACCTGTGTTACCACCAGGCACAGGAGAGAAAAGGTGGTGTTTGCTCTGACGTGAGTAATCTCATAATAACCCCAGAGTCTGCCTCGTGGTTACTATTAATCAGAAGAGAGCTGAAGACCACAACGGTTCGAGACTGCATTCTGAACTCACTAAACTGTTCAGCATTCCCAAAGAAAGACACCACAGGGAAATTAAAACTTTTAAAACCCTTCTATTTCACACAAAGCACCCATGCTGAGGGTATTTACAATGGAAGGAGGGAAGTCCAGACTATACGCAGTGATGTCAGACTAATTAAATTTGAAAAAAAATACAGAAAAAATGTCCACGGGCAGAGCTCTTTACAATCTCTTAACGATTACAGTTTCAATGTATTTACCTGCCAGATGTTGTTGCTTTCTGTCTGGTTATTTTCATTTAAGTGTTTAGAATTTAATTGATTCCACATTTTTTCTAATTCAAAAAACACTCCAGATTATTCCTCCAGAGCATTTCCTAAATGAAACTGGCCTCTGTATTTTGTGTCAAGTACTAGAAAGCACCATGGTGGCATTTTGTGAATTATTAAACACTGAATAGACAAAGAGAGTCATATCCATAAATTCCTTCACAGTCGAGGTCTGACGCTGCATGCTAAATTGCATTATTGCAAAGAACATTACTATTACATTTAGAGCTCAATAAGCATTCAAATGTAAATCCACTATTTGGTTATGAGTTTTCCTTCGTTTGGGATCCTTAATAAATGTAAAAGGTTTATAAAAGTAAACCTGGCTTATTACTCAGTTTGTCAGTTGCTTTAAATATCAATAACACTGTTTCTGAGAAAGTTATATGCCTTTTTAAATAAAAGATTTCTAACACTTGCCGTATACTGGGTTCATTGATGCAATAAAAAGAGTCGTAATGTGTCTGGAAATGTCAGACCTAGAATTATCTGCTGACCTCATTGCTCTTCTAATTAGAGGAAAACAGAAACATCTGTTGACACAAACATTGCCAAACCCTTTTGAAATGAGGTAATACAAAAAGTATTTTGACCCTTTTTCAAACCAGGAAATCAGTATGAGCTCAATTTGTTTACTTTCTTCACTTATTTGGTTGTTACAAGCAAATCATAAAAAATACTTTAATTTTGAAAAAAATCTAGAATTTGTATCAAAGGCTATAACATCAAAAAGCAGTTCAATTGCAACACCACCTTGAATGCAGACCCCTAATCGAAAGCATGACCTACACACTTCTCCATTAAACCCTGGTTAGCCCATCAGGGAATGTCTGAATGACCATGAATTCAAATTGGAACAAATAGGTCTGTTGTTCGTTGGGAGGTAATCAGAACAGAGCGTGTTAAAAGGATCTTGGGGATAAGGATGCAATAATATCATTAGCCTTGTTTCCATCCACCCATTTTATGTGCATTTTGGGAGGTCATATAAAATGGCAAAATGCGTAAAATGTCTCCGGCTCTAATGAGTAATATTTTTCCAACTAGTGGATATGCACAAACAATGATGTCCTCAAAGAACATTCGAAAAGTCATGTGTCTGCTTCAATTGATGGCGTCACCAGTGGACTGAACGTTTTTTAATTCATATTTAAATGCCTAATTCAAAGTCTCTCCCCAACGTAGTTGGTATAATCATCTCTTCCAGAACTGTCTTAGACTGTGTTCCTAAACAAGCATACACCTCTGAAAACAAGATAAAATTGTGGTCATTCATTTATCGGCCAAGTAATCTATTATAATGTATAAAGAAAAAAACCTGCAGTTTACTGCTATTGCACCTACTTTTAACCTTTTTGGTTATACCGTATGTCTGCAAATGCCAATCTATCAGGATGTTACAATTTTGTTTTCTTCGACTTACTGAATAGAAACTCCACTTGATTTCCACAAATTTTTTGTGTGATTTTCCAACTTTGTGCATAAGTTAAATTCACAACTTTGGATGGAAAATAGTTAATGTTTACAGTACACTGGTTATAAAGCCATTTTTATCCAATAAGAATACAGATCACAGCAAAAGTAGAAAGTAAAGACAATGGAGGCAAAAAGACAGCGAAGAGAGGAGTTGGTGAAAAATAAACAGAAAAGAATGCTAGCGGATATTTATAAGTAATGATGCTGGTCATTCTGCACTGTTTCTTTGCATATAGCCCTACTGTACATTTTGACAGTCGTGATTATAATGTGAACATTAAAAAAAACATGAGTTAACCAGTTATTTTTTAAAGAAAAGTGTCATATGAATGAAATGAATGAAAGGTTAATGATTATCCACGCAGGGTTTGACATTTCCTCTCTCTAACCAGCCTTAATAAGATTCTCTGTCTCTATCTTCTGAAGTGGAAAACGCACAATGGGGAATCAGGCTTGAATGTTTCTGTGTTTTCTGTGCTGTTATTGGATGAGGATCCATTCCGATGACCGTGATAAGCTTTTAGCTATACAATATGTACAAGGGCACAGAAGCAGCCATAAATCAACCGCTGAGATTATGAGATTATCCCAATCAGTCAATCCAAAATTCAGATGCCATCAGCGTTTGAGACTACTTTAGACAATGAGCCACAAACTGCAAAGGACTTGAACGGCAACTTAAAAATCAAACAATACATAAAAAACACTCACATAAATGAGGAATGAGGTCACTGGCCAAAAACAAACAGCAGACCTACAGGAGGCTGTGAATGGTTATAAACATTGTGTTTTCTGTAAAACTGCAAAGACTTTATATACAGCAATGATGTTGGCTCAGATATGACTGGAGTTATATGAGAAATTCAGAGGTAATTCAGAGCTATGTCAGCATTTTAGAGTCCTACACAGCTGAAAACATGATTTTTGATAAAGGCTTCGAATATGAAGCCCTCCAAAGTACTTCTTCTGATGAGACAAATGGTCTGAAGAAAAGGCTATCCGCACAAGGGATCTTAAGAACACTGGATATGCTAAGCAGGCACTTAAAGTAAGTCTAACAACGTATAAGGCTGACATCCCACTAGCCAATTCCCCGACTATTTTCCCATTGTAAGCTTCATTTACATAGCTGTTTAACAATTGGAGGGGGTGGGTACATGTGGCGCATCTAGCAGTGGGTGGATGTTAGCAGCCTTAGCGACTCAACTGCCTGCTGAGTTAATAGCCTGCCGACTCTCCAGCAACATCAAGAACATTTGCTGATAGCAATAAGTTGATAGACGTTGGCAGACGCATGACGTCATGGCTTTTTCTAACATTGATGAACCGACGAGTCCTGCTTGGCTCGTATCCAGACTTCCTCAGGAAATGGTTACTGCGCAGTGCATGTTTCTAAAGTTCACTTATTCTACAATACATCAGAATATAATCAATACATAACAAGTATTTGATTGTGACAGATGATATTGTAGCTAAAATGGATTCCAGGTGCTGTTTTTCTAAGGTACTCTACATACATTTATATAAGTCTCTGGCATATATGTTACAGCATGAGTAATCAATTATAAAACAGCATGCAGTTTTCATTGTTGCAGGCGGGCGATACACAACAAATTTGCTACAACCGAACTTCTTTGATTTAAATACGGCTACTTACATCAAACGCCCATCAACGAGGTCAAAGCGTCATACTTTTAGGCACAATGTTCAAAGATGCAAGTTAGATTTATAACTTAATGAATAAGCCCAGACCGTCTGTCAACATCCATCCCCAATGTTCTCCATCTATACCGACCTGAAACCTATGCTGAAAATGAATCACAATGGGCCCATGGTGCTCACGGTGGTGTAATTGAACTTAGACATGGAGACGCCGGTGGCCGTGACCTCATCATCACCCTCTCTAAAGCCCCGTCTGCGACATAGCCAGCAACAGCATGAGAAGGTTGCCAACAGCGCCTTACGAAAGCGCTTATTCATAAAGCAGTAGATGATGGGGTTGACACAGGCGGAGGTATAGGACAGCAGGTGGATGAAGGATATGGGAGCCCCAGAAAGAGCTTTGTGGGCTGAACGGATGTCAAACGCTTTCCAGGTGTTCACAGAATACAGAGGCATCCAGCAGATGAAGAACATGGCCACGATGATGATGAGCATACGGATCACTCGCTTCTTGGCCATTAGTTTCGCCTCGGACGTATTGCTGCGGGGGCGGTCCACCTTTGCCGAGCCTGTTGGGGTGAGGGCTGACATCTCCATGGTGTTGGGTCTCTTGGACACCTGGAGGTAGCAGCCATCTCCATCATCGCTGCTGCATGATACAGCACCACTCATACCATTTTTCATTCCTGGAGAAGAAGCATTGCATATTTTGCAAAGAAAGCACAAGGCAGACATTAAGTTACATGCCCGTCAACAGTAGGAAAACAAGACTACATTTTAAGATATATTTGCATTTTCTGAATGATAAATAATACAGAAACATAATCCTGTTAAAGTTTACATTTACACAGTTATCCAGCGTGACATGCAGAGAATTCAAGGTCTTATACAAGTAAGGAATTCATGTATTTATTCTGAAGAGCTTATGACCTTGGCACTGCATACTACATGCTCTATCAGTTGAGCTACACAAACATTTCAGGTTTTACCCAGGTAAGCTTAGTCATCATAGAAATAGTTATTTTTAGTCAGTTGTGAAGTAGATTCATTACAACGTGAACATTTTTGTTCACATATTCACACTATATACTTCAGTTACACTGCGTGTTGTGTTCAGAAGGAAGAATGTAGATTAAAAAACAAAATGCCTATGTCAAAATAATATATTCTGTTTAGTTAGGATTCTCACATAGTACATAGTTATGATCAACACAATGCTTCCTTCAGAACCCTAACCATTAAATTGCTTCTGATTCATTCCCTTCCACCAGTTCACAAAAACCCAAAGCAGGTTGTACTTTTGCATTCATGAGTTCCCTCCTGTAGCACAAAAGGTTACCGATTAAAAATAAGAAAGGAAATGACATTCTGTTCATTCAAAGGAAATCTTTTAGTGGGGAAAGTGGTGAGTCAGTCAGCACTGGAGTTTTAATACAACATCAAGGCAGCACAGAAAAAAACTTGGGCATATTTATTACATCAATATACTCTGATTTGATCCAGGACAGTTAAACTAAGATATAAAATGTAATTGTTTTGCAATCGACATCTTGCACAACTGCGTTAGTTCTTAGGGCTCAAACGTTCGGCGCACCTGCATGTGGAGACGCATTCATCACAGCAGATTATTTAGCTCTTTAGGAATGTCACATAACTAAATCTCATTTGATTTAAATAAATTAGCCATTCCCACAGAAAAAAACTGATCTAATACATGTGGTGTCGAAAGCACAGAAAATGTGGGTGAGTACTCCCCCAGAAAACCCTAAAAACGACACCAGTTTCCAACCAGTTTCAGTGTGGTGAGTTAAACGCGTGACCAGTAGTTTTGGTACTATTTAAAGCTGGTTCGAATTTTCACATCACATATCAGACGATACAGGCATTTATTTTCATCATAAAAAAAAGGTAACAGTTGTTTAATTGGTAAGTCTAGGGTAGTAGGCATCCATTTAATAATTCTATTTTATTTGATCATTTATATTATGTTATTATTGTATAATATACAATACAATATTGTGTAAAAAAATCTTTCCTTGCTGTGTCGAAAGGAAATGGAGTTTAATATACACAGACTCTGAATGAGCCAGGTGACATGGATTTAAGGTCCCAGTGAAATTAAAAACAACAATGCCTATTTTTTCATTGCAGTGTTTATTTTAAATAGTTGATCAATGTAGGTCTTTCTCTTTTTAAAATGTGTGTGCCCTCTTAATCCTAAAAATGCACTTGCTTCCTGTAATGACTATCCATTTTAAATGATGTAAGTTGGATGGCTTGGGCGGAGCAGCCGTTAACTCCTCCCCTTCAAGTGTCAGTCTGTAGCTGTAGCTGCATTTCACCTGAAATGTTGTAACTACTTTTTATCTATTTGCTAAAAAAAGTTATTTTACCTTTGTACAAACAAAGCAATGAAATAATATACTGATTCAAACATGTAAACATTAACATATGATGTGTGTGTGTGTGTGTGTGTGTGCGTGTGTGTGTGTGTGTTCGTCAAGTCCCTTCTCTCTCACAATACACTTCATTAAGCATTAGATCCCACCATTTCTTCAGAGCTCTTTTCTAAGAGACTATTTTATCATTGCATTTGGACCAAATTTTTTGGTCATGTGTCTTTCACAGAAGATGTATGTATAAATATATTTATAAACTTAAGAGACAAAATATTTCTAGAAAAAATAGCCCCTGCCTTTAAATGTCTGACCACCGTGTGAGGGGAAACTGTGAAATGCTATTGTTAAAGCTCCAGTGTGTAATTTTTTTGTAGGATCTAATGACAGAAATGCAATATAATAAACTGTCTTTAGAGGTGTATAAAGACCTTACAAAATTAACCGTTATGTTTTTATTACCTTAGAATGAGCTATCTCTATCTACATACATTCATTAGTCTTTATGAATGTCCCCTTGCATGGAATTCATTATGACTAAATGGTCAAACTGCTCTACAGAGCGCGTTTCATAAATACGTTATCTCCATCGGCAAAGATGTGACACCTGACAACATCTTAGTTCTGTGTCAGCCACCGTAGTGCTTGGAAAGAGAGGGCTGGAGTGAGTCGTTGGTTGCAATTTGCAACCTCACCACTAGATTCCGCTAAACTCATACACTGGACCATTAACCCTCCTATTATCCTAGGGGTCAATTTGACCCCATTCAATGTTTAACGTCTGTAAACACATAATTGAAATCTCTTTTTTTTGCTTCAGAATTAATGACTTTTCCTCATTTAATGAGGACAATTGAGTAAACCCAAAATTATCATGATGTGACTTTTTCAATGTCCTATACACATTTTGTATCATCAGTGTTCCATGGGGTCAATTTGACCCCAGGTTCTTATAGCTGTATAAAAAAAAAATTCACACACAGTATGCTTTTGGTGATATTTTGGTCATTATAACATGCCTTAATTTCATAATATTCCCTATAATTTCATATTTACTTTATAATATTCAAAAATCTAACAAAACATGGTATTGCGAGAACCACTGATTGTTCACATGACGTGGGGTGAGGGAATCTGAATTTTCGACAGAACTTTGATATTTTGCGTGCCATGGGTGAGGGAAAACGTAATTCTTGCCAGAACTTTGATATTTTCCGTGCCATGGGTGGGTGAAAAACTAAATTATTGCGAGAACTTTTACATTCCCTGGGGTACCACCAGTGTGTCCTTGAGCGAGACACTTTACTCCATGTTGCTCCAGGGGGATTGTCCCTGTAATAAGTGCACTGTAAGTCGCTTTGGATAAAAGCGTCTGCCAAATGACTAAATGTATGGGGCAGGGGAATAAATATAAAAGCTTGGACAGAAAACTTCTAAACCATTTGTTTTTGTGCTCTGTGGACACTCTCTTCATGCACTCAATTCAAATATGGCCTCTAAGCAAAGGTATTCTGTCAATGAGGTTTTTTCAAATGTTTTTGGCAGTGAAAGTGACATAGAGGAGAATGTGTCTGAGGTTGATGATAATGTTGAGGAGGACCCTGATTATGAGTCATCCTCCTTAGATGAGAATGAGACTCCTAGTGTTGACCCTCCAGTTGTCTCTCAACCACCTGTAGACACATTACCTTCCAAAAAAGGAAAGTTATTATGGGCCCGCTCCCCACTTGAATGTCAGGGTAGACTTTGTGCTGCTAATGTCATCAAAATGGTTACAGGGCCCACCAGATAGGCTGTCAGCCATATACAAGATATAAAATCAGCATTTGAGCTGTTCATTACACCATCAATTGAACGGGATATACTTGAAATTACAAACTTAGAGGGAAGGAAGGTGTATGGGGACAGCTGGAAAGACTTTGATGTGACTGACTTGCAAGCCTACATTGGGTTGCTCATTTTGGAAGGAGTGTACAAGTCAAAAGGAGAATGAACAGCAAGCCTTTGGAACGCTGACACTGGAAGGTCAATATTTCCAGCCTCAATGTCCCTAAAGACATTCCAAGCTTCCTCCCGTGTGAGACAGGGCCGACGAGAGCGTGAAAAACTTGCACCAATTCCGGATGTATGGGGCAAGTGGGTCCAGCGATTAGACTTTCTTTATAACCCAGGCCCCCATATCACTGTGGATGAATGTCTGGTTCATCTCTGGTTCATTTCTGTTCTAACAGAAATGACTCCAAGACCAGCAACACTTCCGTGAAATGCAGAAAAAACGTCTGCAAGGATAAAATTAATGCACATCATGTGCAAAGTGATAAAAGGCTGAAATGTACCGCCTGGTGGGCTGTTCATATTGGTGATCAAATGCTTTTCATATTCTATCTAAGCTTTTAGTATCCTGTCAAACTCATATATTCATACCAAAAAGCACATACGTTTGCATAAAACAATTAATGACACAATGCTCAAATGTACTTTTTTGTGTTTTTATGTGTTTTATATGTTCATTCTTTCTCCCTTGTTAATGAATTATTATGTGTTCCTTAATTATGTGATAATGTTAATGATGTTCTGTGTTAGAAATAATAAATTGACCACAAACATAATTCGCGTTAAACTACTTGCAATAGGTATTTTGGTATTTTGGATGCGGAGTGGTGGCGGTGAGGTGTTGTGGGTTTATTTAAAGGTCTTTTTAAGGACTCACCAAAGATATATATTACCTGAAACAAACCTTTTAGAAAAAAGTCCCATTCTGGTTTAAATTCCTGGGGTCAAATTGACCCCAGTGGGTAAAATATGTTATCAGATTTTAGGGTAACAGGAGGGTTAACCAAATATTGCATTCCATTCTCATTTAGTTTGTAAACTAAAAGTATGAGAATGGACTTTTTCGGACAGTGAACCTACCATTGTGATGTTTAGAATTTTTATTAATTCTCTGATGATGTACAGAATTTAAAATCTGCTTTGAATACTGATTTTAGGTAGGGTTTCACGACAGTTACAGCTCATTGTAAATACACAAAACCTGAAAATAGCAAGCAGTACTAATTCAAGCAGAATTACGTCACAAGGCTCATTGCAAGTACTCCATTTTAGGGGCATTTAACAGAAATCTTCTGCCATGTATTTTTTATGAACAGATGGGCATGACTGTACACACAGACAATTGAATCCTCAGGGTGAGACATCAATATGTTCACACAGACGAGAGTAGTTAATACTCTTTGAGATGGTCTGGCGCTTATTAAAATTGGCAATAAATCAGACTGGGATGTAAATCATATACATTAGGTCTCACCACATTGTCCCTTCCTCTGCTCCAATTCAAACTGAATTCCACGGTACAGTTCTCGGGAAATGAGCCCGTAGGCGATGATCATCACCACGCCAGGAATGAAGAACAGTACAAACAGCAGCAGGATATACCTTAAAAAGCAGAAACAGGGGAAATAAAACCAACGGAGTAACAAGACGACAATATTAAGCTCCGTCTTTAGAAACACTACAGTTCCAATAAACCCACCACTAATACACCCACACATGCACAGCTCCTTAAAGACTTGTTCAGAAATGTATCCAGAGTTGTCAGACAAGTGCTATATTTTCATGAAAAATGTTTCTGAATCAACATGAATCATTGATGAATCACCAACAAGAACAAAAGGTATTTAAACTATAAAAGGTTAAAATTGAGGTTGAATAATGATTTTTTTATAAAGTTGCTGTGTTGCTTGGTAATAGCCTCAGATGTACAGTACATTAATTGCAAATTCTAAATTATGATTGTATCAAAATATTAATATATTAAAGCTAAAAGCATTACGTCTTTTGTGAACATAAGTAAAACCTTTTTTGGTAGACCCACGTGTTGAGCAGAGCCCTGTGTTCACGTCACAATTGTTAACAGAAAGTCTGTCAAATTAAATTGAATATATGTAAGTGAAACTCTTTTCTTTGTTAGAGTTTTTGTTATACATTGCAAATATTTAGCCATACTGTGCCAAGATAATTCAAGTGACCATGTGTCAGTTTGTTATTGTTCAGTTCTATTTAAATGACAACAGGATAAAACATAATTTATAAACAACTTTTGGTTTCAAACGAGAAAAAAAGTCATGATTTGTAGAGAAAACGAGGCAGAGAAAGAGTAATGAATATGTCTTGGTCATGAATTGGTCATTACTTAGCGACTTCATTTAGTACTCCATGAAGGTGGTCTGTTTTTAGGCTGCGGCTATTTTCTCGTGAAAAAAATCAGCAGTGTGTATTTTCATAAAATATTACTCGCAACTTCAGTTCCAAAAGGAAAATGCTGTCCAATCATCTAGCTCTTATTCAAGCAAGGAACATTGTCTACAACCAACAAAACCCTTTTATTCATGGTACATTTCCTAAAATTCACACTCTGTTCTATCTATAACATATTTTAAGAAAAAACATGTAAAATATTTTAGAAAACTCCAATAAACCAGTATAGTTACATGACAACTAGTGGCTGTCATAAAACATTAATGGGCCACACGAAGCACACATCAGTTTTATCCATAATAGAATGTTAAGATAAAATAGGTTAAATATTTTAGCAAACTCAAAGTCTTGCTGCATGACAACTAGTGGCTGTCATAAAACATGTGCCACATGAGGCACCTGCTCCTAATCACACACTGCAGAATCACTATTGGATGCTCAGTATTTTCTCTCATAATGAAATAGACACAAAAAATGAGTATGATCTACTGGATGGATTGGACATTAAACAAATGTTCCGGGTCCAAAACAAACTCACATCTACGGATACAATAATTTTACTCTATATTTGGATCTCCATTAGCTCTGCTCAATAGCATTGCTAATCTTCCTGAGGTACGTCCAATACTTAAAATCCATTCATCAACCCATTCTTCAAAAAACATTCCAGTCTTTCTGGGGTCTGCACAGCACTATAAGTCCATAAATTATTTCATCCATAAAAATCTTATACATTTTTGACATCCCATAATACCACTTTAAACATTCCTGTTGGTATATACAGTAAAATTCGTCTGCTCGTTCAATGAATTCCGTAACCCTCAATATTAACCCAAGGTGTGCTTTTAGTTGCTTTTTAAAATCTGATTTCCGTGTTTTACTACTTACTGACAACGGTGAAAGGTTCCATGCTTTTACTGCACATTTGAGGAAATTCATTTAAGCACTGAGGAGTAAGAATCTAAAGTCTGTTGCTTGTCTGGTATCACATTGGATTGTGACTGATTGTAATGGTTCATTGTGATTTTAAGTATAACCTTCCATGTTGAAAACATTTGCTGCAATGATCCTGTCTATTCTTTTCTCTATTCCTTTTTTTTCTTTTAATCAAATTTCACATAAATTAAACCAAAAACATTTTTAACAGTATAACAAACTGCATGCTATATGGTTTACCAGCTTTACATTGATAATTGACTAGTCAGAAAACATGTATTTCTTTCATAATTACCAGCTTACCTCAGAGCTTAAGTTAAATTGAACCCACACATTTCTGTAAATCAGCTTTGTTCTTGTTATAGGTACATCACAGTATTATTATCATACTAGTATCTATAGCAACAGATCCTATGCTAAGTATGCAATACATTTAAAGTGTATAGGAGTCAACAATACACACAACAGACACACTTGATTTTAAATAAGTTCATTCATAAATACATTATTACTATATTATTACTATATTGTTACATCTAGCATGCTTCTGGGTTCTACATAGAGCCTGAGAAATATGTTCTGCACTTACCATGCTTGCTCCACCTCGCTCCTTGGCCAGGAGTGACGGCACATGTGAGCACTGTTGTTGGGGAGCTTGACCAGGGTGCTGACGATGGGATAGGGTGTCATTATAATGAAGGACAGAACCCATGTTGTAGCGATGACTTTATAGGCGTGAGACCTGGTCTGCCATGCACGGGACTTCAATGGGTTGCAAATGGCACTGTATCTTTCAATTGCTATAGCCACCAGACTGAAGGTTGATATACAGACGGAGATACCTGTGATAAAGCAAAATAATCATATTTTAAATTAAACAAATTTTTATCACATTTTTGATAGAAGAATGGGCAAATGTATCATTCAAGGTAATTATAATTTTGCAAATTATTGCACAAACTAGAAGCTTAAAGAAGTTTAATTTTTTTGTCTCAATGCAGGACACAACTAATGCATGCTTGACTGAACACAAGCACCCTGGGTCTACAACGTATTGTTGGTTTATTTTTCCATCGATTCCATTTACGAATGCTGCACTCCTGTTTGTTTTGTTCAGCAAATGTGCTGTTTTGGCATTGCTATCTCTACTAATATGTACACTGTAAACCTGCTGTGCAACAATTGATATATATATATATATATATATGTATATATAATATATATTTGAATTGAAACTAAAAAAAGCTTTAAATAAATCAACTTCAAAATCATTTTGTTAATTGCTTTGTTTCTCCTAAAATGATTTAAGATATATAAATGTAGACACAGAAAAGACTATTTTTACATATAGTAACAAAACAAAGGTGAAAAAATTACTGTGGAACAATTTGTGGCAAAATGTTTAAGTTCTGATACCTTAAATCTAAGCACAGTTTAAGACTTTGTTTACTTCTGTTTTGAAATGTAGGCTGCAAAGGACATGCAAGCTTACAAGTAAAGGAAACATGTGACATTAGGGGTTTCGCCAAGCCATTACTTATTTACTTTAAATTACGTATTTCAAAAATGATATTCGGATAAAGCCAGAAGTGGGCGTGACTTAAACCTTAAGTTCACATAAAGACACCAGGCAGCGGCCAGTGTAATTCTTAATTGTAAGAATTTGTTTTTATTAAACAAAAATCTTTAACTCATCCAATTATTTATTTTTATTAATATAACAAACATAAAACAATACGAAATGGGTTCATTATAATGCATAAAGAGTATTGCTAATATGTTTGGGAGATAATATGACAACATGAAACTAATTTAAATAAACTAGCTTAATAAATTAACAGAAATTAAGCTTAAGAAAGCTTGAATGTAACACAGTTGGGCTAGTCTTATTTATTTGTTTATTTTGTGGTGCTTTATCATTTTTTTTTCTTTAAAGCTCATCTATGCCCAACTGCTTAGAAAAAAACGTACATTCTTAGGAATTGTGGATGAACATTAGGGTAAATGATAATAAATATTTACGCTATATGGTAATCAAAACATCTAAAACTATCCACCTCACAATTATTCTGTCAGCTTAAGATACATAGCACAAAATCTACCCATTCTGTCTCTCTATCCCTCTTTTTTCACTCTTTTGCTATCTGATATTGGCCGTGCATTGTCAGCTGATGTGTGTCAGTGAAGAGCAGCATTTCTAAATAAACTGAACGTCTTAACTGGACACGCATGCGCTGAATATATGTATATTATTCTTAAGAAACTGTTATTCATTTTGAGGCCATTATTTGAGCCTTTCGCTGAACGCATTTGTATTAAGGCACATTCCTGTGACATTACTGACTTGGGCTGTGTTTCAAGAGAAATAGCAAGAAGCACGAGATTGCTCTTAGTGCTGCCCAGGAAAAATAAATATGATATTAAAGAGATCTTGCAGATTTTAGACATTTTTATATAATTGTCTGCATACAACTGTATTCGTTTTCCATAGTTATTATTTTTTCTGTTTAAATTTACTTTATTTTCTAGCAAAAAACCCTTCTCTTGTACACATATAAACACACACACACACACACACACACTCACTGACATACGTGTATATATCATCAATAAAAGGTTTCAATATGAGGAAGGTGGCCTAGGGCAGTGATTCTCATCTCCGGTTCTGGGAAACCATTAATACGGGAAACATACATAAAATGTGAAAAATAAGCTGTGAATCACAGGCATACGCGACCAGAATCGCCACAATGTCCCCCCTTCACCATCCCAATTCAATCTTTGCTTTTACATCTGGTTTATCCACCAGCTTCACGAAAATGTATTTATTGCACATCTATGTTTTCCGAGGTGTTGACTCCTAGCAAAACTGAAGGTGACAAATCCCTGAGAAATACGTCATGTAAAAGTACAAAGCTATCTACATTTTAAAATGACATTCTATCAGAGGGCTCAGCAAGATTGGACACCAGAGATTGGACACAGGTCTGCGTGTTTGCAGAATTACTGTCCTGATGGCCCGACAGCTGATCTGATCTCACCCTCAGCACCAAGCTCATACCATGGAAATTGTTCTTTGCTTTCCAAATCCCTTCCTCTCCCTCCCCCTCAAACATAAACAGTGTGACGGTTGGCTCAGCTCGTTAGACGTGTTACCATGCCTCTCTGACACTGCATGGGCTCCGGGCGCCTTGCGCACACTCAAGCAAGTAAGATCCGCAACCCTATTGAACTCTGTCATCCCCAAGACTTCCACCAGACAGTGAACATGATGCCGGGGAAAAAACATCCTTTAGATACACTGTCTGATCACCCATGTATGCGAGTTAGAAATATAACATGACAATGTATTTTTACCTGAGTCTACAGTTTATTTTTGTGTTATGGTCACAGGGTTTAGTCTCCTTAATAGGACAATTATTATTTTATATTTATCCCCACAATAAAATGTAGACTTTTATATGAATATGTGTATTTTAAGACATTTCAGGATGCTTGCTTGTAGAAATACATGCTTAATTTCGTCTTGGCACACTGACATAAATCACATAGATGAAGTATATGCGAAATGGCAATCAAAACGGCATTTTGTAGCAACACTGGATCAGTCGTTTCCCCTTTCTGTGATAAAACAGTTGTTAAAAAACATTAGACTTTTAGATACATCATACTCTTTCACAATTAAAACTGAATTCAAGCGTGGCTTTTGTGAACACAATCCTTCTTTGATTGGATTGAATAATTATTCCCACCGTGCTTTATTTAATTGGCCACCTCCATCATTTGTGATATTAACTGTCAGACTGCATTGGTAGGCCAGGTCTGAGATCCGCTATCTAGGTGTTTTCTACAATATTTACAACACCAAAGGTCTGGACCCTTAATGGTGGGAACAGCCATACATGTGGTGTGCTGAATATAAGCGAAATTACTGTAAATCTTGTGCGTCAAAATGGACCTGGGCATTGCAGAGGCATGACTTTCATTTAAAAAGGTTGAGATTCATAAAAACATGCACATCAGTGTGTGTTTATTGTACATTAGTGACCAATAATTTGGTATCAATTTCAATATCTAATTGATAAAGTAAAAAATCTTGGTTATTTGATTTCAGTCTTGAAAACTCTTCAGATCAATTTCAGCGCATTAATGTTCATGACAAGTTGTTTGGTCTTGGCAGAACAGAATCTACCTGCTGCAGTTAAACAAGAAAAAATGAATACTTGCTACTGCTTACACACCCTGTAGTTTGCAAATATGCACTCCTGGAATGTTAGTCACCTGTAAACAGATGTAGACATGCGGAGCTGGGGGTGGAGGCGGGTGATTATTTTAGCTCTGATGGCGATACTGCTTACAGTATGTTGAGAAGACTTGTGTCATGTTGCTCTGCAAGCTGAATATCTTGCGGATCGTGATGAGGTCATTAGGTACACAGTCTAGAGACTGAATCACATCTGGTTATTCTGCTCAAAGCGCTTGGAAGAATCTTCCTGACTGACTTGTAAAGCAAGCAACCACAGTTGTTTTAATGTGCAGTTTGGGAGCAGTTCTTTAATGAGTGATACCACAATAAAAGAGCAGCGCAGAGAGAATGGCACAGGACTCCTGGGGTTTGCCTTCCAGCCAATCAAATTGATTGGTTTTTCAAACATTTTTATATTGCTTTCAACATTTGTGCGCAGTGTGCATCAGAGGGATAGTGAACAGTGGGCATTTCAAAAGAGACTTAGAAATCAGTTTGCATGAGCTGCTGTTAGTAGATTTATTGTTAAAGTCAACAAAGATTTATTTTGTTGACAAGGTAACAAATTCTAGACACACTTGATCCTGTAGTGATACACTGAAATCAATCTTACCCATAAGATATGCCACAATCTTGCACATGGCTGCTCCAAAAATGAAATCTTCCAACAGGTTGGGAATCAGAGTAAAGGGCATGCAGAAAATGGCCATCATGAGGTCACTGATGGCCAGGGAAAGCAGAAAGGAGTTGGTGACCGTCCGCATTCGTTTGTTCACCACCAACACAACGATGATGAGCAGATTTCCAAACACGCTCAGTAAGAATATTATGGAGTAGAGCAGTATGCGGAGTGAATTCATATCTGAAAGAAAAACATAAAACTTCTGTTAGCAGACGATACATGAATGCTTTTGAAATTAAAAAGTTTGAACAAGATTTGCAGCAGTTATTTGGTGTGAAATATGGAAATGAAGTGGACATGATAGTTGTAACTATATACTGTATTATCTTTGAAGTTTTGACAAAATGTAAAAAATATATTGATACTGTAATAATTGACTCTTCTAAACCCCCTAGAAAGGTAACATCCCTTCAGTAAAACATTAAGTCTTTTACTTATTTGTATTTTTCCCCTATCACAGATTTTTCTTTTTCTACATATTTACAAATAAATAATATGACTTCTTTTTTATAAATGTTGTTTATATAGAGGAAAATTACAAATATTAACCATTTATGCTGTCTGTGTTCCTCTTAATAGCGTAAACTTGAAGAATTTAAAATAATAATTTTTACAATATTATGGCATTTAAATAGACATTTTTATGTGGGCACACAAGAACCACAAACATTGCCCAAGTAACTAAAAAAATGAACTAAGGGGTTACTTTTAGAAACACTAAAAATAGAAAAATATTCAAAAATAAACTTTCGCTTTTTCATTTTGTGAAGTATAAAGTAGAGTTATAAACCATTAAATCATCTGCATTAACACTTTCATATTCATTAATCATAAGACAAGGAACCAGGGAAACTATAGTTTAATGACTTAGGAAAACGTTTCATAATTCAAACTTATTGCTTTAACTTAAAAACTTTAAAAAAAAGTATGAATGAATGATTCTGTATACTGTGTTAGGCTATATGAGACCAGTCTTATTTTTGATTGCACTTATGCTTTTGTTGTACTTGTGCTGTCCCAATTGCTTCCATTACCTACCCCACTTGTAAGTCGCTTTGGATAAAAGCGTCTGCTAAATGACTAAATGTAAATGATGTAAATGTATTGCTAAAATATTAAATCACATCTAATATACAGCTTTAATATGGTTATTTCCAAACGACGTAATTCAGCTTCAAAGAATTGGACAAAGAAATGGTCTCCCTTGAAGTTTGCCTTATACGGTGATCATAAGTGCTTTCTCAGCTACATTAGCATGTTAATAAATACAGCTGCTATGCACTGTACGGTTTTACTGCAACACTTTACTAAAAGGTCTCAATAACATTAGTAGTGCATTACCTAACATTAACAATGAGCTACATATTTTTACAGCATTTTTAGTTTTAATAATAATTTTAGGTCATTGTGCATGAATGTCAACGCATGCATTTGGTTTAAAATATGTATTAGTAAATTTATAAATTAAAATGAAATAAGAAAAATAAATGTGGTAGAAGTTTGGTTCATTGTTAGTCCGTGCATCTAATGGTCCACAATGCACACTGACACTGGTAATGGAAAACAGCGATTTTCACAAGACCATATTAATTTGAAAGATTTTAAAAGCTCTCTTATTCAAAAAACTTAAAGCAGGTTGTATTTAGACACTTTTAATGGATTGTGGCTGATTCAGCTGTTCTCTGTGGCCAGAAATTAAATTAAATTAAAATTAAAACACACAGAATCATTTTTTACTGTCACGGCCCATCAGCAAAAATAAGTGATGAGTTAAAGAGTTGATATATGAAACTCTGAAGTGAAATTGGATAATTATCTGAGTCGCATCAATTTAGGGAATGCTAAATATGAATAATTCCTGCAACGTAAATATTAGAGTAAGAATCATGCTTCTGCAAGAACATTGCACATTTTCAATAAATTCATGAGATATCATCATAAAAATGGAACACTTTGTAAGTATAACTACTAGCAGGTTGATACTCTTCACTAGATAAAATGAACCAATTATAAGAGCAAAATTGCCTTAAATAATGAGCAAATAAAGAGCAACCATCAGAAATAGCTGCATTCAAATCACCCACAACAAAAAAACATGTAGATGCATTGCCCTGTATTAAAGCCATAACATAACCCAACCTTTTAAGGCATTCATCTTCATCTGGGACCTCATAAGGTGTATAGATATTCAGAATAATGAGCCTTTTTCCACACCTATTAAACTCAAACCCAATAGCCCAGTCAACGTCCAGTCTGACCACATTCACTAGTTGATCAAACTTGTTGAGCCATGGTATGGCTACACCTTCAGATATTCTTTCATGGGCGATTTTAGCACGTAAGTCTGTGGTAGATTCACCCACTCCATACAAGTTCTTATGAAAGGAATTCAGACCTTCCAGATCCTGCTCTCGGCAAGAAAGTCTCTTGAACACACAAAACATCACATGTCTCCTATAGTTTATCCACCACCAAACAGCATGGTTTATGGCCAAGCCTGTTGACCGGGGGGATAGCATGTATACATGTCTTTTGCATTCGCATTGCATGCATTGGCTTTTATAATACATCCGTCTGAGCGGCCAAAGCATCCGTTAGGTCCCCTTACCTTAGCGGCCCACTGGGGATAAGCCTGGTACGCCACATGGCCAGTCCGCCCCTGCAAGTAGCTACATGGCCACCACTCTCCTGTAGAGCTACAGGTGTAAAAAACAGATAATAAACGGTGCTATGACAAATCATCCCCCTTGAGCCTTGAACCGCATTATTACGGTTAGCACTCGATTTACGAGCCTCAAAAATACTGCGTACAAAGATCCCCGCTGGCCAAAGTTGTGGGTTTGAACCTGTTGTGAGTTGACTCAATCTTACGACATGTCACCATTTTGCCCAATCTTTCAGTCAGATAAGCACAAAGAGTGTCAGGATCAAGGCTAGGGGAAAATCTAGTAATACTCACTAGCTTCATTTGGACCACTGGAATATTGTTCTTAATGCTGGTACCAGTTATTCCCATTTTTCCTCCATTGCTCCCATTTTGAATGAGCCTGCACAGCCCAAGCATTGGGCTGCCCGGATACATTTGGAGGGTTATGGTGCTTGCGTACTCCATTCCTTACAACAGCACTCCACGCCAGAGACTGTGGCAAAGGACTCAGAGCCTCCCCCATCCCTGATGAGCAGGCACCATCGAAACTTCCAACTCGCTCTCCTGCGCTTCTACCGACACTACACCGGATCCGCAAAGCTTCTCAATCACCCTCACCCAATGACCATTGACCGCTGTAGCCATCACCAGAGTCTCATTCACATCTGTCTGAGCCTCCAAGGCCTCTCTCAAAGCAAAAACCTCCTTACTCAGCTGTCCATTCTGCTGTATGGCGCCGAGGAGTCCATATTACCAAATTCAACTAGTGGATGTTCATCCATGTAATTTGATACAAATCTAGGAATGATATCATGACACTCATTAAGCACTTTTAGACAATCCTTGATGTTATTAATGTCCTTCTGATTACCTTTGTGCTTAACACAGCATAATGTAGTCGTACACATTTCAAACAGCTTCCGCTTGGACTCCTCAATCCACTCCGAGGAAAAGTAATTTGAAACTAACAAAACAATTTCAACTTGGGATGTTGTTCTCATTTTAATAACAATAGAGTTTAAAGGGCTCATCCTCCACAATAACTTTACCGTCGTCTGCTTTATAAATTAGAACGTCTGACTTAATTTGTAGAGAAAGCAGCACCTTGTCTAGCACGTACTGGCACACCTGTCGCCATGTTGATGTATTTTATTCTTTCAATTTTTTAATATAGACAGCAATGAAAACTAAGAACAAATTATTTAAGTTTAACTCAAGAACCTTTAGGGCCCGGTTTCAAAGACAAGGCTTAAGACGAGTCCCAGACTAAAATGAATGTTTGAATTGTTTTAACTGAAAACATCTTGCCCTGACATATTTTAAAATAGATCAGTGCCATTGTTTTGGCTTAAAGATCGGGTATCATGCTATGTCATGCATTCTGAATTCTTTACACTGTTAAATGTCCAGGCTTCTTATGTATAAAATGGTCAACGTGTTAAAAAACGAGTTGGACATACAAAGTAGTATTTTGTACTTGATACACTCCCCCAGCACTCCAACCTGTTTCGCATGGCAAGGAAAAAGAAAGAGCCCGCCCATGAGCCAACCGGCGAGCGAGACCTGCTTACCATCACGATTATCTGCACTGCGTCAAGATGGCCTGCGCTGCAGTTAAGGTGTGTCTGTTTGTTACAATCGAAACCTGAAACTTGCTCTCCTGCGATGCCGCTGATGCTCCACCTGTCCCGCATGTTCGGCCGGGGGATCCACAAGGCTTCTCAATCACCCGACGACGCAGTAGCCGTCGTCAGGTTCTCTTTCACTTCTGCCTGAGCCTCCAGGGCATAAAAGATGCCGGACATGAACCGCAAGTGGTAAAGCTGGATTTATACTTGAGCGTCAGACCTGAGCTGTAGGCTACACAGAGCCGCGTACCCTAAGCTGTAACCTGACGCGCACCTCTCCGAATATGAAACAATGCGTCAACTATAGGTCAAAATACTCTGTGATAGAGTCATGTTTCCTCAAACGCATTTCCGAATGAATTATCTGAGTAAAATATTTGTGATTCTGTATCAAACATCTAAAATCTGCAAAAAAAAAATCTGTTAACTTGACGCTTTCACTGCTAATGCTTCTCAAGCAAGCTGCTTCTTCTTTGGCTCTTGTTTTGGTTACACGTGCAACACACGCGTGGACACTGACGCCTGACGTGGTCATTACCTGTCGACGCAGACAACGACATAGAAGTTTAAACGAAAACCGGCACATACGACACTCAAGTATAAATCCAGCCAGGGGCGGACTTACACATTAGGCAAAGATATGCGATCACCTGGGCCCCCGAGCTACCAAGGGCCTCCAAAAGCAAGGGGTTCACTTAACAAAGAAGCCGTGTCCGCAGCCACAGAGGTAAGCATCAAAATGGTCGGGATATCCCATAACGTTTTACGTTATTACATCTGTACGAAGGCACTGCCCCCCATTATAGATTAGAGTGGACCATTCTATTAGCACCGAATATAAGCGGAAAGAGTTCGACACTAGCTAGAGAATGTTAGCGAAGCGTCAAAATTAGTAGAACTGTACACAGCGTGAGTGCCACTGTGTGGTACATTAGATGCAAAACGAAGTTAAAGTTAAACGACAAAGAAATGCAGCTACAGTTTCCCCACACAAACTCCACCGCTGCTCCTTAAGCAACAGCGCCTCTCTCTCCTGCCAGACACAGCACTCTCCCGGCCACGAGCAATGGTAATGTGCCGGTGAGTATTTCTCCATGAACACCGACAACACAGTTATAATGACTGACGACCAAAACAAATCTTTTAAACAAAGAGCGCAGTGCGCTGGAGGAGAGGGCCAGTTCACAGGTAGAAAGGTTGTTTGACTCCGCTGCGCAGACCGATGTGGACATAAAGACATAATATAATGATATCAGTACAGTGCAAACGATTCGTACTGTACACACAGTACAGAAATTTGGTCACATTTAAATGCACGAAAGGACGCAAACCCCAACAAAACACACTTTGGATATAGTAATCCCAAATCAGGGTTTTTTATACGTAAAGAGATTGGAGGCGGCCGCCTCAGTCAAATTTCATGCCGCCTCAGACTTTCATTTGTAACTGCAGTTGCAGGACATGGATTTGCCTAGGGCCCCCAAATCACTAAATCCGACCCTGAATCCAGTTTAAGCCAAACTAATACATACGTCTGTGTTTTGTGGCAATCGGCGTGTACATGCATAATGTACAAAACGAAGGGATTAATGCTTGTGCTTTAGTTCCATCCCACTCTCCCCACTAGTCCCACCTCCAGCGGCTCGAGGAGAATCCGTCCAGTGAAGAGTTGTTCTACCACTCAAATAATTTTAGAAAAAAAATTAGGGTCGAAAAAACTACAAAGTCTTGTTTAATGTTATTGCATACCTTTTTAATATGTTTGATAAAAGACATTGTGTGCGTGACTGCGTGTGTGTGTGTGTGTGTGTGTGTGTGAGTACAAATTTCCTCTTTTTTCATGTCATTCAGCACAACCTTTTCCGTGTGACCAGCACAACAATTTTTCAATACATTTTTTTCAATGCCTGTGTATGTACATTTATATATTTCTAAAATGATATCAAAAGAAGTCGCAAATACTTTAGCAGTTGGCTAACACCTTACCTCAACTCAAACTCTAAAATCACCGCTGCAAAGGCTTATTTAGCTAAAAATGCTAGATTCACAAGGTGACAAAGCAATGATAAATGGCTCCTCTAACCCCGCCTCTAAACCTCACGTCACAGGGGGAAAGTCATATCATAACAAAACATACGAATAAGATCGTAGGAAATAGGAATTCACACGAATGTCGCACCTTGTAAAATAGGTATGAATTCAGATTGCGTTGATGTATATTTATTCATATGAAAGATATCGCATAATAAAGTACTTTTCATGGAAGGTTGTGCTGGGTGACACGCAAAAATTGCGTGCTGACTGATACGAAAAAAGGGGGAAATTCGTGTTGATGACCACGAATTATTAGATTACGGTTCAATTTCACGAATTCCCGTCAGACGGTGTTGGGTAGGGTTATATGATGTCAAAGAAACAAGTGTTCAAACTTTTGTTCAAAAAAGCAGATGTTCACCAGATGTATTAGATCAAAGGCGGTAAGATGGGAGAACATACATAAATTCTTCATGCAGACCAGAATCTTTTTCTATTTAAGTGCCAATGTAACCTGTGCAATATCCATCTAATTCCATATTGAACCATGAAAATAAAGATCAAACATTCATTAAATGAAGAGATGGTTTGAAAGCAGATATTTTACCAGCATTCATTCACTATAAAGTAAACACATAGTCAAGCTTAACTTCCTCTGTAATAAGATGTTATCAAGAGTTAACAACCCATCTCACCAGTGATCCCAACTTTTTGTGCCAAGTTGGACGAGAATCCATTTTTTGTCAAAGTGCAAAGTCTTCAAGCTGTTCCGAGAGGATTATGGGACCTGAACAGTCATATCCTGTTTGTGGCTTAGTCAGGCTAAAGCAATCAATCGAGGCCACGTTTGACTAGAGCCCAGACTTCTGTGTGTGTGCTCCATTACCGATCGCCTGTAGCCACCGGTCTTAAAGGATTAGATTCGCCAAAAGGATCCTTACAACTACAGGACTTTGATCTTTTGAGACATGTGGTCTCCACGAGTAGCTCAATTTAAATCAATGTAATCTGTGACTTTCCTCTCTTTGTTGCTTTGGATACTTCCAAAATTTGTCAAGTATTCATGGAACTAGTTTCTATGTGGGAGAGCCTTGAACATGACAGTTTGCACATTGCTGTATATTCTGTCACATTCTGTATAACCCTTGGGATATACTTCGAAGTGAGGTATTAGGTGATCCTGATGCAGTTTTTTGGCTTGGGGTAGGAATGACTGATATTTTTTAACAACATGTGTCACTGTTGCTTTTAATGGGCTGTAGTGACCTCAAATATACTTTGTTTCATTGAAGAAGTTGTACAAACTTCACTGCCCATCTAGCCCTGATCCAGGTTTGAGGAATGGATGGAAGGAATACTATGTCTACTAATAAAATGCAAATTAACAAATTTTAGACAGACCCAAACAGAGACCAACAAACGAACAGGCTGAGACAAAGTAGAAACATAAATTAAATTCAGGAGAATGATTCCGTCACAACTGAAACGTTACAAAGGCACTGTCTCATCAAATCAAAGACTTTATTCTCTGTGCTGTTCTCCCTACGCAGAAATGTCTCTCGCAGCATTTCATCAAGTAATCTTGGCATCAGTTTGTTTAGGACATCTCAATACGTCCTGTCATGTACAAACCTGTCAACATTCACAAGTTACGTGACAAGCGATCCATCAAAACGGAGACAACCTCCAATGTATAGCATGCCGATTACAACACTGCTTATTTCAAAAATAGATGTCATATTAAAATCAAGTTTGGTTGATCATCTATTTTAGCCACTGCACACCAAAATGCTGGGTTATTTCCAACTCATGGTTAGTTCAGAATAGGACAAACCCAAATGTTGGGTTTTAAATGTACCCAGAGTATGTTTATGTTTGGTCCTTTTTTGACCTAGCATTAAAATCAACACACCAAAAGCGTGTTAAGATTCTAGGTCATTTTTGTTTGTGTACATTGTATTATTCACCACAAAAGTCTAATGTCTGACACATCATTTTATCCGAAATTTGTATTCAAGAAATGCAGTTCAATCACGAATACTTTATTTTGTAAATGTAATCTGAATATTTGTCATCATGTATTCAAAAAATTCTTTATCTCTTCATCTCTTGGTAATTTCCATTTTTGTTTGAGATGTTGAATTTACCCTATCAAGATTCAGCCATTTACAGTTTTATCGTGCCTTTTGCCTCATAATCAATTCAAGAGTTGATTAAAGTGGGTTAAAAATACGGTACTTGATGGCTATGATCAACCAAAGAGAGAAAGTGTGAATAAATTACAATCAGAACCAGCGTTGTTTTCTTGAAAGTTAGGCGCATAAATTATAAATCAAATGTGAGATAGTAAATATTTTTGTGTGTGTGTGTGTGATTATTTTTTCTTGCTTATCAACAATGCATTCTAACTCTGAAGCAAATACCCTCTGCACTTACACATTTTGACATGGATGAATATATTTGGAATCATGTATTTTTGGTAAAACAATCCTTTTAGTTGCAATTAATATCCGAGAGGCAGAAAAGTGACCTAAACTGTTTCCCGAAGGTTTTCCATATTTGGTGTACAGTGACTGGACAAGTACCTGTCAGTAATTGAAATAATCAACTGTTTGCTAATGAAATTCTTTTAATTGAATTAGGGAAAGAAGTTTGCCTTTGCTTGATTCTGTTAACCATGTGCTGTGGTTGTTGCTGTGATCCACTTAAGCTTGTGTGTGGTTAATAAATAATGCCGTGGATGTTTGTGAAATAGTATAACCAGATTAAAGGCAGTTTACTGAACGGCAGAGTCTGTGTTAACAGCTATGGTAAACACAGGATGACTAAAAGTCTGAATTAATATGGATGAGAAAGAAAGTAAAATAAGTACAAATATTTCATTTATTAAATATAAAATAAGTTTAACCATATTTGTCATCTCTGTAATAATTTTATACAGAAATTGATTACAATCCATATAAGTATTACTAATGCACATCCCATGAAAAATGTTAATATGCACAGCGCTTATAAGCACTAAAAATAGAAAATTCCAGCTACAAACACATACAATTTCAGTTTCATTAAAGTATATTGTGTTGAGGGAATTGCAAAAATACCATTTATTCTAAAATCATGTAAAATTGATGTCTTTCTACTGACTGTGCATGTCAAGCTACAATGCAAAATTGCAACAATGCAAAATTGCGAAAAGTCCTAATGAATTCAGAATATAGTCCTCCCACCGAACCTTTTTAACTAATCCAACTTTCCTACTTACCGTGTATCTTTTCTATACTGTGCACAAGAGTATGCAACAAAAAAAAGAGTAGGCTTATTGAATCCCAATGAATGTGCTTGATAGACTTAACCTTCTCATCCACTTTTTAAAATTCTGTTTCACATACAATTTTTAAAGTCTAGAAGGCACTGCGTGCTTTAAAGTATTCAGAAAAGGCTTGCATAGTCAAGTACTCCATTCTGAAAATAGCCTTTCTCTCTAAAGTACCATTTAGATGTCACAGTTAATGTGCAGCATCTCTCCCAAACTAATGATCCCACCTATACCCCTGAGCTCAATCCTCCCTTACACCACCATTCAGACCTTTCCATCATGCCCGCACTGCACATGTAAATGGTTCTATCAAACTGCTGAAAACATCCTCTCACTGGCATGTCGCTCTCGTATTCACCAGCATTATTCAAAGCCTGGAGAGATTTCTACTGCGAATTTCACGACATCAGCTGCGGTGAGTCTACGGTGAGTCAGGAAGCTTTACAGGTGTTGATAGCAATTTAAGTGTCAGAAGGCGAGACCGCATCTGTGTGTGCACATCTGTGTCTGCAAGAGAAATCTAAATGGTGAGGAACGCGGACGAGCTCACCCACGTTAGAAGGTCTCAGGTGTATTTTTAATTTATGGCCACTTTATGAACACTTTTTAAACTGTGTTCTTATCGTTGCACTAAATTTTAGAGAAACAGGTCTAAGAAGGTTTCACTGTATCTCTCTCAAATATGCAAATGTTGAAACATTATCAAATGGGTAAGCATTGCAGTTTAAACGCATCATTTCCTTTAGTCATTTATAATAATTGGGGTTTGAAATGACTGAGAAGCAAATGTTCTCTACTTTTGAACCTTAATATGTGAGCAAAAAAACACTGGTTATACAGTCATTTACATTCTGAATACATCTTGCTGTGCTCAGGGTAACCAAACATCACATTTGTCAATTAACACCATCAATAAAGCTGTTCCGGCACACAGTAATGCAATAATAAAATTACAGTGTCCTGCTCATTTTCTTCTTCATTTTTTAAAAGACAGAAAAAAAGAATACAGAATGTATAAGAATACAGCTAAAGATAGACGTAGAGCAATGCATTATCGAATGACATATTTCGATTTTTCACATAGTCTATGAGTAACTTAAAATTACGCAAAACGATGACATTCAGTCGGCATCTATGTCATTTGGAATGATCCTGTAACTAGAGGGCTTAGCTTCATGGCTGAACTCATCTAAATGTAAAATGAGCTCATGAGTGATGATCTTATACCCTCTGCAGACTCAACAAGGTTCTCACTAGAGATTGGATGCAGCATTATCTCAGCGTTATTTGTCAAGTTAATATAGTATGTGAAAGCCAAGCATACAAGATCTGAAAATATGAATAGTTTGATTCCAAAATGAGATAACTCTAACAAAAAAATATATGGTTTTATCAGACTGCAGTTGGTTTGTTTTGATTTAAGCCATAAAATCAAAATAATACAGCTAACTAACACAATAAAACACATTGAAAACTTGAATCATAAAAATATGATTTTTGAAAAACATTAAAAGCAGAGTTATTTCATTTTGGAACCAAACTCGTCATATACCATGCATACACTTGATTTGCTGCCCCCTCATGCATCAGGTGTGGAAAGAATTCTGCAATTTTTGCAACCGAACGGCAGAACCCTTATTGTTCTCATTATAGAGTCAAAAAAACATTCTGGTACATCTCCAACGGTTTCGTCACGAGGCAGCAGTGCAGTTATGAACGTAAAAGGCCTAAATCTGTGGATTTGAAGAGCGACGGAGCACTGTGTGATGGCGATAATCACAGCGGAGTGTTTGATGATCATGGTGCACGCTGGATGCAAGAACAGAGAGGCCCAACAGCCTCTCCTGATTGAGTAAATGGGCAGCAAATGTGTGTTGTAGAGCATTCTGTGATTGGGCTCTTCAGTGGCTGGGCACTAAATTTAGCCGTCCCCCTGGAGGTATGCTGAACACTTCCATCCAGGGAGAGATACAAACGCAGAGGAAAATGCAGTTGTTACCTTATTTCTACCTGATCTGAGCCTTAAAAATATACTTTTGTTGGTGTAATTAATGTAATGCAAAATGATTCAGTATTATTAAATATTTCCTATTTGAATAAACCTGCTTGATTTGGATGTGAATTGTGAAAGTGGGTAGTGAATTTGATATTATTCATTAACATACATTACATCTTTGCATGTTTTGTTTCTCTATAATTGTATGATTTGCCAAGTAACCCAGTTAAAGTATTCGAGTTGTTGAATGTGGTGCAATTTTTTTTTTAATTTACATTAAAAAAATAGAAATCTAGTCACAACCAGAGATCTTACAATCCTGTTACAGCACAACAGCATGAAACCTTGGGGCCACTGTGTTAATGGCTTGATATGCTCCAAGTGCCAGTTAAACCCGTCAAGTAATGTTCGTCCCTAATCTAATATACAACCCAATGTGCAGTTTATCTCAAGGGCCTCCTGAAAAAAAGTGTGCCTGTTTGTTTGTTCTGAAAGAAGTAGCTCATGTCAATGCTAATATCGATTCCCCTTCTAGCACTTTTTAATGTTTTCTTTAATGCACTACTAAAAATGTAAGATTCCTAGAAAGGATCTTTGTCTGCCTGTATGTTTCCTAAACATTAATTCTGTTGTAGAAAATGTTATTGCAGTGGAAAATGATTCTACAGACTACACAATTAAAAAGAAAGAGATTGATTTTTTAAGAACCGTTGATTGAAAGATTCTTTAGGGATCCAAAAATGGTTCCCCTGTGACATTGGGTGGAGAACACTCTTCAGCACCTTTATTTTTAATTGTGGGTTTTGCGGATTAATATTGATTGCTTACAGTGATTGACATAAATCAGGGGTTTATTTAAAATCATTATAGGCATGCACAAGATGAATAATCACTCCGCGCAAAAAACAGCCCCAAGTCACATTCTGCCCACAGGACGAACATGAAACAAATGCAACGAGCGACCGCTGAATTATTTACGCGCTCGGCTGTGATTTTATAGCAGGAGATAGAGCGCAAACTCCTTGTTTCCGAGGAGACACTGCGCATGGTTTCATTTAGACGTGTACATCACAATTAAGCAGAATCTTCAGTGCTACAATAACAGATTTTGAGGGGGAACATCCTTTCCAATTATTCCGATTGGTTAAACAATATTAGTATCTAGAAGCCTATATAAAAAGTAGCCTATATTGACTCTCTCGTGAACATTTGCTTATAATATGGAAATCAGGTTTCCATAGAGACGAGCTTTATTTTTATTCTTTTGACGCAGTCGACCACAAAAGTATCAAAACCACATCAGTTTTATAACAGCAACTTTTCAATACAGGCTGTCTTGAATGACAAATCATTGCAATTAGATGCAGATAGAAGTGAAGTTATTTATTTTTCTCAGGGTAACAAATCGTCTTTTCCCCAAGTAAAATTATAAACCAACAAACAAATATATTTAGAAATAATTAACCAAGATTTGTAATTCTCACCTTTGGGGCGCGCAGGTTGCGTCTTGGGTAACAGGAGCGCATCCCCGCAGGTGCCGTTGGGAACCTCCAAACTCCCGTTCAGAACCGAACTGTTCTGAAAATGGAGACATGCCCAAATCCCAGACGTTTCATTTAACGCTTGTAAATCCATTGCGGGCATGGTCACAAAAAAATTTAAGGTAGTCGTTCCCTTTAATGCATCTGTCTAGTAAAAGCGCAATAGTGGTTTAATGTGCATGGGATTTCAAAAGGATTAAACCAAAAGTCAATAGAATAAAACGTAAAGAGGGAGAACTAAGGCAAGTCGATCCGCTTAGCTGATCGTGAATAAAAGGTTTCTGTCGTGGTTGCTGCTGACTCTGGTGATCTCAAAGAGAACGTGATGCAGCTCTGAACGCCTTTGGTATGTCTGTGTTTCTTTCTCTTTACGCGCGGGTTGGGTGTTTATTAATGAGGCTTTAAACAACAGGGGTGGGAATATGGGGATGAGTCTTTGGGTTTCAGGGATCTGAACATCGTGAAGAGGTGGAGACTTTGAAGAGAATGAGTGGAGGAGATACATCAGAAGATTTAAAAGTTATGAATGATAACAACGGGGGAGTGATGCATCAGTGCCCCCTTGTGGAAAGCATAACTGGTGAAAAACTGAGGGTGAAATGATTCTTTCAATGAAACTTGGTTGCATGGCAGTTTAAAATAGATATATTTTTCTGTTAGATTGTGGAGTAATACATTTCATTGTGCATTCTCCATCTAAATTCCACTTTAAAGAAGTAAATAACAATTTAAATTGTCCTCTCTGGGCTTGTTTTAACATAGCACAGCATACTATCACATTTATTAAAAAAAATCTAATAAAATTTAAATTCTAGATAAAAATCTAAAATATAGATAGATTTTGTATTTTTAAATGTATTATTGTATTTCTTTTTTTGTTTTTTGTTATTTGTAATTATATTAATGTTTATTATTACATATATTATATTAGACATAAGATACATTTAGATAATAAATGTATCTATAAAATATATTGTATAATAATAAAATATATTGTTTGTTGTAATTCAGTGACAAAACGAAGTGAAGTTACACATCTAAAAATAAATTTGGAAATTTACAAAAAGGTCAAGTTACTTTTTATATGGCTTTTGTTCGTACTGCAGGCCTATTTAAGATTACATTAGGCAAGTTACATTAAACAAAACAAATTGACAAGATGAATGAGTTTATGCTATCATATAATAATTAAAAAAGATTGTGTGATAAGATATTACTTTATATGGTAATATACAAGTCATCATCTGCCCATCCATGTTTTCATAGATTCTTATCTCTTTCTCTTTGAGTACTTTTTGGCTGATGAGCAATTTAAACAGAAATATCAAGTCTAAAGAAGCGGTTGAGTAGATGTGCTGAGGCTGACTGTCTGTGGACACTGTCATAGTCTCCTGATGGAAACTCAGGCAAACAAGAACAAGCGCAGCAGGAATGCAAACAAAGTTGTGATCGTACACACACATGTCTGCTAACTTGACTCTGCCACACATCAGGATTCGGGTTTTATGAGTTTACTCATGATCAGATCACTTGAGCGGGCTACTGAAAACACCCATTACGTTAAGAGGGTCAGATTTACCAGAAGACTGACCTGCATAACACCATCGCTGATTTGCTTAAGCATCTGTTCATTGTTGAAATAACCAGGAGTAATAGACATTATGGCTCCCATTTCTTGAATGGGTTTCATAAAGCCATTACGGCGTTGGTTTTCATTTTAATCTCGCTGCATGATTTTGAAAAAAAATGAGCACTGCATTAGCCTCCTCGCTGAATTTAATTTATAGCTTATTGTCTTATGCAAATTTTGAGCCTGAACAAAAATCACTTTGGGTTTGACAGATTCAAAGCATGAATTCCATTTAATTGCATACCAAGTCAAAGAGAACAAAAGGAATATTTATTTTCTATGTGAACTGTTGTGGATGGTTACTCATAGCAACAGAGAAAAAACCTGCAGCCACGAGACGTGGTTAAATAACTTACCGTTTAGAACAACCTTTGGCATGTCAAAGTCCTTCACACAAACTTCTACACTGCTAGATAACACCTGAGCAGAGGCAGGCAGACACCTCCTTTCGTCTGGGACACAGAAGGCACTGCAACTGGTGAGTGGCATCCACCTTTTTACTTGTTTTTTTTCTTCTATTGTTGTGAATAATTTTTAGACAGTTGTTAGTTTGCCAGTAGTTTGAAAAGGATTTATTATTAAGACATTTTCTGACATAATAGAATGGAATGGAATATAATAAGAGGATCTTATAGGGCATTGGAATGTGGATCGGAGCATGGGAAATTTACTTCAATGTTCTAGATGTACTTGCAATGACATACAGATATTTAAAACACAACATCTAGCAGTCTGAGAGCTTGATCAAAATAAAACAAAAAAGTTTTCATATGGCTAACAAATAAGAGAAGTAATGACCAAGAGGCATTATTTATTCAATTTCAAAAGGGATTTTTTAGCTTCAGTCTAATAATATATCATTTGCGGTTCATAGAGCAGCCGATGGACCACTCAAGGGTGAGAGGTGTGCTAGAGCTCTCACCTGATGTGTGAGGTCTTATGTAATTGATATGGCATCACTGGTGCTCGATTAAGTTGCTGGATGTTTGTGCTTTTCACCCCAGTTAAACATTAATTGGAGCTTTTGGAAACATATTTAAAGTCTTAAACGCATACTTCAGGTCTATTTGATCCTTCACCACCGTCTCATGGTTGACATTCATAAGAATGGAGAGGAGACATGGTATAAACAATTTAAAATGAAACGCACTTTGACATAAAAACATTCAGCTGATTTGTTAACAATTAACAACTGTGCAGTCCAAGTTCTCGCTCTGTTACGTGGCAGTCTTAGCGCAAAGTCTTATTTTGCATCTTTTTTTGTAAATTCTGCTTTTAAGTTTGGTCCCTTGTCCACTTGTCCCTTATTATTCCACTTTATGTAGTGTATTGTATTTAAACCCTCATACATACCTTAAAGAGATAGTTATGTCATCCTTTACTCACCCTTTTTTCATTTCAAACCTTGTCGCTTCAAACCTGACTTTCATTTTACTATACCCAACAGCGGCGGTATCCATTAAATTCTATTGTATAGACAGAAAACTAATGCAAGTGAATGGGTACCACCGTTGTTTGGTTACCAGCACTCTTCAAAATATTTTATTTCGGAGAAGAAAGAAAGTTTGAAATGACTAGAGGGTGGATAAATGATCACAGAACTTTCTTTTTTTCACTCTATTGCGAGTTCTTCTTGGTACAATGGGGTTAATTCCTTTGTTATGCGTGTTACTCAATAAAAGCTGCACTTTGAACCAATACAAGACAAAACAATAATGTGACACACATTTTTTTATTTGAACTTTATTTGAGCTTTTATGAAATCATAATTGATCCTTTTAATTTCCTAAAAACATCCTAGTATTGTCCTTAATTCACCGCCTTATGTAACTCCAAAGAAAGTGTTTCATCAAAATGTAAATAAGTTACTTTCCATGAAAACAACTTCACCATCACCAAGCCCTCTTTCAACCTTTGGCCTGTAATGAATGGAATGGAATAGAAATCAAACCTCAACTTGTAAATTAAGTCCACAATTATTTTGTATGATTCTGTTTTACTTAGAAATACATTTCATTTTCCAAGTAAAATAGAATGTGTAGATTGTAAAGTTTGACTTCACCTCTAGTGACTTTGCAGGTGCAGCCGAACACACTGTTCTTATAATGTGGCCTTTGAAGCTTATATTACCCCAGTTATCATTTAAAAGCATAAGATTACCTTATCATGTCAACAGGGAAGGGTTACCCACCGCTTCTATTATAATAATTTAACTTTAAACATGTTGTCATCATAAAACATATAGTGAGACATAACGTGTTGCATTGCATGCAACATTGCTGTTGGCGATCGCTTTCGCTACATTTCCAGTGTATAATGACGTCTGGTCATCTGCATATAATATGCTTTTAATGACATTGGGTGTTATCAAATCACATGTTAGATGACCCCAGCATGAAGTTCCCACTGATTTATGGATGTTTCCCAGCAGAAATATGGCTTGGACAAAGTCACGGATTGTTACTCTTACCAAGCGTGAGGGGCAAAGCTATGGCTTCTACCTCCGGGTGGAGCAAGGGGAAGAGGGTCACCTGATTCGATCCCTCGAGATGGGCGGCCCTGCTGAACTGGCTGGTATGAAGGATGGAGACCGTATAATCAGAGTCAACGGAACGTTTGTGGACAATATGGAGCACAACCAGGTATTAAAGGGACAGTTTACCCCAAAATATAAAATTTGTCATTTACTCACCCCATAGTCATCCGATGAATCTTCTCCGAAACACAAAAAGGATTTTGAGAAATGTCTGGTTTTATGTACTGTACATACAATGGGAGTCAATGGGCTCCAATCTTATTTGGTTACAAACGTTCTTTAAAATATCTTCTTTCATGCAAAAGATAGTCATACAGAAGTGAATGATAAAGTACTTTTCATTTTTGGGTTAAGGATCCCAGATCTAGTATTTTGCTTTAGTTGGTCTTCTCATTATTTGGGGATAAGTAAATATTCAAAATGTTGGATGGTTTACATACATTTTCTTGTGCCAGGTTGCAGATATGGTGAGAAAAAGTGGAATGACTGTCACGTTCCATGTTATTGGAGAAGATGCATACAAGCAAGCCAAAGCCGATGGAGTGAACCTTGCCGAGCCTCAGTCCCAGACCGGTCAGAACCAACCCACTATGAATGGAGTGTCAGCACCAGCCCCTAAAGCCAAATTATGCTATCTGCAAAAATCCAGTCGTGGCTTTGGTTTCTCTCTAAAATCTACTAAAGGCAAGCCAAATCTCTCATCGAAGACCAGTATTGAGTCTATATGTCTTTATTGTTATTTTAAAATGATCTAACCTATTCGACCCTCAGGTGATCGAGGCACATTCATGACAGGAGTGATTTCTGGAGGAGTGGCTGATCAGGCTGGCGTGAAGGAGGGCGACCGTGTGGTGGAGATAAACGGTGAAAAATGTGAAAGTGCCACTCATGATCAGATTGTGCAAAAGGTAAGTAACAACATTTAATAAACAAATATGCCGTGTTCCTTTTTATCAACAATATTCATATTTAATGAACATCACAATTGTGAAATAGCAGTGGATAAACTCATCATTCCGTCTTTGATAGGTGAAAGCAACCGGGACCAGTGTCATGCTTCTACTGGTGGATGAGGATGCTGACAAATACTTCAAAAACAAAAGCATTCGGCCAGCGGTGGCTAACGCAACGGTCAGGCATCTCCCACATAAGCCACGCATTGCAGACATGGTCAAGAGAGCGGATGGTTATGGATTTATGTTGAAGGCAGAGCCTAATCGTGCCGGTGAGTGAATCCTGTACCTGGTTCTTGGTTAAAATAGAGATCAAAATGTGTGTTATAGTATGATTTGCTATCGCCTCTGGAAACTCAGTCGAAACCAGCACAGCAATTCATGGTTTTAATTTATATACCATTATGAACCAATAGCTTTTTCCTTTAAACCATCAAAAATTCCTTCCAACAAGATTTAACATCCAACCAATAGATTACATCACATTCCAGTAGAGACCGTTACAGTTTCCATTAAATACAATTCCCATTTTAACCATTAAATCCACTACATTTTCTCTTGTGTTTTGGGCAGGGTCCAATTGTTTTTTTTAGCAAGTGTGCCAGTGATGGCGTGGGGTTTTTTCGATTATATTATAATATATAATTCACATCATAAAAATGTATAGTAACTAGCCACAAGATCAGGTTGGTACATTTTCGGAGCATCAAAGTTACATAGTTACAGAGCATTATATAATAATATAAACAAGCCTGTACAAAGCTATCAAAATTTAATTTGTCATCCCAGGGATGCATTTTTCAATAAATCATACTTGAAAATGCCTTCTTATTAAATCTTATTAAAACCTTAATGAATTTTAATTATATATATATTTTTAGAAACCATTTCACGGATGCATTTCATAATTGGACAGCCGGCTCACTTGAGCCACCTGAAGTTAAGTCATCTGATCATAGACATTAGCTCAAGGGGAATAAAACAAGACTGTCACTTCAATTCCTGGGTCCTGGAAATTGACAATTGAAAGATGACTTCAAGCTCTAGTGCTAGCAGTGTGGTGACGTATGATGCAAAGTTTATCATAGTCCACGGATAATGCTTAACTGTCATAATTTTGATGACACTATAGGTTGATGTGCAAAGGTTATCTGTGTATTTAAAGGGTTCTATAATGCTGTCATTTCAAAGATTGGCATTTGTTACCGCAATATATATATATATTTTTTATTATATATTTTTTTATTGAGATAACTCAAAACAAAATCAAAAAATATTTACAGAAATATTCTGATCTCTTTTACATATCGAAGGTAGAAATAAGAAAATAAAGAAAATAGAATAAAATAACTTTACAATAACTTATACAGAAGGTGGGAAACCAATATCCAATTAACATGTAAAAAAAAAGAAAAAAAAAGAATAATAATAATAATTATATATATTTATATATATATATATATATATATATATAAACCTGTATATTCGTTAATACAAATAAATATACATAATTTCATAGCTAAATAATAATTGGCCCAGGTTGATGCAGAGAACTTATATAGTACAATTGTTAGAATTAGGAAAATACGAAATGTATAAAAATGTAAAGGAGACATAGACAGGTAAGCAGGGTACTTATACTTTAAATGTAATGTTGTCTAATCGCCTTAAACCAAATTTAAGATGTTGCTTAGATCTAAGTTCAAAATAAAGGATACAAAGGGTTTCCAAATCTTCTCAAAATAAAAAAAACGCGAAATATTGTTAACAGTGTGTAGGAGGAGATTTAAAGTGATAGTTCACCCAAAAATGAAAACTCTGTCATCATTTACTCACCCTCAAGTATACATTTATTTTGTTCTGCTGAACACATAATAAGATATTTGCAAGAATTTGTTTGGTTTTCCACATTCGTCATAATTTCAAAGCACAGAAAACTGAACAGTTAGGTTCCTCTAGAACAGTTTATGTTATAAACATTCCTCAAGCAGAACAAATGATTTTTTTTCACATTCAATGATATCAGAAATTTAATTAAAATGATTTACTTTTATATTATTAAATGTTCAAAAATAATACTATACTTTCTGAAAAAAGGACAGTAAAATATTGCTTCTGGCATTTGCTGTGATGTGCGTTGTGTAATAGAAATATAATGTTTAGATAAAATATCTATTATAAATTATATCTAAAGAGATGTATGTTATATAAAAAGCAATCGAAAAATCATCTACCACCAAAATGGAAAAAGACTAATGTATCTATAAATATTAGTGGTGGGCCGTTAACGGCGTTAATGCCGTTAACGCAGTGAGACTCTTATCGCGCGATAAAAAAAATGTCGCCGTTAATCTATTCTCAAAGTTGGGTTGGGAGCTGGATCTATACTACGCAAGCTATGATGACTTTCACCTTGATATTTTAGCGCGGATGTATACCAGCTTAACTGCACTGTACGGGGCGAGAACGAGATTTTTCAACTCGCGTGATTCGCGGAAGCAGAAGTAGGGTGACCACCTGCTAATAAGCCCAAGGGGGGACAAGGGGTATGTTTCTGAGGGACAATGTGGGACACTGGCTGGCGCGGCGGTGCCCCAAACCCCCGGACAGACTCACTGATAGTGGTTTACCCATTTCTAGCACATACCACCGTACATGGTATATTAATAATGCCCTATTCCCCTAATCATGTGTAATTGCTGATGTATGCTCATGAACAGGCCAGCCAATGTATATTTTTTTTAAAATAAAGATTCACAATATTTTGAACATTCAATGAATTGACAAATGCACTTCCACTTACAATTTACTTTAGCTATTTAATTTTCCCAGTCTTTCTTGTACCCACACCTTCTCTTTTTAATTAATGGCTCAGACCAGTGGCGTTGCTAGGCCCTTTTTAGGGGAGCTAAAGCCCCCCTAAAGTTCTAGCTCAGCCTCCCCTAAAATATGTGTAATGTAATCTGCACAAGAATTCGAGATCGCTTTATAGCCCCCTTTAAAACTCTTATTATGAAAACGGCGTTAGGCTGCGTTATTTAGCGCATTCTTCAGTTCACACAGTAGCACATTGGAGTTAACGTCATTAGCAGAGTAACTTTTACAAGGTGTGTTCATTAACATGACATCTGCATTTTTGCCATTCTCTGTTATAAATGCATCTTAATATGATGTGGAAGCGATACAAGACCCCTTTCCCTTCCACTGTTTAAAAGTTTTATGTGCGTTCACCCATCGTTAACTATTTGTGAACGTTACCTCAAGCCAAATGAAATCACTAAACACCAATGACAGCATACTTCGACGATCAAGATGATATTGTATCTCACAGAAAGTGTCATTAATGATAATGTGCTATAGTTATAGAGAGTCGACGGTAGTTTTGACAACTCTGTAAAGAGGACGGGCAGAGTTACTGTAGTTCAGCCTGGTGCGGCAGTGTTATTCATTGTTCTGAGTTCAGAGGAAATAAAAGTGTACAGAAGCTCTATGTCGTTTTTCAGACGCTTCAGTATTTTTATCATTAATTGAAAACATATTGTGGAGGTAATAGATGAACACACAGTCATGAGAGTGACAGCGCTAGTGCTAATCAGAATGAATGGCAGGGAAACATATTAAGTTATTTTTACTGAATAATGATTCAGCAGTTGATTGTGACATTTTATTTTATGGATTGTGGCTGTTGTTGTCACTTTGAAATATAAATGTTGCAGATTGACCGATTAATGTGATATTCATTTGAATAACAATAACTTGTATTTATGCTTTTCTGCATATTCTTTCTTAATTATTTATTTTAGTAACGTATACAATATGTGGTGATTAGAGTGTGGCTCTCTCTCTATATATATCCTCATTGGAGGCTGAGCCCCCCTAATATTGAAAACCTAGAATCGGCCCTGGCTGAGACTCAGTCTCTTTCTCCATTTTTCAAATTGGAGCGCGCATCTAAAAGTTCCTTCCCAGTGTGTGAATGTGCGCGCGCTGTCATGACAACAATGGAACAACCTAATCAGCAGTTCAACTGAGGGGTGGGTGTGGCAACAGTAGCGTGCTGAACTGTCAAGTAATGTTCGTTTGGTTGTCTGGGGCTCGAGGATATAGAGCGACCAACTTTTTTTTGAGCAAGCTTTGATTATGCGTGACACGGTCTCAATTTGCGGGACGCATGAATCGGGCCTCAAACGCTGTGCGCGCACGCGCTACGCGGGACGGGTGGTCACCCTAAGCAGAAGCCGCCTCATCATCTCATAACCAGGGCTTCATTCGCGCAGCAAGTAGGTTTATTGGCTCTTTGCATTAACATATAAATCACTCGCGCTTGACACGACATTCGCGTTTGGTCTGAACACAACATAACGTTACTGTGAAATTACCGCATCAAACGTGACGTGCTAACATGGATGCAGCTATGAAGCCGCCGGGTTTGCTTCAGGGAATATTAATTTTTAAGAAGCTTCCCAATAGAAACATCGACAAGACTAAGGTTGTTTGCACCTTGTGCAATGCGGAATTGGTTAAAAAAAACACTTTCTCTCAACAGGTAGTGGTCTAGCTTTAGTTGAAACCAGTAACTTTGTATTGAGATCTAATGTTTTATGGCTCCTGTATGACATATCGCTTGTTGCTCCCTAACTCTTTGTAAGTCTCTTTGGATAAAAGCGTCTGCTAAATGACTAAATGTAAATGTATTGTAGGAGCTCTTCCAGTCTCAAGTACTACCTAAATGCAAATCATCCCTTAGCTAATGCGGAAGTAAACACAAATTCATCTTATTGAACATAATTTAATTTTCATCACCAATTATCATAGTAGAACAGCTTTCTCAAGCAGTTTGTGATGCATTTTGGAAACAGGAGATGAGCCCCTGGTCTAATGCGCCACCTGGCTTGAGAAACCCGTTCTCAAAGACTTACTTTTAGTCATTATTTGGGTAGCACACATATTCTGAATGCCTTCGGCAGAATTCAAATGAGCCATTTTAATCTAGATTAATCTTGGAATTAATCTAGATTAATCTAGATTAAAAAAAAAAATCTATGCCCACCACTAATAAATATATAGATAAGTTTATATACCATTTTAAAATGAAGACATATTTTAGGACTTCTTATGTGTGTGACTTTAAATGTCTTTAGGCCATTACATTGGAGAAATTGATAAAGGGAGCCCAGCAGAGCGAGCAGGACTCAAGGATTCTGACCGACTGGTGGCTGTGAACGGAGATGAAATACACAGCTGCACGCATGAGGAGGTGGTGGAGAAAATACATCAACAAGGAAACAAGTGCTGCCTCCTGGTGCTGGATGCTGTAACAGAACAAATGTACAAACTGGTGAGTTTCTTGGATTTCATTCTGAAGAACTACATAATATTTGATTTGAAATGATGCATGCGCATGATTTTTGCATTTATAGAACATTTCAATTAAACAGATCAGAATGTAAACCATTGTATCACATGATTCTAAAAGATTTTAAATACTATTGTATTTCCTTGTATAACCTGTATTCCAGTTTTGGGGACACATACTGTATTCAAAGAAATACGAAAACATTTCTATCAAGGGATTATTAAAATCATGTTGTATTGAATAGGGTGGTGCTTCTCCTCTCTTATACTATGAGGAAATGAGAGCAAATCTGCCCAGCTATCCAGAGTCAGAACCTGAATCTACACCCGCCCTGACTCCAGCCCCAGCGGTACACGTGCCCGTCTCAGCAGTCCCTGCACCCATTCCAGCAGAAACGGTACACAAACCCAAACTGTGCCGACTGGAGAAGACTGCTGCAGGATATGGCTTCCATCTCAATGGCATCCAGGGAGTGCATGGACAGTACATCAAAGAGGTGGCCTCTCAGAAATAGTGTCTTTGAAGTTCTAATACCCCTACGCTGACATTTACAGTAAAGCAGCGTTTGTCTAGACCTGTTTGTAGGTCCAGTGTTTGATATTAAAGTAGTAACATTCCTAAAAATATTTATGTCATCACAACTTAGTGACTTTCTTCTATGAAACATTTTTTTTTTTAAATGAATTGGCCCCTGTTTTCCATTTAATGAATGGGCCTATAAATCTCAATAAAATGAGGGTTTTTTTCTGTCAGGTGGTGAAAGGTGGAGCAGCAGACAGAGCCGGAGTAGAAGATGAAGATATTGTTGTGGAGGTGAATGGAGTTTACGTGGAAATGAGCACACATGAGGAGGTTGTGAACCTCATCCGCAAAAGCGGTGACAGGCTGGTGCTCCTATTGGCTGGGAAGACAGCCTATGACCACCTGAGAGCACAAGGGGTCACCATCACCCCTCAACTGCTGGATGAAGAGCCCTCTGCTGATATTCCGAAACCAGCCAGCGCACAAGAGGAAGAGACGAACGAACAGCATCAAGATAATGAGAGCGACAAGGAGACAGAAAAAACTGCCACTCCACCACGTTCAAGGGTTAGGAATGCTTTCAGGCTCTTATTATTCTCAGGAACAGGAACTGTCTTTAATTATGACAAAATATTTTTTAATTATGAAAATTATAAACAGCACAATAATAAGTTATACACATCTAAAACATTATGAGGTTCTCGTGGGTTTTTAGGAATTCTCGATTAGTAGCTGTTTTACGAGGTGGCTAATTCGTCTGAATTTCTACGATGTGAATTGTATAGAAAAGGCATCATTTTTAGAAGAAAGCAATACATTTACATTTACTCATTTGGCAGACGCTTTTATCCAAAGCGACTTACAGTGCACTTATTATAGGGACAATCCCCCTGGACCAACATGGAGTAAAGTGTCTTGCTCAAGGACACACTGGTGGTGGCTGCTGGGATCGAACCAGCAACCTTTGATTTACCAGTTCATTGGTTTAACCCACTAGACCACCATCTCCTATACTGAAGCTTTTCCCCTATCCTCCCACACACGTAAACATAATGCCACTGGCACGAAAGCAAATCAAACTGAAATGCATGAATAAGATCGTACGAATTCATATGAATTAGCCAGCTTGCAAAATAGTTACGAATTTTCCTGAGATTGTGTTGCTTGCTTTTGTGTTGGTTGTGGTCAAACCCAACTGCTGAACATAGACATTTTTTCAGATTTGCCCATATTTGACAAAACCTTGAGTGGAATATGGAAAGTATATTGTCATCCTTACCTTTGTGTATACTTCCAAACCTAAAGTAGGCCCACACTAAAGTGCCAGTCTGTCTTTTCCAACAAATTAATGGAAAGGGTACAGTGTATCGGATGTCATGTTTATAAATTTGTATAAAAAGCATCACAAAATATAAAAAGGACTTTATGAAACATTGTAAGTCTTCTAAAGCCTTGATGTGATAGCTTTGTGTGAGGAACAGACTGAAATTTTAGTGGTTATTTAGCCTACAGAAAATAATGACCTTGGTTCTCCATGTATTACAAGGTGGGCCAATTGTGCGTAAGTGATCAATTTAAAATAATAACGTTTGTTCTTTTAGAGATTAAAACATACGTATAAATGCTAAAATGTTTTTCTTTTCATTTTAGACTTCGTCCTCTTCATCATCATCTTCATCAGACAGTGAGGACCAGAGACTCTGAGCTCAATGCGCTGACAGATCCGTCTGGTCTCCTGATTTAGTGACAGGTCCATGTATTTACTGTACCTGATCAACTACAATCTAAAAACAGTGAAATGCCCTTCAAACAACACACTCCAGGACCATTGATTTAAGAATAGTGATGTCTTTCCAATTCCAGAATATTAACAGCTAAAGGCTGGAATACACTTCTACATCACTTTTAAAATCTGAACAGACATCACACACTAAGCGATACAATCTGTAGACTAGCGTAGACTTTCTGCCACAAGTCCAGACTGATAAACTGGGCAAAATCTAAGCAAAAGCATTGTAGTGTATTCCAGCCTTAAATAAATAATGGTAGTATTAAATGTAACAGTTATCTGTACTGTTCTGCTTGGGCTCTACACAATAAAATCTATTTAACTTTGAGACATGACATTTAAGAATACGATAATTTGGCATTTTCCCTTGAGTTTATAAATACACAGTAATATATGAAGAGAACCCATAAAGGGTCAAAGAGAATTATTTACGGAGGTTTGTTTACACGGTTTCAGCAGCAACCTAACTTCCGGTAGACCTCTGCAAAGAAACTGTTGGTGGGTTTTAATTGAATTGACTACTTACACTGATATACATATATATTAATATAAAAAAGCATCAAGCCAGACCAATAATCAAACACTGGAAGTTAAATTTGAGGCAAGGCGTGTGCGTCTGATGAAACCGTCTGATATAACACACCTTGAATGAATAAACATGGCTTTTAAAGACCTGACAATGTAATAAGTCATGCATCAAAGGATTTGAAAAGATAGGCTTAAAAAAACCAACCGCTTGAGTAATTTAAATAAAACAGGCACTTTGAGAAAATTTAAGAGCAGTAATTGGCTTTCAGGCAATGCATTCTGGTGTTTAATTTTATTCTTTAAGAATGTTTTTGTCATTTTCTGCTGGACTCTATACCGCCTTTTGACTTTCTTCATTTGTAAGTCGCTTTGGATAAAAGCGTCTGCTTAATGACTTCATGTAAATGTAAGGAATAAAACCTCTTTAGTGTGGTTCTGTGAATCCATTTTGATCATTTTAAGAAACAGTGGGGAAGCCTGAAAAGCATTTTCATTTAATTCTGAATTCCTCATTAAAACGCCATGCAGTGATACGGTGTGTAGACACTGCCCTCTAGAGTCCTTATATCAAATTTACTCATCTGTTACATACAGAAAACCACACACTAAGTTCTGCAGTACCCCAAATTAATCAAAATATCTTACCACCTGTACACTTTCTTTTGTCAAGTCTTTGGTAGAAGATTGGCACGACTCTCATTTAATACAGTATTAATATGTGAATCATTACAGATATGGAATGAAATTAACAATTAAACAGGCCAAAGAGAGAAAAAATAAATCCAACAGGTCAGCCATAGATTTGGTGAAATATTTGCAGGTATATTACTGTTTTGGAAGAAATTAAATCCATCAATTATCCCTGTGAGGAAGTTTATTCTTCAGGCTGTTGAAATTTAATTTCTCACAGCAGTGTGTGGTTAATACAGATGTCATGACCAATTAATACAAGAACACATAAAACAGCCATTCAGACAATAATCTGATTCAGAATATTTTATGTTTAGTAATTCCATAAAAAAATCTGAGGAAATTACACACACCAAATATGCCCCCTTCATGACAAACATTAATCCATATACTGAAAGACAACAAAATTCAGCATCACTGATTTCAACCAAGACCCATATAAACACATTCTCTAGGCCCCTCCTGATTCAGGAAATACAGACCCAATAATGCTCATTACGGGGTGGGGGCATTGAAGTCCTTTAAAATAGGAGACAAAAGAAAGACACTTCAGTCTGTTCTGACCCTGCTGATGAGGTCACTTTTGAGGTCATAGGTTCATGTGCTTCTCTGGTGCCTGTTTATGGGCCAGGTAGAGGAAGAGGATGCTGGAGAGGGCACTGACCAGGAAGATCACGTCAAACCAGCGATGGTAGAAGTTAAACTGGAGTTCTCCCAGTACCTCTGTCACTATGGTGCGGTACTCCAGAGGCATGCTCATACGCATGAGGAGCACGGAAGAGACGAAATACATGCCCTGTAGGGACACATGGGACATGTCACACCCTCATCATTTAGTTTAGTACATGAATTCAAAATAAATAATTTCCATTACGTCTGATTTATATGGTGTCTTACCATGATCTGTGCCAAGACGAGCACAATGACATTGGAGGACTTGCTGCTGGATATGGCATAGAAAAACTGTAAACAGAACAAACAGATTAGCCCAAACCGCACAGTTATGTGCTTTAAATGCCATAAAAGCTTCTCAGAAACAGAATTCGGCCAAAGCACGGCGCAGATGTTCAGACAGGAAAATCTCATCCAAACACGCCTACATGGACACGTGTAAAATGAGGCAGCTGAAGTGATAAGATTGACTGAGAAAGAAAAGCATGTTCATGCCTCATTACCTTTGTAAGTGTGATTAAAAGGCCTCGTATGGACGTGACTATGATGATTCCCACCAGGATAAAGGAAATGTGCTGAGACCAGAACTTCACCTGTGGGAAAGCAGAGGTTTAGAGAAGCTCCGCACATGAGTTAAGAGGCTTAGTCATTAGGAGAGGACGGGCAGCATTTGCTCTTATCAGGAGAGAGAGAGAAGCCGGACGCAGATGTTTCATGTTTAAGAGGCTGAATCATTAGCTCCTCGTGGGGAAAGATTAAACCGTCATTATGAGCGCTGTGCTGATAGAGACTTTAATAAGCTGGGGAAACATTAACTGCCAATAAAAGCAGTAAATGTCAGCTGACACAGCACACGCAATCACGGCTTGCTTATGTCATGAGTATAAAGTCTATTAGGGGATTGTGCTGATTAGAGATGAGGGCAAGAAAATGTATTTATCTGAAAATAAAACCTTAATCACATCGAAAAAATAGAATGTCCTGGGAAACTCCTTAGATGTTAAAATCGAGCATTTAATCGACGTTGTGTGTTCTGAAATCAGCATGATTGTATTATCAGTTTCATTTTTATGTCTATTTCTTTCAGTAGATACAAGAGTAATTTGTAAGAGATTGTTGTATAACTCCATACATAGAAATTGTGAATTTGCTCAAGGCATTGATTTTCTCTGAATAATGACTTAAATTTCAAAACCATCATGTGACTTTAGAAAACGTACTGTGAACTATACTACACGAGTTGTTTTAACTACAATTTTGTGGCTTTTATGGCCAATTTGTAATAGCCCCGTCCATTTTCGTTTTATGAAAGCGAGCAGACTTAACATTCTTTACCACATTTTACTGTTGTGTTCTACAGAGTCAACATGAGGAGGCAATAGAGCTCCGTCAGTCACGAAACCTATTCTGTTTACACCGCTATAATGACAGGCAAAGACAGCCGGAAGCGAATATGACATGAATTGCACCAGCTTGAGTTTCAAGGCAACAGAGTTCACTGCGCACTTTAATTCAAAAGACATAGACCTGTGCATAGCAAAATTAATAGATTAAACATAACAGATCCCCATGTCCCTTGGGTGCTTTTAACATCTTCCAATAAAGAAAAGGATAGCTTTTCTGACCTGCAGGTTCCTAATAAATACAACTACCTCATCAACTTTTCATCTTCCTATTCTGGACTCTTTAAAAGCGTGGAGTGGTAAAACTGACGTAAATTTTGTGATGGATATTCAACTCGAGTCTGCCGGCGGCTTTAACCTAATTGACCCTAGTTGACACCTGGCTGTCGTGGCCTAAAGGCTAGAGAGTCGGACTCATGACCAGAAGTTTGCCGGTTCGATTCTCTTGAGCAAGGCACCCCCACTTCCTCCCCGGGCCCTGTAGTGATAGCTGCCCACTGCTCCGGGTGTACGTGTGTACACGACTTGCAGGGCATGGGTTCACTACTGACTTGATGGGTTAAATGTAGAGGTCACATTTCGGGTATGGGTCACCATATCTGACAAATGGGTCACTTTCACCTACGAAAAACACATTTCTCTCAAAGCGTACTTGTAATAAACACTACTGTTGTGAAAAGGAGCCCTTCATTCACTGATAAAGTGAATAATACCATTTTAATCTGTTTAACGTTTTAACATTAAGCATTTTAGAACGCCCCTGAAATCTTATCTTGCAGGTTAAACATTCCTGAAAAACAGAATTACGCCCCCATTGAAGCCATGGGAGGTGGTCAGACACGATGGGGTTGTGTTAGGAGCCCACTGCGATTGCACAGCTGGACTAGGCGAGTGCTTATCTCATGTGTATTGTTTAGGATTTGGCTGCATAGCGACAGAAAGAAAGACATAGCGGTGACATTTGTTGGATAGCACGTTCTCAGGTCTATTGACGATTCGGGATCCTTATAAAATGATTTGCCCTTTGCTTTACCCCGCCAGTACTGGCACATTGGGGCACAGCAGCTGTCCATCATGTTAAAATAGTATGATTTGTAAAGTCTAAACAGCCTGGTTTAAATGATTGTTTCACCACTGTCAATACCACTGGTGCAGCACTCTCTCGAATGCCTACCAAAATGGCGGAGTTCAAATTGCCCGACATAAACCTCCAGAGCTCAATTGTTATATTAAATGAATTATAACAAAATGTACATTTATGACAAACTGTTCCTTTCATATTCAATACATGATAGTATAAGCTGAATAAAGACTTTCTAAATGTTGAGAAAAGAGTAAAGCAAAAAGGTAATTTAGGCCCAGCACAGCAGGCAAAATCTCAAATATGTTAAGTCTAGTTCAGCTATGTATAGACATTTGTAAATGCATAAACATTTAACGAAATATATATAAAATAATAGCAGAAGTCTGTAGAACGTACATCAAACTGAATTCCCAGATAGTTGACAGTGATCTCAATTCCTCTCGTCACTGGGTCAGTCTTTCCCACACGGTCAAACACTATGTTAATCGTGGCCTAAGTGGAACACATTTCATTTTAGGACATTATATACTGTTTAAATGATCTACAAAAAAAGAACAAAAAAACAATCTTACCATAAATATTTTCCACACACAATAGATGGAGAAGAAGTAGCCTAAAAAGTTAAAGTACTTCCCTTGAAATGTTTTCGAATATTCTATCCGTTCCTGGGGATACAGAGATATACGATTTTTTGATATATCTTTATTAATATAAAGGGTTTCTACACCATTTTAAGATTTTTATTTTATATAACAATAATAAAAACAATACTAACTATAGAAATGTCCATGATAAAATGATTTTATCTATGTTTATAAAATATATAAATTGAATATCAATATTAAAAAAGCACACTACCTTGGTAGCCTGCAGGTCCACTGTCTCCAGGAACAGTTGTCTACTAAGTTCCTCAAGGGCATCTACTTCCTGCTGGATCAAAGACAGGTCTGCCGTGCCACACTTAAGAACAATCACTCATGAGATCCAGGTTTACCATTGCACTCAGTTAGTTGACATTTAGTTCAAGCTTTTCAACTTAAATGGTTAGACAGTCCCACAGGAGCAGACCAAGGTGAAGTGTCTTTCTCCGGTCATTAAGACAGTTGCGATGAAATGTGATCCTGGTTTCTGGGTCACTCCTAACTCCTAACTCCTTGATCAAAAGGGTCTCGTTTTACTAGCCCAGGACCTGTATTATTAGTCAAGCACTTTGCATGGTTAAGGATACTTTCACTGCCTGATGGTGAGGAGGTGACGCTCTTAATCATCCCCCAGAATCCCGTCTGTTTATTCTGCTCCTCGCCACGCTGGTACATCTGCCTTCTTGTCATGGCCATCCTACAAAGAGACATTGGAAACACCTTGCAGTACCATTCCTAATATTCTTTATAGGTGCTGCAAAGCTGTTTTTTATACACCACACATAAAAAGTTGCTAATAAAAAGATGTAACTATTTTTACCATTAACAAATCATAAAATAATACTAGAGTATAGTTCATGAAAAGGAAAATGCAGATCTTACCTTTTCTTTTTACTGACGATCATGTCCATGGTCTGGAGCAGCCTTCTTTCCAAGGCCAGGATATCACTGTCGGTCACATTTCTGAGAAATTAAAACAAACAAATATTTAGCATTTCACACATTATTTTATGAGTTCTTATTTATTTCATGTTGTTATTTATACTGTAAATTGTGTTTATACGTTGTACCGCACTTTGGTATAATGCTTGTTGTTTTTAAATGTGCTTTATAAATAAACGTAACCTTGAATTTGAATTAGAATTAGTAATTTGTCGTACTAGAATGTTAAGCTGCTTTGCAACAATGCAGATTTGTAAAGCGCGCTATATAAGTATAATTGAATTGGAAATTGAACATACACTCATAATATGCATTCGATCAGGACATTTATATGTGTGTGCTTTTCTATCTGTCTGAGAGGAATGTTACCTTAAGAAGTATGACATGTAGGTATAAGGACAGTTTACAGCACCAAAGCCAGACAGTAAAGCCATTAGTGTGACCCCAATGACCCCCACACGACTGATCAACTGCTCTATAGACAGAATGCCTGAGGAGACAGAGAGATACACGTCTGTATATTTGACTGCAACATTGAAAGTTAAAACATTTTAGAAAACATTTTAATTGAAAACTTTTTTATTTTAAACTTTATTTTTATTCACTAAAATTGCTCCGCATCTGAAACGACACTCTGATTTAGCTGACATCATGAATCCCTCATAATTTGTTAACTCGCACAATAGCGTGATATAGTGCCTCCATAAAAGAAGGGTGAAATAGGTTGGAAATCGTTATTTATGTTTACTTAAAAAGTAAAACCAATGCTGTTTTCTTACCATGTTTTGGACTAAGTATAGGGAAAGGATCTCCCAGTTTCCAGAAGAAATACATAAATGTGAACCAGACCACACATGAGAAAAGCAGCCTTTGTCGCTGAACTGTAAGAGAGAACAAAGCAGCGTGGGGGTAAACGCTTCATAAAATATTATGAAGATGTTATAAAACACTACAGAAACAGAATAGGATACTTACACAAACGTATATTACTGACTACAAAGTAGCCAATGTAGAAAGGCACCACAAATATCAGAACTAGCAATATTACATACAAATTCAGCTTCCAATGGAAATACCTGGACCTGCGGAGACAAAGATTGTGTGATTTAAAGCCTCTGATCTAGAGTTCTACAGTTCACATATACAGTGATTGCTATGGGACAGTCTAAAATGCTTAACGTGAAAAACGCTTAACGTACCGAAACAGCGATCAAACAAAAAAAATCTGTCAAAACTTCCTTAAACACTTGCGGCTGTCAAAAGAACGAGCTCTTGGTCCGCGGATAAAGTGTATAATATAATAAACGTGGCTTATTTCAACAAGAAGTGATATTAAAAGATGAAATTTACTATATAACTTATAAATAAGGCATTCTTTGAAAAGGCAAACTTTTGAGCCCTGAGTAGGAACGCAACATGCAAAGTTTAACGCTAAGCATATTCCATTCAGAAAAATGCTTAAAGTGGATTAAAGGAAGAATTTAGTGATATTAAAAGACAGATTTTACTACACACCTTAAAAACAACTAACAAAAGTGATCTGATGAGCCCTTTAAAATTAAAGCCTCAAGCTAAGTTTCACGTTAAGCCTTTTTCCATACAAAACCTGGCTTAAAGCAGTGACAAACTGAGAACATGGAACAGTTTCATGTTTGACATCAGCGATGAAAATATTTTTTAATGATTAGATTTCCCCTGTTCACTGTTGATTGCGTTGTGTTAAGACAATGTGATACAGATGAAAGAAAAAGTATGTGAACCCTTTGGGCTTACTTGGATTTCTTCAAAAATTGGTCATAAAATGTGTTCTGATCTTCATCTAAGTCACAACAATAGAGAAACACAGTCTGCTTAAACTAATACCGCACAAACATTATACGTTTTCATGTTTTTATTGAACACAACATGTAAACATTCATAGTGCAGGGTGGAAAAAGTATGTGAACCTTTGGGTTTAATAACTGGTTGACCCTCCTTTGGCAGCAATAACCTCAACCAAACGTTTCCTATAGTTGCAGATCAGACCTACACAACGGTCAGGAGAAATTTTGGACCATTCCTTTACAAAAGTGTTTCAGTTCAGCAATATTCTTGGGATGTCTGGTGTGAATCGCTCTCTTGAGGTCATGCCACAGCATCTCAATCAGGTTGAGGTCAGGACTCTGACTGGGCCACTCCAGAAGGCGTATTTTCTTCTGTTGAAGCCATTCTGTTGTTGATTTACTTCTATGCTTTGGGTCGTTGTCCTGTTGCTTCGTCCATCCTCTGTTAAGCTTCAGTTGGCGGACAGATGGTCTTAAGTTTTCCTGCAAAATGTCTTGATAAACTTTGGAATTCATTTTTCCATCGATGACAGTAATCCGTCCAGGGCCTGAGGCAGCAAAGCAGCCCCAAACCATGATGCCCCCTCCTGTCCACAGAATTTTTTGCCAGTAGTGCTGTGGAACATCCAGGTGCTCTTTTGCAAACATCAAACGTGCTGCAATGTTTTTTTGGACATCAGTGAAAGTGAAAGTGACCAATTTGTCAGTTATGGTGACCCATATCCGAGATATACCTCTGATTTTAACCCATCCAGAGAGTCGTGAAGACACGCACAGCAAGTGGTGAACACACATACACCCAGAGCAGTGGGCAGCTATCGCTGCAGCGCCCGGGAAGCAAGTAGGGGTTAGGTGCCTTGCTCAGGTGCCTTCCTCCGTGGTGTCCTCCCATGAAGTCCATTCTTGTTTAATGTTTTCCTTATTGTAGATTTGTCAACAAAAATGTTAGCATGAGCCAGAGATTTCTGTAAATGTTTAGCTGACACTCTAGGATTCTTCTTCACCTCATTGAGCATTCTGCGCTGTGCTCTTGCAGTCATCTTTACAGGACGACCACGCCTAGGGAGTGTAGCAACAGTGCTGAACTTTCTCCATTTGTAGACAATCTGTCTTACCGTGGACACATGGACATCAAGGCTTTTAGATATACTTTTGTAGCCCTTTCCGGCTTTATGTAAGTCAACAATTCTTGATCGTAGGTCTTCTGAGAGTTCTTTTGTGCGAGGCACGGTTCACATCAGACAACGCTTCTTCAGAACAGCAAACTCAAAACTGGTGTGTGTTTTTTATTGGACAGGCCAGCTTTAATCAACACATCCAATCTCATCACATTGATTGGACCCCAGGTTGGCTGACTCCTGGCTCCAATTAGCTCTTGGAGAAGTCATTAGCCTAGGGTTTCACATACTTTTTCCAGCCTGCACTATGAATGTTTACATGTTGTGTTCAATAAAAACATGAAAACGTATAATGTTTGTGCGGTATTAGTTTAAGCAGACTGTGTTTCTCTACTGTTGTGACTTAGATGAAGATCAGAACACATTTTATGACCAATTTATGAAGAAATCCAAGTAAACCCAGAGGGTTCACATACTTTTTCTTTCAACTGTATTATACACTTCATCCGTGCAAGTGTTTAGTACAAGGAAGGTTTGACAGAACTTTGGTTTTCCTTGATCGCTGTTTAAGTACGTTAAGCGTTTTTCACTTTATGCTTTTTATAATATCACACTATATACTTACGTGCTGCTTAATACGCCAAGGATCTCAAAGATTATGAGCTCAAACATAGTGCATGAAAAAGCGAACGTGACGGAGAACACCACTTGAACAACATATTGTCGAACCTGTTGAGAAATTAAAACAAGATATTATGTAAGCGAGACTCTGAATCTGAACGGACAGAGCAAACATAACCAAATCTACCATCATAATGCATGATAACGTCACCTCATAATCTTTAAACAACCGCCTCATGAAAAAGAGCCACCCGAAACCGAAAAACAGCACCTGTGGACAGAAACCATTTCACATAAGGACTCAAAACGTAATGCGAATTGAAGAAATGTGACAACTTACACTCACTCGGATGTATGGCAACACTATGATTCTAGTAAAAGTTCACATACTGAAAATTCACAGTCGGAAATAATAATAATAAATATTACGTATGAAAATAATATATTACGTTTATGTAAACTTATGTTATTTTGAATAACATTAAAAAGGAGCTCGTGCACGTTGTTGATGTCATTCTGCATGTAACGTTAATCATTTTAGAAAAGAGACTGATGTGGCAAGAGCAGCACTCACCTGAGATGTGAACATAATCACTGAGTCTACGAGGAAAGACATGTCGCTATATATGTTGTTGATATAAAGAATAACACGTGTAATCTCAACTCATTGTGTTTAAAACAGCATATCAATACACTGAAGAACTGTCATTGGGATGACGCCATTGCGCAGGATAGAAAGCACTTCCGGCGCACGGAGATGTCGTCGACAACAGTGCCACTGCTCTTGCCACTGGAGGGCGTCATCATCACAACAAAGACGTTTACCAAACAGACAAAAGACATAATCGTTAAGTCAGCCTGCAAAGAATGAAATAAAATAGAATCGAGTCCAAACAACACTGCATCACTGCATACAAAACAAGAAAACGATATGCTTTAAAATAATTTATTTTTCTTAGCTCTATAAAACCTTGCTACTGAATCCCGGAAGTGCTGTAGTGTGTGATTTAGGGCAGGGGTTGGGTGTTTCATTATTAACACACAAAGTCTCATTGGACTGAGAAGACTCATCGGAGAATGTTCTTAGCTAAATCGCATGCTGTCGCCACACGTCAGTCCCTGTGGCATAGCAATGACTACACTTCCATTTGGCATGAACTGTTATATAAAAACATACTGTACAAATAAAAAGTTGAGCAACATGAGTGGTTACATTTAGAAATCACGAAAAAAAAACATAGAGGAAAATAGAGGGAACTTAATACAGGCCAACCCACAAAATTGGGAACACAATACTGGGCTACAGCTCTGCTCTGCCCTGACATGAACTCTTTATTGTGTATTTTTTGTTTTAAATGTTGGAAATTATAATGTATCATGAAAATCTTATACCGTTTTAGTATCGTATTTTTGACTCAAGATTCAGGTGCTGACTCAGCCAGGGGTCCACTGGAGAGCCACTCACTCATCAGGACTCATCACTCGTCATGCGCAAGCCCTCATCCTGAGAAAAACAGCATAAACCCAAGACTTCCCAAAACACCACTGAAGGCTTTTTCATCACAGCCCCTCGGGTGTTCTCAGACAGTGCTGAGGTGTGAATTGAAACAGATGCTCAGGTGTCCCACGTCCCTCTCAACAGACAATTTGAGTTAACAGAGAGTTTTCTAAATCACTGGCTAATTTATTTATATATGAGTGTAGGATTGGGGGTTGCTGGATGGGGAAGAACAGACAGCTAAGACTATGAAGACTGGAAGCGGTAAAGTGTTTCGGATGAGCTTTGGGGATTATTAAGTAGGAAATGAATGTGAGCGAGCTAACACGCACACACATAATTCACACATACAAACACTCTTTTATAAAGTATACGACACATGTTGATTTAACAAATTCAAAATTTCTGAAAAGCAAATATGATGATGATTGTAAGTTTTCCCATCTGCTGTCCCATCTAGCAGTGGATCATCTTTGACGGTTCTCCAAGGAATTTTAACATTTTTGTATCACATTAATCATCAAATGCTTTTCATCTTTCAAGGGTCTCTGTATGTGTGTGTATGAAGGAGAGAATGAAAGGGAGATTCTGGAAACATGTTTGTGTACAGTATGCGTGGGAGGAAACAGCTGTCACAGGCAATCTGTGTCAGAATCCTCTTCAGTGAGAGCTAAATTAAGCCTGGGCCATCGCTGCACTCCTTAAAGACACCTCCATACCGGTCCACTCAAAACATACAAGTCTAGTGCAAAATTTAGAACATGTCAGATTTAACATTCAGCTCTGGTCAGTTTTATAATTATTCACTGGTTTAGTCATTACTTAACCCACTAAACCTGTCCGAATACTGTACATTGCACACTGAACATTTCTGGTACATCATTATCTACAATTATTTAAGGGGAAGTAAACATTCTTTCTCTTTTCGGTCCTCGTGCAAACTCACATCACAGGTTGAGCCAATGTTACAGTGTTTGATAGTATTTACGTTGTAATTGCTTAAAACAAATTATGGATGTCACTTTTAATTAAGATTACGGTTATACAGTTGAAAGAAAAAGTATGTGAACCCTTTGGGCTTACTTGGATTTCTTCATAAATTGGTCATAAAATGTGTTCTAATCTTCATCTAAGTCACAACAATAGAGAAACACAATCTGCTTAAACTAATACCGCACAAACATTATACGTTTTCATGTTTTTATTGAACACAACATGTAAACATTCATAGTGCAGGGTAGAAAAAGTATGTGAACCTTTGGGTTTAATAACTGGTTGACCCTCCTTTGGCAGCAATAACCTCAACCAAACGTTTCCTATAGTTGCAGATCAGACCTGCACAACGGTCAGGAGAAATTTTGGACCATTCCTCTTTACAAAAGTGTTTCAGTTCAGCAATATTCTTGGGATGTCTGGTGTTAATCACTCTCTTGAGGTCGTGCCACAGCACCTCAATCGGGTTGAGGTCAGGACTCTGACTGGGCCACTCCAGAAGGCATATTTTCTTCTGTTGAAGCCATTCTGTTGTTGATTTACTTCTATGCTTTGGGTCGTTGTCCTGTTGCATCGTCCATCCTCTGTTAAGCTTCAGTTGGCGGACAGATGGTCTTAAGTTTTCCTGCAAAATGTCTTGATAAACTTTGGAATTCATTTTTCCATCGATGACAGTAATCCGTCCAGGGCCTGAGGCAGCAAAGCAGCCCCAAACCATGATGCCCCCTCCACCATATTTCACAATTGGGATGAGGTTTTGATGTTGGTGTGCTGTGCCTTTTGTGCTCCACACATAGCGTTGTGTGTTCTTTCCAAACAACTCAATTTTGGTTTCATCTGTCCACAGAATGTTTTGCCAGTAGTGCTGTGGAACATCCAGGTGCTCTTTTGCAAACTTCAAACGTGCTGCAATGTTTTTTTTGGACAGCAGTGGATTCCTCCGTGGTGTCCTCCCATGAAGTCCATTCTTGTTTAATGTTTTCCTTATTGTAGATTTGTCAACAAAAATGTTAGCATGAGCCAGAGATTTCTGTAAATGTTTAGCTGACACTCTAGGATTCTTCTTCACCTCATTGAGCATTCTGCGTTGTGCTCTTGCAGTCATCTTTACAGGACGACCACGCCTAGGTAGTGTACTATGAATGTTTACATGTTGTGTTCAATAAAAACATGAAAACGTATAATGTTTGTGCGGTATTAGTTTAAGCAGATTGTGTTTCTCTATTGTTGTGACTTAGATGAAGATCAGAACACATTTTATGACCAATTTATGAAGAAATCCAAGTAAGCCCAAAGGGTTCACATACTTTTTCTTTCAACTGTATTGTACAGAATTTGTACATGTTTATAAAATGCAGTTAAAATGTGAATATATAGACATAGAATGTAAATTTACATTTGTTTAAATTCGAATATACAATCACCTGAACAACAGGCCAAGTTCTTTATGGCACCCCAGCTTGAATTTGACCTATTTTATTAAAGTGTATGGTTTACACAAAACTGTAATAAAAAAATGTTGGTTTAAAGATTTAAGAAGGGCAAATACTTTTTTGGTGTTGGACAGAGACTTTGTATCTCCAAAACCGCTATACTTTTACGGTGAAAAAAAACAGTAAAATGTATTAAACACTGTGTTGACAAGGTTGAAAAGCACTTTGAAATACTTTTCATTGAATCAGTATTCGCAAAACCCACAGACTTACATTAAGGGTGACCAACAGTAATTAAAAAAAGTTATTCAAAATGCTAAAACAGATAGTTATATATATGAACCATTTAAAGCAGTTGTAAAAGTGATATACAGATGCATGAAATGCATCCAGAGTCAAGCTAATATATTACTTGTTGGGAACATTTTTTATTGCAACTACTATAAAATTAATAGATATTCCTATGTGACTCTGTATATATTTAGAATTACTGTTTTTCTGGTATTAAATTTATAAATTTGATCTACAGTATGTGATTGTTATTGATGGCCCGAGGCAGAGGCTGGTGCTGGATTTGATTAGCAAGTTATGATACTTGACATTGATTAGTGCATATTTGGTTTCTACATTGTTAAAAATAAAGTTTGGGCTGTATGGTTTACCCAGAATCATTCTGTCGATGAAAAGGTTCTTGCATGGAAAAATAGGTATAAGAACCAGTGACTAACAGGATCTTTAGGGAACCAAAAATCCTTCTTCTATGTCATGGTGCATGGTACTAAAACAAGACTAATAACTTCTTTTACATTTGTTTTCTAGACTCTTCTCCTTACAGCCTTTGACAAATTGTGTATAGTTTTGTTTTCCACATTTGTTAGTCACTTTGCATTAAAACAACTCAGAATGATTAAAAATGCAAATTTAAATGCAAAAATACTGAAATCACAACCTTAAATTTATAAAACACTGTGTTGTCAAAATTGAAAAGCTCTTTGAAATACTTTTCATTGAATAAATATGTGCTAAACCCGCAGAATAATATAAATGGTGAACAACAGTTATTAAAAAAGTTATTCAAAATGCTAAAACAGATAGTTATAAATTAACAATTTAAAGGTGTTGTAAAAGTGACATATAGATGCATGAAATGCATCCAGTGTAAAGCTAATAAATTATATTACTTGGTGGTAACACCATTTATTGCAGCTATTATAAAATGTATAGATATTCATATGTGACTATGTAAATATTTAAAAACCATCCGTGTCTTTTTAATATGGCTAGTGCTGCCATTTTACAAAGATAATAAGCATTGAAAAACTTACAGTGGGAAAATAACTAAAACACCCTATATTTCTGGTGATCTGGAGATTTTAGCGGCACCTAGCAGTGAGGTTGCGAATTTTAACCAACGGCTCACTTCCCCCCTCTCTTTCGAAGCTTTACGGTAGCTGGCACAGGACTAAAATGTCGTCACATTTTCGTTACCTTGCCAACTCAGATAACATATTTATAAAATGCGCTCTGTGGAGTAGTTTGACCGTTTTAGGGCTACTGTAGAAACAATATGGGGAATTCCATGTAAGGGGACCTGTGCTGAATGTAGATAGACATAGCTCACTCTATGGTAATAAAAACATAACGCTTCATTATGTTAGGTCCTTATAAATCTCTGAACACATGTATATTATATTGCATTTCAGTCAATAGATCACAGGAAAACACAGGAAAACCCGCTGCAAAGAAACCACTTTCTTCTTTTGGACCATTTTATTAATATAGTGGAGTAAAAAGTATGATATTTGTCTTTACAGAAGTTAAAGTTAAAGTACTCAGTACTTTACAGATACTCAAACGTGTACTTGAGTACAGTACTCAGGACCTTTAATTCAGCACCTTTCATAAACATTTTATCAGTAAGCAACATTTTTTCTTAAAAATGATCCATAAGTGAAGAGTTCATTTACAAAATTTTTTATATCTTTCTTTGATTTGAAAATTATCACGACTGATGTGCAGGTACAGCTGCAGTACAAGGAATGTGATGGAGGACATATTGAGGCAGAGAACACTATTACAATCTGTCAAACAGCTACACCAAACCCAGAGCGATTGGGCTATAGATAGAGAGAGTGTGTGTGTTGTAAGGGTCTGCTATTGTTTTACACGTCACAAAAATAAAACAGTCCCGGGGGCTGACACTTCAGAGCTTCATCAATGCCGGGTGGGTGGAGAATCCTACACTTGGTCTCTATCCCTCAGGCTGTGCAAAAGGAGGAGGAGACATTTCAATCTGCTTGTTTGTGGTAATTGGAAAGCCAAATGGGTCTTGTAAATTCTTTAAGATGCCTTTAAGATGCCTGCTGCTTTCTGAGGGAAGAGAATATAGAGTAGACAAGACTGAGTCCTTGTAAGCAAAGTGTAGATTGTGTGGTTTCAATGGAGATCTGCAGTAGAATTACAGTTTTTCTGGAATTACTTTTATAATTTGATCTACAGGAGATTGTTATTGGTGGCCCGAGGCAAAGGTTGGTGCTGGATTTAAAATTCAGGTAGTGATACTTTGCATATGGTTTCTGTGTCTACATTGTTAAAAACAAAGGTTTGTTTGGCCGTATGGTTTACACAGAATCTTTCTGTGGCTGATCAGTGTTTTTACATGGAAAAATAAAGTATAAGAACCAGTGACTAACAAGATCTTTAGGGGACCAACAATCCTTCTTCTATGTCATGGTGCATGGTACTAACACAAGACTAATGTCTTCTCTGTATTTTAGTTCTGACTTTTAATATATTAGTAAAGCAACACTGCAAAATTTATAGTTTTAAATAGTTTTTCCTTACAGCCTTTGACAAATATGGACAAACGTATGGTTTTGTTTTCCACATTTGTTAGTCACTTTGCATTAAAACAACTCAGAATGATTAAATGTAAATTTAAATGCAAAAACACTTTTTCTGTATAACCATAACTTTACCAGACAACAAGGCCATAACTAGTGCAGGATGCAGGAGGGGCAGGAAGCTCCCGGCGGTTGGGCTGTTTTATGATGTTTTACATAGGGTTGCATCATAGTTGCATCATCACACATCCAATCTCATCACATTGATTGGACCCCAGGTTGGCTGACTCCTGGCTCCAATTAGCTCTTGGAGAAGTCATTAGCCTAGGGTTTCACATACTTTTTCCAGCCTGCACTATGAATGTTTACATGTTGTGTTCAATAAAAACATGAAAACGTATAATGTTTGTGCGGGGTGAACCTTTGGGTTTAATAACTGGTTGACCCTCCTTTGGCAGCAATAACCTCAACCAAACGTTTCCTATAGTTGCAGATCAGACCTGCACAACGGTCAGGAGAAATTTTGGACCATTCCTCTTTACAAAAGTGTTTCAGTTCAGCAATATTCTTGGGATGTCTGGTGTTAATCACTCTCTTGAGGTCGTGCCACAGCACCTCAATCGGGTTGAGGTCAGGACTCTGACTGGGCCACTCCAGAAGGCATATTTTCTTCTGTTGAAGCCATTCTGTTGTTGATTTACTTCTATGCTTTGGGTCGTTGTCCTGTTGCATCGTCCATCCTCTGTTAAGCTTCAGTTGGCGGACAGATGGTCTTAAGTTTTCCTGCAAAATGTCTTGATAAACTTTGGAATTCATTTTTCCATCGATGACAGTAATCCGTCCAGGGCCTGAGGCAGCAAAGCAGCCCCAAACCATGATGCCCCCTCCACCATATTTCACAATTGGGATGAGGTTTTGATGTTGGTGTGCTGTGCCTTTTGTGCTCCACACATAGCGTTGTGTGTTCTTTCCAAACAACTCAATTTTGGTTTCATCTGTCCACAGAATGTTTTGCCAGTAGTGCTGTGGAACATCCAGGTGCTCTTTTGCAAACTTCAAACGTGCTGCAATGTTTTTTTTGGACAGCAGTGGATTCCTCCGTGGTGTCCTCCCATGAAGTCCATTCTTGTTTAATGTTTTCCTTATTGTAGATTTGTCAACAAAAATGTTAGCATGAGCCAGAGATTTCTGTAAATGTTTAGCTGACACTCTAGGATTCTTCTTCACCTCATTGAGCATTCTGCGTTGTGCTCTTGCAGTCATCTTTACAGGACGACCACGCCTAGGTAGTGTACTATGAATGTTTACATGTTGTGTTCAATAAAAACATGAAAACGTATAATGTTTGTGCGGTATTAGTTTAAGCAGATTGTGTTTCTCTATTGTTGTGACTTAGATGAAGATCAGAACACATTTTATGACCAATTTATGAAGAAATCCAAGTAAGCCCAAAGGGTTCACATACTTTTTCTTTCAACTGTATTGTACAGAATTTGTACATGTTTATAAAATGCAGTTAAAATGTGAATATATAGACATAGAATGTAAATTTACATTTGTTTAAATTCGAATATACAATCACCTGAACAACAGGCCAAGTTCTTTATGGCACCCCAGCTTGAATTTGACCTATTTTATTAAAGTGTATGGTTTACACAAAACTGTAATAAAAAAATGTTGGTTTAAAGATTTAAGAAGGGCAAATACTTTTTTGGTGTTGGACAGAGACTTTGTATCTCCAAAACCGCTATACTTTTACGGTGAAAAAAAACAGTAAAATGTATTAAACACTGTGTTGACAAGGTTGAAAAGCACTTTGAAATACTTTTCATTGAATCAGTATTCGCAAAACCCACAGACTTACATTAAGGGTGACCAACAGTAATTAAAAAAAGTTATTCAAAATGCTAAAACAGATAGTTATATATATGAACCATTTAAAGCAGTTGTAAAAGTGATATACAGATGCATGAAATGCATCCAGAGTCAAGCTAATATATTACTTGTTGGGAACATTTTTTATTGCAACTACTATAAAATTAATAGATATTCCTATGTGACTCTGTATATATTTAGAATTACTGTTTTTCTGGTATTAAATTTATAAATTTGATCTACAGTATGTGATTGTTATTGATGGCCCGAGGCAGAGGCTGGTGCTGGATTTGATTAGCAAGTTATGATACTTGACATTGATTAGTGCATATTTGGTTTCTACATTGTTAAAAATAAAGTTTGGGCTGTATGGTTTACCCAGAATCATTCTGTCGATGAAAAGGTTCTTGCATGGAAAAATAGGTATAAGAACCAGTGACTAACAGGATCTTTAGGGAACCAAAAATCCTTCTTCTATGTCATGGTGCATGGTACTAAAACAAGACTAATAACTTCTTTTACATTTGTTTTCTAGACTCTTCTCCTTACAGCCTTTGACAAATTGTGTATAGTTTTGTTTTCCACATTTGTTAGTCACTTTGCATTAAAACAACTCAGAATGATTAAAAATGCAAATTTAAATGCAAAAATACTGAAATCACAACCTTAAATTTATAAAACACTGTGTTGTCAAAATTGAAAAGCTCTTTGAAATACTTTTCATTGAATAAATATGTGCTAAACCCGCAGAATAATATAAATGGTGAACAACAGTTATTAAAAAAGTTATTCAAAATGCTAAAACAGATAGTTATAAATTAACAATTTAAAGGTGTTGTAAAAGTGACATATAGATGCATGAAATGCATCCAGTGTAAAGCTAATAAATTATATTACTTGGTGGTAACACCATTTATTGCAGCTATTATAAAATGTATAGATATTCATATGTGACTATGTAAATATTTAAAAACCATCCGTGTCTTTTTAATATGGCTAGTGCTGCCATTTTACAAAGATAATAAGCATTGAAAAACTTACAGTGGGAAAATAACTAAAACACCCTATATTTCTGGTGATCTGGAGATTTTAGCGGCACCTAGCAGTGAGGTTGCGAATTTTAACCAACGGCTCACTTCCCCCCTCTCTTTCGAAGCTTTACGGTAGCTGGCACAGGACTAAAATGTCGTCACATTTTCGTTACCTTGCCAACTCAGATAACATATTTATAAAATGCGCTCTGTGGAGTAGTTTGACCGTTTTAGGGCTACTGTAGAAACAATATGGGGAATTCCATGTAAGGGGACCTGTGCTGAATGTAGATAGACATAGCTCACTCTATGGTAATAAAAACATAACGCTTCATTATGTTAGGTCCTTATAAATCTCTGAACACATGTATATTATATTGCATTTCAGTCAATAGATCACAGGAAAACACAGGAAAACCCGCTGCAAAGAAACCACTTTCTTCTTTTGGACCATTTTATTAATATAGTGGAGTAAAAAGTATGATATTTGTCTTTACAGAAGTTAAAGTTAAAGTACTCAGTACTTTACAGATACTCAAACGTGTACTTGAGTACAGTACTCAGGACCTTTAATTCAGCACCTTTCATAAACATTTTATCAGTAAGCAACATTTTTTCTTAAAAATGATCCATAAGTGAAGAGTTCATTTACAAAATTTTTTATATCTTTCTTTGATTTGAAAATTATCACGACTGATGTGCAGGTACAGCTGCAGTACAAGGAATGTGATGGAGGACATATTGAGGCAGAGAACACTATTACAATCTGTCAAACAGCTACACCAAACCCAGAGCGATTGGGCTATAGATAGAGAGAGTGTGTGTGTTGTAAGGGTCTGCTATTGTTTTACACGTCACAAAAATAAAACAGTCCCGGGGGCTGACACTTCAGAGCTTCATCAATGCCGGGTGGGTGGAGAATCCTACACTTGGTCTCTATCCCTCAGGCTGTGCAAAAGGAGGAGGAGACATTTCAATCTGCTTGTTTGTGGTAATTGGAAAGCCAAATGGGTCTTGTAAATTCTTTAAGATGCCTTTAAGATGCCTGCTGCTTTCTGAGGGAAGAGAATATAGAGTAGACAAGACTGAGTCCTTGTAAGCAAAGTGTAGATTGTGTGGTTTCAATGGAGATCTGCAGTAGAATTACAGTTTTTCTGGAATTACTTTTATAATTTGATCTACAGGAGATTGTTATTGGTGGCCCGAGGCAAAGGTTGGTGCTGGATTTAAAATTCAGGTAGTGATACTTTGCATATGGTTTCTGTGTCTACATTGTTAAAAACAAAGGTTTGTTTGGCCGTATGGTTTACACAGAATCTTTCTGTGGCTGATCAGTGTTTTTACATGGAAAAATAAAGTATAAGAACCAGTGACTAACAAGATCTTTAGGGGACCAACAATCCTTCTTCTATGTCATGGTGCATGGTACTAACACAAGGCTAATGTCTTCTCTGTATTTTAGTTCTGACTTTTAATATATTAGTAAAGCAACACTGCAGAATTTATAGTTTTAAATAGTTTTTCCTTACAGCCTTTGACAAATATGGACAAACGTATGGTTTTGTTTTCCACATTTGTTAGTCACTTTGCATTAAAACAACTCAGAATGATTAAATGTAAATTTAAATGCAAAAACACTTTTTCTGTATAACCATAACTTTACCAGACAACAAGGCCATAACTAGCGCAGGATGCAGGAGGGGCAGGAAGCTCCCGGCGGTTGGGCTGTTTTATGATGTTTTACATAGGGTTGCATCATAGTTGGGACAATTACAGAGCCAAACCTTAATGTTAGATTGTGGAGAGATGTAGAGAGAGAGAGAGAGAGAGAGAGAGAGAGAGAGAGAGAGAGAGAGAGAGAGAGAGAGAGAGATACTTATCTGATCCATAATTCCATGCCTGTCATGCAAACTTTCAGTTTGAAGATTCAAAAAGTTTTATCTAAACGTTAGTCTAAACTGCTGTGTTTTACAGCAGAATTGTCGGCATGGAAATCCCATGAAAATCATGGGTAGATACATTTATAAGCAGATGTTCCTATACTGGTCAGCAGAACCACAATTTTAACAAACAACAACGCCATAACTAGAAACGGATGCAGGAGGGGCAGGGATCTCCAGGCGCTTGGGCTCTTTTATGCTGTTTTACAAAGGTTGGATCATAGTTGTCTGCAATTACAGAACCAAACCTTAAAATTATAACTTTGCCTAGCCATGCATTCATCTCATAACACATTATAATTGAGAGAGAGAGCACTGCGGTGTTAGAAATAAAGGGTGTCAGAAAGGCACTGAAGGTGAGAGAATTCAGAGTAGATTCCAGAACACCCTTGCGTCATTATCACTCACTAAATCCCTTTAATTATCAGATACACAGCACCTGATGTTTTTAAACCAGAAGCACTGAAACATCTAATAAATTGCTGCTGTGATTCCGGACATGATCATGACTGAGCATAAAAACACACTTTTGGGGTTTGTGTAAAATGTCACAAAACTACACCAATTTAATAGTGCCACAATGAATAGATCCTATATTATGAAAATCTGAAAATAATGATATAATCTTACGGTGTCCCCAGGAAGTATCATCACACAGATGTATTGATGACATTAATGCAATGAAAAACACTTTATTAAAATCATGATAAAGAGCAACTAGAGAGCATCTTAGCAAATCATTGTTTAATGATTAATAGCTTAACATTACATTAATACTGTACTTAAAATGTAAGCTTCAATTAAGCCAAGATTTGAATATTTCTTTTCTCACACAGTGTAATGTAATGACGTTCAAACCCCCAATGTGCAACACAATGTCATAATAACTTGCCATGGTTCCATAACAAACCTTTAACGTCCAATTAATTGTGCTCAAAGGATTCTTTTTAGTGAAAATATGTTCTAATGACTATAAAAATTAACAAAGAAACAGGTCTTTAAGAAAACTTTCTCTAAATACAGCCGTGGTAAAAGAAAGAATCCATTTCAAAATCCGTTTTTTATTTTATGTTAAGGTAAAATATGTTTACCAACTTTCAAATATATATATAAATAAAAAACTGGAGAAACAGGCCAAAATAACACAAAAGATGCTCTTTTTTTTCAGACCTCAAACACTGCAAGGAAAGCAAGTTAATATTTACGTTTAAGCGATACAACAGTAATATTTGTAATTTTTGGGGGAAACAAATTCAAATGAAATACATTTGAGTTTTTATGTAACCTTGATTTGAATCACAATTTTCATGTGTCGTTTCATCCATTTTTCACATTGCTGTTGAATGACTTTGGATGTCACTCCTGATGGTTTTATATTAAATTATTTATTTATTTATTTTGAGGTGGAAAAATTACTTGCTTAGAACATTTATTCATGGACTTTAAATATAATTGAATGTTCAAAGAATGGTCATATACAGAGAAGACCATAACATCACAGGGACACTTGCATGTTTGGTATCATTTCACCACAGTAACTAGCCACTGAACAACTCTAGGCTTGTAGAATTTTCTCAGTGGAAATTGTGGTCTCTTTCTCCCTTTTTCTTTTCTGTCATATGGTAACTCCATGTAACGTAAGTACCTTTATCAGAAACAGCCCAATCCATTTCAGTTCATATTATGTGATGTTCACCAGTTACTTGTGTCATTTGATTTAGCAACAGCAGATCCTAAATGTATGTGTAAGTCATTTCACATACAAGAAGGTTTTTGGAAAACTTGGTTGGTCTAGTTATTGTTGCATATTGAGCTGTAAAACCAGTTTGCAATCATGATATTATGGGCATACAGTATAGCCTATTATCGCAGATGTGTGGATATACATAAATATGAAACATTTTCACATTCTCTTATTATTTCGTTTGAAAACAAAATTAAAAAAATAATCTCAGCACCAGGAAGAGATTTGCTGACGTTTATCTGGGAGTTTATTGGGAGGCTTTCTGCTCAGAACTGTTCAACTCCTAGTGATGGTTTAGACCAAGCACTCATCTCGTTTTAAGCCATATCACTTAACCTTTGCCCATCTATGTGTCTCTCACTCTCCTCCAGATGTTGAGCGATTAGGAATGATGCTGAGCGATTTAACTAATGCTTCCTCTGGTTTAGAAGCATGGCACAACTCAAATTTATCCACGCTGATCAACAAACAAAATTGAATAAAAGAATGAAACTATAACTGAGAAATTATTTTTAGATGGTTGGATGTTCTTATCGCCTTTCGAAAAACAATCTTTCAAAATGGATCTCCTCTGGACGTTATTTTCCGTACATTTTACTTTCCATTTATTTCAGTGTTTTAATTATAAATGGCTTTTAGATCATTTTTTTGAAATGGTCACACTACACTATTCCATTCAGAGATAAAACATGTGAAGCATGTCATGTTCTCACTAACAGACAAGACCCAGGAGTCCAGATCCTGACAACAAGGACAAAACCAAAGTCAGGACCCAACCATCATGCTCTATAACTCAAGACACGATACTCCCACAAACCTGTCACAAGAGACTACACACTGCAGGGCTGACAGGATCATGACATCTCACACAGTGCTCTCCTCTGTTTTATCATGTTCTATGTGGGAGCATGGAATCTGGATTCTTCAAGACTGGCATTAGTTGGAATCTTGACATATGCTCCAAGAGTTGCGTTTGTTCGCGTTCCAGTATGGTGTTGAGATCAATAATCATGTGTCTTGGTTCAGTGTAAACAAAGCACACAGACGTAAACAGTAACAGAGTTAAATTCCATGAGAAATTACTATGGAGAGTCAATGGGGGCAAATTTTGAAGTGAACTAATACAACTGAAATGTGAGCTACTCAGTGTATTCAGTAGGTTGCTTCAGAGGCATAAGGTATACGACAATAAAAGAATGCACAAGTGTCATAAAGAAAAATGTACTTTTAATACTTGAGTACTTTTAAAAGCAAAAGCTATTTGCACTCTCCCTGATTGGATTTCCAAATGTACACATGTGAAGCTGAAAATGAAGTCCAGGATTTATTCTTCCCAATGGCATAAACTTCAGGAGAAAGCCGAGTTTGCAGAGATTAAACCGACAGATTTCACCTGTGATGAATTTTGTGTCTTACGCTGTAGGACATACTGAACATCTCAGACATATAGAGTTTAATGAGGAACCTGCTTTAAGACAGTGTGGAAGACCCTATACCAAAAAGCATTTTGGTGAGTCCTGCGAAAAGGCGAAAGAGAACTGTAGACTTTGTATACGTGTGGGAAACTCTCGCTTACTTTATGGCGATAACCATAATGGCTTGAAATCTGCAGGGGTCATATACCCAATTATAGGACAAAATTATTGGCCTTCATTTTGGAGGGACAGACTCTATCAGCCTCTCCATCAGTAGCAATATTTTCTTCTTCCCTGTTTCCCAACATTCTGTCTGCTCAGCCCAATACATTTCCGTTACTTGCTCTCTCTCGATCTCTCTCTCTCAAACATAAGCCTCAGCAGTTTTTTGGACAGCATATATACTGAGGACAAAAAATTAATGGTTAGTAATTACACTTTCACTGGATGGACTGTAGCCATTTTTTATCACTATGGCATCTGATCCTGTACTTTTAAAGAGCTCATATACATTTTTCTATAATAATATCAAAAACATTAAAATATATACATGATTTTGCAATAGGTCCACTAATTGTGGTAAAAATGATATTATCATGTTTTTGCAACCCAACCGGTCACAATAGTTTCCAACTTTCTCTGACCTTTTCCCCTTGAAAGTTTTACTGTTGTAAAGTAAAAAAGCAATGTGGGGTTTTAGCGACATCTAGGGGTCAGGTTGCGAATTGCAACCAACAACTTCCCCCCTTCCCCCCTTCGGGGTACTACGTCGGGTCTCACACAACAAAGATGTTGTTATGTTTTCCGTTCTTTGCCAAATGAGATAACGTATTTATGAATAGCGCTCTGTAGAGCAGTTTGTTCGTTTAGGGCTACTGTAGAAACAACATGGCAAATTCCATATAGGGGGACCTTGGTGTATGTATATAGAAATAACTCATAATAAGATAATAAAAACATTACACTTCATTACTAACGCTTCATGTAAGGTCTTTATAAACCACTGAATAAATAGTTATGAATATCATATTGCATTTCTGTTAATAGATCCTCAAATAATTACAAACTGGACCTAAGCCTCCTACACAAACTATTCCCTTTGCTGCGTTTTATCGACAAGCTGTATGGTTTGCCTGCTTGTGTTATCCTACTGAGCAAAACATGTTTCTAGATCACAATATTTGAATCCTGAACAGCCCTTTCAATTAACCATGTACATTTAGGGCCCTATTTTAACGATCTGAAACGCAAGTGTCAAAGCGCGAAGCGCAAGTAACTTTGTGGGCGGGTCTCGGCGCTGTTGCTATTTTCCCGGCGGGATAAATGGCTCTTGCGCCCGGCTCTTCGTGGCAAACCACAATGAATCCGTCATCTCATGTGTTAATATTTTTTTAGTTTAACAATTTATGATTTGCAAAAATAACTGTTGCATCTGTGTAGATTACATGAGCAAAGTGTATGCGCGTTGTGCACGCTATACATTATGGTCAAGCATGCGCCCTTAAAATAGCATAATGAACAACGCGCAACGCGCCACTGACTTTAGACTAGGTTTTTTCTGGTCAGTGGCGCAATTGTTTAATGGAACAGCAAAATAGCACCAGGGATTGTTTGCGCCGGAACACGCCTCCTTTTTTGCGCTGAACCGCCCCGGGAGCGCAAGTTCATTCACTAGTTTAGCGACGTGCTTCTGTGGAGGGAAAAGCGCGCTCTGCGCGGGTGCAAAATAGGAATGACACATGCGTCGGTGTACAAAGTCAATTGCGCTGGGTGCAAGATAGGGCCCTTAGGGTTCATATAGGATTAGAACTGGGTTACTGTAGAGGCCTTTACTATAAGTAAACGTTGTGACGCGTTTTGTGGGCGGAGCTTAGATGGAGGCAGAAAGATGGAACTGCATTACTAATGCTAGGTAGCACGTTTTTTTGCCTGCTTCTTGAAAGTGACTAAAAAAATCCATTTAAATTTAAACACATAAGGTCACTGACTGTCAAAAAGTTTAACGCAAGAACCTGGCCAGGGACGAACTGACAGGACTACATCCAGTTAAGTGGCCTGGCATCTGTCGTTACACCTACCAGACAGAGATACCAAGCGTGCATAGTAAAGATGAACTGAGAGCGTATACATCTATAATGTTAGATGCCTGCGTGTATTAATAGCGGTAGAGATTAGCAAATTCATTAAAGTTATTTGAACACAAACCTGACACATAACATGAGCCTTCTTGCTGTTCCCTCTCCCTTTATACTAATGCCCCATTTTCTGATTTAGGCATACTTGAGATATTTTGAGACACATACCCAAATCATTGTCCACACCAAATCATTGTCTTGAGTGTTATAACGTGAAACGCGAGCATTTTGGATGACCGTTTGTGTTCAGTCCGCTCGTTTTATTTTGTTTAACTACAGCTGTCGTCAGTGTTTTGGTTTGGCAATGGAAGCCGGTAGTGTTAAAATATAAAATTGGAGACTGTGTTCTCTCGATGGTGGCACTAAACAACACAACAAGAGGATATTTTAAACTCGTTATGTAGCCGAATCTGTGCTGGTCTGTACTGGCCGCCTCCAGTTTTCTCTTTGTTGTGCCTCCAGCTAATGCCGCGACGAAAGCATTGACCAGGTTTTATATCGAGTCCAATAAGTTTTAACATTATGTTTGCAAAGGCAGAATGACACAGTGACAAGTTCACAAAATAAAATGTGCCGAACTGAACTGCACAATTTTTGTAGTGAAATCGGAATGAAATGTTTAGGTACTTTCCTGCTCATTGTGAATGCTGACTTTCCCATTTTTTACCCTTATGATTCATAAAAACACCATAGATCCTGCTTCCTCTTTATTGTCTGTCTGATTGGGTCACTGTTCTGAACCAAACAGACATTGTTAACATGCAAAAGGGAGTGGTCATGCATTCACATCTAACTGAGATCTTAAAAATGCAGAACAAGCTCATTTTTCAGCTCAGCTTTAAAGATGTGCTAAATTTTGACCTGGTAGGAATAAATAATAAATGTGTTGCTGCGATCAGTTAAATTTAAGACTATGGCAGAATTTGCTGATTATGAGTTTTACTTCTGTGTTGTAAACCCAAACAGCTCTTGTTACGTTTTATTCACTTTTAAGTGTTTTTGCACTAACTGTAATTGCACAGTTTTAACCTTTTCACCAAGCCTGACTACGTCAGACTTCCTATTTCCGCTCAATTTCTTTTCTGTTTGCTTTTGGCAGAGTTTGGTATTATCAGGCTACCTTTCACCTGCATGTGTTCTGTTTTTGCGGTCCTTCAAATGCTGGTATGTGTCATGGCCTGCTGTCTCCGGCTTCGAGGAAGAGAGAAACAGACAGTGCCTCGCCAGCCCTTTTTTTGCTGCATCAGGAAATATCACAAAGACATTACTCCAATACACATGCATTTTAAAGGGTTAGTTCACTCAGAAATGACAAGTCTGTCATCGTTTAGTTTCCTTTACTTACTCTCATGTTGCTTTCAGACCCATATGACTTTCTTTGTTACTATGGAACATGATATTTATAAAGCGCAAAGAACGATGACCTAAGCTTCAGACACAAAAGCACCATTAAAGTATCAGGAAAATGATTTATTGTATATAGATTATGTGCTGTATTTAGAGTCTGCTGATGTCGAACAGTAGCTTTTATGAGGAATGCTGATGTGTCCAATGGAAGAACTAATGTAATATGGGTGAAAATGAAAAATAACAATAATAGTAAATAAAAATGAATTACTTTAAAGGTATAGGTTACCCCTAAATTAAAATACTTTTATTATTTACTCACTCTCATGTCCTTTCAAACCGGTTGGATTTTCTTCTGCCGAACATAGAAGTAGATATTTTGAAGAATGTTGGTAACCAAACAAGATTGGCCCTCTCTGACTTTTATTGTATGGACAAAAAAACAAAAATTGAAATTGTGCTGTATTGCACAGAAGTCATGTAAAGGTTTTGAATGACATAAAGTTTTATAAATGATGAATGTTTGGGTGAACTGGTTTATGTTTGGACTATCAAAAAATCACACATAGCCAAGACATCTGTCTTGACATACACAAATAAACATTTGGGTATGACCTTCCTGCTTTGCATGGTCTTTTAATGCGTGTGTGTGTGGACGTGTGTGTGTGTGCGTGTGTGTGTGTGTGTGTGTGCTTGTGTGTGTCCAGACAGTAGATGATTTCAGGACCCAGTGAAATTCCAAACAGGAAGCTTGGGGTGGAGGGCATCTTCCATGTGAACAGTCACAAACAGTCTCTTCCCAATACAACTACAACTGACCTATACATTTTGTTGGTGGAAATTAAATTATGACTTTTTGTGATCAGAGCCATTTGCTGTTCCCAATGAGGTTACATAGAGATATTATTTCTCAGATTGGATGACCTCAGGGGTCAGACTGCAGTCAGTATTGTACGCTAAATGGTTGTGTGTACCAATTGTCTTGAAATGTGACAGAAAAGTCTGTGTTTTGAAATAGTGCTGTGCCATGATAAATATCATTGCCATACAATCTATGCAAACACAGTTCCTTTCTGTGCAAATTAGATATAGGCCTATAGATTTACATTAGCAATTAGTCATTTAGCAGATCCTTTCATCCAAAGCGACTTACAAAGAGTTTAGGGAGCAATAAGCGATTTGTCATACAGTAGCAATAATACAACAGGTGCCAATACAAAGTTACTGGTTCCAACAAAAGCTAAGACCCTTACCTGTTGAGAGATAGAGAGAGGGTTATTTTTTTTCATTTGTCTGTCAAGTAAACACAGTAGAGATGGGTTTTAGGTCATTTTTTTAATGTTGCGAGAGATGTGGTTGACCAGACCGAGTTAGGAAGAATGTTCCACAAGGAAGGAGTTGTGAAGGAAAATGAGCAGGGAAGCGAATTACTGCCCTTATGAGAAGGAAATACAAGACACCATTGGTTTGCTGAACGCAGGGATCTTGATGGGGTGTAGGAATGTATGAGGATATGAAAGTATGCCGAACCAGACCCTGTGATAGTCCTGTAGACAAGCATTAGTCACTTGATTCTGATACGGGCTTCAACGGGTAGCTAGTGGAGAGAGATGAAAATAGGTGTCACATGAGTGCTTTTGGGCTGTTGGAAGACGAGGCGTTCTGCTGGGTTCTGAACCAGTTGGAGCAGTTTAAAGCCATTGTAGGAAGACCAGCAAGGAGTGCATTGCAGTAGTCCAACCTTACCAGGGCCTGGACAACGAATGTGGCACATGCTCAGTGAGATAGGGTCTGACATTTCTCATGAATAACCTTACTTGAATAAAGCATACCGACATGACTGTATTTTCTTTGCAATGTGATCATTGAAGGACAGCTGTTCATCAAATATGACAGCGGAGTGATTTTGGTATTGCCAAGTTCGTGATGAGGTCGTGTTCCACCGTGGGGCGTGCCAGTAATACAAGTAGTTCTGTCTTGGCTGGGTTAAGCTGGCGGTGATGCTCTTTCATCCAAGCTGAGATGTCTTCAAGGAATGCTGTAATGCAAGCTGCTACAGTGGTGTCGTCTGGGTGAAACAAGATGCATATCTGGGTGACATCAGCATAACAGTTATACCAGAAGCCATGTGCCCGTATGATGGGTCCCAAAGATGTGGTGTAGATGGAAAAAAGCAGTGGTCCAAGCACCGATCCCTGAGAGACCACAGTGAACATGTGGTGAGCAGGGGACACCGAGCCCCTCCATGAAACCCTGAAGGATCTGCCGGAGAGGTAGGATTTGAACCAACGGAGAGGAGAGCCTGAGATTCCTAGAGATGACAGGATTGCTAACAGTATCCGGTGATTGACAATGCCAAACGCTGCAGATAGGTCTAGAAGAATCAGGACCGAGGATGTAGATTCCGCCTTGGCTAGCCGGAGTGCTTCTATGACCGATAGCAGTACAGTCTCAGTGGAGTTGTTTGTTTTGAAGCCAGACTGCTTGTCATCCAGTAGTTTGTTCTGGGATATGTAGGAAGACACCTGGCTTTCAAGTATTTTCATTGTGCGAAGCCGGAAAAAACTCTATGGTTTGATTGTCGGACAAATGGCGAATAGCAGGGGGGGCATATAATAGCGCCGTTATGATTGGTCCGGTCGCCTTTCAATCAAACTCCACTTGAAGGGTCAATTATTCAGTAAATTGTATTTTTGAATGTTTGTCACTGGCAACTTCTTAATGCAATCTTTTGTTTTAATTATTACAATGATTTAAATCCAAATGTTGATTTTGTCTCCATGTAAGTTAAATTCAGGTAAATTGGCATACTTTTTTACTATGAGATAACTATCAAAAAGTCACATCAATGAACCTTATTTCTTTATTTACATAGTATTTTTTTAATTTTCATTCATTTGTATAATTTTATATAATTATTAATTTATCTATTAATCAACAAAATATACTTCAAATGCTTATACTCACTTTTATTACACTTTTCATGCTTTATACATACTTTATATTTATCAGACTATACAGACTTTATCATTATCATGTACCTTAGTGACGTAAATTGGTACCTTATGAAAATTCCAGTTCATACTTTAATCTTCCTACATGATTCCATTTAGATTTTTTAAAGTCTGCCGCCTCCGTCGAATGTCCTGCTGCCTCAGACTCTCCCCAAAATTATGTTGGGTGTCTTCACAGGAAACATCAATGACGTACATCATTGTAATGTCTTTTGCTGTGTAGTTGGGATGGTTGAATCAACGTTTACTGTACACAGCGAGATTGCCAGTAGAAACGCACATTGCTTTCAGAACGACTCACACATGAATTACTCATTTGAACTGTTTCATTTTCAGTCACTAGCATAGACTGTATAAAATATGGACGTAGTGTCTGTGACGTCACCCGTAGGTGTGATTTATTATCATTGAAGGTTTAAAACAAAATTACAGGGGGGACAACGAACATCACAAATACTCCGCAAAGCCATAAAAATCAATAAAACATATCAACATAGTTATAAAAATGAAATAAAATCAAGATACAACAGACCCAAGAATGTTACATGTTATAGACTTATCCATAGGTTTGTGAAGATTACAAATGTTACAAGATAACATCTTGTCATCGCGCGTCACTGACATGAACGTGTGGTGAGACATGGACAGACGACCCAGGTCCAGACAGGGGGTAAGGGGTTATCAAGACTTTAATAATAAAATAAAACAAAGGCAAATCAAAAACCCACAAGGGGTAAAACAAGAACAAGGGTATAACAGGACACGAGAACAGGAACAAGGACTAACTACACCTAACAAGACTAAAGATAAAATTTACCATTTTATAAAATTAACTAGAAAAGACAGAGACAGGAACTAACCCACATGAAACAAATGACAATGAACCAGCACAGGACAGAAAACACAGGGGCATTAAGCAATGGGACAAATCAGGAGGGGACAGCTCTGGTGCATGAAATCATAATGAGAACTAACAAGGAAACAAGAGGGCAGGAACAAAGACGAGAGCGGAGAGAGAGTATGGCGAGCCATAAGTGCAAAAATAGTCCCTCTCCGCATAAAACATGGGGTTCTGTCATGATCCCACCACTAGGTCAAGAGAAACATGAAATGATGCGGCAAAGTCATGACAGTCACTCCCGGATAATCAAAAATGGGCAAAAAGGCGGGACGTGGTTAGGGCTGAGGCGCCTGGTTTGCTGAAACCACTTGTCACTCTAGTGGCCAAGCACCAAATCTGTAAAATAAAGGCTTGATAAAAGTTAAACAGGTGAGTTATAAAAACATGGGGATGGCCTCATTTTGAGCAGGTAATACCCTGATTGTTGTGTTTATTTTTAACACTAACAGGAGTTATGCTCCTAATTGTGTTCTATACAGAGCTATACAATGACATTGAGTTTCATTGCAATATATTTTACATGCAAATCAATCAAATATTTCCCATTACATGATTTTTTTAGAGCACCTATAATTAGAATATACCACCCACTATATGATAATATACCTTTAGTGATTTTCAACAACATGCTTGACTTTAAAACTCAGATTTTACACCATTCGTATCATACAAATGAGTCATTTGACATGACACGTTGAAAAATGTAAAATAAACCCATGAACAACAGCAGAAAGTGCAAGTGTTACCCATATTTTACAAAGAGGTCTTTTCTACATTAAATATACAGAAGTCATGATGTAGTGCTCTTTTCCCCTTTAAAAAGTTGATATGCTTTGTTTCGCTATCATCTCTATGTAAAATAATCTGGTTAGTCATATTTAATTATTATTTGAATTTTTCCATAGAAGTGAAATGACAAGAACTTCAAGCCTATCTCTTCTCTGTGTTTGTATTAGAATGCTTGATCCCAGTTTGTATGTAGAGGTCCCAGTTAACACAGACAGATATAAGTAGAAACATTTTCACTCTAATGTCTGCCAAATTAATAAATGTAAACGTAATTTCATCTTTGTTTTAAGTCCTTGAGTGCAAATTTTAGATCTACACTGCTCTCTAAAATTGCTAGGTTATTTTCAACCCAGTGTTGGGGCAAAAAGGGACGAACCAAGCCGTTGGTTTAAATTACTCCCAGATAATGATAAGATTTGATCCAACAAGGAGTTAAAAAAAAACCCAGCATAGGTTAATACAACCCAATGAATGGGTTCATCCCTTTTTGATCAAAAGCATTTTTATGATGTTGAAAATAATCTTCATTGTTAAGTTTGCCTTTGTGTTGATGTTTTTACTAAACCATGACTAAATTGAATACTATTGAGTTGAAGGATTTCATTAAAACACCCTGCAGCAAAAAGAGCATGTGTCTTTTATTTCAAGTTTGTGTGTGTGTGTGTTTATTAGCAATACATTTTTAAATTCACCCGTATATTTTGTAATGAGTTACTTTCATGTCACTACAAACCAGTGTAACATTCTTGCTTTCTTGAAATAGTTAAAGCTTAATAGAATGTTTTTCGTACAATGATGGTGGGTGGTAATGATTAACAGATGACATGCATAATGAGCACCATTAAAAACATCACAAAGAGTGTATAGTAACATATGAATGTTAATCAATTAACATAGGTTCGGGAGCAGGACCACACCTCTCTCTACCAATACATCCAGTCACCTCTCGCAATATCTTACTTATACCGACAATACCCTTTAGCACGGTTCATCTCAACAATTAGAATTTTCAAAAACTATAGTATAAGTATACTGTCAGGATCCTAGTCTTTGTCATGGTCTTGTGTGTGTTTTGTCTTTTCGTGGAGAATCGTTCTATCATCCTCCACGTGTTTGGTGTCTACGTCACTGGCCCCGCCCCCTGTGTCTCCTCATCAGGCTTTCCCCTCACCGGGTTTCCATCACCTCATCACCCACACTCCTGTAGCTTGTCCCCATTAGTACTCTCCCCTGGTTTCTCATTATTGTTGTCTTATTATTGTTTTCCGCTGATAGTTCCCCTCTATTTAAATCCCTCTTGTGCTCTCGTCCAGCGTCAGACCATTGCGTGTTATATGCCAGTTCTGATTGCCTCAGTCTAGCGTGTCTAGCACTGTTAAAGTCTTGTTAAATTATCTTAGTTACTCTATAGTTCCGCTTCTCGAATTCGTCACAGCTCCAGTGTTTTTGTCTCGTTATTATTTCTAGCTATACCTCCTAGTGTTCTCTGGCGCTCCGGATCTCCGTTCTTCCCACTACCAGCACCTCTCCACTAAAGGCGTCAGGCGGGGCTGGATTCATCCGGCGGGTCGAGACTCCTCCCCGCTGAGCGTTTGCTCCTGGAGGACTCAAGAGATCCAGTTCGGATTATTCTCAGATTCTTACCGTGAGTGCCGGTGGGTAGAGGCTTCTCCCCACGCACTCACGAAGAGACACAGTCCTAGATTCTCCTCTTCTTTCTTTGTGGACTGTACCAAATAAACAGATTTCCAGCAATTGAGTCTCCGACCCTCTGTTTTCACTACAAGTCATGACAGAACGGTCTGACCATAATAGAGACTCAGTGGAAATGGACCCGTTACGCAATGCCTTACAGCAGCAAGGAGTCGCCCTTGGACAGCAGGTTACTCGGCTCAACACCACCGCCAGGATGTGGGGATTCTCGCAACCCAGGTTACTGACCTCACCAATCTCGTTACCGCGCTTCGCAGGGAACTCGCGGGGAGCCGGATTTCTTCCAACGCCTCCGCCCGAGGAGATTCTGTCCATGCAGAGCCTCACGTCAATAGCCCCCCGGTTTATGACGGAAATCCTAACGCCTGCCGTCCTTTTCTTTCCCAGTGTGAACTGGTGTTTTCCCTTCAACCACGCCGTTACGCCTCAGAGGAAGTTAGGGTGGCATTTGTTTTAACCCTATTGACAGGCCGTGCACGTGAATGGGGAACAGCTGTGTGGGATTCTCAAGCGCCCTGTTGCTACTCTTTTGCGACCTTTTGTGCTGAGATGACGAGACTTTTCGACAGAACTGTTCAAGGAGAGCAGGCAGCCACTCAACTCTCACGCCTCACTCAGGGTCGTAATTCGATCACAGACTATTCTATAAGGTTCCAAACCCTGGCGGCCGCTTGCTCATGGAACGAGGAGGCGTTGCGTGCTCGTTTTCTGGACGGAGTGAATTCCTCGATTGCTGACGAGATCGCTACTCTCGAAACACCACATGATTTGAATGCACTCACCAACCTTTGTCTTCACGTTGAGACCCGTATGAACAATCGCCGGCGCCGGCAGCCTTCACCCACCTCTTGGCGAGCCCGAGATGCCAGCGCTTCCACTAAAGCCACCAGAGCTGCAGAGGAGGAGCCTATATGCTTCTATTGCGGGAAGTCCGGTCACCAAGTGGTTCAGTGCCCGTTAAAAGATCCCGCCCACCCGTAGAGTGGAGAGTCCGGGTGGGCGCCATTTCTGTATCCTCTCCTGTTTCCCGTCCTGTAGTTCTGTTTCGCATCCTGTTCGACGGACGTAGTCATGTGGGCAGGCTCTTCTCGACTCGGGTGCTGAAGGAAGCTTTCTTGATGCCGCCACTGCAACCCGCAACCAAGCTTCTCGCTCATCCCATCCGTGTCCAGACACTAGGAGGCCTTTGCTTTGCTACTATAACCCAAATCACCCCTCACGTAAGGCTTTTTATTTCGAAAAATCATTATGAGTGTATTGAGCTGTACATCCTCGATTCACCCAATACTTCCCTCATTTTGGGGCATCCTTGGTTGTTGCAGCACAATCCTCAAATTGATTGGGTTAAAAATTCTGTATTGGCCTGGAGCACATCTTGTCACGTGCCTTGTCTTGGTTCGGCTCTGAGTCCCGTCTCTGTGTCTCCTGTGTTGCAGGTCAAGGCCATTGATCTGTCTGGGGTGCCGGAAGAATATCACGATCTTCGCGCCGTGTTCAGCAAGTCACGAGCCGCCTCCCTTCCTCCGCATCGTCCCTACAACTGCCCCATAGATCTCCTCCCAGGCACTTCTCCGCCCAAGGGGCATCTTTACTCTCTGTCCGCTCCTAAAAGAGAGGCCATGGACACATATATTAATGAATGTTTACAGAGTAAGCTCATTCGCCATTCCTCCTCCCCGGCCGGTGCTGGGTTCTTCTTCGTTCAGAAGAAGGACGGCTCCCTGCGTCCCTGTATTGATTACCGAGGTTTGAATGAGATTACTATTAAGAATAAATTCCCCTTGCCTCTCATGTCTACCGCCTTCGAACTTTTGCAGGGAGCCCAGGTCTTTACTAAACTAGACCTTCGTAATGCTTATCACCTGGTCCGCATCCGGGAGGGGGATGAGTGGAAGACGGCATTTAACACTCCTTCGGGGCACTATGAGTATTTGGTCCTCCCGTTCGGTTTGACCAATGCTCCTGCCGTTTTCCAGGGCCTCATAAACGCCGTGTTGGGAGACATGATTAACCGATTTGTCTTTGTGTACCTGGATGATATCCTTATTTTTTCCCCCTCTCTCCAGGAACACACCCGACACGTCAGGGAGATTCTTCAGCGACTATCAGAGAATCAACTTTTTTTCCCTGACACCCGTAAAGCCCTCCAGCGGTTCCTGAATTTCGCCAACTTCTACCGGCGATTTATCCGGGGTTTCGGCCAAATAGCCGTACCACTCACCGCATTAACCTCCACCAAGATCCCGTTCAGGTGGAATTCCCAGGTGGAATAGCCTTTGATAATCTTAAGCCCGCTTTGTCTCTGCTCCTGTGCTTTGTTTTCCAGAACCCGAACGACAGTTTATTGTTGAGGTCGATGCATCCGATGTTGGGATAGGTGCAGTTTTGTCTCAGCGCTCTAGTCAGGATGGGAAGGTGCACCCCTGCGCTTTCTATTCTCATCGCCTCAGCCCTGCTGAACGGAACTATGACATTGGTAACCGAGAGCTGTTGGCGGTTCGCCTGGCTTTGGGTGAGTGGCGTCACTGGTTGGAGGAAGCAGTGCTGCCTTTCTTGGTCTGGACGGATCACAAGAATCTCGAATACATCCGTTCAGCCAAGAGACTCAACTCGTGACAAGCCCGTTGGGCACTCTTTTTCGGACCGTTTAATTTCACCCTCTCATACCGACTGTGTTCCAAGAATGTCAAGCCTGACGCTCTCTCTCGTCTCTTCGAGGTCTCCGAGGGGGCTGCCGTCTGGGATCTCGAGGGACGGGTAGAGCAGGCCGGTCGAGGGGTGCAAGTACCGAAGGAGTGTCCAGGGGGCAGGCTGTTTGTCTCTGTTGCACTGCGTCCCGAGGTCCTGCGGTGGGGTCACTCTTTCAGGTTGGTCAGCCATCCAGGTGACCGGGGAACCCTGGCTTCCATCCGCCAGCGGTTTTGGTGGCCATCTGTGGTCTCAGGTGTTAGTCAGTTTGTGTTGGCTTGCCCGATCTGCGCCCAATGTAAAACCTCTAACCACCCTCCCACTGGTCTGCTTCGCCCACTTCCCATTCCCTCCCGCCCATGGTCACATATTGCCTTAGATTTCGTCACTGGCCTACCTCCCTCTGGCGGCAACACCGTAATTCTCACGGTGGTGGACCGTTTCTCCAAGGCGGTTCATTTCCGCTCGGGGGCCATCCCAACTGAGGGTGGACCACGTCTTTAGAGTAACTAATTTACAGTAACTAATGTGTGTCCATTTAGTCTTGCCTAATTATTTCACTGCAGAAGGTGTAACCAGTAAGACTACAAAAGGACCATCCCATCTTGGTTCTAAGCCTGAATGCTGCAGCTTCTTTACATAGACCAGTTGCCCTGGCACAACACTATGCCTCCCCTCTTGGGGCATTTTCCAAGCTTCCTGAACCTGTTTTGAGCCTTTTGTATAGCCCCTGTCAAAGTCATGCAGTACATTAAAAGTGAATCCGACATCAAATGCACATCAGTGTCAGCAAGATCCTCGACATTTTCATTAGCTTTTCGTTTCCATCTGCTAATCTCATTCCAGTCAACCTTTTGCTGTTGTGCTTTGCTGCACTACATCTTAAGCCTTTTCCATCCTTCTATCTCTGATCTAGGGTTTGCCATGCCCTCATCATACAAAACATCACCAAGTGCTTTCTTCACATTCCTTATATCTGCGGCTGACAGATCTTTTCTCACATCCCCAACCTTCTTTGACCATTTAAACACGTCTTTGGCGTTTGCAGGCACATAGTTGTAATGGACTTCATCACGACCCTGAATCTCACTATCCATTAACACGTTTCCGTCCTTTGTTTTCTGAATATAAACTTCAGTTTTCTTTTGGCCTCTTTTAACATCAACCCTCAAGTGTCTGAGTCTTGCCTTTGCTCCCTAAAATTCATCAGAATCAGTGTCTCTGTCATAATCAGTATCACAGGATTTAAGGATTTTCCGTTCTCTTACAGAAGGAGATTTTTGCTTCTCGTTCCCATTTTTACCCTGTTCAAATTGAATTTCGAACTCCTTACACCCGTCCTGTAGAGTTATTATTTCTACAGTCATAACTTCCTTCTATACGTTACAGTTTTCCACCTGGGATTTTAAATCATCACACCTATCTTGTAATCCCCTCAGTTTGCTTTCCATAACATCTTTCTCCCTGTTATGGTTATCTTGGTCTATTTTCATTTCCCATTTCCTGCATTTAGACAAGGTAACAAGAGTCCAAGGAACCTGCCTTGAATCTCTTTTCCTCATTCTCTCCATTTTTTCCATACTGCTCTAATGTCATTAGGCTCCCAAATGCCACCTTTCTGAGTTTTGATCTTAAATTTTTCAACTATTACTGCCTCTGTTTGTTTAGTGTCAAAACATTCAGATAATTTATCTGACAATTCCCCAGCTATTTTGTGTAGTTTAATCTCTGCATCACCCTTAGTTTCAGACATCTTATCGTCTATAGTTTTGTTTTCTGACATTGCCATACCCATAATGAACAATTAGAATCAATCCCCTAACACACACAGTGTTAAACAACGGTACCGATTTACTTTTGATTCTTTAGAACAGCAGGCAGGAGACGAAGTGATGTTAAATAGACAGAGAAATGATTTATTGAATAATCTCTGTTGTGCGTTGATGCTCAGTCAAGCTCTGTCAAACTTCGTCTGACTAGAAACAGATTAAATATAATGTTTATAATCATTCAAGATTACAGTATCAAAACACTGTCTCATGACATTATTATGAACCTTGAGATGGAGACCAACGGATACTCATATCAGTATAAGACACAATACAACTCCCAATGAGGTTAAACAACAGGAAAGTAAGGAACAAATAATATGAATAGAAGTGAATATTAATAATAAATGAATGAATACATATGATGAATATTGTAATAAATGGGATAAATGAAATAGAATAATAAAATGAAATAAACAAGAAACAAGTGTATGTTTCTATCCAGATCTATCATTATTTTTGCAAAGTTCCCTTTAGGTGCTGTGTACAAATTCAATCCATCATCTGAAAAGTCTGACATTTACAATTTCGCAAAGAGAGGGTGATACAATTGTTTGTCGGGTCGAGATTCACGTCAGACTATGTAAAATGTGTGGCCTCATATTCCACATCATCTATTTTCACTGATGACAGGCAGGAAAATTAAATATTAAAATATGTTAATATGAACAGATTTGCAGCAGTCTCCAAGCAGCATCTCCTTTACTTCATTCCATATTGAGATGATGCTTGCGAATTTATGCTGCATACAAATCATCCACTACAAACTGAAATTACTTGAAAAGTGAAAATGTTGAGCAGAAGTGACCCAGTTCTTTTTGACCTGAATGAAACAGGTTTCAGAAATAAACATTTGTACACAATGATGCCAGTGCAATTGCTCCATAGGTTTATATCTCTACCAAACTGTTGATATGATTATTACTGTAGAGAGAAAGTATAACATTTCAATGGTATTGATAAAAAATTAAAGTCCTCATTGTATTGTGGTATCATCTATTTTAAATAATCCCGCCCATTTACAGCACAACGAAAATAAACTCTGATTGTTTGGATTACATGAGAACACTGTAAATGATGTACAGTAAAACAGTACGATTTGTAAAATTACCAATTACCAGCATATGTACCACTATACCAAATCACAGTATATCATGATTATAATGTATATTAAATGGGAGGTCTGATGGAATTTCACTTCTTTAAATTTAGTTAGTGAACTGTTCGAGCATAAACAACATCTGCCATAAGTAAGATATTTCTTTAATAGAAATCACTTTTTAAAGAATACAATGAACTGCTCGTTGAGACTACAACATACGTTTTCCTGGGTAATGGACATCATGAATTCCAAACTTCACATAGACCAATCACAAGAGACTGGCTCAGCATCAGATCAATCGAAGCGTTTCGGAAGGAAGGACTTTAAAGAATCAGGAACTCAACAGCCGGACCACACCGGGGTTGGTAATCGTGCACATTTATCGTCGACATTTAATGGCTCGAAAATAAACAAAGGACGTCAATGTGAGTGTGCACACCGACGTGCAAGACAGCAGGCGTAAAATAATCATTAAAAAAAAACGTCTCAGGCCATTATTTTTGTTTTATGCAGCGCGTTAAAAACTGGCCTACCAATTTTATTGGCGGTTTTGTTCATGTGCCTGGAGCTACTGAAGTTACAGTAAAACAAGACTTGGGGGTGCTCAAGCACAAAACGGTCTTGCTGAGCACACATTGACGAAGAGCGAGCAAGATGAATTCTTCTGTGTGACAAGCGACTGTCAGAAGCATGAAGTTGCGCAGCGTTACTTTGTGTGCCGGAGTATTTCTGGTTTTCATTAAGTGCCATCTATGAATGAATTTGCACGTTCACTCGGCTAATCAGCAGTGAAAATGGCTTGGGTATGAACGTTGAAAAACGTGAATATCGTCAAGGTGTGTACAAGTCTTTAGAATCGAGATGACAGTGTTTAACACAGATAAAATATATAATATATAAAGCTTTTTTTTTGAAACATGAACAACTATTGTTTATCACATCATAAACATAATAAAGATATCACTTTAAATCAATTAATTTTTCATTATCAGAGACATTAGCTTTGTGTTTTACAAAAGAAAGCCATATGGGCTTTGAACAAACCTTTCCTTTATCCGACAGCTCTCCTCTTCTCATCATATATATCTTGATCTCTTTGATCACTTACCAAAAAATCTGCAAAGGCACAAGTCCCTGTATGATCTCTGTTCTAGCTGTTTAAATAGGACATTGAGTTTGGGAAAATGTTATCTCAAGGACGTTCCGTCTTTTGAACACCCTGTGTGAGCCTGGCACCTTCCCGAAGAGCAGTCAATGAAACGGGGTGAGCTCCATTCTCTGGCCCCTCACACACGGATGAGCAAACACAGAGCCTCTTATCCCCCTGCTGTCTCACTTTCTGTAATGGAGCCTAAAGGGGAAAATCTTTTACTGGAAGGCAGTCAGGTGGATAATAGATAAGAAACATCCGCTGCGTCTGGGGATCTGTGCTAAACATGTTAGCCTTATTACACACAGAGGACAAGGTCTAACGGGTCAAACATTCATTCAATCAGTCGTTCCCTATGCCTATATAAGTTTATGTACCATACACATGTTGTTTGGTGTCATTTTTTGCATTGTCAAATAGAGAGTTGACAGAAGGTGCAAAAACCTTATTGTTTAACCCGTAACCCAGTTTAAACAGGTATCATTTGCACTCTGTGCCATCTTGAAATTATATTGTGATTAATTAAAAAAATAGGCCTGCTATGCATATAAGAAAGTGCCCTATAGACAGAACTGACACATACTGTGATCAACCAAATGTATAGCCCCCGGTTCACAGTCGATAGTCAAGCTGTCTCGTGTTTTGTTGAGTTTGTGCCTGTACCTCACCTACAAAATGTACCCAGTGAATCGGTAGCTAAGTCAACGTGACTGTGCATAGAAATAAACTACCACCACCATTTCTACACTTGCAGCGCAGCTTACAGTAAATGTGTTTATGTACATAAATAGGATGTTTAGCTTAAGCTCTGTAGATTTAATTGGATTGCTTGACCTTGCATTACTCAGATTAACTAGAGTCACTTCAGGTAGCTGCAAAGACACGGCTTGACTAATCTAAGAACAAGGTCAGACCTGTAGACGGTTTGTTTTGTTCCCAAACAGGGATTACAAGATTTTTACAGTGTTGCTTTCACATGGCAATTTCTAAATATTTCTAAATTAACCAAAATTTGTCATCTCTCACTGGTCACAGTACTCCAAGTATCAGAAATGATCATCCTGATAGTACTCAAGTCTTGGATTTCTTTGTAGCTGCAATTCTATGCAAATGTCAACCTAGAGATGAACCAAAGGTTTTGACTATACTGATAGGTCAGATGTCAACATATGGTGTTTAAAATAAAAATGTGGAGTCTCTGTATTTTGTTTTTAAAGCATAGTTTTTCATAGTCCAGTAAGAGAATTGTCACATCCATAAGGCTCCATGTTCCTCTTAAATAAGTACATTAAATAAAGGATAATTGTTCGATGAAGAGATTTGTTTTGTTTTGGTTCTGGATTGAACAGTTCAATTCACGAAACAATCTTGTATTTACTGTATATTGCCTCACAAAGAATGTTTTTGTCACATCCATAACGCATGAATTAATCTCTCTTTTAAAAGACATAATTTATGCTTATGGCCTTTTTCTTTTAGATTGATGTCTAGACTATAAATGAGCCAGGTGTGAAAACACTCGAAAGCTCCAGAGAGAGAAAGAAAGTGGGAATCACTATTGGAATATTGTAGTTATAAAAGGACAGCATAAGATGTGAATTTTCCATACCATATTCTATCATCTATTTCTATTATCATATGTAATGTGGTCAGCCTGGATTTTAGCTCACATGTTATTGCAATTAACATTTCTAACCTCGGTTGTAAAAACTAAACTGTAATACTTTGTTTTGTTTTGCAGCAGGTTTGCTAGAAACTTACAGCATATTTAGTTACTTTCCTATTAGTACTTTTTTTCAATTTGAGTTAAACTTTGACTTTTGAGATTCAAAAGAGACTTGTAATAGCACAGCAACATTGCAAAATATAATATTCTTCCTGACATCGTATCTACAACAGACGCGAACGATGCCCCACAAAAAAAGGAGATTAGAGACGCTTTAGAACCCACTATAATTTAATGTTAATATATTCGCGTCCGGTGTAAGCATAAATGAACAGTGACTAGGCCTGTTTCAGGAAAAAAATGTTTTAAACACATGAAAAATGCATATTGCATTGTAAGAACATGGTTACATTTCAATTGAATTTAAAACGTATATTTTTGATGTGCCAATACAATAGCCATAGTTTTACAAAAATAGCTCCTGCATACTAATTATCCAGACTCATATAATATAACCACAGCAATAGAAACAGAGCAAAGTTAAAGAGATTACCAAAATGTAATGGGCTCGAGCGCTAGGCTGGGAAGTAAATTTTCAAGTGGAAAAGGAGGTGGACTTTGTTGGTCCATGAGGGACGAAAATCCCTGAGATGACAAAACTGGGAGATTATCAACAGTTCTTAGCACGCTCAGCCAGTCAGTGGGAGGGCCACCAAATAGGCACTGGAGACCAGCGTACGTTAAGGACAATCTGTGGTGGGGAAGACAGCAAGTCTCCACCGAAGGGAAAGTCCCAAATTCAATGTCCACTCAAGGTAAGAATCCAAAAGACAAGGCACTCTTGAAAAGGTACATTCCACTTTGTTGAAACACTTGTTGCACGGTAAGAATCCAGAGGGCAGAAAAATACTTCCGCAACAGGAATACTTCCTCTAGGCCGATAACACACAAGACACCAGAAATATAGCTCTAGCGCAAGTTCTGCCGGGAAGACTCAATCTTGCATCATTCACTATCAATCAATACCTAACCAATCACCTTTCAACATGGAACTTAAAAGATCAGCACTTTCCCCTTCTTTGCGTTCGCAGACGAAACAGAAGTGATTCGCAGTAATCCAACAGCGACAGACTTCCGCAAAGTCACAGTCCGCTAATGCATTCGGTGAGAATACAGATTTCGATGAGGAATTCATCCCTCCGTCTCCCGTCAACGTGAGGCGTAGTTCGAGAATCCAATGTCGCATTTCTCCATGGGCTCAGTGGCCGTTGGAACTGATCTCCAGCAAATTTGATGCAGCGGGCATTCCAGCCGATCCCGATCTATCCAGGGATGATCTGCTTCTGCTGGCCTTCAACAACTTGGGCGTCCCTCCCGCTACGGCGACGGATCACTGATGACATCAGCGCTACCAACCCAGCCCAAACAAGCCGGTAGGAAGCGAACCGGCAAATCCTTACCACCTTGTCAATCCAGAAGGTGCCCGCAGCCCACAAGCATCTGCTCTCCCCCGCACGCATCCTGTGACATCAATGATCAGCTGCTCCCGGTTGTTCAATCCATTTCCGCCACCGTCCAAGGCCTATGATAGAAAATGGCGGATTTCGAGACGGCTCTCAGCAACCCAGGATCTACCTTCCGGAAACGCTTTTACCCCTTACCTGTAGTACAAAATCCAGCATGCAATCTGTCCAATCTGTGTATGAAAAATAGATATAAAGCTAATTACAATTTAAAATCAAGCTAGTTCATACCCTTGCAGAGACGACCTCTATTTCTCACTTGCTTTGTGTCAGAAAATAAAGCCTATAATCAATAGACACTCAAAAACATAACATACGAAAAAGAGGAGGATAAAATAAAGAAAAAATGAATCAATGGATACTTTGTGCACGTACATTTACATTACATTTAGCAGACGCTTTTATTCAATGCGACTTACAAAGAGTTCAGGGAGCAATAACACAATAGGTGCAAATAGTTTACTAGTTTCAACATAACCTAGACCACTACCTGTCGAAAGAAAGAGAGGGTTCGTTTTTTTTCATTCATCTGTCAAGTATTCACAGAAGAGATGGGTTTTAAGTAGTTTTTTGAATGTTGTGAGAGATGTGGTTGACCGGACCAAATTCTGAAGATTTTTCCACCAGGAAGGAGTTGTGAAGGATAATAAGCGGGAAAGCGATTAACTGCCCTTATGAGAAGGAAATACAAGACGCTGCTCGTTTGCTGAACGCAGGGTTCTTGATGGGCATGTAGAAGTGTAGTAGGATGTGAAACTACGCCTGTGAAGATCCAGTGATAGTCCTGTAGGAAAGCATTAGTGACTTGAATATTACCAGGGCCTTGACAAGGAGTTGTGCCGCATGCTCAGTGAGATATGTTCTAACCTTTCTAATGTTGAATAAGGCATTTTGGCATTACCCCGTTGTCTTTGCAATGTGATGATTGAAGGACAGCTGCTCATCAAATATGACTCAGAGGTTCCTGGCTGTTTCGGAAGGAGTGATTGTGGTATTGCCAAGTTGGATGGTGAGATCGTGTTGAAACTGTGGGGTGTGCCGGAAACACAAGTAGTTCTGTCTTGGCAGGGTTCAGCTGGAGGTAATCCAGTCATCCAAGCTGAGATGTCTTCTAGGCAGGCTGTAATGCGAGCTCCTACAGTGCTATCATCTGGGTGAAATGAGATGTAGATCTGGTTGTCGTCAGCAGAACAGTGATATGAGAAGCCGTAACCCAACGATGTTGTGTTGATGGAAAAAAGCAGCGGTCCAAGCACCAATCCCTGAGGGACCCCAGTGATCAGCCCCTCCATGACACCCTGGAAGATCTGCCAGTAGGGTTACCGGCAGCGGAGAGGAGAGCCAGAGATTCCTAGAGATGAGTGGATTGCTAGCAGTATCTGGTGATTACCAGCGTCAAACGCTGCAAATAGGTCTAGCAGAATAAGGACAGAGGATTTAGATACCGCCTTGGCTAGCTGCAGTGCTTCTATGACCGATAGCAGTGAAGCCTCAGTTGAGTGGTTTGTTTTGAAACCAGACTGCTTGTCATCCAGTAGTTTGTTCTGGGATAGGTAGGAAGACACCTAGTTAAAAACTGCCACTTCAAGTGTTTTTGCAATATATGGGAGGAGAGAGACACGTCTGTAACTGTCGGTTGTAGAGGGGTCCAAAGCAGGGCATTGTCCAGGGAGGTGTTGATGATGTGTGTGAGTGCAGGTGTAAGTTTGCTGGATATGGCCTAAAGGAGATGGGAGGGGATTTGGTCAAGGGGGACAGGTTGTGGGGGTGCTGAAGAGAAGTCTGATGACTTTGGTGTCAGTCAGTGGGGGGAAAGAGTAGAGTTTGATGTTTGAATTGAGGACTGTGTGTACCAAGGTCTGACGTGCTGAGATTTGTTTGCTGATGGATGATGTTTTCTCAGTGAAAAATACAGCAAAGTCCTCCGCAGTCAAAAATGAAGTGGATCGGGGAGGAGGAGGTCAAAGAAGAAAGTTAAATGCTTTGAAAAGCTACAGAGTTTTAGGTGCATTACTCACCTTGATGGTATAGAGAGACGTTTTAGATGTGGTTCTACTAGCAGATAAAGACTGAAAGTGACTTATTTGTCAGATATGGTGACCCATACACAAAATGTAACCTCTTCATCTAACCTAAAACCATGAATATACCCCACTTTGCTACTTTGCTTTGCTTCAAAGAAAGAGTCTGGAAGAGCTTGATTGACAAGCGTTTTTTTCTCGTGGCCGGGCGCTTGTCTGAAGATTAAAATCATTGGAATGCCCGTAAGCCAATCACATAACGTTTGGTTATCACATATGTTATGGGCCGGCTCAACATATACCTGAGTGATAATGGCTGTGAACAACTTTTGCAAATTATGTGAATTAAATCTACACATCCACGGTATAATTAGTGCATCTAAACTAATATTTGTAGAGACAGTAGAGACAAACAAGAAAATCTTTGCAGCCAGATGTCAAGTTAGGATTACTTCCATTAAACACAGGTCTTCGTTCATTTGAGTCTGTCGGAAATGCTGTAACGAAATTGCAAGATTACAGCATGACATGGCAATATTCAAGGACTGGAAAAGAAAGTAGACACTGACCTGTCAAAAGGGTGCAGTTGAGAGTTGATGAATTAAACTTTTCCAAAAACCTGTCGAGAGTAGGGCCACAACATATCACCTCCATTCAAAATGTGAACCAAACACTCTTCTTGTTCAGGCTTCAGTTGGCAAATGCCGGCAATATTCTCCGGAACAGAGCGAATGCCTGCCGTGTCTCCATCGTTTTAGATTTCCCTTACTACAATCTTAATTTCGGCACTTAGCGTCTAGGTCACGGCTCTCAGCCCGCCCTCTGATCACTGGTTGCTCAGCTTGTATGGAGCCGGAGATGAACGGGGAGCTATCACTGCAGTGCCCGGGGGGCAAGGTACCTTGCTTAAGGGCACCTCTGTCGTTATCTGTCGGCCCTGAGAAATGAACCGGCAATCTTCTGGTCACAAGTCAGACATACTAACCATTAGACCATAAAGCGGTTTAACAGCACAAGTTCCCCTCAAAACAGGCCTCGCCATGGTCGATCAAAGAAGTTGATTGCACATGCTCAGCATCATATCTAGAGGTTGTCTTTGGGAAATAGACATTTGTTTGATGCCAGTATTGCTGCAGAGGTTGAAGGGGTGGGGGGTCAGCCTGTCAGTACTCAGACAATACGCCACATACTGCATCAAATTGGTCTGCATGGCTGTCGTCCCAGAAGGAAGCCTCTTCTAAAGATGGTGTCATTCATCACCCTCTGGCTGGTGGAACTTTGTATTTTGAATTGTAACGCGGCATGATTTCAGTCTCTGACCTAAAGGTCCGAGGCTATTGGCCCCGCCCAGTTCGCTTTAAGCCCCCAGTGTTGCCAGGGCCATGGTTTTCCAGCACAATTGGGCTATTTTGAAAATGCAATTGCGAGAAAATTTTTGGAGCCGCGGATTACGGGTTTATGGGCTACTTTAATAATGTACTCCGGTCGCCCAAATGTATATTTGTATTCTAAGGATAAATGTTAATTGATGAGATTCTTAATGTGTATTCATACTCAGATGAATACCTGGCAATTCCAGGACCGGACCTGTTTTTAAAGTGTGGGGAGCGAGCGTCTGACAGGCAGGCTAAAGTACATGGAGGGACGTGGGAGTTCAGCTCAACCAAAGAGGAAAATGTAGCGGTGGAGTTAGACAATACATCCGAATTATGCTTTTACCATTGTTTCGTAAGGTGCATGTCACGTTGCGCAATGAAAGAAATCATCTTGAGTGTATAACATGTTTGAGTAGCGCTATACACAGTCTAGAACAACTAAAACAATGATGTGCTTTTACACATTATATATACATGTTTCTTAAGCAAGTTATTGCATGTTTTATGAAGAGAAAACACGTTTCTCGTCCATTTCCCTGCTTGGCCTCAAGCACACATGGGATCTTTCTTAAAGTGACTCTCCACCCACAAATGAAAATTCTGTTATGGATTTCTCAACCTAGAGTTGTTCCAAACCTGTATACATTTCTTTGTTTGGTTGAACACAAAGATATTTGGTAGAATGTTAGCAACTGAAAATTATTTGGCATCATTGACTAGCAGAAAAAATAATAATGGTAGTCAAACGTCTTTTGTGTTCAACAGAACAAAAAATATATACAATACCTGGGAAACCATTCAGATAAGTAAATATAGCAATAGAAACGTATTTTGGCTGTTATTAATTGGTTTTTATTCCTTTTGGGCGGGTTTTGAGAGATCATTGGGCTGCTTTCAAGAAGCTTGTAAACAAGATCCCTGTGACCAGCAGCAATGACAAGGTAAGCTAACGTTTACTTGATGATGTATTTAAATACCTTTGAAAAAAAATAATTGTATTTTGTATTTAAATGTGTTTAATATTAGTATTTTGGTATTTTCAAGCTAAAATACTTTTTGCCAATCAACCTCCGTATTAGACTGCAGGGATGGGCAGTGTTTCAAATACATCCATTTGAAATACAAAATACAATTTTTTGTAATAGTTTTTGGTATTTAAATGCATTTAACTCAAGAAATCACAAAAACCTGTGATTCCACTTCACTGAATCTTAAATTATTATTTTTCTAATCCTGAAAAGGAAGAGATGGGGTTATGAACTAGTTGAGCCTTAAATCTCTTTTAAGGGGTCCCGTGTAGAAGAAGCTTTACCTGTGGAAGTATGACTTTTGGCAGAAGGCTTGCTTGCATTTTAAAAGTGTTTAAAATGTTTATTTTATGTCATTGTGTTCAATGTAAATATTCAAATGATGATATGCATGATTTAGTGAAAGCACTGACAGCATTCAAATAAATGCATGGTTATTATTTGTGAATTAGTGGAACTGAGGTAACAAAACAGGTGAAATAAACAAGAAGAAAATAAAACTATACAGATTATTTTCAGAATAGCAGGGAATTACTAGAGATGTTAAATGTTTGTTGATTCAGCAAGGGAAACACAATTTTATTCATGGAGCCATTATAATTGTATCATTTTATTTTATGAGACAAAAGGGCAATATTAGAAAAACCTCCAGAGTGAATTTAACATCAAACTGATACATTCAGTATAACCTTATAATGGGTTTGTGTTGAGCTCTAACAAAATTAACCAGCCTAATATGGTGTGCCAGTCTTATTGGGTTTAAGATGGTCTTCTAAGCAAGGCAAGATGATGTTTAGTTTGTTCGACGTATCTTATCAGCAAGCTAGTTTCTCTGGCTGACCATCTTAAAATACTTCTTATCAAACCAACCTAATAAGTATCCCTAACATGACCAAAATATATGGGAATATACTGCAAAATATAAGGCGATATATTACGTAATACATTTCCATATATTGAAAGCTGGTGCTAATAATATTCAACGTACAGCAATATATGCAATTAACAATATGGATACATATTGGACATATAAATATATTTAGAAATAAATCCAATATTCATCACACTTGATCTTTTATTGAGTATAGATTGTACATAGATGTTATCATATACATTAAATGTGATTGTATAGAATATACACATATATGGACACATTCACAGAATGAGTTAATACAGATTTCTAATTCCCAGCATGCGTTGCTTTTGACTGCTAAATGAGAGTAAAATTGTTAAATTTAGTTTTTTAATTTTAATTTTAGTCTTTTTGCTGAATATGAATTGCAGACGGAGATCTGTAAGTGTTTGTTGTTGTATAACTTTGAAATTTAGAAGGGTTTCTAATATTTGTAAATATGTTGGGTAACCGTGGTGTACAGGAGTAGACTCTGTGGCTGGGATAAGGATTGACCAAACATCATTAAGATTACATGTAACTTTATTTAAGAAGTAACTGTGTGCTTTTCATTGCAGTGATTGTCTGATCACTGGGTGCTTTTCATTTACATTTATGCATTTGACAGATGCTTTTATCCAAAGCGACTTCCATTGCACTGACCTATACATTTATACATAGGTATGTGCAATACCCTTGGGTTGAACCCACAACCTTGCGTTGTTGATGCAATGCTCTAACCACTGAGCTACAGGAAAGCTTTAGTATGACCAAGTGTGCTTATGCAATTACGTGTATTGTCAATGGTTGATAAATATAAGAAATATATTTCCATATGTGTGTTTGTATATTTGGCATGAGTAAATATTTAATGGTCATTTTTACACACCCAGTACCATATCTTTTCACATGTACATCAATATATTACATGTCATGTTCCTGATTATAAAATTACAAATATTGTGACACATAAGTAAATATGTTGTCATATATTTTTCAATATATGAAAAGCGGCATTTTCTTATGTATTTTTCAATATATTGTAATATATTTACACAATATATTATTCTGTATATTTTCTGATATACCATTATGTCATTTAACATATTTTTAATCCATATATTAGGAAATATATTTTATTTCCCTAAGGGATGGCAGACCAGCTAACACAAGGCTAGTTTAAGTATTTTTGCTAGCAGTAAAGCTGTTGAATTACAGCTATACATTACACGATGATGATGGTTATGATCTTTCAATAAATGTCTTTATATTATAATGACTACCCATTTTAATTTACTAGAAATCTTCATATTTAAATTTTCTGGAATATGTCAGCCGGAGATGTCGGGGTTGTAAAATGATCTGCCTGGCTGAAGACACACTTACTTTGAGCAGAGCGTGTGTTATTGGTGTATAGGGCCGGAGAGAACGTCTCTGCTGAGCTCCGGTGAGTGCAGTAGACTGTAGGACAGCGAGGTTAATGGTTAGCGCATGCATATTTCATGCCCATATGAACTCCAGCAAAGAAGACAGTGGAGGTGCAGTGCTTTTCTGTCTTACTCACTCTTTGTGCTTGGCATTTATTATGCTTATATTATATTCATTATACCTGATGAGGCACTTTCTATGAAAATGCAGGGTACAAAGCAAGGGCTGCAATTTCTTTCACAATAAACAGTATATGAATGAATTGAAATTGTTTGCAACCCTTATGTAAAAAAAATGTTACAAAAAGTGATACATGATAATGAGAGGTCCTGATTCTATTCTTGAAGCAATTTAGCGAGATCAGAATATAGAAGATTTTGAACTTCCTTGGACATGGTAATTGTTCTGGCCTTGCTAAATAATAGCAGCAGTTCTCAATTACTCTCCTAAATTGTAGCTATTTTTATTATTTCCTGTCTGGATGCAATTTAAGTCTCCCTATACTGTAGCACAGCGTCAGTCATTTGGAGGTTGTTAAAGGAAAATGCACTGGATGTCCTCAACTTACTGAGTTGAAATGAGAATTGAAATGGTGGTCGTTGAAAACATGCTTTGACTGCATCCACTGGTTATTGTTGTGGTGGTGAAAGGGTTTCACACTTTTGGGTTCGTTTCATCATTTGCTATTTTTGGCTTTATTTTTTACTGCGCATGCAAGGCAGCACAGTATTGTGATGGCTCAAACAGTAGGGCTATTTCCAAATCCCAAAGTATGTCTGCAATTTATTCAGCTCTAAATGCTCAATACACTATTACAAAGAAACTTTGTGGATCATTTCAGCCTTGGGCAAACGGGAATACCACATTCTCGGTTTATGTATATTATACAGTAAAAACTGATGTCATAATGATTTTTGCAAACAGAACTGTAATTGCTTTGGTGTTCCTCTATTGATTTTGACTGAAAATGAAAATGTGCTGATGGTCACGACAACGTTTTGATGCATCATTGCGTCCTGAAATCTAAACTCACCAACACTCAGAACACTATTCCTTTGCTATCTTGCAAGCGCTGGTATTTTATACAGTAAAAGCAGATTTAATATCTCGATTTTTTTAAAGATGACTTTTCTACTAGATTTCAATATTGCAAGTTTATATGCAATGGCTGTTCAAATATAGAGAAAGAAATGGCAAAACATCTGCTCTCTCACAGAAACAAATGCTGGTATAATATTTATTCACAAAGGTGTTTCATTTACAATCACATTGTATTTAAAAAGCTGGGAAACTGACAAATGGGAAACACAATTTGCATTTCTGTGTGAACAACCATAATGTTTTGTAGATAATTACCATGTAAATGGTTGCCATTCACTCAAAACAGATGTGCATAGCTGTTAACGGATGGGGGATGGGTGGAACAAGATATAGTGAAAAAAGAACAGAAGATTGTATCTTTTCTATGCTGAAATACCTGCACAGTTCCCCACTTGCATTTAAATACAAGCATAAACAAAACCATAAAAAAGCGGCTATGATACAATGTGTTCATTTCAGTTCATTCCGTACTTTCACGCTGGACGAATTTATACAATTAGATGAGCGTGTGGGAGAGTGTGGCACGATGTTTAGATTGCAGGATTATTCACTTCCCCATCCTCATTGGGATTCCACTCAAGGCCACTTTCATGTTGGACCAGCGCACATAACGCACGCAGCCGTGTCCGTCACTGCCTTTGTCGCCATGGTAACAACCTAGTTCCCGTTGGTTAAGGGGAGAGCGAGCTGGCTCGTCTAATCACTGAGAACTTAACATACTGTCCGAGAGCTCTGAAAAAGGAAGGAAGGTGTTACACTACAGCAATTCACAGAGTCCTCTTCAGTATGCAGAATATGTTTATGGATAAACTAATCAGATCTTCTGTAGCCGAAGCTTTAATCCATGAAGGCTGAATTCTCCTGATAAACAATTTAGCCTGCTGGGCTGCTATTCTTTTGCATTTTTATTTTGCAACACAGCATCCGCACGCTAGAGATAAGAACAATTGGTGAATGTACTGCGAAAAAATATGGGCTGGGTATAAATAATTGCTAAAGCATTAGTAGTGTGTCTACACCAAAGACATAACGCTTCCTTTGTAAACCCATTATTTAAAAGCGATTAATCTGGCAGTGTTGGTTTGATATAACATTACCATAGAGCAGGCTGATAAGTAAATGAGACGGATCTGACGCACTGGGCATTCAAAGATTGATGCAGAGACAAGTGGATCACGATGGAGCGCCTTATCTAATAAGATAAGACATTGTAGTAGACATTTGGATTAAACTGCATTATATCCTGCTAAATATCGTATTGGCTCAGATTATTATTTTAGACAGAGAAAGACAGACAACATTGCGAATGTAACGTGAGATTAATATGCAGTGAACTGCAAGAGCAAATGGAAGATTGGAAGCACCAACCTCGTCAAATCACATTATGGTCTTTATGTAATTTTCACGTTATGCAACGAGAGCAAATTAATATAAAATATATGCAAATGCATATTCTTCAAGGTACCCCCTCATTGTCTAAAGAACATTTCTGTATACATTCTCTTAATATGTTCTCATGAGCTGGATGCAGGAAAGTTTTGCAGGAAAAAAGGAATTGATTTCTCTATTAGAAGGTGTTCCTTCATTTTTTTAACTACTAACTTAAATATGATTAAAAAAAATTGTCATAAATAAATAACAAGCATTTAAAGTCCCCATGAAATATTAAAAATAAAACAATTGTAAATATTGACGGTTTTTAGCTTTTAGATAGATTTTAGATAGCCTTTGTGCTATAGGCCGGTCACAATAAACAATTTTCATCACATTAATCATGGTCACAAGAATCCACTGAAAGTTATCATGATATATATTTAATTGTTAAACTCATGAGTGTGTTCTCCTTTTGTCGGCCGACACTTAAAATAGGGATTAGAGAGAGAATTTGTACCCATTGGGGCACTCAAGGCAAAACTTTAACAGGTGCTGAATTATGATTTGCATGTCAATAATTATCTTTTTTTTAAATCAAAGTGATTGTCAACACTGGTATATTGTGACAACCTTACATGGATGATTCTAGTGAAAATCTTGGATTCAAGATGTCAAACAGTATTTTATTATAAACACTCGCATAATTTCCTTTTAATTCATTAAAAAGAAGGTATGACATATTTAAAAGCATTAATTTCTAAACATTTACTGCCAGTTTAACACAATTTAGATTTTTTTACAAAAAAGGACTTACTCCACAACTTGAGTCAAAAATACTCATTACCGTAACACTACATGTATTGGTAATGTAAATTAAAAAGTAATTTGTTAACCTGGTATCTATTTGATAGGTACTGACAGATGCGTTCCTTCACATAAAATCTAACTTAATGTAAAAATCTCAGTCTGTGAGCTAAACCAAATGTAAAATATTAGTTGTTTTAGGAGTGGGAGGGGTCACTCAAGTGTCCCACCATGACTTCCTGTTTCAAATCAAGTTTTTTGACTGATAGTGTGTGTTTAAGGGGTAAACACAAGGTGTGTGATATCACATGAAAGTATGTAAAGTCATACTTTCCGCCGTAATTACAATTTCCTGAACACTTTGTGAGCACAAAAGCTCTCACTCAGAAATTAGAGCTTATCTCAGTGCCATGTGTTATGTTTCCTGTTCCCGGCATCGCATGTTTACGTTAAGAGAAGCACTCTGCGCCAGTTTATGCTGGTTCTGCCAAATATCTCAATCTAGAGACAGCAGGAAGAGGCTGTTGGGGCCCAGTGGGAGGCTGCTTAGGAGCTGCAGAGCTCAGCTGGCGATCTGTTAACTGTAGGATAGCTATCCACCAGCAACACAATACAACCAACACCATTTGGCTGTGTCTGAATCACCTTTATAAACCCCAGTGAGACTCAACAGCAAGCAGAAAGTGAGAGGTTTCTAGCCGTGCTATTATTCTCACTTCACCGTCCCTGCAGCAACATTTAAAAGAAACCTTTTGAAAAGCACACGCGGGAAAATTAACCATTTAATTCACCTTTTCACAGAAGCCACACATACGCCAACGGTTTGAAAAGGCATGTCAAGACTGGGGTTAAAAGCTGTTCATGAACACTGCTTTAAAATTAGCTGACCCACATAAAATTCAATCAGAGGACGTCGATCACTGCAGATGGCTGAAATGTGTTTTTATTGTCGCCCAAAAAACCTAGAGCCTCTCTGTCCCTATGGTAACTGTTAATCGTTTGGCACACTAACTGCCCTCATTATCATCCGTAAACGCAACAAACAGAAATAAATCAGGGCAGATGTTAGGGGAAACATTACTAAAACAACTTTCGTTTTCCGAGGCATGCATGTATGAATGGTAAACATTCAGTATGCAGTATTCAGTAAGTATACAGATGCAGAATACTGTAGAGTGTTCTGGAGATGATTACAAGGATGATAATGTAAATGGTGATAATGAAGCTCATTGGACAGCCACTGGTGGCTCTGATAGTGATGAGAATGTGTTCTTGGTAACAATAATGTTATTCCTTTTATAGAAGAGAGAGAGAGAGAGAGAGAGAGGGTCTCACGAGAAAACAAAAGTATTCTACTGTATGTGTTGGAGGAGCAGAAAAACATTGCTCAAGAACAGGAGTGACAAATAACAACAGCTTAAAGGGGTCATTTGACTCGGCTAAAAAGAATAGTATTGTTTGCTTTAGATGTTATACAATGTGTATACCTGATTAAGGTTAAAAAACGTTGTATTTTCCAAATACAGTACATGTTTGTATCTCCTCTTTGCTCCGCCTCTCTGAAACGTGCTGATATTTTACAAAGCTCATCACTCTGAAAAGCGAGATGTGCTATGATTGGCTAGGTCACTACGAGCTGACGTCAAGTTCAGGGGGTGTGGTTACACGAGGCGTTTCAGGCAGGTCTGAGTGAGCATTCGCTTCTAGATAAAATACATCTTTTGTTCCGACACTAACATTTTTGCAATTTCACGTGTCTAATACATGCATGGGAAACTTATAATACACAAAAGACAAAGAAAAACACGTGACTACTTTAATAAGACAAAACCCAAAAAACTGTGAAGCATGAGAAACTGCATGGCTGACATCCAGGAATTGTGGGTAAATTCTTTGATCCAAGTTCGCAAGTCTGTGCTAATGCTGATTGTGGAAAGGACCGAACAAGAATAAGCTACAAATAAATTATACACCCAGCCGTTATATTGCAGGATCATTTACCCTGAGTTGGCTAGTGTCGATAAACAACACTTGGACACCCAGAGAAAAATCTCATTAATGGCTCTTTTTAAGTCCCGCTACATAATACGCCGTCTGCACAAGTGCTGAGACTTTATAGCGTGCATCTTTGATGTGAGTACAAAGATGGAAAATAGCTTGAGCAGTTACATTTCAAAGATACAGGATTCAGGAGCCCAATAGATTTGAAAGGTAATGAGGTGGAAAACCGAGAAGAAGCAGCCACAACGTTGTTCTGTTACCAACAAGTCGGCCCAGTGAGACATGAGAAACATAGAGGAAAGGAGGTTTTGACTAATGAGGGATTACTGTGGTGGGGAGGGAGGAAAGGAAATTTCAGCCTTTAAAGGGGGACTGAATATTCAGTGGAGAGTCCAGACCTGGTTTTAACCCAGAAAAATCAAACTGGGTCAAAAATATCAAAGCCTTCAGTTTGGTGGAGTATAAGGATGGATACTTCTTCAGTGCACCCTACACACTCACAGAACATTTCTGCCTTGAGCTATAAGAATAAAATAAATGGATGGAGTTAAAACATTTATATAGACTTACATTGATATGCTTGTTATACAATCTAGCCATAGTTGTGTTGTCCACAGCTAATGCATGTGGTTCATTTTATCACATCACCTGAAGGTGCAATTGTACACTAGCAAACAAAAAACCCACCACCAAAAACAACCTATGTGGTGTAGTCAGTGTTTTGTCTACTTGTAGACAGAGGTTACATTAGCATACATCAGGCAGTGCAAGGAATCCTGCAAATTTTGACGTGACCATAAACAGTCACTTTTGGTCAATTTTCAAACAAGAATCGTTCTGTTGATTATTTTTGTGAAGCACAGCACACATTTAAAATGGGGAAGTAATCCAAATTCGTCATTTCCACTTAAGAAAATAATATTTTTGTTATAGAGCTGTTCCGCTCTACACAACGGGCAGTCAGGATCAAGATAGAACTATGTATCAACATGATGAATAAAGTAAAACCTTATCTGGCAAACTTTAAGATCAAACTGCATTATCTCTCTCTGAAGGGCCATCACTAAATTTCATACTAGCTCAGATGCTTTTAGACAGACAGAGATGTTTAATTGAATTGAGTGCAAATGCATTTTATCATGGGAAAAACAAATTTTCCATTGTATTTCATTGTTTTTATACTCAGAAACATTTCCAAACATTAATATTTCTGCAAGAGAGTTACTAACCTTTGCATGGAGTTAGTGTCAACAGGGGTTCTTATCTGTGATTTCATTTCCTGTCAGGTGTGGTCATGCTCAGAATTAACAAATTTGTTTTTAAATGGTGGTTACACCACCTTGACACTACATGAATTTGACTTGACTCACATGATTCCCCAAATAAATTATAATAATATGAACAATTCTGTTCCATTTACTTGTATTTACTATTAAATAGCACTAATGTCAGATTATGCCAAACTAGTAGATGTGGTGTATTAATGAGAATTTCACCTCATTTAAAAAATATCAATTATTTGGTATCAAGTTTTTGCCGTTAAACCACATTGACATTTTTGTAATCATTGTACGTTATTTAAGGTTTTATTAAGGATGTTAGATTAAAATAGTGGAACTAAAGGCTTGTCCCTTTTAATGAATTTATGTTGCAGCCATAAAGGACGTTTAACTAAAAAGATTTCACACAACAGCATATGACTACTTGCAGAATAACTTGTTATAATATGATAACACAATCAAAACATTTTCATTTTTTTTCTCTGTTTTGCAAATAAACACTTTATTTGAACAATTGGAAAAACTCACGTCCAATCAGATTTAAAGACTGAAACTGTAAATAGGGATACATGTATAATCCCTGAAATTACTTGTCCAAGACAAGTCGTAAAACAAGGATAAGGCATCATTAAGGTGTCCTTAAAATGTTTTAGAATGACTGCTTTATTGGCAGCCCAATAACATTGCTTCAGTAGAATTCAGCATGTATGCGTTATTTCAATGTAAAGGTCAATGGCGGAGAGAGATGTACAATCTTAAAAAATAGGTGCTTCAAAAGGTTTTTGGATGCCATAGAAGAACCTCTTGGTTCCATAAAAAAAGGTTCTTCAGATTATACAAAAGTAACAAAGAGATTGTTCTTTAAAGAACCTTTGACTGAATGGTTCTTTGTGGAACCAAAAATAGTTATTCTATGGCATCACTGTGCAGAAGCTTTTAAGTACCTCTATTTTTAAGAGCGCATATGACCATATGCTTTAGATGTGGATGGACTGTTCAGTTGCATCTAAAGGTGATGTGACAAAAGAACCAATTTTATGAGATTACAAGTGTATGAAAAAATAAGATTGTATTACAAGTAGCCTATGTCAATATATATGTAAGGCTATATTTCAGTGTATCCAGCTGCATTATGTTCACCCCCCTGCCTTTTACTCTAATAGCTGAGGGGAGAAATATTATGTCCATTACAGTATGCATTTAGAGCGTTCACTGAAGAAGCATCAATGTGCTTATGTGGAAAGTATGCATCCATACTTCACCAAACCTAACGCTAGACAAATCATACAAGCAAGAATGTTTTATTTTGCTGAATATTAACAGCAGTTGTGCAGTGAAAATTGATGTTGTAGATAAGTCGTCATATTATTTCATTAGTTACTGTGGAGGAATGATACAAAAAAGTAAATGGTATCAGTGTTGTTCTGGTCCTATACTGTATTAAATGCTCTTGGAAAGTCTATTGTCCTATTGTCCAAATGCTTTCCTGCATTTGAGTCCCTTCTGGTCTCGAGACACCAATCAGGTTCGAGAACCAGAAATAATTTTTAGTAAGTGTATCCCTGCGTCGAAAAAAGCAGTATGACAGTACAGGCTGAATAAAATGAAGTATCTGGGCATATCCGTGAAAGTGTCCACCTTACCACTAAAAAAAGTATTTTTGTTTTTACTATGGTCACAGCAAAGATTTTAACATTTGGTGGTTCAAACACCCATGTGAGATCTTGCAAATTTGTAATGCATTTGTTTTATTTTTAGTGCATGCATTTTCAGGATTGTCATATCCATAAATCTACATATTACTCATAAATGGACACATGAAAATGAATATAAAGTAATTATTTGATGTTCTATAAAGAGGGATACTGTCACGAAACGTGTGGGGATAGAACCCAAATGCAAGCAGCGGTACGAGGTAACAAAATATTTTAATAAACACAAAACAAAAACCCACAATGGGGTAAAATACAGGGGATAAACAAAGACAGCCAAACAGGAACGTAAAACTCACGGAGGGAAAACCAACTGCAA